>NC_135174.1:21228877-23628877 GCF_041146795.1 Maylandia zebra | reverse complement strand
GATGCAAGTCCGTGTCAATACAGCTCAGCGGCTTTACAGATGACATTTATTTTTTCAGATTTTTTGTGGCCAGTGCAAAACGGAGCAGTGAATTTCCACAGATAACGAAGTACTTTCCAGCTCCCAGAAGGCTGTGGTGCTGCAGTGGCAGCCATGAGTAGCAACCTCCCTCCTAGCTCAATCCTCAGGGGCTCAACGCTGCCGGACACAGCATACATATTTCAGCTGCAGCCTGGGGGCCCCACACATAGAGACAAACTCATGCACTCACGCACAGGTGCTTGATTATAGCTTTTACAGTCCATTTTCATAAACCTACTGCTACACGTTGATTTATAATGTGGAACGAATGTGAGTTTGGAGGTGTCTAGCGTTCGTATGTATCTGTCCACATGTGATTTGTTTGTTTCTAAATGATGTGTGCATGTGTAGGTGCGTGTGTTTTTGTGTGTGTGTGTGTGTGTGTCCCACCGTGTGTGCATGCCATTCTTTCATGGCAGGTGTCAAAATGTGTTTGTGATGCTGATGAGGATGGAAGTTTGCTGGTGGTCTAACTGAGCTGCTAATGGTCCCGCTGGGTGTGAAAATCTGTTCTACTGTCTAATTTTATTTAGCACACTGCTCTGGCCCTCTTGCTCAGTGTGTGTGTGTGTGTGTGTGTGTGTGTGTGTGTCCGTGTGCACTCTGGAAGGGAAATGATCCAGATTGTGCCAGTGAATGTATGTCTGTACGAAACTGCATATTTTGAATGTGTGTGTGTCTGTGTGTGTATGTGCGTGTATGTGTGTGCGTGAGAGACACAGAGAGAGAACGAAAGGAAGATTTGGCAGGCGTGTGTGGTTGTGCTGACTGATATTTTGCTCATCCCTGAGAGACACTCAAATCCAGTCCAGCTGCTGGTTTCCACTAGCCTGTGTCCACACAGTTACACATACTGTACACAAATTCACAATACAAAGCCAGTGAGCAGCTCACTGTTCTGTTCATATGCACATACATAGCATGTCCATACTACATAAAGGAGACACATCTTACTTTAGCACAAAGCTTCACTATTTTATTGTTGGCTCCCTTTTTGTTTCATTCATGGTTCAGTGACGCCTCCTCCTCTTTGCCTGTAGAACTGCATTTCCCAGGAGACCACCCTGCCAGCCAATAATCTCTACTCTTGCTGGTCTGCTCTCCGCTCACAGTTTTAGTTCAACTGGAAGCCCTCCACCACTGCAAAAGACCCCTGCACTGTCCAGGAGACAGACTCTCAGTGGACAAGAGAAGACGCCCGGTTCCAATCAGAAGCGATTCTTTTTTTACCCCTTTTTTATTGTAGGTTTAAATATTCTTCTTTGTAGATGTCCGCATGCTATTTACATCCAGCACTCTTCAGATTTGATGTTATTATGTTTATGTCATTTCCATTTACATACATAGTGGTAAGAAGGCGCTATGTAAGACGCTACAAGACAGCACATTAATTCTAATTTATATCAATTTTTTCCTTCCACGTGTTTTCTGTGAGATATCTTCGCTTTCTCAGTGAATGGAGAAAAAAAAGCTGCAACGTTATGATGTGCTGCAAGTACCTCTCACTTGGTTTCAAATGGCTGACAATCTGCAAAGGCAGGAAAACACTGGTGCGGGATATTGAAAACAATAACACAATACATTGCTGTGAAAAGCCAAAGAGCTCTTTTTTTTTTTTTAAACACATGAATATTTAAAAATTGTGAAAACTAGCATCACTCACTGTTCTTTTCTCAGTTCTCATGCCACCCAATATGGGGAAGGGATAGCAATAAATCACAGCAACTAAAATATCAAAAATGTCTACTTCTTTAAACGGCCTCAGCAAAGAGAGGTGGCATTCATAAATCTATGAGTTAACCTTTAGCAACGACAGGCTAAGCTGTCAGCTTGTATGCTTACTTTTATCACTTAACCTGCAGCAATCCTTCGCAAGTGTCAATAATGACTTGCAAATCTAGACTAAGCAGGTAACGCTAAGAAACAGAGCTACATAAATTTTAAAAAAAAAACAGGTTATGTACAAGAAATGAAAGGAACATGTGATTGGTTGTGTGCCAATAAGTGCCACTCTATTGCATGTCACCATTGTGTAATTTCCTTTTTCTACAAAAAAACAAAACAAAAAAATGTATGTATGTGTATTGGTGTGCCTGTATGTGCTTACTTAGGAACAAGCTGGTTTAATTTCCCAATAGATCTAGAAAGAAAAATCTCCTTAGTGGTGGTGTGCGGGGCGCAGTACACTGAGCATATTAAGCTATGATGTTTATGGAGCCAAATCAATTGCTGTATTATGGGACACAATAAAGCTGAAAAGCATCTCATGCATCAGTATCATATGGCTGCATGAAACATCTTAAATGACCTTGCATGCTCCAAACTGAAGTACTGTACAGGAAGACTTCATGTTGATTTATACGTCAGTGAAGACTTCTTTATATCAGGTAAAGAATTAGGTCATTCTAAAACATTAAGAGGGAAGACAAAAAAACGCTCACCACTTGAGCTGTATGATGAAAAAGTGCAGTCAGGGGAAATAATGAACACACACTGTTGATATGCACAGAACTCTATACGAGACAGTATGCATCAGCAACCTGAGTAACCCATGGCTTAAGGATGGGATGTATCTGCAGTCCACCCCTGGCCTGCTGAAAAATTAACGCTGTGGAACAATGTTCTTTACTACTTAATAATGTATGGATGGGTTGCAGCAGGGGAAGGCTAGACAAAGGGAGAAAAGAGAGGACCATACTCCTATCGCTCACTTCCTCTGCATGCTACAGCCGCTATGAAGTAAGTGAACGTGGAAGCAAGCTCGCGCGCACACACACACCAAAACGTTGCCAAACTACAACTTGAACTTAAACCTAACATGCATGCGTTGTTGTTAACGAGCCAAATTTATAGTTCAGTGTGTGAATGAACTGCGATGACGACGAGCCATCCACAAAATAACACATTTCACACTGGTCTTGGCCACCATCGTAACATTTCAGCCTGCCAAATCTTGTGGAATGAATTTATTTTTATCTGAACAGACTATTAACTGTGAGTAATCTGCACAAATCAATTCCACTACATATTACTCAGTGTAGAAAAGATATTTTCTCCTAAGCTTAAACAGAATTTTCAGGTGTTAAAATGTTAAAATAAGTATGAAAAAAGTGGGAAAGTTGTCTTTTTTATGACTTTTGGGCACATAAATTGGTACCACAATTGATGCAATTTAAAAACAACTATTGCAAAGGTCCACTGGTCCACTGTTAAAGGAGTTTACTGACAACAAGACATCATACGGCCTCTGAAATAAAGTGAAAATGATAACAGGTAAATATGAGACGTGTAGGCAGACCCTAATTTGTTATTTTTTCTTTGACCAATGGGTTCCAAACACCAAAAATTTACTTTTACTCTAATTTCTAATTTGATCATGCTTTGGAAAGACAAGAGATAAACCTGGTCTCAATCTTCAACTGGCATCAGTTGAAAAACACCCAAGTAGCATTGTTTTAACTTTTAAAACCTGTAATGAAAACGATCAAAAAAAAGTTACAAATTTGACCTTTAAGCCTTTTAAAATCTTCTTAAGATGAGTGGGCACAGTGTGCTGGATTCATTTGATAAAATACTTATTTCAAAAGAGGAATTTGGGTGGATAATTGTCTAAATTGCCACTTTGTGAAGATGATTAGTGCAGGTCAATACGGAGAGCATTTGATAGCTGAGGTAGTTTGAAGGAGAGGCCATTATCCAGCTTCTCGCCCAATTCAACACTTGTTCACTTTGGAGTGTGGCAGGAAACAATTCCACTTCATGGCCTTGTTAGAAGGCTTTTAATGCACTACAATTGGCTTTTTAGTCAGCCTCTGTTATTGCCACGCACTAGTTATTTGTTGGAAGGATAAAAAAAAAAAAAAAAGAAGATGCCTAAATAAATGTCATGTTAACACGGGTTTCTCTATGATAATCTTTTTATTTTGTTTTTTTTTATTATTCATTTCTCCTTTTTGAACTTTTAGATTCACATCTTTCATATAAAAAGATGCACAATGTAGACTGCTTGTTTTTCTTCATATTTCTACTCTTGCCTGCTGATTTTTTTGGTGCAAAGATGCACATCTGTGTGATTTAATGCAAGCAGCAGGCAAATACTCACTGGTGACTTTTTCCCCTCAGTACATACAATGTGAGGCATGCCACTGGGCTCTTGACACAAGCAGAGCTGCATGCACACACACATCGCCCACCTCATCCATCTCATCCCCGTCTCTGTTGGCAACTTCGCACTCATCCTCTGATGCTCACACTGAGACAAAGGCATATACATATAAACAAGGAGACCACCCTCTGTCCTCTCCCGACACAAGCAAAAATACATGCACAAACATTCACGCCGTGAGTCGCTACTCCACCTCCCCTCAATAAACATCATGATCATTGCTCTGTCCTCTTTGTACTCACCTAACGAAGGGCAAGTCTATATAAAGCCAACTGAATAGATGGTGCTGGTTTCATTTCTCAGCAAGCCAATTAGCTCTTCTTACCTTATACCATACATTCTTCTTTGACCTCATGCTATGTTTTCTCATAGCAAGGATGGTTAGCTTAGTCGCTATTTTCCTTTCCTCTTGCTGATTGTACCGGCTACAAATGCAAGTGTTTGGTGAACCAAAACAGCAAGAAGGCACACATGTGCATTAGTTTAATGCGAGAACACAACAAGCCAGGTTTAGCTTTTCTTTATTTTTTCCATGATTTTTCTCATTTAAACATTTCCTCTTTTTTGCTTATTAGTAGTGGGGTCTTTACTTTTTGTCAAGGGTACGTCTTCAAATCACAGCACAAAAGGCTAGCTAAGGTCGTTCATGCTCCTGCAGGGGTCAATGTTTGTTCCTTTTGTGTTTGGCTCTTTGTACCACAGCCTATATGGGCACCAAATGAAAGCTCACTGTGGCTATTCAGAGAAACCGTAATCTTTCATTAATGAGTTTTGAGTATTATTTGTGATCAAGCCACACTATATTATGCCAGTACAGCCAGGTCAGAGGAAAGAATGAGGGAAAGTGGATAAACCATAAAAGAGGAGGATGAAAAGATGAAAGTGGGTTGGAGCAGCGCTGATTATAAGGCTGGAGGTACAAAAACATCCTCTAAAGTGTATAATAAAGTCCAAGGATTAGGTTATGGGGGAAAACAAGGGTTTTATTTACATCAGTGCACACAGAACCTCTTAAGCCAGAAGCCTTGGGTGAGTATTAGGACTTGATATTTTATTGCAAAGGGGGCTGCAGGCAGTGGGCACTGAGGCTTCTATATATTGTGCAGAATGAGTTTACTGTCAAATTATGTCCTACAGACTTCTAGATTTTGCAAACAAGCACCAAAGAGAAAAATGTTGCTTCAAATTTTGTTCTGTTTTTTTTTTTTTTTTTTTTTGTCATTTTAATATGGTTCTTGTAAATGTGATGAAACTGGTCATAGAAGAGAAGTAGAAGAGTGTGAGAAAACAAAGTAACCAGAAACAATGGAAGACAATAACAGTTATTTCTGTTATTATTAAACACGTGTGTGTGAGTGCTGTCTTAACACAGAATATGCAATGACTCTCACATTAAATATGAAGCTCACACCTTTCAAAGATGTCAAACTTTTACGTCTTGAGGAGTGCAGATGAAAAAAAGCCAAGCACGAAAGCCTGAGCTGACAATTTAAAACTCACATACTGCTCATTTTCTACAGATTCAGAGCAGTGTGGACCAAGAATCTCTGCAATGAAAAAAGTCTCTCATTTTGAAGAATAATTACAAGCGTATTTACTGTATCTTTTAGGACATACACCACTTGTTTATGGACAAAAAAACCCACCCAAAAAATGAAAAAAACAAACAAAACAAAACTGAAAAATATAGAGGTTTTAAAAAAATTACACAATCTGAGAGAGAAATGCACAAGAAAAAGAAAATGGATGGTTGAGACAGTGCAGAAGGAAGCGTGCTGATTCATCAGACATCAAATGTCTGCAAGCTGCCACGGGTATGGCAGTGTGCCATAGATACCAAAAACCTCCACCCATGCTGAAAAACTATACTACAAAACTTGTTTGGTTCAAGTGGAGAAACAATAAAGCAGTTCAAAAAAAAAAAAAAAACGCTCAGAAGTCGTAGAGATAAAGAGGCAGCCACGAGAACCCAGCAGGGTGCCAGAATCAGATCCAGTTCCTGAGGGAGAAGGAGGTGGCTGGTACCACCAGCAAGATGCCAGCATCAAAACCTCCGATACGAGGGGCAAACTGTAGGCGGACTTGGAGAGGAGGCTCTGTTATACAAGGGAGATTTGCAACTTGATTCTGTGACCAGACTGTTGGCTCCAACAATAAAAGTGCTGCAGCTGACTCAAGGAGGAGAGATTGAGAAGAAAATGACTAAATATGCAGAACTCATCCCTGTTCTCTGCCTAACTACCAGGAAACACAATAGAGAAGTATCACCAACCAATTGCCACAGCTGACAAATCAGCCACTGACTGTTCAGGTAGAGGTGCTGCAAATCTTAAGGTTGGCAGGAGGAAGTCAGAGCTTAAAATTAGGTCTGGTGATGCTACAAAAAAGAAAAATACATCAGAGAAGCTGCTGGTAAGTGGGATGCATGGGGTGCACGGGAAGTTTCCATGAAGAAGCATACTTCAGTCTTTTTGATTTTTCTGAGAAAAGTGGCATTGTGTAACAGTCGTGTGAACGCTTGCAAGCTATAACAAGAATACATGACAAAAGAATAAGATGATTGGCTACGATGACATAGCATGATGTATCCAAAGCTGTGTGCTGCTGACATTTAGAAAGCATAGAAGAGGTTAGGCGATAACTGATAATGTGCTTTCATTCATTATTCGGAGGAGTCAAAAGTTTAGTCACAAGTTTAACTACAAAACTTTCTTCCCATGTTCAGAAAGCATTTTAAAGTGAATGTAAAAAAATATTTATTATCGGATTCTCTTTTTTTCCACTCTTCTTTCAGTGGTTGGAGGTTGAAGTAGAGCATCTTTTTCAATACAGGTGTGCTAGGGAGTGTTTGTAGTAAACAAACCTCTTTAAAAACTGAAAGAGGAAAATGTCAAAAGGGTACAGGGAAAGCTTACAAAGCTTTTTTATATATATTTTGTGAACAGGGAAGAATGAACAGGATTGAAAGATGTTGAAAATCTACCCAAACAAGCGTATTCTTGTTAATAAATATATTTACAGATCACTTTATTAGGTACACCAAATATCTAATCAGTCAATTACATACTACCAACTTATTTAGGCACATAGTCATGCTCAAGATGACCTGGTTAAGTTCAAAGTGAGCAATAGAATAGGGAGGAAAGGTCATTTAGGTCACCAGAATGGCTTGCATGAGTATTTCAGAAACTGCTGAACTACTGGGATTTTGCCACATAACTGCTACTGAGGTTTATGGAGAATGGTCCGAAACAGACAAAATATACAGTAAGCAGCTGTTCTCTGGGCAAAAATGCCTTGTTCGTGCCAGAAGTCAGAGGAGAATGGCCAGACTGCTATGAGCAGACCAAAAAATAAAATAAAAGATGTTGACTGTGTGCTTCCAGTGAGATAATGTGCCACGATAAAAAATTTAAATTGTGTCAAACTGTTTTGTTTTTATTTTACATGAAAAAATAATCCTAGCATAAATAGCCCCTGATAGCTAACTAATTCAGTCACAATCCTTTTATCCTCACACTGACTATGTCAAATCTGTAGGTAGCGATTACAGGTGGTGTCTCAGGGAAGTGGCAGCTTTTCTCCCTCCAGTTTACCAAATGAGTTCGTCTTCCTCCCTTTACTCCAGCCTCCTACTCTGGTGACAACCATACCATTACTGCACTCTTGGGTGACTGACAGCTTCCTCAAATGGAAGTGTATTGGCTGCGCTTTGACTGACAGATATGCCTCCCACCCCCGTAACCATGTCTCCCATTGTTTGATGAGTATGTGTCCAGAAGTGGGCACTCAAAACACACACTCAGCCCCTCCACTGCTCTTAGTGAGCCACTCTGGTCTCTCACTTTATAGGGGTAAAAAAATCCATTCGATTTATGTAAGGTGCTCTCAGGCATACGGTGCCCGTTTTCAATCACACTGCATAGTCTCCCAACAATCCCGAGGAAACTTGATACATACTGGATCTACCAATATGGTGATTTGGCGACAACATCTGTAAATATAGCTTGAATGAAATCACGGTTTTAGTTTATTAGGAAGAATGCACAACACATATATTGCTTCCAGTATAGAAAAGGCTAATTTTTATCTGTAGTCCCTGATATATTTTTTGCACTGTCCAGAAAAAATGAAAAACAAACAACCAAGAAAAAACTATAAGTCAGAATTCTAATCTTTCATAATCCTATAATACAATACAGCTTTGAAGATTAATGCTGATCAAACAAACGGAAAAAAGAAAAAAACCCATCTCTAAGGTGAGGCACACGTCTGTATTTACTGTGCAGTTTGAAGCTGTTAGCTTCGGAAAATTTGTTTTACACTTTGCTCTGTAGCAGTGCAACTAAATCGAAGTAAAAGTCTTCAGTTTGTGTCACGGTTTTAAAATTTCCAATCGGATAACACGCACATCGACACGCGACTAGAAAAGGAAGTAAGCCACAACTGCATTTTGATTTCATTTCATCTAAAAGCTTTCTAGCAGATATGCCGCAGTAAAATTAAAGACTGCTGTAGGAGGTTATAGCTCATAGATTTTACTTGTCAAAATCCTCACTTACCAAAGCTCCGTAACACAGACACCACTGGAACCATTCATTCTTTGTGACTTCAGCAGTCACAGCAGTGATAAATAGGTAGCGCACAGCATGCTGCATTCAGACAGGTTCCCCAAACCTTGCTGCCTAATGACACTGCAAAGAGGGCCAAGGTTGGAACATCCGTCATCCATCATCATCATCATCATCGTCATCATCATCCTACGCTCATCACTGTCTATGGGAAGATCACATCTCCATCATGCATTGTGGGGCTTCACGTGTCCTTTACACATCCCTAACTCAATCTCTCTTTTTTGTTTTTGAGTCAGTGACCTCTTTCAGTTTCTTTATTCTGTCCCTTCACTTGTTTGCTTTTCTGTCCTTTTTTTGTTGCACAACTGATTTTTTAAACATCTTCACTGAATAATATCACTTATCACTTTCACTCGTGTTTCACTTTTAAAATAACCATCAGCTATTTTGGACCCAATCCTCACGCTTCTTACTGTTAACTCAGAAATTAGGCTGATAAAAAAAAACGTTGTCTCAATAGCCATCAACTAAAAGTGAGCATCCATTTCCCATTAAGGCCTTTAGAGGCACTTTGTGGAATGTTTGTACAGTACAACTATACTTCCCCCCCCCTTCATTTCCTCAAATTTCATTCCCTTTTTTTATAAATCTTGCATAGACTTTTGTTTGGGAAAAGATTTCTTGCAGTCATCAGCAGGCATTGGACTTTGGTTATTGGAAGGGAGTGAGTGTGACCTGTCATTACAGAATAGCAACAGAAAGGAAGAGAGAGGGAGAGTGGGGAAAAATGCAGAAGCGTAGTTTAATTGTGCTGCCTCGCTCTCTTGTCACCGCTGAAGGTCAGAGCCATCACTTACTACGCTGCCAGCAGCATCACTATGACAGGCGCAGCACCTGCGATTGACATCCCATCAGCTGGTGTTTTACATGTGCGAACTCAGTTGAACACGGACAGTTGTTCTTGCGCTCCGCAAAAGCATATTTGAACGCTCAAACACTATCAGCGAAGTGCCGCGCCAAACATGAAAGCACTCCCTACGCTTGCGGGCGCTCCCTTTCTTCCCTCACCTCGCCGCACACAAAGACACCCTGCCTATCCCGCCTCACTGACATGTATCAGATGGCTTTGCATTCAGTGTCACCATTTCGTCACGCAGCCCTGACAAGATGAACTCCGTTTCTCTTCCACCTTTGCAGACAGATGATTAGGTGCAGACCAGCATGCATTCAGAATTGCATCACAGCAGAACATCCTTGTCTGGCTGCCATGAAGAATAATGTCTCCTTTTAGGAGTTTTGTGAAAGTGTTCTTTGTGTAGCCATCCTGCAGTTGCTCCGTATTGCCCTATTTGTATTCATTATAATGTGCGGATGAACTATCAGTGACACAGCATTATGTCATTACAACTGTAGCTTCAGAAACAGGCGTTTTTCCTTTCTTTTGTTGTTGTTGTGCGGTGAGAGAAAGATGAATACAAAGTGGGTGCTTGAAGGAACACTGAAGTGCCAGGAGAATATCCGAGTCCTTGAGTCTAACAGCAGCTGAAGTTGGAGTACTGGCAGTGTATAACTGTGTTTAAACCTCTGCTAAAGATAATGCACTGCCTTTACAATAATATGGGTCATATCATTTTTACTGCGGAGACACTAAATTCATGTCAGAGTCATACACTATATCATTGCTGCTTCATGATAATTCAGATTCATGACAACTTGGGTGTTACGTCTATGATAACATTGTATGCGACAAAGTGACTGAAACGAGATGGTTGCAAGCTGATCATGCAAATGATTCAAAAGAATAAAATCTAATTAAGAGATATTGCATAAAACACTGAGATCCAGAGAATGCTCTCAAAATGTACAAGCCACATGTTACCCACTAATTTGCTAAAAGGAGCAAGAGGAGAGATAACAATGCTGGCAGTGGGAGAGCATGACCTTTGTTTGTAAAGCAGTGCTGTCCATAGATATTTCACTAGCTGCTATTAAAAATATCTAAAGGGATCTGGAAAGTCTCTAAATGTAGCAGCAGACACAAACCTGCTCAACAATGAGGCAAACCTCAGTGTTATAATAACTGAGTGAAATGTACAACCCTGGCTTATTCAGCTACTTTTCAAATATATTTACTGGAATTACTGGAACTGTCTGATTTACTATATCCACAGTCTGTGTATCCTTCAAAAAATAGATTTACTTTTTCTTCTTCATTCTTCTTATTTTAATAAACATACATTTCAGGCATATAAAGTGTTATTTATGGTGTGTTTTATAAAAACAAACAAACACTATCCATTCATTCATCCAATTTCCACTGCTTATCCGGGTTATCCAGTCAGAGCAGAGAAGCCCATACTTTCCTTATTCCAGCCACTTCAAGCTCATCAGGAGGGGACATTGAGTGGTTCCCAAGCACACTGATAGATATTAATTATCTCTTCAGGAAGTCCTAGTTCTAACTCGGGATTACTCCAGGTAGGACAATGCCCAAAATACCACACTTAGGCATCCATGAGGCTTCCTAGATAGATGCCATAACAGCCTTGACTGGATCCTTTCCATGTGGACGAGCACTGGCTGTAATCAGAGTCCCTCCTGAATGGCCAAACTCCTCACCCTGTCACTAATTTTGTTATTTATGACCAACTTCCACGGTTCAGTTATCTCACTTTGACTCACTTAAGTAAGAAAAAAAGCAGGAGGGCATCATTGGTAAAGACTTAAAATTAATTAAACACATTTTTGGAAGTGTTGCAACTGTCAAGGAGGAGGAATAGAAGCAAAAAAAGGGTACAAAAACAAAACAAAACACCACACCGAACAGGTCTGTGGCCAATCAGCAAGGCCGCTCCTCCCTCTCATTGAAGTTAATCATCTGAGAAAAACAATGTCACAATGCTGTTTTGATTGTCAGAATGAGCTTGAGTGTTTGTTATGCCAGCAGTATTTCAACAATCGTGGCAGGGAATGTCAACTTATACTTAACACTGATAAACATGAGGCAAGGCACAAGACAGGCACTTCTGAAGCCAATTTGAATAAGTGTCTACTGCTGCTCCGAGGTAGCGATCCAAATGGAGAGGAAGCATTCATTATTAGTCTCAGGTCTACAAGGAGACTTATGCCAGGAGAAATGCAATATCCTCAAAGACTCGGTTACAGTAAATGCTTCCCATTAAGGTTTGTTCTTTGTATTTTCCTATGGAATAAATGGGAAAAATATCTATATATCGAATGGGACATTCAGGGGCACTTCATTGCTTATTGTTAATCACCTGTCATTTATATCACAGGTTAATCACCTGTGGCTCACTGACAAAAAGACAGGAGGCAGAGCTGAAGCAGAAGATATTGTTTTCATTGGGAGTGACAGAGATGGAAAAGATTAGAAATTAGTAGAGGGAGGGAGAGGGAGAGCTCAGGGGGAGCAGTTTGGTGACAAAGACAAGGTTGAGATGTTTGGAAATGGAGCTGCCAGGCAGGAGGAAAAGAGGACGATGATGAGAAACTAAACTGGACTATGCTAACAGCACTTCAGAGATGATGATGGTCACCCTCACTGTTGCTAGTTTAAATTTCCATTTCCTTCTGTGCTGTGCTTGCAACTCTTTTTAAAACAAACTAAATATACCTGAATGTATGTGTGTTAATAGAGTTAATATAGAACTGTAGAGTAAAACATATAATAATAATAATGGATTGGATTTATATAGCGCTTTTCAAGGCACCCAAAGCACTTTACAATACCACTATTCATTCACTCTCACATTCATATACTGGTGGAGGCAAGCTACAGTTGTAGCCACAGCTGCCCTGGGGCAGACTGACAGAAGCGAGGCTGCCATATCGCGCCATCGGCCCCTCTGGCCAACACCAGTAGGCAGGTAGGGTAAAGTGTCTTGCCCAAGGACACAACGACCAGGACAGAGAGCCCAGGGATCGAACCGGCGACCTTCCGGTTACAGATGCAATTCCCAACCCCCTGAGCCACGGTCGCCCCATCTATATCCATGTATCTGTAGGTTACACAAGCTATGAAGAGTTAGTCCAGTTTCAGTGATTTGACCAGGATTGTTCAGTCATAAATAAGTGCAGGATTTATACATGCAAAATCATCGTATGACACCTGTAAACAGCAGGCAACTAAGACAGAATAACCACACATCCATTATAAAATACAAGTAATACATGCACCTAACTACATTTTGTAGTTCCCTCACAAGCTTATAATTAATATGAAATATAACTAATGACCCCAACACAACGAGAATACAGTTTAGTGAATCTTTGTATGTAAAGAACAACAAAGACACTTTTTAATGAATGAAAATTGGTTTAATAGAAACCTGGGTTGTCGGTGTGCATGTTTGTGTGTGTGTGTGTGTGTGTGTGTGTGTGTGTGTGTGTGTGTGTGTGTGTGTGTGTGTGTGGCATTTTAATGAATGCAGCATATCATAACGAGAAAGGCTGTTCCTGAATTGAGGACTGTGGTCTCACACTGCTCAAGGTCATTAGTGCTAATGCCATGGTTTTGCCATCTGCTGAGATTGTTTACACTTGCCTAGATAATTAGCTCTTAATTAGTAGTTGATGGTGGGGAGTATATGCTCTGTCTGCATGTGTATAAGTGCGTACATGTTTTTGTGTGTTTAAGAGATGGCATGTGTGTGTTTGTTTTCAGTAAACATATGATTGTTATTAAGAAAGGCAGGTTGACTTGAGCAATTAAGGGTTTGCTGTAGGGATGGAGGGAGTGGGGGGGGGGTGGAGAAACAGAGAGAGGTTGCTTTATATATTTTATATGAAATCAAGCTACAGTAAGGAAATAATAGAAAACAGTATCAAAATAGTATTTTATGCAAATAGTAACAGGAACAAAAAAAAACAAACAAACAATCAGACTACCTATTGAACCTATTATGGGTTTTGTCACACATAATAATAAAACATAAATAAATAAATAAATAAAACACACTTTACAGAAAGTTAATTGGAATAACAAATTACAGGGAGTGCAGAATTATTAGGCAAATGAGTATTTTGTCCACATCATCCTCTTCATGCATGTTGTCTTACTCCAAGCTGTATAGGCTCGAAAGCCTACTACCAATTAAGCATATTAGGTGATGTGCATCTCTGTAATGAGAAGGGGTGTGGTCTAATGACATCAACACCCTATATCAGGTGTGCATAATTATTAGGCAACGTCCTTTCCTTTGGCAAAATGGGTCAAAAGAAGGACTTGACAGGCTCAGAAAAGTCAAAAATAGTGAGATATCTTGCAGAGGGATGCAGCAGTCTCAAAATTGCAAAGCTTCTGAAGCGTGATCATCGAACAATCAAGCGTTTCATTCAAAATAGTCAACAGGGTCGCAAGAAGCGTGTGGAAAAACCAAGGCGCAAAATAACTGCCCATGAACTGAGAAAAGTCAAGCGTGCAGCTGCCAAGATGCCACTTGCCACCAGTTTGGCCATATTTCAGAGCTGCAACATCACTGGAGTGCCCAAAAGCACAAGGTGTGCAATACTCAGAGACATGGCCAAGGTAAGAAAGGCTGAAAGACGACCACCACTGAACAAGACACACAAGCTGAAACGTCAAGACTGGGCCAAGAAATATCTCAAGACTGGTTTTTCTAAGGTTTTATGGACTGATGAAATGAGAGGGAGTCTCGATGGGCCAGATGGATGGGCCCGTGGCTGGATTGGTAAAGGGCAGAGAGCTCCAGTCCGACTCAGACGCCAGCAAGGTGGAGTACTGGTTTGGGCTGGTATCATCAAAGATGAGCTTGTGGGGCCTTTTCGGGTTGAGGATGGAGTCAAGCTCAACTCCCAGTCCTACTGCCAGTTTCTGGAAGACACCTTCTTCAAGCAGTGGTACAGGAAGAAGTCTGCATCCTTCAAGAAAAACATGATTTCCATGCAGGACAATGCTCCATCACACGCGTCCAAGTACTCCACAGCGTGGCTGGCAAGAAAGGGTATAAAAGAGGAAAAACTAATGACATGGCCACCTTGTTCACATGATCTGAACCCCATTGAGAACCTGTGGTCCATCATCAAATGTGAGATTTACAAGGAGGGAAAACAGTACACCTCTCTGAACAGTGTCTGGGAGGCTGTGGTTGCTGCTGCACGCAATGTTGATGGTGAACAGATCAAAATGTAGCCGCTAAACTGGTGGACCTAAATCTTCACCACCACCTCTTTATACATACAAGCGAAAAAGGGGAGTGGGTGGGTCAGCGCTCAGGGCACAGAAACTAAGCTGGCGTCAAACACCATTTATTTCCATAATAAAAAAACACAGCCAGAGTCACAAATACAAGCTAAAATCCCCGTATACAATAAAAATAGTGTTGCAACCCGCTAAAAACCCTGCCGGCAGAAATAACTATACACTATTAAAACAAGGCTAAAACATGTTTTCCATATACTAAAATTACTCTCCCATAGTCCCATAATCCCACAGTCCAGCCACACATGGGCGAATGGTCCTTATATGAAAGAGACAGGAGAGGAACTTCTCTTCCAGTATGGTAAAACTCGTCAGCAACAGACCAGGGAGGGGGCTCCTATCGCAGACCTGTCTCCTCCTGACAGCGCGTCGCCGCACAGTCCCGCCCCACTCCACACCTGAACACGGCCTCCCTCGTCTCACCGTCAGATGCAAGCAGAGGGGCATCCCTGCCCTGTCGTGCATTGCAGCCATCGCCACCCACTGTTGCCGTTCCTGCCGTTAGGACTGGATCGCCGAACAACTCGCGGCGCCCCACAGTCAGGCAGCAGTTCGTTCCATACACGTGCGGGGTTGCACGCGTTCCTTTTTCGCCTCCTCTCCCTTCGTGCGTCACTCCTCTCTCCTTTTGTCTCTGCGCTCACCATCCCCTTTAACAGGTCAACCTGGCGGCTGATAGGCCACCTTGGGGAACGCCCCCACCTCACAGGTGCCTACAATTATCTGTTTAGTCCACAGTGGGTTAAAGGAACATGGTACAACATTAACACAAATATAAATATGAGGATAAAACCATGCAGTATAAATATCAATAAACAAACATGCAATATAAATATCACTATAAAATCATGCAAATAAAATCAACACTATGTACCAATACACAGATTGATAAAACATAAAAACACAAATTTCCGCTGTGTGACAAAAACACTGACAGAATCCATGGATGGCAGGCTTTTGAGTGTCCTTGCAAAGAAAGGTGGCTATATTGGTCGCTGATTTGTTTTTGTTTTGTTTTTGAATGTCAGAAATGTATATTTGTGAATGTGGAGATGTTATATTGGTTTCACTGGTAAAAATAAATAATTGAAATGGGTATATATTTGTTTTTTGTTAAGTTGCCTAATAATTATGCACAGTAATAGTCACCTGCACACACAGATATCCCCCTAAAATAGCTAAAACTAAAAACAAACTAAAAACTACTTCCAAAAACAATCAGCTTTGATATTAATGAGTTTTTTGGGTTCATTGAGAACAGCAGAATCAAAACAGCTTCCAAATCAAACAAATTCAGGGTATGAGTTAAAAAATAAGAAGCTAACTCTTTTCTATCCTTATTTTACATAAAAACTTTTAAATGCAGATTCAGTAAAAGAACTAGATGTTACAATCCCTGATAATGCATTGCTTTAAATCTTGAAGGATAGGAAGTTATGAGGAAAGGCAGCCCAGAAACTTTACCAGCGGCACACATCGTTCGGTCTTTTACCCAAGGTAATCAGCCATCATTTCTTCCTTGGTTAGGTTTAGGGATTAGAGATCTGATCTAGGTTATCATATTAAAATCTAACACATCGTCAGTAGTGGACCTTGGATTCATCGAGTGTTTCGGCCATTATCACTAGACACCCTCACCCAAGGAAGCCCTGCTGGGGTGGATCAGGCCCCGGTGTGTTTCACTGATGTATAATAAATTGTTATTTCTCTTCTCCTTTCTTTAGTTTAGATAAAAGACACAATTCTTTTCCAGATTTTAGCACCAGTGAGACCCCGTGAATGTAAAATTAATAGTAGGTCTGCGTGGTGGTAGTCTGTTTTTCAAGATTTTGGCAAAATGACATTTTTATGGCATTCTCTTTCACTGTCCTTGAAGGTGTTCTCTGTGTAAAGATAACACAGTGTATTTACTGGCATTTTAATTAAAAAAAAAAAAAAAAAAAGCAAAAGTCTGGCCCTCAAATTCAAAGAAACCACAACAGCTACTGTCCTTCCTAAGCACCGTCTCTTTCATAATTTCCCTCTCTTGCAACGCCTTTGTTTTTGTCTTCAGTTTGTATATTCTAATCACTTGATGAGATTATATCCTGTGCCCATGTGTTTGTAACAGAGCAAACACTTTCTTCTATAATCTCCACAAGCCGTTAGAGTAAAACAGATGTTGTGGAGGGAGATGGCCCTAATCCTGTGCTGTACAATAATCCACAAGTGTTGTGAATGACTTCACAAAGGATATTATGTTTCCTGGTAAGCAGTTGTAACATGAAGAGTAACTCAGGCTAGTTAAGGGTATACATCTGAGCCCCGAGGTAAAGCTAATGGTTACAAATAGCATGACCTGTGCTTGAAAACCACTTTAGTATAACATTAAACCTATGCTGTTCTGTTCTTTAAAAATATTCAGACATAAGAGATTCCCTAGGATCAGGTCAGAGGTTGTGTTGTTAGTTTCCTTGCTGCTGTATGTCTGAGCAAATTCAACCAGATCCAACTGTGCACTATGCCAACAAGCCTCTAAATCAATTGTTAAAGACACACACACACACACACACACACACACACACACACACACACACACACACACACACACACACACACACACGCACACACACAGAAAAAAAACATCTTTGTTTTACACAATAAGGACCAAACGGGAATCAGAGACCCAGAGCCTCTGTGGTGTTTGGTATTTGCTAGCATATCTGAAGTGTAGCCCGGGGCCGTATGAACACTTGAAGACAGGGATGTTAGCTCCTTTTCCTTTGTAAGACATAAGATGTGACAGCCATGGGCATGGAAGAGCTGGAGCTGAGAAGAAGGTGTACATCGATGCTGGGGATTGATTAAAATGTAGGTGTGTTGTAACGGATGAAAAAGGCGTAACCTCGGGTCTAAAGTGACAGATGTGGCAAGAGAGCTTGTTCTTTTCTATCAAACAGCTCAAGCTGTGACCCTTTACGACAGGGTGCTTTCTGTTTAATACTTTTATGTGGAAAAAACAGCTGTCTGTCAGATGGTGATACGATTATTTGTGACAGCAGATCTTTGAGAAAAGAAAAAAATCCCATAAAACAACCAACATACATAAGAAATGCTACACTTCAATATTGATTTCTTTGGAAATTTTCAGCTTTATGTGAAGGCCCTACTTCCCATTATCACAACACTTGGCCATCACTGCATGACGTAGATGCGTAGAGCGCTGTTTACTGCAGAACGGGGAATCCAAACCTAAGGGTTTAGTGCAATAAAGTCAGCAAAACACCACACCGTATGACACTGCCATGTCGCATAAAGGGAATTGATTCCACACTAATCACTCATCTCGAGTAATGGAATTTATCGTCCACAAAGTATAAATCCATGGCAGATGGCAGATGATAACACAGCCCCCCCATTGTTGGTAAGAGGCTTGAACACTGAGAACAATAAGATGATGAATTTTGTAAAATGAGTAATAATGTACATTTTTTTATTTTCTTAAATTTTTGAAACACGTTTCACAAAGACAAAAATAAATTAATAAATAAAAATCCAATTCCACTCATCATTTCCTCATTACAGTCCAAGGCACAGAGTCTTACTTGTGTCAAATGTAAAAGAAGTAATTTTGCACAGGAGTTAGGAATAAAATCTTGCCTGGGGCCCCCTAGAGGCCTTAGCCAGCGCTGTTCGCAGTTCAAACGTGTTATTGGCCACCGTGATCTCTTTTGGACTTGGACTGGGAAGAAGATCAATATCTATGTTTTTGCTAGATCAAAAGGATCACTGTTAAAAAATAAACACTGCATACACTGCCTCTGTCCTCTTCTATCATACTTCTCTACAGTCTTTATGCATTTATTTGATAATGATATACATATACATATATATACACATGTATATTTTACAGAAATGCTAACTAAGGTCCAACCAGGCAGAGAGAAAGAGGAAAAAAAGCCTCCACCCTCTACTGGTCAGCAATCAATTGAAAGTAATGTATTCGTGTTTAATACATGTAACCAAAGAAAATAAAAAAAGGTCAAATTATTCTGATGCTTATCGAGACAGGAAAACACCCACAACTGGGAGTTCACTGCTCAGAACACTACAATTTTTCCCTGATTCAGTGCCTCCCTGTGTGCTCTTTTAATGCTGCATTGTGTTTTGCATGTCAGAGAAGACAACCTTTTATCCCGATCTGAGATATAAAGACGAGGAGCAAATAGAAAGAAAAGGTCGACAGGGTTTTGTTGGTGAGAGGTTTTGCTTTTGAATTCTTTTTGCTGCTCTGGTAATAAATAAAATAAAAAGGTCATCAAGTACTCTGCAAAACCTAATGATGTTTTAATATTTTCACAGCAATTACTCTTTAAACATCTAATCCTTATTTTGTGGTGCAAAAAGAAACAAAAACTGAAAAAATGCTCGACTACTTCAGTGAATGAACTTCAATATTTCGCTGTTTTTTTAAAAATATAATTAGAGTAACATTTTTAAAGTCTAAAATAAAAGCAGCTTTTTCGTTTTCCTGTTTCTCAATGTCAAATCAATTTATTTTTACTGACTGGCAGCTGAACTGGTACAATCTGAAAGATACGGTGCAAATTGCAGTAATGATGCTATTACACAAACTTTCTTCAGAGCCTAGCAGTAACCAAAGTTGAAAAACAATGCTAGAAACTCCAGCCACATGAAGCTGGCACCCAAAATTAGTCAATTCCCATAGACACTCGTGTGAAATTGTCCAATTGTGGAACAGAGATAAACAGTTTATTTCCTCCAAACTAAAAAAACAAATTCTGCTCTTCATTAAGTTGAACTAGCCATGCTGCCCTAGTTTTTTTTTTTTGTTTTTTTTTGCTGTTGGTACCTTTTGACGTATGCAACTATCTGACAAATCCAGCTGTCTCCGGCTAATAGGGTTCCACAAAGCACCTATTCAGTCTATGGATGTGCCATGCTAACCAAGGTTGCCCACACTTTTAACACAAATCTCAAGTTTGTTCAATTCTGCTGAACTTGAACATCTATGTCCCCACACACTACAATGAATAAATGCTTTTATAATTCTGTTACCCAAGTCTTTTCATGCTGTACCTTACTGAAGTACAATGTTGAAAGGTAAAATAAGCAGAAAACGCCAGGTCAATTATGTCTGCCAGCCAAGGACAGCAGTCATGTTAATGGGACCCTGCCTCACAGTAAATTTCTTCCCAATTTGAAACATAGTTGCTGACACACTCTGCTTCTAGGGCCTAATTAAAATATTACCTCTAAACATAAGTTTAATAGCCATAAAAATTTCAATAAATTAGATGCTGTCCACTGTGTAGAACAATCGCTGACATTATAAAGGAATGAGTCATGCTGGGTGGGGGGATAGAAGTTATTAGTGGGTGTTTGGAGGCTTTGGTCCTAAAATCAATGATATTTTATTTCTAACCTACAGATCTGAAACAAAAACAGAGATGAATCAATGTAAGTCATGTATCATATAGTTCAAGATCTCTGATTTGCAGACCAAAGCCGATGAGCGGAGGTTAGCTGAAGTTTTCACGGGAGGTGGAATTAAAACCCGTTTAAAGGACTGTTGCAGAATGCCGGAGTGAGGATATTAAGGATATTAGTGCCTGTGTATATCAGTGCTTTATGAAAGATGTTGGATGTTCAAGGTGAGCAGGTTCTGTGAGACCCATTGTCACTTTTAAGCTGGTTGCACAGAGAGCATGATTGTTTTTTCCTGTCAGTAAAGTTACTTAAACTACACACTAACTGCAAAATGCTCCTCTGTTCGTTTGTGTTACAGTATAGTGAACATATGTGCAAAATATAAGACACATAAGAGCAGATGCAACAGTAAATTATATGTTGTTTCTACACTGCTGCCAGTGTCTCGTGTTCATACACGCATGACAATGTGTCAGAACCCAAGACATCCATATGGTAATGTGCTTGTCTACTTATTTAACTAAGCTATCCTTATGTATGTGTTGCTCTCTCAGGTGCCTTCACATCGCTGGTGAATTCTCTCTTGCTCTGTAACAGAATTCCAGCTGTTACAGAGCAAGAGGGGTATAGGTCTCCAGAAGTGACCATATTTGGAGTGCCAAATTATCAGCATAATAAAAATGGGTTGGAGAAGAACTTAAAATCCTTCTCCTTAAACAGCCAAATTTCTGAATGATCAGGCTCTGTTATAACGTAATGAAAATGCTCTATTTTTCCCAATAGAGCATTTTGCTCTCAGAGTGCTGGCTTAATCGTCGTTCCTACAGTTTTCAAAAGTAGAATGGGAGCCTTAAGCTATCAGGTTTCTTTCCTGTGGAACCAGTTCCCAGGTTGGATTAAGTTTGGATTTGGGAAACAGGCACCGTTACTACTTTTAAGATTAGGACTAAAACTACTCAGGTGCCCCAGAATCATTGGTTAGTTATGCTGCTATAGGCTCAGGCTGCTGGGGGACTTCCCATGATGCACAGAGCACTACTGCATGTCATTAACTATTGTTGTTTGTCTCCATTGACTTTTTCTCTCTTCTCTTTTCTCTCAGCCCCCCCAACTGGTATTTGTTCACTCACTCTCACTCTTGTTAGGTTTACTGTAACTTGCCGGGAAGCTATATCTGTCCTTACAGTGCCAAACATACTGTCGCCATCTTCCTTAATTATTGCTTCACTTCATCAGTCTCCTGTCAGCTACATTCACCAGGAGTGTGGCAGAAGATGCACTTAGAGCGAGTGTGCAGGAAAAGTAGAAATGACAGTGAGCTGAAACGAAACCAGTGCAATTAAATTAGTTAAAATAGATATATTTTATTTTCCCCAAATTGTAGTCCTCTTGTTGTGTGTTCTTTTAAAAAAACAGTGTGTTAAGTTTATTTTGTTGGTCATATTTTGGTGTTTGTTTGTTTGTTTTTACAAAGCTGTCAAAGTCAGGGTTGAGCCAATGTTGCTTTGCACATAAGAGAATAATTCCAAGTCTATTCCAAATGGCATCTTATCAGATTTAGAAAAAAATGGGTCTGTTTGTGCCTACTTGCAAATATAACAAAACAAACAAACAAAAAAAGAAATTTAATCACAAAGTTACACAAGTGACACTTTTAGAGATGCCAAAAACAAAAAGTAAAAAACAAAAATCTGTTAAAAATGCATCCCTTTTCATACAGCAATGTCAGACAGCCCCATGGGTGATAATGGTGGAAGGATTTAAGCACAGTCTATGAATTAATACATACATAATTAATGTTTGTGCTGTTGCTTTTCACTGCTACAGTATGTGTCCATGTAAAAAGAGAAGCATTTTATATTAGTGTCCATGAGGGGGAAAAGGCACAGTGTGGTAGATAACCGGATCATCAATTTTACTGCCATACCTTTTAACCCGCGCTCTTTGCTTCTACCATAGGTTACTACCACAATCACACATATCCACACACAGCCCAGAAACAACACCTCACTTTGCTCAACTACTTTCAAAAGCTGGTATAACAGGGCTCCTACTGAGCTCCCAGGTAAAATGGACTTGACTGCGTGCTCGTTGTTCCATCTCCCTCTCTCCTTTATGTCTCTTATCTACAGATGTCTTGTCTCCTGCGGCCCTCCTGACTCTTTTTCAGAGCTTCTATTTTAAGAGGCGAGCTTCTCTGTTCGATCACGCTGTCCGTCTGTAGGTCCTCCAGACGGCAAATGGAAACAAAATCTGTCTGTGTGTACAGTATGTCTCAGTGAGTACGTGTGGGTCTTTGTGTTTGTATGAATGTGTGTGCGTGTGACTCCCTGTCTCTTTGTCTTATGTGACTATTTAGATAAGCTACACATCCCAAGTTTAAAAAAAAAAAAAGCTGACCAAAATAGAGTGATTCCAGATGGAAACACTTTGCAAACCACAATGACCCATCCCTTCAACCACAACACACACACACACACACACACACACACACACACACACACACACACACACACACACACACACACACACACACACACACACACACACCCACACACCCACACACACACAGAATGGAAGCCTGTCTTGTTTGGGCATACCATATCTCCGTCTCCTACTATGTTTATCTCCAGCGACAACTTTCTGGGCCAGGCTTTTGTTTCACTGTTTATCTGAACCCCAGGCTCCAAAACCAGCAGCACAATGATTCAGTCTTTCTGGGCCCTTTTATAGACTGTGGGTATGAAGTTGGAGGGAAAGTGGTTTAGAGAGGAATGAAGTGAGGGAGGGAGGGAGGCGGTATGCTAGAGAAACGAATGTTTTGTTCAAGGTCTCTCCAAGGTCTTTTCATTTAAAACCCATCTAAGCCTGACAGCCGTTGATGAGATGGACGATAAAGCAGTTCTGCAAACATTTAACATACTTTCACTACATCATATAATGGCTAGTTTAATCGATCAATTCGCCAACATTAGAAAACTATTTTAAAAAATGCACTGTGAGAAACATGCTTCCTTGAGTTCTTGCTAAGTAACATAAGGAGCAATGTGTGAATGTGTTTACTGTTGTACATGCTGACCACAAGACTAGAGCTGACAGTTTGTCTTAAACTACCAGCTCAGCCGAGTTAACTGAAACTAAAACTGGAAGAAACAGTCAGACAAACGCAGTCTCAGTCCCATCATCTGCACTTATTGCTAGAAAGACAGACTAACTCCATTTCACACAATCTTAATATATTCCCATAACCCAGTAGTAGGTTAAGCTGATTTAAGAAATTAACAAATTCAATGAACTTCTCGTTCTTCTTCTCTTGGCCAGTTCTTGATTAACTCTCATTGTGCTTGGTAGATTGTAGAGAATGGGCTGTTTTGTGGAGTAAGAGTTGGGCCAAGGACTGCTTTTGTCAAGAGAAACACTGTAAGGACAAACCGCTGCACACACAGTTGACTGGACTAAGCAGATTTCACAACATACAAACAGTTCAGCTAATGCCAGCATTGCATGGCATTGAGCAATTGTATGTGGATATATAATTACAAAATTGTAATATTTAAACAAAACAAAATGCAGCCACTGAAGACAAAACATGTTGAAGAAGAAGAAAGATGACAGAATGTGTGCTCTCATCTTCATTGACGGTAAGCTCACTCTGTTTTTGGGGAGCTTTGGTAAGCTTACAGCCAATTTCAGTCTGTTTCACTTTAACAAAGCGAATGTCCTGAAAATCCCCCCTTCACTCTACACTGTCCGCAGGCCTAGCTTAAAGCCCCAACACTGACTAAGAACCCGTCAGAAACACACATTCTTTTTAATCCGCTTCTTATTTGGCTTTGCTGTTCCACGGCAAAACTCAGAACATGCAAGGACATTAACTTCTAGCTCCGAGTTTATTTACTCTATCCAATAGGCTGGTATGTAACAGAGATGGCCTCCATTTGTATACTGTTTTCAATAATAAAGCCCAATTTTGTTACATCTTTCTGCTGCTTCATTCCTGTCCAGACACAGAATGAGACTGAATCTACTTTAGACGATAAAACAAAACTCATAGGCCACTGAAACTTTAAACAAAATTCAATATGCCCATTACAGACCTGCTGCCATTGTAGGTTAGAAAGCGCGACTACGCCATTGTGGAGTATTATTCATTCATTTATCTGGCTGGCATGGTGATGGATTTCAAATTCTAAACTCTCAGAGAGCATGTATATACATCAGCGTGTGATTATTTTCCTTTTCCTTTGGGCAGTGATTTCACGCATGTAAAGATGCAGGTGGTTCAAACAGCCCTTCTCAAAAATAATGAGAAGGCTGTTCCATTCTGCTGGCTATTAAGGAGACTCTTTATTTTTTTGGAGTGGAAAATATAAAACTCAGCCCTGGAAAAACCTATATAAAACGGTGCAGAAGATGCGCTAAATAACCTTAAGGCAATTTATTCTTAAAACCACATAATAATCCCTGTGGTCAGTACACGAAGTTCTTCTATTCTCATACATGTCTGATTTCTAGGCCTCAAGGGCATTTACATGCAAAACACGAGCCTGTTCCGTTTAAAGATTAATACAAAGAAAGGATTGGAATACAGGCTGTAATACAAGTTTAAATCCTTTGCCACTTGGGAATGTATGAAATGGATACAGGCACCATTAGGAGAAAATAAAGGGATAGGGAAGGTAAAAGAGTAACCAAAAAGGAAAAAAAGAAAGACTTGACCTCTTTTCAGAGTCCTTGTTAGTGAGGGCCAATAACCTCACAGTTCCTCCATCCCACGCTGCTGAAGCTTTGGCAAGCCCAAAAAAGGGATGCTGGCATTACAGACGCAACACATGAACCGACAACCGCTCCTCTTTCCATTTGGCCTGACGGATACGCTTTGCCAAAAATAATATCGACTGTAATATGCCAGACCTCTCCACCTTATCCAAACACCAGGGAGTGCCCCATAGTGTAACAGTCGAATTAACACACTAGGATAAGAGGCTAAATGAAAATACTGAAAAATGTCTGGAAGAGATTTGCCCTGCATAGCACTGTATCTAATTACCACTTTAAGACCTCTGTTTCTAAACTCCATAGCTACAAAGGTGAAGCTTATGTGGGTTTTGTGCAGATTAAACTTGTCTGGATGAGAAGTACGGCTGAATAACAATATTAATGGGTTTGAGCAGCACATTCGTCTCAGATTTGGGGTATGCGCCATCATTTTATGCAAATGCACTCTAGGTATGTAACAAATTCACATGTTTCACACCTATTTACTTTACATTTCACACTCCTAGATAATTGATAAATGCACAGGAGATCACACAAAGTGTTAACTAAATAGGATGAGAAGTATTCACCTTTGCGCTATGTCAGCTCCCATCATCTTTAATTTCCACATGTTTAATCGTATCCCATCATCTGCGAGAGGTAAGTAAGTCTCCTCCAGGCAGCTATTTACATTTTACGAATCTATGCCTCTCTAATCCTTCTTCCAATTCAATGAGAGGGAGATTCAAGTTATCTCTGACTGAATCATTTCCATATAAAGAATTGATGCTGAGGCAGAGGGATACCCTGAGCTGCCTTTTTTTTTTCTTTCCTCGCAGAAAATGGTCTCTGAGCTTCAGGCTTGCCCCAAACACTTTAGACCTTTATTACAGGAACTTACCATAGGGCCCATCAGAGCTGGCTATGTGCTCTAAGTCACAGATAATGAGCCCCCCCTTCTCTCTCCAACGCGAGCGTGCACACACACACAGACGTGGGTTTTAGTATCATTATGGTATCATCAGCTTCTCTAACTCAGCAGTGAAAACTAACACAACGTTTGATGGAGCAAGGGTATTACAGAATAGATCAAAGGATTCTGGTGTATTCATGTAGGACACACATTCATATAGAAACAAGCATGAGCGTGTTTACTATGTGTGGTACAGCATGTCTATCAGGTGCAATTGAGCAATGCATAGACCCCCACAGTGTCTGTAACTTTTCTGGTGCTGTGCATTGTCTTAGCAGACTCGCACGGTCTCCCAATTCCTTTCACATGTTCACTGTCTCTGTCGCAACTAATCTAGTGACACTAGTGTGTCATTTTTGGATGTGAGTTAGTACAGGAAACAACAACATCAACGCATATTGCAATTTGAACTATTAAAATAACATTCGAGGAAGACTTTGTTTAATCCAAATCAAACTTAGTGCCTGGTCTGTGTTTGAGGAAGCTTACAAAATAAAACACTTTGGAGTTTAATACTCTACTTGTCATTAGTCAATAATTTAAACTGAAATTTGATGACTTCGTTTTTTTTATATTTTATATCTATCTACCCAGATGGATTTTGGGTAAAAACAAAGGCAATGGCTGTTTTAGGGAATCTTGAAACTGTGAAACTGTACATGCTTTTTATGTGACAGTGGTGATAGTTCAAGGAGGACTTTCACACTGTCATGAGAACAGATTGTGTTTCCACCCAATTTGAGATTCCTTTCCTCAAAAATTTGTGTTTTACAACCTATTAAAAACAAACTTTCCTTTCTCTCTTAAACATTATTCAAGGATTATTCATCCTTTTTTTATGGGAAACTGCCTATTTGTACATAAGAATCTGCGGGTCAGTATTTGGTACAGACAGTTATTGTGAAAGCCTGGGTCAAAATGGACCATATAGAAAGGCATGACATATGAAGGGTTAAAAGTCATCAAATGAAGTTACCATGGTTACTGTCCCCTGCTTAACAACCCCCCCCCCCCCCCCCCCCTTCATCAATGCTTGCAGCTATATTTATGTGAGTCTTTGTACAGCCCTTGCAGACTCTTCAAGAGTGTTATTGCTGCTATTCTATAGACACCAAGAGCGCACACTAACTATGAAAACCATTAGCGCGCACACCATCCAAATGTTTTTGTGTTGCACATTGTACATGTGTTTTTCCGTGCATGTCTATGGACTGATTTAATATTTTATTGCTTTTTCCAGCAGTTGCACACTACAATTAGCATTCCACTCTGTTTCCCTGGTCTCCTATGAGATGTCTCCTCATTTGAAGATGATACATTCCCTGAAGCCTGGGTGAGTGTCAAGGAGCGAGAGAGGGAGTGAGCGAGAGGGTCGAGAAACACAGCTTATGCTAGAAGGTTGAGGTAAGCAAGCTTAATATGCAGTATTCCTCCACTGCAGCAAAAGCTTTGAAGTGCAATGTTAACCTCAACCCTGACCCTTCTATATGTGGCTTCGGCTTCTCAGTCAACACTGTGGGCCAACAGACTATAAAGTGCAAATCAGGTGCAGGGTTTGGCTGTACATAATACTGACACAACACTGGACACAAATAACACAGGTAGGGAAAAATGCAAATGTGTACCAAATGCAAATTACAGACACACACACACCTTAATACATAAACTAGACTTAGGCACATAAAAACACACTCCACACAAGCATCTACACGTTCTCCCAGGAGTCATTCATTGCCTCATTCATCAGTATTAACACCCCCCACCCACACACGGGTGCGCGCACACGCACACGTTTACTGTCCTAACAATTACTCTGCGGCTCTCTCTATGCGAGCCAAGTAAATGGGCTGAAGGAGGATAGTAAAGGAGCAGAGGACACAGAGCTTCTCTGCAGTTTCTTGCCAAGCAGATGACTGGCACCCATGGCTCACGCTCTTTTTTTTTTTTTTTTCTGACAGAACTGAGCTGAGATGTGCAAGAATTTGATTATTTCCTCCCAGTCTCCTCCTCATTCACTTTTCATCAGCAACTTCCTATTTGTTTCTTGCGCACCATTTTCTCCCTTTTCACTTATATCAGTCTGGCGTTACTCTGCTCTCTTTTTATTACCCCATCCACCCCCTCCCATTTTTAGATCTCCTTTTGTCTTAGTGCTTCTTTTCCCATCTATATTCTACAAGCTTATCCTCCACTTTCTGATAAAAAAGTAATAAGGCTTCTAATGGCTTCAATTTCTTCTCTCCTAGCAATCCACTGTGTATTGTATTCCTGTAGATAGCCTCTGTTGTTCCAAAAACAAAGGCCAAAAGTATGTGTGTGAGTGCATGTGCACTTCCATGGATGTTTGGGACCATATTCTAGATATAAATTCAGGTGAGGTGAGTAGGTGAGCACTAGCCTGTGTTTTTTTTTTTTTTTCATGTGTGTTTGCGTGCATATTTGCACTCCTTGTATATTTGTGTGTGCTGTTTTCTCACGTGATTCAACCCTGCCACTTAGGCCAGGGATTTAATTGAATAGTGGAAGTGGTTTGATGCGCTTGACTTCAATGGTATATACGACCCATTACTCCCCTCAGGCCATGCTAGAGGCTTGCCTGGAGTTATAAAATTTTCACAAAAGCAATCCCACGTGTTTGTCAAAGTGTAAAAAAAAGTCTTGAGATATATATATATATATATATATATATATATATATATATATATATATATATATATATATATATATATATATATATATATATATAGATAGGAGTATATATGTGCCACCATGTGTGTGTGTGTGTGTGTGTGTGAGAGGGAGAGAGAGAAAGAGAGAATAAGACAGAAAGAATTAAAAGAACAAGAGAGAAAGAAAATCACTAAAAGGTCAGCATCCTTCTTATCCCCCTTTCTATTCTTGCAAGGCCCATAGATTCACTTTTAATCTCTTCTCTTATCTCTTACTATTGTGTAAAGAAAGAGAGTATGGACCAGCTTTGGTCCTGGTGTCTTCCATCAAACAGAAAAAGGGACACACGACAAAGCAACCTCATAAATGCTCTGTCTAATGAAACTGAATCAGTCTACAAGCATCTATATCAGGTTAAGAAGCCTAGCGGTTAGCACCTTTCCAGGCTATTGAGGCTGCTCGGTGCCCAGACGCTGTAATCAGGCTTCAGCTGTGTCTAGGCCACAGACACACGGAGCGCTGAGGACAAGGTAACCATAAAATGTTGCTGTTTCTGTTAAGAACACTCTAGTCCTAATGATCTACAAGTGTCCAGAAGTTATCGCAGGTAAGCTCACACGGAAAAAAGGGAAAAAATCAGCATAAAAATCAATAAAAATCAATATAAGAAGCAAAGCATTCAAGAGCAAAGAGATGAAGCGTCCACACTCACAAAGGGGAGGAGAAAAAAAGAAGTAGTCAAATATTTTGTTTGTCTAGTATTCTCCTTTGCAACATTTACTTGTATTTTACAAATATTAAAACTGCTCTGTTAGATGTGAGTTTTCCTGGGACTGAATTAAACATTTGCAATATGCCTTCTGCAATGTAAGGACCGAGTGCTAGTGTGTGTGTGTGTGTGTGTGTGTGTGTGTGTGTGTGTGAGAGAATGTTTTTGTGCCCACATCATTCAGGTCTTATTTTTGTGAATAATCGCCCAGATTTTCAAAAGTCGTTGTTGGCAGACTCTTTGTGAATAATACAAATCCTTTCTTGGATTGATGAACGACCAGCAAGGATCCATAAACGAGTAACAAAAAGAGCAGACTCCATCTGGAGCAGACAGAATCAAGATACCAGCAGCACTGTTGACAAATTTCCTTTTAGCTTCCACATTCAAATAATTTTACATGCAAAAGAGGTTTTAGATCGAAAAAAGTCAATCGCTCCTGAAGATTAAAGAAGGAATTTTTCTTGGTGTAATGTGGATAACTTTGTACAATTTTAAAATAAGCAATCAAGCAAACATCAAGGCTTTTAAATTCATCACAAGGAGTAACATTGTATTGCCTTGGCGTATTGGCTACGGTCAATCACAGCAATTCTTTATTTTGTTTTGTGGAACAACAACACATTAAATACAGATTTGGTCTGGACCACTAATTAATTAACTTCTGATAGGTTCACAAATTTGACAGAACACATAAACAAGTTAGTTATAGCTGTGATATGCAAATTTCTGAGAGCTTCCACTCAAATTTTATCCACGTGCAATGACCAATGAAGCCACATTCACATTGTTTGACATGGTTTTCCTAATAGCTGGTTCCTGTTTTTGACATTACATAAGTAAGACCAAGAACTGTCTGATCTGTCAGAGTTTAATTGGATGAGAGCATCCTTGACTAAACGATCAGCAAGTTGACCCTGAGATGATAAGTGTTTTATGGCACACTGAAGTCATAGTCCAGAAGGTTAAATGCAGCAAAGACTTCTGTCTGGACTTGCAGTTACAAACTTGACACCCCAGCTCTTTCAAACTATTTTCTCCAGAGAGCAGTGACTTGTTAGTGGAAGCACAGCATAGATCTGCTATTCTCCTATGCTGTCATTCTCCTTTGCTTTTTCTTTGGTTTTTCTTTCTCTCTGGCCCAACATTTACAAGTTGATACATGCACAACTCAAATATGTGTGGACATATGCACAATTACGTGAGTGAGATCTTCTAAACGAGCGTCACATCACACTCTTTAAAAGCCCATCTGTTTCTTTTTTGACAACTAATGTAATCTAAATAAGTCTGGAATGGATGTCACCTCTGCAAACACTGACTTGGCCCCTACTCACATTTTTCGTTCCATCTGGGGACACTCCAAGGTGAGATAGTCCTAGGAAATGCTCTTCCTTGACTCATTTCTCTGTCTCCTTCCTCTGTGTTCTGTCAACTAGATTTTCAAAATGAGCTGAGAATGAGTGGGAAGAGAGGAAAAGGTGCTGTGAGTTACAAAGAGAGAGATGGAAAGAGGAGAGATATTAATAGTGACAGGGCAGGGCTACTGAGAGCCTGACGATGATCCCTCTGCATCTCTCTGAAGGTGTGGGGATGAGGTAATGGCTTCATGGTGACATCTGGAGATGAAGCCGGAGAGGTAGATGAGGGACTAATGCCTAAAGATTATGACCTCTAGGGAGTGAGACGCCATTTTGCTGAGCCCTTTAAAAGCCTGAGGTTCCAGCTCAGATCTAACCACTATCAGTCCCTAGACTAAGCTAAGGGTTTGTCTGGATAAGTGGAACTGACAACCCCCAACAATGAGGTCTCCCTGCAGATACACTATTCCTTTGGCACGCCGTTTAGTTCAGCCAAGGGTACGTCTGTGGGGATTTGTCCATTTCCATTTTCTTTCTACTGGTGCTCTCACGTCGATGAATGTTGTCATTAGGCTAGCAAGAACAAGCTTTTGGAAAGTGATCTTAAAGTTTGCTTTTATATAGGAGAGAAGTGAGTTCCAGTTGATTAATATTAAAAAGATTTCCAGCATAAAAGGAAAACAAAATGATAATTTCAAAGTTGGTGAGATCAAAAATCAATAAAAAATGTGCATTGGAAATGCAGTCACATTCTGGCTTAAAAAACTGGTTACTAAAATATGAACATCTGATCATCTGTGAGCTTTTGTAGAAACACAAGGACAAATACAGATTGTGTGTTCTTTTCAGCACACCTGGCAGGTTTGGCTTCATGCAACAAAGAATGAAAGCACAAGAAAACCGCATTACTTGCAATAATAAGTGTGCACACTCGGACTGTATTGTCCTAATAAATGCTATTAGCATAGCAATTAAAGGTGAAATCTTGCAGAATAGTAAAATAATCAAACTGCTTAATAAACATGTTCATTTTTGTTTTGCACCATCAGGCCAGTTCAGTGACCTCTGTACGAGCCTGCTTATCGGCCCCTTCGACCATCATTCAGGGAGGGAACAGACAACTCACGCCTTCCAACCAATCTGGTCCTGGCGATGTACAACCAGTCAGATCTCGTTTTGGACGCATTGTCAAACCAGTCAATCGGTTGCTCCATGTAATGTCCATTCAAGAGGTCGTTAATGATGCCAGTCAGATAATTGGCAAAGTCTCCAAGTCAATACTTCAGGTTTTTCAGTAAGGGTTTTCTTCTACATTGTGGTTTCCAGTTTGGTGTATTCTTTGTTCCATTCTGGTTTTCCATTGCACCACCATGTTTGAACTTCGGTCCCGATGCGGGGACATTTCTTTTTCTGTGGGACATGGTTTGTGTGGGGTGTAGACAGCATCCTGCATCCAGGAGCTGTAGTGAGTTGGCGCCACTCACTCTGCTTCATCCTTTTGGGGATACTTCTTGAGTTGGTGTGTCTATATAACCATGTCGGGTCTGTTTTCTTTTGGGTCTCTTTTAGTTTGTTGATTTTGGTGGATGCTGTGGGTTGTGCATCTATAATTTTGAGTGAAATTCTGCGGGGGTGGATGTAACAGAGTTAGAAAATAGCTTAATGAATTTCCTCAAAATTGATGTGCTTTGTGAATAGTTGGAGCCACCTGGTGGACAAACACAGCTACTGCAACTGTTAAGGTTCCAAATTGCTGCACTGCGCATGGCTCAGCAAAGGAAAAAAAACCTCCCAAGCTGGTGGTAGGTGCTTGTGAGCCATACTGTTGTCAATTTTGTATGTGTATTAATGAAAACATTCTTATAGTGGTAATTGTCAACATGTATTTTGATTGTAAGCAGTACTAGCATGTATCCTGAAAGTTACAGGCATTTTGATGCATGGGTAGTAACTTTATTCACGAGTAGCATTTTTAGTTAGCATGCTAAGCTAATACTCGTTAGCTAATCGGGTGCTTTTTGACTTGCTCTAATGTTTCTCTATGAGATTGTAATTGTTATAATTCTTTTTAACAGAACTGAATGTTGTAGTTGCTTTGCACACTGTTAATGAAGACTGTGTGCTGTTTTCTTTGTACCAGGTAGGCGCTGTTAAGTATAACTTTTAATTGATGCTGTTGTATAGGGAAAAAAAATGATGAACAATGATGATTGTTTTATAATAGAAAAGCTGTTTTTATATGTTATTGTTGTTGGTTAGGAAAAAGGAGATATAATGTCTCTTATCACTAGGGATGGGTATCGTTTAGGTTTTATCCGATACCGGTGCCAAATCGGTACTTTTGAAACGGTGCCGGTGCTCAAACGGTGCTCAAACCGGTGCTTAAAGAATGGAGAACACAAAATTGGTCCAAAAACCTCTCATGTTCAGCTGTTTTTTGTAAAAAGATAACAATGTTAGTCAAAGGAGCTTGCAAAGAAAAGCGTCTGGACTTCTTTAAGTTGCTTGAAGACGTTTCACCTCTCATCCGAGAAGCTTCTTCAGTTCTAAGGTCAAATGGTGGAGAGTCCCAGAAATAAACCTAGTGGGAGTATCCCCCCACAGAGGGACAAAAGGACCCCCTGATGATCCTCTAATCGCCTGAGCCAAGGTGTGAAACTGGGTGTGGGTCCCAATCAGCCAGAGTTTCGGGTGTGTTCATTGTGAAACCTGGCCCCACCTTATCATGCGAATTCCTGAGGTCAGATGGCCCAGGATGTGAGTGGGCGTTAAGGCGTCTGGGAAGGGATCTCAAAACTGGATTATAGATGGCAGAGAGTTGGTGTCGTAAACCCCCGCCTCTGTTCAAAGATGGTCGCTCACAGTGGACATAGATGGCTTCTTTCACTCCTCTTTCAAACCATCTGTCCTCTCTGTCCAAAATGTGAACATTGGCATCCTCGAAAGAGTGTCCTTTATCCTTAAGATGCAGATGGACTGCTGAGTCTTGTCCTGTGGAGGTGGCTCTTCTGTGTTGTGCCATGCGCTTGTGAAGTGGACAAGCGCATAGTGGACCTCATCACAGCCACAGAATCTGCCATACGGATTAATAAATTATCACAGACAGAAGCAGAGCAAATCAGGATGAAAGTCTCAGCCACGCTCTCCAGTGCCAAAGTCCCTCCATCCAACCTCACAATACAGGAAAAGAAGGCCGTCGCTTCCCTGAGCAAAGACCACAACATCACTGTTTTACCAGCTGATAAGGGAAGATGCACCGTGGTGCTAAACACTACAGATTACCATACAAAGATCACTACTCTCCTCAGTGACAACAATACCTACGAAGCCCTTGGACAGAGAGGACAGATGGTTTGAAAGAGGAGTGAAAGAAGCCATCTATGTCCACTGTGAGCGACCATCTTTGAACAGAGGCGGGGGTTTACGACACCAACTCTCTGCCATCTATAATCCAGTTTTGAGATCCCTTCCCATACGCCTTAACGCCCACTCACATCCTGGGCCATCTGACCTCAGGAATTCGCATGATAAGGTGGGGCCAGGTTTCACAATGAACACACCCGAAACTCTGGCTGATTGGGACCCACACCCAGTTTCACACCTTGGCTCAGGCGATTAGAGGATCATCAGGAGGTCCTTTTGTCCCTCTGTGGGGGGATACTCCCACTAGGTTTACATCTGGGACTCTCCACCATTTGACCTTAGAACTGAAGAAGCTTCTCGGATGAGAGGTGAAACGTCTTCAAGCAACTTAAAGAAGTCCAGACGCTTTTCTTTGCAAGCTCCTTTGACTACGATGACCTGGATGACGGAGAACCTTCACAGACATAACAATGTTAGCCTTTTCTGCAGCTATGGGGCATATATGGTATCACTCTTGGCTGGAAGCAGTGCTTAAACAATGGAAAAAACACAAACTTTGTCCTAAACCTCTCATGTTTAACTGTTTTCCACTTTTTCTTTGGTCATTTTAGCTTTTTTGGCCAGGGTGAAGGGAGTATCTGCCATTAAAACAAGAAGACAGCCACATGTAGCTATGATGATGTTTGCTAGTTCACCTTACATGCATTAATGTAATAACGTGGTTAGCCTACTCAATGTAAATTACACACGAACAACATTAAGCTACTCACGCAGAGAAGAACTGCTGCTGCTGCATCATCATCCGTCATCATTTCTGCTACACTGGCAGGGCTAGGGGCCAGGACTCTCCTCTTCGTGTTTTTGGGGGATGTTGCATAACAGGCAACCCACCCGCAGTGGATGTGCACGGTGTGAGGTCTCGCAGCAAGCTATCAAATACGGCGCATTTCTTGGCTTTTAAAAAAACCCGCTATGCGTCGCCAGGTGTTTCATTGGATTTGAGGTGTTACCTCCTTTGACAGTATCACAGTATCAGCTTAAAGCACTTGTTGCAGGCTGCTGAGTTTGCATATTTTGCTGTGAAGTACAGCCAGACTTTTGACCGCTTCGCCTTGGGCATTTTTAATCTGTAGCTCTGCTCTAAAAGAACGTACGTACCTGGGCCCGCCTACTATCCTCGGAAACGTAAAATGATTGGCTAGAATTGTATCACAGCTCAGGAAAAAAAAAGCACCGAAATAAAGCACCGAAATGTGCGCTGCTTTTCGGTCTGGTTACTACTGTTTATGTCAGAACCGACACCGGTACCCATCCCTACTTATCACTCATTTACCACAAGGAGAAAAATAAATAAATAATACTGCTACTATACGATCACAGGTTTGGTTTCAGCTAGAACTTTTAAAAGAAAGACTTTGTTGATGTTGTGTTGTATAAATATATCTTAGTCATTTGTTAAGTGTTATGTTTGGAAAGAAAAAGGGAAAAAAAAAGTCCCAAGCTGGTGAACTGAATGTTGCAGTTGCTTTGCACACTGTTGATGAAGACTGTGTGCTGTTTTCTTTGTACCAGTTGCCAGAATAAAGAGGGAGCCCAGAGTAAGGGCAAGTCCAGCGTTGCAGTGCCTTCCTTCTACATGGGCATATCACACCACTTGCACAATAGACTCACAGAACAGCAACAGCTACACATAGTGGGTTTAAGCTCTGCTGACTGTAAAGGTCTTAGCCTCTGACTTACATCATGTGCATATTTTTCAAAGAATTTAGTAAACCCGTGTGCCCTATGGATAGAGGCATTTTTATTGAAGAGATCATTGCCATCTGCATAAAATTGTTTCATCATAGGATAAAAGAGATCACTGAGAACAACTTTGCATTGATTTTCAGTCACCCTTCCCTCTAAGGCAATGGTTGCAAAACCTATCCTGGCATGCCTCACTTCAGAAAACCAAAAAAAAGTTCATGTTCCAAACCCCAAAACTTTAATTATTAATTAAAATTATTTTTTAAACAGCATCCAAGTAGCATTTTGTTTGTATATAGGTCAGCACCTTCACAGACATAGGTCAGCATGTTTTGTTGGTTAATCCTGTTTATTTTCCATGCAAAAACCAGACTCTTGAGTTTTACCATTTACATTTCCCCCGGCAGTTCATGTGCCACCAAACAATCCCACCCCAGAGTATCAAGGGAGTGACCCCGGGGTAAGTGGACCCACACCATGCCAGCTAAAATGCCATTAACAGAATAACAGAGTATGAATCACAGTATGAATCATAGGATTTCACCTTTAATTTGCTACCCTTCTGTAACTCATATTGAGAGGAATTTTCCATCTGCTGTTTCCAAGATGCAAATGAAATTTCAGACAGTGTTATATGAACCTGAAGTTTGTTATAACTCAGCCAGGGATTATCTGAGGTGTATTCGCCTTGTTTGTTTTAAAACCCAAAACACATATGCAATTCAAATTTGCCACAAAATGACCTCACTAATTTGTCACGCCTTCAGCTTCTACTATTTTTGACTCAAGTTGAACAACAGCGAGATCCCTTGTCAGTAATAACCGCTGAACACAGAACAGTTTGCACACATCAAGCATAATTAAAAGACCAGTGTTGATCAATTACTGGTGTCTAGAGGATGCAGTGTAATGTCTGAATCCATGGTGCACGGCTGCGGCTCCGCTTAATTCAGATGATCACAGCTGCTCAAAACAATGCTTTAGAAGTGATTTTGAGCCTCGCTAAGAAGATGTGAGGAGTCTATTTTTCACCAAAGCTGGCAAGGAGAACACAAGAGTGCATAGGGCACCACGTCGACTTTCAAAATAAAATAAAACAAATTCTCCACAGATCAAACACCAAATGCAGACCAATACCCAGCACACACTACGGTTGCAAATACAGTGCCAGTAATGTACAAAAAGGACGTAACAAAACCATGCGGGAGAGGCAATGCCATTGAGTAAAGCCAACTGTAAGTTTAGAAGTTGTGTACTTAATTTATGCAAGCAATTTTTAGGATCAGAGATAAAGACAAAACCTTACTCAAGGAATTTATCAATTTTAAAGCCTTGCTGTATGGATGTATATTTAGTCAGGCATTGTAAAAAAAAAAAAAAAAGACAGGAGAAATCAATTATTAAAGTCATGAAAAAATGTATTAGGTGACTTACTTGTTGTGTTACATAGGCAGGGGTTAGACCCAAAGAGTCAGTGCTGAAATACAGTTTGGATTTCATCATGAAGGCAGTTGCAAATACTCCTCTGCCTTGATAATATTTTCCAGCACCTTGCTTTTCTCCAGCTGTGCTCCTGTCTCAGAGAGGAAGGAAACTAGAAGTGCAGCTCTCACTTAATGCAGGTCTCCATAATGCTTCCGTCATGTTTGAACAGAGTCAGTGTAACAAAGAATATGTTTGAGCACCAAAATAACTATCGTGGTAACAGATAGATGAAACCAGCGCCGTCCCAAATTGGCCTTACGTGTAACTGCCTCTAAAAACGTGAATGCAGTTGCAGACATAAAGAGCAGATACATGTTAAGGTGGCTGCATATTTAAAAACTGAAGGTCATTTTTCATATTAAAATAATTCTCTTTTCCATTACATGTTACAATCGATGGCCTCTAATGTAAAAGAACAATTTAACCCATAAGAAATCACTAAAGCCCCCCCAAAATAACTAGTGATATATGAAACAATGAAATAATATTCGCCAAAGGCTTCCTTTTTATTTATTTGCCTTGTTCCTTGCTTTCCTGTTGTCCTCTGTGACACCTTGCTTAGTTGGCAAAGGTACAGAGCAACTTAGTAACAGGAAGAGAGACATTGAAAAGAGGGGATGAGGTTCAGTGAGAGCTAAATGACCAGGCACTGGACCAGCATCGAGCCCCTCAGGAAAGGGGCACGGATTCAGTGGATAGCTTTAGTAAGGGCAAAACAACTTTACTCAGAGAAGGTCATGGAATACTTGCTGATACTATGCTTTGCCACCTTGTGCTGAACAACTGTTGTAAGAGCTTAAAGAACAAAGTTTGGTATCATGTGTTATTTGTCATCTGCCTTTAGACATCAGAGATCTCATGAAAAGATAGAAAATTCAGTGAAATTGAGGGAGAATAGCTTCTAAGCTGAATGTACACTTGAGCTTCTGTATTTATTATCAAAAGGCAAGAAGGAAAATCCTGTCAAAACATACGTGTATGTGTGTATGAGTTAGGAAACTTTCATCGATTTATTCTGACAGAGAAGCGCTATTAATATTTAAAAAAAAAATCAACACTTTGGCTTCACTAGGCCATCAAAGTTAAGGGGGCTGAAGGTTCAATAATGAATAATACTGGAGACGTTTTCTGCCAAAGGTGCTGTGTAACCATGAAGGCAGCATACTTGTTTGGATGGCTAATTTCCCTGGCAATTTGAACACAGTGTGATTTTAAGAAACCATCCTCCAGATGTCTGCATGCCTGCAACTTCTGTTTTGATATAAAATGCAATAAAGTAATATTTTATCCCTTATCATTTGTGCTACAGAAAACACCAAATTATTCAGCTGTTGCAGTATAGTGTAGTGCAGCTTGAATCGCAGGTGAGGAATTAAAGTAGGTCACAGCCAGACTTGTTTATGTGGGTTCCAGGATGCCAAGAGTCAGCATTTTCTGTTTAACGCCTTAATAGAGTGTCATAAAAAATTATACAGACGGTTTTAGTAACAAACAATAAACAACAAATACTAAAAATAAATTAAATCAAACTGGAACATCATGATCACTGTTCACAGTGAGTTAGGTTTTACATCGTTTTGGACCAAGAGGGTCACGACCAAGAAAGAAGCAGTTGGTCTAAAATCAACACCTTCAAGCACAACTGAAATTTTCAGCTTCCCGCATGGAAAAGACAAATGCCTTCTGGGTTGTTTGGTCATATGAGACAAAACAGCAGGACAATGATTCCAAACACACATCAAAAGGCATTCTTCAAAGCTTCTGGAATGACCTTCCAAAATGCTTTGCAGACAATTTGGGATTCAGTATCCTGCCCAAGGACACTTGACATGCAGACTAGAGGAGTGGAACATTTGCTAACCAATTAGCAAACAACCTGCTCTACTCCAATAGCTTTGGATTTACAACCAGAAATGCTAAACTACCAAAGTGCAATGATTTATTTATTGGTCAAATTAGCTTCCACTTTATATCGAGTTAAAACCAGCACGGCCATCTCTGATATCATTAAGGGGAACACAAATATTACACTGAATTGATGGAAGTCTGAAAAATCGACATCACATATGTATATTTCTTAAGTGCAGACTTACCTTTCCCAATAGGGTGGACATGAATGGCACCATTAATTAAAAACAACAACCTCCTCTTTCATTATAAAATTAAATGGAACAGACAAAGGAATGTAATGTCACTGACTGACTGATTTTGAAGCCTCACATTTGGCCTTTTGGTTGTCATCATATTGTTTTTTGGTGGCAAGAGTGACAGTGTTTGAACAAGGAAATGGAATAATAAGTTCTATAAAGCTTTCATGGTGAAGATGAATTGCAGAGAAACATCTAATAACGTAGCTATATAAAGCAGTGAAATTAGAATTTCACTCACAAAAGCTGAGATATAGAGTTATTGGATGGGCTTTAGTATAATTCAATACAAACTAATCTTTACTTGTCAGATAATTGAATTAAAACGCTCCAAAAGACACAAACACCACAAACATGGTTAATTTGATTAGTTTGGTGACTTGTATTACCAAAGCCTAGCAAACTGCTAGCTGCTACAGCTTCCAACTTTAAGCTTTAATAAAGTTGAGATACTGAACTGTGCAAAAGTTTCAAAGCACCCCTTATTCTTTATTTATTTATTTATTTATTTATTTGAAAAATCTGAAATCTGCAGTGATTTATTTTTTTAAAACACGATACAGCCAACATTTTCTTAGGCAAGCGTTCCTTTAATTTCTTTAAGCATTCCTCAGGAATAGTTATCCAGGCGTTTTAAAGGATATTCTCAGCTCTGCTTTGGATGCTGCCTGCCTGTTGTTCTGTTCTCGTTTCTCTCGGTCACGATAATCCCACATTGCTTTGATGTTCCTGAGGTCTGGGCTCCAGAGAGGACAATCCATGACTGATAATGTTCCATTGTGTGTTTTTCTATTCCCGGTATGCTGCTAACCGCATCTGCAGTGTCATGCTGAAAAATGAAGCTCTTGCCAATCAGACATCTTTGGAAATCACCTTGTTGGTTCAAAAATACTTTTTTATGCCTCTCAAACGGTGTTATCTTTGGCATTTTTCATCAATCCAACTAAAGAAATTCACACAAATGATGTGTTTTTGTAGCAAGCTGCTTGTAACAAACTGGTTCACACCTTGAGTTATGGGCCTTTATGCCTGAATGACTTATAGGTCAGTGTTAAGTGGGTTAACAAAGAAACATTACTCTGAAAATTAAGTACAAGAACAGGCTTAAAATAAGTTAAAAAAGCAGCCAATGTGCAAAGAAAAACTTTGAAAGACCTTGATAACTCCTGGACTTTTGCACAATACTGTAAATAGGTTATTAATAAAAGGCTACTTACTTTCAGGCACTTGCGTACTGGTTTTATTTTTTAGTACCAGAGGTTGCTACTTTAACAAAACCCAGGTTGTGTGAAAATAACACTTTAGTAAAATCAAGTCAAATATTTGAATATATATGACTTTGAGGGATAGAAGTCTGGACTGCACTTTTGCCATTCTTTTATCTTTACACTTGTCATAATAAAGAAAGCATGCTTGCATGCCCCTCATGCTTCACTGATGTACTGCTCCTGTCTATCTCTGCGCCTACGTCTTGCTGAAAAGCCCTGTCAGAGGGGCTGACATCACAGTTCGTCCATCTGTCTTGTTCCTTCTCTTCTACTGTTGTTCTGCAGCTAAAAACGAAAAATGAGACAGGCGAGAACACAGGACACCTCCTCTAGCCACAGCCTCCTCCCCTCCCTCTTTACTTCTCATTTGATTGATATGCTGCTGGAGGGAGAGACACTACTGGAACACGCTATGATGAGAGAGCCAGAGGCAAAACAGGACAGGAATGTAAGAAAAGGGGAAAGCACTGGGGTTTGGGGGCATTACTAAATATTTGAAATGATACTTGCAAAGATAGCATTTGATAGGATTGGATCACACAACATGTAGACACAGAAAGAGTGAGGATGTAAGTAGTCCAAAAATAACTTGGGTTGAAGCTGAGATCACGCCGTCACGGGCACTGTCCGAGGTGCTGCACAGCAAATAAGCTTCATCTTAAGCCGTCTTATTTCAGAACTGATTTAGAACGGTTTACTTTTGTTGAGGATTTCTCTCAGAAATAAACATCAATATTCCAATAGGTCTTGGTGCTTCACTGGTATGAGTTTGCTGAGAAGGGAACTGAAAAACCCTATCACGTTGGCTGACATTTTTATGTTGATTAGGAAAAAATCTATAATCGTTTCAACTTAATAAAATGCGAAACACTAATAAACAAACACAATAAATTGTCTCATTGTAATAAATTCTCAGTCTAACATGGCGCTGCTTCACTCTAAGCTCAGCATTACTGCTGACATCTGTTGATTTAACTTCAAAGTACACTGTGTACAATGCGTGTTCCTGGTGGTACATTGGCTCAAAAGAAATTCCAGCGACACACTGGCTAGATCGCATCTTTTGTAGCACAAAAATGTATTTCAGAGTAAAGCTACATGTTCTGTCTACATTTTTAACAGCCGTTTCCATTCCAGGCTAAAACATCATGCTTCACGTACTTATTTTGGGAAACTTGCTGGAAGGGAACGTAGGTAGGCTGAGGCTTTCCTTTGCTGTGCAACGGCTCTTTGGCTTTTCAAAGCTACAAAGCACTTCCTTTAAGAACTATAATCACAAATTTAAAAGCGAGCTTTTGAGTTCTAAAGCATTTAATTTTTCTTTGCAGAATTCACCTCGGCAGAGTAGCTGTTTTTAGTAATTATTAGCAAAATGTAAATGAGAGGGCTTCAACAAAGTCCCGTGGGTCTCAGTGCAGAGGTTATAAGCAAGGGATGCATTTACTCTAATGCAGGAAATTAGCATGATCACTGCTTTTAAAGGCATTAAGTCTAGCTTATTTTTATCTATTTATTCATTTATTTATTGTCTGGGTCTTGTTCAATCGCCAGCGGTTTAAGCATTTTTAGATTAAAACGAATCTATCTTGCTCCTGTGTGACAGGTCAGACATTTTTTCAATAGAGAATACTGCTATTTTGAAGGAGTGCGAGGGCATGTCTGCAGAAGCTTGTCAATGACAAAAGGTCCACGGTATGAAGAACCTTTGCACAGCACAAAATAAAACGACAAAGACCCAAAACCATTAATTAGTGATCAATACTAACTATATCACAGCTGTTCTTCTGATCTTGAAGACTTTCAGTGACTGAAGCAGGGCTAACATTCCTGTCTACAGGTCAGGACCAATGGATCAGAGGGTGATCGACTCTAAGTGCCACAGACACAACTGTACTGACTTGCTTGACTGATTCAGCTGTACAGAAAAAATATATACAGCACAATTTTGTTCAATCCCTCTTTAGAGTTTGGTAAAAGGCAATTTAACAGAACGAGCAACTTCTCTTACAACAAGGCTGCCAAAGAAAAGAGAAAGTAGAAGTAAATGACAGCGAATCTTGTTTTCCAACTGAAACGTTCTTACATACACAGCCTGAGGGAAGAACAATAAAAAAATGTTGTTTTTTTTGTCCATGGCTACTGATCTTCAATTCAGCTCCTCAATTTCCTCTGCCTTTGGTATTACCCCTTCTATCAGCATTATGACTACAAGCATGCAAAGACAAGGATAAGAGAACCAAACACAAAATCAACATCAGAAACAGGATAAAAACGATAGCACTGAGAGAGACAGAAGAGAGTGAATTGTGGCTGCTTCTGAAGGCAAGCCTCTGGAGACACAGAGCCTGCAGCTGCAAAACCAGACAAAATGGATCTGTACAAGAATTAAAACAAAAAAAATTAATCAAAAGGGACATGCAACTACCCTCATATAAGGCCTTCAGTCTCTTTTGCTATCCATTTCTCTTTACTGACAACAGAGCTGAGGTCTGGCTTTGAGAGCCAGACTGATTTGTGTCCAAAGTGGAAACCAGAAAGACATTGCTATTACTGGGAGCCGCTTTAAACCCACATGAGGCCCGCTAAGGCAGGGGTTAAAAGACAGGCTGTGCTTAACAGAGAAGTATATGTTGCCTATTTTGTCTGAAGATGCAGTCTGAAGATGGCAGCACGATGACATCCAGAAAATGAGCAATTCTGTATTGCTTCTAAAATTTGACTCCAGTACCCAGAGTGGCACATAGCACTTGAATCAAAACGCTAAAATGTCAAAAAGATGTTTGCTCATGTTTACATCTGTGCCAAGGGAAATTGGCTGCATCTTAAATTTATGTGGTCCCATGCCATCAAAAGCAAATGTGATTTCTGTGTGTGGCGTCTTGCTGATGTGATTTTATCCTCATTGCAAATGTAGTACCTGGTAAATGATAGAAGGTGATAAGAGTGAGTGAGAGCCTCTTCTTTATAGGGAGTGTGTCCTACCCTTTTAATATATCTACAGATAGGTGACAAATTAATAGAAAAACCAGCCGAGAGGGTCTTAGTGGGGTGTTGGCCTTCTGCATTTATTCTACAGATTTTTCCTTTTTTCTAAAGGAGGGATGGGATTTTCTAGGGGCTACACTATAAGGACAAAAGTATTTGGCCACACAGTCGCATCATTTTTTAATTCACCCCCATTACCAGAGGTGTATAAAACCAAGCATCTACCCATGCCTGACTTGATAACTGCAGAGTTCCAAACTGGCTCTGGCATTAACATCTTGTGTACTTTTGTCCATTCAATTCAATTCTATTTATATAGCGCCAAATCGCAACAACAGTCGCCTCAAGGTGCTTTATATTGTAAGGTAGACCCTACCCAACCCTAACCCAACAATCATAAGACCCCCTATGAGACCTTGGTGACAGTGGGAAGGAAAAACTCCCTTTTAACAGGAAGAAATGGGCTCAGGGATGGGCTCGCCCCTCCCATGTAGTATATTTCCATAGGCAGTATTTTACTTATGCTAGAAGCATCTATTCTCTGTACAAATTGTATAAAAATCAGTGTTGACAGTGTTCAGAGTCCTTGGCACAAAAACAACCTCGGTGCAATTTAGTTGTTTTTGTTTTCACTACTTCAATCAAATCTGCTCTCATTTGAAAATAGTTCTACTTCTGAAAAAGTGCTGTGCTGGTCAAAAAAACAAGTCTTTCACCAGCCAATCAGAATTAAGAAGTGGCACGACTTGCGATATCAACACTGGGAATAAGGGTGAAGCCGAAAACTTTGGAGGACGTAGTGTTTGTAAACAGGAAAGAACAAGCACCAGAGAGGAGCACTCTGAAAATGGGACCAGGGGCTCTTCAAGCACTATTTGTAGCACTTCAAAAGAACAGTTAGATCAGTTTAAATAATGTCAAAACTAGAATTTGAAATTTCATCTTTAAAAAAAATCAAAATGTGACCACAATTTGCTGTGTCAGTTTAATCTATCTGAATGTGGCATTTTTAACTAAACAGCATGGCTGCATGTAACAGAAAATCATTGTTTCATTAAAATAATAAAATCCACAGGCTACTCGAATCATCAGCACCACCTCACTTTACCAGTCCTGCCTTTTACATTTTATAATCCCATGCACTTGTGTTCTGGGGGCCTCTGGATGTCTGGAGTTTTGATCTCCTCCACACCTGCTTCACGCCCTGGAGGACGGGGCTGTGGCCCCCCCACACCCTCTAGCAGATTATTACATGAAGGAACCTTTTAAAAAAACAAAAAACAAGCGCGTCCATGCTCACAGGTGTACACACGGGTGATCACACCCACAAACTACACCCTTTTTGGCTCCTACCTCAAAGCACACTGTGTTCTGTTGATCTTATGTGCTGCACAATAATGTTTAACATTTAGTATTTACTGTCATATTCCCATATATCATTGTGATGTTGTTTATTCTATTACTCTTGTTCTCTTCTGCTTGCTTTCTTTTTTCTTTCTCAGCAGGTGATCCAGGTGATTGATATATGCATTTTTTTTTCTCTGCCCGTTCTGTTGGTTTTTGTTTTTTGCCCTTCTCCCCCGTCCCTCTTCTCAGCTGTTTCTCTTTCCCTCTTTCTTTCTCCCCTTCTTTCCCCCAGTCAAGTCTGTCCCGTATTCAGTAAGTGAAAATAAAATAAACAATAAAAGGTGAATCAAATGGACCATTACGGCAAGGCTGGGATGGTCAGTTTGGTAAAGTAAATCCGTTGGGCATCTTTCTTTGCCTTTAGACAACAATTCTGATGGCAAAAGAGCCAAACGGGACAGGCCAAAAAAATAAATAAATAAATTTAAAAAAAAAAAAAAAAAAAAAAAAAAAAAATATATATATATATATATATATATATATATATATATATATATATATAATCCCATGCACTTCGAAGAATGATAATGCAGCATCAAGCTCTGTCCAGATATAAAGCAATTAACTTGCTGCACATTCCCAGCTGTTGAACCAACATAGTTACCATTCAGTTGCATGTGAGCTGCCAGTGCTAGTTCCATTTTGAGGTGACTGTTGTTATAAATTACCATCCATCCTCTTCCACTTATCAAAGTAAGAGTTGAGGGTCGGGGGGAGGACTTAGGCAGAGTACATACACCTGGGACAGGTTGCTAATCTGTTGCAATAAAACTAAATTTAATTTAACTGCTTTGGTTGGATTTGGTTGCCTCAATGTTTAAATAAATTACCTCAGAGTCAAAAAAATTTCACTGAAATTCCATGGTCTATGGTCACCACATTGCTGCTCGTCTCTTCCTGTGTCAAGGTCCCGTGATGAATTACTTGAATGTAAATCGGGAATATAACTCGGAATATACATTACGCTCTAAAAGATAACCTTCCTGCTGTTTTCTGTTAGGCTACAGAATGGGGCACTTACTCCCTGGGAATGTCTAAGTTAATCTAAATCTAATCTTAGTCTTTACCAGTAGTATCTTGCCATATATAGATAGTGTTTCTTTCTTTCTTTTTTTTATTTTCAGCCCAGTACACTGGAGGTAAATCTTTTTTTGTAATGCTCACAGAGCATGAAGCAGGTGTGGAGGAGATCAAAACTCCAGACATCCAGAGGCCCCCAGAACACAAGAGACCAAGGAAGACCAACAGAGGGGCAGCTGCGCCACTGTCCCGGAAAGAGCTGAGGGGAGTCCCAGATGAGGGCTCACTCAGCAGCCGCGGAGCAGAAGCCAGGGGGGGTTGCAGTGACGCGCCCGTGAGCTCCGCCGGCAGCCAGCTGCGCCTGAGTGACCGAGCCCCAGGCCGAGAGGCCGGGGGCACCCCACCTCCGAAGTGGCCCGAGCGAGCCCCAGGCTCCAGGCCCCGATAAGCGGCCGCCAAGGAGTGAGCCGGTGTGTACCTGGACGCCCATCCCCGGACACAAAGAACCACCAACGCACCGATGTCTGAGGGGGTCCGCCACTGGCAGGGGAAGTGGTGGTAGGGGGAGATAGGCCTCCAAACCTTGGAGGGCCTGAGATGTCCCCAGAGAGGTGGCGCCTGACACCCAACCTGACATATAGACACAGACATACAGGCACACACAGATACAAACATCCATTCCCACCCTCATGCTCTCATATGCACTTACTCCACACTCAACCAACGTGGAGACAGACATAAAGAGACGTTGTACACACGATCACACTCCCCAAGCGTACTCTACAAACCGGGTCTAGGTGCCCCCGCCCCTGGAGGGGGGAACTGCACCCAGACCCAGGTGGTGTTTCCCTTTTCCCTGCGGTGGGGGGAGGCAGACCGCCCCGACTCCGCAGCAGCAGGAAGGCTCCACACTCCAGACCGCAGTCGGACGGCCAACTCCTCCTCCTAGCCCCCCTGCTCCAGCAGGTCGCAGAGAATGGGGGTGAGAGAAGACTCCAAACCTCCCTCCACCCGCTCATTGTAGTGTTGATGCATGTGTGTTCTAAGGTGCATTTAAAACCCAGGAGGGCTTGGAGCTACCTGCCAGAGAGCAGCAGGTAAGCGCATGGTCCCTCCTGCTAGCCCTCAATGTCTATGTGTATTTAAAATTGAGAGGTGGGCAACGATGCCAGGGGTGGGGTGTACACCCTGATGGTACTTTGGACTCCGTGTATCGTGCCCACCCCCAAGATCCTATATGTATGTGTAATGAGAGTGTGAGTAATGTGAATGTCTAAGTTGTGGGATAAAATTGAGGCAGAGGCAGCCAGAAGGGGACGGGGGGGGGGGGGGTAGCCTCCTCTGCACCCTGGTGACATACCCCTACTCCAAGGTCCTGCATGTGTGGGTGGTTGTGGTGGAGCGGGAAGAGGGAGGCAGCTGGAGATGGGGAGGGAAGGAAGGGAGGGGCAAGTGACCCCTCCCTGGGGCCAGCTCCCCCGCTGACCCCAGTAGGCACCCCCACACTCCGCGACCCGCCAGGGAAAGGGGGCCCAGGCCCATCCAGACCGGGGCCCAGTGCAGCAGCGCCGCCCGGCCCCACAGAGCCCGGGACAGTCCACCCAACCCCACCACAGAGAAAACTGCACCCACCCCACCATCCACTCATCTTCCAGACTACATAAGACAATAAACACCCAGGCTGAGATCTTCCTCCACCTCTCCTGTATCTCCCCCTCCTGCAGAGGGAGCTCCTGAGGAGAGGAAAGCTCCTGCAAGATGTGACAATCTCCCCCACCAGTTGAAGAGCCCCCCAGGTGGCTCGATGCACCGGCGGCACCCTGCTCCAGGGCTGGGCCCCCATGCACCCACCCGCCCACAACCCCGGCAACACACCAACCAGGACCCAAGCCCCCGAGGCCCGGTCCGGGTCCCAGCCCAGAGACGGAGCGCCCCCAGAACCTCACGCCCATCCCGGACCCACCCAGGGGCAGCCAGGCTACCAGGTCAGTAACCCACGTCCGTCAGCCCAGACCCTCCCCTAGCCCCGCTGCACGCAGCCGCGAGGAAACAGTCACCTGAGAGCCAACAGAGCCCCTAACCGGACATGACCGCTACCCCGGGTTGAGCCCCCCAAGGAAGATGCCTCCGGGGAACCCCCCGACGCCCTAAGCCTGTCCCTACCCCCACACCAATCACAACAGTGAAGGCGGGACCAAACTATGACCCCCCACCCCCACTAGGTGATGGAGCTGATCAAAGGAGCCCAGAGCAATTGATCTGATGTGGTGGCAGAGGCTGTATCAAGACTAATGTAATCTAATAGATAATTTCTATATTGGTTAGAATTAAGATTATTTTTATTTTTCCAGTTCATGAGGACTGTTTTCTTGGCTATGCATAGGGCAGTGAAAACCATATGGGCTATATTCTTTTCTGAAGTGACATTATCTAAGCTGCCCAACAAACACACTAAGGGGGAAGTTGGAATGTTACATTTCAGACACTTCGATAAGTCTTCACATATCTCGCGCCAAAACTTCTGAACTGGTGGACAGAACCAAAGAGCGTGGATATAATTGCCCGGTGAATTGGTTTGGCAGTGTGAGCAGTTGTTGGTAGACGTAAAGCCCATCTTGAACATCCGATGACCTGTATAGTGCACTCTATGTAATATTTTGTATTGAATTAATTGAAGACTGGGATTTCTAATTAGATGAAAGGTTTTTAAGCAAATCTGAGACCAGAAGTTTAGGTCTAAGTTAACTGATAAATCCGCTTCCCATTTTGCAATAGGAAGTGATATTGATTCATCTGTTTTAGAAAGCATTCTGTATATTTTGGATAGTAATTTGGGGGTTTTAAGAGTAAGAAATTGAACCACACTTGGTGGTGTTTGTAGTTCAACTTGACCCGGTTTAAATTTCTTTTTTACTATGGATTTAATTTGTTGATATTCTAAAAATCTTTTCTTGTTGATCCCATATTGTGTAACTAGTCCGTCAAATGAAATAAATTCTGTTCCTTCTAGTATATGTTCTAAATATTTGATTCCTTTATCACTCCAATCTGAAAAGTTTATCATATTATTGTTTTGTAATATGTCAGGGTTGTTCCAGATAGGTGTACGTTTGCATGGGATTAATGAAGACGCCGTCAATTTTAGAAACTCCCACCATGCTGTCAGAGAAGAGCTGATGTTGATGCTTTTAAAGCATTCATGTCGTTGGATGTTTGAGCTGATAAATGGTAGGTCTGAGATCTCTAGATTATTGCAGAGTGCTTGTTCTACATCTAGCCAAGGTTCATCTAAGAGGGTGTGTTTTAGCCATCCTGAGATAAACTGAAGCCTGTTGGCTAAGAAGTAGTGCTGAAAGTTAGGCAGTTCTAGTCCTCCTTTATCCTTGGTCTTTTGTAGTGTTTTTAAGCTTATACGTGGGGGTTTATTTTTCCAAAGGAATTTGGACATACATGAATCTAGAGATCTGAACCAATCTTGTGGCGGTTTAGTTGGGATCATTGAGAATAAATAATTTATTTTTGGTAAGACCATCATTTTTATAGCGGCAACCCTTCCCATGAGTGATATGGGTAGACATTTCCATCTAGCCAGATCATCTTCTACCTTCTTTAAAAGTGGGATATGGTTTAATTTAGTTAGATCTGCAAGCTTGGGAGAAACATTAATACCTAAATATTTTATATTTCCCGATTGCAGTGGTGTAGAAGAGGAATTATGGAAGGAGCAATTAATCGGTAGGACTGTAGATTTTGACCAGTTAATTGAGTAATCTGATATTCTTGCAAAAGAGTTTATCAATTCAATCACCCCAGAGATATTGGTTTGTGAATTTTGGAGAAAGAGTAACACATCATCCGCATAAAGGCTGATTTTATGTTCCACGTTCTTGCATTTTATGCCCTTAATTACTGAATTCTGTCTAATTGCTGCTGCTAGTGGTTCAATAAAAATTGCAAATAGTGAAGGGGAGAGTGGGCATCCCTGCCTGGTGCCCCTCAAGAGACAGAAGCTGGAGGATGTCTGGTCATTTGTTCTAACACAAGCTGTTGGGGAATTATATAATATTTTTAACCAGTTTATGAAAGAGGATCCAAAACCAAATTTGTGTAAAGTTGCAAATAGAAATTTCCAGTTAACTCTGTCAAATGCTTTTTCTGCGTCTAAAGAGAATATTGTAGTTTCTAGGTTTTTACTGTATGAGTAGTCTATCAAATTAAGTAATCTACGTGTATTTGTTGATGAGTGCCTACCTTTTATGAAACCAGTTTGGTCAGGATGAATTAAGAGGGGGGTTATTTTCTCCAGTCTCTTTGAGAGAGCTTTGCAGATTATTTTAAGGTCTACATTTATAAGGGATATTGGACGATAGCTTGAGGGATATACAGGGTCTTTGCCTGGTTTTAGCAGGAGATTAATGTTTGCAGAATTCATATTTGATGGAAGTCTGCCCTTTTCTTTAATTTCCAACAACGTTCTGTAGAAAACTGGTGCTAGAATCGACCAGAATTCTTTGTAGAATTCTGCAGGAAAGCCATCTGGACCTGGAGCCTTATTATTGTGCATACTTATCAGGGCTTCCTGGAGTTCACCTGGTGTCAGTGGTGAATCCAGTGCCATTGCTTGAGTGTCCAATAATTTTGGAAGAGTTATGTTGTCCAAAAACTGATCAATTTCTTTTTTAGATGGGTTTATTTGTGGTGAATACAACGTTTTAAAGAAATCCCTGAAAATGTTGTTTATTTGTATCGGTTCATATAATGTGTTCCCAGATGAATCTTGAACAGCACATATAGTTGTTTTTTCTTTATTTATTTTTAGCTGGTTTGCTAGAAATTGACCGGATTTATTACCATGTTCGTAATTTTGTAGGCGTAGTCTTTGTACTAAGAATTTTGTTTTTTTATCAATTATCTCATTTAATTCTAGTTTTGTTTTGTGTATTTTGTTCAATGTTTCCTGATCTTGGTGGGACGCGTAGGCTTCTTCTAGTGATTTGATGTTTTTTTCTAATTCCTGAATATTTTTGTTTTCTTTTTTCTTTTTATGTGATGAGAAAGAAATTATTTTACCTCTCATCACAGCTTTCCCTGCTTCCCATAGAACAGAAGCTGATGTTTCGGGAGTGTCATTATAGTCCAAATATGAAGTCCACTCTTTTTTAAAATATTTAATAAAGTCTTCATCTTTAAGTAGTGATATATTAAATCTCCAGTTTTTTTCTTGGCGTAGTATTATTCTTGTGCATTAGTGTTAAAGATACAGGACCATGATCGCTGACAGCTATAGGGTGAATCTCAGTGTCTGAAATGTCGTTCAGCAGTGAGCTGCTGACCAAAAAATAATCCAGACGAGAGTAGGAGTGATGGACATGTGAGAAAAAAGTATATTCCTTACTGGTGGGGTGAAGGGAGGAGGGGGCTGTGGCCCCCCCACACCCTCTAGCAGATTATTACATGAAGGAACCTTTTAAAAAACAAAAAACAAGCGCGTCCATGCTCACAGGTGTACACACGGGTGATCACACCCACAAACTACACCCTTTTTGGCTCCTACCTCAAAGCACACTGTGTTCTGTTGATCTTATGTGCTGCACAATAATGTTTAACATTTAGTATTTACTGTCATATTCCCATATATCATTGTGATGTTGTTTATTCTATTACTCTTGTTCTCTTCTGCTTGCTTTCTTTTTTCTTTCTCAGCAGGTGACCCAGGTGATTGATATATGCATTTTTTTTTCTCTGCCCGTTCTGTTGGTTTTTGTCTTTTGCCCTTCTCCCCCGTCCCTCTTCTCAGCTGTTTCTCTTTCCCTCTTTCTTTCTCCCCTTCTTTCCCCCAGTCAAGTCTGTCCCGTATTCAGTAAGTGAAAATAAAATAAACAATGTAATGCTCACAGAACTGAACTAAAAATACATAATCCACTATGTACTCTTCTTTCATCTCTCCATGTCTTTTTATTCTATGGACATCCTATATTTGTGTGTATATGTTCCTGCCTCCCTGGTTTTCCATCTTTTTTTCCTTCCTATCTTCCCCCCTCTATCTACTTCTTTCTCTCTCATTCTCAGGACATGCAGATGACACGGGGCTTGGCCAGACAAAGTGATTCCACAGTGCCGAGGTCTGCCAGGGAGAGATAGCTTAGACACAATGTCACTGCTGTTAGCAATGTAGATGCAGACTGCCGAGGGAAGGGGGACTCAAGCTCGAATGAGAACGGAAGAGAGAGAAATAGAAGCGAGGGAAAAGGAGGAAAAAAGAAACCTGGCAAAAGGGCTTCTGGATGGAACCAATGTTCAAATATACACAAAGGTAAAGTATATAGAACTTGCTTAATTAGACTAAGTGGAGAGGATACATTCTAATGTACTTTGTTTTATCCGTTTCCATGAGCAGTTCTATTAAATCCAACAGGAAGTTCATCGCCTCTGGCTGAATGAAATGCACCCCTCAAAGAAAATCTGTGCTGACCCACTTCCCTCAGTATGTCAGTTATCTAGAGGAAGCCAACAAACACACTCTACTCTCTACCACCTCTGAGGTCTATACTTTAGCTAAAAATAGACGCACACACCCAGGCTTGCTTGATTCTGTTAGACTTTGCAGCTCTCAGATAACAATACACTCGATATTTACCGGCCTATATCGATCCAAAAAAAAAACAGAAGAAAAGAAAACCCAACATGCATTTCTCAGGTTTCACGTGTTTACACACCCATTCATCCATCCATCCTTCCAGCATTTCTTCCTTGGGGAGTTATAAAATTTCAGATTTAGGTTGTTAAATCCCCACAGCTTCAGGAACACAGCCAAACCTGTGTTCAGCACGCTGGAACCCCATCTCAGCTGTGAAATACATGTTAATGCATTATAATTTCTCCTATTTACTGGAGGAAACTGAAGAAAACAAAACCTAAAATAAAGCATGAAAAAACTGGGAAAATATTGCAATTCATGTATATATTGTAATGTACATTAATCATTTGTGGGCTGCTGAGACAAAATTCGACATTTAAAAGAAGATCTTCGACTCTGGGAAATGATGATGGAATTTTTTCACTGTCTTCCACAGATTCTAGATCAAAAAAACGAGTAATTGGTTGCTGACCTGTAGTTCACAGAAAACTGGAGATAATTAATGCTGTCAAAATCAATAGACTTTTGAGATTAAAATAATGCGCTAAAAAATAATACTATTAATTTACTACTTTGTACCTGCTGTAGTGGCTATACAAAGCAGGAAAGCTGTGTGGGGGTTTTAAAACATTGAAAATTCCCAACTCACTTTTGAGAGTGACAAACAGTACTATCAGGCGCAGCAGTGGGGACAATAGTCAAGTTGTATTGCTTTCTCTTGTATCAATAATTGCAGTGAATTAGCTGAATTGTTTCTCTGACATAAATACATATAAATGAGGAGCTCTTCTTAAAAAAACGTGAGAAATTCATACAAGTAAAGAAAATATTTAAACACAACTACAACTGCAAAAGCCCTATCACCTCCGAGTTTGTGTTGCATCCTCTGAACCACTAAAAAGCATCTGGTGTGTTGACCAGAGGAATGACACAGGACATATGGGTGCAGCAGTTCTGTTAGGAAGAACGTTTGAGAGACTTGAAAACAAATTAAAGGACTTTAAAGATGATTTGTAAACAAAATGGAAGCCAGTGAAAAGAAGATAAAATTGGAGGGATGTGCTCTCAATTGCTTGCACCAGATAAAAATCAGGCATTTTTGCGCATGCTGTAGGCGAGCAATAGAGGCCTAATTCCAATAAGAAGTGCAGTGCAGTAAGAGATGAGATGTTATAAAAGCATATATCGCCATTTCAAAGTTGATTTGGACAGAACATTCTTGACTTTTGACAGCAAACTGAAAAAAGCAGGAATTTAGCACTGCTTTTACTCAAGTATCGAGCTTTAGAACAGGATCCATTTTCACACCTAAATTTGTAATAATGGAATCTATATATGTGGACCAGTGGGGAAATGTTGACACAGGCAATACAGTTGGTGCCACTGAGCTTGACAACATGACTTCTGTCATGTTCTCACTAAAATTAGGAAAATTTAGATCCAACTGTCCCCTGATGTCGATAAAGCATTAGCATGGTGAGACTAATACATAAACCAGTGGTTCCCAACCACTGTGCCGCGGCACATAGGTGTGCCGTGAGAAATGTTTAGGTGTGCCGTGGAAGATTATCTGGTTCCACCGGATTAGTACTCTAAGGCTACGTTCACACTGCAGACAAAAGTGAATCAAATCTGACTTTTCTGACCCTATGCGACTCATATCATCAGATCATGGTATGACAGTGTGAACAGCACAAATCCGATATTTTCAAATCCGACCTAGGTCACTTTCGTATGTGGTACTGAATCCGATACATATCTGATGTTTTAGAAAGCGACTGCTGTGTGAATGGTCATGTCGCATTAAATCCGTCTTTTACGTCACTGACACAAGACAGACGCCAATTATCAGCGCCAGAGAAGACAAACGAGAAAGCATGGTGGCGGAAACTGGAGACGGAGCGAGGACAGAAACTGAGGTTTTGGACTTGATTAGCATATGGGGAGACAATTCTATTCAAGTTACGACTGTGCAAAAATTGATAGACTGCTGCAACAACACCTACTAGCTCTGTAGCCGCCATTTTTACGTAAACAGAGCGCATTGTGTGTGACATCTTCTTTCACGCTTTGAGGGCCATGAACCGTTCACACTAGAGCACATTTGCTGTCACATTTTATTTGTAGTGTGAACAACCAGACAAAAAATATCAGATTTGATCAAGAAATCGTAATTGAGCATTAAGACCTGAAGTGTGAACTTAGCAACAATTTCTTCATTTTTCTGACCCTGAAGCTACATCCATGTGCTCAGTCAAGTCTGTAGTCCATCCAGTGGGTAATAGCTTTCTCATTTCCCACCACCAAATACTCTTTGGAAAAAAGGTAGCTGGCTTTGGTAAGGACATAGCCTCCTCCAACTTCTCAGTAATAACTGCGACTTCTTTTTTAGGTGTTTGTTTTTTTTAAGGAATGGCTTTTAGGCATCCTGTGGTTATCCCATATTTAATGTCACAAAGTAACTCCCCTGGGTAAAGTCTGCAGAACTTTCAACTTAGAGAAAGTGTGCACAAAGTGGCTCAAGACCCTGCCTAAGCTCTAAGGGTCTTAGAGGAATCATGTCTCAGTCCGTGACTCTGTGAGTATGGATAGTGGAATGCCTAGCGTACCAAACTCTTGGTGCTTCTGTGTGTCTCTTTTGCCTGCAGTAACAGTTTTATTCTGTGGCTTGACAAAGGTGAAAGTGAAATAAACTGTTCACAAAGTTTGGTATCGATAAATGCCAATGGGCAATGGTGTTTGAAACTGCAGTTTGACGAGTTCAAGTGTGAGTGCATGGAATAAAGCACCCTCTTTCCAGCAACAACATCTGTCCTGATATCTCATGTATACTGACACGATGTACACAGTTTTAAAAGTTTAGTTAGAACGTTAGAGAACTGCAAAAAAAAGAAGAAGCAATGACTCTAGATTGACCGGAGATTTTAAATTTAAAAAGTAATAACATTCACTCTTCTTTAGAAAACATAACTCTATATTAAATTCTGTGATTTTGTATTTTAATATCGAATATTAAAAGATTTGATCATGTGAGAAATTAATTAACTGCTTTTAGGAAGCAAACTATCTGATCATTTTATTTTATTTTCCAACACAGATTGACGGGATTGGTGATAATATTACATCCTTGGACTCACACGATAGACACCAAAAGAAAAAAAAAAAAAAGAATTCACACAGGCACTAGCTTCCAAAAAAATATAACAGATTCCTTTAAAAGCAGAACAAAGACCTCTGGTGTACCTCAGGATGTGGGTGGCATTTATTCTGGATGGCTGTAGTGTGCTTTTGAGGGTTTGCAATTATCCTGCTACACAGAGGGGAAAGCACCAGTAACGCGCAGAAGGGGTTCTATGGATTTTACTATCCCCTCACAGCTGTGTCTGTCTGTGGCGGTGTGTCTGTGTGTGTGATAGAAGTGAGTGAGTGTTTGGGGGAGAAAAAAAAGTCAACACACTGACTTGGAAATGGCACCGTTGCACAATGCCAACTGGCCCAGTCAACTTTGAGTCAGTACCAGATGGATTCACACATGCACAGACCACACATGCACATATACGTACAGATCGTCCACCAGCACGGTTTGGTGGGCACGTTAAATATACTAGTATCATACCTGAAAGGCATCCAGCACTAGAAAAAGATACAAATACACACAAATATCCACACTGTGGGCACCCAGTTATCATGAACAGATTGGATCAGTAGTAAAAGTAGCATCTTCCTTGTAATTTTTCCAAAATACACATACCAACACAGTGCTAAGACTGTCTGGCCGGGTGCGATGCCATGTGGTCTGGTGTCACCTGACAGGCATATCAAAGTCCGACACACTTGGTGCTGCATTTCCAGACTAGTGATGGAATGGAGTGTTAATCCTGCAGGAAGGCAGGCGGGGAGGCAGGAGCTGTTTCTTTAGGGCACGGTGCCTGCTGTTAAATCGTCTCTACCTCTACTGTCTGCCTGCATGCTGCAATGGCACGCTGACCCCTGGCCCAGTTGTTCTGGCACTATTGATGAATGAGGGGGCAGTATTGTATGAGTCATGTAAGCGAGTGGACAGCGTTGGTGTGTGTGTGCTTGCACGTACATGTGTGTAGGTGGCTGAGGATGTGCAGAGTGAATGTGTATCAGTGTAAGATACCTCGTGTATGTTAATCTATTGTAACTAGTAGCTTTAAATAGAAGTTTACCATATTATGTATACTGGTCACACACACTCATGTCCGTGTGTGAGGCGTTGCCATAGTTACTAAATGATCTTTCACAATTAGTTTGGCTCACTGAGAGTTGCCAGTGAGCAGCACAAGGATTGTCACTGGTCATGGGTTTTTAATTCAAAATGTCACAGTCCTGAATAGGGATGGGTACCGGTGTCCGGTGCCATGTTGGCACCGGTTCTGACATAAACGGTAGTAACCAGACTGAAAAGCAGCGCACATTTCGGTGCTTTATTTCGGTGCTTTTTTTTCCTGAGCTGTGATACACTTCTAGCCAATCATTTTACGTTTCCGAGGATAGTAGGCGGGTCCAGGTACGTACGTTCTTTTAGAGCAGAGCTACAGATTAAAAATGCCCAAGGCGAAGCGGTCAAAAGTCTGGCTGTACTTCAAAGCAAAATATGCAAACTCAGCAGCCTGCAACAAGTGCTTTAAGCTGATACTGTGATACTGTCAAAGGAGGTAACACCTCAAATCCGATGAAACACCTGGCGACGCATAGCTTTTTTTTTTAAAAGCCAAGAAATGCGCCGTATTTGATAGCTTGCTGCGAGACCTCACACCGAGCGCATCTACTGCGGGTGTGGTGCCTGTTATCAGACCCGGAGTTAGCAACATCCCCAAAAACCCGAAGAGGAGACTCCTGGTCCCTAGCCCTGCCAGTGTGGCAGAAATGATGACGGATGATGATGCAGCAGCAGCCGTTCTTCTCTGCGTGAGTAGCTTAATGTTGTTCGTGTGTAATTTACGTTGAGTAGGCTAACCACGTTATTACATTAATGCAGGTAAGGTGAACTAGCAAACATCATCATAGCTACATGCGGCTGTCTTCTTGTTTGATGGCAGATACTCCCTTCACCCTGGCCAAAAAGGCTAAAATGACCAAAGAAAAAGAGGGAAACTGCTAAACATGAGAGGTTTTTGGATAAAGTTTGTGTTTTCTCCATTGTTTAAGCACTGCTTCCAGCCAAGAGTGATACCATATATGCCCCATAGCTGCAGAAAAGGCTAACATTGTTATCTTTTTACAAAAACCAGCTGAACATGAGAGGTTTTTGGACCAATTTTGTGTTCTCCATTCTTTAAGCACCGGTTTGAGCACCGTTTGAGCACCGGCACCGTTTCAAAAGTACCGATTTGGCACCGGTATCGGATAAAACCTAAACGATACCCATCCCTAGTCCTGAACGTTAACCGTTTGTGGCTTGAACCACAAAATAACCTTTTTAATACCTAAGAGTGTATTTGTTTTGGTTTAGACACAGGGGTGCGAGGATAAATATCCTGCTTAGAAAGCCTGGATTCTTCTGCTCTTCTTTTGCACCTGTAAAGCTCTTATTGTTACAATCTGTAACAGTTGGATGTACACGTAAACTGGAGTAACGCACGCAAGGTTTAAGACTGAACATTCCAACTAAAATCCACTTTACACTGTGTCAGTATTCCTCCTGAAATATTTGTGTATGAATGTTCATACAGTATGACAGCATGTGTTACAAGCCATGGCTTGACCTTGGCATGTTCATAGTTCAGAGGTACTGGGCTGCGTCTGGCTGCACATAGCAGCCAGCAGATAACTGGCCTGAATACTCCAAGTGACACAGGCATCTGGCACCTGCAGAGCCACTGGCAATGGACAACCATGTTATATCGTGTGTCAATGTGTGGGCAAGGCTTTGAGCTTGAAAATGCCAGCAGCTGTTGTCCTTATACCAATTTCCCATCTCTCCAAAGCACACCTGTACAACAATATGAAGCCCAGGAAGGGGCTGGCGTCTGGCACATTAATACTTTCCATTCTTTGCGGTAGTCAGCAAAACACTGCGGGCTGAGAAACATTGGTCTTCAACGAGTCTCAAACAACCACTGTGCTAAACTTAATTAAAGACATCACAGACAATAAAAGAACAATAAAACAGCAGTCCTTTCAGCGTTCAACCAGGGCATACAGTATATTCCATTTGCCCACAGGGCTACAGCACTCAGCTTTACAACTCAGCGATTTTTCAAAGTAATATCCTTGCTTTCTGCCCCAACTCCACCTCCTCTTCCAGTGAAGTGGGTGATGTAGAATGGAGCAATTCATTCAACTCTGGGAAGTCTTCAACGATTGACTTCTGTATTAAAGTGAAATAAGGACTGGCCTGGTTGGCTGCAACCAAATGAATGGGTCAAACATAAATATGGGGTTACTACTTCACTGACCTTCCCTGCCATGCTGTCAGTACTAGTCCTTACTTGTATTTGCAGTGTATAGTTTTTGATTGATATAAAAAAATATATATCTTATAATGTTTTTTTTTTTTTTGGTGCACTGCATAGCAAATTCATAGATTAAGGGCAAAAAATGTTCTCAGAGACTAAATTTGAAGTTCAAATCTCCAGTTTTGCAAAGTGGTTATGCTTCCAGTAGCAATATATTCAGCTTTTTTTATCGTAGTGAAGGTATTTACAGAATTATCGGATTGATATTTATGACCTGCTGACTATGAATTCGGATGATTATGATGACTTTATGACTAAACATCTCCACCACTAAACATGTGTCAATCTGTTAAGTTTCTAATTACATGCTACAAATCAGCATGTCAAAACTGTCTTTGAGAAGTATCTCATTGACGCTGTAAAGACTGATGCATCGTTACCAGTGGCATTAATAACAGGGAAGATTAAAAATAAAAAATAGCAGAGAAATGATACGAGTTGAGAAATAGACATCGAAGGGTGCAGGAGAGGAAGGTGTAGAATACACACACAGATATGTATAAAAATTGAGTGTAAGAGCAGTAGAGTCCTCCTTATCCCCTTTGCTCTATACTTTGCAGTGCTCAGACATACCATAGAATCAAAGGTTGGAGTCAGCATTAAGTGCATTCGACAAATGGGTCCCTGCAGAGAAACCTGTAGGTGTTTAAACCGAAAGCGGCTGTACATTAGGGGCTGTGTCTCTTTCCCTCTCTGTGTCTTTCAGACGATCGCACAGACACACACTCTTTCTTTCTCTTATGCACAAGATCACATACACACCCACATTGTGTCTGTTGCCAGTAAGATTTCTGCTTTGTCAGTAAACAGTTGACCGTCCTTGTCAGTAAAATGTTTATGTAGCTGGCCATAGTCCTGGTAAAGCTGGCAAGGGGAGCTGGCTCAGAAGATAAGACCACAGATGAAAGAAGAGTGCAATGATAAATAACGACACAAAGCCACCAAAGAATAATTACACAGAGAAAAAGAGAGAAAGAGGGCTATTTAAAGTAACTACAGGGAGGTTAGCAAAGTGTATGTTTTTTAGACTTCCGGCAGCTCGCCAACAGATGAAACTGATACACATCTGGGCTAACTGCTGCTCAAACGGAGCTCACCAGGCGAGAGCTCGAGTACTTGCTGCAAGGTCAACTCACTGTGGAACTATTTTGAATGACAGTACAGAAAATGTGAATAAATAAACGAGAAGGGCAGTGTTTTGCATATTTAGTTTTGCTCTCTCCTATCACATTGTCTTCAGTAATACTGTTACGATATATAAAACGGCATTATTGCAATAGCAGCTTTATCCATTTACATTCCCTAGTGCGTGCAACAATGAGACGAACCCCAGCAAGAGCATTACCTTGTGTCAGCCTTCACTGATGATTTAGTGCATATAAAAAGAGCTACTTCAACAACTTCCAACAAATTACATTACTTTGCAAGAAAACAGTTCCCATTAATATGGAAACAACACACTTGTTTCCCACTTGAGGCAACAACATACAATCAAGCACAGCCAGGCTACAGAAGAGGGTATAGTAGTGGCTGGTTTAATGCATCTCAAATGTAAACCGATTATCGCTGTAGCACTATCTAGTTGTTTTCCGTATTATAGGAAATGTTGGACGGAAATTACTGATGTGGTTGCACTATGGAAAACACCGCTTTAAGCAGCTGGTTTACAAACATCAAGTCAAGAAAAAAAGCATCCTAGATAGAAAATATTTTCCAGTTTTGTTGTGTGACATAATTGTGCAGTTCCTGAAGAGGTACAAGGTGAAGTTACATTAGTTATTGCTAAAATAAAGTATTAAGCAGTTCTTTTATACTTTTACTTCACATGACCAGAGAAAACACTATATCGGCTACTTTCTTTTGGTTGCAATTGACTTACGCTGAACACTGCAAGATGTTTAATGCAGTGTCATTACTATTGCACTATAATGGTAGTGCTGCTTCTGGCACCTTGTTTCAGTCAACTCACACTTCAAATTGCGAAGTGTGTCATCAATGACAGTAATTCATTGGAAAGGAAGGCTGGAAAATGCCCTTTTTTAAATTCCATTCAAAAAGTGCCTGGAAGCTGCAAGAATCAGTAAAAGCTACTTTATTTTTTTTATTATATTGTCAGAAATATCAGTGTTGTAAAAACTCTTGAAATATATGTTATAATTTTGAGGCTACCCAGTAGCTGGGAATGGACAAACAAAAAGACCTTCTGTAATTACACCCGCCGCTTACTAGTCACCATCTCCTCAGTTCTACATTGAACTGCAAAGTAGCTAATCCCTTTGAGTTTGAGTTATTCTACACCTGAATTTTAGAAATTTAGAGATGACAATGATAAGCTGAAGATAATCTAGTCCTGGCAAAGATGAAAGAACAGTGAAACATCCAGATAGCAGTTAAATAATCAATGTAATTTGAGGTGTATTTTAAGCAGTTTGTTAAAAATCTCCTTTCTGAGTTCATTTAATGCACTGCTGCTAGAACTGGGTAGGTTATTTTTAACAACATCAATGCTTGCTCATACTTTGGCAACAGTTTATGGCTACTTGTGTTCTTATGTTGCCAACTGTGAGAAAGCCAGAAATTTCTTACTTCTCTTCATAATTACAGCCGCAAGGCTGACCTGATTTTTTTGCCACTCTGCTATGCAAAACTACAGTACTATAAACAGAGTTGTACAGTCCACGGTTTATCTCGCCATCGTTTGTCTTGGTCTTTTAATACTCCTAATATTCTCTTCCTTACTCCTACACTTTTCTCAGGCTCCCCCATCTTCCCCTAGAAAGCTGATCAGTCTGAGTCTTTGCTCCAGGTTGTGGCTGTTGCAAATCCATTTCATCAGATAAAAGAGGGGACAGAAATCTGATGCTGCTTCAGATCCTTATAGGTTTGACAGAGAGGAGCAGATGAAAAATGGGGGATTACTCCACTCTCTCCTTAATAAGTCCACACAGAAGGGGAACTGTTACAGCTATATGTCCAGTCATCAAGTCTTATTGTAATCTGATTGAAATGTGGTGGAAGACAGGATGATGTAGGAGGTAAAGCATTTCTAAAAAGCCTTGGAAAAACAAAGTGGTTCTTTTTCTAAGGTCCCAACTTCAAAATACAAAATACTGAAGATGTAGGAGCATGGTCAGGCATCACAGTGTGCAAAAGGCCACTCGGCCAACAAATAATCCCCTTTGAATAATGGCTGTTATTCTATTTCACTCCCAGCTTCTCCAGATTTAGGCTGGTTGTAATTTCCCCTCTTATATGGCTGAGTTCCCACAAGTGACTGTGTGAGAGTTTCAATCTGCATCTGTCTGCAGACCCAGTGAATGCAAAGCGAGTGCTAAAGCTTATCATTTTTCCACCTTCTTACACCTTACCTCCACTGTCTCTCTTTGTGGCAGTCTTCCGCTTCTCTTCCTTCTCTACTACTGGCTGTCATAAGCCACCTAACCTCCCCGCAGCAGTCAGCTTCCTTTGTTACAGTAGATATTTAAGCTATAAGGGATTTGAGATGAAACAGTGCAAGGAGTTAGACCACATTACCCTACAAAAATCTATGCTGATACCCATTGGACAGACCGAGTAGGGCAAGGAGAAGAGAAAGATTATACCACACCGTAGAAAATATAGTGTTACTCTGCTGTGAAAACACTGTTGAGCAAACTCTGCTGTGTTGGATGCAAACAGGAGCCTGCCACCAGGGGACACAAACCAAAGTTCATCTGCCTCCTCTACAAAAGCAACAACCTCGCCAACAATAAACACATGACACAGCCAGAAAGGCATCAATGAGGCCACTGCAATAATGAGATCTGAGGCATTACAGTTGTGCTTACAAATTGGAAAAGGTTGAAACTCTGCACTGGAGCGAAGAGAAGACCAGAAGTAATCTGCCCCAATAACGTCATATGCAGAAACTTAGTGGAGTCACTGCTTCCACCTTCTTTGTGCGATTAAAATATCCCCAATTCACGCCACATCTTCTTACTAAATACTGCAAACCCTAATTTGAAGAAATGACTCAGGCAGGAATTGATTAATTAAAGCAATAAACTGTAAATTTACTTATACTTTATACTTCTACTCCAAGAGTCACCACTGTGAAGTTGCCAGGCAGGATTCCAGGAAATCATTTTTTCTCAAAACAGCTGTAGACTGACTGAATTGTCAACTCGTTACACTCAGTTTCTATCTTCATTCTGACGTTGAGGATGTCAGACCAGAGACGGCTTGTTGTGTAGCCATATTATCCCAAGAAGGTACCGAAAACTCCCAAGCATTGGTAGTTAAGTATATCTCCATGACAGCATAGAGCTTGTCAACACAGCACTCAAAGGACTGTATTTATTTATATATTTGTTTTAGTTTTTCAACTGTGAAATCTTGTTGTAATGTCATGATGCCCAATGAATTCATTGGAGTGGATGAAGTCTGTTGTCAAGCAAGCCTAATTTTAATCTTTGAATCATACTGGCACTTGGCAGTAAGAATAGTACTGAGTAATGTAGGAACCCATCAACTACTCTGATATTATTTCTTTTCCCTACACCAACTGTCTTTAATAAATGCAGAGACATTAAAAAAAAAGAAAACTGAACTGTGCAAACTCTAGTCAAATGTCACTGGCCAGCAGAACTCAGACTTCAACTCAACAGAGAGCAGAAACCAGAAAGCTAAGTACCAAAAATCCCTCGCCTAATAATTCTACATTTTCACTTTTAGTCTGGGTTTAGGTTTTCTTTTTTTTTTTTATTTGAAACTTATACAATAACGGATAATTGACTGATACAGTGATTTATGTAAACAAGCTGAAAAGATAAAATCTATTTCTTTTGTGTAGCAGAGGGAAATCAGAATCAGAACACTTCATTAATCTCTAAGGAAATTATGCTAACAGAGAAAAACTTTAGAACGTTTCATATTTTTAGTATCCTCGTTATCACCTTTACATATAGTTCTTATCAGCTTGTTATCACTGTGGCATTTCTGGTACTTGACCCTGTGTGAAGTCTGACATATCACTGTCTTCTATATATAGCTCACTGAATACAAGTATGACACAACACAACAATGCTACTCATGTTCTTTGTCTGAACAATTAGTGAGAGGCTAAAGGCACAATGTGGGTGACATTGCTTTGCAGGTCTTTCTTTCTATCTTGTTCCCTTTCATTCTCTGTCAAACCTGTTACTACACTTGATTGAGAGAACTGAAGTGCGGGCCAGTTGAGCTCTTTCCTCCTCTTGAGAATGACGTAATTATTAGTACTTGAAATTGCCTTTGAACTCAGGATATACTTTATGAACATCTCTGTCACGAAAGAGTGCACATCACAGAGCTAACGCAAAGTTTTCTGAGACATTAAAATCATCAATGTTAACTAATTTGACAAATCTAAAGAGCTTGGAAAGAAAATCATCTGGATGTCTTTATGTTTCTCGAAGATGTTTCACCTCTTATCCGAGAAGCTTCTTTAGTTCTAAGAGCAATTGGTGGAGAGTTCCAGATTTTAAGACCTATGGGAGTGTCCCCAAGAAGGTCATGGACACCCTTTTGATCTTCTACCTAATCACACGAGCCAAGGTGTGAAAACGGGTGTGAAAATGTGTCTCTCATAATAGTAAAACAAAAATAATACATTTTTAGAATTCCTGATGAGCACTGTGCTTCTGGTGATTTGGCTTCATATTTTAGTTACTGATCAAATGGAGTTGGTAAGGCTGCCACGTTTTTGTCTAGTTGCTGGTAGATTTTTTCAGCTTTAATCTGGGACTTTAAGAGAAAGTCATTATTTAACAGCCAACTAATGCAGCAACTGGATAAATGTACTTTCATTTGCTCTCTTAGTTCCCAAAGGGTCGCCACAGAGGATGGATGTGAATGTTTGATTTGGCACAAATTTTACACTTGGTGCCCATCCTACTCAACCCTCTAATTTATCCAGGCTCGTTACCCCCTGAGGCCGGGTTTGTATCTGTTGGATAATTGCTGATAGTTAAAAGGCAGATGTTAACGTGAGTGCCGGCCAGGTTGACATTTATGATAAAGTAACTGTTCAATACTTGTTGAATGTTGTTGAAAGTGTTGTTTAGTGTAGTGAACATCAACCATACACAATACTAGGTACAAGAAGTCTGAACTATGAGTGGCAGTTACACTAAAGGTTGAGCTCCGAGTCAGTCATTTACTCCAGCATCAGCTTACTTAGATTTCATTTAGATTATAGATTAAATACTTTAGATTTAGTATTGCTGTTTTGAAAAAAGTACATCAAAATGCTGAAACAAATAGCATGGTAAAAACAAGATCCAATGAAACAACTACCGACATTATGAGGCCATAGATCACAAGACACCTTAAGACGTCCCATATCAAAGCCCCAAAAGATTTTTGATGATTCGAGGAAGCACCACCAATATAACCCAAATCATTATGTCTTTGTGCACATTAGGATCAGAAATTGTTGAGCCAGTAGCAACATAAATTCTTCATGCCCCTTATTTCAAACGCTTCTTTAACTAACTTTAATATTTGTTCATATAATATGGAACCAGCAACTCACAGTGCATATTTCATCACATTGTTTTGTTTTAAGTGTTTGCTTCAGCAACAACAACCAAACAACATTATAAAGGAACATGAACACAGAGCCACAACAGATTATTATATGATTGGATCCGAGAGGGTATAGCTCCTTTCACGTCTGCAGTTATGGCGCTGTACTTCTGATGAAGGTTTCAAAAATTCATGCTCTATGGGAAAAGGTGTGTCGCTTCACAGTTTTTGCATTCATGGTGAAGTTTGCAAATTGCTGAGCTGGCATTTTATCACCATCAGGCTCAGGATGCTTTTATGTGATCTGTAGATGTTTTACAAGATGATCAAGTCAAGATGGCTGACTAAGCCAAATGCTGTATATCGCCTCAGTTTGACTGAGGACTTTTTAAAAATAAATAAACATGGGGGACACATGCAAAGAGACATGCTCCCTCTAAAACATCTTCATGTCTGCACAGCAGTACCTTTGAGCACTCTGTTAAAGAGTAAGGAGTCAGGGGCAATACTGTTGTGGTCAGAGAGCACAGAGAACAAATGATAGGGTTGAAGTGACCTTGATAGAGGGTTGAGCTAACACCTCAGTGGGAGGAGAGAGAAAAGCGTAGGAGATGAAACTGAAACAGGAAACAAGAGGCAGAGGTCAAAAGCTTTGATAACTGCTTGCTATTTGTGTGCCTTAGCTGTTAAACTGCTGGCTCTAATTGCTAAATAGCAAATATTCATTACCATTCCAGTCATTAGTCATATTGTGTATTTCTCTGCGTGTATATCTGCAGGTGTGGGAGGCCTGGAGTATGAACAATGCAGGCATAAGTAATAAGGCATCTGTTATTGCTTCTAAAAAAAATAGATATTGCAACAAGTACCAGTGCCTTAAGGTAGTTGATTCAGCATTCAAAGATAGTAACAGAAATTAGAGCGTAAATCAGACAGAAAATAATAAAATGTATTTATTACCTTTTCGTGTGCCCATCAGTAGGAAACAGCAGCAGAAAGAGAAAAAAGGGGAAAAGAGGCAAAAAAGTTAGAAAAATCAAAACACACCTACCTATTATAAGAATAGCAGCAATAACAATATTCTACTAACTGCAATAATTCTGTAAGATTAAGTTTTAAAACATTTTAAAATGTAATTGTGTACATCACCACAACCACAAAAGAAAAAAGAAAGAAAAAAATACCTGGACTATTTTTTCCCTTTCTATCTCCCTCACTAAGCCTCTGTTTTGCAGCGTTTTATCTCAGTGTGAGTCCACTACTGGTTCACTGCGATAATGCTGGTATAATGAGTGGCAAGAAACAGTCTGATACATTGGAATAAAAATAAATTCATATTTCAAAGTTGGAATAATTACGGTCTGTAAAGTCTCAGAACTTGTGATTCATAGGCAGCAGTTTGAGGCTATAGTTCTGAGCTGACTTCATCTTTTAAGTTTTCTGCCAACAAATCTCAGTGATATGTCTTATCTTCTTTGGTCCCCCTTGGTGTGATTTGTTCAACAAGGTGTGAACAGACACTCAGGTGCAAACCAAAACCACGAGAGTAGAGACCCTTTAGAAGCAGCGGTCTCAGTTGAGACCCAAACAAACTCTAGAGCAGTTTTTATTTTTTTTGTGGTGGAAGCGTGATCCGACTTAAGTTAGACCTCTTCTGTAGCCAGCTGTGCTTTAATTTCTGGGAAACAGAATATCATACAAATGCTAGAAGCTTGCATTGTAGTACTAGCAGCTAGCCAGAGAATGAACTGAGGTCTGTGTAAGATCTTTTCATTAACAGATACACGAATAAGGCCAGAATACGTAAAATAAAATGTCCTTTCCTGTTCCCAGTTGACCATTAAGAAGAGTAACTATATTAATATAATATAAATTTTAATAATAATAATAATAATAATAAAAACAATACAAGACAACAAAGAAAATGCTCTAAATCTTGCACAACCTGAACCTGAGCAAACAATTTATGGATGAAATGAAAATCACCTCAGACGACTATATGATGAATAACTATCATGTTGCAAGTTAAAGTTCATGACAAGGCAACTCTTTCTGCAAGAGTTGCCGGGAGAAAGCCTCTTTTCTCTTAAACGGACATGGTAGCACAGCTTTGTTTTATATGGATCTGAAGAAAAGACAAGACTTCTGGAATAATGTCCTTTGGACAGACAAGAAGTGAAGATGTTTGGCCATGATGCAGAGCACCATGTTTGGACAAAATCAAACATAGCATATCAATATAACACCTCATACCAACTGTCAAGCATAGTAGTAGAGGAGTGATGTTTTGGGCTTGTTTTACAGCCACAAGACCTTGGCACCTTACAATCATTGAGGTGACCATTAACTTAAATATGAGCCTATTTGTCCAACAGCTAAAGCTTGGCCAAAATGCGTTATCCAATAGCAAAATAATCCCAAGCACACATGCAAATCCACAACAGAATGGCTTAAAAAAAAGAATCAAAATGCTGCAATGACTCAGTCAAACCACAGATTTCAAGGATTTTTAGAAATCTGTGCATGAATGACTGCTAGCAAACCAAAATTCCCCCATAACGATTTGAGAGTCCGATTATGTTATACAGAAAATGATTACTTCAAGGTACTGCTACTAAAGGTGGTCATGGGGTGTACATAGTTTTCATAGGACTCTGTGCAAAATCCTCTTTTTCATGACTGTATAAACATATACAGTAACTGTATTTAACATGTTTTACAAATGATGCGGCATGCTTTGGATCACAACCCCTTTCTTTCCTTTTCCATATGTGCTTTTCCTATCATTATTGTACAAGTAAGTCTTAAGGCATACTCACAAGAGCAACCCTGCAGAGTAACCCCAAGCCTATTTGACCCCCAAAGTCCAGTTCATTTGACAAGGCTGTGCTCAGGTGCAGTTAAGTGCACCATATCCTGATCCACCTGAAGAGGTGGTCCTGGCATGATTCAGTTGGACTCAGTCAAGATACACAGGTAATGTGATTGGTAATCGCCCAGGCACGAAGCTCCTACACTTTCTCCGTGACAGCTGCCTGTGTGACAATCTAGTAAATAAAAGAAAATAACAAATATGTGGAAAAACAGTGTCTCACCATTTTCCTAATTAATCCACAGGGCACATAAAAACCAGAAAGTCATTGTGTTCTGGAAGAGTGCTTTTTAAGAGTTTTTGCGGGTGAAAGAGAGCGTATCTGAGAGAGAAGTTAAGATGCTGAGACAAAGTGCAGCAGAATTAGGCCCACAAGTATAACATGAGTGCCTGCCAGCAGGAGAGTGAATTAGTGGGACAGTAGTGCTCAGGTGCAGTAGAAGGCCTGCCTAGTGTGAATGCACCACTGGATTTATGTGTCCAAAGAATCCTGGTGGACTGTTGTTCTCTCTTAAATATTTTCTGACAAGTCTAACCTGGCCTTTCTTTGATTGTGTTTTAGATATGGATATTAGACTTTGATAATGACAAGCAAACCTTTTGAAAGCGCTTTTGACTTTACTTTGAAGTTCGTTAAAGGAAGAAAATCTGCCACTTTAGATTTCTCGTGTCATCATCCAGGCCTTTTGGTGTCATTGACCATTGACAATGCCTCTTTGGCGTGCATATTAAGAGCTCCTATGAACAGCTACTGAATCCAACACTAGAATCAATCTTTTAGCGCCTAAATTTGTCAGTACAGATAACGAGAAAATTGGGTGACGAGTGGCTGTGAAGCTGCTTATTGGTGATTTTTTACAGTTTTTACTTAGACTGAGTGAAAAAGGAAAAGAAAAAGTCTCTGTAAAAATAATAATGACATGACTTCTACATAATTTATTGAAATCAAGCTGAATGCAGTCACATCTTGATTTGATCATTTCAAATCCACATTCTGGTGGTGTACAGAGACAAAATGAATTGCCTCCTATGACTTACAGACCTACCCAAATATAGATTGGCAACCTGTCAAGGGTGTACGCAACTCTCCCCCCATGACAGCTGGGATAGGCTCCGCCCCCCTGCAATCCGAAAATTGATAAGCAGCCAGGAAAATGAACTGATGGATGAACTTATCAAGCTACCTTACACTCTAAGCACAGTATAGTCACTACATATTGCAAATGTTCAACCGACCCAGCCCTTTATCAGATTCCCACTCACCTATTGCTGGAGAAACAATATCAGTCTACTGCTGAAACTGTTTTATAGATTGTTCAAAGCAGAGGTTGTCAGATTTAATTTGTAGGCTTTCAAGTTGTCAAAACTGTCTGTAGAACTTGCTGTGACATTGACACAGTCATTAGTGTTCTCTATCAGTGCAGGACTCCATTTATATCTTCCTGCTTATCTCAGGCCAGAATTTGAAAACTGCAACATTGCAGTCATTACTGATTGTGGTTGGGCACAGAGCATATCCCTGGCCTCATGTTCTACCAAAATGGCATATTAGAGTTTGGAAATCAATGAAAGTCTTGGAATCAGAATCAGAATCAGAATACTTTATTGATCCCTGGGGGAAATTTTTTTTTGTTACAGTGCTCCATTATAAACCAACATTAAGACAAGACAGACAATACACTAACTAAGAATAGTACAATATATACATATATAAACATACATACATAAATAAGTCACTTATAAATAAATAGCTGAACAAGAAACATGTGTAGTTATAGCAGCAAACAGTGTGTTAAGTGGATGCGTTGTACAGGGAGATGGCCACAGGCAGGAAAGACTTCCTGTGTCGTTCAGTGGTGCTTTTCGGTAATCTCAGTCTCTCACTGAACGTGCTCCTGTGACTGACCAGCATGTCATGGAGTGGGTGGGAGGTGTTATCCAACATTGTCTTTATCTTGGACAGCATCCGCCTCTCCGACACCACCTTGAGGGAGTCCAGCTCCATCCCCACAACATTGCTGGCCTTACGGATCAGTTTATTAAGTCTGTTGGCATCTGCGAATATAGAGCACAGTGTGCACTGTGCCCCATTAATGTGCCCTGGCTAAGTTTGTCATCCTGCTACATGATTGCGGGAAATTTGGTGGCTAGAATTTTACCCTCTTTCTCCCCTCGTCCTCAATTTTTCTCACATATATGATTCCTTACCAGAACCTACTAAAATTCTTAAGGAAACAGAGTGCACAAATACACCCTTTCTTTGGAACCTAAATATTTGAATGGCTCGAATATCCCCTGCTGTCATGTACAAGCAGGAATTTAAAAAGCAGTTTTAAAAACTTATCCTGGCCTTCACACTCCTTCAACTTTTTGCTTCTTTTCATTGTCAGCTTTTTCTTTTTGTAACCATGCCACCTCCTCCACTCGCTTTCAGAAGCATCCAAGTGATGCTACAGTGGCTATCGGAGTCTTGAGGCACCTTTATACTGGTAATTACATTTAATGCATTTACAAAGCTGAAGGTAGTCTTTTTGCTTACACTGTACAATGTGAAAGATTCAGTCCCTGGCCTCTACTGCAACATGTCTTTATCTTATTTATCAGGGTTAATTAATGTATTTATTGAAAATGTTTCTAGCAATTTGTCCTTGACAAGTTAAAATAAACCCAAGCAAAGAACAGGAAGATTTTCATTATCAGTGTTGGTGAATAATAAGGTTGCTTAACTGTAAACATGAGTCAGTACAGATTTAAATCCACTCTCTGGTTGTTAAAACCCAACAGTTAATACTAGATTTAGTTTACAGGTGGAATGTGGTTTATTATAACATGGCAAGCATTCTCTGCTTTGAAGCTCCCTCATACACGTACGTATATCCAGAAATATAGTTAGTTATTCAATCGTTCCCATGAGGAGGACAGAATGGAGTTTGATATTTCAAACTTACAGGGATTTCAATTTCCCTTATCACTTTTAATTGACAGCTAAGCTTTCACCAAGCCCCCACAGTAAGGCATGAACTCTGATTTTGTGTCTTTTTATCTGTTCCTCAAAAAATGTATACATAAAAGATTTTGGCATGTTAAATATTTTTGCCTGCTCTCCTTTAAGTTCTTTGTTACACATCTTCCACTAGCTAGACTAGAATTCCCACAAGCGATGACTTATAAAAAACCTTTAGTCAGGCTGTCAGTGTTCTGAGCCATGCCTGCCAGACAGCAGCCTTTGATTCAGAGTTTAACACTTGGGAATACCTACAATATGTGGATTTGTGTCTCTCATGGGACTCCCATTTCATTACTTCCTTCAGCCATCATATAGCGTCGAGTTTATTTCCTTCCCCCAGGCAGACTAAATCTGGTCCAGTGCCAGGCAGACTCACCATGGAACATTGCTATAAAATGAAGCCTAATCGTCCCAGCCTTTGTAAGTGGTTTTACCTTTAAGGAGCCATTTTGTACTGAGCAGACCTGTTCAGGGACTATAGCCATGGCTGATAGAAGTTTTGCAGTGTCACCAAAAAGCAACAAAAGTCTGTACTGCGAGGGACACACCTCGTGCTTTTGAAGCCATATTTCTCACCCAGCATTGCCTTATAAAATATTAATTGCAAATACATATTTAATAATACAAATTTTCATGGAATGTATCATTTGACTCTTTTAAATTAGGTATACTACTGAATATATATACACACATACATACATATACCGTAATTACCGGACTACAAAGCGCACCCGAATATTAGCCGCACAAGCTAAAATCAGGGGAAAATCCTGTTTTGTACATACATTAGCCGCACCTGACTAAAAGCCGCAGGTGTTTCAATGTTGACTTATCATATGTAAGAGAATATGCACAAAGGGAATTGTCAGGAAAGAGATGGCTGTTTGGAGACACATCACTTTTATTAATATTTTGAAAAACAAGTTATGGGTACATATTTGCATAACTTTTTAGGTATACGTACAAGTATCGGTAATTACAAGTATGAAACATGTACTGTGCTTCATAAATGAGTAACAAATGTAGTACATAACAATAACCAACAGCACACCAGAAAAATAGATTCGGACTACCTTTTAGGCTCAGGTGCAGTGACACAGCTTTAACAAGAAGAAAAGTCAGTCATTCACCACCATCTTTCTCTTCTTCCTGCGCACTAAAACCACCAAAGTCCTCTTCTCCAGTGTCGGAAACGAACAGGCTCAGGATGGCTTCGTCATCCACTCTCCGCTTCTCTCCTTCGTTGTCACTTTCAAAACCAAAGAAATCCTCGTTGTCAGTGTCAGAGTTGAACACCCTCTGAAGGGCCGTGGCGGTGTCCTCCTCTCCATCGTGCAGCAGTCCAGCCCTTCAAAATCCATTGGTGATCGTGGATGTTTTCACACTTTTCCACGCTGTCAAAATCCACTGGTGGAGTTGGGCATAACTTGCTTTTCGCAAGTTTATCGCCGCTCATCATCCACGCCTCCTGCTGAACGCCTAGTGCTACTTTGAAGTTTGTTTTTCGCGCTACTTCGTACGGCACTACGTTGCCTGGCGGACGGACATGTGACCAACATACCACTCTTGAACCCCGATCCTTCCGCCAGGCAACGTAGTGCCGTACAACAGCGGAACAAACAAACCAAATCGTCTTACGATATCACAAAAATCATGGAAAATCCATAGAAAAGCCGCACCTGACTAAAAGCCGCAGGGTTCAAAGCTTGTGCAAAAAGTAGCGATTTATAGCCCGACAATTACGGTATACATGCTTATTTACTGCTAGTGCCCCGTCGTTTCACCTTGGCGTTGTGGGCTTAATGAAGTCTGTTAGGAGCCACCCTATGTGTTTCACCTGAATGCCAGTGTTAATTACACCTTTAATGGACTTGCTGTTCCTGTGGTTTTGTCTCTCATGGCAACCTTCACAACATTAATTGAAACTCCCCCACCTTCACGAGAGGAAACGCCTCAATTAACCTCTCCCAGTGGCTATAACTGGTCAATTACTTCACCCCATTTCCCCACCCCTCCCCCTGTGCTGCAGGTCAACAAACACAGTCACAGTTTGCATGGCGTGTCATCTAAAGGCCACACTACTGAAGCCATGTCTTTAATCTAACACTGTAGAGTTGTAGACCGCTGTGTATATTTGTTTTTGGTTTTTTTTTGCATTTTTCTTATGCAGTCACGTGTATGTTGATTCCTGCAGGGGTGTGTTTCAATTTGAGCAAATGAGACTCTTTTCATCTGGATAGCTGAATAGAGTTGTGCCCTTATTAAAGCAGTTTTCATTTCCTATACAGTATGACACTGATCCCGATTGGCATTCTGACATTGAGTGCCAGTCGATTTCAATTCCCTTTGCATCTCTCCCTCTCTTTCCCCCTGTACCCACTTATGCAGCAAAGTTTGATTTGCCTCCAGTTTCTCATATTGAATGAAACCAATTGTCCTTCAGAGGGAGACTAAGGGAGAGACAGAGACGAGAGAAAAGAAAGACAAGAGAGAAGAAAGAAAATTAGAGAGAGGCTAAACAGTAGAAGAGGAGAATCAGACAAGCAGGGTAGATATGGGTCAGTCTTCCGTCCCATTAATCTGTTAGACCTACAGAAAGCAGAGAGGAAAAAAAGATAATGAAGAACAGAAGCCATGTGAGTGATGTCAGCTGTTCCCTTACAGTTATCTCTTTCTTGTCTTTCTTTCTGTGTCAGTCTCCTTTTTTGTCATCTGGTCTTTATTCTTTAGTCATCATGTTTTTCCATCTGTCCATCATGCTAAATCAGCTTGTTATCAGTGTGTCTGTGAAGGTTCTCAGTCATCCAGGTCATCGTAGTCTAAGGAGCTTGGAAAGAAAAGCGTCTGGACTTCTCTGAGTTGCTTGCTTGTTTACGACACCAACTGTCTGCCATCTATAATCCAGTTTTGAGATCCCTTCCCAGACGCCTTAACGCCCACTCACATCCTGGGCCATCTGACCTCAGGAAATCACATGATAGGGTGGGGCCAGGTTTCACAACGAGCTCACCCGAAACCCTGGCTGATTGTGACCCACACCCACTTTCACACCTTGGCTCATGTGATTAGGTAGAGGATCATCAGGGGGTCCTTTGTTCCTCTTTGGGGGGAAACTCCCACTGGGTTTAAATCTGGGCCTCTCCACCATTTGCAACTCAAAGAAGTCCAGACGCTTTTCTTTCCAAGCTCCTTAGACTTGTTATCAGTGGAGAGTTGCTACATTCGGCCCTCATGGCTGCACAGACAGGATAAACACACACACACACACAAACACAAACATGAAGATACAAGGATCCACATAAAATAGGGGAAAAAAATGTATGCACACAAGCTGGCTGGTTGCCGGACATGGTGTCCTGCCAGAGTCAGGAACATGGGGGGGGAGAAAAAAGCCACCTTATCTAAAGCTGCTCCACTGATAACTCCCAACACCTGCAAATAGTTGGTCTGGTGAGATAATGATGAGTGGGAAACTGTGTGGATAAAGGCAGCGTGTTCTCACTCTCATCTTGTCATAACGATGCTTACGATTTTCCACCATGCAGAGTTTTAAGCAGTTCCTCGACAAAATATGTATGCTGAATGACACCACAGACTTGATGTGCTCGCTCTCATCACTCTTGCAAGATGCACAACTGTGGCAAATAAGAAAATGGTTGAGAAGCTTGTTGCAGATGGGAGAAATTCGCCTTGTAAAACGTGAAATGAAAATGTAAAAATAGCCATCCCAGACAGGACTGAAACACAGTCCACCCCACCTGCTTCACTGTTCAAACTTTTGCTGGTGCTTATCTTTCCTTAAGTAGGAAAATCATATTTTGACGGATGATACTGAACAACACAATATGGTGCTAAAGTGGTAGTAATGTCATTAGAAAGGGGTCCTGACGAAGATTAGATTAGAAAGACAAAACTGAATATCGTAATCCTCTACTTACAAACGGCCTCTAATGTGCATTAGCTAATTCCCTTGACGACACCTTTTTGGTATTTTGATGCGTGACATTTCAAAAAGTTTGACGTTGAGCTTGTAAACATATAGAAAATAGCAAAAGTATTCCTTAGAGAGCATAATCTGTTAATCAGTGTTGCTACCATTAAAACCTACAAATTTATATTTTCATTTGTCCTCAGATGATCTCTGTCATTGTAGGATGTTGCCAGCATACAAGGAGTTGAATCTGATATAAGCTTGGTTGCTTCCTGATAGTGCAAGGAGAGAAAGAGAGCTATCAGGGAGAGTTATTTGAGCATGCTGCCTTGGCAGTGTATGTGGGCTGGCTATCTGGAGGACATCTCAGTGATCTATGAAGGGAACAGTTCGACCTGGGAAAGACAATTTTCAGCCATTTTCAACAATGCAGAGCTTCAAGACAAATGTGGTGCAGTGTGACATTCTGTAAAGGAGTTAGATGAACGTTTTTTTTGGGGATCTGTAGAGATCAGTGATTACCTAGATAATTTGTGACACCTTCTGATTCACTGAGAGAGGTGGGGGGGCGGGGGGGCAATAAGGCAGGTACAGGGAGAAAATACTTCACAAAGAGACGGAGAGAAATGCAGCAGGAACAACGAATTGCTGTCGATTTTCTTTTTAGATTACCACCTCCGTGTTTTCAAATCAGGGAAAGCAGCATTCAAAACTTAACTTGAAATTTCCTTGCTGAGTGTTATTCACAGTATGAGGTTCCAAGGTATTGAGGTAGGGGTGGGCGATATAATACAATAGAAACGATATAAATTTGCCCAACGATAGAGATTTTGACTATACCGCTCTATCGCGATAGCGCATGTTGATGATGGATGTCATCAAGCTGCGCCTGTTTTGGTCGAAAGCATCGCAGTGGCTGCAACAATTATCATCTGCAAATTATGCCGAGAGTCATAGCAAAGAGATGAAGCACTTTTGAAATATGGGGAAAGCCAAAAACTGCGCTTCCTCCACTTCCATAACATTGATTCATTAATGTTGAATCCTCTCGCAGCTGCTCTATGTTGCAGTATATTAATGACTAACCTCGTATTGTGGATGAATGATCTCAGTTGTTCTCCTGACTGAAGTTTGGCCCGTGTATAGCATCCTGCTATGCGATTGCATTTGTCCCTGACCACCAGAAACCCTCACGTTAACTTTTATCGAGTGGAAAAAAAGTTGGCGTTCATCCTCCAGCTTCACTGTGCTAATGTTATGCTAACATAGTTGTGTTGCTAGCAATCACGTAGCACAACATTATATACCAGGTAGTCCAACTTCAGTAACCCTGCAAACGCCACTGCTGTTTAGTTTTCTGTCTTCATTATTTTGGAAGTGGTAGCAGAGCTGTACGTTTTAATTAGTTTTAAAAAATCTCTCAGTCAGAACATGGTATGTCATGTTTAGGTGGAAACTAGCGAGCTAACTTCCTGTTAACTTCTAACTCCGTTAAATTTAGTAACTTCTGTTTTCATGGATGCCTGGATGTTAAACTTAATTGTTACACCTGGTAAAGCAGCAACGCTGATGATTTTATTAAAGATTAAAGAATTTAGACCGTTTTTAACTCTGTGTTTGTTCGACTTTGGGACCTGAAGGGGACGGAGTTTTGGACCCAGATTACTCCGCGAAGCTCCTCACTACGGCAGCCGTAATGCTCTGACAATCCATCAAGCAGTGCGGCTTACCAAAGTTGTACTAAAACATTTTTTAACAGATTTCTGCACGCCAAAATCGGTTTGAGGTCAGCAGGGGCGATTCTAGGATTAGAGCTTTGGGGGTGCTGAGCACCCAGAGAGCTGCCCAGCCAGGCAAGATAAACTTTACACGTCACGATGAGACTTCTTCCCTGTCTCTGTCAGTCCCTGCATCCTTAAATGTCTCCAGTTGTCCCAAGTTCTCTATGACTGTCCCCTTGGTGCATTTAAACCCCTGTTCCTCCCTGTCCGTGTCGTCTGTTGTCTTCGCCTCTGTTATCGGTCATCAAAATTTTACCATCTCTGTGCAAGTCTGCAAATTTCTTTATTAAATCATAAGATTCTTAAATTCATCAAGTCTCTCTGTGCCTGGGTCTTTGTCACAAAACATGACATCACTGTTTTGTGCATTTTAACACAATTGAATCCCCACATTCGTGAAAGAAAAGCAAAACACCTTTTTGAAAAGTCTATAACAAAACCATCAAATCTGATAAAGGTTGTTAAAATGCTGCAAATGGAGAATGGACTGGAATAAAAAAAACAAACATATCCTAACCTTAATTACTGGGGGAGAATAATGAATAATGCTCGTAGTGAGTAAAAAGTAAACAGTATAATACAGATACATTAAAAAAAAAAACCCTCCCAAAACAGAATAAATTATTACAAAATATTAATAAAAAACTATAAAAGGCAACTTTGCCTGTGGTAGAATGTATACAATATATGAAAAAATCTTTACTGCAGATACTAATTTTAGTAATTTAATAATACTAATTTTGTGTTGTACGATTTATGAGTTTCATGCTTTCATAGTGGTACTTAGGAGAGGTTGACATTTTTTATTAAGTGGTACACACTGTAAAAAGTTTGAGAAACACTGATAAGGTAAATGTATGTGTGCTTTTAGAAAACATTTAAAGCTGCAGTACAGAATCTTTTGAAACAAGCTTAAAACATTTTTAGAATATAAACAGAGCACTCTGCTTCTCTTTACAGCTTCTCACTCCACCAGGGCTGTTTGGCACTTTCTGATAGTGTGCAAATGTGGTGCACGTACTGCGGCAGTCATACAGACAACTGGACGGTCCAAAAGTTGGCCTACCTATTACTGGCTGAGGTTTTAGTAGAGTTTAGTAGAGTACACATTTCAATGTTGACTGGTTCCTTTTCTTTGTCGTACAAAAACAGAATTTATAACAATTTTGTTATCGTCCAAACACTTACTGAACTGACTGTTTTCTTAAGGTTTAAAACCTGGTGACAAAAACATACATTAAATATTGCTTTGACAAAAAATGTCATATATATATGCCAAAGATTTTTAAAATCCTGCATTTTATTTTGCTCAAAGGAGTATGAAACTTTCAATTACTCCCTCATTATCAACTTAATTGTATTTTACATGGGATAAAATCCTTGTTTACCTACTGTCTTTCCACATGGAGAAAAAATATTTGAACTTCTTAACTCATTAGCCACGTGTAACCTGTCCTGTATGTGTGCACTTTAGTATTTGAGGCTATTACAAATTAATTTCAGCCGCTAACCAGCCTGGATAGCAGTGGAATTGATTTGAAATTTTACATTATCATAACACTGGTCAGGACAAACTGGCAGGCGAGATAGTGAAAGGATTTCAGCAGGATGACATTACTGGAGATGAGAAAAATTATGGGCATGGACATGAATAAGCACTGAGATAAATTCAAGACAACTGTGGAAAATGGACTCTGCTTGATCCTGGTCTTTCCAGGATTAAGGCTTGTCTCTACTGAACATTTGAAGTATCTTGAAAAGACCTATGCAAAAATAAAATGACAATCAGTAAATTAAGTTAAAATAAATATAATTGGTTTGCATTAATTTAGCCATATCTTTGAACAGATAAAACCTTCTCAAAGAGATATATATGCACACAATGTATGGCCTTGTGTGCAGTCCATAGGAAATAGGAAAAAAAAAAAAACATTCAGCAAAGACCTGACAGAGGCCCTGAGAGATGCATCTGGCCCTTCAGTTGATCCATCTGCTGTTTGCCAAAGCTTCATCTGAAATGGTCTCAGTGGAAAGCTGGCTGTCAAGAAGCCATTTGTAAGAAAAGGAAAAAAAAAACCCTGAGGTGTGCCAAATTATAAAAGAACTGTAATAAACAAATATTGTGGTGTGATGAAACCAAATTTTAAATTTTTGGTTTACATCAATGTCAATATGTACGGAGAAGATCAGAAGAGAGCTTCACAGTGAGTGTCTAAAGCCATTTGTGAAACAGAGAAGAGGCTCTGTTGTGGTTTGGGGCTGCATTTCAGCCAATAACATTGGGGACATTGTCAAAATTGATGGGATTATGAGCACATAAAAGTGCTGTCAGAGTTTGAGCCACCATGCAGTGCCATGTAGAAAGTGTATGGTTGGCAATGGCCTAATTTATCACAAATACACTGACAGTGCAGTAAAAAAATAGAAAGAAACCCCCACAGTGGAACATTGTCAGTCATGTACTGACCTCCACAGAGCCCTCAACATCATTGAAGAGGTACTATTTAAAGAAATTACAATAAATTTGCTTAAGAGAATTCAAGCGTGTTTAAGAAAAAACATTGTCATCCCCAAAATTACCTTAATGATTATACAACAAATTCTACCAGCTCTGTTTTTTTGTATATGCTGTATTTCAGTGTATGTTTCCACATGTTTCAATCAATTGCTGCACATATTTCTTTTAAGTTTAAAGACAATGAGATGTGGCTCGAGTCTTGCACAGTACTGAATAATGCTCAGAGGACGGATATTCACGTTAAATGTGATCTAAAATATTCAAGTAATTTTATTTATTTGATTTTGTAATGATCCAAGTACAGAATAGCTAAAGGTTAACTGCATTCACTGCACTCCAACTTAAAAATAACTGATGATGCAAGGAGATGTTACATAGATACTGCACATTTTTAACAACAGAGTAACATTTTACTAGCTTTTATATGTCCTAGGAGTAGACGGGGCTGGTGATGTGTAAGGTTACCTGAAGAGGAATTCAGTAAAACGCACACTCGTCATTCATACAGTATTCATTCTTCAGCAAAGTGACCTTCCCTTGCCCTATGCCCATAAAGTTTTCATTGTTGTCATAAGTCAGACAACCATAAACCAACATATTCTGACCTTAGTATAAACCTAATTACATTTGGTTCCACTTAGTATTTAAGCACAGGTTACATCTAACCGGTGACCCTTTAAAGACGAGGTCATACGCATAGCTATGAATTCCATGAACTATGAGTTTGTAAAAACGGCTTATTTATTTTAAGTGACTCTCCAATCTGAAAGCAGGCTGATACTTGTCAAAGATGAATGCCTTAGGCAGGATATAGAGCTTTTATGTTGTGGAAGTGATGGAGATTATACCTAAATCTATTTGCCCTCTAAGTTTCAGAATATCGGTTACCTTATGTTACTTTTACTGGTACTACATTCTTCCATTCAATAATAAAAATAAAATAGATTAAAAAATAAATTAAAACGGTGCTCTCTCAGGAAACAGTACAGATTGTTGATAATGTTGTAGGAACTGTACTAATCGTGAGAAGCTGACATTTTCTCCTGTGTGTATTGTAACTGCACATGAGCTATTCTACAGTTTGAAGGCATGGTTTCCTTTGGTGAGCTTGTGGTTGCTAAAACTTTTCTGGATGGCAGCGTGAAATCATCAGACATTAATAAAAAACAAGAAATTCTTCCTTCTTGAAATATCCATGTTAAAGAATGGAAGGTATGTACTGATTATGGCAAATAAGTGCTGTGTTTATTATAAATTAATTCCTATATAAAACTTCATTAAGGTAGGGAGAGAGAGAAAAAATTACTTTTGGTGGGCGTCAATTCGCTATTCTGCAGTACTATTGTCTTTTATTTCACAGCATTGCGTGGATTTATATTATGTTGTTTAAAAAAATTGAATGCACTGCATTGTGCGTGGCTGTAATATGTTACAGTGCATTGCATGTCATGCTTTCTTGTGTTGTTTGGTTCTGCAGTGCCTTGAAAGACATTGTGCATTCTCAGGGTTTCTTTTTATGTGTTGTCTACCACAGCACAGTGTTTCATTGCATATCATTGCATTGTGTTGTCACTAGGCAGGTGCATAAAGGCCTGAAGGATTACACTCATCCTCAGAGGAGGTGCCAGAAGTGGGCCTCCAGGACATAGGGCTTTGGACTAATCTGGTTATACAACTATTGTTTGTCACAGAGTCGTTTAAGTGCTGCTAGCTTGGAGAGGTATTAGTGACATCATCGCAAGCTGTCTAGTATTCAGTGGATTGCAATACAGCTGGTTGATGTTGTTGAAAGTAAACACAGCAGCTTAATGCCATGTAATTGTGGAGACATGGCAACAAGGCAAGGGTAAATACTCATACAATATGCAAATTATCCTTCTATAAATAGAAAAAGATAGATAGGTTGAATACACACTTACACACATACCCCAAAGACATACACCCATCGCTCCATCCACGAGTTACTAATTAATTGGATCAGAAACCAAGGCACATTGATTTTCCAATGACAGACTCAGGTTTTCAAGATCATGGTGCACACAAGCTGTGAGAGAATGTATACATACTCTGTTTATGAATGCATATATACATATTTTATGTACATTGTGTTATTTGAAATACCCAATGTTTTAGTCCATGTTTGGCCTCTTGGAAAGCAGCTCTCTTTAGTGCAGTACGTGTCATGTCCATAAAATGACCCCCTTCAAGAGCACAAGTTTTAGGAATGATGCCATCTGGTCCGTTAAGAATGAACCTTGAGTTCATTCTGCTCTGAGAGCTGAAGTGGTGAGGAGGAGGTCTAGCCAGTGAAGTATTTTAATGAGATTCCATGACGTCTGTTTTTAACTGGCTCCTTCTTATCATTCTTTGGTGAATAGGCAATGTGGGATTAAATATAAATGTACTCTGTTGTAAACAACTACATTAACTGTAATCATGTTTTTGTTTCATTTTTAGTTACAAAAGAGATGGGTTTACCTCAGTGTAAGTAAAGTCATTAAAGAGACACGAGTTGTAGGTGAAAATGTTTAATTTTAAATTAAAATACTTAAAAAGACATATTTTAAGATATATATGGGCTGACTATATTGTTGTAAGAGCTCCCAGTGCCCTGCTGACTCAATAACTTCAAAGTTTCAAACAATCTCTGGAAGTAATATCAGCATATGAACTGTGTACTGGGAGCTTCATGCTATTGATTTCCATTGCTGAGCAGCTCCTATACGAGTCATGTGCAGGTGGACCAGTACTTCTGTTAATATAGTGTATAATTATCCATATTCTCAAAAAGAAGTTGTGCTGCAATTTACTCATTTTCAGGAATTAAAAATGTTAACTCAAAACAAAGAGAAGCAGATCCATTGACTCAGCCGATTGTTCACGTTTTTGAACACGAAACTGATACACACTTTGTGAAGAACACTCATCGGCTTACCCACACTGTCTCTGTAGTCCATGCGAATGAATGTTAACATGGATGAATGTGTGTGGGGTCATATGTATACATTTGTGGGTGGGCATGCATGCCAATCTCTGGCAGTGGGGTTAAATGGGGAGAGAAGAAATCGAATACTGGGATGTAGTGAGAGAAAGAAAGCTGAGTTGTGGCTGGCTGTGAGACACAAAACCCTTAATTACACTGTACAGACATCACAGGAATAGCAGTCTGCCTGGCTGTAATGGGATCCAGATGAGGGAATTATACCATTTCCTGATGAAATGGCTTCAATATGGGGGACAGCGCTACCGTCCTGACTTCTAATAGAGCTGATGAGGGAGCAGGGAATCAAAGAACTTCAGATGATGGGGGTGGGTGGCTTGGTGGGGGGCTGAAACTCAGTAGGGGGCAGTGTTTGAGTGTATACTACCCATGCTGTGGTTTTCTGAATAAAACTCAGCGGTTTGAGAAGAATATGTAATTGTGTTTTTCTAACCCATCTTACAGATAAGTTTGACACATTTTCCTAATAGAAAACTCCAGACTGTAAGATGCCACCAGTTATTTAAAGCTGACAATTGCATATACTTGCATACTTCAGATTATACATTAGGTTTTAAATACAATGTTATTCAAGAGCCTTTTTTAAGATGAAATATCTAATTGGAAACATCTAAATAGATACAAAATTGTGGGAATATGACAAACTGCTTACAATTCATTTAAAGTGTGGACTCCTTGCTAATGAATGTGACAGCTTTGCACTGAAGGTTAAGGTAGCGATAAATTCACAAAATGACAAGACAGTTAAGTTGCCTCAGAGGCACTGCTTGAAACAATTATAAATGTTATATGCTTTTTCTTTTTTTTTAAAAACTAGGACAATTTTTCAGTTTCTTCCATCTATCTGTCATTTACAATTAGTTTTTAAATAGCTGGCTACAAGGTATCTCTCTGCAAATGATGTGAAGTAATAAGCTACATTCTCTACGTATAAAAAAAAATACCACTCTGGTGTCTTTTTGTTTTGTTGAGACAGCTCTGACTGAGTCTTTATAACAGTACCAATATGACGGAACAGTGTTTCTTTCTAGGCAAAACTACTATTGGTTTTTGCAGTAAAATAATAAAAATAAATAATCTCAGAATTATATGCATATACAGTGCTGTGAAATTATTATGATTTCTTATTTTATTTTTTTGCTATTTAAACCTAAACCTGACCCTATGTGGGGAAAAATGCCTCCCTTGTTAAATAATTACTTAGATTGGTGATTAGCCGCAATTTCTTTGAAGAGCTCAATTTCGTTTCACTAGCCTCGCCCAGGCCTGATTACTGCAAAAGCAACACATCATGACATAATCTGAAAAAACACAGAAGGAAAAAAAAAAGAAATAAATTCACTGACATCAGTCTGGAATGGGTTACAAAGCCCATTCTAAGGCTTTGGGACTCCAGCGAACCACAGTGAGAGGCATAATTCACAAATGGAGAAAGCTTGGAACTGTGGTGAACCTTCCCAGGAGTGCCTGGCCTACCAAAATTAATCCAAGAATGTGTCAATGACTCATTCAGGAAGTAACAAAAGACCCCAGAACATTTAAAGAACTGCAGACCTCACTTCCCCCAATTTAAGGTCAGATTTCATGATTCAACAATAAGAAAGAGACTGGGCAAAAATGGCATCCATGGGAGGGTTCCAAGTAGAAAACCACTGCTGACCAATATGAATACCAAGGCTCCTCTTACATTTGCCAAAAGAAACATCCTGATGATCACTGAGCCTTTTGGAAAAATATTCTCTGGACTGATGACACAAAAAGTTGAAGTTTTTGGAAGGTTTGCATCTCAATACATCTTGTGTAAAACTAACACATCATTCCATGGCAAGAACATCATACTACATGAAGGTTGTAGTCTGGACTGTTGTAACTGATTAAACCATGCATTCTGTTCTCTACCAGAAAACCCTGAAGAATAATGTCAGGCTATCGGTTAGTGCCCTGAAACTTAATCGTGCTCGGTTTACGAATAGCCAGAGTCTGGATTTAATCTGATTGAGACACTTTGGCATGACCTTAAACAGGCTGTTAATACTCAAAAACTCTACAGTATGGCTGAATTCAAACAAAGGAGTGTCAAAAAAAAAAAAGAGAGAGAAAAATCTTAAACAGCTTATGCTAAATTTTTGTAAGAGCCCTTGAATGAAAGCTGAAACTCTGCACTTCAATCACAAATTGAATGTTTGGTAGAAACAAATTATATGTTTCTACCAAACATTATGGAGGGCATTGTACATACTGATTAAAAGGAAAGTAAAAAGCCTCAAATTGGAAGCTGGAGGATGGTAGAGGATTAAATTATCTTTCATGCTAGAGATCCAAGTTGTAGTCATACACATCAGTTTTGATGTGTATGATGTGTACAGATGATTTGCATGACTTTTAAATACGTTGTCATATATGTCACTTGCCATGGTGACACTGGATTTGCTACAAAAAATACAAGCTTCAGACATTAAATATATTTCCAATCAAAATGCACTACTTGCAAATTCGTGTTCACTAACATGAAAACGTGATCTCTCACTGCTTTTATCAAGTTCTTTAGAGTCTCATCTACACCCTCTTTCCAACTTTCTCTTCCCCTCTTTTCATGCTTTTTTATTGTCCATAACACTCTTTGTCAGGTGACATTTCCAGCGAGGAACACGGAGGCTACTGAAGCACAGTTCTTGTGTAAAATAAAACTCTTTTCAATTGAATTGCAGCTTAAAGGAAGACATGTTTTTGCTGTTCACCATTCCCTTTCTTCTATCTTTTAGGCCAATGTCAGTGATGAGAATAAATAGCAAAATGAAAGGCAGAGAATAAACACACACAGGAGACGATTTTATCTGTGAAATTTCACTTTCCAGGTCTTTCGGATCCAGGTACAACTCCTCTCTCATTCCAGCTGCTTTTCCTTTACCGGTGTTACAAAACTACAACTTTGGATAACCATCGATGGTTATAACGAAACAATGATTGATTATTACAAAAATGGCGAGATGGTAAAGTACAAACGTGTGACAGAAGCGAAGTGTGACAAAATATGCCTGTACGGGTGAATACTGCATTCCATGTACCACTGAGAAACATGAAAAAGCAAAGGTAGCGACAGACTTATCGGCAGGAATAAAAGAGTGAGATAAAGAAGTAAGAAGGTGGGGGGTATTAGAAGCATAGTCCAACTCTCTAAGGCTGGGGATGGGGGGGGGGCAGCATTAAATAAATGATAAATATTCAACAGAAAGCAAGCAGGCACTCAGGAGACACCCTGACAGCCCAAACAAATACTTAGTGAGCGTACTCTAGCAACCATATCACATGTACCAGAATACACAGCAGTCCCCAGTTGATTTTACTGACAGCAGACAACACAGGCAGAATGGGGCTAGGTAAGGTACAGGTGATGAAAAATAGTGTAGTGGTAGGCAAGGGAAAGAACGGAAAAGGTGGAGACTACAGCTGTAACACTGGGAAGGGACTGTTTGCACAGGCTGACAATTTTTAGTATTTTCTTCAGTGCCTTTGCCCACAACATGTTTTTTCACCCTCATTTCTCTCATGGCCCAAATCTCTGCCAATCTTGATTCAATTTGTCTCTCTCCATCTTTGCTGTAGCTCTGAAAAGTTCCAGAAAGCAGACCTAACCCTTCTCGCAACCCCTCCTAAGGGACCATCCATCAGATGCTGGCCCCAGACGGATTCCGGAAGGGAAAAAAAGGGCGGATACAGAGCTGGAAGGAATGATGGAGGTGGATGGAAAAGAATTTTGTGGGTTAGGTCTGGAGGTCAGAGCACCACGGCCAGTGGGTAGAGGGGGCGTCCTTACCACGGGAAATGAGATAATATGTTGGGAGTCAGGTGAAAAATGGCCATGTTGCTCCACTGGGAATATCTGCTGAGCAGAAGGTGAGAGGAGCTTTTAGTCTTTCAAGGTACGTAGCCAGACACATGCATGCTTAGGAAGAGAATCATGTCACACGTGTACAGATGCAGAAAAGATATAAATATATGATACAAAAAATGAATAAAAGTGTAAGGAAGAAGACTCTAAGACCAACCTGCTATGAATTTACACACACACTAACCCACACTAATAACTTACACTTAAACCTGACACTTTCATCCATAATGACACTCATTAAGAAACACTTCAACACACACACATCCTCATTTGCACTCTGCAAGAGCATACAGGACTCATTAAAATTCACACATGTACTCATACAGGTTTCCACGTATAATGGTGGCGATGTACTTTGCTAAATAGAACAAACATCAGTTTTCCCTGCTCCAGTACAGAAGCATTTGTCACAGTGTCATGATGTGTAGTCACATCTCTTACTCAGCATGTGAAATCACATCCAATTCCAACCTTCAATCATAGTCATATTGAGAATGAGAAACAAAACAAGATGAAGAGGGAGAAAGATAAGGAGAAAGAAATGGATAAAATGGGCTTCTACAACTATCTTTTGCTTATTTTGGGCTGACTGGCTGCAAATGTATCACCGGTGGAAACACACAAGCCATAAATGACTGTCATATATAAACTACATTTACTGTAAAAGTATCCCTTTCATCTCTGGGATGTTTTTTTTAATCTTTGATTAGGCAGTGGAAAACTGTCAGCATTTTCCAGTGCTAGTTCACAGTCTTTCGGGTAAAGGGAAAAAAAAGCTTTCCCTTAACCAAGTGTTTATATCTCTAACTTTAAAGTCCTCATTCAAAGACTGGCAGCGTACTATTTACTTCCACATACTTATCTGTTTCCTGTGAAACATATAAACTATATAAAGAACTGCAGGCCTCCCTTCCCTCAGTTAAGTTCAGTGTTAATGAGAAATTGAGAAAGAGGTATCCATGGCCTCACAGGAGAGTTTCACCAACCCCCCCCCCCCAAAAAAGGATTGTTTGACATTTATCAAGAAAACATCTTGACGATCCCCAAGATTTTTTAGGAAAATATTCTGTGGACTAACAAGACAAAAAGTGAACTTTTTGGAAGGTTTTACATCTCATTGCATCTGGCATAAGACTAACACATTTTTCACAATTTCACAGAACATCATCCCAACAGTAAAACATGATGTGGGTGTTGAGATGGTCTGGGGCTGCTTCGCTGCTTGACTCCAGGAGAGAGACATTGCATAACTGATGAAACTACAAATGATGCTGTTTTTTAGTAAAATACCAAAGGAGCAGCACCATTCAGGTCCACCTCTGAATGGCTCAAAAAAACGGCACATTAAGGTTTTGGAGTGACCAAGTCAGGCAAGTTCATACTGGAAAACCCTCAAATGTGGATGAATTAAAACAAATCTGCACAGAAAATTAGGCCGAAATTCCTCCACACTGATGTGAAAGACTCATTGTGAGTTATCGCAAACACTTGATTGCACTTCTTGCTGCTGAGGGTGGTACAACCAGTTATTATGTTTAAGGGGCAATTACTCTTTCACATGGGGCCTGGTAGGTTTAAATGGATCATAATAAATGAATTTAATGTTTTAATATGTACGTCACTAGGTCATAGCCTGCATCTATCACCTAGTGGCTTGTTGTCTTAATATTGCTTAACCTCAGCAGCAGTAGCTGGCATGTATAAACAAATGGCTATTCTTGAGTCCCTCCAGCTATGGATCCCAAATCTAAATAAACGAAAGTCCCAGTTAAAGAGTCTATGGACAAACTTGATTGGTTTCACTGCCAGCGCTAGTTAAAGCAATTAGGCTGATGTGTTTCATTTATTAGGCTACTTTTCATTTCACCAATTTGCACACAAATAGACAGGACTCGAAGCAGTCTGCAGAGCTTTATAACTACTGTGTTTTAAAATAGGTTTAAACATGCTAATATGTTTTGTGGCTCCATCCAGATGTGTTTGGTCAAAAATTGCTTAAAACAGTGCTAGTAATACATGCCAACCCTGGCTCAAAGAATTGTGACTGAAAAAAAAGTGAGCTGAAACAGAGTTGATATTATACCTACAATTATCACCTGGCCAGAAAAGTAAATACAATTATAATCAATTAATGTGTCAGTGACGTGTTGACAGTTTGTTTCACCTGCCACAGAGTGGTCAAATAGAGGATTTGATTTTTTAAGCCCTTCAGCACCGTGACTCTTTTCTACCTCATTCCTGGTAAAGGTCCAGAAACCGTGTCAGCCCACACTCACACATACAAGATCTGTCCAACAAGGCAATTTCTTTCTCCCCTTCCATTCATGGACCTTTTCTTTGGTCCTAAAATGGCACATTGACATTTGGAACACATCCACACATGATCCATTAACCAATCATTTTCTCCTTTCTCTCTCCCTCACCCTTCCTAGCACACTCTTCCCTTTTCCAAATCATTAATAGTATGTAAATCCCATCATCACCATCACTCGTGTCTTTCAACACATGTTGACAGGCTCCATATTTTATAGGTCAGGAGCTGAACGCCCCTGCCAGTTAAAAAGGGTGAACTCAAAGGCCACTGGGAAGAAGGGAGTGACAGAGAGAGAGAGATGAGAGAACAAACACTGGAGCAGGGAGGGGTGACTAGCTTTCTCTGATGTCACTGACTCCCCACGGAGTCCGGAGTCTTTGCTGTTTTTTGCCTTGTCTTTTTCACAAACCTTTCAAACTATACGTCAGTGACAGCGGCTGCAACGCCAAGCAACAGATTCGTCATACTGTTTACAGGCTGCTTTTAGAAGTCCTTTGAGACTGGCTATGCTGGCTACAAGCAGAAAGAAGGAGAAGGGGGCGCACACTTCTGGCTGCCCAGCAACTAAGATAAGGGGGGAAAAAAGTGATAGAGTCAGGTTGGATGGACAGGGAGATGTCTTTCTACATCAGGAGAAACAGAAAAAAAAAAACGGGGACAGAATGAATCAATCAGAATGAAAGGAAAAGCACTAATACATTTTTGAAGAGATTTTGTAGGGGAAATCTACAAAAACCTGCTGGAACTCTAGTTTAGCAGCACCCTCCCACTCCCTTGGTTCTGGGGCAAAAGTCTAATATCTTTGAAAGAGTGCAGCCTTTCAACTGAAGTTCCACTGAGTGTGAGCCCAGATCCCTCTTCCTTTAAGTGACTAAATCCTGCAGCAGATGGAAAACTGCTGGAACACGCTCGTGTGGCCTGCTGTTAAGAGAAAATGTACCAAGGAGTAACTGAAATTTAGTTAATGACCTTAGAACTTGTTCTTAGTACATCTGTGCATATAAACTCATTTAATCTCGAACTGGGAACTTGTTTAATGGAAAGGAAAGAAATTCATCGGGATACCGATGACAAATGGATGTTTTGGCAATTCTCAATATGCCTCTGAAACTGGGCCCATTTTTCTTGCCATGTAAATGACAAAAAATTGAAACTTTAAAGGAACAACCGAGTTCGGTTTGCCTGTAGATAGGCAATATTTTTATTATTTAAGTTTTTGTGTGGGAAGCACAATGCTGTGTTTTTATCACTGCTCTCTCACAACAACAAGGTTCCTAGTCTCAATCTCACGGTCAGCTGGGGTCCTTCCAAGATCTCCTCTCTTCTCTGCAGACCGAAAACATACTAGTTAGATTTATTCTGGAATTTTAGATTAAAATTCGATGGATATGCGAGTGTATGCTAGTCCGGTGATAGAAAGCCTCTCTCCCTATGACTGGTGAGAAAGGTTCCAGCTCGCTGGATAAACATTCAGGAAAATAGATGGATGTACTGGTGTCTGATTTGTTTCATGTTCATCCCTATTCACACAATGAGAGTCTTTCAGGGATTCTTTGTATGTGTTTACTAAATCTTGAGAAAAAAAAGTCTTAATACATTTTGGGCAACAGACTGAAAGAAAACAGAGCAATGTCAAAGGGAAGTGAGTTCAGCAATAAATGATGGGGACAATTCATGTCAAAACACGTGCATAGATCAGGGACAAAAATACCTGACTAATGGTGCAGAGTTTCATTCTGACCCATTGATGACTCATTTATGCTGAACTGAACACAGCCATTAACCGCTGGTTCATTTCTTTCTGTAATAACATTGTTTTTTTGATAAGTTGAGGTGCCAAACCTTGTTCCCCTATCATATCATATTTTCTAATTCTAATACTATGTGTGTACACAAGGGCGGATGCAATGGAGAAGCGAAAAGAGTACCAGAGAGAGAAAGACTTGTCCCCAGAAAGTGTAAATCAATCACATACAGGAAACAATTCAGGCTGGCACAGGTACAAAGGAAATTAGAGAAAGCTGGGAAGCCACACTCCTGAAAAGATACACACACATACACGCTCACGCACTAAAAGACCAGCAAACTCCCACACACACATGGTTTAACTGGTCCTGGTGAGGCTTACAGGAAATTGGACAGTCGGGAAGTAGCTCTGAATACTGCTGGAAGATTGCAGCGTCATCAGCGTTTCCCTCCATTTTGTCATTCTCTTTAAATTGGTGTTGATATATCATTAGACGACTGCCACTGGTTCGCATGTGACCTGCTGTATTCCTAACTGAACAATCTTTCGTGCCTTTTTTCTCCATTTTTTTAATCTATATCTGACAGTGTCTCTAAAGCCATCTTGTTACTTTGGCTCAACAGGTTTTGTTGTGCTGTTTTTAGAACACTTCTAAAATGATTTGTAGAAGTGAGATCCGGATCTGCTAACTGAAAAAGCACTTTTTGATTTTCTCAGCTCTTCTTAAAGTAGAAGTATGGATGTGGCTGATTTTTTTAATAGCTTTATATTGTGGCCATTTGATTTCTGGATTTGGATATCGGTTTGGTATGGCAGTAAATGTCAACTTCTGTGTAGTTTTGGGATAGATTGATGATCATTTCACAATGTTATTTAATCAGCCTGCTTAATCAGCTGACCTAATATTTTGTCCATTAGTACAGAATAATGACTACATGTTTATAAATGCCCCTTTATTTTCCTACACATTTTAATTCAGTTCAGTTTCTTTCAGCTTTATTCATAGATATGATCTCTAAACTATTCACACAGTAAAAAGAACCCACTGATTTCCCACTGAAAAAGTACTTGGGAAGGATAAAACTTACTTGTGACATGATGTGTTCACTAAATCGTATATTTGTGCATTTCCTTTAGATTTGCATAAACAATAAAAATAAGAATCTTATTTGTAGCACACCATATTGGCAAACAGATATGAGCAATTTGTATATTTTCAAAGAATCTCAAATTTTTGTGAACCCTGTATAAATCACTGTGTGAACTGGCATCCTATTACCTAATAAGTCTGACAATCCAGGTCGAGAATAACATCAGACATATGTACTAACAGAAAAACAACAACAACAAAAAAATGTACAAACACAAAAAAAGACCCTGGTGAATTTGTGGTTGCAGGGTCATGCCATTTCTACGGAAGTGCATAAGTTGTAGCCTTTATCAGATTGTGCTTGCCTACATGCATTAACCCATTAAACTCTCAAGTATTGGTGTTGAACACGTGAATGTTTTGGTTTTTTTCCATCTCAGGTCAGGTTCACTTCCATGCCTAATAAATTGTGGTTGGGAGGATTAAATATTTCAGTGTCTGTTGGTAATATGATCATGCCAATTAAGCATATATCTATCTATCTATCATATCTATCTATCTATCTATCTATCTATCTATCTATCTATCTATCTATCTATCTATCTATCTATCTATCTATGGAAACGACCAGAAAATGTAGGCTACTGTTTTTTGCTTTGGTCCTTTTCATTGCCCATGTCATGGTAAATAAACTAGTCATAAGATACAAATAATTTATTTGAAGTGGGAAATAAAAGACAAGAGTTAATAAAAAAAAGTCCACAAGACATTTTCTGTGCGTTTCATCTTTGCTTTGTTGTTCTATGTTATTTGTTATTCCTTGTGGTGCCTAAACTTAACAAAGTCGTGCAAACTGTAACTCAAACCACAAGCCTTGTCATGCTTTTTTTTTAGTTGTATATAATGAAGAATTCAGTTTAGTTCTATGGGAACAGGATTTTTGAGTAAGGAGTATCTACAGAAGGCTGTATGGTACTGCAGCTCATTACAAGCACTCGCTGTCTCAAGAGGGCACGCAGCATCCTACGGGACTGCACACACCCAGGACACGGGGTGTTTAAGCTGCTGCCGTCTGGCAGGAGGTTCAGGCTGCTGAGGTCCCGAACAAATAGACTCAAGGACAGCTTTTACAACAGGGCAATAGCCCTGATCAGTGTAAATAGCTGACCTGACTGGATACCTCCCTGGACTTTTTAGGGGGAGGTAACAATGTTTAAAACGATAACAATAATATTTATATTTATAACAAGGTGCAATAATAATTAATGTGCAATAATAACAGTGTGCAATACACATACACTTATTCTTCTTTTTTATACTAAGTTAATATACTGTGTTGTGTTGTTTGTTACGTTGTGATGTGTCATATCGTGTCGTGTTGTGTTATATGTAGTGCCGACGTAGGACAGTTTTTCCAATTTCATTGTACTACTGTACTATGTATGACTGTGCAATGACAATAAAGAGTTATCTTATCTTATCTTAAGAAGGTTCCTGATTTGAGCCTTCTCGTCAGCTTTCTGTATGGGTTTCTTCCAGGTACTCTGGCCAGCTCCCTCATCCCAAGATTATGCTTGTGGGGTTAATTTTCCAAATAGGCTGTAGATGTGGATGTGAGAGTCTGTGGTTGTTATACTCCCCTGGGACCTGAACTGGACAAGCAGTTAAGAAAATTGATGGATAGAGTCTCCTCAGAAGACAAGTGGCTGTTCCTCAACTTTTAGATGTAGTTGCCTGGAATCACTTAACACTAGAAACCAAATCTAATAACTCAAGAATGCCCACTGGTTCCCTATCCTAACCAAGTCTAATGCCAACTTGATTGAGGAGCGTCTGTTGCTATTCTCCAGGAACCACTACTAATTTTTTAAAAAGACTAGGTTGCAGTCCTACATTGTGACAGGTTAAATGCAATCACAGGTGGGATACCAAAGAGCAAATTAACACTGGGATTTCCAGGCTTCTACCGTTCTACCTTTAAAAGCCGGAGAGCAGTCAAATGCTGGAAGTGGAAGCTAAATTGGCTAGTCATTCATATGTATATTAGGTCGTTACCTAGGAATTCTGGAGGGAGGGGAGTGGGGGTGAGTGATTGAGGGGGTGGGGGAGTGGAGTGTTTCAGTTTGCCATCTTAGGGAGAAATCAACACATGTCCTTTGTATGTCCTTTGTTGCTGACATTTATTGATGAAAACAGTACAAAAAACCAACCATTTGTACACATATTTACAAATAATGATAAAAAGTGAGTGAGTACATTTCAACATTTTCAGCGATCACTCACAATCCTGGCACTGCCACGGTATCTGTCGTCTGCATTTACCACATGTGTACCTGTAGCAGTGAACACATCGCACAGTGGCCTGATTTTTTTTGCATCTGTGTTTGACCTGACACGTGGCCCTTTTTCCAGGGCTCGGTGTGGAGGGTTGTGTCCGAAGCAACTGATCTTTTCTTGCCTTCTTCGCAGCTACATGAGAGCGAGCCAACTCCCTTGCAAGCTCCACCAGGAAGTCCACCCGTCTTTCCTTCGTCCCGGTGCATGCTTGATACAGCACATGTGCATTCAGTGCTGCCATGTCAATCATGTTATAAAACACGGCGACTGGCCAGCGCCGTGTTCCTTTGCGGACAGTGTACTCCCGAACCATCTGGTCCATCACATCCACGCCACACTTTGTTTTGTTGTAAAGGGTGACAGTGTTTGGCTTCCTTTTGGTAGTGTTATCAGTCTGAACCACGCTGTGCATGCTGCTAAGAATATAGACTGTCTTCTTCCGTTTGGCCGCATACGCCGTCAGCGTGGCAGCAGAGGTTGAAAACACCTAAGAAATAAGATAAATTGTTATTTCCATAGCACTTTTACACACAATGAAACACATAAACATAGAACCACAAAAGACCTGCAACATACCTGAGTGGTGAATTCATTGCGATCTGTCTGTCTAGTGGATTGAGGAATTTCCCTGCGAATCTTGTTGACTGTGCCGAGGATGGTGGTTTTCCGTCCAAGAAGTTTTTGCGCAAGTGAAAGCGATGTGAAGAAATTGTCCGTGGTAACATTTCTGCCCTTGTCTAGGAATGGTTCCATCAGCCTCATTACTACATTTTCAGAAAGTCTCTCCCCAGTGGGACGATTGGGGTCCTTGCCAAGATATGGGAAGACATTGCAAATGTACTTGGATTTTAGGTCGCAGGCCACCCAAAACTTGATCCCAAACTTGTCCAGTTTACTTGCAATATACTGCAGGAAACAGCACCGAGTCTTTGATGGGAAAAGCTGTTCATCAACGGTGATATGTAGACCAGGGTTGTAGCACGTGATGCAGTTGGTGACAAATGATCCCCACACACTGGAAATTGCAGCGAACTTATCAGTCTTTGCTCGATCACTGCGGGTGGACTTGTCATCAAAGCGTAGGTGTTGCATGATGTTTTGGAAGCGGTTTCGTGCCATAGTTCCAATTATCTGTGGGTTTCCCAGGTTTGCTGACCAGCAGTCATTTACCGATGGAACCCTGTAAACCCCCCGCAAGATGACAATTGCAATAAATGCCATCATAGAGCACTGGGTGTGCCCCGCTAAGCGGGGTACTGTGACGGGGCACACCCAGTGCTCTATGATTGGTGCACAATCATCTCTATGATTGTGCACCAATCAGAGCACTGGGTGTTTTTTGTACTGGGTATATATATGACACAATCTCACTGCACTTAGCCTAACCCTTCATTGCCCTGAAGAATTCTGTGGTGTACGGACCTCCTCTCCAAGGAAAGAAAATGCAGAGAAGACTCACTACTCAGCAGGCGTTGGAAATGATCCTGACGGAAGTCGACCCTTGTGACTCGGATGGAGAAGACCTAGAAGTTCAGCCGGATTCGGACTCAGAGCTGTCTGATCAGTCTTCCGGTTAGTTTCATTTCATGTTATTTCCTTTTTCATTTCAAACAAGTAAGTGGATGTAGTTAGTAAGTTTGTTTGACCTTCCCATTGCTCACAATTTGAATTTGTTCACACTGCAGATGAGGAGACTGCTTCTCCACCGAAAAAGAGAGCTTGTTTGGGGACTGAGACAGCGAAAGATGGCACAGTGTGGCGTGAAGAACATGTGGGGACCCGTCTCCCTTTCACCCCAATAGAACTGTACACTGCAGATGGAGAGCCAACGGCTAAGGCCATCTCGAGTCGCCTTCAGAGCTTCCTGTGTTTCATCACTCTTAACATGCTTCATAGCATTCAAGAATGGACTATTCAACATGCACAGCAAACGGAGCATGTTCATTGGTTCATGGACCTCCCTGAACTAATGGCATTTATTGCAATTGTCATCTTGCGGGGGGTTAATGTGATGCAAAGCTCAAAGCAAAGGGGCGTGAACAGTAAGTGCTTTCAAGAAATGGATTTAAATCAGTCATTCTTTGCATTTATAAGATGCATAAATTGTTGGTTAAAAAGGGTTATACGCATTCTTATTTTAAACAGTATTTTTCAGTCAGTTGATCCTCAAATGCATCTTTAACCTTTTCCAAGGAAAATTTTGCAAGAATATATGTCATAAAACATTTCTATACATGCTCAGAAATGCCAGCTGCCAGTTGAACTAAAAGCAAAAGGGCAAAATTACAAATATTTGCATTCTGTAAGACAGGCAGTGACAGAACAGAGACAGAGTTGAAAATTTCTTTCCTTCCTTCATTTTCAAACCTACCTGTGAAGTGTAGGTTTCCTTGCAGGCAAAAATAAATAAATAGATAGATAGAATACAAACTGGCTCTGATTCTACCTGTGGCACTGGGAAGTGTTTATTCCAGTTGTGGATATGCAATGTAAAGGCCCAAGATTATCAGTTTAACTGGTATAAGGAAGAACATAGGTTTGTCTGGTAAGAATATCCAGACGGATATATAATAATTACAACTGGAAAATTGCTTTTTAAGTTAATTATCTGTGATCCATCTGTATAGGTCCTGCATCTACAACAGTGAGCTTTTTGAGGATGCCATCTATCATCACATCTATGGAAGACTAATCGTTCCTCAGCCTAAGCAGTAGACACCAGTGCTACGAGCAAACCACAAGAGACCATTCTCATTAAACTGATGCCCCCCCCCCCCCCCCCCCTTTTTTTTTTTTTCTTAATTCATTTTCTGCCGCACATTTATCGACTTGATTAAAAGATAAGAGACGGTTGATTAATTATTAATGGTCCCCCATCTCTTCTTTTAGGTTCCACCGTACTATAATGCTTTTTTAATTCGCATTCTCCTTGCTCCTCTCATCTTTGATTTAGTGCATCTTTCGCTGCTATATGCAAATCCATGGACACACAAATGCACACACAGTTTAATTTGGAGTCAATTACAGAAACACTTTCATGCTATTCTTTTTACTTCCTCTCCCTCCTGTTCAATCTAAGGTGTGAAACACAGAGAACAAGGCGGTGGAAAGAAAACAAAATGGATTCAATTGATTGTCTGTCTTGTCCAGCAGCACTTAATCAGATAAGCTAATAATTCTGTGCTGAAAGAAGACCTTAACTGTGCTTGTTTTACTATCAAATAGAGGAACTTGGGCCTGCTTCAGCTGCTGATGGCTCAGTAGTTAAACTACCACACAGAATGCATTACTGTAGCAGAAAGTGAGAATTTTTACAAAGATCTGTGAGTCTGCTGGGATCCAGGTGTAAATATGGGTAAGAGTGGGGAGTGCTTTTGTGTGGTCAAAATGAGCCACCTGTACGCAGGTGCAAGGTTTTATGAGCTTCTATGGCTGTCGAGTTTGAGAAGTGACTTAATACCAACAATTTTATATAGTGTGCATGCAAAGAAGGGGGGGGGGAAATCTTGTGTGCCGACTTTGAGTCATATTTTACAGAAGGATAAAAATATACACAAGCTACATGAGATTGTTACCTTAAGCCACACATGCTACAAAATTCCCATGGGACATCAGCCTGGTACATCACCATTCTCTTCTTCCCACACTCCTCCTCTTATTACTTTCCCACCTGCTGCCACCACCCCAGGAACAAGAAACCCATTCCCCTTTCAAGTGTCAGTCTCCCACCTTTCATACTCCTGCGTAAATCAGAGTTTGCACTGCATTAGAAGTGAAAGACAAAATTTGAAAAATGCTACCTAGCAGCAACAGGGGAAATAGATATATAATTAACATAAAAGTGCTTGTAAGGAATGTAGAAAAGGGAACAATATTGCATTTCTCATACAAGCGAAAGCAACCTTCTCACTTTCATAAGCCACACTGGTATGAGTTAAGAGCATAATTAGAGAAAAAGCTCGAGCTTGACAATGTGAGCACACCGCTGAATCTGAAAGCTTTCCACGTTGAACTAAAAGGCAAATGCATGCAGTACAAGATGATGACAAAAACTGTGTGGTAAACTCTTTTGGAAAAATACATAGTTATTGTCTATAGTACTCAGCATTCAGCTGGCAAATGCAAAGACTGTATGCACATTACCAAAACAGTGTGCATGCACAATATTCTTATTGTCAATAAGCTCAATCACTGCAAAACTGTATGCACGTACAAAAGCCTGATTTTATATAGTAGATTATTCCCATCTTGAGCCATAATTGGATACAGACCGTCATACTCTCTTTCAAATATCTGCATATAAAACCAGGATAAGGATGCATGCATATTTTGGTCAATAGCTGCTGGTTGCATTGCTTTCATTTTGTGCTCAAAAATTGTGTGATGAAGTTCTGAAAAACTTAAAATTGTATTTCTTATACAGAGTTCTGTGATTTCTCATGGCATAACAAGGGTAGAATTATAGCAATTTGATACAATATTGGCCCATAATCAGTGCATCACTAGGTTACATCAGAAGTCATTAGAAATTACAATACAAACAACAGCAAAGAATAAATGCGATTTCACTGAGATACTTGACAATGAAATTGTAGTATTTGGTGATCTGAATTCGGAAATCAGAACAAGCAAAACTGAATGAAAAATATGGATATTACATATCTCTAAATTCAGTGCAAATGACAAATGCAGTAGAGTAGAAGACAGAGAGAAATGGTCATACCACAAGGTCAGACGAGCGAAGAAATAATATTCATTGATAGTATTCAACTTAACTCGTGCATTTCTGCATCCTGTTTTTCTTATTCTGAAAGTTGTGAGAAGTGATTTCAGGATGCTGATCTACTAACCAATATTCTCTGTCACCCTGCTGCTTTGTGTTTACTATTTGTGTCACAGCCAAGTACGTGTTTGCTTAGTTGATGCAGAGTAGTAAAGTTTTGACAGCGCTGTCTTTTATTTACAAGGTGATATCTGTACTCTGTCTAATCGTGAAACTTCAGTTGCTTCTCACCAGGGAGCCCTGACCAGTCACGTATCGGCTTGCCCTACATGCAGGCTGGCCAGGTTGTTTTTCGAGATTGAGAGACTGTTGTGTCAGTCGCTCAATGTCATTCAACTGACTCTGAGGTGAGACTCGTGTCGTGACAGGTATTCTCTGTCAGATATTTGCTACAAGCTGAAGGGACAATCAAACCAGAAGTAGGTGGAGGACTGATTCATGTCCCGCAGCATTAAGGCTGGAGAACAGAACAATGGCTGCCATCGGCTGCAGTTCAAAAAGTAACTAAGAACTTTCGGAGACTGAAAGAACTGAAAGAGGCACAAAACACAAGCTCTATTGGTGCTAATTGATTAGCAGCAACTTTTAAATATTAGGCCTATATAATGAATCGATCTACAATTCTTCTGAAAAAATAAACGTCATCTATGATACAAGATCATCAGATAGCCGAGCAATAGCTTCCAGCTGTACTGTAATCTTCTCTCTCAGCAGGACTCCCAGAAACCATTGTGCCACCCACAGCAATGGCAGCCTTAGCAGGATGCAATAAAACTAAAACATAAACAAGTTATTGTCTTTCTTGAGAGCTGGTTTTCTAAGGTGCATAAAGGCCAATGAGATGTATTATATCCTTGGGTGAAATGTTTCAGCCTTATTCATAACCCTTAGTCTGCATTACCTCAGTGATGCAATAACGTAAGGAGAGAAACAACATGGGGCCAAAGGGATTGTAATGCAATCCCATGAAGGCAATGCATCTAGCTGAAGCGCCGGAAAAAAACACACAAAAAAAACCTAAAAGAAAAAAACTACTTCTCCTTTGTTCTGCAAATACGCACAGTCCACAATCCATCTCACTCACGCTGTACCCCCAAAGGATATAATCGCTGGTATATGGAGAAAAAAACCTATACATAATAAACATCCACAGGAGCTTCTTTGTTTGCAGCTGGGGCCTTTGGACGTGCTTAAGCTAGAACGCTTAAGCACGTGAGCACAGGCTCACACACTGGACATTTTGAAATGAAAATAGGAGGAAGAAAGGTGTGATTGATATATATGTGTGTGTGTGCATGTCTGTGAGTCTATGCAACTACACAACTTAAGTGAGTGCTCTATATTGGGCACCTTCACCCATGGTAAATCGGAAGCTGCCACATGCTACTGGGTTTTCTCCATATATCACAGTGCGTGTCATTGAAAGTGAAGGCAGGCTCTTGGCAAGAAAGGAAGAATTACAGCACTTTGCCTTTAATAGACTCTGCTGGTGACTATGCTAACAGTTACACCTCTGAGCTGCCCTACCACTGAGACAGTAGCTATGACAGGCATGAAATTTCTCCACTAGGACAAACAAAGCTGAAGAGACAAAGTCGGGGAAGGAGAGGATGGCAACATGCGGCGCACAGTACTCTGGAAAGCACTGCACCTAGGCTATATTGTAAAGTGGTGTTTATTATATAGAATAAAAAAAAATATCAGAGGCTGATAAGAAACCGGTGTAGAGAGATAAACCCACGGACACTGGGAAAATAATGTAATATACATTTTACATTTGATTAATTATTATTAAATACATGTTTTATTCTCTCCCAACATTCCTTCTGCTACTTTGACAATGACAAACAACACGCAAACTGCAAGGAAACAGTATGATCTCTGAATGTGGACACCGCATGAAATATCAGAATCTCACAGTTAGTAGCAATAACCACTACCGGCTCTCTGGGAGCCACTTTTCTGCTTTCAGATTTTTTTTATATATATATATCCTTTAGAAAGAAACGAACAGTCAAGCAAAAGAAGAAGAAAAGAAAGGAAAGACAAGGACTGAGTGAGCCTGGAAAAAAAAAAGTTGATGACAATGGACAATATGCCGTTCTTTCGACTTAATAAAAAGTTAAAGACAGGAGTGAATTATACATGACTATATGAGAAGACATCAGCCTGCACATCCATAAAATTGTCAGCTGTGTATTAACGATTCCCTTTGTTGAACTCTGTCCCAACAGACGGCGTCCTCCACTGCAATCATCTGTGCACATTCTGCAGCACATCTTCAAACATGGGGTTATACTTATCCTTCATTTATCATTCTCCAAATAAGCTCAGAAAAAAGGATATGGGGTAGAAAAAAGATGATGGAAACAGGAATGGGACCACTTTTTAGCAAGCACTGCACCACTGATACCAATTGCATTAAGTCAAATATTTATATTGCTTCTTTTGCGATTAAAGAGCAGTATGTGTGAGCGAGCTGGGAATTCTTGGAGAACATGCTGTAAGACAGTTAAAAATTATATTAATATTTACTTCCCATAGATGATATACCGCTCCATGACCTTAAACAGACTATGCTCATTGGACATAATGCTCTATTGGGAAGGGTAAAAAACAAAACTTTCTGACAATGTTTACCTTCTCTTGTTGATATGTCTTATGCATATGTCAATTTTTCCAACTTGGTATTAAAATGTAGTCACTTTTGTCATGCCGCATTAAGTGTACTGTGAGCTTCAAGACAGCACATAAAAGAAACAAGAGGACACAGAGGCAGGCTAAGAGACCGAGGGAGGGTGGGTGTATGTGTGAAAACAGCAGCCTAGTTGGGGAGGCTGACATGGCCACAGAGGTAATTAGATACTTAGATGTCATGTTCAACATGCTCCCTTCCTCTCTTTCCCTCTCTGTATCTGTCTCTCCCTCTCCATCTTTCTTGCTACCCCCTTTTTCAAGCTCTACTCCTCTGTCAGTCACCATCAGCCCTCACTCCCTCCCCTTACATCTCTTAGATGGCTTATAGCGCAATGTTTTTTTCCTAAGTTGTTAGAAGATTATAGAAAGGAAATAACAGAACAAAGCTCAGCGAAATCAAGTGATTTCATAGATTCTAAAAGCAACGATGATTTTGACCTCTTCAACCATCTTCAATCTAATTGTGTAGACACATCTTGTGAAAACCCAAAGAATGTCATTATAAATTCTGCTCTGGATCAAATTCCAGTCAAACATGTCAAGCTGAATTACAAGCAAATTTGATGTGAGTGCAGCTACTAATGGGCAGTTCTTCATTCGGTTTTTCAGTCACGCACTTATGCACTCTGCCTATCAGTCTCTAAGAAATGGACACTTTTGGAGGAGGGTGATGATTTTCTCTGACTACTTGAATTTTCAGGCTGTCTTTTTGGCCTTTGCGGCACCTTACATGGCATGACGCTATCTGAACTAATCATATCGGAGGATCCTGACCTCAACACTGCCCAATCCACTGTTATACTCGCTATAATACATGGACTTTTCAAACTACCATTTTGATAGCATTTTAAAACTACAGTTGCCATAACATTTTTTTTTTAAGCACAGCACAGTTGATGTTATCCTTATCTGTCTTTTTTGATATATCTGGTCTAGGAAGAGTAGCTCACCTCTTAACTGACCTCAAGCAGTCTCGGGCTTGGTGAAACTGCTGTTCCTTAGCACCTGAAATAAGGTGTAAAGCAGCAGACTGGATGTGCAGTAAAAAGACAAATTTTCTTTGATGAACCTGCATTTTGAGAGCTTCCCTATATATTTGTAACATTCCTATATTGTGTAGCCATCCATGATAGTTCATCTGCCACCTCTACTCATATTTTTAGATGCTGTAGCACAAATTCAACTGGTTGTTTTTGCGTGCATGTGTGTGTGTGTGTGCGTTATCGCTTTGCTGTAGTATCATCAATAATGATTGCAATTTCAAGATCATATTTTTGCATCGCTGCATAGATGTTTCATTTGTTATGTCCAATCAATTAACTTGTCAGATCAGACATCTCAGAATGAGAAAAAATTAGGTTCTACTTCACTATGGTGAATGTGAGCACAAAAATGATCAGCTTCTCTCTCTCGTATAGTCCTTTGCACAGACCGTGAGTCATTTTTCCAGCCTCGGGGAAGGGTGTAATTGAGGCCTGGTGAAAGATAATGTAATTTGGAATAGATCATAAATAATGAATAGTCAGGACCCAACTAAAGTATATGGGAGGAAATATTATCTGGTGTTTTAACTGTAGGCTGGGTTTGTGATAAAGTGGATCTATCTCCAGTTAATACTGCTGTCTAGCCAGTGGGCAACAGGAATTAAAACAAGCCAACGAGTGTATGGTATAAATCCCCTCAAGTCAAAAGGAGACTAAAATGTCTAAACCTTCTGTTTTTTACTTGACTTAAAAGAGAACTTTTAAGCGTTTAAAATGTCACTGACAGGACCGCAAGCATGTCTAAGCAACCAAAACACACCCCATTTCCTTCTGTCTGAAGCTTATGACCCTAATGGCCAGATGAACCTACTATTCACCATTTTCCCCACTAGAGGCCCATATATCAAAATCATACTGTATTCAGTTAACTGTCATTTGTTTCCCTTTCCTGAGATGGGCTAGAGGGATAAGAGTCTGGGATAACAATGGCTGCAGGGGTGGGCCCAGGTCAGCAATGACTGACTGCAGGATATTAGACCTTGTGACAAGGTTAGGCCCCGTTGTCTGGCCCCACTACCACCAATGCTACAATCCCGCCTCCCCTCAGTCAGCTCTGTGTTCGCTACTTCAGCTGACTGATATTGGGGTTGAGCATGGGAGCATTGATATCGTCTGTTTTGACAATGATCCCCATTGGCCATCACTGAGGACTGATCCTACAGTCATGTTCTTCTCCCCTGACTCTTTTCATCCCCTAAATCTGATGTTGTCTTTCTCTGTTGATCCAGCAAACAATGATGACACCAAACTTGTTCAGCACCTTCTTTTTCAGATTTCGCTAACATCTGGTGGATATTCAAATTAGAAAGCCCAGAACTGTGATGCCTGATGATTTCAGTGCAATAAACTTTAGAGTAGAAGCCCCTCTCTGTCACCAGCTGAGGGGACTGTTATTATAGCTCCTTTCCAGTACCACTCTCTCTTTAGAGTTGGAATTGGGGAAAAGCAGTGTGTAAAATGCCAGCAAAAGATGGAGGCTCACAGCTAAACTGTAATTTGTAGTTTTTCCTCAGGATCCTATCTAAACAGGGAGTGGGGCAACAGAGACGCACCCATTCTAGGTAGCAATGTGTTACTCAGTGAACAGGGAGTCTGGTACTTAGAGATAGGATGGTCCCACCCACGGTGTAGCTTTTCCCAGGAGCCCTAGCAGATAGGGCTCTAAGGACACCTGAGAGAGTAGGGAATCAACCACTTCATTTTTCTCAGTTTTAGAAGTCATAGAGCACAAGCTGGACTTTAAAACAAACTTAAATCTGGCAGGAGGCTGTCCTGCCAAATGTTTTAGGCTAATTTCACTCAGATATTGCAACAGTTAAATTCCTTTTTGCAAAAAAGATCTTCGTTATATGTATTTTTCCCCTCTGCTTTTTGCTCATTTTCCTGTGTTTGTGCATACCCTGCATGTGACCTACAAGCAATAAACTCTGTGCTTTTATATACAAAGCAAAAATGTTAATGATGATAATAATTAACTCAAAATGTAAAGAAAATAACAACATTTCCCCAAAAGCAAATAAGTCCAAGCCATTATAGCGTTATGTATCTGAATTAATTTACCTTGCTATATAATGCACTGCAAAACCACAATTAACCCACAGACTCGGGAAAATGTCTAAGTGACCTCAACATGATTCATCTTAATTCATTAAGGGCAAATTTAGGTCAAAGGAAAAGGCTGTGAATCACTTAAGAAGCCCAATTACTGAAGAGTTATTAACTTTCTATTGCTCTATTGCTGTCCGCTTGTTTATGTTCCACATAAACCTTTCACAATAAAGCTCAAGATCCCATTGAGACTTTTCAAAGTAAACTGAATCACGTGAAAGAGCAGATTATTTATGGATGAGAAGTAAAAAAGAGCCGTCAGGTGCTAAAAAATAAACCTTAGACTGAAACTTTGAACAGGCAACCCGCAGCACGCCGTGTAATAAATACAAAGAAAACGGCGGCCGTTACAACTTATGTCTAAAAATGTATAGTTTCATGCATCGGTTAAAACACTCGACTCCGGGTAAAGGACGTGCAGCTGGAAACACTTCACGCAAGTCGAGCTGCCCGAGATTCACAGAATTTACAGAAAATTTTACATTTTTGTGATTTATATCGTTATCGGGACGATAGAATTCTTATATCGGGATATGAGATTTTGGTCATATCGCACAGCCCTAAGTGTAAGTGTTAGAGAGCACTGCTATCACCATAAGGACATCAGAAGCTGTACCCATATGGAAAAGATATATATAAATCTTATAAAGTTTGTATCTGTCTTGTGTGAAACTTGTATGAAAAGCATATGTGTGAAAACAGATATAAGATCCCTTGAAAAATTATATAATGAAACTTGTATGTTTTGGATACTTACTAAAACAATGTATGAAAGTAATGCGAAAGTGGCCACTTTCATGAGTAATCACATATAAGTTTTTACTATTTCTTTTCCGTATGGGTATACTTACACAAACAGAGTTCTGCTTGTGTCCTCTAAAGCTCACCCAGCCCTGCTGTTGATAACAATGCTGCCTGGCACAGCCAATTTTTAGCCCTATGAAATGCCACCATTTGTCCTGACTTGACAGATTCTAGATCCTGGGTGAAACAAATAAAAAAAAAAAAAGAAAAAAAAAAGAAAAGAAAAAAGCCCACACCCACAGCCCACTGGCCTGGCTCTCTGTAACATCCTCGACCTCTATCACACAGTGCTGACTACCATCTGTGGTTTGATCTTTGCTCTCATGGGGAGCCTGAAAGGGCTCACTCATCCAGCAATGACAAGCAATGTTGCTCTGCTTTATCTATCCAGCCTGCCATTGAATACAAGAGCACACACACACACACAAACACACAAATACAGCACGTACGTACAGTATAAACAGGGCTAGTGATTGTCAGCGTTATCATTGATCAGGTCATTGCTTTGGTATCAGCCATGCTCAAGTGACTGGACTCGGCTGAAAGACATCAGCTAGATAGCAATTAGTGTTTAATTACTGTGTATGCATGGTTTGTTTTCTTTCCATTAAAGATAATTACTCGATTGCCAGTATCTTTTTTGGTGCCTTATAGATTTGTGATAAATTCGTATTCACCGTTCATATTCACAATTTGCCTTAATGGTAAAATCTGAGCATTTTGCATTTTTCAGTGTACCAGAAAATTAAAAGGATGGATATTTAATGCAAAGTCTTTTCCATCCATCCACCCACCCATTCATCCATCCATGAGCTGGAGTTTATCCCATCTGTCATAGGGAAAGAGGTGTGGTACACAGGTCGCCAATCTATCACAGGGCCATAATGCCGAATCATATCTTGAAATTGCTTCTTAAAATTTCACTGGCAGTTACTAATTAAAATAAGAAATCATGTACTTTTTCTCAGGAGACATAGAGTGTATAAGGATTGATAGTAGATAGAAGAAAATAATGTCAAGACATCACCGCCACCCGATTTTCTTAAACTCCCCAAAGGATCGCCTACTATCTGCAATCAGCAGCTGTGCGTGAGCCACTTAGAAAACCAACTGTTTACCCTCCACGTCTTTTGCTCACACACACATATACAACACTCTCCGAGCTCTTCTTTTTCTTACACAGATTTATTTACATTAGTCTCTTATACAGCAGCCTGTTTACATCTGTTTCTCCTAAGTCACTTGCTCCTTTTTCTCCTTCCCTGTCTTTCTCGCATACATATATACAAACTTATTTACACACCACTGTGTTCCATCACTGATCCCCTTTTGAAAAACACTTAATTAGAAAAGCCTGAGACGCTCACATCCCCCCCAACCACCCCCCCACCCCCCATCACCACCACACACTCCTCCTGCTGGCCCCTTTCTGCAACACCAACTCTTCTCTCCTGTTTTAACTACATCGTGTGGCTTTCTGTACCCTCTGACTAATTACACAGAGATTAGAGGTGGTGGCACAGCCTGGTAAAAACAACAGCCGTATTAATATTCATGGCATTAATATTCATCTAGGTATTAATATGAGAAGTACACATCAGGTTAAAAAAAAAAAGGGAACAGGCTATTCAGTGCACAACACCAGAGGGATAATGTTTCGATGTGGCTGTAACATGTCGAAAAGTAAAACACGATATTATTAAATGGAAGCAAATTTGAAGGACGACAAGCTTTGCTGGTTCAAGAGATCCAGCGAGAGGACACTTGCTCATTAGCAGCATGTCCTTACAAAAGTACTTGTGGAAAGGTAGCCGCAAAGCGCACCCACATATTACTTGCACCATCACCAGCATGAAGATATGAGCCTTGCTTTTCTGAGGCCATCAGAGAAGCGACAATGCTTTAGGCTGTGTCCCTCAAAGAGTTATATTTTTCCTTTTTAGATTCCAGAAAAAAGAAATTATTTTGCATCTGCATTTAAAAAGAGGACAGAATCCATCAGAAGTGTTTTGTCTCTTACTTTCTCCAGCTATGAATACAATGTATTCAATGTCTGACCAAACTAAGAGAAAGTCTCTTCTCAGAACTTTGTGAGATCATGAAACTTCTGGTGCATTATGAAGCCACATTGCATGCACTCCTTTTGTCTCTCTTTGGATGTGCCCGAGAGTGTAGTGTCATTAAATCTTCACTTAAGACATGCATGCACACATAGAGCACAGGGGGGATTGACTATGTGCATTTTCAGACACACAACCCGACCTACTTACTCTGACAGCCGGGAGTGGTATTGCATGCCCAGCCTGGAAAACTGTGGCGGTATTGATATGCTATTTATAATTTTCTTTTGCATAAATTACATTAGTCAAAATGGGAAAGAGCAGAGGAGAAATGTGAAAAGGAGCAGAGACAACCTAGTTTGTTCTGTGTGCCTAAAAAGTCTTACTGGATTTATTTTTTGCTCTCTCTCGCTCACGTCTCATTAAGACCTGGGATCATAAAGTCAAGCTAATGAAGGACATTGTGTGCTTTTTGCGTGTGTAGGAGTATTTTGTGCACTGGCTAAACCCTGTCAGTAAGTCAGTCAACGATGACAGGCCTTTGTCATTGCAGAGAGGGAACACTTATGCTACGTGACCAAACACTCACACATCAAGTGTCTTTGTAGTGACTTAGAGAAAGACTAATGGCAGCAGGGAGAGTAAAATACTGAAGCTCACATGCTGCTAATAAGCTTAACATCTGAAATACACCTGATTGGGCTGCTAAAGGTGTACAGTCTGTCGTGTCTTGTTTTTATGGAGACTATATTATTTAAAACTGGTACTTACCTCATCTCTAAGCATTAATGCAATGCAATTTTCTCCTCTGAATTAAATTCACTATCAGTGCTTGGGCTAAACTGACTGTGTTGCAAATGCAATTACCTCAAGAAAATCAGGTTTTAGACATGAGATATGCAACAATGTTTGCCTTATAGATTCATTATATTTTTTAAGGCTTGTTTACCTCGATACTGTAATTAAAAGTATGGTTTGTCTGTGTGTGCACGTGATGCATAGCGCTGCAGTCGGTGAAACAGAGTTCTCTTTCGGATAGGGAATAACCCCCCAATAATTCATCAATTTTCTTTAGCACTTGTCCAGTTCAGGGTTACGGCTGTCATAGGTCGAGATGCAGGATCCACCCTGGACAGGGTGCCACTCTATTAGAGCCAACACAAACAAAAATACACTGATGACAAATGACTAGTTCAGAAATGGAGGTGTTCATCTATATGTTCCTGCCTCTGCTATTTTATTTTTTACATTTAAAAATGAATCCCCCACACCCTCTGGATTTTTGCTCTGCATCTTGAAATAGTTAGAAAAAGTTTAAAGTGCAAACACTCTTTCAGTCTAAACCTAATAGTCACAGAAAATTCCTATATGTATACACTTACTGAGTGTTAGTCATATGCACCAGCGGTGCCGTCTGTAGCATCCTACACCGAAAGCTTTAGAAGCATGAAGAGCATGTCTGAAGAAATGTTTCCTGCATGGTTTGTTGGCTTTGCAATTGATGCAACAGCAATGATTTGCTGATTGAGAGCAGCAGCCACTCTTCTAAGTGAAAAGATCAACCCTAGCTTGACTATCATTCACTGCATCACTCACATTAGAACTTCCGGTCCAGAACATGTAGTAGGGCTGAGACATTTTCACGTTTCACATATTTTCACTGCTGATGTAAGTAAACGAATAGGAAAAAGTAATCAAAAGTAATCACGTCTACTGTACCATTTTGTTAGATTACTGTAAACAAAAAGTAGCCTGTGGCCCCATAGCTGCAGGGGTGACAAAAAGCACAAAAAGAACTATGCCCTCATGCCAAGGTACCACTAAGAGAGCTAAGTGTCTGAACCAGAAAACTAACTCAGTTATCAGCTCTATGCATTAGCCACTGAATTACAGGAAACATCTGCCAAATGCATCTAAATCCTGATTACTCTCACTTTGCCAAACCATCCAGCTTACACATCCTGAAACGAAGTGGATAGAGAGAACCCGAAAGAAAAAAGCAGTCAGAGTCCATTTATAGTTTGTACGGGAAACAGTGCTGATTACTGCAATAGGATGAAACATTTATTGGCATTCAATCTCCTGATTTATTCAGGTCAGTTAAGCAAGTGAAGGAGAGCAGTCAGATTGGACATGGCAGGTGGTGTAGCTCTTTTTCTTTGTGTTTAATCTTTTCTTTCTTTTTAGTTTTTTCTCTCTCCAATTTGTAGGTGACCATGAAACAAACTTGCTGATTATTTAATTTAATAGAAATTTATGCTGAAAAATGGGCACCTTTCATATCACACTTTAACTCTAAAGTGCAATGCCACAGGAGCCATTTTAAGATGTGAAATTTAATCAAGGAGTGGCAGGACAAGTAGAAGTTTCATCCTAATCAGAGTTGAGAGTTATTATATACATGCCGGGGTTTTTTGCTATACAAATCAACTCGCTGTATCCTTCTCTCCATCATTTCACATCAAAGCCCACCTCGTCCTGTGTAGGTTTTTGCAAGGGGAGAAACTGGAGGGTTGGGAAAGAGCCCACCTTGGGGTCACCAATCATGCTGAGGACTTGTACATAACTCTGTCAATTCCTGACACCTCCCCCTTCAAATGGGAGAGGAATGGCAGGCATAAATCGCAGCCAGAGGCCGCCCGATCAATTCGCTGCCCAGCTGACTGATGTGTCATTTGTCATAAAAGGTGGGTTTGCTTTCCTGTACCTCCTAAACATGTGGCTATTTCCAACATTTACTCTAAATTCATATGTACTGATGACATAATATTGGACTTTATATAAAGGCATTGTATCACAATGACAAGAAAGTGCTGAAACATTGAGGAAAAAAAACAAAACAGAAGGCACTAAAGTCTAAGCAAGGCAAAGAAAGAAGACAAGAAGGGAGCAATGTGTCAATAGGAAAAAAGATGATTATTAGAATAGTTAGTATTATATAATCAGAATCATTTCTATATAAAAAAGCAACAACTGTTTTCAAATGTTTGTCAAATGTCATCTTCCCCCACTCCAGTTCAGAAACAAGAGGTATGGGGGAAAGTTATTAAACAGAACAATGATGATACCATATAAAATGAGCGACGACACTGAAATCGCCAGATGATATTTGAGTCATCCTGGTAATTGCGATTAACTTTTTATTAACTTAGTAAAATTCCCCCAAATTCCAGCAAAGTAAAAGGATTTCTACCTTTGAGTACCTGATTAGATTAGAAAATCTTAGCTTTGCACGCTCAACCTTCCCAAACTTTAATGGAGTACCACACCCCCAAGCAGAGATTTTTTTTAAAGGGGTGTTAAATGTACACTGGCTTGAAGTTCCTCCAAAGGAACCTAGTTCCTGTGGAAAGTTCTTGTTGTGTAAATGTGGCTTAAGAGAAAGAAAACGTAAAAAAAAATGTAGACCTGTGTTGTTAATTATGCTCAATGCCATTAGAAGGGTCAGACTGTGAGCACTTAGGGCGAACAGCTTCAGCACCAATTTTACTATAGAGAGCTTTTTTTTTTCTTTTTTTTTTGGTTTGAATGGTCAAAGAGGTACTCTATAATTGCTTCCACTTTCTGTGGGTTACAGAAGTTAAATGCTCTGCACATTTATCCCTTTTAATCTATTAATGCAGCTTAATAATTGATACAGTGCCTCTCTGGCTGCGGTCTTGGCCCATAATCAATTAGTAATTTTAATGACTGGGCCAAGGAGCAACAGTAGCGGGTGCACCATGAACTTTATAGAAAAAAAGTGCACTAGATAGTATTACTAATTGTGATTATGGCTTGATTTAACCTTTCTGGGAAATTCTGGGTCTGACTGAACATCTAACCCCCATTACTATATCAACATACTGTCAAAAGAAAGGACATAATATGTAACAAGAAGTCATTATAGATTTTTGATACTGGCAAGCAGAGCTGTAGTGCGTGGCCTAATCCTCTCAAAAGATGGTTTGACGAGTACGTCAACCCAAATGTCAGCCATATTGTGTGACCCGCAGGTAGCAAACACGAAGAGCGAAAATTATCTGCTGATTCTAGGGAGACGAGCGCGACAAACAAACATTAATTACTTATACACAGATTCTTGACTGGGCTCTCACTCATTATTTACTGCATATCACCAGCTGCCTTGTGAGTCTTACTGAAAGGTTAATGAAGAACATAGAGATATGAAGGCCGCCCAAACCTATTGCCATCGCTCTGGTACATCTTGTACTTGTATGTGTGCTTGAGTGGGTGTGTGTGTGTGCATCCCGTCAGGTGGCTGCAGCAGACTCGGGTGTGCCTGCCATTTCTTAATTATTGATAATGAAGCCCAGGGAGACTGCAGCGAAAGATGAAGGGGAAATGGCATCTGATGCAGTTAGGCATAATAACAATACAAGTCATGATGGTGCTGTAATGAGAACAATTATACGACTATACCCTCGACGGCCACAACAATACCAATCATTCTGCCATTTTTAGAACTCTTTTTTCTGTATGATCACCCTTTTCTTTATCCTAGACACGTTTTCTTCATCATCTAAAACCACATTACAAAGCCCCTAATCATCACTAATGCTTTGACATCCAAAAATTATATTCATCCACGTTTTTTTCTCTGTTGGTTTTACGAAACCCAACTCGCATTGTCATTCCAGCAGAAGCCATTAATAATTCTGACAGCATCTTAGGGTGCAAGCTCACAAACAACAAAGAGGAATGTGTTAAAAAAAAAAAACACCCTCCATGCCACATCAAGCAGTTCCTGTGACCTTCCCATCCTTGAGGAAGACAGTTTTACATCCCAACTCTCATTAAATCCCCTGGGGTTTAAGGCCTTGATAAAGCAAACAAATGGCTCGTAATCACAGCGGTAATAAGCAGAGGGGTGATCATTAGAGATGCTATTCATCCCATATGGAACGCCTCACCGAGAGCTGGGGACCCTTCTCCTATTGTGCCAGAGTGACTTATTGTCTCTGCCAGTGCAACGACAGGTCGTCCTTGTCTGTATGGGGGGGGGGTTTATCCACAAAGCCTGGCCGCCCACTCACCTTGTTTGCAGGGCTTTATTAAAGCTCAACCTGTACTGACTCACTGCTAAATGCAAGTCTCCATGTACTGTAATCAGCCTCAAACCACCAACATTAATTTCCATTCATGACTGCAAAAGAAAGTGCGAGATTATGGACTCAGCACCTGATCTTGGCATCATGGCCTGGCCTATTAGAGCTGGCAAGGGCTAGAATGAAGTGCTGTTCAAGGAATTTGCCAGGATGAAAGTGGAGTGCAGTGACTGCTGTGTGACTACTTTCTCTATTCACATCCACTGGGATGTACATCATTGTTATTTGGCTCAACCGTGGAGGTAGCTTAAATCTTAAAATGGTGTTATGTAATCCCTATGGGCTAGTTTAGAGTACAAGAGAATAAACCCAAGGGAAAACACTGTAGTTCTTCAAAGAAAAGTTACTACAATAAAATCAATTAATTAAATACTTATGGCAACAGCTGAAATTCCCAGACCCTCCCCCCAAAAAGAAAAAAAAGACAAAACTCATCCATGAAAATAATTCACTCCTTGAATTTGAGTCCACAGTCTTAGTTGCGTTTTTGCTTTCCGAATTCAGTCTTGATTTGATCTTCCGTCTTTGCCATCAATAGTGTTGGACTGATATCGCTGGAGAATAGCCAGCAAACAAAAGCTGTCAGGAATGCTTTTGCTGACAGCAACCCCAAGGTCTCACCGCAAACCAGAACGTATTCTTCATGACAACAAATAAGAAAATACCCCCCTTATATATACTTATACAAGGTCTTCTCAATTCATCCAAGGTATAAAACTTATACAGCAAAAACAAGGAAGAAATACTGGTGTGTAGCTGTTTATTAAGAATTTCAAGTTTTTTCCCCACATACTTTGTGTATGTCACTGTTTGTTTACTTACTTTCCAATCCAAGACTTTTCTAATTACTTTCTTAAAGCAATTATCCAAAGAGGTCTTAGTAAGTCCCCTAAGCCATTTGTAAATTTCTGCTTCAGCGTCACAATACACAAAATACATGCATAATAAAAAAGGGTTCTTACCTTTATTTGCAAACATTCCGAGTGAGCAGCACCAGGAAAAATAGGAAAAAGAAAAGCACAATTAGAATAGGCATTGTCATAAATGAACAAACTTAAATCTAAGAGCTTTCTTCTTTTACTTTTATGACTTTATGTCCCAGCGAAAGAAAAATGGGAATCTGAAGTGTATATGTAAGCTCAAAGCTAGCAAGGAGTTCTAATAACAAACAGAAAATGAATGATGAACAAATAGTGTTCGATAAACATGTTATGGTCAGGACACTAAATAGTTTCACTGTTTTATTTTCAATTAGCTTAATTATTTATTGAAGAAGACGCTGGAAGTCAGGCTGATGGGATACTGGAAGGTTTCTGGCAGCAGAGAGACAGTGAGAGAGTAAGAGAAAGAGTTTGAGACAGGGTTTGCCCAATTTCCTAGAATAGAGGAGAAAAACTGCAAGCAAGAGTTTCATTGATTTACAGCAGTGAATAATGCAGGTAAATATCACCTGAGCAAGTAAAAGAGTATTGAACTTTAAAAATATACATTTTGAAATGATTTGAAATGAATTTTTTTCATCTATCAACAGTTTTCATGATATAAAAACAGTATAAATGAATGCAGCTTCCGGGTTAGTAAAAAGCCAAGGCAGAAGTGCCGAAAAATTCGAATTCTACCTAAAGGCCACAAGATAGCGATAGCTGTGGTTGCAAAAAGACTTCTAGTCCCATAGAAGTCTACAGTAAACCAACTTTCTGACTTGACCGCTGCTGAAATTACGGACTCAGACATTCATTTTGGACCATACTGAATAAAAAATTGAGTCTATTTCATAAATGTTAGTTTGACCATGTTTTAAAGAAGAGTAATATTTGTGGTATGGATTTGTATAATCTTTGGCTAGTGAATTGCCAACCACCAGTCATTAGCAAATGAGTGTGCGATTTCACGATCAGACCCTCCCTTCCACATCAAAATCATTTTTTGAAACCAAGATGGCGATGGCAGAAATGCCCACCTCGAGCCTTAAAAAAGGGTGGCACCTTTTATACCGTCTGTGGATATAGTAGCAAATCTATTGAACTGACACTGGTTGTTAGTATATTGGAATTAGTGTATGTGACAGACTTCAGCAAATATGGTCACAAATAGAATCAGAAGACGCTGCAAGCTGCCACAGGGGAGTCTTGCCATGACTTGCTGCTGCCCGTTCGGAACACTGATGTCCCGCTGCTTGCCGCCTAATAATACTGTGATGAGATGCAATGTCTGTAATAAATACAGTGAGAAGAAGCATGAATTGGAACAAATGAGCAATTATTGGCAAGACCTATTTACTATCAGCAGTGAGTGATTAGGCATTTTTGGATGAGCACAACTTCTTATTTCTGGAAGAGGTATCCTGTTTTTTTTTTATGGTAGCAGGAACTATTGAACCGTTTGAGGGGACTTTTTCGAGCTCGTCCTTCAAGGTACGTCCTCTACAGCACAATAACAAGCTTTGATGTAAGCATGAGGCAGCCACGACATAAAAAAAAAAAAATAATGATAGAAAAGCATCATTAGCAGAAACATTATACAAGGATTATGACATTAGCTGCATAAACAACATACAACTCCAAAAATTAAAGAAAACCAAGAGAAAACTGCACAAAAATAATGTCTAAGCTTTATTAAGGGACTTACATCCCTCCATCCAACAAAGCAAAATATTATAGTGCAGTGACAGTTGTAGTGACATTGGTCAATAGTTGCAATGACTGTATAGATTAGATTGTATTCAGCAGGAATCACTCTTGTGTTCCTGCATGAATCATTGCTGTATATTTCTTATTGTATGCCTAAACTTAGCAGTGATAACTTGAACGTATTACATAAGTGTGCAAATTTTTCTGCAAACTTGCTCAGACAACATAATGAAAATATAACCTGTGCACAGTGTGTGCCTTAACATTTGTAATGAAATCCCAATAATGTGGCAGAAATTAAAGTAAAGGTTAATAAAATTCTAAAAAAAAGAATCCAGTTGTCTTATAAGCATTTACTACAGATGAAAATAAAAGGGTTTCATGCATATTATATGACTATGTTAAGCATTTTGCACGTAACATGGGGCTGCTGAACTCATTTTGACTGGCTGGAGCATGCACTGTCATTTGCTAAACAACTCTCAAGACTTACAGTTCCATTATAGCTCCATTAGCAGAGAGAAAAAGGGACGGGGTTGGCAAAAGGGAGGGAGAATAAAAATCATAGGGATGATAGCTGAAAATGAAAAAGAAGCAAAGAAGGCTGAAAAGGTGGAGAGAACTAGAAGATGATGAGCTAAAGAGCATACAAAGAGAGAAGATGGTTCTTTCATCTTGTGAGCTTTCAAGAAGACTATAAACTGAAGGAGTACAGAACAAACTGCAGTCTATACTACTGAACAATCATCCCCTATGGCTTGAGCGTATGACCAAGTAAAAGCTAAAGAGTGACAAAAAAAAGGAGAAATGAGGGCGGTGGCGTGTGAAAGATGTGTGAGGGAAACGAGAGAATGGATAAATAACAGAGACCATCTCAGAAAAGAAAGTAAATGACTAGAAACTACTGATAGCTCTAAATATGACTTGTTCAATTTTCAGCTACTGAAAAGGGAGAGAACTGAGCTCTGTGTTGTGCTCTAGATATGTAATCTCTATTCAGCTGCACTGACAAATGGTATCAGATATTTTCCTGTTCATCCATTCCAGCAAACCTGTGTCAGATGGAACTGTATCTGACACATTAGTGTCCATTTATACTTGCATTTCATAAAATGTCAAGTTCTTGCACATTATCCTGTGCATTCATATCTATTTCAAAAATGCAGGGCTTTCACCTTAATACATTAAAACACACTTTTTTCTCTCAGTTAGAAAGGAGTCTAGGTTTCACTAGGAACAATGAACAACCAAAAGATTCCAGGTAAAATAAAAACATCTGGCTTTTGTACTTGTTATGCATAACGCAACCATGAGAGATTTTAATTTTTGCTGTCAGCCAGAGTGATTGCGTTCCATTATTGATGGCTATTCAGATAATAAGTGAACAATCTTACAAAACAAAAAAACAAAAATAAACCACGATAAATTGCATGCATCATTCTGCAAACAATTTGTCTTCTTTGTACACTGGACAAAGCAAAAACTTCTGTATTTATCTGAAGAGTTAGTTGGGACTGAAGCACTAGTCTATCAGAGAGTAATTGGAACAGCTTGGGCTGTAAAGAAAGTCTCTACTTAGCTCAGTTTCTCTGTTAAAGCCCAAGCCAATGAAGCACTCTGCCAATTCCCCTCATGGTGGCAATCCAGCTTTATTGATCCCATCATTCCTACTTTTATTAAGGCTGTTCATGTATTCTATGTCCAACTAAATCTCGACAAAAAAAGAGGATTTTGCTCATGCAACATACACGAATCTTTGTGATTTGTCTTTTTTGGGTTGATATAAAAGCCACTTGGTTTTTTGAAAAACAGCTATGAAAAATATGTGTGGATACAACACTTTTCTTTTTTTTATTCAACTAACTCCCACTGCTTCTTACTCAGAAGAGGTCGTGGATGCCTTGCAAAAGCTTGGTTTTCCATTAAATGAAGAATTATTAAAATGAAGCGTGTCTCGCCACATTTTCGGTCCTTAACACAAAACACTAGGCTGCTGTCAAACTAAAGATGGTCTCAAGGGCCCAGACACCATGCTGAAATATTACCCCTTAAAGCACAGTCCTACACTGCTGGGTTTCTCTCTATAAAATGCTTCAATATGACTCAAGAACTCAAGAACTTTTTATACACATGGAAACAAGGGCCTGAACAAAGAAAACGGCCAGACAATCTATGGTGAGTGTGGTTTATTTCAAAGGCTTTGCTTTATGTGTCTGTGCGAGTGTGTTTATCACAGAGAACAACAGCTTAAGAAAGCAGCCGACTCTCTGGAATTTTTGCAGTTAGGCAGGAATCTGTTAATATTGTTCAAAGTAAGAAATTGGTAACAAAAGGGGACCCATTGGGCTGGCAGATGCTAAACAGTTTTGGGCAAACTTTCAAATAATGAGTTCATCACACCATATGTGTAAGTAATCTCTTAGGTTTCAGACTGTTGCAAACTAAATTCCAGTTACATTAGATATTGGTTCCGCATGATGTCATTGTGAGGGGATATCCTTAATATGAGTGAGGGTCAGTCATTCTTTTTTAATGTCAATCATGTAAAGCTACTCTAGTAGAGTTCAATTTTAAAAAATAAGGAGGGAGAAATGAGCACTTTAACATTTACATACATTTGAAAAATGAATCCTTCTCTATTCGTAAAGAGTTGAGCAACTGCTCCAAGCAATATCGCTCCACTTTGTTTTTGCCAGATTTCTGTTATCTTCCTCGGATTTTATTTTTGGCTGGTCTTTTCTACCCAGCCAGAGTGGGCTTGATGATCTCATGTAAGCTTAAAGGTCTATGCATAACCCAGCCAAACTCAGACTCTTGATTGTTCTCACCCCCAAGTAATCTGCATTAGCGACTGAGTCCCACTGTAGCACTCCAGTCTGACTAAGACTCAAGGTTGAAATGTGTCACTGTGACCAGAATTAAAAGAAATAAGAAGCCTATAATTATATGCAAACAATTATATGCAAACAAACCAGCAACTGCAAGAATCCAAAGAACTTCAACTTCAACCTTATATTCATAAATGAATCATCAATTATTCATTTCTGAACACCTACAGAAGAGTGTTCACAAATACTTTTAATGAGAGGATGATGCATTTTCAAGTAGACGTCTCCATATGTGACGCCTCTGTAGTGACTAGTGTACTTGATGTGTTTGCTTGTCCATGTGTATCAGAATGGGTGGGTTGTTGAGGAGTATATTTGAGTCAAAAGTTGTGCTGATTTCTTATAAAGAGTTTCCACGTGCATTCATCAGTTCATGTGCAATTACAGCATGTTTGTGAGTGGGAAAACACACGCCCACTCATCAAACACCCATACACATCCCCAACTATTAACATCAGCTGAAAGGGTGCTCTGCCACCTGCCTTTATTTTCAAGACATCCAAGGGCTATTATTGCCTCAACTTCGCAGTCAGCGAGATCATAAATGTCTCTCAATTATAAAACCATTCAAGGGCAATTAATCTGAGTATAAAGAGAAAGGCAGATGAAACGGGAGAAGAAGGGGAAAGAGTACAAAGGTGGGGCAAAGGGTAACAAAGACAAGAGGATAATTGGGAGGGAGCAAAGCCAAGGAAGTAATGTGTTTGTAGTGTAAGGCACTACTTAAGGCATTAAACATTTCCCTTTTGGTGGTGTAAAGCATTTCCTTTTCACATAGTTCCAAATGAAGCTGTTGTTGCTAATGCTACTGAGCTGGGCTTTTCCTTCATACTCATTCAATGAGAGAAGCATTTAACAGTGTTGGTTCATGGCATGCAGTTTTAATTGCAGCTTTCAATATTGACGAAACCTTTCTTGCTTTAAAAAAAATTAAAGCAAAGCTGTTCAAGACAAACTGGAAAACACGGAAAGATTTAATGCGATTCTACAAAGTTGCAGTCGAATCTTTTTTCACTGACCTCATTGAAAAACATCCTCATAATCCTTGTAAAACCGCTGCTACACACACGCTGGGTTTTAGTAAGACTTTGCCAAGCAAGACTTCCTCAGATTTTGTTAACAAAGTGTCAAACATTCACAGGCAGATCACCCATCCAACTCAAGATGTAACAGCTGAGATGAAAGCCTGTGTCTCTCTTGAGTCTTTTGATTCGGTTTCCACTGAAACTCTCACTGAGACTGTGATTTAAATGAAGCCCTCTTTTTTCCTGTTGGCATACTACTCAAAAGATTTCTAACATAAGTATATGATTCTTTTCTCCCACTTATGTGGAAAATCATTTAAAATGTTACTGCCCGTAACTCCTTCAGCAAGCAATTGTTCAACTACACCTTAACAACACACCTGTAGAGTTCATCAGAGGTATAGAGCACTATATTAACCCAGCTTAACTATAAGCTTCTGGAATAGCATTTCTCTTTGAAGAACTCAGTCCAACCTCTGCTACAGTTGATGACTGACGATATTTGGGCTGACTGGGACCCAATGAATGTAAAAACAAAGAATTACCAGTTTGTTCGTTTTTACCTGATTTTTGTTTCTAAGAAAAATGAGAGCCACATATGAGGATATTCGTTTAACATTTCGATAGAACAGTAGCAGTATAATGTCCTCGTAAGTAGATATCAGGCCTTTATAGAGCAAAACTGAGTATTTTGGTCTAAATAACCCAAAATGTGATGTCCACATTTTGGACGCCAGGTCCTGGGAGGTTAAGGCAAAAAACAGCTTGTAGAATTCTATTGGCATTAAAATTCAATATTTGGTGTGATCACCTTTATTTCTCAACATAGCCTAAAGTTGGGAAGTTAGGCAGGCTTTCTTATAATTTCTCTATGTGGTCTTTAAGAATTGTTTTTCAGGCTTCTTGAAGGAATTTTTAAAGCTCTTCTTTGGATCTTGACTGTCTTTTGATTAATTCTCTATCAAGATGATCCCACACTGTTTCAGTATTATTTTTATAATCTTATGTCAGGTCTTTGACTTTCAGGTATTGTTAATCTGCTGCAGATAGTTCTTTTAGGCTTGCCACTTCTTTCGTTTTCCACTAGCGTCCTGAGTTTCTTAAGGACACACTACATAGTTTGCTGAGATATGATACATTTTTTGGCATAAAATAGCATTCTTGCACTCAGAACATTATTTTCAAAGAGTTACTACCCAGTCAAACTGTTTTCTTTGGCATTTTTCATATATTCAACTAAGGAAATTGGAACAAATGGGTTTGTGCACAAGGCCCTTCTTTAAAATTGGTCTTGCCTAAGTTATCTGTAATGAGTAGACACCAGACTGGCTCATCCCTTGCATTAGGGGCCTTTTTTATGCTTCGCAGGTCAGTGTGGATTAAAAAACATCCATTGCTCTGAAAATGAAATTTTACAAGGACTTGAGTGAACATGAGTGAAAAAGCAGCCAATGTTCAAACAAAGACTTTGAAATACCATTAGAAAGCTTGGAGAACAACAACTCAAGAACACCTTAACAAGTAAGACTGGCTCCTTGGAAGCAAGATATAAAGAAATGAGATGTGAAAAAGTACTCGTGTCCAGTACCTTCATTTTTCCACACAGTGTAGGACATTATGGCAATTTCTTCATCCAACTCTCGCCCTATGACAGCTGGGATAGGCTCCAGCGCCCCCCGCGACCCTGAAAGGGATAAGCGGAAGCGTATGGATGGATGGATATTAGTAATACACTAGTCCCACATTGCATTACGTAGGTGGAAAATCCTCACTGGGACATTAGCTTATTTAAGTTCTTTAAAAATATTACAGTAAGCTCTGTGGTGACCATATGAACATGGCATGCTAGCCAGGGCTCACATACTTGTTCATTTAGTTTAGTTTGTATGGTTTGGTTGTACATTTGTGAAATAACTCTAAAAATAAAAGTTTCATTTTTAAAGAAATTGTAGAAATGCAAAACTTTGACACAAGCCCACTAACTCTTGGTGAGTGCACTCAAGAATAAAAGCTACATATCCCAAGAAATGTCTTTGTATCCTGGTAAAGAAATAAAAAGAATTTTAGCTGAATGCACGCTAAAATGAAAAAAAGTGTGCTGCCACTCGTCTAAAAAATAAAATACAGTGAGTAAATGTGATGAATAAAATGAGTGAGCCATAAAAAGTACAGCTACACACAAACAAATACAAATGACGCAGTAATAAGAAGCCTACTGCCAAAGGCGAGAACCAAAGCATTCTAATTAAACAGCATGTATACAGAGGAACCTTGACAAAGCAAGAGAGCAGAAAATACTCATGAAAAGAAAGACGGGGTTAGGAATGAACACAGTATGCATTCTTGAACACCACAAACAAAGAACTATAAAAGCACATTCCTCGTGTCCTTTTGTGTACGTCTGTGGTTGTTTCTGCACATCTGTGTTTGGCTGTCCATGCTACGGTAAGTGCTGCTTCTGGAAGATGTCTACTTTACTATTCTGCACTGGGAAGAGGAAATAAAACTGAATTCTGCTTTCCTCCTAATTGAGTGAGAGTACAGTTAGCAAATTAAAACAATTACATCTGCGGGCCAGTGGCCACTGGACCGTGAACTGCACAACAACAATATGGAAGCAGATTTCAGCAAGAAGGAACAGCCTCATTAATACATACTGAGGGAGTGGGGGGTTCAGTGTAATCAAGTTGGAGCTTATTCAGCTGAAAACATCTAAGATTTTGCCAAAGATATGCAGCTACAGCTGGGTAGCGTACAGGCAGAGAGACCTAGATTAGCTGTGATTGAGTGTGTGCGTCTGTGTCTCGGTGTGTGTATGTGGGAGTGAATGCATGTGTGTCTCTTTGTGCCTGCGTGTCTCTGTATGTGCTCTCCTGAGCACAAATATACGCCAAATCAATTCAAATTAGGTCATCTCTTCACTCAGTCTAATGTTCCATAAAAGATGTAAGGGGCCCCATCCGTATCGCTGTCTGTTTCTGACATTACTTATCTCTAGGTGTCTTCTGCAGTCTCTCAGGCAATACAGGCCATTTCTACGGCAAACTTAATGGACTGTTACATAAGCCACCTAAAGCCTGTCCTGCCATTCGTGACACTAAGTGTGAGAAGTGACTATAAGAGGGAAATTTTAAGGAAAAATGCCGGAGGAAATTACAAGCCTTAAAAGGGTTCTAATCTAGAATCCTCCTGTGATGGGCCAGGGCTGTCGACTCCCAGCGAATGGGTCAGATCTAACTGGCTTCTTGATATGAAAAAAATTGCACAAGTAGGTAATGAATGAGTGGCTGGTATAGCTGCCATACTAGAGAGAAGACAGCAGTGGAAGAGATAAGTAAAGCATGTGGGAAAAGAGCACTTTTGTGTCACTCTCCTGAAAGTGTGCTGAACTACGACATCAGAAAAGACAACAGAAGAAAAAAACGACCGTAGCAAGAAATGTAAACATTAAAAATACAGTTATGACACTGACGCAGTGCAGAAACAGAAGTGGGTGGAAAAATGTTCCAGGTGACACCAAGTATGGTCGGTTCAAACACTGGTCACCCAGTTCTTCATAGAAGTGGGCTAAGGGTTTAAGTTCTGTGCTGGTTAAGTCCATATCACTCCAAACCACTCAGCCTCTCCTGCAAGCTTTGCAGAACTTCCAAAGTGATAGAACCGAAGTTGAACGCTCTATTCTTCCCTCATTCTTTTGTCCCATCTTCCCCTCAATGCCATACTGCAGAATCCCAGTGTGTAGACTGCACATACATCTAAACCTCAAAGACTAGTAAGGTGGTAGGTTAAAATAATGCTCCACTGGGAAGGATTGAGTCTGCAGTGTGAGGTACCTGTCATCTCGAAGTTTAAAACATCAAACACAGATGTCAAAATCTGTGTTTAAAAAAAAAAAAAACTCAGTAAAAAGACTAAGGTGGTGACAGTATGCCTGTAAAATAACAGTAAAAAAAAATTATGTTTGGGTGAATATGAAAGAAAATATGACAGCTTAATTTAGAAGTATAAACACCCACGCAGTATAGATCAGTACTACTAAAAGATTACTGTATTTCTCAGCACTTAATGAGAAATCTCTCATTAGAGTAGGTGAAATACTCAAGTACGGTATATAAGGCGTTCACACAGCTTGCACTAATGAAACACAACTTAATGAATAGCTTTTTGTGACAAATGTGGCTAAACCAAAGGGAGTTGGTTTTAAATATCACCGTACTTTGAGAAATACAGACCACTGTGTGCCAAGGTTTTTATATTCATTTTCACTGAATGTTATCCCTAAAGTACAACAAGGTTGCCAAAGTAACCACCACCCATACCCTCAGCATACTTCCCCCCACACATACACACAAAAAAGGTGTGCGAACAATTGATTTGCACAGTCTCTTTTGTTGCACCTGTCATCCCACTAGATGAAACTCAGTATTAAAACACCTTTCTGGTGAAGCATACAATATTCTGCTGGCAAACCTTGGCTTCTGGCATTCATCTGTACGCTACTTTGACACGTAGGATTGTTGAAGACCGAAACAATATTAAGCAGCTTCTTTTGATGTAGTGGCAGTTTTTATTTGGAGCCCAGATGGAACTAAAAGTGAAAAGTCTTTACACTTTACACTTCTGATTTTTACCATTTGTTTCAAAATTTTATAGACAGGCAAAAAAGAAATTACATGCATTTAAAAGTCTACATGAGCTTTCCTTACAAGGACCCACAACTGGCTCTATGTACTGTAGCTCCAGTTTCTACTTGCCATCGGTATAGTTTTACAGTTCACAGTTTAAACAAAGTTAATAATAATAAAGTACACTGTGAACACCCCTATAACAGTAGCAGAAATAACACGCTCAATGCAGGCATTAGTGACTTATCAAACCTTACATTTATCTAGAGGTTAAAAACTCCCATACTTATTTTTTCTGTGATCATCTGTACGTCAAATGATTTCCCAGAAACACAATATTCTAAACACTCTTTAGTGTTAGTCTCAACAAATGTTGAGTCCGCTGGTTTGGAACAAAGTACCCAGCAGTCCAAAACATATCTTTGTTTGGTTTATTTGAAGGAGATTTGTTGACTAAGAACTCAGAGCAGTAATGGCCTCACACCTGGAAGCTGCCCAGCTCGACAATCTGCTGGCTGTCTGATCTATCGGCTGCTGAGCAGCTCCACTGAAGCAGTTGGGGGTTAAGTACCTTGCTCAAGGGTAACTTGGGGGGTCATGAGGGCCAGTACTTTTTTGCCCACAAGTCACCAGTCTGCTCAAGTCAGAACAGAACTGATCCATAAATCCATATTTTAGCCTTAGCGTGTGCCTATAATGTATTTCTACAGGAAATGTCACTTTAACTGCCTGTAAAACGCAAAGACGGAGGAGAAAAAGGGCCCATGGTTGAGGATAATGGAAAATTTGTGCTCCGTCTATTTATTATTTTCAGGGAGATTTTCTGTGTGTACAATGTGTCTGTGTGTTTGTGTGGATGGTTATGAAGCGTGTTTAATTAAATTTCACACACTGCGAAGTGTCAGATTGAGAAGAGCCCCCCACCCCCACACACACGCGTACCCCCTCATGTGCATAGACACACACATACAACCATGGTGATGGTAGTGGGATGCAGATGAGATATGATTTGAGTGGGTGGAAGTAAACACTAATAAGTGAATGGCTTGTTTTTTAATTGGCAGTCTGGAGTGAAACAGTTTCAAGTAGGCCAGTGGTACAACTTATAGATGTGAGGACTCACACACATTTAAAATACTGTGCAAACTTGCTAAAAGAAAGAAGTTCAGACCTGATGAATCTTTGCACCGTTGCACAGATGGTCAATCTTCTACAGCATAGTCACAGAAGATGAATAGACCTAATGCTTGGAGGGACAGAAAGGCTGAGGCTGATGTATTGATGGACAGTAAAAACAGAAAGAGTGGAGAGAGGTCACTGTTTCTGACACCTGCTGTATACACAAGGGTGCTCAGATGAAACTATCCAAAACCACCCGAGTCCACCTGAAGCGCGCGTTCTCACACATACATGAATGCAAAGGGGTGAATCTCCATACACAGAATTGACCAAAGAGTCATTTCTGGTTATGGCTAAAGCTTGTGTGACAGTCTGTGATATCACTCTGTCACACTACAGTGCTCACATTTGATAGTGAGGAGCAACAAAAAGGCTTTTCTGGTTATGTCCCTTCCCTCTGGTTGGAAGAATTATAAGCAAACCTTATAAAGTTGGTTAATATTTCATTTTAACTTGACTCATTCACTTCAATTTTTAATTAGAAAAACACTTGAAATTACATACTGGTTGAGATTTATGTGTAAATCAAGGCACCACCAGGAAAAACTTTATTTCATTTCATTTATATTTATAGCATTTTCATTGTTTTTTTATTTTTATTTTCAAGAACTTCATTTTCTTGAGCGTATACGAATGCAAAATGCATTTTAATGAATGTCATGATAAGTTTAGGCTTTTAATGATTTCTTCGAGCTGTTCCTTTTGCAGGGTGGAATTATTTATTAATGCAAACAGGTATACATATGTATTTACAAATATAAACATACACTCAGATCTTTTAATAAATGGTTCCACGGGTTCTTCAATGTCTTTTAACTTGATAAGGCCAAGGCCTTCCTGTTAGTTGTCACAGTTAACTACAACTGACATTCTCTCTTAACCAGCATTAAAATATTTTGTTTAACAACATTAACTGGATTCGTCAATACTCAGGACAATGGGAAAAACCAGAACTCAGAGAAGATCTAAGAAGGAGAATTGGAGATTTATACAAGTTGAAAAGGTTATTTCTCAACAACTGCAGATTTCAACATCAACAGTTCTCATAACTGTACATAAGTGCAAGTTACTCTAATGTGTCACCACACTTTGCCAAGGTCTGGAAGAAGGTCTGTCATCCTCAGATGAGAGGAAATTGGTTAGGATGTGGAAATTGCTGGAACGCCAATGTCCCCGTCCACGGTGAAGTTTTACTTTGCCATGGACCGAAAAGACTGACTGCAAATTGCAACTGTCCACGTGGACAAGCTGAATGCCTTATGGAGGAACGTTTTATGGTTAGACAAGCCAAAAACTGAGCTATTTGGCACAATTACAAGGTATGTGAAACTTTGTAAAAGTGACACAATTGGGTCAGGACAATTATCCCAAACACATTTTGAAATGGATAAAGCAGACTAACATGGTCAAAATGGTCTACCAAAGCCCTGACCTCATTTCTTTTGAAGGTTTGTTGACTACACTTAAAGGTTGGATCTGTACCAGAGATCTAATCAATGTAAATCAGTTCTACAAATTTTGCCAAGAAGAGTGGTCAAATATCCAGCTGCAAAAAACAAATGACAAGGTGCTCAGTGCAGAATATACTAAAAAAACTTAATTAGTGAGAAATCTGAATGTTGGATTATGACAGGCTGTTTTTAGCTTCCAAGTTTTAAAAAATAAAAATGAATTTCTGGATAATTTCTGTCCCCTGTGTGGTATTCTTTATTTGAGTGTCTCTTGCCAATGGCAATATTTGAAATTACTATAGATCAAGGTAGTTTAAATGAACAAAATGAGAAAAAAAAAAGGGTTAGCAGTGAATTTTCCCTGGTACTGAAATTTATCCCAAACCTCTCTGTCCAGTCGCAATGATATGCACCCTTCACAGTAGCATCGCACATTAAGAGTAACTGTCATTAACATATCAGGATCCATTTTGTCACCACATGAGGTGATTTGTGAGTTAAATAAAAACTGTTCATTTATTATGACTGCACAACCCATTAAAAAAAATATATGGGAAACTCGTGATTTTTTGTTTTTTGTTTTATACCATTTGGGACAGACCATTTCAGGTAGGTAACAGCAGAACACCGTCAAAGCAGACTGCTACTGTTAATACCATATGGGCCAGTGGTGGGAATATGCAGCAAAGTGTACGTCTGCTGAGACGTACACAATCCCTCAGCTGGTTTGCATGAGTTTTTCCTTGTGTATAGCAGGGAGATGCAGAGAGGTGGAGTGTGGTGTTATTGCGCAGACAACTACGCACACCAGAGACCCCCCAAAGGCCCTACAATGCAGGTACTGTACTGTAAGTAAATAATCAGGATCCCCTTGTGTGTGCAATTGAGATAGTGTCTGTGTTTGTATATTCCTTCATGGTGTCACTGTGAAGTCTCCAGAGTAGCCCGTGTTTGTGTAGAGATTGTGTATTTGTATATTTGTCAGGGAGAGGGAGAAAGAGAAAATGTGTGTCGACAAGTGTGCTGCCTCATACATGTTTGATTGGAGGATTTGGTCTTTTCTCCATAAACAAGGCTCCTTCAGTCTGAGCAGGGCAGCCCATTTGAGCATTCATAGGTAAGCCAGCAAAATCGACTGATCAAAATTCATACTGCATACACAGTGGCCAGTGACTCTCCTCTCCTTTCTTTTTTTTCTTTTCTTTCCCTTCTGCAGTTTAATTCACTTTAACTCATTTCAAGCCAGCTCAATTGTTTTATTGCCAGCTCCTTTTCCTTCGCTCTCCTCCTCTCTGTTGTTTTGTTCTTTTGTCATCTTTTATCCTCTTCTCTTCACTCATCTCCTCTATTCTGCTCTCCTCTCTTTAACACGCTTCCACTCAAGTCTTTTCAATCCAATTCTTTTCATTCTCCACTTCTATTTTCCCTTCCATCTTCTTTTTTCCCCTCTCTTCTGCTAGTGTTATATTCCCCTCCTCTCTTCTCCTCCTCTGTGCCCCTCTCCCCTGTGATTCCTTTCGTCTTCTGCCACACATGTAATATTAAAGAAATGCACACACACTGGGCTAAAACAGACCTCGCTTAGACAAGCATGAAATAAGCAATTCTGAATACAAAACAATAATCCACAGGAAAATCTGCAGGCACCTCAGACGTTCTATTGCTGCCTGCTAAATGACCAGCCCCAACAATTCTCATCGCCAGCAACCCTCTCCAGTCTGCTTAATTCTTATTTTCTTTTTTTCCCCACTTTATATGACTGTTACACAGAGTCATATAAAAAGCAGACAGCAGGAGTTGGGATGTCAGTGAAAGGAGCTCCTTAGTTGACTTCCCTTAAATGAAGTGACACTTTCAACTTGGGTGTCTTGTAAGTGCGAGCGGCTTAATGTCAGACAATGTTGTCTGTAACTGGGAGGGATATGCTGGGGAGGAGAAGAAAGACCAGACATCTACTGTCATTTAGTCACAAGGAGGAGACATGAGAAAGAAGTAATTAGTGAGAAGTGGTTTAAGAAATGGAAGCAAGGGAGAAGAAAAATACCAGTGGGAAATAGAAAAAGATAGACTCTAAGAAGAAGACATGAGAAGTGAATAGAAGGATGAGAAAGGAATGAAACTGCAGGCAAAGGGGTGGAGAAAATGACATAAAAGGAATAAGTGGGGGGGAAATAGTTCAAAGAAAATCCTCGTTTATTACAACTCAGGTCCCATTTTAGAAAATTTACCTATCAGTTACCGGAACAGTATACTTGCTCATGTAATTGCTGAGGTGTGGAAACGATAAAATTGTTGCTTAGTATGATTAGAGACCGATTAGAGAAAAGTGACACTGAACACAGGAAGGCTGTATTATATTGTTTTTGGAGAGTTTCCCCCATTAAACACTGTCCCTACTGAGAGCAACATAGGTGTCTGGCTTTTTACGCTGGTCGTGGGATCTGCTACTTCTAAAAATTAGAGTCAGAACTACCATTGTGAAAGAAATAAAAACAAGATAAAAGGAAACAGAAATAGGAAAAGGAGAAAAATTATTGCAACAAGGACATTAAGAGGCGCCCAACCCTTCAGGTGGCAGTGAGGTGAAGTGTGAGTGATGCAAAGACCTGATGTGTGGTTCCTCTTGAGTGCACTAAGGCAGGCAGGGGTCCTGTCCCAGTGGCTAGTAATATGGCAGCTCGATGTTGTTTTCACTTTGAGAGATGAAGCTCAACTGCACTGACATACAGTAACAGCACTTTGCAACTGGATGTGTGTGTCGTGTGTGCGTGCCACGCAAGCATACCTGCTAGTCAGAGCTAAGGGGAAGCCCTGTCATGCCTTTCCCCATTGTTAGCATATGGCTGTGCGCTAAGTGAGTTGTCTTTTGCCTTATTAAATATTCACAATTACAAACAGAGTGAAACCCTCACCCTGGTTGGAATTCATGTTTAATTGATGTCTCTCTCTCTCTCTACTTCTCGCCCTGTTCTGTTTCTGTTTTAAGTTCATCTTGTCTTACACTTGAGGGGCCTAATTCAATAATAAATGTTAAACTACTGTCATCGCCAAGTTTAAGCTTAGGTATGTAATCAGAGGACTGCTAACTTTTTTTAAACAAAGAAGAAGAAGATTGTCTTTAGTTCAGGAGTATAAAAGGTTATGAGGAAAGAACTCAGGTGATGTCACGTGAGCGTGATATTAGAACGGGGGTAAAAAAATTAGAAACCGTAAAGAGAAAACCTTCATAGGTTGAGCAAAATAAAAAAAAAATCTACATTGATGATTGATTATATGACCTTAAATATATAAAATGCTATTTTTGTGAGTCTTTCGAATCAACTGAATTCATAAAAAATACGCAGCGAGCAGTTTACCATTCTCCAATATTCGTTGTTTTTAAACATTTCGGCAAAAATTAGCTTTCAACTCAAAAGAAACACATAATCACACTTTAAAACGTCTGCTGATGGGAGTCAACCTTGTAAGCATTTAAGTATTTGATTAACAGATTTTCAAAAGTGTTGCTTCAACAGTACTTCACAGAGCGCAGAGTAACAGCTGCACCGCTACCGTTTATTGGGAAAACTTTTTTCCCCCGAAACTTTCTGAAAACAACCAGCTTCGTCACAATCACTGAACAACTTGGTGCAGTCTGTGCCACAGATGCAGCGCATCTCCAAATAACAGCAGCATCAAATGATAAAGATGTATTTTTCAACTGGAATAAATATCGCTTTCACTCAATGCGCAGCTGGGTATTACTTGGTGGGAGACATGGTCTGTCCCTGCAGACGACTTATTATGTAGGCTCACAACGTGTTATCTCTGAATATGTTTCCAATGTGAATGTGGCAGCATTATTTAAACCTCCTGCTGTTTTACTGTCATGATGAATTCACCAGCACAAACTGTTTGCCTGTAACTTATCATTATGGACATACTGTCATCTAAAGCACCAGGGTCAACCTGGTCCTCTGTCAGAGCTAAATGATCCTCTACCTAGTAAGCTTTGTGCATATATCTTAAGCAGAAACTCAGAAGTTTTAGCGTCATTAAGAAGAATGCCTAGTTGTACGATAACATACTTTTGGAATACTACAACAGATGTTATACCAAGATGATCATCTATTTTATCCTTCGCATCCATTCTCCTCCTCAGCTACCTCCCACTTGGATAAAAGCCCACGAAGCAGCCGTATGCAGTCCAATCAACTAGTCACAAACACATACACCCTCGCATACACATATACACAGGGGTACGCGGGTCACTGGAGCCCTTTCATGTGTCATGTTTTAAGAGAACAAAAGCCTAAATCCATACAGTGTCTCCCAGCTGTTTCATCATTTTCTCTGTTTGTGTCACTGTCTCTGTGATGAAAAGAAAAAACACAACTGACACATCACAATATACTTTGGTTGAGAGGCAGGTGGTTTCAATTCTATTACATAGTGTGACTCTGCCTTTTGTTTCGGCGTGATAACTAGGATGACAAGCGAACATCAAAGAACTGGTCTTAAGAGGCATTTTAAAGTTTAACGTAGGTGTCAAACAATTGTTAGAAAATGGGAGCCACAGCATACGAGGAGGAAAAGTTTTAGTAAAGTGTAAGTTAGGTAAGATAAGCGATTCACAATGTTGACTGCAAATGACCACTGAATGCATTACTTCTGCTTACTGAATAGAAACAGAAGAAATACAGTAATTCTGTTTTATCTCTCATGCAGTAATTCACTGGACTAATTCGCTACTGCTAAATTTTTCTAAAAATAACTTTATTATTTAAATATTACTCAGAGCAGCTAATTAGGTTTAAAAGTGGAACAAGGAAAACTGGAGGTGGGCTGATTTTTGTTACTGGTCAACACTTTCCCTTCATAGAAACTGTATGTGTGTAATTACAGCAGCTGAATGGGAATGTAGCTGCTGTAATTACCTAAACATGCTGAAAGTGATTCAGTGGAAAGAATTCTGATTTAAATAGGGAAGGGCAACTAGTCTTTAAATTATGTTTGAAATTAATCAGACAGTGTATGCATATTTCATTTTTTTAAAATCTTTGTCCATTTTCAAAAAAATGTAAAATACTTGACAAACGACAGATAAAAAGTGGTGCATCATGCAAAAACAGCTCTAGAGCCCAACACTTTTTTTTACTTTCCATGGCTATTTAAATGTTAAACGTAGATTAATGTGTAAAAAAAGACTTAAATAATCTTCCTTTGACTATTTTCTATGATGTTTTTTAACTTGATGATGTCAGAAGGTGTCATTCTTTGAATTATTGTGGTTTACTTGTGCACATAGAAAAAGAGTAACATGTTCATAAATGGTAAAACTTGTAGCAAGATATCAGGTAGGTTTATAAGAAACCATCAATCGATCCCAGTCCACACATCGATGGAAAAGTCTCCAGCATAACTAAGGGGGCAGATTTCGCTGACTGAATGACTAACTGATTTGGGCCAAAACAGCATGTTGTTGATTTCCAGTTTATGCTTCAGAAACAGTTTGAAACCAAATTTTTCAAACACAGTTTTGGCAGAAAGGAGTTACAATAAGAACTGGAAATATTTGAAAGCCCAGTTATCTTGATTGCATCTATGCTTGGCTGTTTTTGTGCAGAGACAGGATTCTCCAGCTGTGTGACTGGCTAGTACATGTGCAGGGGATCAACCTTTGAAGAATTCTTCATTCCTAGTGAATTAAGAATAGTCTTTTGGTTTTTAATGCCCATTCCTAGAACAAGAAAAGCATCCTCTTAACAGCTGCCATTGTATAAGAGGACAAGCTAATTTTTTCTTCAAACTGTATATTGTACATGTCAAATTAACTTAGATGGAGTCTAGTTTATTTATAAGGCAAAATGTTACAAATCTGTGAATGGCAGTCTGCGCAGCATATAACATCCCATCTCCGTAGACCATTGAATTGAGAAAAGCCTTGTCATTCTTTTCTCATTTCATACAATTACATGACAACTACTCCCTCACTCCACCATACACACATATTGCCTTTGTGGGTATAGGCTACAGCTCGTAATCAGATTTCGGCATTAACAGGATTAGACCAGAGCAGAGGTTTTTCCCTGAGATAGGGAATGAAAACTGTCTATTATACCACAGACGAGAAAATGGCAAACACAGATATAAGATAGAAGTGACATGCTCTATCATATCAGATCACAGCAAATGATATCAAGCAATCAAAGATCAGAATAACACAACTTTCTTTTCTACGGCAACAAAAGAGGAAGATCCCAACTTGACATCAATATTGTGAAAAAAATAAACACCTTCAAAACAGGCTGTATGTGTTCTGCAGATGTCTCCTATCATTTCAGATAGTCCTCGGTGCCTGAGGAGGTAAAACGAACCGTCTCCGGACATTCATTCAGGCATTGTGATGGACGGACACCCGCCGGATCAAGACCCCAAAGGAAAAAGTAATGTACAGACAGAAAGGAGAGGCTGTAAAAATTTCTGTTTCCTGCAGGGCAAGGGGGTTATGAGGTAGTGTGGAAGGGTGCCAAATCAGATACCACCACATCAAAACAAGCCTTAGGGGTGATACGGGCAAGGAATGACATGGATTCTTTAGGAAAACAAAGGCAGTGTTATCCAGGCCCAGATACACAGACATTCAGACACACAGCACACACTATCATATTTTCATTATACATTGCAATCATGAAAAACTGGCACATGAGCAACCCTATCTCATTCTCTTTTCTTTTGTCTTTCCACACACAAAATCACCCACATACTCTGAGAAATGCCCAATGGTCTGCAGACATCAAATTTTCAACCCACCCTCACCACGCTTCAGTCAGAAATCACATTACCTCTGCCACCCCAATAAGCAGTAAGCACAATGTAGCAGCTACATCCACCTTGTCAAACCTCTGAGCACACCATTATGTTATTTCTCAGTGCAGTGTTATGCCTGCGAAAGCAAACAATAAAAAAAAAAAGAAGCACCCATCCATCCAGAGAGAGGATAGGACATGGTTTCCGGTATTTCTTTTCATCTGGGACAGTAATGAGCTAGTTTAAAAGAATTGAAAAGGTGAGGCAGAAGTGCAGTCACAAGGGAATGAGAAGAGGAATAGACAGAATAAGTGTACGGTATTTAATCATTAGGGAAAGAAGATGGGCCCGCAGTGGTGGCAGCATTACAATTGGCAGCTTCAGTCATTCATTTAGAATGACATTCATTAGTCTGCCCTATAATCTGCCTCCTACATGTTGGATAGGATGAAGAGCAAGGCAGAGTACAGGCCCTATGAATCACAGGTGTGGACACTATCATACCTGGGCCTCCTCTTTGATTGGTCCCCAAACAAGAAACCTTATCAGGGTCTATGAGGCTGCTAAATAATGAGGCTGTCAGATCCTCCGCAGCACGGCTTTGTGCTTTGTCACATACATACAACTGATAGTATGTACAGGAGAAATGAATGAACAAAAATATCCACAATACAAAAGCACGATACGAAAAAAAATGGCATACATGCGTTTCAAAACAGTAGCTCTTAGCTGATCCAAGGTTTCCAAGACAATACGGATACATCAACTAAGCTGGTCTAAGATAGTAATGTCACACGTCATGAGGTTGCACTATTCAACCACCACAGTGTCAATGTGACTCACATATGGCAATGAATGACTTGCAGTAGCCTGATTAGTTATGTGAGTGGACAGATAAGATAAATAACTGAGCACAGAAGTTACTTTAAATTTTTGCTTTATAGTTCTAGTCAACCGAGGGATGTTCTAGTTTATTCATGTGAAAACTATATTGGTGATAACACGTTTTTTTCCTCAATCACTAAGTGCCTCATCCTCATTCATTTGCTATCCTCTGTTATCTGTTAGTTGTTTTAATTCATTTATTAATTAATAGGTAAGTAGGGAGTTATCATCAGCCCTGTTTGCTGATGTTGTCTCTATTAATTTTGTTTTTCCCAAATTAGTTTAGACAGAAAGTTTGAATCCGATGGCCCATTGTGCAGTTCATGGTTCATGTACTTATTACTCTTTTATTTTTGCCACGACACTCATTTTCCTTATTTGTCTCATATCTTTCGAAGCAATTAGATATCCACTGTTAAAAGTCTGTTGAACTGTAGCAGTGCTGCGGTATCTTATTTACTGTAACAAGCTGATGTACCTAAAATAATTAAAACAAATACATAAACAATACGTTTTTAAAAATCCAGATGTTACTCAGTATGCCACCACGCTTACAATCAATTTTCTGAAACCCTGCGGATTTACTAATGATTCATCAATCTTATTTTAATAATGTATTAAAACCAGTCCCAGATACATTTACATTTATATTAAAAAAAAAACAGTTTGATAAGTCATCATCAAGCAAACTTATTAAAATATGCACTGCTTCTATCTTATTTATTATGTCGACCTCACAGGTTTCATAGCATTATAATTGAGGGTTTTAGCTATTTGCCTGGTAATTGGACAAAACAGGCAATATCATTTTGAGCTCTGGGAGTATGTAATGGAACCCTGTAATAGACTATCCAAGGTGTAGTCTTGCTCTTGAAGGAAAGGCTCCAGACCCCCCACAACCCTGAACTGGACAAGCATTTACTAATGAGTGAATGAATGTTCTGACATTTCAAAGACTGACCAATAAAATGAATAAATATAAGGAGTTATCAGTATAACTGCAAAAATAATAGAATAAAACACACTCACACACACACATGTGCTTCCACATGTGTGCTTTTTTCCCTTCCCTCATATCTCCATTGTTTTCCTATGTACTGAACACCCTCTATTTACCTTTGAAAAAGCTACCACCGAGACTAAAAACAAATACTGAGGGAGCACCATGCAGACTCTCAAGCCAACTTGGCACAGCAACTCAATTTTCTATTATATTTTTTGGTCTTTAATTAGGGTTATTAGACTCTCTGTGGGTCTGTCCATTCTTCTCTCTCCATGTGAGGTGATTAAGTGGCCACTCACGAATGGCACACTGCTGAGACAAATGAAAAAAAGTGGAGAAGGGATGGTGGACAAGTGCTATTTGTTTTCTTGTGTTTGTTTTTGTCTGTGGCCTGTATGTACTCACAATTTAATGGCTTGTTTCCCTGACACGGTGCAGTATAAGAATGCGCAGTCACTCAGACCTAAACATGAAAAGAAGAGTTATTTACAAAATGCCACAAAGCAGTTTTGTCAATAACACAACACTCAAGGGAGGCAAACTACACTTTAATGCCCAGTGCCTTTCTAGCTAATTGGGCCAACACTTGGGTATCCTCCTAGGTTCCTTGGAGGATTGTAAATACCTGTGAATCTATAAGTCCAGTGGATCACCCCATATTTGTGTTTGTAGCCACAATAAAAACAATGTACTGTATTAGGGCTGCCACAAACGATTATTTTGTTAGTCGACTAGTCTTATTTTTGGGATTAGTCGACTAATTAGATCGTGCATCCATTGAACGTAAAACGTACAGCTTATTGCACAAGCATTAATCTGATCTTATATAACTATAATTAGCTTAAAGCTTGAAGTGTTTAAGGTATGTGCTAACTAAAAATAAAGACAAGATGATAGTTTATTAAATTTTAATGACTTTTGCAGATTGTTTCGGTGGAGTTTAATAAACTCAGCTGTCTGCTCCTTGCTATCTAAAATATAACGGGACACCGGAGTATATTCTCGAGCATCTCACACTTCTGATAATCAGCTGTCTGCTTGACGTTTATTCAGCTGTGTAAAAACTATAACTTTAATCTCAGCCAAACCGATTTACTCAGGAACAAATAAAATACTGAAAAAAAGCCAAACAATAACATTTTTAAGTTATCTAAGTGACTTATATTACATGTTTATCCTGAGTAGCAAAAGACAGCGGTGGGTTTGAAAACGATTTGCCGGGAGTCCGGTGTTCTCACCGGCTCTAGTGAGCCTTGAACCCCGGCTCGCTATCGAGCTGGTGAGACGTCTGTTACCCACGTTTTGAAAATATGTGGTGTCTTGATAAACTGAGCAGATATTTGAATTTTACACAGCTGACATATTTTTAACATATTTTAACATTTTCTCGCCAGAAAATATGTTAAACGTTTATTTTGTGACCCAGAAAGAATAATAAGAGTAATATTAACACTAACTAGCTGCCGCCATTGTTGACAACTGAGCAGGGCCGAGCTACGAATTCTGGGACACAGCTTCTTCTTCTTCGGGGTTTAAAGGCAGCTGGCATCCCTGTACATGCACTGCTGCCATCTTCTGTTTCAGTCCGTTATTGCACTCTTAAATCCTACAACTTATTCCTGCGTCTTTTGTGATCTTACAAAGCTTTAAATGACGCGTCGACTATTAAATTAGTCGTCGACGTAATCGTGACTAGTTGACTAATCGTGGCAGCCCTATACTGTATAGAAAAGCTGTCTGGAAAAGGAGTCATAACTTTTTGTCTAGGGTGGCTGAGTTTAGGGAGTTTAACTTAAAAACAAATACAATGCAATTTGCCTGACTGGACTAGCAGATGCACTTGCTGCCGACATAAATTACTGAAAATCAGTAAGCTATGACTAAAAAAAAGAAAAAGAAAAAGAAAAAATAAATCAAAATAGGTCTGCATCTAGTCTCTAAGTCTCCCAAAATTGGTTTTAATCCTTTTATCAGATGATACCTGATCTACATTTGGGAATTAGTAAATGCTGCTTTTGGACTTGGGCAAAGATGCTGCCCAAGCAATAAAAAATACAATTTGACAAAAACAAATGCTGCCAGCTAATAATAATCATAAAATTTAATTTAAAAACTGCATAAGTCCTTAAAAAGGAGCTTCTCGTAAGTGACTCCAAATAAAGCATTTCTTTACTGCCAAGGTTTACATAAAAACATTTCCTGCTCTTTTTCTTAGTGCCTGAAATGTTTGACTTGAGTGTTTAGGGAGGAAATTGAACGAAGCTGGAGATGGAGGGAAATGTTTCCATCAGTATGAATTACCTGCCTGTGTGCACTGATCTTCAGACAGAACAATAAACTGATTGATGTTGTGGGCTTATCAATTTGTTCTAAGCAGGGGGAAAGCATCTTAGCTTACCGTAGTAAAAAAAACCAAAAAAAAAAACCAACTCAAATGTAAAAGCCTGATTTTTTTTTCCATATAAAGAAAAAATGGCTAGACGTGTTAACCTTAACACAGGAAGACACTGCTTAGTTACTCTAAATCATTAAGCCTAAGGATACACTAACACCAATACAAAGAGAACCGTAATTCTATTCTATAATGCATACATTTCATAGATTATCGCCTCAAGGCATAAAACCCTGCAAGGATGTCAGCGTTTTAGCATATGGCTTAAAAAAAAACAAAACAAAACAAGACACCACACCAGGGAATCTAAGCAAAGCGCTCTTCTGGGAGAGCATTTTTCTTCGACTTTAATTGCAGGGAATTAATTGGTTGAAATTTTTGTCACCGACAAAAGCAGCCCCTGTTTCATTAACAGCATCATTAATAAAAGATGGCATTTCTTGTCTTTAATTAGAAATAGTGAAGATGGAATTGAGTGAAAAGGAGAGACACGGAGAGACAATGAGCACACGAGAGAAATAGGAAAATAGAAAAATAAAGGGAGTATTGGAAGACAAGTATAGAAAGAAATAGAAGTAGACAAAAGCAGAACAGGTGTCAGTAACTCATGGCCCTGCTGGTGGTTGTAGTTTAAGCTCATTATTTCACACTGAATGTGGAGGATTAGTTAATCACTCGATATTCTGCCAGGGAATTTGCTAAAGGAAAACTTCTGTGCATATTTTTTATTAATATTAAAACACTTTAGAGTCCTTTAGAGTGAATGTTTTTGAAAAAAAAAATGTTTTCATGGACACGTGTGCTGCCGGGTAACTTTGGTTGGCTCATCTCCTCTCACTGTAAAAGTGAGAGGAGATGAGCCTTCAATGCTTCCCTTCCTGCAAATACTTCATTAGACAGTCTAATCTTTCTCTCTGTAAAAGAAACAAACTTCTAATTGAGTCATGATAAAAGCCATCTGTTTGTCTTCCACACCCTCTCTCTCTCTTTTCTTCTCCTTTCTATATTTCCTCACAGTGTTCGATCTACCGTCTGGCGAAGTGGAAAAAAAAAAGTGAAGACACTATGAACATGAAGTGGAGAGACTTTTAATCATCTAAAGAGATAAAAACATGCACGGCACTGCATGAGGCTGCAAAGGTATCTTCTACCCATTAAAGGCAACAGTAATAGAATGCAGATTGGCCCCCTGAATGTCATGTTTTCCGAACTTACAATTTAGGCTGAAAAAAAACCCCTCTGATTGCTATCATTTACTGCTTATAGTACTGTGTTATATAAATTTTATATCTGGTACATTAGTATTACAAGTAGACTATACTTCATGGCTATATTTCCAAGACTAGGTAAGCAGAGCAAAACTACAATGGAAATGATAGAGTAGCATAAGCAATGCAAGATATTCTGAAACGTGTCAAGTTATCATTACGGAGCACTGAAATGTTTAGCGTGTGAAGTATGCACACCATGTCAGGCATGTGTATAAATATTTTACTGGATGGTTTGTCACTGGGCCGGACAAAATCAGTGGTACTGTAAATGCTTATTTAGTTGCCTTGAATATATGTTCTCTTTGTTTGGACAGAAGCAGTCAGGAGGTAGGAGTGCGCCTCTGCATACATGAGTATCTAAAATGTGTTTGTGTCTTTACATACTTCTGAGGGTGATGTGTGTGTATGCATTTCTGGCTTTGTTCATCTGCCATCCTCTCCATGTTGAGTCTATCAGGGATGGAACTTGTTGACCTTGTGACTCTCGGAGAACAATGAGCGAATGCCTGCTGTATGCTAAACAATCTGGAGGCGTATGCCTGTGTGTGCGTGTGTGTTCCTCGGTGTGTGTGCGTGTGTGGGCGCGCATGTGCGTGTCTGTGTGTTTCTATACAAACCTGGCTGTGCATAATCAGCATGGATTGGAGCTGAGCTGAGCTGGATAAAGTTAAGGAGCACAACGACAAGGAGAATGTGTGCATGAGAATGTTGGTGTGTTTGAGCAGCAGATGACAAAGTTTCTAAAACATGAATGTAAAAACAGGAACACACCTGGATTGAATTATTTTATTTATTCTACGTTCACATTATGAATGTAGTGGTTGGAGAACACAGTACAAATGTGTGCAATGAATCTTGCTGCCTTTGAAATGTTGTTTTTTTAAAAGGGCTGGTATGTATCTATGTATTTGGTAGGTATATATACAGGGCTGGACTGGGACAAAAAAAAAATCGGCCCGGGCATTTTGACTAGAGACCGGCCCACCAAAAATGTGACGTCATTCAGGGGTAAAACCGCAAAGGATTCTGGGAACTTGTGGCAAGAGGTACTAGCGCATGCAGGCTTTCAATTGAACTCAGTTACACAGCGATAAAAAGAAACACAAAAAATGGCAAGAAGCTGTTGTATTATTAACTGCAATAGCCGGTGTTGTGCCAAAAAGTGATAGTCTGCCAAAAACTGATTTCCGGTATTTGCCAAAAACTGATTGCTCGTATTTAAATTGCTATAAGTAACTTGTTGGGCTATAATATGTGAAACATATGTCAAATGCATCCCTCATGGATGACATAAAGTCATCTCTCCATCTCCATCTCTCTCTCCTGCTCTTTTATTTCTCTCTCTTGCGCCATCTCTCTCTGCTGCTCTTCTGTCTCCTCTGTCACAGACTTCTCCACTTTTGATGATAAATCAACCTGGTGCAACATGTAAGGATTGGCACAATTTGTTAAGATTTTGAGGAGTTTGAGAAACTAACCTTAAGCATAAAATAAAATTTACTATCAGTAACTTCATAGCACCCGCCCAGCAGTATATAAACTCCGTCATGCTAGCTAGTACGCAGTACCAGTTATTCTACAACTAAACTTGGTTCATATCTGACACAGATAGACAGCAGGTCATAACTTCTTACCTGAAGTTCAGTTCCTCTGCCACTATGACCGGCGGCCGCCTCGGGTCTCTCCTCCTCTTGCCTCCCCTTTCCCTTATCCACCTGCTGGCCTCCACCATTTGCTGATGTTGCTAAATCTGTGGAAGCTATGCCATAGCTACCGCCAAACAATTCAGTTATTTTTACACATTTGGCAGCGTCTGCCTGAAGGGTTTGTTTCTTTTTGGCCCTAATTTCTTCTGCACCTCCTTTCCTTTTTTTGTTCTCCATTTTCTTTAGTTCGTCTATAAGATTGCTAAACAAGGGGGAGGGTGCATCCGACCTCCTCGGCTGTAATTGGTCCAGCCCAGAGTCGATCATGACCAATTGGCCAATCCAACACCTTTCATTATTTATACCCTTCCAAAAAAAACCAAACAAACCAAAAAAACAAAAACAAAAAACGATCGGCCCATAAAAACAAAAAATCGCCAGCGGCCCACCAGGCAAATGCCCGCTGGCTATGTCTTCATAGCAGATCTGGTGAATCAAGACAGCGATAAAATGACAATAAAATGAAGTCAGTCTGCGACTGAATATGGTCAAGCTGGCAGTTACATGCAATCTGTGATAATATGGAGATTAATTCTGATAAATCAGCAACTATTCGTGAATCTGTTGTAGCCTTTCAACACATAAATTCACATTATTTACATCCAGCCATTCCAGGCAGAACCTCTGAGACTTTTGTTCCAATAATAATAATGGAGTGCTGCAGGATGGTGATTTGGTTGGCAACCTTGCTTATAACCAGTATGCAACCAGCTGGCAAGCAGCTGTCAACACAACTATTGCAAACACACACATCATAGACCTGTTGAGCTTATCAGCACAGTCTGATTCTGACTGATTGTCATGTATTAGTCATCTGTGTATGTTTAGAAATTAGATGGTGATTATGTTTAAACATTTAACAAGCTTTCTGAGAGCGACAGCAGTGTCCAAGTCAGAGCAACACTGTTGTGGTCTGAGGGTGTTGCACCTTTGTCCCTACTATTCTATTGCTATTGTCCTGTAACTGAGTCATTAGATATAGAAAGTTTTCTTACCTAATATGAACCATATTTGTTTTTCCACTCAGTAAAAGAAAGTTGGCTGATTTTTTCCTGGGACATTAGGGCAACATAGGAAAATGGAAAAACGTATCCTTGTAGCATTAGCTTAACAATCTGAATGATTCTACAGTAGTCTAACCCAAACCATGACCTTTTTCCAAACCTATGCAAAGAGCAAATCAAAATAAAAGTAAAGGGCAACTGATTATTGAAAGTGGTTGTTTAAAAGAAAAGCCTAATATAAGAAATAAGAAAAATATGGTTTGATGAGGAAAGTTAAAAGCAAACATCAACTGAAACACTAAAACACAGGAAACAGAATCTGGCTGCCTTGAGTTCCTTCTATGTTGATGGAAACTGAGTAGTCATAAATGCCGTTCAGTCGAAAGGAAAAAGATTAGAAGAGAAATATAAAAAAAAAAACAGATTTTCAGAAAACGTCTGTGCTTTGAGTAATGTTGCATGATGCTGTTGTTGCTTGATTTTTTTTTTTTTTTACCCCGTGTATATTTTTGCATTTGTGTGTGTGTCTGTAGCGGCCCATCTGATCGTCTGCTATTCCATTGGTCTGTCAGGTTATCTACAGAAATAGCAGCAGGTGTCTTGGCTGTGATTCTTCAGAAGTTCTCTTTTCCCTGATGCTTTGCTCTATATTTATGAAGCCTCTAAATACAGCAATAAAAAGCATATAGGCTGGAAAATGGTAATGGATCCCCAGTGGTGGAGTTTCAGTGTTTCTTTTTACGGCACAAACAGAAATGATGAGTGAGGTAGAAGCAATTAGAGACGGATGGCGGGTTGTACATGTCTGCTAGAGAGATGAGAAAAGCAGGGATTCTTTTTCTTTTTTTTTGCGAACACATACATATTTCTGCCGGCACATACAAATGCACAGGCACACACATCAGACACAGACACAGCTGCTGTTCAAGCCATTACAATGATTCAGATGTGCCCGTGGGAAACTGCATGAGTCACCTACAAGCAGAGTTTCTGTTTGTCCAACGATTCAAGTCTTTTGCTTTACTACTTCTAATATATGGATTGGCACAGAAGATTTTCTTTGTGTTTAAAGTGCATTGTTCTAGGTAGTGAAAAAAAAATATGAATACTGCTTACATGTAACAGGAGGGAAAACACAAAACCCAAGATAATGTTGCAATCCATATAACAAAGGTGTATGTTATATGGATTGCCACATATAACATACTGCACATAGTCTTATTCTATGTGCAGCAGAATAAGACTCAAGTATATGTGATGATACAGTGACAATAAAAAATATGTACAAGAGGACACCCACGCAGAACTCATTTCAAACGGCAAAGAATTGCTGCCATGTGCAATAATACGAGTCTAGTGTATCATAATTAGGTTCAGCAGGTTAAATAATAAATTACTCCCGAAACAAGGGAATCAATAAGATTCTGCATGCTACAGTGTACCATTATATCAGCTAAACAAAGCAACCAAAGGTCTAATTTGGTAAATGAGACAGCAGACTCTGCTATTGTCCCCAACTGTCTCTAGTTCTTACCCCCTCTCCCTTCCTTAAAAGAAAGTAAGCGCAAAGTAATTACATACAAAGCCTTTCGTCTCTTTTTTTAATGCGACACAGTGTTTGCAACCCTACAAAACCCTCGTCGCCACCAAAATGAAGCTGGCTCTAAAGAGAGGGAATGCAAACAAAGAGGCGAATCCCAAATTAATCGAGAGACTTAATGAGAAAATTATAGGTAATTTCTCTATGTAAATTAAAAATATACCCCTGCAATAGGTGATATGTCTCTTTTGACACAAACAGTGTTCCAATTACACTTTAAGCCCAGAATTAGAAAGAAGGCGTGCTCAGTGGAGTGAGAAAGGTCTGCATACCAGACATGGGTGCCTTTGCACAATAATTTCTCAAAAAACATACATGTGCTATAATGACACAAGTAATCACTCAACCAGGGACTTTATTATTAACCATACACAACTGCCTCAACACAACCCATAAAATTGGCTTCAAATGAGCTCTCGGGGGGAATTAACCTTATCTGTGTGGTAAATATGCCCACCTATCACTGCACACAAAAAAAGTCATGCAGAGATGTGAACATGCAGAATCTGCAACAATGTGGGAACAAACAGTAAGCCTGCTACAAGTTCTTTTGTGTGTCTTAGGGCTTGTGTAAATCTGTCAGTATGCCTTCATTTTGCCACCATGCTTGCTGTCGCAGAGTACCAGCTGCCTGCTCAGGGTGGTAAGGGATCTTTAATCACACACCCACAGTCCCTGGCAAATTACTGCCTGCTGACTTGAATTGATAAACCAATAGCCACAACAATGGGGGAGCTAAAGCCATCAGTGGGTACGGAGCCACCCGGGTGAAGTCAGAGCAAAGAAAGAGTTGGAGTTAAGGAAACCTAACAAAGAACTCTGTATTTCTCATGTCAACATGGAAAAGCCGAAGCCGAATGAGCCTCGGGAGAGGTTCGCCCCATAAGGCTGGATCAGTTCAGTACTTGTGATAACACTGATGGTAAAATGTAGAGGTGAAAGGAGAAAGATCAGATATGACGAGAAAAATAAGCCAGGCTAAAGTTGTTGGAGCAGCTGCAAGGACATAACCATATAAATGATCTCAGCCTTTTATATGGGCAAAGAGTCCAAACATAAGTCTTGAGGATTGATCCTAATGCACTAATGATGCTGCAGCTGTCACAGACATATCACTTCTCACTCTCCAGTGCACTTTCCACCTCTGCATGCAGACACATCCCTCACAATCCTTTGATCTCTTTCCTCAGACCTGCCCCCTTCTTCTGTTTTACCTCTGCTCTCTCATTTATTTTGACACATTCGACTCCGTGTTTCTTTCCGTTCCTTCTGCCATTTAAACAGGTAAAGATGTGTATTGTTTTTATTTTTCTTCTGAAAGGTGGAATAACATTGATGTTATATTGACCCATCTATGGATAAGTTAAAAACGGAATCAGTTACAAATCAATTAGAAATGGAAATGCATTCTTGGTTCTACTGCGATTAATGCAGATCAACATTATCACACCTCTTCCTGTCACCTGTTTTTTTCCCCCTTAATTACACAGTTGTACACCTGCTGTTTGCTCTGCTTGAACACACATTTCTTCCCTCCACCTGTCCCTCTCCTTCAAAAGTTTCCTACGCCAATTTCACATAGCAAAGATGCAAGCGAAGTCTCCAAATGTCCAATTGTTTCCACAGCCAAGAGCTTTGCACTCCGTCCAGGGCCCAATTTATCTGGTGTCCCCTGGAGCCCAAGTACTGTCATCTGCTTTGGCTTGCTGAATGTTGCGTAAAAACTCATAAAGCTGATTTTCTTGTTGCAGACTTTGTTCCTGTAGCAAAGTATTCTCACTCTGATTTGCAATGGCAGATACTGAGTGACATCTTTTGGAAAGAAAGCCAGATGAAAAAAATCAAGGGTGACTGACAGTGACATACGATGTGATATTTTCTTCAGAAGTGATCTTTATGTCAAATCTGAAGTTGGATTCTTTTCTTTTTTTCATTCTTTTTTTATTTTCTTTTTAACCCCTGGATTTCACAGTAAGTTTGCACTAAGCAAATGACCCATATGGTGTTAGGCAACTGCAGAGGCCTGGGGTCAAATCTGCCTTGGGCCATTTGCTGTGTTCTTACTCATGCTCTCCTTCCCAGCTTTCCTGCCACAGTAAAGGCTAAAAGGTCACAGATGCATCTCAATGTAATTAGCAAGTGCAATGTAGTATTTGTAGTAAAATAAGAACTACAATTATCACTAGCAGAATTGATATATCACATTATTCATATTTATATCATTTATAAAATATGAATAATGAATGAGAGAAAAGCCAAGTCATAATTAACTCATCCCAGGCTGTCAAAATAAGAATACTTGGTGTTTCATTCAATAGTCAGTTTCTGCATAAAAGTTGGCTGATCAATCAGCTTTGATACCACTTCATCAAAACAATTAATAGGAGTAGTTGTTCTTAGAAACTAGGCCTCTTGGACAGAACTTTTGGGTCAAGCCAATGCTTGCCGCAGAAGATATGAACTCTGGTCTTTGTTCTGAGAATGGGCTTGACATACTTTAACACAGAACTCTGGTACAAGGTTCTTTTCGTGGTGGTTTCAAATGGAATATTTAATCGTGGGTATAGAAGTACTATTCAAGTTTAAATCGACAAAAGGGAACACTAGTCCCCTGCGAAGACATGAAAACTTGTTGGCTGTTGTTTGTTTTTGTGTTTGTGAGAGCTTCAGGCTCAGGGTTTATAGAATCTGGATTCAATAAACTGTACTAGTACTATACTGTTTTACTATATACAATTATAAACTAATACACTATATACTATTTAGATTATACACCAGACCATCTGAAAGGTGTGACAAATATATCATAATCTAGTTTAACTTTTTTTTTTAAAACAGCCTAAACTGATCATTTTTACAATTCCTTAGGAGTTTATTTTGATTATTCACTATGTACAAAAGAGAAACAACACACAGAAGCACAATAGATCAGTTGCTTTATGCATCAAGGGAAATAGTTGAAAGGAGTTCATTAAATAGAACCTGGCAAAGACATCCCCTTTAGTCATAAACGCACACTCAAGGGGTACAAGAACGAATGCTTGGATGTTAGGTATAAGCTGCTGGAGGACAAACTTTTATTGCACTGCTGTATGTTTTCTGAAAATGCAGCTATTAGTTATTTATTATTTATTTATGCAGCTGTATAAGCACTTTAACTAGTACACCTTTGTTTATATGAGTGACAACTAGTACACAGATCCAGACAACATACAGTTATTATGCATCGTATTCTAAGACTTCAGTGAAGTAGAAATGTGATATATTAATTGTTAAATTGACAGAAATACAGTTCCTGACAGCTGGCATTTACTGGCTTTGACAGGAGTTCTTGCTTGGTTCGCTTCCCTTCTCCTTCTTACCCTATGGTGGAATATTCAATTATAAAGTATGCTGATGACTCTTCTATATTTATACAGACAATAATATGCTAGAACCCAAATTGCCAGCTGGGCTTAATGGGGATTATGTGTTGACCCATGTAATATTCTGTTCTGTGGAATGATTCACTGGAAACTGCTGAACTAAAAATACTCCTCATTGTCTCACACAAACACAGCCAAGCAGATGCTATACATGAACACCATCTCTCTCCTTTGATTACTGTTTGCCATTCACATTATGAGGTTACAAAATAGGAACAGGTGTTGCCAATTTTACTTTGCTTTGTTTGTGAAACAAAATGCATGTTACATTATAACCACTGCTTACCTGTGCTTCCATAAGGATGAGTTAACTTGATTGAAAGTGTGCAGTTCATAGAATAGGAATGAATCAACAAATGTCAAACTGGTTCATCTGTGAGATGTGAATTTTTATTACCAGTATCTGAGATTTGAATCCAGCTTCACTGTTATGAATGCATCTGATGAAATAATAAAAAATACAGCATCCTGACACACATTTATAGCAAAGATCACACAGCAGGGCTTAGCTGAAGCAGGAATAGTATGAATCCCAGACACAGTCAATCAGCGTACACTGTCCCTGAATTTCATAACTGTGGACCTCGTGCCACAAAGTATTCCGAGAAGGATTTTAGCCAATAGGGAAATTAGGAAATTGTTAGGAAGTAGGAAGTTCTCCCAGCGGTCATGTGGATCATGCTGCTTTAGGAAAGTATATGGCACTCACCCTTGCCATAATCAGACAAATCGGGCTCTGCTGCACACAGGCCCGAGCTCCTAACTCCCAGTCAATTTGATATATTAAACAATTATTGAATATGCCACCAAACAAAACTCAGTGACACAAAGAGCTGTGTAAATCTCTGGCTGCTTCCCCTAAATTATGAATGACTACATGAATTATTCATCAAGAGGAAGAGAAAAAGGAAGGAGACAATGGCAAATACGAAGAAGAAAAGCTGAAAATAAAACAATGGACTGTAAATGGAATAAAGGGAGTAAAAAGAACTGCTCTCTAAAAGGCCTGGTTGCGTCTGTTTGTTGGAAGTAAATTTGGCAAATCAGAATGAGTCAGTCAATTCAAATTGAGTTGACTGTCATTCATGGATGAATAGAGGCTTATTATGACGATGACATTACGGTGACGGCGTGCACGCATGAAGGATCAGCCCTCGCCGCAATGTTGATAGATGATACTGTGATTGGAAAACAATAAGTAAAGAAAAGACACTGGTGTACATGTTCAACAGAGTGCATCAGTATATCTGCGTTTGTGTCGTAACGAACCGACAACTGGCCGCTGCACTATGGTCATGCACAGTGTCTTCCCTTTAGATAGCTTGTTACATGGGTCAAGAAGTAATCCCAAGCTTACCAATGCAATTCTAGATTTTACCAAATCCATTAATAGATCTGCAAAGAAAACCAGATAACAGCATAGGCAGTTATTAGCAAAAGCGCTGGATGTTTGCCGGTGTCCTAAGTTAACCCAAGGTATCGGGAAGGAGGAAAATTGCAGGAAATTACATATTATCAATGCATTGGCACTGCTGTCTTGACTTTTGGTTTCTGGACTAGGTCTGATCAGAGGCTATAATTATGGCAAAACAGGTGCTTCAGGCAGCATGGGTCAGCTGAACCATCACAGGCCCCCTGCCACACTAACCAACAGAGTTTTACATATATATTGAATTACCTGGAACAGTTCTGCCCTATGTAAATGACCATTATGCTAATAGTGTGCAACACCACACACATTCTGCCACCTGACTGAGGCACAGAAATGTGTGTGTGTGTGTGTGTGTCAGCAAATCTAATCTAACACACCTCAGTGTTGCTGTTCCTGCATGTTTCGAATGCTCGATAACAAAAACAACACAGAAAATTCAAATGATTAAATCTTCTATTTAAATTTCATCACAGTTAATATTAATCATGAGAAGAAGAAAAAAAATCATGCGTAGCAAGACAGCAAAAGCCAACAAACAGACAGGGAGACAGAATCACGCAAAGTAACCGCAGTGCTTTAGGGAGATGAGATCATGATGGTGGAAATCAGAGGACCCCAGGGACAGAACAGGTGCAAACTACAAGGACAGAGGGCAGCTGCATGAGTGTGACTAATGAAGAATGTTGTCTGTGTGTGACAGTGAAGAAGAAAGACGTGGTGGATTAACAGAAAATGAGATGTGTGGAGAAGAATAGGATTGGCTCATACAGGAAAGAAGAAAAAGGTGCGATAGAAGATGAGAAAATCTCTCTGTTCTGTTAAAAAGGTCAGAAGGTTTCAAGGGGTGAAAGAGAGAGATGTTGCATGTATGCTACACAGTTTGAATGTCATGGTCATCCAGTCTCAGCTAGCGGAGACAAAAGAGCAGAGTGACCACACTTGAGGTAACGGAAGAAAATGAATAAGGTGATCATTAGTTGAATGCCAGGCAAAGGCTAATGAAGGGTGAACAGAGCACAGAGCAGAGCACTGGGGAGCTGAGCTAGCTTTTACCGAGCATTTCTGGGAGCAAGGGCAGACACATTCCAGCCACTCACTATTCTGGTATGATTGGAGTGGTCTGCAGTAAGCCAGCAAGCTCACTGTGATGAGGTTGCGGGAGTAGGGGTACTGAGAAAGCACTGTACCACAAAAGTGATGCTTGTGCCTCAGGGGATCAGGTTGCAAGGCCACGGGTCACCATCTCTGCCCTCTTTTATGGGCTGCATTCCTCAGGCCATGCTAATTTAAAACATATCTGTTGCTCTTGTTTCCACTACATGGCCTTCAGCAATTCTTTTACTGCTTCCCTGACCATCCTTTACTCCTACCATGGCCTACTTTTAGATCTGCAGTGGCTATTCTTTTCTTTGGATGTGTCCTTTTCACTTTGTCTATCTCTTTCATCCTCCACCGGTGTCTCTTTCCTTATACTCCTTTCAGTAGTTCCACAATTAAACGAGTGACTTCTATTTTACAGTTCCTAGCACTGTCACCCATATATCTGCTTGATTTTCTGTAACAAGTACACTTTTTTGATAATCAGTGGTTGTGTTTGCATAAAATTTGCTTATTAATGTTTCCAAAACTTATTTTCTCTGCTTCATATGGCCACAGTAAGGGCAAAGTTGCATTACATAACTGTCTAATGTCTAATGGGGAGACTTTTAGATCTACCAAGAATGCCAAAACTATCAACAGTCTCACTATCATACTAGTAAAAACCCACTGATTTTTATGTCATTTTTAACAGTCCCCCTCTGTTTTGCCTTGCTTCTCTTGGCCATAATCAACCATACAGGTTTTTAGCATATCAACACATTTATCACATTGTGCATAACTTAAAAGTCAAAGTGTTGCCATACGAAAGACCGGACCGCCACTTGAAGTTGTCTATGGTGATTAACGTGCCAGAGTTCTCCTAATTCATCCTGGGTGAGTAATTACTGTGTCTCCAGTTGCACACTTACTGATTAAAACTGCATTCTCTTTCACAGTGACCCTGACAAATAAGTGTCAAAGTCACAGTACGAGCAATTTGAAAGCTTTTTTTAATGTTCAAAACATTAAAAAATTGAATAACTGACAAATTTAATAAAAATACTAAAACTATCATAAAAAACTAAATCAACATCACCATTATGTCAAAGTCCATCTGTAGCATGTAAATTGGATTCGTGTTTCTGGAATATATGATAATATCATACTGGTACTTTTGGTCTTTCTGTTACTGATCTTCCCCATTATCACTAAGCATTGCGGACTAAAAAAAATCATCATGATTTTAAGATAAAAGCTGTGACTATTAGGTTATCAAACTACTATTGTGCTGGTACAGTCTTCTTTTTATTATTCTTTTTCTGCTTGGGCTCTTTAGCGTTCACGCAGTGAATCACCTGCCTCTATTTATTTCTATTACTACCGTCCTCTTCTCACACCAAACCTCCTCACGTATGGCTTCACTACATCCATGAATCTTCCCTTTTCCTCTTCCCTGGTGGCTCAACCTTCATCACCGGTCCAAATATCCACTATCCCTCCTCATCCTCCTCTTGTCCAAACCATCTTAATCTTGACTGTCTAATTTTGTCACTAAACTGCTCAACTGAACTGGCCTTCTAATATACTCAATTTTAATCCTGTCCATCCTGGTCACTCCCAATAAAAATGTTACCATCTTCAGCTCTGCCACCTCCGGCTCAGCCTTCTATCATTTTGTCAAACCCACCATCTCCAAGCCACACATCATAGCAGGCCTCACTGCAGTCTTGTAAACCTTTCCCTTCACTTTTGCTGCCATCCTTGTGTCACAAATCACCTCTGACACTAATCTCCACACACTCAACCTAGTCTACACTTTCTGTTTCACCTTTTTTTGCACTGTTCATTGCTTGGCTGTGTTTGTGTGAGACAATGAGGAGTATTTTTAGTTCAGCAGTTTCCAGTGAATCATTCCACAGAACAGAATATTACATGGGTCAACACATAATCCCCATTAAGCCCAGCTGGCAATTTGGGTTCTAGCATATTATTGTCTGTATAAATATAGAAGAGTCATCAGCATACTTTATAATTGAATATTCCACCATAGGGTAAGAAGGAGAAGGGAAGCGAACCAAGCAAGAACTCCTGTCAAAGCCAGTAAATGCCAGCTGTCAGGAACTGTATTTCTGTCAATTTAACAATTAATATATCAAGGTATTTAATCTCATCCACCTTCACTACCTTGGCTCCTTCCATCTTCATCTCTCCCTCTCATTCATGCACATGTATTCTGTCTTGCTTCTGCAGACTTTCATTCCTCTGCTCTCCAGTGCATACCTCCACATGACTAGGCTTTTTCCTGTTCCATACTCTAACTACACATGACAATGTCATCTGCAAACGTCATACACAAAGATGTTCTAAAGAAGGAACCAAGCAAATGTCATAACTTTACTACTATATTCTGCACAGTTATGCACAAAAGAGATGTCTATAGTCTAATAACCATAGACACATCTGTCTGTGTTAAAAGTGATTTGGGACTCTCTGGCTGGTTTACCATTACTGTCTATAGTTGAAAGTAAATCTCCCTCTCTCTCTCTCCTCTGACCACCAACAGTATGTCTGCACCAATGTAGTGTGTGATGCACAGCAACAACTCTGCTGCCCCATCTGTGCTGCACAATGTGTGTTATACTGCGTCGACAACCATATAAATTAAATGGAATCCATATTGTACGCTGTTATCAAAGTACACTAATTTACATGGCCTTATGTGTCTAGTAAGTCTATGGCAGGGCTGTATCAATATCTTGAGGGAGCATATTAGAGAGTTGGATCTGTATATAAAAAGGACATGTACCAAATGGCAGGTCGTTTTGCAATCGCTCAACGCAAAGGTTCTAGAAATCTTCTAACATGACCTGGTAATTGATTGGGTTAGGGCCACAGCAGCAACGTTCCTATCCAAATGTACTCTGCTACATGCAATGAAAGGCAAGAAAGAAATCTCAGATAAAAGGTCTAGGTTAAGCTACTGAGAGCTGGCCACATGTATGAACTGATGTACTGGTTGTAAGAAACAGATCAAAAAGAAGAGAAGCTGTGGATAAAATCCAAACTGCTTTGAGAACTCCCTTTTTTTTAACACATCAGTAAATGTAGCACAAGCTGCAACAACTCTGGCAATTTGTTAAAAGCGTGTTTGCAATCTTTCATGCATGATATTTTGTATAAAAACAATAAAACTCGTTCGCACTCATCACAATATCTCCAATGGTTTTGTGGTTGTATTTGGAACCAAAAAAATGTTCCTACAAGATTTACATCAAGTAGAAATTAACCAAATGGATCACAATGCGTTTCCAACCCTTCTCAGTGGATGAGAGTCTTCTCTTTGAAGTGGATAACGAAGCCCTTAAACGACTGCAGAAACATTCAAACGGCCCCTCCGACAGCTTTTTTGATTGATTTTTCATTTGTCCCAGATATTTCATCTCATTCCTTTCTGAGTCTTTAAATGATTAAACAAAATTTTCTCTCTGTATTTCTTTGTCTCTTGCCTTTTTTTTTAAACTTTGCCTGTTTACACAGCCCAGGGAGAGGGATGACAGCAAGCGACAGCTCACATAAAAACTATGTTGTCCCAATTTTTGTCTGATAATATGTTTTAATTTAACTTCCCTCATTAGAAAAGCGTCAGGGTGATAAATATATGTGGCTTGCTCGACACAAGAGTAATTTACACGAGGATATTAATAGATTCATCATCCAGGCTTAAGCACATCAATTATGAAAGGCCTGTAACCTGAGAAAAGTAAAAAAGAGCCCCATTGAAATGTTGATGAGAAATATAATTACTGCAAGTACAGCGGAGGCAAAACAAACACATTAACAATCAACTATAAACACTGAATAATTAAATCAAACTGTGTATAAATAAATATGCTTATTTATGGACATAAAGTTTCATAAGTACTTAGAAGTAATTAGAAACTGCTTTCTGGTGTTTTGATTAATCACACAGTGTACATGGGGGAATTCATATTTTATCAGTAAGACATGTTGTGTTTGCACATCTGCTGCAGTGACTGCGATTGACACTGCTGTCAAACTAGTGTAGCTACTTCAAGCAATACCACAAGAAAGTCTAATCAAGCTAAAAAAAAAAAAAAACTTATGTTACTTAATTTGGTCAGCTATATTTTATTCTGCCATCACCAAAATTCAGTAGGATTTTTGTTCCAGTGACAATGAAATTTGATGGTTTAACAAACTGACTATGACACTCACCACAGCGAAGACTTCTTGAGCACTGTTTTAAGTTTCACAGAACTTAAAGTAGCAAGGTGGCATTTACATTTCAAAACCATATCTCCTTAAACCATTTTTTACTCTTAAAACCTAAAAAAAAAAAAGCACTCAAAGTGGGCTTCAGCTTTGTCATTTCCTCATGAAGCTAGTGGCCTGTTAAGGTAAGATTTTGAGAGTATTAGAGGCAGTCAATGATCAAACTGAAGGAACACCTGAGTAAATTTGATGAAAAAGGGAAAAAAAAAATAGCCAAACAAGAAGCCATCTGAAGGATGTGTTCTGTTTGAAGAGAAAACACAAATGTACCAAAAGGAATCATCTGCGTTCGAGAGTCTAACCTCTGGAACACGAGAGGTCACAGGCCCAGCAGTGTAGCTCTTCGGGTCATGTGATGGTAGTGAGACTTTTGGTCCTTAGGGAGAGCAGCTTGACCTTGGGCCTGAGGGAAACCCCTCTTCAAGGGTATCAAATGACTGAAGTGCGAGGGGCTTAAGGAATGTAGGGAATTTAAAGCGTGGATACAACGGAAGAATAAACTGAATGGAGGAATGGATGTTTGGGTTTATGCGGACTACGGGTTGTGGATGTATTGGAATAACATATATGCTTCTAATGAGGAATTTGGGCCTTGAATTTTCAGCTTATAAAAGAAGGCATGCACTGTTTGTAAAATAAGAAGGCATTTGTGGCAGTGATCATGAAATTGCATGGGGGGAGTTTGAAGATCAGACACAAAGGAGTCACGGTAAAGCCCCAGCTGTTGCAACAGAAACACGCACAGCCTGTTCTGGGCTCCAAGATGCCCCTGAAAACATGCCAGACATGGATAGAGGTAAGTCTCTCAGGGCACCATAACTCCCCCAGTCCATCCATTCTGTCTCAATACCCAGTTGTCACCGGATGCCACATGAGGCCTGATGTTGATGTGGGCCAGCCGTGTCCCCAGAGGTCTAGTGTTCAAACTGCTTCTCATATGTCTGGTTCACCCTTGCTGGACACATCCTCATTTGAGTGCCCTCTATTACAGTACAGGCATTGGTATTTAAATGGGGAAGATAACAGCTTGCTTGTCATACTGTTAGATAGGTGACCTACTTAGGAAGAGGACAGCACAGAAAAACTGGATTTTGAATAAATTGAGGAAACAGAATACTAAATCAAATGTGTGACCAAGTTGCCACGGAAATTGTGCCCAGTGGAGAAGATTATGGGGAGAAGGGAAGTGAAGAGAGGGAAGAGGCATAGAGGAAAATTGTCACCTATCGTGGAAGTGCTACCGAAAAATAATACATTGACAATAAGTGATTTCTGTCTCGTGTAAATTCCAGGCGAAGGCAGCTCATTTGGTTCCCCGGAGCCTATGAATTCATAATGCCTCTCACGCGCACCTCTAGATGTCAAGAGTGTGAGGGGAAAATAACTGAGCCAATTTCAGCCAATACTAACCTCCTGCAGACACAGTCTCTATCTCTGCCGATCACTCCTTCACACACACACACACACACACACACACACACACACACCTGACATGTCTACTGCTCTCTGCCAATTCTTTTCTCTCCCTTCACAAAATGCTTGGCATATTCTTTAATCCCGTTTTGGAACGGGGTGGCATTTACAAGTCAACTTATACAGGACTTTTATCTGAGGTAGCATTGGGAAAGTTGACAGACTAATTCTGACTAGAGTAGAAAAGTTGTCTTTGCTGCCGGGTGCTGTGTGTATGCCCGTCTTCCTGCAGTTTTCATTGGCGAGGCCCTCCAAAGAGGGGTGAGGCAAAAAAGATGGAACCTGAAGTTAGTACGTCAACCAATTTCTAGGCTCAGCATGCTGAGAGGAGGCCTACTTAATTCTGTCTTTGCATCATCAATCTCACTGACTTCTTTTTTGTCTGTTTTTTCTTTGCCCTGTTGCCTTTATGTGTGCCCTCCATCCTTATCTCTCTTTTGCCTTTTTTGCCTGCGCCTGATCCCCTCACGCACTCAGCTGGTACAACTATATATGTGTGCATAAGAGAGTGTGTGTTTCTGTATTTTTTGCTTGTTTAGGATTTTATATAACCAAGTCATTGCTGAAAAATGAAGGGAATGTTTGCATACATGCATGGGCATATAGTAAATGTACAGAAACATTTCATCTGCCCCAAAGACCTGCGTGTCTCCAGGCATGTGCTCTGCCCTCTCTCCCACTCCTTTCAACATAGCCTAATAAATGCAACTGTCATTCCTGATCTGCTTCCAGTAAAAAGGAGCTCACTTCTCTTTGACACCGTGCTGCTTACAGTAAATTCCTTCATTTAAATACCTTCAACCAGGAAATCCAAAAACAGAATGAATGACTTGCGAATGAATGACTATGCACAGCAACCGCTGTGTAAATATTCTGGCTGTGAAGTATAAGCACAAGTGGGTTTGATGGAATGACATGCGATTTTCAACAGGGCAAATTTTAATACATGCAGAGTGTAGGACATGTGTTCTAAGCAGTGGAAGACCTGTGGAGAGAGAAAGCAGCCAGAGTTGTGCGGCAGCCTGAAGCTTTCTCCATCCTCTCTCTGGCCACTGTATGCTAACAGAGAGGCCACACCCAGTCCAGCGCCAGACAGGCAGTCTGCCCTGACTTTGTGGTCTAGCTGCCTGACTATATATGGAGATTAAATAGCAGGGTTGAGCCTTCACCCCCTTGAAAGGCCTTCGGGGAGAGGCCTCAAAACCAACCGAAACCTTAAAACAGCTTGTAAAAAGCCACTTCCTCAGAGCCAAGATTATTATAGCGCAGAACAATGCAACTAGGCAAAATGACTAAAAAAAAAAAAAAACAGGAATGAAGAAGATGCTTTCTGCTGTACTTAGCAGCTAACATTTGTTATCCGCAGACAGACACTTTTCTTTGTAACTTCTAACTTTTTTAGATTTTATAATAGACATAATAACAATTTCAATGTGAAAAATCATCATATTAAAACTCCCAAATCGCATGTCTACCATAAAAAAACAATTTAGTTAAGGGGCCCTAGTGTTATTGGGTATTACTGAGCTAATCAGCAGATCAGCCACGTCAGCATATGCATTCAATTCCTTAAATCAGTTTACAATGATAAATGGCAGCCATTTAGGCCCACAGCTGCTCCTGTGCTGAGTGCTGCCCACATGTTTGTCTTCGTCTCAGTCACTGCTGGAAAGTTGTTTTCTGCGAGACAAATGGGAGAGATCACCGGCGACTGAAGGCAAGACAAAAGGCAAACACTATTAAATTGCCCTACCCAAGAGTCACTACATATGATTAGATTAGATCACTTTCTAGTGTTTGGAGGATAAGCAATACGTGTTCTGTGTAAGTCCACCTGCAGCCACTAAGAGAAACTGGCAACTACAGTTAGAGGAAATTGATATGTGTAACCAGAGAACAGAACTTCTCGGGTCCCCATTTAATGAGTTGCCATTATGCCAGCTTGCACCGAAAAACAGTTTAAGTTTTAAGCCAGAATAAGAGAACAGCCAACAAAGACAATAGAATGATGATTGGGATCCCCATTCAAATGACAAAGTGAATGTGAAAGAAAGCAGCTACACTTCACTGAAACATGTTGGCAACTACGCTGGTTACACGGCAAGATTTTGTGATGGTTATCACAAGGCATTTTGTTCTAATCGCACTGCAGTCAGCTGTTTTTCTCTGCTGTTTGTCTATCAGTAATGAGGGACTCAGCAGCAGCAATCAAAGAGACTCTTATTGTGTTTGTGCAAAAAACAAGAGGTCTTTGTTGGTTGGATCAGGTTGAATCACATTAGGGATTTTCATAAAAGCCTTTGACATCTGGACCAGGGGCAGCGAGGTCTTTGTCTGTGACTCCAATTTGAGTAATGGGCTCTCACACTGTTCCAGAATAGGATATCAGCAGTGTGTCATCGAGGATCTGCTGTCAGAGCCAAACCAAAAGGCTCAATCTGTATAGTATGCAAATAGAAACAAATTATTTATCCTTTTCCTAAACTGTTGATGCATTTCTGAAGGATGCAATTCAGTTGGTTTACCTTTACGTACCGTATCTGTGTCTCCATATATCATACTACTGTTTGGACTTTTATGCAGACTTTAATTCTTTGAAGTCATGATTAGGTTAAAAATTGGCTAAGGTTAGTAGGATATTCAGAGCAAATGTGCAAATACTGGTTTCCCAGTCTGAAACTGTTAACAAGGAGGCCTACTGTCAGGTTATATAAATGATCACACTGAAAATGTCTCACATTTAAGTCAGGAAAGGATTTCAAAATTCATAAACCTGTTCTCAGAACTTTTTGATCAATTGTTATACAGTACACATTAAAATTGAGGGAAACATTTAAAAACATAAATGATGACATGTATGAAGAAGACATTTACATCTTCTAGATTCATTCTAGGTTTGTGGTACTGACCATTGTACGAAAGATGAGATTTTCTTAACTCAGATCCTTTCATTAAATCGTGTGCTGAGAAGACAGGTTGATTTGATCTTCTGGGATCAAATGGAGGCTAGACTGAATATTTATGAGGAGCAGTGTATCGCAAAATTTGCAGAAAATTGATCTGTTGTATTTAAAGGACAATCAGGGAGCCAGAAGTGGCAACCTCTAAATGATCAATGTATCAAACTTACTCTACTGAGAGCTAGAAGGAAAGTCTATAACACTTATAGTATATAGTCACAGAATAATTTACTAACTAAGGAATATAAAAGTCAATCAATTAAAAAGTACTTTTAAAGATCATTGCATATTAGTGATATCTACACCACTTCTCAGCTTGGGAGAATGGGCCAAATGTTTGGCATGGGCTATCACCTACCAGCTTTTCAAGGTTGAGAATGGAAAACAGTCCAGTCTGATGACAGCAGTTTAGAGATATCAGTACCTGAGCCTGGCAGGCAAACAGCAGAGCTCATGATTTGAGAGTGTTTTAAATTTACAGTGAAAGATAGCTGTGGGAATCATCATGTCGGGGAGTTTTTTGAAACTCTGGAGTTGGGCACCTGCAACAACCTAACAACACCATGACTAAAGTAGACTACACACCCTAATTTATAGGTCTATAGTTAAGTAGTTATATAGCAGACAGACTGAAAACTATGTAATATAGTTGATAACCAAAAAAGCTTTCCACTGTCTTCCTCTTATCAAATTCAGGGGTACAGGTAGGGTCAGCATCAGTAGTATCTTTGGGCAGAAGCTGGAGTATAGAGGGAACCCACTCAGGCACAGGCAGAACATGGTTGAGTCAAATCCTTGACCTTCTTGCTGTGAGACAACTGTGCTAACTACCACAACACTGTTTCCCAAAGAAAACTAAGAAATGCAAAGCATTCATCAGTGGCTTTAACATTTCCTGCTGTCATTAATTAATAAATGCATCTGCTAAATAAGACAACAGTAATTTCCGCAAAGAAATATTGCAGGAAGAATAATGGAACAAGACAGAGGAGCACAGTGATTTCCATACTTTTAACCTTACTGCAGCGGCACACATCCAACTTCTTAGCAAGGTAACCAACTTTATTCACTGTAGCCTGTTTGCAGAAGTGTTGTCCGTAGCTACAAAACTGATTAAATGTTGCCAAACTCCTCTTAAAATAAGCAATATTTTTATACACTAGCAGTCTTAATGTTAGACTTTTGTACACCGTTATGTGTTTAATTGTTTAGTGGAACAAAGAAAAAAGAATATAATAGTGTTAGAGACCACTGGTCCAAGGTATCAAATCAGTCAGCAAAAACTTGCTACATTTCATATAGTTAATAAAGAAACAACAGAGCCCCTAAAATTGTTACATTAACCTTAAAAATCAGGGTTCTGTGTTATATTTTAACTATTTTAATTACAGCCTGTGCAAGTATCTAAATGAAAATGGTGACCAGGCCAGTGTACACGCTGGTTTATTTGTGATGGCCCAGTACAATAAAAACAAGGACTAACAAGTACTGATTTTTAATTTGTTAATTAATTAATTTATTTATTTACTTACCAGCAATTAAAAAATAGGTAAAATCATCATTCATTTTAGAGCAGCGTGTAGTTTGATCTCTGCTTCAGTTTCTTTAAAGATACAGATAGAGAGTGGGCTCAACAATGAATAGTTCCTCAATCACCAAGCATCCAAATAAACACCTGGTCTTGCACATAATTAATTTTGACATTTTATGCCCCCCAAAAAGTCACATTTTACAGTAGAATCATACCATACCAAGATTAATATTATGAGCACATTTGAACAGAGGTTTCCTAAACTCAAGCCTTCAAGTCAAGTTTTTTCTTTTTAATGCAAGGCTGGCTCTGGCAACAGATCCAGGAATTAGTTATTAACATGTGTTATGTTGATGTTTTCATTTTTATTTTTTAAACTGTGACAATGAAGTTTGCTTAGTGACAGATAGGTTTGCAGTAAATATTGCTGCCATGTCATGATACAATTGTAAAAAAAAAAAAAAAAAAAAAAAAACAACAACAACAACAACAACAACAACAACAACACAACTGTAGTCAACGTTTAGGCATTTAAATACATTAGCTCTCGTGGAGGGAAGAAGGGTGGGGCAGTGATTTTGGTTTAAAGTAAGGACATAATAGATGGTAACATAGAGAAAATACCATGTGATGACATGCAACAATTTGGAAGTCTGCAGCTTTACCCACATATCCATTTATTTGTGGCACACTGATTTTCTATTTTTGGAAATATGCACACAGCTCTTGCACACTCTCTCTGATATACTCCTAAACAGATGCAGTCGCACCTGCACCGTGACTCGTTCTTCCCCCACTGCACACAATCACCCTCCTCCAAGCTCACTCAGAGCTTTTACCCTGCAGTCACATCATGTCACATCATCTACATTATAGCATGATCTCCACTTAAACATTCAGAGATCAATTGGGTGTCTACAGTACTTTGCAAAGTTTGGGCAATAGTCTCTATAAACAGCTGAGCTTCATGATTCATTCAGTGATACTTCATAACTCATTCCGAAATCTACAATGTATTTTACGGCAAAAGGTGCAAGACATCCTGGTGCATTCAATCCATAAACTCTTAGTATTTTTCAACAAATCAAAATAGCAGAAACCTGTCTTTAGAGCCTATGAATACACTATCAAATTGTGACTATCATTTGTTATCAGTAAACTCCAAGTTACTCCAAGTACTCCAAGTTTGCAAGATGTGAATGACAAACATTTAATGCACTATATAAAATGACTATGCACAAGAAATTATGGCAATGATGTCTTATTCTTTTTAACGTTGACACGTTCTAAAAATCGATTTAAAAATGTATCCAATTGTTAAGAGCAATGGCAGCCATTCCCTCCTAACATACAATAACACCACAGTTATGAGGTATCACAAATATTCTATTAGGACAAAAGTACTGGCCACCTGGGTGGACATGATGGCCAACATTAAATAGTTCAATCCCCCCCATATGGAAAAGAAATAGTAAAAACATATATGATTTACTCATGAAAGTGGCCACTTTCTCATTACTTTCATATATATATTTTTAGTAAGTATCCAAAACATACAAGTTTCATTATATAATTTTTCAAGGGATCTTATATGTGTTTTCACTCTTGTATGCTTTTCATAAAAGTTTCATACAAGACAGATACAAACTTTATAAGATTTATATATATCTTTTCCATATGGGCCAGCTATTCTAGTTTGCATGTTGAAGTATCCTTAAGCAAGACACTAAACCCCAAGTTGCGCTACTGCAGTGTAAGCGTGTGAATGTTGTTAAGTGCTTTGGCATAGAAAGAAAACACATTTGAATGAATGGATGAATAAGGTTTGTAGTAAGGAAAGGGTTTTCAGCATTCAAAGCAAGTAGAGAAGCATAAGTACCAGTCCACCTACTGTACAGGAGCTTGACCATGAAAATCTTATTACAGTACCACACTTGAATTAAGACAGCTCTCGAGAGCGACCCATTCAATCAACCAACCAAGACTTAAGCTCATGATTATAGAGAAAAAGCACTACATAAAACCATATTATAAATATAATCGACAATGAATACAAATATAATATTAAAGAAAGCAGAATTAAAAGAAACCAGTTTCCACATAAATATTTCAATCAGTGCTTTTGTAGACTGGATAAGCAACGGGAACAACTGACAGTAGGATTTGTGAGTGCTGAAATGATTATATTATAAAAATGAACATTAACTTTCTCAATAGTGCTTTAAAAGTGCAAACACCTGCACTTACAAACATCTGACTGGTATTCCCCCTTCTGGGTATTTTAAGAAGGATTCATCATCATCATCATTCGTTTGATCAGTAATAAAATGGCAAAGGTATTTCACCTTTTTATAAACTTTAAGAACATTGTCTGGCAGTTTAGTTTAGTCTTTTATCGTGCTTGGTTCTATATATCAAAATAGCACTTTTACTAACATTGTACTTTATATGATTTTGCACACCTATTAAGTACATATATTGAGCTGCTGTAAACCAACATTACCTGAGCTGAAAAGGTAAGGTTGGTTTACTGTGGTTTATCAGTGTTTCACCTAGCAGACATCCAGTGTTACAGACTCTTAGCTACATCCCTGGCGTCGTAACACCCAGGAACTCATTGTCATTTTAATTTACCAAAAAGTTTCCAGTAGTTTTCTCGATCAAAAGCTTTAGAAGCATCAATAAAACAGATGACGACAGATGGATCTTTGACTCAAGTTAATCATTTCTTTAAGTGTATATATACACACATGTTAGTACCATGCTTTTGCTTGAAGCCAAACTGATTATCCAGAGAAGAGATATGCACACTCACTCTATCAGGCAGGATCCTTTTTAGGATCTTAGATAAAATTCTGGATAGTGCAATCAGCCTATAATTTTCCAGACAGCTCACTTTCCAAGCTTTTAATAACTGGGACTAGCAAAATATGCCATGGGTCATAGAACCAGGGAAACAAAGAACTAAAAGAGGAGCTAGCCTTAAACTAGCATTTTAGATGTCCTGCAGTATTGTGATTCAAATCACTCTTTACTATCAAATAATTTATGAATGGCTTCATATACCTCATGTGTCAATATACTTATAGGTTCATCACTGATGTCAGAATCATCCACATATCGTTAACTTTTTAACAGCTGAACAATGTACTATAATGCTGTTTCCATAATGCTGCAATATCTGCCCCAGATACACCTTCAACCGTACACTGAAAAAAAGGGACTGGCCATCTCTTGGATTTATGTAAGCATCTTGCATGTATTTAACACAATTACCTCATGTTTTAAAGATAAATGTAACTATATAGTGTAAAAACTACATGATATGCAGAAAGGGTGTATTAAATTGTTCATATCATGTTCAGGTGAAGTAAGTCAATAAGATAGCAACATTAAATCTCGTGAAACCACGCGTGATTTCATCTCGCGGGCTTTGGATCGTGGTTCAAAAAAGGCATCCATCTCAGTCAAGTCGAGCAGCCAACTCTACGTTTTTGGTATGTCTTGATTTTTTGAATTAATATTTACCATATTTCAGCCAAATGTAGTTAAACGTCTAGAGTGTCGCCATGTAACATGCTAAAAAAGAGCCATTAGCTTATTTGCTGTTTTATCTGTTGTCAAAGAATTGGCGCTTTTTCATTTGAATTTGTCTTTGGCACAAGAGCCGTAATATCACATTAAACCTAATTATGAGGCACTCATAACATAATTTGGTTTTCTGTGTGAATAGATTTGCCAACTGACTCTTCAGTTACATTGTGTATTTACTGCACCGTGGTGTTAGTGAGATTTTGGACATTGAACAGCTTTAGCTAATATCATTAGCGGCATTATGCTAGCTTACATCCCTACCCCTCCTGCCCTCACCTGCTGTCCTTTTCTTTTTGTTTTTTTTGCTGCACATTGAGAGACCACATCTATTCTGCATTTCACCAGGAGTCAGCTGATGGATTGTGGGTTCAAGGTGTTATGGTAAGAAAGTATATTCTATTTTCGCTTAAGGTTTCTGTAACTTAATTATAATAGGTTTTGTATAATTATTAGGTGCATGCATACACAAATAGACCACCCTATTAAAACAACTGAGAAATCCAAAATCTGCCATAGGTTTAACTTATACCTGTATGTATTGTCAGAAAGGTGATTACTGGACTCACATTAATGCACACTTGAACTAAAATGAGGTTGTAACTTGTGGGTTCTTGGGTTGCAAATCAGAAACAAACATCTTTGGATTTTTTTAATCCCATAAGATCTGGAAACACAGTTTTTATTCAACAAAACATTACTGATTAACCAAGCACAGTGCCTGCTGTTATTTCAAAATTTCAAAATGTTATTTCAGATAAAATGCAGCATTCCAGTGCATCCCAACCATGCCTTTACAGTCAAGGTTTCTGACGGAGCTGAGTTTCTCTCTGACAGTCTGCTGAAAGTGTTTGCAAAGTGATCGGGGGAACAGTGCACAAAGCTAAAGGATGTAGCTGCCATGATGACAATAAGAACTTTAAAATTCTTTAACTACAAAGTGTATATGTATTGCATTAGGTCAGTAAAAGATTTTTATGCTGCATCCATTGAAACAGTCAACTATTACCTGTGAGTACTGATTCCACTGAAAGGATGCCATTCTTTTTTGTCATGCATTTACTGGCCCACTGAGAAAAAATCATCTTTTTTTAAAAATATATGTTCTGGAAACTATATATCCATAAAGTTGATGTCAAACAGGAATTTTTGATATTGCTTTGTAGATGCTGGTGTTGCATGTTGACTGGTTTAAAAAGTCAAGTTTTTGTCTGGGATCATTTTCTTCTGTGCTACTGAAAAGTTCACAAATCTCTGTTTTCTTTGTTATAATACTTTAGGATGACATTAATGCTCGGAGTCCCTCATCAAAGTGCTCCGCATCTGTGTGAAAGACAATTGCAACATCTTGGTGCAGGAGTTCATGGTGAGTGTTTTATGAGTAGATTGTGGCTTTGCAACATTTAAAAATGCATTTAGTTATCCACTTGATCCTCATTGGACTGGTTAGGACCAGTAGTCCTCTTTAATAATTTGAAGTTCACATGAGGCCTAGTAGTGAACTCGGCCGCCGGCCCTTGAGGCCCCACCCCTACCCCTGTATTAGGGGTCACATCAGTGTGAAAAAACTTTAAATTTGTCATTCTAGTGAACAAAGAAAAATCCCCCCAATATTTACATTAGCTTTTGTTTGAAAAAAAAAAAAAAAAAAAAGACCAACTGACCAACAGCTAACCAAATTGTGGGGCTGAAAGTCTAAATTCTAACATCTTCTGAGTGACATAACCTGGATTTCTGATGGGCCGGTGTCTTTCTAACAAAAACTAATGTAAAGCATTTGAAATTATTATGTTTTTCACTCTCACTTAGAAACTCTGTTAGACCATGAATGGCAGCATGGCAGGCCACTCTTTGGCTATAGCTATTTACTATGGTTTAAATTACTCTAACATTAGAACTGGTAGATTCAAAAGAGATGAGTTTAAAAAGGAATATTAAAGAAATGTTTTGTGTTTAACCAGGACTTGACTGAGGCCACTGCACAGATTGAGAAAACCACAATGAACATCTGTCTCCAGAGATGCGCCAGGCAATGACTTTTCTGATGTTGGCATCATCATCGAGGGTATAGTAGTTCTTCAAGATCTGGATAACGTGACCTTTGCAGTAGCCATGCTGTTTGGACCTTTTTTATTCCTTCAACATGAGTTACCCATCACAGCTCTGCTACACTTTTGAGGTGATTCAATGGGTGGTAATGGAGTTGGATGCAACTCAGCTCTCAAGAAAAGCTCACAACTAAGACAAAACTGCTCCTGCAAGGAAAGCTCACTGTTATGCATGCAAGGTGATCAGCTCTAGGTGAGAGGACATTTAAATGGGGCAGGGATAGCTCAGTAGGTAAAGTGGTCGCCCCATGATCGGAAGGTCGGCGGTTCGAATCCACTTAACGGCTACCCTGAGGTACCCCTGAGCAAGGTACCGTCCCTACACACTGCTCCCCGGGCGCCTGCTTAGTGGGCTGCCCACTGCTTCACTGAGTGAATGGGTCAAATGCAGAGAAAAAACAAGTAATTTCCCCATGGGGATCAATAAAGTATCCATTATTATTATTATTAAATCTCACACTTGTTCTGCTGCATTTTTGAAGCTCAATTCCAGGAGCAGATCGCAGGGTTCATTTTTATATACTCTGCAACTGCCATGAGGACAAGCTGTTTTTGTTGTTGTTGTTTGTTTTTCCTTTTGCTCTGTACAAGTTCTCTGTTTGTCTGTTTGGCAGCATTTTTCAATTTCTGTTTGTATTTTTTCTTTTTACTAGTGAAGAGATGTAGCGTGAACAGTTATACAGTCTAAATATCCCATATGGGTCGTGTGAAATGGTATTTTCAGTTTCATTCAGTTGAAGTAAAGAACGTTGAATATTTCTAAGTATGCTGTTTTGAACCAAGATGTCACAGTATGATCAGTGCTGTAATTTTTGACAGTCACTGTATCAATGTTATTTTTGCGTCTCTTGAATAAAGTTTTTGACCTGCAAGTGCTAATTTCTTTAGTTATTGGGGTAAAATGGGTAATGTTAATAGGAAGGTGTTTGCCAATTCAGTAACCTAATTTAATGTTAATGGAAACTACCATTTCCTCAAATTGTTTAGTTATAATTGTTGTTTAACTGAATCTTGACGTCAGAGGCCTTAAATAGAATGTTTTGTATTGTCCTGTAACATTTTTCAAAAGAAACAGTCTAATTTCTTTGCTGTGATTGATTCCAGAGAACACGGAAGAACTGACATTATTTAACTGTTGATTTATATAGATTCAGTGGAGGAGTAATGTCAGTTTAATTCTTTACCTACTGTCAATGCAGTGAAATTAGACATTTTGTTTTTAAAGGTTACTGGTGGATGCCAGCAACCATCTTGGAAGAGAACAATACAATCTGTTATAAGGCCTCCATTTGAAAATTGTGTATTTGATACTAGAATATAATAGCAAAATGTAATTTGAAGATAACATGTAGTATTTAAGTGACCAAGTAGTATTGGGTAAAAGTTATTGAATGGTGTTGGGATAAAGTGAAAAAATTGTGAAGGATTAAAATATTCCAAGAGCTCAAATTACTTCATCAAAACATGTTTAAGTCACATTTTATCAACACAAATTGCACAGGTTTATTGAACATGAATAAATTGTGTTAATTTAACTCAATTGTTTAAGTTGCTGCCAAAGCAAAACATCTGTGTGCAACAAATGTCCACCATTGAATTAAGTAAATCCAACAACATATTTTTTTCAGTGTACACGGTAGAGGCAGTTTGCAATTATTAAGAGCTTTTCCCTCTTTCTAAAAATCTGTGACATTATTTCTCAGCATTTTCCTGGCCATAGAATCTGTCCTCATAACTTACTTATTTTTAGATATAAAACGAACAGCAAACTTATATCAGGCATTTGCAAGCTTTTTCTGTTCAAACTCTGGGCCTTGCTTAGGTCTTACAGCCATGGCCCAAAGTTTATAAGCTTCCTTTTATGCTTACGTTGGACATCAAACGATTTACCACTTTCATGCAGAGCAGCCACTATATCGTCATACATGGAACAAAGTTTACGTTTAAGCTCAAGATTCTTACATTTGACATCCTTGCCTCTATAATAAATGTTGTTTAAATATTTATCTGTCTTATTATAACAGGCCAAGAAGTCATGTTCATAAAGGCTGACCAGTCTAATTTTACACTGGTAGTATTATTAGTGACATGATTCTTTCCCATTTTTTCTGGCAATTCTTCCACATTTACAGTAAAAGCTAAATTTATATGGTCTGACACAGCTATCCAATACTTAATACTTTTCTAATGTTGCATTCCCAGCTGTACTGATGCAATGATCCAGCCATGATGTAGTATGCCAAGCTTCACTTATATATGTGTGGCTCTCTGAGCAGTAGCACTTCGCTTGACAGAATAAGATAAGCATCTTCACAAAAATAGATTAAGTGGTTAGCAAACAGCCTAGAACTGCCATCTGAAAGATCAGCATTAAAATCACCCACAACATATATACTGTACTGTTATCTTGAACAAATGCATTAATAAGAGCAAGCCTACTAAGATATTCCTCCTCATTTTCACACATTTCAAAGGGGGTATAAACATTAAGGATGACAAAACTATTGTTATTCTATGTATACTGTATACCAATACACCAGTGTACATCCAGCATCAGTTTTTTGTCCCAGAGCACAGCCTGTAGTCTGTCTCTTACTAGCTGTGTTTAGATCTGTCCCCACAACCAAAAAAATTGGCTCAAGGTTAGTTAGGTTTTCCCAAGTCTTGTTTAGGTAATCATGTCTCTAGCAAACATAAAATGTCACATTCTGCAAGCAAACTGTCCACAACAGTACATTTAGCTTTATCCCCTGCACTCTGTCTCAAATGCAGGCCAACACAGTTGTAAGACAATATCCAAAGAGGTTGCTGTATGGTTGGTGATATGTCAACACCAGGGGACACAATTATTCCCCCTGCTGTATGCACTATGTTGCGTGGTTCATGATAATACCAGACCAGAGCCCCTTTAGGCCAGAGTTCGGGGTTATACATTTCACTAACGTCATTATATTCAGCAGTGATGTTCAAAGAGCTGAACCTGCTCCATATATTGACAATTTGGCATCTCTGCTGACTCTTGAGTCTTTAAGATACTGATGAAGCGTTTTTGCATCTACATCTGAGGCAAATTTACACAAATTTTTCATAATTACTAATTTAGTCTTTACAGTTTTTAAAGTACTCACAATTCCAGTGCCAATCATAGATGCAGTTCCAGGCCCCTCGTTGCGTCCAGTGGTGCCAACATGCATTTCCGAACCTGAAGCAACCTTTTCCATCGTTCAGCGAGGTGTGGCCCTTCTTCACAACTTTACTCCATTTTGGAGAACATGTAAAGAGCTGTTGATCTTTTGTCATAGCAGTTTCTATGTTAGGACCAGAGGCTATCATCGGAGCCTGATATTGCCCACAAACCAAAATCTCTGGACAACACACTGACTTATCACTCATTTGGATCCTGCCAAGCCTCCAGCTCCCTGCGTCCTGGCCAGATCGCCTTTACTTTGACTCCCCCGCAGCTCCTCAAAATAATTCCCCAGAGGAAAGTGAGAAGCGGTCCTCGGTCCCTGAGCATTCAGAGTAGCAGCCCCAGCCAGCACGTCAGACTGACACCAAAGAACAGTCACACATTGGTTGACTTCCACAGCGCCAGGCCGAAGTTGTTCACAAACATCCACCTGAAGTTTGACTACACGTTTCAAAGCACCCAACTTGGCACACAGCTGGTCCATTCGCTGTAATAAACAACAGCTATCCAAACTGGAGTATGCAACAGGCAGCAGATCATCCAAATGATGAGAGACAAATCCAGGGATATTCTCCCCACACTCATTCAGCACCTTAAGGCAAAGTGTCATATTGCTGATGTCCATATGCTGTCCACACTGCTGTTAGGTAGCAGGACACAGCTTAAACATAACTTTTGTGTGATCAATGTGTTCGTGGCCAACAACACAATTTCATCCTGACTTAAAGTTTTGTTTTTACCGCAAGGAAGTTAAGTAGTTCATCCTCCACAATTACCCTGCCGTTAGTCATGCTGGTTTTAATCGAGACCTGCTATAGAGATCAGTCAATCGAGACCTGGATCTGCTACACCACCATCTGCTGCATCCACCATCTTGCATCAAATCTTCTTTCTTCACATTTGTGAAAAATTCTTTCACAAATGTTTGAAAAGCCAAACTTTTGCAACGGGGACTATAACACCTAAATTCAAAAATGAAGCGATAATATCCATATGGTGTAGAATCTGACTCTTGGGAACTGTGCAGTGTAGCTGTACTTTACAGACTGCACACGCCTGATGAGGAACATAAACTTCAAAACTCTTCCATTGAAAAACAAAAACCTTGAAATTTAAATCCTACAAGATAAACTCGGTGCATTTTTCATTGCAAACAATGTGCAGCAGTCACATTGTTTTTGTCTTTTCATATCTCCAGGATATAGTGCTTAGACTTCTTCAACAAATATGTAAAAAACATATTACAACAGAAAAAGAAAATCGAAATCAAATCCCCACAATATTGCCTGCAAAGGCGAGATAAATCTGATAAATCACATTATTAACTATTGTGTGTATGTGACAAGGCTATCTTCTTACACTAATGAAATAGAGCCTTGAAGAGCATTTTGAGCGTCAATAATTCTGAGATCTGGAACCAGTCTTCTTTTATTTATGCTTTAGGATTTTATCCATTAGCACTCTTATCTGCTGCCAAGGATATACCTTGTCTATCCAATGTTACAAGTCATTTTAAATGAATTTATTAGATATATACGCTTGAACACCTCTACTATCATCTATACAGTTTATAGGGAGCAATATAATGCCCAGCCTGAAAATAACCCCAACCACACTTCCATCTTTTTGTAGTGCATCTCTTTGTCTAAAGCAGGGGTTTCCAACTCCAGGCTTCAAGGGCCAGCATCCTGCAGGTTTTAGATATCACCCTGGGTCACCACACCTGAATCAAATGAATAGTTCATTACCAAGCCTCTGGAGAACTTCAAGATATGTAGAGGAGGTAATTTAGCCATTTAAATCAGCTGTGTTGGATCAAGGACACATCTAAAACCTGCAGGACACTGGCCCTCGGGGCCTGAAGTTGGACACCCCTGGTCTGCCAGCTATTTGGATGACAGCCTATGTGAAGTCATGACCTACCACAGATCTACACAGGGCTCCAAGGAAGCCCACAAGTTGACTGGATTGATTTCCTTTTATTTTATGTGCCAAAACAAGCTCTGATATTCAGTTGTGCCACATAATGCTCTGCTCCACCATCTTTGCGTAATTCAGGATATTACATGCATTCTCAAATAATGAACATTTACTGATTCACACACATCCACACCCACAAACACTTCTGCTCGCTTTTAAATTTTGACAGAGCACAGGTGTGGCTTTCAATCTACTCACGTCATGTTCATTGGACAGTAATCTGTCTCTCTGCTCTTGAACAGCAGTACAGCAGATTTTGCTGTACTGGTTGATGGTTACGACAAACAGGTTTCACAGGAGATAAGTGCAGATTCCTTTGTCGTAGACCCAAATCTTGTTTGAGACCTATTATTGTAAGCATGTTGATTAATGATTAATTTTAATTTTTTGTCAAGGCACCTTGGATTGTGACAAAATGTTTTGTCACATTCATTCAAATGAGAGATTCTCGGCTGCTTTTGTGATATCAGCACACAGATGCTTTGTGCTGATATCATACTGTGTTTAAGACAATGTAAGATCTATCAGTCATTCTCTCTGACAGTAGAACCAAAACAGCAGTTCTAACCATAGCAACTGTGCTGCGGGAGAAAAGGCTGCACGATGTTAAGATGACAGGAACTTTTGACAGACGAGGAAAGTCAGGGAGTTTTCTGATTGGATAAGAGACTGCTCTGTGATGTTGGGCTCCTCATCCATAAACAAATACATGCTCCAGTTAAGCTGCATCTTTGCCTTGTGAGGGGAAACTTCACGAATGCAAAGCACAATGGGAGCATAACACATCAAAGCCCTAATCTCGGTGATCTCCAGAGAGCAATGTCTTTCTTTTCTCACTTTCAAAAGTAGCATCTTCTCCCAAATGCTATACCCAAGTGAAGTTAAGAAAGAGCCTTAAGTACATACGGCTCGACATTGCATTCAAAACATGACTGCAGGTAATGAACAGAATTCCCAAATGATTTCACAGATCTACTTGTGAATTTGAGTATACAAAAGAAAGTTTACTCCTCATATGAGCATCGCAGAATTTAGCAGTTCAAAAACTGTTTGACTGACAAAATATTTTATAGATAGAGGTTTGCACTAGTCAAAAAAATAAATACAAATCTGAATAATACCCTTTAAGTGCTTTTTGCAGTTTTTATGACTGTTAAGAGACATTTTAAATACTAAGAACGTCAAGTAAGTTTAAGGGTTAAGTCTTTGTTGTAGATTTAAGAGTAGGTTTAAGGCTAGGACAAGGAGAGTTGCCAGATCTACTGAAACGGATCCAAATATCGTGCATGCATGTGTGTGCGTGTGTCATACTCAAAGCACTTTATCCCATTAGCTCAGGTTTGAGGACGCAACCACTCCAGAATAGCAATAGAATTTTGGCATCATTACATTTTATTCAAACTGAAAGCTGATGACAGTGTGGCATACTGTAAGCCTGATTGCAGACATTCACTTTGTCAAGCTTAATCAATCGTTCTCATTTCCACAGTGGTGGTCAATCAATAATAAAGCTAATTTGAGAGATTGTTGTTATGCACTTATGGGTTCATGAGCAAAACGCCACACAGATGAACAGTGATATGATGTGGTCCTGACAAAGGATTTTTCAGCTAAAAAAGTTCAGGTTTCACAATAATGATTACACTGGTAATTCATGATGTAGAAATATGTACACGGAATATAAATCTGTGTTCACATTAGGTTAATTGCATGTGTCATATAATAACAGAGTATTTAAAGCTAAAAAATTATCAATGAACTTGCAGATGTTGCATGTCATCATCTTAAGAATATCCTTTACTCTCTGGAAATGTTCCCTGTCAATGTATTTAGCAGCTGTCGATTAACCACAGTACTCGAAACAGACTGAGTCACTGGCTTTTACCACTTCTGGTAAGTTGTAATTAATTAATTTGTTTATTTTTGGGAGAAGGGGGGGGGGGGGGGTGTATTCTTTTTTTTTTTTTTTTTTTTTTTACATTATTTGTTTTTCCCTTTTCCCCCCTGCAACCAATGGATCAAATAATTTAGTCAGACAAAGCCAGTACTGATCAAATCGCAATGACTAATTTGTACTGATTTATTTAATTATATTTCCAATTGTGAACATATACCACCTGCTACATGATACATCTGTCCCACCCACCTGCTTGGGTCATGCTTCTATTAAGGTTTATTTCTTTCTGACATGAGCATTTCTAAACAAAAGCTTCAGTTTAATCTTTTCTGTTCAATACAAACAACAACAACAAAAAAAACCCTCAACTTAAAAACTTTAGATTTAACTACATACTCTACAATAAAATGCCAGTAGTTTGATGATGATTGAGTTTAACAATAAGTCCTGTGGGAGAATGCATGAAAATGCTGTCCAATTTGAATGGTGAAGAGAACAACACTTGTTTAGCTAAGCGCCTTTGTGAAGTCTTCTAAAGCAGATTTTTATTTTCATACTTTGGTCAATACTGTATATGAGTAATACTTTATTCCCTACATTGAAAACAAATAAATAAATAATAAGGAAAACAGGAAATCCTACATCAATATAATTGACCCTAAAAGGCAGCACTTTTGGCATTTTGTACTTAGTGTTGCATTGATTGTCTGCAAAATTCAGCATGCGCACACACCATTTTGTTCACTTGGTCTTACTTCGTGAAACATTAAGACTGGAATGCCGGAAACAGAAATGTAGGCCACAGTCTCCAATTGCAATTCCATTAAGGGAGAAAAAGAAATAGGCACAGTGCCATCAGAGTGAAAATCTCTGTAGAAATATGGAGTGTCGATGTTTCCATCAAAAACTGAACTGCAAGGTGTCTGAAGGGTCAGAGAGGACAGTGCGTGATGCGTTCCTCACATCTGTCCACTTCATTTGGAAGTTAGAGATTTTCTATCTGAGGTCTCTGTGGACATTGTGAGAGGTAAAATAAGGACCTGCTTTGGATGAAAGGAACAATACACTGGTGCGGGAGTTATATCTAAATTGTGCTCTATATATGTGGAATGCAGACAGGATTTGCTAACACGCTAACAATCCTCTCTTTTATCTTTGATGCTACCAATTCTTCCTCAGTCAGGTCTTTTCGCTGCTCTGCTGAGAGCCTATAACTAAACTGCCCTGATTTCTTTCTCATCTTTCTATGTTTCTAAGCCTTTCTCACAAGTTATCAGCACAAAACCACCCAGATGGGTGACTTTTGACCTCCAGCATTGACTACTTAAACCCCAGGGTGGAGAACTCTGGATAAACTACTCTCCAAAGCAGAGGTCTCACACATACAGGATTAAAATGCTAAGGAGCAAGTGAGTACATCCTTAGTTCATCCTCATCTGCATCTTAATTCTGCTTATAATGCAGTACCTGTATGTAGCGCTCATATAAGTTGAACAGATCGTAGTACTGGCACCTGCCACCTCACTAGAGGGGAGTTATGTGCCTAAAATGAAAGGCAAGAAAATGGCCTAATGAGTTTTATACACTGGGTCCCCTTGTGTTAGAAAGGAAAGAACAAAGCAGAATTCACAGCAGGGTGTTAGCTGGAGAGTCATATGAAGAAATGGGGAAAAAATAAGAAGGAAGAGAGAGGCCTGTGGGGTTCAAGAAACCTTCAGGGTGGACTGTGGGCCCATCTTTAATTGGCAGGCCAGTGTGTGCCTGGATGACCACCAAGCAGGACTACTGTAGCAGATATGACCAGAGGGCAATGTAGGCACACCACCACATGGCACCAGCTTCCTCCCAAACCACCATCCTAGCCCTTCCTGAGTCTTCCCACAATCCCACAGGCAATTCCATCTGCTTCTGTTGTTCCTCTGCTCTCATTAAGGAGGACTGGCTGGGGCAAAACACACTCAGACAGGACAGGTGCCAAGTTCTCCAAATATGCCATATATGGCAATGCATCTCATTGACCCAGTAGGGTAATATCCAACTCCAAATAGGCCTGAGGTTACAGTAGCTATTATTACAATCTGGATGGTTCAGCATCACTACTATTGAGACTATTCTAGAGGACATATTTATTATAATTTTGAAATTATTCACTTTCCTTGACAGGTATGGAAAATATGGAGAACTTGACGACATAGAAGATAAGGTGGAATATTTATCCTTATTTAATATTTATTGCATCAGCCTGAAACCAATATGGATTTTATTGTAGTATATTAGAAAGCAAGATAACGCTTTAGCCTGAAGAATTTACACAAAGAAGGAATTGCTTTGCAGGGAAATGAACTTTCAAGCTAGTGAAAACAACACTCTGAACATTACTGCTGTAGTCCAAACAAAACATAAGAAAATTCACTGGTCTGACTTCCCATTCCCCTCCCCGTCCTGAGGAGGCTGTGCACACACCAGCCATAAACACAGAGGGCATGGTGACCATCTATTGTCAAGTGTTTATTTCACTCCAGGATTACAGACAAAACAGGATGTCTATGGAATTTCTGAAATAGTCTGATTGGATTGAAAGCAAGGTGACAGTTAAGTGACATAAAATATAATGAAGTTCCAAGCCCAGTGACATATTCTTACTCGCTGATTAATAAATCCAAGATAAAAGCATGAATGAGAACCATAGGAGCCCAAGACAAGAGTTTACTGGCTTGTATATGACCTTGTTACAAAGCAGAAGTACATCTTCAAATTAGAAGTATAGGAGATTTTTTACAACTAATATTACATCTGTTTGTTAATATTTAGAATATTATGCTTTTATAAATATAAATTCCATATAAATCAATACATTACTGGACCGAGACTGTAAAATCCTTCTGACTAGGGATGGAAACTGATAAGTATTTAGTGATTCTCATTCCTTTACTGATATCACTTATCAGTTTGATTTGTTATTGATTCTCTTACTGATTCTCAATCGCTTTGAGAGCTGCCACCATCGCTAAGCAGCATATCAAAGACATTACATTTCATACTGCGTGGTGTAATGTTTGTGCCTGTTGGAGGTATTTCCCCACTTGGTTGTCAGTCGTCAGTGTTGAGATCATTACTCAAAAAATATTTCACATATTACACAGAACACTTTACTTAAAGTAATGCACTATGTTACTTAATTACTCCCAGGACAAATTAATTTGTTATACGACTATAGTCTCACACACAAAATAAATCCTTATCCTGATGAGAACGCACTGAGATCCTTCTCTTAGTATTTAGCTATGAACACAAAACTGTTTCAATCAAAGTGACAATTTCAGTATAGTCATTAGACACTGAATGGTTGATGGACTACAACAAAAACTTGGCAACACGATGGTAAAATGTTATACTTAAACAAAAAGTGCTTACAATAGCACTCTATTGGTCTGTTTCCAGTTGAGGGGCCATAATTGTTCAACTATTCCTCATAAGATTTCTGTTTCTTCCCCGCCCGAGTTTGCATTTGTTAAATGCATCAAAGATAAATGGCTCTGCTTCACTGGGCTCCTCCTCATGAATGAATAACAATGTTAATCAGTGAGGGCTTTTATCCTCTATGCAGTGCATGTCGAATAAGAGCCGCTTGCTCACCTGACCCCTCTATCAATACAATCCAATAGTCTGGGCACTTTCTTTGTGTAGACAAATGTACCTGACCAACTCCAAAACACTAGTTCTAATTGTTTGTACAAACACTTTTTTCAGGCATGCACTTTTAGTAGTGCTAGAACTGGGCTGGGAAAACAAAAGGATTTGTGAAGATCCTCTTTGGGGCATGACAGCAAGCGTGGAGCTTAACTTAGATTGGGGTGAGGAGGCATGAATTATAGCAGCAGCTCTTTATCCCTTGTGTACCCTTTACATTACTCTTATTTTAATTAGTAGGAGAAGGTCTAAGCAATAGCATCTGTGTAAATCTTCACCAACTCACCACTTCATCCTAACTTCTCCAAGATCTGATAAATACCTGATTTTCCATTCAGCTCTCCAACTTTGACTTGCATATGTCATTTTTTTTTTTTCTTATAGTGCCCTGGATATTTTCCATCTGTCTGTTTTTTCTTTCCCCCATAGCTTTAAAAGAGAGGCCTGTCCAAGCTTAGTATATCAGCCTCATGGTCAAATGATAACAGTTAAAGCCTTGCTCCATATACACTGTGCTCAGAACAATATGTGTTGTTACTGATAGCCATGCACTGTGCCTTAGTGATCCTTTAACCAATAAAAACCATGTGACAATACAGGAAATAAAGTGTGTTCTCATTCTGAAATTAAGTCTGATTTATCCATGTTCCAATCATCTCTTTATTTGTTGAAGAGGAGTTTGTGTCAAATTAAAATTCACTTTATCACATAGATCCAATTTATGCATGGATTTGGTGCCGTTTTAAATTGTATTAATTATTAGCAAAGCGCACATATTCACATATCTTCAGTACTAGATCATTCCAACTCTAGATGTTTCTGTCTTGAACACCCACTTTCTATTTCAGGGTATCTTGATATACCCCAAGTGTGAGAGAATGCCTCTCATTTAAACATTCTAGCACAGAGCCTTGGGTGATGCTGTCTATGTCTAGCCTGAGGGCAATGATACGTGCTCATACATTTTTCACACCTGTAAGACAGATGAGGACCACATGGGCTGAACATGAGCAACTTCTCTAGACAGCACACGGTAGTGTTGTGATTTGGATTCTCCCATATGGGAGTAGAATTAAACCTCTTTAAATGTGAAAAAGCAACTCGGAGAGCCCTTTGGGGGCAAAGAGGCATTGAGAGGGGAAAAAAGAGAGAAAACAAGGCAGCACATAAGAGAGGGGGAGATGGGAGGATGATGGAGATGGGAGGAAAAATATGCCTGTGGCTGGAAAGAGAAACCAAACTAGCTCATTACTGACCCAAGCACATAGAGAGGAAGAAAGGGGGCAAATAACAGATGAACATTGTGGATCAAAAATGGGAAAAAAAATAAAGAAAGATAACAAATAAAGAAAAAATATTTACAATTTTGCTGTTGTTACACAGTAGTATATCATTGTTATGGCGATTTCATCATTGTGACTGCAATATATTTTTGCAGTCCCCATGTCAGCTGAGCACACCCTGTTAGAGAAATTTGTAGGGTCCTCTAATGAGCAGCAGACCCTCAGAATAACAAACAAGCTTACTCTTGAATAGTACAACACAAAAAAATATGAAAGAAGATCCGCCCCTTCATCCGATCGCGCACACACACACACACACACACACACACACACACACACACACACACACACACACACACACACACACACACACACACACACACACACACACACACACACACACACACACACACACACACAAAAACAAATAAATGTTCCATTTTTAAATCTCTTCTTCTCAGACTGGTAAGTTAGTATCCATCCCATTTTTCTCCTATCTTCATTATTTAGTCTGCATTTCTGACCCATATTTTCTTTCTGTTGCACAAACCTGTTATTCACGGGTTCGCCTTCCTTCTTCTATACCTTTTTCTTTCCTCTCATCTTCCCCATCTTCGCTAGAACATAACAAGCTCACTGACTCCTGCTCTGTGTGCACCGGTGCTGTCCTGTTTTTTATGGGGTGACAAATTAGCCCAGTAGAGAACCATGCTGCCACTGCTGAGCAGTAAACAAGAAAGTTGCCAGAGTGGAAAAATACAAGGTTAGGTTCTGCAAAGGATCTCTTCACTTCCCTTGCTCTCCACACTGCTTCTTTCCTTGCTGCTCTTGCCTCCCTCTGGCCAGAGAAGCATGCCCGCTGTTTCCACATGGCTCGTGCCCAGCAAGCACAGCCATGGTGCAATGAGCCACAGCTTAACACCATCTCAGATACCGACAGTGTGATTGCCGCTAAGGAAATGGAGCAGAATGGTGACTACTGAAGCCAAAATGACAAGTCAACAGGCCTGAGAGTGGGCGATCACTGAGTAATGAAACCAATATTTTCTGCCAGTTTGGAAGTTAAGCAGGAGGCAGAAACTATAGCTTAACAAATCCTAACAAAAGAGGCATAAGCTGAGTATATCAGTATAATAAGATGGTGTTTTGAATAAATCTTAAAAATGCGATTTGTTGTGGTGGGACAAAATAACCCAGAAAATCAGTTTTTCAACAAAGGCTTCAGTAGAAGAGTTACAAAGTCAAGTTTGTGATGGATCATGAAGACCTGACCCATTAACCAACATTTCTCACTAACGTCCATGTATTTTATACCTATATACATGTCGCTATGTCTGCAACATTTTAATTTCTACTTTTGTTATAAATCAAAACTTGATCAGCAAACACTTCTCCTGTTCCTGTGTCTGTGTATTAGCATTAACCTTAAAAACCTTTGGATTCTACTAAATACAACACCAGAGAAAAGACAAAGCTTAGCACTGGAACCGCCAAGGGGGGTCATTTTGACCAATGGCATTTTTAAAAATCAAGGAAATATATAGTTAGAAAAAAGATATTTAATTACAGCAGGACTAACAAAGGGATGCATAGCTGTGATAGAGTGGGCTGAGCTGGTCAGAGGGCATGACTGAACAGTTGAAGAACTGGGCAGGTTGCTGGATGTGCACCTCTAGCTGAACTTAGACAAAAGTCAAGAGGGTGGAGAACAAAGCTGAGCAAATAAAGTGTCAAATTTGGACTGCAGCAGCCAAATCGAATAGGTTATTATAATTTAAACAAATTTCACAATTTATGCCCACTGCCACCATTGAGTGGAATGTAAGAAGCGTGCCCACAATGTGAGAAAGCAGAAATTATACACCATTTCATGCAGTAGACCATCAGACCATGATGGGACCTGAACTCTTACTAACCTTAAGGATTACATTTCCTACTAACCACTATCATATAGGCTAAAGTTTAAACAAGTGTTGAGTCATATAAGTAATTAAACCTTAATCACTGTTTGTTTCTCCCAGCATTTCCTAAATGTAACCAAAATGTTTATACATGAACAATAGTAACAGAACACAAGTCCAATATTGGCCAGTATCGAGTTTTGGTCAAAGAGCAGAGCGACTGATAACTGTAGTGAATCACTGTATCCCATTATATGTCATGGGTGGAAACATAGCATAGCTAAGTGTCAGTCTGCAGATTTACCATCCTTTGCATTGCATTTTATTTCATAAATCAATTTCCTGAGCATGTCTTTGAGGGCAGAGGGCATAGTAATAATCTCCCACGCAATGTTATGCCAACATCTCTTGCCTCTTTCCTCCTACTCAGGCTAACAAATTACAATCCAGCTCTGAAAACCAAATTATAATGAGTAAGCAAAAAGCCATTTCATGAAGTCCTAATGGAAAAAAGCAGCCCTTCGGGGAGGGGAAATATATTGTAGTTCAGAAGGTGCCACAACAATCCCACATTTTAATGGTGAAATCTTAATTATTCAGAAATGGTGCCATGGGGCAAAGAAGCCATAACTGGGGCTATGAAATTATAGGTAGGACACATATGTTGTGGCAATTAATGTAAATACATAAATGTAAAAAAAGCATGAAAGCTCATATAACCAGTGTTAGACAGAGATAGCTAAAGGAAGTATGAATTAAGCCTTAGAGCTAGAATTAGAGCTATTAGTCTTGGGCTGTGTGACCCAGCCAAAATAATCAGAGCCTAATTCAACAGAGATACCACCACTGAGGCTAAAGAATGGTCCTCATTAATCATTACAGCATCAGCTACACCAGTGGCCTATGGCTTTAGTCTTTATTAATGGTACCCCACTTAAACTCCCTCTGTTTCTGGTAAGCAGCAGTGCTGCAAAATGGCAAGGACTGAGATCCAGATAGGCACTGACGGAAAACAAGTGGCCCCAAGAATAAATCAGAAAGGGGTAAATGACCCTCATACAGCAAGTCCTGAACAAAATATCATTACAATTAATTTAATTTTAATAAGCACAAAATAGCTCCAAGACCTCCAATTCAGCATGAAGCAATCTGTTAGAGTAAAACCCTATACCTCTCTTTCCCTTGGATAAAGAATTAGCTAAATATAGGCAAAAAGTCTTGGGAATACATTTGCTTAACAAATTCATTATGCAGGAAAGTTGTCACTGACACAGATTTCAGGTGAATGGGGATTTCAAAAATCATAACGTGAGCCTTAGTACAGTACCGCGAACATTTTTAAATTAGGGTTTCTGTTTTTGACAAGTTGATGCCCAGTTTGGAGCTTGGAGGTTTTTTTCCCCTTTATTTATGTATTTTTTATAAGTTAGGGTTAAGTTACCAAAAAAGCTAACCAGGGGAGGGGCAGGACACTTTTACAAATTGTATTACAAACTGTATTTTGTATTGATGGGGGATGTTAAGGCTGTAGGAGGCCAACTTTGCGTTTTTGTGTGGGGGTGCCCTGGTACTTTTCCCACCCATTTTCTCCTTCAAAGCCAGTGTGCAGCTGGCACCACTTAGCCATCAACACTGGGTACAAAAGCTTGGGAGAAGAGCTGGCCAGTGGGCCACCTTCTTTAATGTACTAAACAACTAGTGATTGCTGTCTTCACCACCTGCCAAACAAATGTTTTTCTACAAGTGATTCTGTAATTCTACCTTTTTTCATTTTCATCACTGTTTAGGATTTGCACATGTGTTTCTTTCAATTTAGGTCTCTCGGGGGGGGGGGGGGCAGCCCAGCCAAGTTTGATAAAATTAATTATTTAATTTAAAAAAAGCTGATTTATTTGGGGATTTTTTTTACTCTTGTTCACCTATAAGCTGTTGTTCCTCCCCTTTTAGCTCTTTTTGAACAATATAACAATTAAGGATGTGCAGATAACAAAAAAAGTTACGGTAAAACACTTTCAACCTTTTAAGGTTAACATGTTTTTGCAAACAGCTATTTTCTATTTGCTACTTGCAAATAGCTGCTTGCTGTTTGCTGTGGACTGAACTAGAGCAGGTTCGCTCTCACTGAGCAGAACAATTGATGAGTGGAAAATAGAAAAGCTGGAGCCGTTTTAGGAAGATGATTCTAGGAAAGAGCTGAAATTGCTGGTGTTCCTCTTTACTTCTCTGTGTGTTTGTCCCAATACAGCACATAAAAGAACTATTAGAATTTCAACTCATCCTTTTAGTGCTTTTCAGGTTCCCATCCCTCTTGCCAGCAAAGCTGCTGACAAGTACATTCAATATGTGATTTTGAAGAACTATAAAGGAACATGAAGACATTTAATATATAACACCTTTATAAAAGTAAAAGCTCGTTGTTGTTTTTTAATTACTGTATACACATCTACATAAATAGCGCAATCAAAAAGGATGTGCATGTGAACAGAGCTGAAGTAGACCACTTCATGCACTTTGTTCATTATCCAAACACTTTTACCTCAGACCTACTTCATTCTTTGTTACTTGATGAACAAGATCAAGTGCATAAATCTGAATGGAACACTTTTTTTAGGTGATAACCACCATTTTAACAGTGCTAGGGAGGCATCACAACTCATTGCAACAGACAGCAGTAGAATTTTTTCCAAATTACAGTTAGAGTGGATATCTAGAAAGAAGAAAGGGTAGGATCACACTAAGGGCACATTGAGTGAGAAGAGAATGAAGATGATACACTCAATCAGTCTCCACTCTGAGAGGCCTCTCATTAACTATTCCAGTGATAATGACAGCACTGAGGAAGCTCCTCACTTACTGTTATTGTCATCTCTAGGATTCTTTTCGCCCCACTTCAGTTTCTGGAGAGAACTGTTTTCCTCTTCTTGACCTCTTTTTTTCTTCTTCCCCCTCTTGTATGAAGAGCGAGGCAAACTTAAACTAGTGTTTTCCTCTCCTCCAGTTACTAAGGCCACAGAGCCGTCTTAAGTTGGGATTATTCTCGGTTGCGGACACGAACACCTGCAGACACCACGGGTGAATAGGTGCTTTTCTTTCTCTTAGTTTTATTTTTTTAGTCCACATGGAGTCCACAGTGGAGGAGGAATACACAGTTTATGCCCTGTAGTGTTGTGACTGCTGCAACAAATTGCAAGGCGCACAGATGTCCGTATGGAGTCTGGCGTTCACCCTCTGATGACTGATTACTTGGACCCAAGCCGACCCTCACATACTTGCTGAAATACACAAATCCTATCAACACAATCAGTCCAGTCCCTGTTTAAAGAATGCACATACTCAATGTACTGTTCATCTTAATTTATGGCCTTCCATGTGGTTGCACAACATTCCATTCATCCACTATGCATAAAGTGTGCAGTCACCACAATACCTCACTATAATAAGTGCTGAGACAGAGCAAGATAGAGGCTGAGGCATGGTTACTCTTGCCTTGGAGAGGATGTGTCAAAAATTAGGAACTGCACCTTCTGTCATCTGAAAACTCAAAAGGCTACATTTTTGCAGTCATTGACAGAATTAATCACAGCTTTTCAGTGTAACATATCAAAAGATGAACGGTGACCATTTACAGCTACAAACTAAATTGCATTGCAAAACCTGTTTAAATGTTAAACTTTTTTCCCCCTGCAGATTTTAAAACTTGATTGTAGGCTTTGCTTGAATGAAAAGGAAAACTCTCACATCTGTATGACTCCTCTCTCTCTCAGCCCCCTCCATAATTAACATTTTTATTACCATTAAGGTGTCAATGTGATTTTCAGTTTTGCCTCAGCGAAAGCTACTCCTGCTTGTGAAATCTGAAGTGCTTTAAATCTTCTGTGGTCAATGTATATGTTTACATCTTTGTCAAACTTAAAAAAAAAATCCTTTCCTTTTTATCCCGACTACTTCTTTCAGTTTCTAGTCATTTTTTTGGTTGTTTTTTTGCACTTTTGAAAAAAAATGTATCAGGAAAACAGACATTTATAACACCACTGACATGTTTTTACACATTTTTAGAATTGCATTTGAGATCTAATGTTGAAACAAAGTTAAGATGAGGCCACTTCAGTCCACTCCTAGACATGTATGATGATGCAAAAGCTGTTTCTCTTACTCATGTCCTTGTCAGTTAAGAAAAACAAGCACCAGCAGTGCAGACATAAAAAACCTGTCTATGATACTTTACAGAAAACTCTAAATTCCTTAAGCTTACAAAAAAGAGAAAAAAAAGGAAGCTTGTAGCTACCATCGTCAATACCCTGATTTCATCCAGTAACTACTAAAGCTACTAGAAGGGTAATTTCATGCCAGGTAGCTCCCTCTCCTTGCTCAACTCTGACTAAATAACCAGACCCAGAGGGCTCTTTCACAGCAGGTGTTCTGTTAGTGCCTAACCCCGTACACCCACCCACCCTCTCTTGCCTCATCACTCCACCCACATTACAGTGAGCACAGAGGAGGCCATGCTCCCCTCAGCGTTAAGACAGAACACTTTGTTACAGCTCTATTAGCTAACTAATCTGAAAGAACTTTATTTTATTAGTCCCTTAAGACTCCTGCCAAGGCCCTTTTCATCCTTTATGGATTCAGTAACTGTGCAGACTCCGTCTCCCTGCCCCTCCCCTTTCCTCCTGTCTCTCCCAATCCTTCAATCCCTCCATCTTACATGCTTGCTCGCCCCTTCACATACAATAGAGCTCTGTGGTACTGGCAAGGTTGCACCAACTGCGCATTACAGATGCAAGTGCACGCACACAAACAGGAGATATTGCACACAACTCACATGAGTCTTCAGTTAGTCGAGCCCGAATGCAGTCTAAATAAGCAATAGAGAAGACGATGTATGAAGAATTGAAAAGCAAAGTTAGATGCAGGAGGGATTCTCACTTTGTAGAAAAATGGAGCTCCAACGGCAAGTCAAATATTCAGGTGTGAATTGATAGCCTCACTGAAATCATCAACATTTGCCTTATATGGCTTCCGCTCGATTTCCCCCAACTTGCCCACAACCCACAAGTAACACATTCTGAAATGTGTGGGAGGCAGAAAGGTCTCAACATGATTTGGGGAGAGCTCCATATACAGACAGTTGAGATCAGAGATGAGGAGGTGGCCTATGCCACAACAAGTTCTGTGAGTATTACCATAGCATATTTCACATGCCACAAATGATGTGTACTTGAGCAAGTCATCCAAAATTGCTGCCCCCAAGTGCCTTTCATTTTAATTCACATATTTCACTTGCAGTCATAGTAAGATGATATCTCTAGTGACAGGCCATTTTGACCCATACATTTGATCAAATGGGAAAAAAGATTAGGATTCTGTGATGTCAAAAAAATGAAATATTCAGTAGGCGTTGCCATTAAAAATGAATATGGAGAAAGAGAAACAAGAGAACACTATAGCATACTGTATATCAACTATGTGCTTTATAATAAATGAAATGAAAACAGTGAGGTAGAATCCCCAGAATGATTCACAAGAGTTTTAAACAGCATATTTAGCTTTTCAATCTTTTATAACTGATGAGTTAAGAGGAATAAGCAAAACCTTTCATATTATTCATAGAATTTTAAAAATCCATTGTTACATAAAGGCAGCTAAATTGATCAGTGACGAGCTACAGGGGATTCTATATTTATTCTCATTAATTAATGACATTTTGATGTCAAGTGAGAGATCAAACAGCACCAGCCTTATCCCTGGTTTGAGGTTTGAAACATTTATTCCTGATGGTCCAGATGTTTTGGGCTTCTTTTTTTCTTTTCTGTTACACTGCTTCTTTATTCTCTCAGCTACTATGTATGACTGCACTCTAAGGAATTGTTTAGGAAAGAGCTCAACAAAACAGTAGTGACATCAAACAGTGGGCAGCTCCCACATGCACTTCGCTGAAGGGGAGTTTGGACGTCTTGCTCAATATGCAAGGGCTGATGGCATGGCGGCCCAGTGGCAGCACTGGGCCTCATGCCAGAGGAAAGCACTGCACGTAGTGGCTACACGTACATCCAAACGTAAGTGTGCACGCACACATGTACACTGAAAAAGAAAGAGACAGGCATGCGAATGCATAAAACAAGCAAGGATAGCATTGCACATGCACACAAAACCACACACATGTGCATGGCAGAAACTCTAATAATGCCATCAGAGATAGCCTAATGATATTGGAGGGCAGAGTGTGCGGGTTCGCTTTGATCTTCCCTCTTTCCCTTCTCATCCCTCAAAGCTTGTAGCAAAGAAAGAAGCTGAGCAGAGCAGAAAGGGAATAAGGGGGGAGAAAGAGTGAGAGAAGAATAATTGCCAACCTTCATTTAAAAACAAGAAAAAGAGGGATACCACTGAAGTGAACCTTGCGGCAAAGAAAAAAAAAAAATCAAACTCGTTCTTTTTGCCTGCCTGTACCTGCAGAGCATACAATGGACAGTTGACAGCCCTCACAGGTGCCCCTCAAGCCCTGACTGAACAACAGGGCTGGATTTGGCTGGAGAAGCTGCTGCAGTCCAACAGATTCTCTCTCAGAGGAGCCAGAGACAAATACACCATGTCAATCTGCTCTGTCAGTCCAGCTGATAGCTGCCAACATTAACCCTATGCCTCCTACATGTCTGCTTCCTCCCACAACATACCGAGACAGGTAGTTTCTGATCCTGGCTGTCAATCAAATTTCCAAGCCCATTCCTCCAGTCATACAGGGAAAAAAATGTCAATCAAGGACGTAGCAAAGTAAAACAGGAATCCCATAAGCTCTCTGTTTGTACCAGATCAAACGGCTTGTTTGTGTTTGTCAGTTTGTTCATCAACTGTAGTGAACCACTATGTCCGTTGATGTGACGGTGTCTTCCAGCCTAGCAAGCACATCTGACTTCACTGGCCATGACGGATTGTGGGCACGGATCTATTTTTGGGGATCTGAAAACGCTCAGAAGGACCTGACAAAAGATTAAGGCCTATGTGTGTCTGCGCCTAAGGGGGCAATGCAGCAGCTGCAGAGGCCAAGGAATGACAGTTGTGAGGAACCAGGACACTGCACCGTATAGTGCCTACTGAATGTACAAATAGAAAACTGAATAATTTCTCTGAAGCAAATATTCAGGATATTCAGGTCTACAAGTCATATTCTAGAGCATGAGGTGCCCATTGGTTTTTGGCTGTTTGACCAAAGTGTGCCAGCAGCATTATTAAAGGGGGGGGCTCAGGAAAATCATTTTTAAAATATACTGAACTTCCTCAAAAGCAGCATTGTAATTTAATTTGCACAGTCGTCTAAACAAACAGTGAATCCCCTATGCAGTGTAAGGCTGCGTAAAACAAGATGATCAATAACAACTTCACATATTTTCTCATTTCACGGTAAGTTAGGAATGTCTTAAAGGTAACTTTACACAAAGGCTGCAATCGGGCAAAGGTTAACCTACTGTGGTTCTATTAAAGGTGAAAGAAAAGCATCCCAACTCCAGATTCATTTACATGTTTTAGAAGCATTTAGATCAGACACTGTAGTATCTCCTCAGCCAGTACCAGCTGAGACAGCAGTGAAAATGTGTGACTGCTTTATTGCTTTGTTGCGACAGTGACATGCAGTCAAGGCAATCATTGCATGACCAGTTAAATGTAAAAACAGACGGTTAATTAAGTGTCGACGTGAAATCGACCTCTCTTAAGTATCAGAACAGTATGCTGTCCTATAAAGCGTCTCACAATCCCCATTTTGATCCATCCTGGAAATCACTGCCATGTTGTGGCCACAATTAACTGTTGCCTATGGAAGTTTTCTTGAGTACTAGACAATAAATCTGTCCCTGTTATTTTTATAGACATAGCAGCACTTTTTGGCACTCTGTGCATGGACATTATGAGTAAACCTGTGCTCTTTGAGACTGACAGGAGACCAGTGTGCTTGTGTCACACCACTGTGGGCTCACCTTTCATTATCTGTGCATGTTTTACTCATGTAAGCGTGATGGACAGATGTGCATTTAGAAACAGTAGCAAAATAATCACTTTGCACCGTGATTTACAATCTCAAATCTCTTATAATCTCTAATCACCTTGGTCAAGATGTATGACCAACGAAAGAAGTGAAGCAGAGCTTCCACAGAGAAGATTCAGATGATGGCAACTTCTTCAACTTCCTCACACAGTTCACATCTGAGTGTGGTTATTTTGCCGCTATTAAAGAGACACACGTCATTTCTGAGCTTATGAGATGCTGATCTCTCTTTTGGAGACAAAACAATTATCCAACACAACATAAAAAATGTGAAATAAACTCTAAAAAAAAGCTCGTCTACAACACAAGCTCGTTAATGCAGCAGTAGCATTAATCTTTAAACACCAAAAATGCCATATACAAATTTGCTAATAACAGTTTTCTTGTAGTGAGGTGTTTTCACATGGGGTATTGCTATTTTTACTACAGGAAAAGATCTAAATAATTCCTCCACATCATTCCAGCTGATGGGTAAATATTTATCATCTCTAGTAATATTTTAAGATATCGCTCCTCTCTACTCAACATTTTAAACTTTAAGTGTCAGTTTCCAAAATGTAACAATGATCCTAGTGCTTCCTCAGTCTCCAGGCTAATTGCAACAAGATGTAGGTGAGACTGTCATCATATTTTCTGGGTGGTCCACTACTCTCATGGGTGTATTAAGCAATTAAATCGCTCAAACAAACTACAGCAGCATTTTTACTTTTCTTGTTCAGTTTCATACCTGTTTATGCGATACATGTACATTGCACGCAGCCATCATGCATTTGGGTTGTTTTTCCAAATTAACCTTCACAATATAAATTGCCATTTTCCACACAGTGTGGTGCATTTTTACGTGTGCATCGTGCGCTGCTGAGGGAAATGAAGCTGTGAGTAGGTGGTGTGTTCAAGTTCCAAGAGGAATGAAAGAAAAATTATGTGGCCATGACAAGGAACATTTTCTTTAGTGTTGCCATTACAATGAAAAAGACCTCTTCACCTTTTCTCTGACTCTACATTAAAAAGAGGAACACAGAGGACACCTCACATATTTTCTGCAATTTTATGTACAGAACTTTCATAGACAGGATTACATCTTTTAGCCTCCTGTAGTTTCCATTGAGTACACCACTCTCCTCTACCAACACATGCTTTATCTAACAGTGATCAAATCCAGTATCTCCCAAAAGTGATTACACACCTCACGTTTTTGTAAATATTTTAATCATGTCGTGGAGCTGGTGGATGTTAGAAACCTTGGGCTCCTCGACCTTCCGTTTGAGGATGCCCCACAGATGCCCAATAGGGTTTAAGTCTGGAGGCATGCTTGGCCAGTCAAGTACCTTTACCCTCAGTTTATTTAGCAAAGCACTCGTCTTTTTGGAGGTGTGTTTGGGGTTGTTATCATGTTGGAATACTGCCCCGTGGACCAGTTTCTGAAGGGAGGGGATCATGGTCTGCTTCAGTATGCCACAGTACATGTTGGCATTCATGGTTCCCTTAATTAACTGTAGCTCCCCAGTGCCAGCAGCACTCATGCAGCCCCAAACAATGACATCCCACCACCATGCTTGACTGTAGGCAAGACACACTTGTCTTTGTACTCCTCACCTGGTTTCCGCCACAGACTCTTGACACCATCTAAACCAAATAGGTTTATCTTGGCCTCATCAGACCACAGGTAATGCACATCCTTAGTCTGCTTGTCTTCAGCAAACTGTTTGCAGGCTTTCTCATGCATTATCTTTAGAAGAGGCTTCCTTCTGGGACAGCAGCCATGTGATGCAGTGTGTGGCGTATGGTCTGAGCACTGACAGGCTGACCCTCCACGCCTTTAACCTCTGCAACAATGCTGGCAGCACTCATACATCTATTTTCAAAAGACAACCTCTGGATATGACGCTGAGCACTTGCACTCAACTTCTTCGGTCGACCATGGCGAGGTCTGTTCTGAGTGGGACCTGTCCTGTTAAACTGCTGTATGGTCTTGGCCACTGTGCTGCAGCTCAGTTTCAGGGTGTTGGCAATATTCTTATAGTCTAGGCCAGCGGTCCCCAACCTGTTTTGCGCGACAATATTTTCACGGACTGGTCTTAAGGTGTCGCGGATAAATACAACAAAATAAAACTAGTACCAGTACCGAAAAAAGGAAAATTTATTCATAACACACGTGAAAAGACCCAGGAAAACCGAGTAAACGATAAAAACGATAACAAAATAACGCTGAAAACCGATAAAAACCCTGAAAACTATGCATTTCACACCTGAGCCTCAACTCTCGCGGCCCGGTACCAAACGACTCACGGACCGGTACCGGTCTGAGGCCCGGGGGTTGGGGACCGCTGGTCTAGGCCATCTTTATGTAGAGTTCTTTTATTCAGATCCTCAGAGAAGTCTTTGCCATGACTTCCAGTGACCAGTATGAGAGAGTGTGAGAGCAATAACACCAAATTCAACACACCTGTTCTCCATTTGCACCTGAGACCTTGTAATACTAACGAGTCACATGACTCTGGCTAATTGGGCACAATTTGGATATTTTCATTTAGGGATGTACTCACTTTTGTTGCCAGCGGTTTAGGCAATAATGGATATGTGTTATTTAAAGGTGAGAGCAAATTTACACTGTTATACAAACTGTACAATGACTACTTTATATTGCATCAAAGTGTCATATCTTCAATGTTGTCCCATGAAAAGATACAATAAAATATTTACAAAACGGGTGGACGCACTTTTGTGAGATACTGTATATACACAAAAGTACCAAACTGGGTTAACAGGCAATGATCAGAATGTCTCACTCACCATTACCATCACTAAAGCTACTGTTTGAAGAAAATGAACATACAATATACAACTAACTACTGCGTATGCGATGCACGCAAAAAAGAAAAAACAAATGCGATGACATGTCATGTATGAACACTGGAACACCCCTCTCATGAGATTCTCTTTAAGCAGGCCATTATGGGATTTCTGGGTAAGGAAAACAAAGTAAGACACTACTGAAGGGTGGGTAAACCAATCATGTGTGCTTTAGCAAACATAATCATTTAAGTTAAGAATTTTCAGTGACTGTTTGATTTTAACTAAGAAATGTTTATTTAGAAAAGAAAAAAGAAACCCAAATGCATTCTGTTTAATTGCATGATGATGACTTGACTTGTTGTCTCATCTTTGTTATATGCTGTACAATGCAAACTTAGGATGATGAATGGTTGGTCCATCTGGTATTTCCTGCCCATATTCAGTTTTTCCATTAGTCATCATTTCTGCTGTAACTACCCACCTCACCCTCAGCCCCCAAAAAACAGCCACAAGGAACGAACACTGTCAAAACACTCGTTAACTTCTTTGTTTAAATAAAGCCCACACTCAGTGTAAATACCCAGAAGACCACGCTGGAATCTAAATTGTGACCACACAAATACCACTATAGTCAGTGAAGTCACTGGGGAGTTAAGCTTTTTACAACTTCCATAATTAGTAGTCCTGTTTTTATCTCGTTTTTAAAATGTAATCAGCTGTTTCACAGGGAGTTTATCAAAACTGAACTGCACTACTTTATAGTGTTTACGGTACATTTATGGTCTGACTAACACTTGGAGTACTAAATGAAAGACAAAGGTAAGCAACTCTGTTCCATGTAAACTCAAGCTAGTCTGCTCAGTGGTATTGTTATGGTTGTAGGGTCGGGATCCAAAGCAGCTCTTTACTTCTCTCACGTTATAACAGTTTTAAAGATTTCTGCTAGGCAGGAAGAATGATTTAGAGAGCTGTGGCGCTGGCCAATACACTGGGCCATCCACACTTCTTTTACCACTAGTATGTATTGTCTTCTCAAATGGCAATATAAAAGTAGGAGGCCATTTCACAAGACAGTGGAGTGCTGTGAAAAACAGTCACACAAATTTAAGCTATAGTTTTGAGTAAAAGGTCCCTGGCAGCTGTGGCTCCAAATCTCTCACCCCCTTTAACTGTCACATAATGGCTGCAGTGATGTACTGCAACGCCTGCCCAGTACTTAATGGTTATCTACTGCTGTACAGTAACAACAGGGCTCCTTCTCCTTAATATGCCACTTTTGCTAGACTAAAATATGGAGGGACCTCTTTACAAGCACTCCACAAAAATACTCTGTCTTCGGGTGAACACCTCACTCTGTTAACACAATACATAGAATGACAAAATGAAGTGAATGGCAAAATAAGAGATGGGATTCAATAGAAAACTGCCCCATTATACATAGCAATTAATCAATTACTGGGATTGAATCAATATTCCCCGCCCAGTTTGGCAGCCTGACAGCACTCAGGTGTAATTAAAATTGTTGCTATTGACAAATCAAGATGGATGGAGGGTCTGCCGCCTGCACTGATCAGCTCTGAGAGCGATTCACTCTGTGTGACAAACCTGTGGGATGGGTTTTGTTTTTTATGTGTGTGCGTCTACAAATGTGTGATTGGGTATCGCATCAGTGAATGTGTGCACGGTGTCAGTAAGGCTGCAATTAGCGTCCCTAAGTTGAGGTCAAGCACAAGTAATGCACAAGGTCAAAGCCCAGTGTCCAAACATCCATTTCACTCTGCCACCTTCTATTATCACTGGGTTATTCCCATTAAGCTGACTGCTAAGAGTGTTAAATAATTTAGTCATGTGTAAAGTCTATCCAAGCAAATGATGATCAAGATGTTAATCTAATCTCATCTAAATTTAGGAAAGTGCTCAAGTGTAAAGTATACAGAAAAGCTATGAAAGTATGTCTGTCTTTCAAAGTGGAACATTTTCTTCCACCTTTCAGAGTCACAGATAAAATAGGAATCTCAATTAGAAGGTGATATCAGATTCTAAGCCTTTAAGATGATACCAGCAGGGTAGCTGAATGTGGTGATGGATGAGCAGCTGGCTAAGAAAGCAATCAGGAGCTTGTCAGCCTTCAAGGGACAAAAATGTCACACACAGACTCACAAAAGTTTCAAATAAAGGCTTTGATTAGCTTCCAGTTAATTGGCGATGCTGCGATCACCTTTTTTTTTTTCTCCCTTTCCCCTCTGCCTCATTCCATCTTTGACTATCTTTCTTTTCACATAAGACAACATTTATAAATTACAGCTGCAAAAAAAATTATTTCAACAGTGCTTGGTGTTTACATGAAGCTTGGCAGGAGTCAAAGGAACTCTTCAAAAGCAATATCAGAGGCGTCAATGATCAGTGCAAAAATAAAAATGCCAGAACATTCTTTTTCTGAGATGTAAGACATTTATTATTGAGGGATCCATGCCTTAAATCTCTTGAGACTGGCCCTTAAGCATTAAACAGAACAAAAAACGGAAAATAAGAACAATGTTTCATGAATTTGAACACAATTTTCAAAGAAGTGTCACGAAGGAGTAATTTATTGCACTATTAAAAAAGGAAGACAATTTCAATCCCACACAGCTAACGCATTAAAAACGCATCCCATTAGTCCATTTCTGGTTTTTACCTCTCAGTCAGTTAAAAGGTTAACATATTAACACAGGGAAACAAATTAGCAACTGCAGAGAAGGCAATGCATCATTCAGTATACTTTTCTTTTAAAGCTTTAGAAAATAAAGGCTGTAATTGTCAAGTATATGAAAAATTAAAGGAGTGCTTTCTATGCCACAGGCAAGTGGCAAAAGTGAGGCAGGAAAATTAAGCGATATACAGAATCTTCTATAAACTATCTGACATATAAAACTCTGATGTCCTGGTTGCTTTCTTAGGAAATGCTATAAATTTGTGAGGTTTAAAGAAAATCTATTTGTTTGTGTGCAGCTTATGAGTGCTGGGATAGCTTATTAGCTGTGAAAATTGTCAGAATGCTGACTTCCACATTGGTGCTTTGTTCTACAGTAAAGCAGTATAGACTATACATTGCCAGCTCTCACTCGAGCTTAAGACCAACAAGAAAGGAAGGATGCACTACCCTCTGCTGCTGTTCAGCAGAAAATTCTCAAGGAGGTAGACATCCAAATTAGTGAAAAACTGACATCAATAAGGTTATCAAGTACCCATTTATTTATACATTCAACCAATCGTACTGGGAGAAAAGTGATAAACACAGACCTGTTCACATTTTCCCTGAAATTCTTTAGCATGTTTCTCCACCTGGACCAGTCCTACACAACAATTGTGACCAAATGCAGCCAATTCTCTGTAAAAGAAAAGCCTAGATGATGTAATGCATGAGATGCTTATTCATAAGAAAGAAACCAGTTTGGATGCGATACCTGGAGAGAAAGAAAAATCTCCTGTATCGAAATGTTAAAGCAGCCCCACACAAACATATTCAAATGTCATTAGATGGTTGAATCGAAAACACTGCCTTAGAAAATAGAAAGCCCATTCAGACCCAAATGAATAAACACACTCATTTTGTATATAATGTGTGAGTAATAGCTCATAACAGCAAGGTTATCCGTCAAATGCATCTGGAAGTGGAAAAAGACTCATGTTCTAATAGTTCTCTTCATTCCACAGTATTATTATGTAAAGCATAAAAATGTATTCTCTCATCAAATCAAAGCACCCTACAAATCAAAGTTAAGGCAATTACAATCTTATTCCACCCTTTCAAATGGCAACAGCTGTTTCCCCATGGTCAAAATTGCAGCATAATTGCACACGGTAGCATATGGTTATGGCTGATTAATCCAACTGGGGGTGAAGGCCCATTATTCCTGCATGGGATGGGTAAATAGGCAGTGGATCCGAGTGCTGGATAGACGGGTAATGGGATGGCGAAAAAGGGAATGGGCCTTTGATGAGATGTCTGTTAAAAATGGCGTGATTGTCAGAATCGATCAGACCCTCTACAGTCCTTATCCAAGTCTTTAAAATGATCTGCTTGTCATCTGGTTTCTTCAACACAGAGTAATGCCAGTGGTGCAAATCTATGCAGAAAGGAGGAACAGTTTAGACCGAGCCCCTTTTATTATACGATATGTATTGCTGTGGGCATTTCCAATTTAATCCCCCTTCATGAACTCCATGAACTAGTAGTGGGGACATTATTGTAGCTCCAGGGGAACCCGGTGTGCATGCCAGAGATGTGATCGTTAAGACTGCTTACTGCTTTGTGGGCTTAGACTGGCCACCGCTTGTAAACAGATGAACACCCACAAGCCCATAGAGCTAATGTATGCATTCAAATTCATAGTTCGCCGGCAAACACACTCACACAAAACACATCCCCCAGGGAACAGCAATTACAGGGTTCATAGGTGGTTTCCAAAGCCTCCAGCCAATCTGAGTGCATTTCAATTGTAAACACACAAGGATCCACATGAGTGCGTTGGGTTTGGGGGCCTCCTGAAGCTAGTGTCTGTGCTCATTTCCATCTAGCCAGATGAGGGATGATGATGGTAAACAGGCCTTGACTGTGACTCCCCCCTGCCTGTTGCGGGTTGCATAATGTCCTACTTAAACAGTGAGGGAAAAGTTCAAGTCTGTAATCACATTCATACCTCCCGCTTATTATTTTGTTGAAGTCTTTTTGGAGTCCAATTTGAAGGACGTAAGCAAGAGCCGATCATGCTCACTACAAGGTATTGTGCACTGGAATCCCACGTGTGTGGCACAGAAGTACAGAAGGCCCCCAGATGCTAATTTAACAAGCTGTGAGAGTGCACAAGTGTGGCTTGGCTTGCCTCAGCAAATATGAAAAACACAGGATATGCTTTCAGCACAGTGATATTAAAACAAGGTGGAATGCCCTACTGTAAATCCTTCAATCCATTCGCAGTGCATAAACCTTGTTCATGCCGAGGCTTTATTGTTCCAGCTCACACACAGTAGATCGAAAGGAGCACAGGCTTCAAAAGGAAAAAAAAAGCCAACCCCAAAAAAACACTGTAGTGTTCTTTCTGAAAAGCCAAGTACAATAAACATGTAAGCTATCAGTGTTCTCCACACCGTACATCAAAGGGTAAATACTAACACCTGTAAATAAAGGTGCACAAAACGCACAAGCTCAGCTTTTACAAATACATTCTTCAAACCACCTTCAACTTCTGCTGTGCATGAAAATGTGCACCCACAAACACGGGGAACAAATGGAGCAATAATTTCTGTGCAGGTATTCTAACTTGGCCAAGTGCAAAGCAGAATGATCAAAGAAGAACATGTCAGAGAAAAAAAAGACAGTCAGCAGTGCTGGTTTAATCCAGTATAGTCACTGCCCCAATTAGACTATATGACTGAACAATGAAGCCAACTCATCATCACTACTAAAGCCAAAAGGGAGAAGAGTACACCCTCTGTTTTTTGGATTCACAAAAATATTCAAATTGCTTTCAGTCATTCAGCAATGACCCTTGTCTCTCTCAGTGTATACTGACAATTCCCAGCTGGTCTGGGTGGCCTCTTTTCCCATTCCCAGAAGCCAAATTAATAACCATGCAAAGACAAATAGGACAGCCATGGCAAACAGACTCCTTTGTGCCATGTTCCAGGCAGTGGGCAAAATGACAGCGGCTTAAAGAGACTATTTGTGAATTAGGCTACTACATCATTGCCTCAGTTTGTTCTGGTCAAACTGTCTGGACTGCACAGCACTTAGAATAGCATAATCTGAAATTTCCAATTTTCCAATAAAATGCCTCTTTTTGAGGTTACATAGCTATTTCCAAGAGAGAAGCTGGTTGAAATTTTAGGATTTAACTTCTTACAATGTTCCATGAACTAAAAATGAAAAAAGGGAGAGCGTCTGGCATGCCAATGGGGGAATTTAGGGAAGCAATCACAGAACAGAAAGTTGTGAAATGGTATCGATTATTCCTTGCTATTGTTACTTTGCAGCACCCTGTAGGAAGTGAGCCACTGTTGGTGGCTCCATATTTATGCCACCTCTCTTCACGTTAAACTCTCATCCTTTCTTTCCCATCTAAGCGCATCAATTTTTACACTATTTTGTCACAAAGATCAAACAGCAGACGACCATAATCAGGATCATTTTCCTCCTCTTCCTATTCTTCTCCCTCCGCGATGATTCTCCGGGGAAGTGACAGTTCATGTTCTGTTGGTTCTACATCATGAAGAATTGTTCATCCTAATTAAATAATTCATTGTGCAATTTAAAGAACAGCCTCCGACTCAAGCAAAAGCACCACTTGTGAGCAATACAAGTTTACAGAAAACTTCTCACGTTGATAGTGTGCAGAGAGTGTTTCTTTATATTTCTCTTTGAAGTGTTTTTTTTAAACATATATCTAAGCAATTAGTACGCTCTGTCATAAATTTTCAAAGACTATGTGTGGCAATTTGATAACATAGTCCCACTCTTAACCTTTTTGGCTGTATGGTACTGCAAAATTGGGCCAAGATCAATAAATAAAAGTCCCACTTCAAAAAGCTCTGAAAGTGCTATCCAGAGAGAAAAACAGAAGGTCTTTAGTTACACCTCTCTCTTAGACTTGCCACTACTAGAGACCTTCAGTGGGTAGTTTTGTTTTATTGAATGTAGCGCACTGAAACTCTAGACATCCCTCTGAGAAATCTATCACTGGACTTTGACCATGAGTTTTCTTGCCAGCCCTGAATACTAAAAGCGATATGTTGTGACCTTTTGCCAAAGTGCTGGCTGCAGGGATCTACGACAGCCTCGCTTTTTTTCCTCTCCTTCCCTTTGAAAATCATTTCACAGGGCACAGCTGCTACAAGGAAACAGAGATCCCCAGTCTGTCAATTAAGATGAGTGACAAATCAGGACATTTGTAGTCTGGAGACATTCTCTCAACCCCTCTGTCTCCACGAATCATTCTCAGTCCAATCTCAGTTGATTCTTTTTTTTTTTGGCTTAGCTCAATTCACTTACTTCAGCTTTGTTCAAATCCATAACAATAAGTTTCAGTAATCCTACAAAGAACATGTGTACTTGCTACTAATAAAAAATGTGATACACAAAAGACCAAAGGTGACTGTAAAGGGTAACAGGAAATAGATTAATAGTCTTGGTTTAAAGTGTCCCTTGCTCACTATACACAGTGTTTCAGGCACTTGCAGTCGGAGGTTTATCTCCAAAGGGGCTGGAAATTACCTTCTCAAGTGTGGGCAAATAAAACACACAATGACCATTTAGTGGAAAAGATGAGTCACATCAAGGTAACAAAAATGCAAAAACCTCTATCTCAACATTTCTCCCTTGAAAATGCAGCTTTTACTTTCATCGAAACAAGTCAAGAGCTTTCCCCAAAAGGCAACCATCTCCTTTCATTCACACAATTTCAATCAACTTTCCTCTAAGATTGAAAATGGAGATGACGCACTGCACTTCTATGATTGTGTCAAGATTCATGTCCAATACATTAAGCTACAAACACACCACAGCTCTAAAAATGTTGTGGCTGATTCCTGCGCCATGTCCTAGTAGCGCCACGCACCCTGTCATAACCACGCTTACTAATGTTAATCTGAGTGCCACTCCTCTGACAGAATGAAATCCTGAAGTCCCTGCGAAGCTCCTCGAGTTGAGCTGTAGCTAGTCAACATAATCTGCAGACGTTGAGTGACGCCGATGTGTCTGTGCCAAACATGACATTCCAATAGAGTCCTCCCCTGCTGCTCAAAGCTCCAAAATAGACATGTTAGAAATGACAAAACCAGCAGGCGAGCCCAGCATTCTCGGCATGACCTCAGTAAGCGAATGAGAGTGAACAGTGGGGACAGACCAGACAGCTCTTATAACTGTCACTTTAAACACAATATCCAGACTGAGTTTGCAGAAAGGCTTTTTTATTCAATTTCAAGACAAGAGTGTGCTTATGTGTCAGTAACCAAAAATAAAGTGTTTAAAAGTTAAAGGGTCTTTGTTTAAACCACGGAATACTTTCCTATTTTGAATAAATCAGAACTACTCATGGACTAAATGCAAGTTTTTTGCCATCAGTTTAATCCTGATGTACATCATTTAATAATGAGACATTTTTTTATTCTTTTCCCTGCCACACAATGACGATGAGTGACAATGTATGAAATAAAAGGACCGAAGAAGATCCCTCTTTGCTCACCAAGCCCTAAAGCAAGACTTCATAGCACTTTGGTCTGATGAAGGCTGTTCTCCCATCGTTAAAAAGCTGTTTTAGCAGACTGGTCATTAAAATATGGCAAGCACTGGCTGACATGTCCATCCAGAGGCAGGCTACTTGCCTCATCATGTTCTTTAATCATCGGGTGGAAAGAGAGCATCCCACACTGGGGTCACTTTCAACGAGCTGCACTCTGAATGGTCTGAAGAGAGTCCAATTAAATCCTACATTTTCTGACCCAAGAGTGACTATGTGATGGAATCTGAGAGCTGCTGCTGGATGGATTGAGCAGAAAGAGACTGAGAGTGATTGCAAGCCTTCATCCCCAACATACATAGTCACATGCATGCATAATTTCTGTATGCATCAGTGCATAACCACAGAAAAACTCGCAAAACATTCTCCCCGGGCCACCTCTGTAAATAATGTGTTCTTATTTAACTTGCTTGGTTAAATAAGCATTCAGAAGGAAAGAAAGAAGAGTGGGGCAAAGCATCTAGAATCAGATACAAACAGCAGGAGAGAAGTAGTTATAGAAAACGAGAAAGCAACAATGTCAGGACTCTTAATCCCTAGGACACATGAGTTATCAATCTGTTGTAAATGTCAAACGCGGGGATATGCCCCTGTGAACGATGGATATCTGCCTTGTTTGTTTGTGTGTGCACATTTTTTTTAAATTCATCTTTCCTACATTGTATTATTGAGTAAGCCCCACAAGAGCTTAGAGTCTATCTTGAGCGGCAATACTCTCTCTTCATAGAGCCATCAGTACCTGAATCCCAACAACCTGAGCGGAGGTGGTGCAGCAGAGGAAGGCAAAGAATGAGAAGATTGTCATCCTGAGACTGTCACAGTCTCCTGATCCATGTTCAGAGTACATATGTTTGAACATATATACTCTGAACATGCCTGAATGAGAGGTCAAAGAGACACAGTACAAGAGTTCCACTTTGTGCAGTGTGTGATGAAGCTTTGAAGTGTGAAGAAAGAGGACAACCCTCAGTCAAGTTCATCATGTTTCCATTTTCATTTTCTAGCAATTTTCCAGGCTCTACTTCAGCGAGGAACCCCTGGAGCAACAGCAAGGACCCATGGTGCAAACTCCTGACCCCACTAAATGTGCGTTTGAATCAAAGTGACAGTAATGTACACGTTAATCTCCCGGAGCAACTAGGTTTTCTTTTAGAATAGTTAAAAAAAAAAAAAAGCAACCGACTTTAGCATAACAGCATAAAAAATAAAACACCCTGCAGCTCTGTGATAGGTGGATAAAAATGAAAGGAAGAATGCCTGAGGTTACAGTAGACTCCCTTTCTGGGCACCGAGTCTCCACAGAAATATTACAGGAGATCTTGTGGGATTATTGCGCTGAGAATTTGACTCATGAAAAACAGATAATAAAAAAAAAGAAGATAAACGCCACCGATTCCCTGTGAACTGCCACACTTGGCTGGTGCTTCCCTCCGCTCAGGCTGCATAATTCTCAGAAAACCAATTAATTTTCAACATTTGATACTTTACCTCTCTGTGCCCGCTCTAATCGTTGCATTTCAATATGTATGTATTTGTTTGCCGCGCTTGTTTGCCGTGCAAAGTTTAGTTTCCTGCGGGGAAGAGTGATTAATTATTTTGTACTTATTAATCAGCTTAACGTTTTAACAGCTTGGCTCGTAATGGCACGTGACATCAGAGGGGCTCATTATACATGTTCAAACTGTAAAACAAAAAAACAGCAGTAAAAAAAAAGAAATAAATAAGAGTATTCGTTAAAACGGTCTTTTTTGAAAACTTGAGAAACCTTAAAATGTGTCTCATTAGATTCTAGATTTAACCCACATCGGTGTGGATGAACTCAATGAAGTTTGATATACGTTAAGTGTGGGGGAAAACTAAGCCTATTTTAAATGTTTATTAAACGTGAGAGTGGTGCCACATTTAACAGAGCTCAGCATCTCACTGATGTGAAGCCTAATGAGAAAATTGTGGGCTACGTGCAAAAGGATGAAGACTGCAAAACTCCGGTGCCACACCACACCGGAAAGGGTTCCATGTTAACATCTAACACAGCAGGTAGCTACAAACACCAATGGGCCGGTGTGATCGGTTCATCGGTACAGTAGCGATCCAACACTCTTCTTACCTTGAGGTTGTGCGCAGTGGATGAGTAAGGAAAAAAATAAAATCCATGCGACGCGCCACATCGATCTGTTAAAGGAGTCCTCAAACATGGTCCCAAACCTGGAGGACTGGACAACAAGTGCCCGGTGAGCTTTAAGCATGCCGTAGTGGCCGAGTCCCGCCGTGGCTGTGGTGCCGTTCGCCTGCTGCTTGATTCGCTCTGTCAGGAGGACCTGCGACCACTAAAGTCGAGCAGAGCGCACCGACCTCGGAGCGCAAAACCAAGCCTCTGCCGTAGCCTGTGGCGACCGGAGAAATTCGGTCAAACTGTGTGTTTGTTTTACAGTCTAAGTTCGCTGCAGTTCCACGAGCCTCGTTGATGGTAAAATATTTTCGTAGGAGTACCGAAACAGAGCGCGTTTGTTTATCTGAAGGATGCAACTCAATTAGATGAATCCAGGTTAAGTCCAAGTACAGTCTGTCTCTTGCTGCACCTGTAAGAAGGAAAGCTGCACCTCATAGAACACCTTTCCCCACTTACACGTCGTGCGTCCTTGAGATGCTGGTTTGTTCTTTTTCTTCGTCTTCTTCTCTTTACTTAACTTCCTCCTTCGCCTTGTCCCCGGCGGAGTGCTTAGGTGTTTTTGTTCTTTCTCTTTTCTTCTTCTCCAAAGCACAGAACAGACTTTTCCTCGAATCCTTTCCTTTCTGAAGAGGAGCGCCACAAATGGAGCACACCCCCCGTAAAGTTCCTCCCCAGAGCGCACCGTCAAGGTCGCCAATTTGCTTTGACAGGAGCGGAGAAGAACTACAGCAGTTCGCTGAGCGGAGAATGGGGGGCGGTGGGGAGAGAAACTTGCATGCAGTCACAGGATGAGAGTGGGAGCCGTGCCGTAGAGGAAAGCCCGGTTGCCGGTGCCTCGGATGAGGACGAGTCCCGGGTTCTTCGTGAGGTAACGCTGGGATCTGATGCTTCAGCAGCAGCGCAGCGCATGATGCCACCATGCGGCCATGCGCAAAAACACATCTCCTGTTACAATACAGCCAAGCACATGGTTTCAGGAGAGGATTTTATTGCTTTCCACATTACACAAAGGTGGAATGAATATAGTCCTTTGTTAAAATGATTTAAGGAGCATGCGTCCGGCTTGTGCTGCCAAGAATGTAGTGGTTCTTAGGGTGCCTGTGGAGAAATCACTATGATATTTCTGCGGGGATTTATAGGCTAATGTGTCTGAGTTTACTGACCTTGTAGTACTTTTTATCCCCCGTGGTATCATTAGAGGGATTTATATTTTGGCTGCATTTTAATACTTTGAGCTATGATACTGTATGTTTTTGTAGCACTTTCTGTATTGCTCTTTTCCTTTTTTCGCTGAGGCTACAGGATGTAATTCTCGATGCTATTTGAGGTGCATGGCATGAATATAAAAGGCGCAAATGGGTGTGCTAAGTCGTTACACAGCCAAGACTGAAACTGCTGCACGTTATCTTCTCTGTGTGTAGGAGAAGGAGGAAGACAAGGAGGAGGAGGAGGCTGTGAGAAGAGAATCGTTGGAAGACAGAAGGAGGAAGAGCAGAGAAGGGTGGTTGGTGAGCAAATGTTTCCAAAATGACAGTATCACTAAAGTGGAAGTCAAGGAAGAGAATGAGAGAGCCTGACTGAGCAAATGTTCATGTCCTGAAAATGACAGTGCCTTGCCAGGAGAAAACAGGAGTGCTTAGTGTTTGTAATGTTTTTTTTTTTTTGTTTGTTTTTTTTTTTTGTTGTTGTTTTAACAAGAGGCCCATCTAAGCCACCACAGGGCAGCTTGGAAATAATGCACCATGATAATAGCTTCTGCTATTTCCGCACAAGAGTTTCAGCTTCCTTTTGGCTTTCTCCTTCTTATTCAAAAATGCGATACCTTGCACAAAGTTAATAATAGGAGAGTTACCATCATGAAAATCAAGATGGAGTGCTTCCCTGGCCAGCCTTAGGGCATCTCAGAAAACCAGTTATGATTTTTCAAGTATTTACTGTGACTGAACTCAGCAAGAGGGTAATTTTGAAAATCCCTGGACACAGTATTTTGAGCCATAGCTTTCTGCAGACAAGTGGTAATCCATTTGTTTGTGCGTTTGTGTGTGTGTCCACCCCACACCCCTCCTTTCCCTGCAGATGCCAACAATGCCAGGTGTTAGCTCCTGGTGTTGTTGAGCAATGGCTAGCTGTGATCACAGGTGCTAAAGTAGCTTAGTGCAAGCTGTACTCACTTCAGAATGAGACATGTTATTTTTAACTAGCCCACGTAGTAACCATGCAACTGGTAATGATGATCAAGAGTTAGTCGCGTGCAGTAATTTCAAGTTATACCAATGTTTAAAACACACAGTTAAATGGCATTTTTGAAAAAAGGAGTTAAGAGAGTTAGAAAAGAATCAAAAATGTGAAGTAAGTGGAGAAAATGCATTCAATTTTCTCTAAATGACCAAAATGGTATCATTGCAAGTTCTCAAATGTGTGTGTGTGTGTGTGTGTGTACATGTTTAGACAGCTTTGTGAGGACAGAAAATTGGCATGCTACTATACTTGTGGGGACCAACAGTCACTTATGGGGGAAAAATGCCTGTCTCCACAAGTTAGAAGGCATTTTTGAGGCTCAAAGTGTGGTTTTACTCTCAGGGTTACAATTAAGTATGGTTAGGTTTAGGCTGAGGGTTATGATAAGGCATTCATTTTTGATGGTTAGGGTTAGGGTAAGCGGCTTGGGAAGCATTATGTCAATGCAATGTCCTCACTAAGATATGAAAACAAGTGTGTGTGTGTGTGTGTGTGTATCTCTGTGTGTGTGTGTGTGTGTGTGTGTGTGTGTGTGTGTGTGTGTGTGTGTGTGTGTGTGTGTGTGTCTTACCATTGTTCCTCACAGCTGATTTTCATTCATTTTTTGTTTTGCAGAATGATTGGACATTATTTCAAGTGATGAAATGCATGATTTGGAGCAAAATGCCTTTAAAACACATTAAAAAAAAACCCAATGGTAAGTTTTGGGTTATTTTTTGGTGATGTGTTCACACCTTTTGCTCCACAGCTTATCAAAGAGCACATTTTTGTTACCTATTTCAAAATGAACCTTTGAGTGTGAAGTGCAGCATTGACCACTCTTTTCATTTCATTTCAATCAACAAAATAAAAGACAGGCTCTAAGCTAAAATTTCCACCTCTCTTTTCGGAGGCCTTAAGGAGAGCAACACATTAAAAGAAAAAAAGAGATGGAGAGACATCTTTGAATGACAAAATACATTGCTGTTTGCTCAGACCAAAAGTCTGACTGGCAGTTCTGACTTTCACCTGCATTTGGTAAGAACTTGAAAAGCATGACTACATATAGATGGGAAAAAAACACAGCAAAAGCTTAAAAAGTGAAGTGATATCAGAGGAATTTTCTATTATGCCCAGATGGAAAGCGAGAGAGGTCAGAAAACCAAGAGGAAGATAGGCTGGAGGGAAGACTCTTGAATGCTTCAGAAAGGTCCCTGAACTCCACCTCCTCCTCCACACACACACACAAACATTTCCTACTCTGCTGTCCTGATATAGAACTAACCGATATAGAACTAACCCCAGTGATAACTGGAGAGTACTACTGGATTCATTAACCTCCAACAACATTTTCGTATGGGATAATATAGCTTGTAAAATGATGACACGTAAGAAAAAAAAAGTAGAGCAGCAGATCCAGGTCTTTAAAGGGTTTACAACTATTTATCAAACATTTCTCACACCATTAATATTTCTCTGTCAGTTAGAGCTTGGATAGGCATCAAAGGAATATGGATTTTCTTAACCAAAAGGAAAGCTCCATCCTCTCCTGCACCACTCTGGCCAGTCTTACTAGAGGTTTAATGAACTGGAACGAGTGGGGGATAATGGGAATGCAAGCACAGCGGGAGACCAATGGGGTGATGAGTGGTTCTTATTACCTGTGAGGCCAATTACAATACAGATCTGTCAAAATGTCCCTTTGACAGAGGAAGGCCCTGCTGACCATCTGAACCACCCCAGTCAAAGAAACACAATATAGAGAACAGAATAGTTTAGATGAATTATTATGTTCATTTAGGTTCAGGCCAGTTAAAGTCTTGGAATCTTTAGGAACTTGCCTATAAGCAGTCTTAGTCGTACTCAAACTGCATGTCGGGTTTTGTTTTTTGTTTTTTGACACACACGCACACACAGAGTATATAAATGTTTTAATGAGTTCAGAGATGAAATTCATATGCATGTACCACCTACCGCAGTCAAACAACCTTGCAGTCTAATTACTGTTCTCATAGAATAATGACATCCTGGGCTCACTATGCTTAATAAATAAACTGCTACCCTTGAGTGAAATTTTCATTCGTACATTACTGCAAAGGTTGTGATATCTATCTATCACATTTACAAGGCAAGACGTGGAGGCAAAAAGGGTAACATTGCATTGCATTTCTTAAAAACAACTAATATTTGAAAAAAATGTCATTCTAATTTATGTAAGAACCTTTAATCATAGGCATCTTCGCAGATGGAGAGGAGTAAAAGAAAAGAAATCCAATAGTATTCATTAGTGAGAGAGAGAGATCATTCAAAAAGCTGTTTGTGTGAGACAGATGGTCAATATGGAAAAGAAATATGTAAAGCAGAGCTGTGCCAACCTTGGCAAAGGAAAGCTTGCAACGCAAAAATAAAGGTAAAAAACGTAGGTGTGGAACTTGTGGAAGAGAGAAAAAAGAAGCAGAGAACTGTCTCAGGCAAAGAAGTGGTTTGAGGTACAAACACAAGGAACAGGTGAGGTGTGTTAACAAAATATTAGTCTGTTTGTTGTTTTTGATTTTTCTGCTTATAAATTAATATCTCCTGCCTCACAGGAAATACACCACCTCCCCTTCCCTGCACTGCTTCATATCTTCCACATCTACTAAAATGCCTGAATGTTTTGTGGTTTTCTTGCTTAGTTTATGGATATAATCACGCAGCACCCGTGAAAAGATTGCAGTTGACTGCATCAGCCTCTGATTCACATATGCGCTTTGCTCCCTTTCTCACTCTCACGCTCTCAAGAGAGTAAGCTCTGACTAACACCAGTTTACATGGTTGGTTCACCCAAAATCTCCCCCTAAAGATAGCATGCCTTAGAGTATAATGTCATCTACCTTTATTTAAAAATATATAGAATATGGTTGTATTCACATCAGCTTTGCAAATAACCTTGTAGCAGTTGCTACACTTAAGAATAAAAAAGTACCTTGTTGAGCAAACTTTGTGGGGGTTTTTTTGTTTGTGTTTTGTTTTGCTTTTTGCAATCCCCACAGAGAGGGCAGTGGACTTTTTAACCAGATTGTTTAAAATAATCTTTATAGTGAGAGGATGTCTGAGGAATAGAGTACTATACAATAGTCTATTGGTTCCAGTATTCAAGAACAAAGGTTTTGTGCAGAGGTGTAGCAAATGGGGGATAAAATTGATGAGGCATGCCATAAAGATGTGTGAAGGAGTTGTTGAAGCTGGGTTAAAAAGAGAGGTGGCGATCAGTGAGCAGCTGTATGGATTCATGCTGATACAGAGCACTACAGATATGGTGTCTGCTTTAAGTGTAGATAGAGAAGTATAGAGAAGGTCAGAAAGAGTTGCACTGTGTCTTTGTGGATTGAGAAAGTATGTGATTGGGTGCCAAAAGAGATCAAGGTAGAGGTGGGATTACATCGGGGACTGGCTCTGAGTGCCTTCTTGTCTGCAGTGGTGATAGACAGGTTGACAGATGAGGTCAAGCAAGAGTCTCATTGACTAAGTGATTATGATGTTTGCAGATGACATTGTGATCTGTAATAAGAGTAGAGTGCAGATGGAAGTGAGAGTCTGAGAGTCAGGAGATGTGGAGGTATGTTCTGGAGAGGAGAGGAATAAAAGTCAGTAGAAACAAGATATAATTTGTGTGTGAGTGAGACAGGTGGAAAAGTGAGCATGCAAGGAGTAGAGGTAATGAAGATAGAAAAGTTTAAATGCCAGGTGAAGGCGAGAGTATAGACAAGGTGGAGTAGGTGAAGACGAGTATCTGGGGTGATTTGTGACAGAAAGGTAGCAAGCAAGAGTGAAAGAGAAGATTTACAAGATGGTATCGAGACAAGATTAGACAGGAATATGCCAGACAGCTCAGGTTGAGCAGTTTGGAGGCAAAGTCAGAGAGGCAAGGCTGAGATGGTTCAAACATGTGAAGAGGAGGGACATACTGGACAAAGGATGCTGAATATGGAGCTGCCAGGGAGGACGATAGGATAAGGGATAAGGTAAGATGGAGGGAGATGAGCTGCGGTGGCGGCTCCTAGCGGGGGAAAAAGAAGATGTACAATAAACATTGTCAGTGAATGCTGTTCATCCTGTGGATCCAAAATAATGGTCCACCCTTTTTCAGAAGTGGATATTGAAACCTTGAAAGTAACCCATCTTTTACAAGGACTGCATGCTTATTAACCACGGTTGACACGCATTAGTCTGGTTGCCATCTTGAGCTCATTTTAAACATAAAATGTATACATGTTGTTGAATATATGCTGTTAAGAATTGCAAGAACACATTAATCACTTCAGAATGTTCAGAAAAACAATCATTACATATGTCACAGAGGCACAGCACCCATGTATTTTTGTTTCAGTTTCATTACGGGCTTACTAAAATTAATATAACAGAACTTTGCTAAATGTAGCCATTTAAATGTTCATCTTTTTGGGGGTTTGGTTCAGTTCTATCCAAACTCTCATTATTACCCAAACCTTCTGTATAAAACATGCACTGTATTGAACAGATTCCAAACACTGACACCATCTGTGTCTTCGTCCTTATATGCCAACTCTTCTATAATGTCGAATCTGATCACATGAACTTATATTTATATATGAAAAATACAGTACTAACCAAAAAATAACCACATGGCTACACTGACGTGTGTCTTTGGAGCATATTGGATCAAACATCAGTCAATGCTGAGCTATAATTGGTGAAAACATAAAACCTTGGGCACCTACATCAGATAAAGCATTGATGTTTTTCCACCCACTGATATGTGTTTAGGTCAATGCATGTGTCACTGAGCCTGGAGCCAGAAAAGGCACTCGCTGCCCAGCTCTCCTGCAATGGCAGTATCCTACTCTGGACTCCATGATGGAGTCTTGACCCACACACCCCCACAGTGTTGAAGGCAGTGGAGGGCACTCAGCTGCTGGAGTTTTATTTCAGTTTTCCTTCTCTGACCTGAGAGGGCCCGTTGTCAGATGATAAGGTGTCCTAAAAGAGAAAATTTGCATGAGGTTTTCTTTGAAGAACATTTTACTTCCTTTTTTTAAAAATATATTTGCTGTGAGTAAGTCTTCACTGAGATCCGTTGGTCAGGCACTTTTTTTGTTTTGGAATTTTTGAATTCATATTTTAACTTTTTAAGGTTTTCCACATGTTGATGCACTATTTTTGTACCCTATCTTGTAATCATGCCTACTTGTCCTCATGGCCAGCGTGTGCCACCTATTCATGCAGCTACTACCTTTTCAAATTCATCCTTTGACGTGGCCATGTCATCTTTTAATAGCTTGCGGAGGGATTGTTTTCTTCTCTGCACCTCAGAGGAGATAATGGCAGCATGTCAGAAAGTCAAGGAGCAAGGACACATGATGGATTCAGTGTTGGATCCAGCAATTCTTGTGTGGCAATCTTGCATTAATTATATATTTTTTGTCATTTATTATATACTTTAGCTGAAGCGTAGCATACACAGTGTAGCGTGGGGGTATGATCTAAGTTAATGATGAAAAACATGTAACCTACTGCACATCTTCTCTTTAAAAATAATAAAGCTGGTTTCGCAGGAGTGAATTCAGTATAGGACAAGAGATTTTTGTTAATGCTTGAAAAACCCTCTAAGGGAGCCTGAAAAAGAGCTGTGTACAAATTGGAGAAAACAGAATTATTATGAGATCTTGAGTCAGCACAGTAGAACTTTGGAAGTAAGACCTCAGACTCATTCTTATTTCTAAACTTGTAGCATCATTGTAGTCAATAACAAAAGTTCTCTCCTCAGAAATTGACAGGCTCATTAATCCTACAGATTTCTTATAAATGTAAATGCTACATTTTTGGAAACCACCAGCTGTTAATGAGCGGGCTGACTATAAGAGTTAATCTGACATGTTATTCAGTTTTAAACACGCATTGTCTTACATAATCGCAGACTAATTGTGTTGGTGAGACATTAATGAGAAAATAGAGAAGCAGCTTTATTCAGCCATGCTGCATCTGTGCAATGTGCTTGTCCACAGGGATTGATTGTTGTGGCAATGAGGGACACTATGTAGAATTTTCCGATGAAGCCGAAATCAAATCTACTTCTATCCACATACCCTAACTGTAGATCTTACTCACGATGCCAGTTTGCAGACATTATTCTTCTGGCCTCTTGCCAAACAATGATCATGACGTTTTGAATGTCAGGCACGTGGGGACCTTTCAACCTAGTAGTAAAGGTCCCCTTTGTCCAGTACCCACAGATTTTCTGCTGCCTTTAACAGTTGCACCAGACTCCTTCTTGCCTTTTGTAATGCGGTTCCATTGTACACCTATCACTCTTAAACATGTGCTTATCACTCAAGGAAATGCAAAGAACTAGAACCAGAACTAGGGCTTCTATGTGCGTGTGATAGACGTGCATACAGAAGCCCCAGTTAAGTTTTTTTGATTGCATTTATTTTAAGGATAAAAGGCACATGAGTCAATGCTCAAAACGTGGCATGAGTCATTCCCTGTAAGATCATTTGGCGATTACAGCAGACCCACGTCAGAAAATCACTTTTACAATATACCAACATCGTGAGGCTCGCATAAATATGCTCTTGTGGATGAATGTGACCAGCTGTAGGAAAAGACTGAGGCCGCATCTGATGAAAAATATACAGTAAGTGGATGGTCAAGAAAGACTTAGATGATAGCTGGTAAAAGAACATGAAAAAACTGTGTTTTTCTGACAGCAATGCAATGATCACTTTACAGAGACTAAATCTGGATCAAAGTTGAAGTGAACAAGTAGAATACCAATAGTTTGGTAACGGAGTTGGAGGTAGCAAACAAATAGAAGAATGAGACTGCAAGCAAGTTCATGCTGACAGTGTCCAATAAGCTGATGTTGGTGCAGAAGATATCACCAATGAATAGGGATGGGTATCGTTTAGGTTTTATCCGATACCGGTGCCAAACCGGTACTTTTGAAACGGTGCCGGTGCTTAAACGGTGCTCAAACCGGTGCTTAAAGAATGGAGAACACAAAATTGGTCCAAAAACCTCTCATGTTCAGCTGTTTTTTTGTAAAAAGATAACAATGTTATCTTTTCTGCAGCTATGGGGCATATATGGTATCACTCTTGGCTGGAAGCAGTGCTTAAACAATGGAAAAAATACAAACTTTGTCCAAAAACCTCTCATGTTTAACTGTTTTCCACTTTTTCTTTGGTCATTTTAGCCTTTTCGGCCAGGGTGAAGGGAGTATCTGCCATTAAAACAAGAAGACAGCTGCATGTAACTATGATGATGTTTGCTAGTTCACCTTACATGTATTAATGTAATAACGTGGTTAGCGTACACAACATAAATTGTACACGTACAACATGAAGCTACTCACGCAGAGAAGAACGGCTGCTGCTGCATCATCATCCGTCATAATTTCTGCTACACTGGCAGGGCTAGGGGCCAGGACTCTCCTCTTCGGGTTTTTGGGGGATGTTGCTCCGGGTCTGATAACTGGCAACCCACCCGCAGCTATCAAATACGGCGCATTTTTCGGCTTTTAAAAAAAACGCTATGCGTCGCCAGGTGTTTCATCGGATTTGAGGTGTTACTTCCTTTGACAGTATCACAGTATTACCTTAAAGCACTTGTTGCAGGCTGCTGAGTTTGCATATTTTGCTGTGAAGTACAGCCAGACTTTTGACCGCTTCACCTTGGGCATTTTTAATCTATAGCTCTGCTCTAACAGAACGTACGTACCTGGCCCCGCCTACTATCCTCGGAAACGTAAAATGATTGGCTAGAATTCAAAGTGTGTGACATCTCAGGAAAAAACGCACTGAAATAAAGCACCGAAATGTGCGCTGCTTTTCGGTCTGGTTACTACCGTTTATGTCAGAACCGGTGCCATGATGGCACCAGATACCGGTACTCATCCCTACCAATGAATGTTTCAGATTTCATTAAAGAGCTCGACTGATCATCTCATTCTGTAGAATGATGCCCATTACCAGTAAGAACTGAGGAGAATAGATTTTTATCGAGGATGTCCTAATTCTCAAAATCAAGGGCACCTATGTACCAAACTTGTCTTTCGACATGAAAAAAAATGTCTTTAAACATAGATGAAACACCAAAATAAAATAGGACAACACAAGGTATTGTAGCTTTGCAACAATAATACAATTATATGCTTGGTTAGAAACATGATAGCCACAGGCTACTTTTGAAATCGGTACAACATAATAAGCTGTGATGTCAAGTAGCTTGGCAAAATGTGTGTGTTATCTTTTCAATCACAGAGATGGATTAGCTTCACTGACTGATTTACCAATGTTGGGAGCCATTCAATAACAAAGCTTGGATGGCAAAACTCCCGAAAAAATATTGCTCATCACATTGAATTTAAAAATAACCCCAGGTAACTATAAATGTGATTGCTTTCAGGCGGTGTAAAAAAAATAAGAATGAAATTTCTGTCACACTGGAATGATCCTGTAAAGAGGTATGCTCTCAGCAGTGATTGACATGCCATTTATGCTAGGCCTTTGAGTGACAAGACCTCTGGATTGACTTTACTACATCTCAGGAGTGGCTTTAGAAAAGCTCTTTGCTTTAATGGGGGGAAGGCTCCATTTAAAGAAACCAAACACCCAGAGAAATGAGAGACTATCGTACAAAATAAGGATTTTCATCATTTTCTTTCCCAGCTCAGCTGTGACTGATGAGTAATAATTTCTTTCCTTGTCCTTTGTCAAATTTACCTTTAACTTCTAACTAAGTCCTGTCTCTTGAAATGAATGTCGATCGTCACAGGAAAAGAAAATATGTACAAGAAGCCTCTAATGAATGTAGAAGAGGAAAAACGCTGCTTGAGCTTGGTAATATATCCAGTCTTATCACTTGAACTCTGCATAGTAGGTTACTCTGAGACAGTTTGCATATTAGTCTCCCTCTTCCTGCTTTCCCATTAGTCGTATTCATATAACTTAGGTATACTTTTCATACACTAGCTCTCAGAGAAAACACAAAAGCTATTTGTGGGTGGCATACTGTTTGAAGTGAAAATCTACACTGAATTTACATTTCAGTGCCATAATCTGTGACAGCTCAGTAAATATGTGTCCCTATTTGCAACACTTTAAACCATAAAGTCAAGGTTTGTAGAGTTTAAATCTTGGAGCCAACTCAATTTTCAAGTTATTGGCAATTCATTTCATCAACTCCCACATTTTCTGTTTGAGCATTAAGCATCCTAATTGTTTTTCAGTGTTATGCAGAAAAAACAACTGTAAGACAGCTGTGAAATGCATCCCACTGAAATTGTGTTGAATCCTCTAAATGTGGGCCTCATAGAAAACCCATTTGTTGGTCCAAGATTGGGCTTTTCATGAACTATGTAAATTCCACTTTGTAATGAATTTTGCTTTAACGTATCAAGCAAAGAAGTCATCCTCTATGATTCATTCCGTGAGGATTAGTCATTTTCATACCCACGCATTTGAAAATCTTGCAATTCCCTGTCTACATGTCAGTCCATCAGTCTTACTTAAGTAAAGTATAAAGAATAACGTATTTGAGAGAGAGAGAGAGAGAGAGAGAGACATTGCTCTCCCCAGGATTGATTCAACCTAATTGCCATGTATGGGCGCCTGAGTATACGCACCAGCCCCCTTTATCCACACAAAGCCCCTCATTAAGAGCTGGTTGGACAGCGGGCCCAGTGCCGAGGTGAACGCTGGCTAGAAGCGCTGGCCTGGCATCCACATGCAGGTGCAGAGCTGCCTGCTCTAATTGACAACAGGAGAAGAAAAGGCTCCGTGCTGTGCATGACAGACCTGCCTCTCTTTCCTTCTCTCCCTCTCTCTCTCGCTGGCTCTCCTTTTCTGATCTGCCTTAACCAGGTTATGAGTCCGTCTGACAACACGTCAGCTCCGCTTCTCTGTTCTAGCACTCAGCCCAACTTTCTTTCTTCTTTGAAAAATTTCTCTTCCTCACACCCCACCTTCTTATTATATGCTTGATGAAACATTTCAGTGAAATGCAAGTTCTCCCTCTTACTGTCTCTCTCCTTAAATTAAATTCTGCATTGAATGTAAAGTCACATACGTGGGATGAGCTGTTGGCTCTGGAAATATTTTCCTGTTTTTTTTAATAATATATCTTTATGTGTTCCCAAAATAGTGTCTTAATAAATCCATAATGTAAATATATCTTGTGCCCAATAATTTTGTTAATTTCAGCATAGTTGCTAAGAATCTATGCATTTTACATACAATATAAGTATTACAGAGATATTTGAGGGAAGTGCTCCTGTGGCTGTGGTAAACAAGCCAAAAGTGAACTAGTGCTGTGGCAAATTCAAAATGCTTTGTTGCAGAAATTGGAAATAAAGCATGGTGTGATGTTTGCCAAATTCATTGACCTTTAATGAACTGATACTGAGAATGTATAATGAGGTTAGTATAAATGCACTTTTACTTCTGCTTGACAACAGCAGCACATTAATTTGAATTGTAAGCTCTGTCTTAAGTATGTTTCATACTTTAATGTAGTTACTGTAGATCTTATTTTAAGTATTTCCTCTATTTAAAAACAAAACATATCTTTTAATCAAAAGATCCACATTTTCTAATGCACTTATCATATTTTTCTATTGATGAAAGACATTTCATTCAAGTTCATTTGATGCTTGTAATGGCCCCTATAGCTAGTTAATACAATGTTCTTGTGCATGGGCAATGACAATAAAGGGCTACTGTATTCTATTCTACAATCGCTGTCTATGCAAAAATAAACAAGACTTTTTTTCTTCCAAGGCAGTGGAGAGCACTTTCTTAAAGAGACATTTCATTCAGTGGGTCCAGTATTTTTTCTTTATTCCCCCTTTTCTTCCAGTATCAAAGATCAGACATATTGGTCCACTTTACTTCCATCTTTTCATTCATTTAAATAATTCATGAAGTTTGCAGAAATCATTTCAGGCAAAGAGCTTTTCAATTAAGGATTGAGTGCTTAGCAGTTTTTTTCATATTGACAGGAAAGTGCACCTTCTGGAGAAGAGTGTTTATGAAATGTCTCTTATTTCAACTTGAAACAGGCATTCATTATATTCTAAGTGAGCTGTTCTACAGATGTCATCAAGATGAATAGTAGAAAAATGAGACAAAGAGACAGAGAAAAAGGAAAGAAAACACTTAAGATGAAGAAATCTGCAAGAGCTCTGGGAATGTGGCTCAAAACTGTGCTATGTTTGGAACAGATTCCTAATATGTGTGTGTTTTAAGTTTTGCAGGGATCTATCATTATGATATAGTAAATAGTTACTTTAGAAGCTCCTTGAAGGGTATATGCAGTGCAAGCAGCAGTAGATTTTACTGGGGGAATTAGGCACAGTCAGATTTAGCTGTTTTGGTGTTACAACTCTAGGGCTATTTACTTAACAAAAGAAATTGGTTTGAAACTAATTTCTGCTACTTGTATCCACAAAATCATTCTTTTTGTCACTCTCCAGGTGGAAATACAGTTCAGCCAGTAAATCAACACTTTTGCTTTCACGCTTAACATTCTCGTCACCACAACAGATTAGTACAGCCTATTTGCATTCCATACTAATCTGTCTATCAATCTCCCACTCCACTCTCCAATCACTCAAGCGGTGCCAAGACCCCAAGATACTTGAACTCCTCCACTTATAGCAGTAATTTGTCCTGGAATGGACACTCCCCTTTTCCTACTGAGAACCATGACCCATCCATCCATCCATCTTCATCCTCTTTATCCGGGGCCGGGTCGCCGCCCGGCACACAATGCACCCGACCCCTATGGCACCTCCTGCGGGTGGTGGGCCTGCAGGAGGATGTGCCCATGTCCCCTTTTCGGGCTGTGCCAGACGCTCGCCCTCGGGCACCCTCCCTGGCTCCAGGGCGGGGCCCCAGTAACCCTATCCCAGGCAGGGTAAACTGTTCCCTCTATGTTTTCTTCATAAGGGTCTTCTGAATTGCTCTTTGTCTGGTCCCTCACCCAGGACCAATTTGCCATGGGAGACCCTACCAGGGGGCAAAAGCCCCCAGACAACATAGCCCCTGGGATCCCTGGGACACACAATAAGGTAGCGATCTTCCACCACAATAAGGTAGCGATTCACGGAGAGGAGAACCATGACACAGAATTCCTAATTCTTATTCCCAGTGCTTCATTCTCAATTGCAAACCACCCCACAACCCTGGAGAACACAGATGAATGCCTTCTCCAAGTTCCCAAAAGACATGTAATTAGTTGGACAAACTGCCATGTAGCCTTGTATATTCTCGAGATGATAAAGACGTGGTTTAACGTTCTGAAAATCATGTTCCTCCTCCTGAATCCAAGGTTTGATTAATGGATGAACACTTTTCTCCAGTACCCGGGTAAAGAGGCCTTCCTAGGGAAGGTGAAAAGTATGATCCTTCTATAGTTGGTCCACATCCTACGGCCCCCCTTCATGACACAGGGAAGCACCACCCTACTCTTCCAATCCATTATTTGTTTAATTAGATAAATTACCTCCTATCAGCTTTTGCTAAGGATAGCTGTCAATAGTTGACCTGAAATCAAAGGTTTTCTTGAAGCTATTTGTCCTAGTTTTCCAACTTGTAGATGTACTAGTGGAAGGGAGTCAGCTCTAAAACATTCCTAGCTGTGAATTCCAGATTTCAGGGCAGCTCTAAAGATGGCGCCGGTGAGGTCGGCTGCCGTCACGACTGCTCCGACCACTTTTTCTTTGTCTTTGTTTTTTAAGTTAGTTTTCAGCGTTTCTAAATCGGCAAAATCACCACCATTGGGTACATTAGGTATGACAGTGACACTCTTGTTTCTATTGGTTTACAATGTACTCACAATTCGAAGTTTTTAACTCCGGATCCGAGCTGGCCGAGTGAGATCTTGAGGGAGAACAAAGGGAAGCGGCGGCGGCCTAGAGGGAAGCGAGCCGGCGTCAGGAACAGGCTGAGAGCTCGTGCACACCGCACACCTCTGCCTAGCATCCTGCTCGCCAACGTCCAGTCACTGGAGAACAAGCTTGACGACCTCAGGGCCAGGGTAAAGTTCCAGAGAGACATTCGGGACTGCAATCTCCTCTGCTTCACCGAGACATGGCTGAACCCAGCGGTGCCGGACCACGCCATCCAGCCGGCCGAGTTCTTCTCGGTTCACCGCATGGACAGGACACGGGACTCGGGGAAGTCAAGGGGAGGCGGCGTGTGTTTAATGGTGAACAACAACTGGTGCAACAGTGCGAACGTTGTTCCTCTCACACGCTCCTGCACACCAAATCTGGAACTACTGTCCATCATGTGTCGTCCTTTTTATCTACCTCGGGAATTTACATCGGTCATTATAAGTGCCATTTATATTCCACCACAAGCGGACACGGTCACCGCCTTATGCGAGCTGCATGAGGCACTCACACAGCACCAGACACAACACCGGGACGCTGCGCTTATTGTGACGGGGGACTTTAATAGCGCCAACCTCAAACGCGCAGCGCCGAACTTTTATCAACACATCTCCTGCCCCACCAGAGGTGAAAGGACACTGGACCACTGCTACACTACGGTCAAGGACGGCTACAAGGCACAATCCCGCCCTCCTTTTGGCAAATCTGATCACGCCGCCATCTTCCTCATCCCAAAATACAAACAAAGGCTGAAACAGGAAGTTCCGGTTCAGAGGAAGGTCGCGCGCTGGACGGATCAATCGGTGGCCGCGTTACAGGACGCACTCGATGACGCAGACTGGGGCATGTTCAGAAACAGCTCCGATGATGATGTCAACGTGTTTATGGAAGCGGTTGTGGAAACTAGCGGATGATACCGTGGAGACAAAGACTATCACAACGTTTCCCAACCAGAAGCCGTGGGTGGATAAAACCATCCGCGACGCTCTGAGATCCCGCACCGCTGCCTACAACACGGGACTCATGACGGGGGACATGGACCCGTACAAAGCCGCGTCATATAACGTGCGGAGGGCGGTGAAAGAGGCGAAGCAGCGCTACGGGAGGAAACTAGAGTCACAACTCCAACAGAGTGACTCTAGGAGCCTGTGGCGGGGACTAAGGACAATAACGGACTATAAAGCACCAACAACCGGTATGACGAACGCGGCCGTGACTCTGGCAGACGAGCTGAACACTTTCTATGCTCGCTTCGAGGCTGCAGCTAAGGACTCCAATAATGCTAGTGTTAGCGGCGCTAACGGCTGCAGACAGGAAGATACTGCCAGCACCGGAAACGTGCTCGTCATCTCCGAGCATGAAGTAAGGAGAGCCTTCAAGAGAGTGAACACCAGGAAAGCAGCAGGACCAGACGGCATCCCAGGTCGTATCCTAAGAGACTGCGCATACCAGCTAGCTCCTGTGTTCACTGAGATATTCAACATCTCTTTATCTCAGTCGGTGATCCCCACATGCTTCAAAGAGTCCATCATTGTTCCTGTCCCGAAGAAACCCCACCCTGCTTCTCTCAATGACTATCGCCCTGTAGCCCTCACCTCAGTAGTGATGAAGTGCTTTGAACGCCTGGTCAGAGACTTCATCATTTCTTCACTACCAGACACACTGGACCCACTACAGTTTGCTTACCGTCCAAATCGTTCCACAGACGATGCCATCTCTCATCTCCTCCACACATCACTCACTCACTTGGACACTAGAAGGGGGAATTATGTTAAAATGCTCTTCATAGACTACAGCTCTGCATTTAACACCATAATTCCCTCCACACTCACCACCAAGCTGGAGCATCTGGGACTCAGCTCATCTATGTGTCTGTGGATCTCCAACTTCCTAACTGGCAGACCACAGGCAGTAAGGATGGGCGGACATGTCTCAGCCTCCACCACTCTCAGCACTGGAGCCCCCCAGGGGTGTGTTCTGAGCCCCCTGCTGTACTCTTTGTACACATATGACTGTGTGGCCACTACCAGCTCCACCACCATCATCAAGTTTGCTGACGACACCGTCGTGGTGGGCCTGATCTCTGATAACAACGAGACGGCCTACCTGAAGGAGATTAGGAATCTGGAGAACTGGTGCCAGAGGAACAACCTCCTTCTAAACGTCAGTAAGACAAAGGAGCTGATAGTGGACTTCAGCACTAAGCAGGAGAGGAACTACCAGACCCCTGTCATCAACGAGTGCCCAGTGGAGAGAGTGGACAGCTTCAAATACCTCGGAGTTCACATCACGCAGGACCTGTCATGGTCCTGTCACATCAACACCGTGGTGAAAAAGGCCCGTCAGCGTCTCTAACACCTCAGACGCTTGAGAGACTTCCAACTGCCCTCCAAGGTGCTCAGGAACTTTTACTCCTGCACCATAGAGAGCATCCTGACGGGAAACATCTTAACCTGGTTCGGGAACAGCACCATGCAGGACAGACGAGCTCTACAGAGGGTTGTGCGGTCAGCTGAGCGCACCATCCGCTCCGAGCTCCCTGACCTGCACTCAATCTACAGCAGGCGGTGCTGGACCAAGGCCAGGAAGATCGTGAAGGACCTCAGCCATCCCAACAACAGACTGTTCTCTCTGTTGAGGTCAGGAAAGCGATTCCGCTCCCTGAAGACCAACACAGAGAGACTGAGGAGGAGCTTCTTCCCGCAGGCGATACGGTCTCTCAATCACACCACCACACAGTACTGACCCACACATACAGTTCTTACACACACTGGACATTCTGGACATTGTTTTCACTTCATTACTTAAATCACGCTGCTGTTATTGTGTATATATTTATTTATATTTCTTCATACATTCTTATATAGTTCTATATTGTGTATTTTGTTGTACAGTTGTTTTATTTTCAACTTTAATTTATATATTTTATCTTATTCTCCCAGTTAAATTTACCCTTCATTCTAATTTGTGTTGTACAGTTATTTCATTTTTAACCTTAATTTATATTTTATTCCTTCCTAGTTAAATTTACCCTTTTTAATTTTTCATATTTATTTCCTATCTTATTCATAGCCTTTTCCTTTTTTGTTTTCTTTAGGTCACGAGCAGTTGTCCAAGCATTTCACTACATATCGTACTGTGTATGACTGTGTATGTGACAAATAAAATTTGAATTTGAATTTGAATTTGAATTTGAATTTGAGATGTAACACTGGAATAAATCTATTCAATAATAGCTAGAGTGAACATATTTTGAAGATTACTGCAATTACATTCTTTCTTGCCAAAATGATATATCATTAGACCAAAGACTTTTTACATATTGCTTTCTTGATATTCAGATTATTCAGATCTGGAGAATTGTAATTAAAAAAAACTTATCTTCTCTCTGTTAAATATTCTATGTGTATGGGGAATATGTCTTTGGTCATGACTTCTTTACTTCTTGAAGACACTTCAGCTAGCCCAGCCATGCCCACAGCTTATTTCTAAAACATTTGTGTAGATGTAAAACTGGTGATGCAGTGTGGCAAAGTGTGAGTTTCAGTGTGGTGGCAGTGTGTGTCCATTACCTTTGCGGTGGGGTGCCTGTCATGGCACCATCCCAGAATTTCTCTGGTCCATCCCTGCGTTGCTGGCCCTGTCTGAATTCCACCTGTCCCAGTCTGTCACAACTTCGAACAACTCGCACTGAGTGCGTGCACCAGGAGGTGGCTCAGCACCAGGTTGCCCTGTCTGTGTTTTGGCGATGTATGTCAGGTGTACCTGGCCGATTAAGAGGAGACCAGCTGTTTGCTGCCTTCTTCTCCAGGATCCTGGGAAGTCCTGGTGTCCGATTGGTTGTGGAGGCCATTTGGCAGGCTTGTGCATCTTCAGGGCTTCCCCTCCCTTCTGGAGAGGGGTGGGCGCTTCTTGGGCCTTGTAGGGACCCTCCTCCCTTTCAGCCATTGTGCAGCGGCAATGTGGTTCTCAGGGTGCAACCTTCACTAGGGTTATCGCCTGAATGTGGCAGCCAGCCCCTCTGTCTGGGGTGCAGGTTTTGGGTGCGCCTCAGTGGCAGCCTTCGTGCTATGGGTGGTGGCTTGCTCTGTTGTGGACCTTGCGTCTTGCTGTACTGGCTGAGGCCAGGCTTGTGTCTGGCAAACTGATGCCTTCCGCCCCTCCGGGTCGGCATTTGCATCTGCCGCCGGAGGAATAGCTTATAGAGGCATCCACGTGCCATGACCAAGGAGGGGGTGATTCCCCATACATATGGAATATGTAATGAAGTGGCGAGATCTCTAACTCAGAATAGCAAGTTTGCAAAGTAACCATACACTATATATATATATATTTTTTTATATCTTCACTTCAATAGATAATAATAAAAATTTCATTATAAATATAGTCTATGTTGTGCTCCTAAGATGTAGGTTCAGAGAAAGGAAAAAATAAAGATAACACTGCACCTGTGATATACACTACCAGTGTAAGGTTTGGACACACCTTCTCATTTAATGGTTTTTCTTTAGTTTTATTACTTTCTACAATGTAGATACATACTAAAGATATCAAATGTTCAAGATGGCGCCGAGTATGGCAGCCTCGTCGCGAGCTCCCCCAAGCAACGGCTTTCTTCTGTGTTTAATTTTCCTTTTCCTTTATTTTTTCACGAGCAGCACTTGTCTCCTTGTGTACGACCGACAAACCTTACTGGACATAAAAGACGGTCTTTCTTATAACTTTCCGGAGTTCAAGTTTTGCAACACGGACGCTCCGTTTGCAGACCCCCCATTCATCTCACCTGAGACGCCTTTGTTCTCTGGCCCTGGAGGCCGCAAACGCCGACGCAGAGGGAGAAGATCTGGCGTTCTGGTTCGACTGAGACGGCGCACTTACAGACCACCGTTACCCAGTTTATTACTGGCTAATATGCAGTCTCTGGAGAACAAGCTGTGCGAGCTTCGGGCACGGATCTCATTCCAGCGAGAGATGCGGGACTGCTGCGTGATCTGCCTCACAGAAACCTGGCTATCGGACAAAGTACCGGACTCCGCAATACAACTGCCGGGGTTCTCTGTGCACCGCGTGGACAGGTCACAGGATCTTACTGGGAAAAGCAGAGGCGGTGGTGTGTGTTTCATGATCAACAACAGCTGGTGTGATTATGCGAACGTGCACCCGGTCAAATCCTTCTGCTCACCGGACCTGGAGTACCTGATGATTAAGTGCCGGCCATTCTGGCTACCGAGGGAATTTACAGCAGTGATTATTACGGCTGTTTACATTCCCCCACAAGCCGACACTGACCGTGCACTCAGGGAACTGTACAGCGCGATCAGCAGCGAGGAAACCGCACACCCAGAGGCAGCGTTTATCACAGCCGGAGACTTTAATAAGGGAAACCTGAAGAAAGTCTCACCAAAACTCCATCAACACATCCTTTTCAACACACGTGGAAACCGGCTACTCGACCACTGTTACACCTCTTTCCGGGATGCGTACAAAGCCCTCCCCCGCGCCCCATTCGGCCAATCAGATCACTGCTCCATCCTGCTCCTGCCCGCCTACAGGCAGAAGCTGAAACAGGAAGCTCCAACCCGGAGGGCGGTGCACTGTTGGACGGACCAATCGGAGTCTGCGCTGCGGGACTGTTTTGATCACGCGGACTGGGAAATGTTTCACGTGGCCGCCAGAGACATTGATGAATACACAGACTCAGTCTGTGGATTTATCAGGAAATGCGTGGAAGATGTCGTCCCATCCAGAACAGTCAAATCCTTCCCAAATCCAAAACCCTGGATTAACGGAGATGTTCGCGCGGCACGGAACACCGCCTTTGCCTCCGCGAACACATCGGACTACAAACACGCACATTACCAACTCCGGAAGACGATCAAAGCAGCCAAACGTGAGTACAGGGACAGGGTGGAGCAACAGTTTGACAACCCTCGGAGTATGTGGCAGGGACTAAACACGATCACAGACTTTAGAGGGAAAACCAGCACACCGCAGACCACGGCCTCTCTATGTGAGGATCTAAACGTATTCTACGCTAGATTCGACACAGCGAACACCATGAGACCGGACAGTGTGCGCACCGCGGATGACGTCAGTGCGCACACTGTGTCTGAGGAGGATGTGCGGAAGTGCTTCAGGAAGGTGAACGCACGCAAAGCTACTGGTCCGGACGGGATTCCCGGCCGCGTCCTCAGGTCATGCGCGGCTCAGCTGGCTGGAGTGTTCACGCACATCTTCAACCTTTCCCTCTCTCCGTCTGTAGTCCCAGCCTGCTTCAAAATGGCCACCATCGTCCCTGTACCCAAATCCTCCACCATCTCCTCATTGAACGACTGGCGACCTGTAGCCCTGACCCCCATCGTAAGCAAATGCTTCGAGAAGCTGGTCAGGGACTTCATCTGCTCTGCACTACCCGACTCACTGGACCCTCTACAGTTTGCATACCGCCACAACAGCTCCACTGATGATGCCATAGCCCTGACACTACACACTGCCCTGTCACACCTGGAGAAGAGAGACACGTATGTGAGGATGCTGTTTGTAGATTACAGCTCAGCATTCAATACCATCGTTCCCTCGAAGCTGGACAGGAAACTGCAGGATCTAGGACTGAGCAGCTCCCTCTGCAGCTGGATCCTTAGCTTCCTGTCTGACAGACGCCAGGTGGTCAGACTGGGCAGCATCACCTCATCCCCCATCACACTGAACACTGGTGCTCCACAGGGGTGTGTACTGAGCCCTCTCCTGTACTCACTCTACACCTACGACTGCACAGCCACTAACAGCTCCAACATCATTGTGAAGTTTGCGGACGACACTACAGTGGTGGGTCTTATCACCAACGGTGATGAGACGGCTTACAGGGAGGAGGTCAGCGCCCTGACCCACTGGTGTCAAGGAGTTGATAGTGGACTTCCGGAGGTGCAGAGAAGTACACACCCCCATCACCATCAACGGCGCTGCTGTGGAGAGAGTGAGCAGCTTCCGGTTCCTTGGAGTACATCTGGCTGAGGATCTTACGTGGTCAGTACACACAAACAAAACAGTGAAGAAGGCGCAGCAGCGCCTCTTCTTTCTCAGGAGACTGAAAAGATTCGGCATGAGCCCCCGCATCCTCAGGACCTTCTATCACTGTGCCATTGAGAGCATCCTCACTGGATGCATCACCACCTGGTATGGCAACAGCACCGCCTACAACTGCAAAGCTCTCCAGCGAGTAGTGCGGTGCTCTGAACGGATAATTGGAGGTGAGCTTCCCTCCCTCCAAGACATCTACAGGAAGCGCTGCCTGAGGAAAGCGGGGAGGATCATCAAGGACTCCAGTCACCCCAGCCATAAACTGTTCAGACTGCTTCCATCAGGAAGGAGGCTCTGCAGCATCCGGTCCCGTACCAGCAGACTGAGAGACAGCTTCTTCCACCAGGCCATCAGACTGCTGAACACGTCATAGACACCTCAGCTTCACTACTGGAACTTCAACATTATGCACTCCACACTGTATATAAATGCCACTTGTTTTGCACATATTCAACTCTGTATATTTTATATATTTTATTATTATTATTATTATTTTTTTTTTACTATTTAATTTGTAAAAATGTGTATACACACACACACACACACACACACACACACACACACACACACACACACACACACACACGTAGGAAAATATTTAGTATACACATCCAGAAATGCATACACTATTATATATTGTACATATATTTATTAGTTTCAGGTTGGCCATTCTTGTATTTTGCTCGTTTGTGTTGTTGTGTTTGCACATCTCTGTTGCTTGTGGGGCTCGCACACAAGAATTTCACTCGCATGTGCTGTGCCAGTGTGCCTGCACATGTGATGTGACAATAAAAGTGATTTGATTTGATTTGATTTGAAATATGAAAAAAAGATAAATGAAATTATGTAGCAAAGAAAAAAATGATTAAAAAAAACTCTAGTAGATGCTGAGGATGCATTAATTTGAGTCACCAGCCTCAGAAATCAACTTAACAGCACCTCCAATTAAAGTCCAGATAAATGCCACACAGAAGTCCAGTAGCAGACACATCTCTACATCAACTTTTCAGAGGAGACTGAATCAGAGTGATGTGATGTACTAAGGACAAACAAAAGGGTGCTTTGCTGGTGACATTGTTGGGAATTTATTCAAAATTGAAAGTACACTGAACAAGGATGGCTATCACAGTATCCTGCAGCAACATCCCATCCGGTTTGCGTTTAGTTGGATTATCATTTATTTTTCAACAGGACAATGACCCCAAACACACATCCAGGCTGTGTAAGGGCTATTTGACCAAGAAGGAAAGTGATGGAGTGCTCTGCCAGATGGCCTGGCCTCCACAGTCACCTGACCTAAACCTAGTCAAGATGGTTTGGTCTGCATAAAATGGACTGCAGACTAAAGGCAAGACAAGTACTGAGTGCATCTCTGGGAACTCCTTCAAGACTGTTGAATAACTATTACAGGTTACTACCTCATGAAGGTCATCAAGAGAATGCCAAGAGTGTGCAAAACAGTAATCAAAGCAAAGGGTGTCTATTTTGAGCTATCTTAAATATAAAAGTTATTTCACACTTATTGTTTACTACATAATTCTATTTGAGCTCAATTCCATTTGAGTTGTTGTTAAAGCTTATTTTATGTTTGTTTGGTGGGCAGACCACTGAAAAAGTTGTTCCATCCTTCTGCAGTGGTTTATGGAACTGCTTAAAAATGAAGGGAAATGATGGTGATCTTCTATTGGAAAAATATACACTAGTCCAAACTGTGTCCAGAACAGAAAAAATGCACTGTACTGCTAACAGAACCTTTGCTCTTTGCTCAACAGCTTGCTAACACAAAGCTAGCCAAGAATCCAGAGTGATAATAAAGTTGTGAATACCAACCCCAGCCCAGCAACCAGAGCTAGATCTTCAACTGGTAACAAACTGATAAGTAGTAAGGATTGTAGCCACCTGTTAGTGTTTCTACAGTAGAATCAGTGTCGTCTCTTTGAGCTGGTTTTTAGCTTTGCTTTTGTTATCAGGTTTGTGTTAACATGTAAACACTAAAAGAAAGATTGTATGTGTTACCTCATTAGAAAAAGAGGTTTGTGTTGGTGTATGGGACTGTTGGCTAAAGTTTATATTGTTTACCAAGAATTATGTAACAATGCAAGTATTGTAATGAGTAGCATAACAAATTATTTCCTCTGGAGAGCAATTAAGTAATATACTGCATTACTTAAAAAAAGACAAATATTGTGTAATGCTTTTTAATTACCTTGTCTCGAGTAATGGCCCCATTGTGATATTCTATATATAGAATCAGCTGTGGTGGTCATATTCTTTTCTGTGTTCAAGCTGTGGAGGTGATTTTCTTCTCTGTGCACAATCACCAGTTGTACTGATAAATATAGGTAAAAATGCAAAATTGTAGCGTGAGCTAAATGCATAAATGCATGACAAATGCAATCACAGCGACCCATGTGTGGAGAGACTTTGGAGACAGGACTGAAATGTTGCTCCCTCAACTCAAAGTTACCTACAGCACATATAATGAACACCTGACCATAAAGTCAGGTGTTTGTACTGAGTTATCAGTCAGAATTTTCAAGCTTTAACATTTGTATTTGAAAAACCTTACACGAGGTCCATGTCTTTTCTTTTTTCCCCTAGTAAGTTTTCACAGTAACTACAACATTCTGGTACTGTGTCTGGGAAGTCACTGAGGGTAAGGATAAAATTCAACAAAAGGAGCAAGAAGGGTAAAATTAGATCCACCACACTTTTAAATCCCAGCTCTGGTTTTCTTACCAAACCTGTCATTAATTCAGCTACGCATCCAACACATTGTCTGTAAAACTAAACCCATGGAATTAGAAGACATCAACTTTAAACATTATTCTTCATCCATAACAGAGAAAGAACCTAGAGCTGGAAGAGAGCCTGGGGAGGTGGAGGTATACACTGCAGAGAAGAGGAAAGAAATTCAGTGGAAACAAGACAGAATATGTGTGTAAAAGAGAAGAAGACAGGTGGAAAGGTCATCATTGAAGGAGTAGAGGTAGATGAGTTTAAAGGTTCAGCCATACAAATCAACAAACAATGCACAAGAGAGGTAAGGAAGAAAGTGCAGGCAGTGTCACGTGGGTGTAGACGAGGATTGATTTGTGACAGAAAGATAGCAGAAAATGAGGATTAACAAGACAGTAGCGAAACCTGCTAGATGTATGGTTTGAAGAAGATTTGGAGTTTTTCCTTCCCACTGTTGCCAAGTGCTTGCTTTATAGGCGCTATAAAAATGAAATTGAATTGAATTGAATTGTTGTTATCAAATGACTCATTTGATTGGTGAGCAAACCCCATTCTAGGTTTTCTGACTTGTTCAACTAGAATAAGGTCAACTTGGGTGTGATGTTGCAGCTCTGACTTCTAAAGTTCATGGAGCAGTACATTAGAATCAGAAATAACAGACAACTAAAACAATATTACAAATTTAAAATTGGTCTTTGTATTGCATTGGATTTATAAAACTTGAAGATGTACAATTTATACAATTTTGCAATTTCTCTTTTATGAATTCTTGTAGAGATGCCTTTTCAAACAATTCATCATTGTGGATTATTTGTTGCATCAATGTGGTGTGATGGGTAGCAGGAAAAGTGTGCTTATTTGTGGGTTTGGATGTAGTATTCTGGATGTCCGTGTGTGTGTGGAAAGACAGTGACATCTGCTGTAAATACCAAATTGAGATTTTTGGTAATGGTGCCATTTTTACAACCTTCTTTCTTCCCTGTAATTAGCTTCACTGTCTGTCATGATGTTGATTGTTAAGATCTGTCCATTTGATGTTCATTTACTGAGAAGAGTTTTCTGTTGCCAAAAACAATCTTAATTTATAGTTTTCTGCTGTCTACATTGCATAACTCTTCACTGAGACTCTGTCATGTTGACTTTAAGTTGTGATTGTTATTTGTCCTTGTACTTCCAGTATAGTACTCAATATGCATCTGCTGTGTTTTTGTAAGCTATTTTAATCATCTTGCTTCTACCGTGCGCATTGTATTAACGTACCCTTTTTTCACCAGGAGTGAATTTCGTTAATAACCCTTTGTAAAGAATGTTTGTCATTGCTTGATGAACACTGATTATTCGTTACGTTTTTGCATATGCTAAAGAAACAGCTTCAGCTACGCTAGTGTATCTGTGTGTTTGTGTGAAGATATGTGTAGGTGTGTGTGTTCTGAACTTTGGTTTTCTGAAGAGTAAAACTTTCCCTGCGATGCTAATTACTAGATTACCAGCCAATTTGTGCTGAGTGAATGTCTCAATATGAGTTAGTGTGAAGAATTGCAAGTGGAGGACACATTTGTTAGAATTCATGTTTCTGTGAACCTAGTTATGTATGGTGCAGACTTTATTTTTGCTGTTTCTGGTTTAATTGTGGTAATTGTTTTGGGAGCTTGGGAGTCTTTTTCACCAACTACTACTCACATGCAATTTGAAAATTGTCTCACTTAAAGTTATATTTGTGAATTCTTCATGCATGTTTATGCAAGTTTAGTGGTGCTCTTGGTTACTTGCGTTTTTTTGCTGTTCCAGTGTGACTTTCCGGGCAATATCAGGCTGTACTATAAAAGGCAAGTTCACATGACGCAATCACAGTTCATTTTTAAATTTTAAATATCACATTTTTATTATTAGCCTTTCCATTGAAGAATTTTCAGTCCTGTAAAATGTTTACATTTTAAATGATGCATTGCTATGTCCTAAATGTTGTGTAGACATCTGCCACCAGACAGACCATCTTTGTTCAGAAGCACCATAACACTGTTAATCTAGGCCTGATCTATTTGTTAATACTGTAATTATTAGTTGGTTATTTTAAGGTGAAAAAATTAAATTGTGGACACACACAACAGAAGCGAGCTTTCTCTGACCAGGATAGGGCAAGGAGTTCAGCCATACAGGAGGGGCTCAGAATAGAGCCTCATCCACATTGACGGGAGCCAGTTGTGGTGATCGTCTTTTGTGTTAGGTGTTCTGGCCATTCATGAGACTGTATTTCTCAGCTGGCCCGGGAACACTTTGATGTTTCCTGCAATAAACTAGAGGAGATGGCTGGCAAGAGGGAGGCCTGCTGCCCTCGTGACCCTACTTTAGATAAGAAAACCCTTTCCTTTCTTCCTTGTTGCCTTTTGGACTATAATGTGCAATGTTCATAATGCACAGTCAATGGCGCATGATTGAAGAATGTGATTACTGGTTTCAAATGCCTTTGTTCAGAGAGTTTTTGACACTGTCCTTTAAATGGTTATCAAATGTAACTTGATATTTGTTTGCTAGTTTTAGATTAGTCAGTCTATTTTTTTTCCGTGTTTACTCGACTGAGAAATGAATCACCAAGAAACATCCCTGATATAAATTTGAAATGAAGAACACAGTAGTAAAATGAATTCTGGCACTCCAAAATTAACAAAGGGAGATGAATGACCAAAAAGATTTGAAGACAAAGCATCCAACAGTGTTCAAATAAATAACATTACCATCCATGAAATTTTAATGGTTAAATTTTAACAATGATAAAACTGCACTGAAACATCGGCTGTTGTCATTTTGCAGCATATCATTTAGGCAGTTTTGTAAGAACATAATCTGGAACTTCAAAGCTACACAATTATAAACGGAGCTATCCATCCAAGTGCACTTTTTTCTTTCTCAAATACCAGAACTGTTAAAGCACTGTCTGATTCTTTTTTAGGGCACAAAGATAAACTGAGAACCCCACGTTGTTTCTACAGTGTGGCCACCAGGTTGCCTTCATATAATGATTTGCCCCCTTGTCACTTGATTGGGTCTTTAAACAAGCTCAAGGAATACATCACACACTCTGACTTTAAGAACTGACTGTTTATGCACTGTGCAATATATCCCAGAGCTGCCATGTGCTGTTGTAATGAGGTAATCAACATTATTTGCTTCATTTGCGAGTGGTCTTAAATGACAAGTGAGTTAGCAACAGGAAAACAGCAGGCAGGAATGAATTAATGAATGCAATGAGTGAACGGTGGCACCAAAAGCAGCATTAGCCAATCATATTAACTCACTGACATCAAGTTCAAGACTAAGGTTACATCCACACGTACCGGGTATTTTTGAAAACACAGATTGTTCTATGTGTTTGCACCTTTCGTCCACACGTAAACAGCGTTTTTGGTCACTGAAAACGGAGATTTCCAAAAAATTCCTGGCAGGGTGGATATTTTCGAAAACTCCCATTTTTGCATTTACGTGTGGAGGAGAAAAACGCAGAAAACACAGCGTCAAAGGTGTGCACCTTTTTTGACGTCACACTGTGCGCCACATTATTGTTTCGGTGAAATGAATTTCTACAATACTGTTACTGTTAATTGTACTCTCTGCAGTGTTTAAATGCTTAAATATACACACACAGTTACTGTCCCTCCACACATGCGACTGGGTTTGGCTTCTGTGCCCCATCTTTGTTTACTATTTCCCACCGAGGCTTCTAGACTTCTGATTGGCCAACATTTCTACACGGTTAGGAATATATCGCCACCTGTTGCTTTGGCATGTTCATAGCAGCCTTTTCCTTCATTTCTGCGTTTACATGTGGACGGGATTATTTTTTAAAACGAAAACGGAAAATCTCAGTTTTCAAAAATACCCGTGTACATGTGGACATAGCCTAAGAGTAACAATGACTCTGAATTAAAACACTGACATAAAAAGACTTTGAAAAGGCGGTCGCTAAAAGGCACTCCGTCTGTTTATCTATCTGAAAATTGGCTTGTCCCACTATACACTCACCTTGACTCTGTAATCAGACACATAAAATAAAATCTAATCATTAGAAATGAGAAAACAAGTCAGATGCAACCAGAGATACCACACTCCTCTGAAGAAAGAACTTGCTGCAACTTCTGTCTCTGGTGTAAATATGAATAAAAAGCTTTTTTTTTTTAAAAAAGAAAAAAGAAAAGAAAAACTCTGTCCAAACTGATTTGTTTATCAGAACTAAATACTTGGATTTAATACTATAAATCAAGAGGAATTGTTTCAGAGTGAAAAAAGTAATGAAGCGCTTTACATATCCAGTCATCCACCCATTCACACACACATTCACATACTGGTGATGGCAAGCTACATTGTAGCCACAGCCACCCTGGGGCGCACTGACAGAGGCGAGGCTGCCGGACACTGGCGCCACCGGGCCCTCTGACCACCACCAGTAGGCAACGGGTGAAGTGTCTTGCCCAAGGACACAACGACCGAGACTGTCCAAGCCGGGGCTCGAACCGGCAACCTTCCATTAAGTGTACAGAACTTGCCGTTTATCAAAAATGGATTTAATACTTGTGAGATGTCATCAGTTATAGACTATTTTCTTTTCTTTCTTTTTTCAAAGAGGTAAGAGGTAAAGCATTTCCTTATATAGAAAAATGGAGGTGTGGGATTGAAGACACGTGTTTCATAGTAATTTTGTTTGTGGGCCCCTCATAAAAAACATGTTACTGTCAAGGTTACAAACTTGACACTCATTTAAAGGGGTCTTGAGAGATACACTGATCAGTCAACAGCCACTTTCTTAGGCACACCTTTTTAATTGCTCTTTATGACAAACACTGACACGTCCAGGATCAGTGTGATCGGTAGCAACATTTCCTCATTGCAAGAAGGTCATGGTTTCGAATCTGTCAGCAATAATCTGTGTGGAGCTGTGTCTGAGTTCTGTTGGGTACTATGGCTTCCTCCTACAGTCCAACAACAACAAAAATAAAGTTCTTGTAGTTCGATCAATTGGTGAATAGAAATTTCCCAGTGGTGTAACTTTGAGTGTCAATAGTTGTCTGACTCCTTGTGTTAGCGCTTCGATAGACTGTCCACAGTCTACACCGCCTCTCACCATATGGCAGCTGTGATATGCTGTAAAAAACAAAATGTTATCGTGAAAAAAATTGTTTCTTTTCTCTTCAAAGAGTGAAGTCGTTTTGTTACTGTGGGAAAAAGTTCATAGAGATGCATACTTTACAGTTTATAAAAGCAGATGCTTTCACAATGGGAACCCCTGGGTAGTCCCTGACAGTGAAATGATATTAGTATGGTAAACAAATGCATCCAATGTCACTTTTCTCCTCTCGCAACAACCCATTATGTTTATAATACAAATGATAGATTTGTGACAATGACAGCTCTTTTGTAATGACTTTCTTCCTGTTTAGAAAAAACAAACTACAGCTTGGGAAAGTGGTTGCTGACATGGCTTTAGGAGCATTTTGTGCAATACAGTTTGCCCACAGTAAATAAAAAAAAAGAATGAAAAACAAAAAAACAAAAACAGACTAATCTAAAATCAAATTTCTGGTCTTCTTGTTTTCAAAGAATTTCTAATGCATTTTTTTTCATATTTCTTAAACAGTGCTGATGCGTAAAGTGATTTTCTTCATGTTTCTCTTCATCTCTTAAATGTAATTTCTATGAAATGATTACCACAATCAGGCAGGCTGTTACTGAAACATTTTTATTGTGAGTGTTCCAATTCTTGATTCATCTTGTCTAACCGTGTTTTTGAACTCAATGCCAAGATTTACTGAAGTTGTTCTGGCAGCATGTGGTGGCCCAACAACTTAATGAGACAACTTATGTTGTGTTCTCTTTGAATTAGTCAAGAACCTGCATCTTTTTTCTTCCACATTTTTTTGATATTTATTGACTCGCCAGTATTTTTGTTCAGTTCTGTTCAGATATAATCTTCTTTCTCTACGTGTTTATTAATTGTTAGCCTCTTTTGTTTGTTCACTACTTGCTCAACAATCTTATTTGTGTCTTTCTCAGTATCTTTAGCTATGACATTTGTCTTATCATGGCTGGTCCCTGCTATGCGGTCATACTTGGCATCTACTCACTAAGCTTCTCTTCACCTCTGCTGGATAAGAGCGAGAGGAAAGACAGGATGCATTATACATGAATTACAGGCTGGCAGACAGCACAGCACATGGCACCGATTTTACTGGGATGAGCCTGGGAGATTTCTATTAATTCTACTAAAGCATGCATGGTGTTGAAAGCACAGAGAAAAGAAATGGGAAGCTGCTGAAGAGCCGTGTGGCAGAGCATTTGAGGAATCAGGGTTAAGGGCAGGCAAAGAGGGAGTTTGTTTGTTAAAATATTCAGGAAAATAAAATGACTACTGAAGTAGAGTACATGGTTCCGTGTGTATGTGCACCTTTACCGGAACATGCCGGTCCTTAAACGCTTTTAACGCACTTGCTTTCATGTTTAAAGCTCCTAGTAGCTGTCCTTATCTATGTGTTCGGGGATGGGCTTTCCATACTAAGAGCTAGATGTACATATGTGTGTCTATATTGAAAGCAAGATAGGAAATTGGTTCCAAGAAAATCTTGCATAATGAGAGCCCAAAGTGGCCAACTGAGGTTCTTGTCACATCTTTGTTGGCGTCACAGGGTGCACACACTTCTCTCAAACAAGACATACAAACGGCACACTAAGATAAGCACTTTAAGATAAGTCGCACACCGTCATGCAAATGTAATCACAGTTTACAGCAGCTAGATCAAGCATCATGGCTTTCAAGGTCGCTTATTAAATGATAGTTCTCAACATTCATTTTGGCTCATGAAGCTCATTTCTTTATTAAAATGGGAGTGGCATTGAAGCCAAGAGTGCTGAGTTAGTCTCAACACTGTGTACAAAAACAAATCTTGAAAATCTACAGCCAGCATAATATGCTATGGTGCCATCACAATGCTGTGTTTCATCCCTTTGTGCTTTTAGGAGAACGATCAGAATGGATCTTGTTCACTAAAGAACAAGCAAACATAGAATACATGCTACCATTCCGCCTTCGCTGTGTTGTTGATGGAGTGTTGGTCTGAGTCCCGAAGCAATCGATCTGAAGTATTTCCCGATAGCTCTTTCATGGCCACAGTCACAGTGTCTCTACATTGCCTACGCACAGTAAAGCAAACAGCAATTGATTCTCTTCCTCCTATCAGTGAGACATTTCATTTACTGGAACAAAGCCACTTGTGCTTTTGTTGTTGTATTTACTGGGCAGAGTGACAGAAATAAATATGTCTAGCCAGACCTGCCAACCTTGAAGAAAGCCTAAGAGAAAACATTTTCAGCTCAACGCGTAGCCAAAAACAGACTCGTTTAATAATATTAGAAATCTAGATCTGAACTCTGCATCTGCAAATAAAGTGTCATTTTTACAGTAGTCTGGCGGTAACATGTTTAATTAAATAACAAAGCACGAAATTGGGCAAACTAAAAAGTACAATAGTTGAAAGCTGCTATCTAATGTTCAGTGGCACATGGTACATGTTATTTATTTATTTGTTTGTTAACGTGAGACTGACACTATTAACGCGCTAACCACGCTAACGCATTGACAAACTAACCGCGCTAACGCATTAATGAGCTAACCGCGCTAATGCGTTGACGCTGTGCAGCCCAACGCATGGGGCGATCCTCATTAACTTGCTAATGGAGATTTGCCACGTTAATGTGCTTATGACGATAACCTCATTTTAACGAGATTAACACTGACAGCATTACTTTCTCTTTGGTGTTGATGTTCAAGACTCTTCAGAGTCATCCATAAATATTCTCTTACTTATTCTCTTACTTCAGGTTCTAGAGCTTTTCTAATCACCGTATTTTTGGTATTAGTGTTTTTGCATTAAATAAAGGTGGAGGAATTAGAAGGATGATTTTAGAAGTTTAGTTTAGACTTAAATGATTAATCATGTGATTAGGGCTGCTCAGAGAAGCAGAACAGAATAGAAAAACAAAACAAAAAACAACTTATCTAGCAACTCAGGACTTAACCACAAACTAATGAGCAGCTTCAAGGATAACAGTATAGTAAACAAAGCTCAGTGTTTCTTCATATCTCATTGCATTTTAATTTCTTAGTCTGTTTGTCACATGTAAAAAAACAGCCCCAAATGTGTCGTTATATCCTGAACGTGCTCGGAGCTTTAATTTTTAGCAACTGGGTAAACACTGTATTTGTATTTCAGGTTTATACACATTTTGTGCTCTGAACAGCTGCATAGCGAAACTGCTGTTGGTGATAATGAAAGAGCGCGTCACCTACTGCAACACTGTGGCTCACTGATGGGCTTTTAATAGTTCTTGTACAATAATGGAAGTCTAAAGCATAGAGGATTACTGTAAGCTATATCAGGCGTCGTAATATTCAGGCACCACTTTTCAGTAAGATCAGTTCATTGTTTTTTCTTTTAATAAAGAAGCGAATATTTGCATATCACCACACTTTTAAGTTCTCTGCTCGTACATCAACAGAACAAACTGGAGTGGTGTATTACATTATGCACCATAGCTGTGGGATGCGAATCAGCTATAACCTTGGGCTAAAGAGTAAATGAGCACCAGAATGATAAGAGAGAGTCAATGAACACCAATCCAGAATCAAAGCATCATCTTGGAAGATGTCAAAGTCATAAAACCAGGGGAAGACAGTCTAGCGCCCTACCCATCACATTGTAGCATACTGCTAATTGGAGCATGTTTCTTATGTAGACCAACAGGTGTGTTCACAGCATTTTGACATAACATGATAGGGAAAGCAGAGGTACAATTGATAGTATTATTATTGCGTGTGTAATACAGCATTGCAGCTGAAAGTTGAGATGTATCAGCTCCAGGTTCTGGATATGCTGTCTGGTGGCTTGCAAAATTAGGCAACTTAAAAACAACACACTTTATCAATAACTAGTGTTGTGTATAACATGTTACTGTTATCACATTGCATTTTTAAGACAGCAATTTAATCAATTGTTTGCATGATGGGCAGATCAATCAAGGCATACTTTTTTCCAGATCAGCCAGAGTCTGATCTTCAATGGATAACAAAGGCCCTGATGAGCAGTCAGGCCTGTAGCTCTGTAGCCTCTATTTTTATGTACCAACATGTTTCTACAGTAGAATTGTGGCGGCAATCAATTTCAAATTGGGTTGGTTTTCAATTGTGCTTTGTTTGTGTTCATCCTTGAACACTTAAAAAATGTCTTATGTACCGATTAGGATAGGGATTGTGTCAGTGTGCGTGAGCGTAACCTCGGACATGTAATGGAGAAACACAAAAGTCATTTAAAGAGTATGTCTTGATGCATACCCAGTCATCCAGGTCAGGAAATCCCAAAAGGTTGATTCAGTTCATCCAGAAATTGCGTTTTCAGTGGGAGAAAAGTTTTGTCAGTCATCCAACCTTGTAAACAGTACATTTGCATAATGACTGAAACTAGCACCACTGACTAACAGTGGGCTGTGAGGTCAGTTTCATGGTCATTAATGTGCAAATTTACATGACCATTGATCAGTCACTATTGATCAATGGCCACCGATCAGTGGCCATGAGTACCATTCACAGAGAGTTTGGAAATGTCTGCAATCACAGAATTAATGAAAGATATACTTTTAGGCCTCATCAGCTCAGAGATGGCCTTTTCAGCATTCGCTATATTACTCTGTTTGTGCTGGGTGGCCCACCAAGTGGTCCAACCCAAGAATCCCCAAGGATCGGCCGCATTGTTAGTCAGTAGTGCTACCGTCAGTCATTATGTAAATGTACTGTTTACTGTTAAACGTGCAGTCAGCTGAGACTGAAGAATTCAGTTCGATCAGTGACAAAACATTTCTTCCATTGAAAACGCCACGTGCAGATGAACAGAATCAACGTTTGATATGGAAAGAGTAGTGTAACAGATTACGCTCTCTGGGAGTAATTAAGTAATGTAATAGATGTAATGCATTATTTGATCTTTGTAAGTGTCAAGTGATGTATAATTTATTACTTTTTTGTAATTTTTTTTTTACACTTCCTTTCCTCCTTTAACACATCAAAATGTCTGCTATTAAAGTTAAATTCTTAGCACCTCTTTTCATGGGGAACTAATAATTTGAAGAGAAGACAGAAGTTATGCAAATTGGTGATTAACTGTGTCGTTTTTAGTTAACATATAATTTGTGACACAATTTGCACTGGTTGTCATGGAGGGCTGTGATACTGTTTTGGTGTGTGAGGGCTGCTTTTTGTAATGCTCAGATCTTATGTATGAGTCCTTTTATTTATTTAATTTTTAAACAACTTTCTCTACCTTGAGCCATTTCAGACATAAAGCAGAACATAGTTCCTTCAAAATAAAATGGCAAAACATCTATATTTACACACAAAATAAGAACCTTCGAAAAGCAGCAGCTCAAGCAAGGTACTGACATTATAAAAGGTACATTTAAGCCCTGCCAAGGTGCATTAAGCAAAGAGGAGCATTTTCATCGACAGACTAAAGGTCAATAAGGGGACATGGAGTGGATCCAAAGTGCCTCCCACTCTTTTGCCATGGCGGTCACAGTGGAAGACAAACTGTGGTGCTAGCTATCAGTGCACACCCACTAGCGATCGGTTGCTAAAGATCAATGTGAACTACTCCTACTCGCTCCATGAAAAGTCCATAAAGGTGACGGGCTGCTGATGGTGGTTGCCAAGTCTTTAGAAACTAAATGATCAAATTAATCCAAAAAAAAAAAAAAAAAAAAAAAAAGTAAAAATGCAGGAAGAAGAGGAAACTGCATCTTGGCTGACATTATTCATATATTTTGTGGGCACACACACAGAATCTTAAAGCTCAGTAAAAACAAACAAACAAAAAACACAATATTCTGTAGTTGTCTGAAAATGTTTTGTCTTCTTTTTAACATGCTGTTAATCTAACATACTGTTTCTACATATTTGACACAGGAACTGAGTCACTTGCTTTGAATTAAATTGAATTAAACTGAAGCTGTTGTCACTCACTCCTACAGAGCACCACTCGCTGGTGATCATTTTCTTCATGAGTTAGATGGCAAAGGGAGAAAGTGAAAAGGCTGCAGAGCACTCCCAGCCAGTGGACCATTACATTTATCTATATCATGAATGTAGTGTTCGAGTGAAAAATAGAACGGACAAAATATGAGGCGTATAAAGTGTATGATCGAGAAGGATAAACAGAGTGAGAGGAATGGAACAAAAGATAAGAGGAAGACAAGTGAGAAGAAAATGTGAGAATTGAAAAGCCATATGTACTTAGTTAAAGGGCACTTAATAGTACCAAAGTACTGTATAACAATGCACAGATGTGGAAGTGTCCAGTCCTGTCACAATCTGGCTGAGGCAGACTGTATAGAGTGAAGAAGGTGGACCCAAGTGCAGACACGTGAAATAACAAAACTTAATGTTAACTGAAAACAAGCCATTTATGGCTGATCTTAGCAATAAAAAAAACAACAAAAAAACAAAGGCAAAGACAAAACTAAATCATAAACTAAACTGGGTGAGCTAAACATAACAAAACCCTGGAACATGGACGTAGACATAGAGACCTGGCATGAATGCATAATCTTGCAGACATGGCATGACATGGAGACAAAGTAGAATAACAGACGCTCAGACAAAGAATGAACCAACAAACACACACACAGACTAAAAGCACACAGGAGGTGATCAGGGGAAGTGGAAACAGCTGACACAAATGAACATAACAACATCACAGTGGAAGAGTAAAACTAAAACCAATGAACATAGAAACACGAGACCTCTTCAAAATAAAAAAAGGAAACATGATACGCAGTTATAACAATACAAACTTGACAAACTGAAATCACAGACAAGAAATGCATAACCAGAAGACGCAAGTGAAACACAACTAGATTAAACTTGAGGCAACTAAATAATGAACCTCGAACCTAACGTCATCTTCACAATACAACAAAAAAGATCAAAAACCAAATGAAAGCTCTGGTAAGTCCCGTGCTGGATAAACAGACACACCCACAAGAGCCATAAGTGGTTAAGTGCTACATTGGAACTTCCCAGTGCCTCAAAAACATGCAATCTATGTCAGCTTTGCTGATCTTTTATAACACTTTTGTCTCATCCAGTATAATGACTTATAATGCGTGAAGGCACAACTCCAAAAGACAATTTTGTTATTCTGTCAGTCCAGCAGTATCTGACAGTAGAGGAATCGCCTATTTGAAAGTAACTTGAAATGATCTGATTGTTTCAGCACAAAGTAGACTATGCATCACATCATGGCTGAAAAATCTCTTCAAAGACAAAGTTGTGACAGTGTGACTGGATGTCTGCTGGATGTCCTTCATGGCCATCTGCTGAATACATGCATGGATTTTATGACAAAGGCTTTTGAAAATGGTTTTACTCAAGAGTATGAACAATAACAATAACTGAAGTCCTTAAATTAAGTACTGAAAAAGTTCTGAAGACTTAATAAGCTAACCAACCATTATGGAGCGTATTGTCATTGCTGGTGCAGTTTTTCCATTTTTAGGTACACTGTCTTGGCGCTGCTCATTACGGCTAAACTGAGTCAATACCTCGACTCCCTCATTTCACTTCACATCATACTCGACAGCTTTATTTGTGCCAGAGAACCACAACACTTAAATACAAATCAAATTAAATTCCTCTCACTAACACATGTCTCTGCAGTGCAGAAAAGTGCACTGAATTGTTTGCAACTGTTATTTGTGGTGAGTAAGTGCTGGTGCCAGGATTCAGGAGTGTCTGGTTTATGTTTTCTTGATATTGAGACTTGGTCATTTTTTTCCTCATATTAACAAAGCTAATTGGAAAAAAATATCAATATCGTTGTCATTGTAAATCCAAAATAACATCAAAGAGCATTTAGGAATTTCAGGACAGACCATTGGCAATTCTTTTTTCAACAACATCTCATAATACCACAGATGAATGAACAAGCACAATGTTGGTTTTTATTACATTTTTGGCTGTAAAACGATTGGAGTGAACATGACTGCTGTGACTGGAGACATGGCATTGGCTGCCACTCAGATACAGTCTGCCTTCTCCAATCTCACCTGGCACATCACCACCACCTGCGAATATGGATTAAATTTACAGTCTTGAAATAAAGTCAGTGACAACTCTCACACAGTCTCACACTGTGCTGAATCTTCATTACAAGTGTTTTATTGTAATGTGGGACAAGTTAAGCATAAAAGCTGAATTCTCAAATGTTTATCCCAGAGTGGGAAATACTGCTGTTTAACATGATTATCAGGAAAGTTGTTGCCCAATCAGTCTGATTGCTGTGAACATATGAACAGAGCGATGGCACCCTCACGCAGTGCTGCTTGATGGCTGCACCGTGACTGCCAACAACTGCTGACAGCTGACCGTGACAAGAAAAAAATGGATCAATCATTGATCGATGATTACTTTTTTATACATAAACATCAACACGGTACTTCGCATTGACAGTTTATGGTTGAATGTGGGTGTTCAGAGGGCCATCTACACCACCTTTGAATTACAAACACTGCATTCATGTGTGCATCCCTGCATTTTACAAATCTGAGTTTTTTTGTGCACACCATTTTTGGGTTTTGTTCTCACGTACACTTGTTACAAGGATCCTACACACTGTTTGATGAATGAGAACCCTGAATTATATGGCATGTGGTTGTGTGCCTGCCCACAGTCCATTGAAAAATCTTTTTTGGACACGCCAAGAGAATTGTAACACACTATTCATCCTACTTAAAAAATCTGCTTCTCACAACTTTATCAAAGTATTTGATTGCACCTCTGTAATCACTATTTCGATGTTTGAAAATGCAAGTCTAATAGGACCTCTGTTGGAGGTAGAATCAACATCCATTTGTCCCATTAACAAACTACAGTTTTTATTGTAAACCACAACCATTGCTGAGAGAGTGCATAGATGCTTCCCCGGCAAATATCATTTCAATATATGAGCAGCAGGACCATGAGGCCTTATGTTATACATGCTTTAAGCATTTGGCAGAGTGGTTTGTAGTATTTGGTTTATAGCACTGGAAGAAAATAGCAACAAAAAAAAAATAGAATGTGATGCATGAGTGATGGGAGATTAATAGCAGGAAAATGCAAGAGGCTTGTGAAAATGACTGTATAAGTACCAATAAAGTAGTCCTGACAGGCAATTTGGCAGCCCAGCCCAGCAAAGTATGTGGGTAAATCAGACCGTGTGAATGCTTAACGGGGACACACACACTTTTACACCTACACGCACAGACCAGAACATGAAAACAGGCACATTATGAAAAACTAAATTTTTAGAATTACATTTTGGTAAAAAATTAACGTTATTTCAGATACAGTGTAGAGTACTGATTTTCAAAAACATGCATCTCTTATTAGAAATCTAACAGCATGTGCAATTACTAGTTGCTAAGAAACCAAGACCTGCATCTGCTACTTATAGTTTATGAAATTTAAAGTGTTGCAGATGACAGATCAACTGAAGAAACATCAGCTGTAAAACAGTTATGTATTGCACATGTGTAGAGTATAAAATTCTCATCTATAACAAACAATATCAGACCTACAGAAATGTAATACATTTAGAGGTTTCTTGGAAAGTTTCAAGAAAAAAAAAAATTCCAAATCAATTGTCAAAATTTGTTTCAAAATCCTGCAAAGACCTGCATGAAGTACAACTGACAACTATTTCTAAGCGGCCTGACCCTCCAACATTATCACTGTTTACTCAGGGAAATGGTCATTTCCCAAACAAAGTAAAACTGGATAAGCAAGGGGGCGTAATTCATTCCATCCATATTTTTAACTGCTTATCCAGTTCAGGATTGTGGTAGGGGGTGGGAGGCGATTAAGGGAATATCATGGTTAGATTTTCAGATTTTTAAATAAAAGGTTCTCTTCAAATTCTTAGATAATTGTCTCATCATTTGAGAAATAGCAGAGAGGTATTTACCAAAACCTTGCCTATTAAGGGGAGACTATTTGCAGCCTAGAGAACAATCCATTTCATCAGAAATTATCTAAATGGAAGGCCAACAACCTCTCAACAGGTCTTATGAGTGATGGATCCATACTCAAAAAGTTTTGGTTCAACTCGTCAGTATAAACAGAGGTCAGGGGAGAAACAAGACAAGGTGAGTTCAATTCAGTCAGTGGTGTTAGGGATCTTGTCAAAACTGATGAAATTATGAATGCAGAAAAGCACCATCATATTTTGATCCAGGATGCAGTACCGTGTGGAAAGTGTCTGATTATCAACAGATTCATTTTTCAGCATGACAATGAGCCCAAACACACTGGCATACCTGGATAAAAAAAAAACATACAATGGAACAAAATCAATCATGTGTTGGGTTTCCCAGAGCAAAGACCTCAACATTATTGAGTGTGGTTTCATTTTGATAGAGAATGGAACAAAAAGCAGCCAAACCCCAAAGAGGAGCTTTGAATGTCCTTCAAAAAGCCTGGAGAACTATTCCTGAAGACTACTTAAAGAAATTACAAGAAAGCTTGTCTAAGACAGTTCTGGCTGTGAAGTAGATTAAATGTTGTCATCGCAAATATTAACTTTTCAGCTCATTAGAATTGTAGAAACTTGCCTCATAGACTGTATTTCTATGTATTTTTGCGCATTTGTAGCAAAATATAAGTAAATGAGGAGAGAGTCAAGACTTTTACACATGTACGTATGCATACTGTATGGATATTTTGTCAATGTTTGAAAAAAACAACAACATTTATGCTATATATTTGTCTACTCCTCATACCTGTACACACAGATAATACATGCCCCCATTGTACACAAACGCATCTTTCCTTCTGACGCATGTTTACTCACCCTGCTTCATTAATCACTGCTGCTGGTGTCATGACAGCCGGGCACAGAAGGGTCTATGACATTGTCTCACCTCTTCTTCTCCACCTTCTCAGGAATAAAAATATGCCTTCCATCTGATTCACTGTCTCCCCACAGCACATACACAATTTTGAACTTACAAATGAAACCAATTCAGTGGTTGCAGGTGTAATCGATGATTTGTGGGGTTCCATCACATCTTAAATGTCTCAGACGTTGTAAAATTACCTCATATTATGCAGAATTTCAGTGAAACTAAGAAAACTTAATTAATGCAGGTAGTGCTTACCTACTGTGGCATGTTGCTATGGAAAACAAAAATCTGACTTTATAAACTGGTCCTCATTAATACAGGAAACTGACAATACGGATTCATTCGTGGCTTTTTTCTATTTGTAATGTAATTCTTTAAATAGCAATTAAATGTTTTTTGTTTTTAACTGGTTCTTACAAATCAGCTCACTTTGATGATTCATTTAAATATTTAGTTAGAATATACAGCATATAAGAAGGAGATGAAGTAGATATAAAGTTGACAATTTAAGGCCAATAAGCAGGAGGTGAAAAATCCAGCTGGTCCATATTTGTGTCTTTTTGCCCATGGGCATATTTCTGCTGTTCTGCTGTTTTTGTATTGTGGCAGAGTTCATTATCCTGCAGGGGAAGGCTTCAGCTGTTGGGTTGTATTGTGTGGTGGCGTGTTCTTGGTTTTAACAATATTTAGCAGGGTTCATGTGTCAGAGTAATATCCAGATGAATGCTAGGACTACGACTAATGCCAGCAGAATTTTTGCCTTGTAATGACACAGTTGCCCTATCATTATTCTTACATCATTAAGCTACTTACCTAAAACTATGTGTACTGAGTTTTAAAGATGTCCTCAGAACTGATGCAAAAATTCTCAAAACACAATACTTTTTTCATCGCAGGAACTGTTTTCATTAAAGTAAGCAGCTGGCAATTATGACTAATAATAAAACAATAACATTAATTTTGGAGCTAGTCAACAGTCAGTCCTGCCTGTTTGAGTGTTAATAGAAAGTGTTAATTTGACAGGATAACACAATTATTTCTGTCTATAAGTACTATGTTTTGGTTTTTTTGGTTATGTTTTGTTGTTTGTTGTTCTCCCATGCAGACTGAAGTTCAGTAAAGTCTACCAGCAACCACACAGAAATAGCGGTAGCATCATTTACCAGCTATTTTTTGTTAGCTACACAAATATGGTGCCATGTTATCAGAAGCACAGGAAATAAACTGGGCTGTAGCTGAATTCATTTGCTGTATTGTTATAATTTTCTCTTCTTTCTTCTCTCTTTTTAAAAAAAAAAAAAGTCTTATTTAACCCTGTAGTACTGACAATAGTATTGAGTTTTTCCTTGAGTTGTTATAGTCTTCTTTACGATCCCCAGTGATCTCCATTTCCATATCGCTGCACCAACTGGTAGGGTAGTTTGGTAGTTTCTGACTCTGTGATTGGATCTGGTTTTGCCCTGGACTCTAACTAACTGTCTTCTGTGCAGAAACATCCCGCCTTTGTGGCTTATAAGAGAGACATTGCTGTAGGGGGAAAAAACACTTTTGAGATAGCTGTTTGGAGGTTTTCCCATCCCCCAAACTGTCATGGTCTGGGTGCCAGTGGTTTTCGACAGAGCTGGTAGTTCCACCTCTGGGACGAGCCACCGTGTTCCTGCTCATTGCTCTCACCTGTGGGTAATTAAGCTGTCGACTTATAAGGCCAGCGCTCTCAACTTCTCTTCGCCAGATTCTCAGCTAACCACTCTACTCACCAGATGCAAATCCTCACCATAGAACCTGCATCAGGATACTGGACCTCTCGACACTCTTCATAGTCATGGTTTTTGTTCACTCCATGCACCTGCCTGCCTCCTGCCTCAATGTCAGGAGTTTTGGATTTCTTACAACTCACCCGGACCAATCACCCCGCCACGCTACTGATCCAGTTGCAGCAATGACTCTGACCCTTCCCCAGGACCCTGCCATCCAGTCTGACTCTCCCTTTGGCCCAAAATCACAGAACTGCAGTTTCCACAGTTGAAACTTCACTTGTTGCTTGCATGGCTCAGGTCGCATAAATACTCCATAGTTTTGGCTTTGTTCATAGCACAAGTTTAAACTAACGGCTCTGTTCTCTAGCCTTGTTGCATACACTTGTTTTGTAAGTAAACTTTGTCACTTAAACGTTCCCTTTGCTCCATCTGTGTCCTGCATTTAAGTCCTTTTCTCTCGAGCCGGCTATGGCCGTGACACAAACCGCAGCGCAGGAAATACCAACTCACTGTTCCATTAATTTGATTGTAAGACTTCAATAAAATGTGTAAACTTTTACTCTTGTGTCCTGCAGCTGAGCCCAGATCTGGTTTGGATCCTTGACATCAGTATTGAGTGTTGAAATTCTAGTATCATGACAACCCTGTTAAGTTTTTCCATGCAAGTTTCATACCTGAAGGTTTACTGTTTGCATTTAAAGCACATTATAAACGTCATGAAAATAAAGACAGCCATCATCTTTATTGCACTGATGTTCATCCCATGCTGCATTTCCAAAGTTACTGTGGGGTCAGCACAGTTGTTGAAAGGAGCATAAAATGTAATCAGACTAGTCATATAGGTATTAGAAGTGGAGAGACCACAAACCCCCAGGCAGGCAAAGTAACTGCTTTAAAGAAACTAATATGGAATGAAAATCATTACAGAAATTTAATTAGAATTTCTCAAATGTAACCTTCGTCATTACCGTTTAGGCTTTGAAGACACTTTTTTCACCTATATCCTGTTTTTCATTTCTTATCACAAATATTCACATTGCTTGGACGTAACTTTTTGTAGCCATTTCCTCCTTGTGGAATGCATCTCTGCTCCTGTATTAGCTATTAACACTCACCCCTCCACACTTGTGCATTGAAATAAAAAGCTCTGGGTACGTCAGCTTTTGAATCCCCTTCTGTCCCTTTCTCATCACCATGAGATGAAAACAGCAACTTAACTATAGTCTAGTGACTGAGACGTTTTGTTCTCCTCCTGTTCATTCTGTCTCAATGTGTATCTCGTTCAATTAATGTTTCCATTTTGCTTTTCTGTTGTTGTAAAATTGATACTTTTTTCTGTGTAGCTTGTTTTGAATCATGCAATAAAGATTATTGAAGTTGCTTTAAGAACAAACCAATACAGTAATTTCAGGTGACTCTAGCCCGATTCCTTCAGTGATTATCAATGCAGCTGGCACAGGCCTCCACCCTCTCCCCCATTCTTGCATAAATATCTACATCAGCAGCAGTGAGGGCCAAGTGATGCACAGAAGTTTGATTTTGAACTTAGGAAATTCTGTAAGGTGAACCAACCAAATTAATAAAACAAAGAGGACATTGGCATCGTGCTGTTGTACAAATAGACTACCACAGTTACAGTTCTATATAAACAGGATTAGGTCCCAAATTTCCCCTTGTGGGACAATTAAAGGATTTTTCTATTCAATTCTATTCTAAATGCAGCTGTAACAGCTAACACAGAGTCAGTATTGCTCTCACACTTGATTAGAGAGGCAGTGGTCATTTTTATAGTATATTATATTTTGGAGGATTCAAAACATTTAAAAGTTAATCGGCTACTTCTCTTAATGTGTTTGTAAATTAAAGATTTTGGGCTTACTACTGTTGGTTCCCTGAAAAAGCTGGCATCATCTTAGGTCTGTAGATCTTTCCAAGAGATTTTAACAGAAGTTTACATATTTCTTAAAATAGTCTTGCTATTTCCCTCCATAATACAGCTCTGAATAGAGGTGTAATTTGTGCAAAGCTGTGCGTCATTTTTTCTTTTTCGTTTTGCTTCTAAGATTTTCGAAAAAGAACTAACACAAGGAGTAGTAACCTGCAGGTGGTCTAACTAACTATCAGAAAACAAAGCTACCCAACCTTAAGTGTTCTAGGGTAGCTGGATGATGCAGCATCATTTGACAGGACCATCTAATGACTAAATGTGCAAATGACCCTTAAAAGAGCAGCTTTATTTAGTAATGTGTGTTTCAGGTGAGGCAGCACAGTTACCGCCAGAGCTTCTGTTAGAAAGAAATGCCAAAAAATGAATCTTTTTTTTCCCATGTACCTGTCTACTTGCTGTCAGAGGTGTGAAATCCACATGTGGAGGAATGGGCACATCTCCTTTTCATTTATTCATCCTTTCTGCCCACCGTCTTTCCTCTAATGTACAAAACAAAACAACAGTGAGACTTAGAGCACCATCACAAAGGTTATTAAAGAAAAAGAAAGCTTTGCCCCCGAGGCAAAGAGCAAACAAGAGAGTTTAATAATGAATGATAGTGAGGAGCGTGTCAAAGTAAATTCAGTCTATTGAGCAATACTCTGTGAAATGTTTCACTGTCAGCAACATTCCCTGCAACTGTTACAGAAAACACAGATACAATGGTTTTCAAAAAATGTTCAGATGACTCTTACCATCTGTCGGAATTACTTTTGTGTCATCCACCTTTGTAATTCCCCAGCTGTCAGGGAGGAATGCTACCACAGTTGCCTAAGTGGATGTGTCACTGTCTACCAATTATTCCAGTCATTTGTGCTCATCACTTGCTTTGTCCCTGCAGTTAAGCCTTGGGTGTTACTTACTTTTCTTAAAAAATGTATATAAATAAAAAAATTATCCCGCTCCCTGCAGTGAACATCTTGTTAATTCTGTCAATTAAGTTGTGATCCCTGCTCTTCGAAGCGATGCTACAAGCAGAAGTGCTCACTTGTACACATGTACTGTCACACTACTACATATCCTGATCGTGTTCCTTTATACCTGGCCTCCAAAACTTTACTACTTCATTTGCTCCGAAAAGTCTGTGATGTTTATATGAGTATGCTATGCGTCCCCTTTGAGAAAAATAATAAAGAAAAGACGAAATCAGATATTTAGATTAGTTTTTTTTTTTTTAATACCAGTTTTGTTCAGGACTCTTCAAATTGTCAGCTCAGCAGAAGCCGCTGTGTATGGAATCCTGCCTTTTACGTACTGTTGTTAAAACTGCCACCAGTGGTATTAATACCAACTGATTACAAGAAATAATAACCGACAACAGCAGTACTAACACCTCCTTCACTCTGATGCCAGTTTTCAGGTCTGTTTTTTTTTTATCTATATCTATTGCATTAACTGACATTCAGTGGTTCTCAGAGAATCAAACAATTAAATACAAATGACCAACTAAGGCAAGCTACGTAACAGGAAGCATTAACACCTGCTTGATGAAGGCCAGAGTTGATATCCCTCACAAATTGTGTAAACATTTCACTTTGTTAGTATTTTTGCAAGATATTCTGCAAGTAGACATGTGTAAACATTAAAAAAAAAAAGAAATGGCTAACCTAGTTAACCTATAATTTATCAAAACTTCTGTCAAAATTTTTAAATTGGTACTGACAAGATGCACGAAGCAACATATTGTTCTATACGGCAGCAGAGAAAACACTGACAAGTCTTATAAATCAGTTCCATCAGATAACACCAAAAAGTATTGTGTGGGCAGCGTGTTAGAAGAGCAGAAGCAGCTCTGGTTCTGCAACTATGTTTACACAAGATGCATTGCAGCAGAGTGCTCAGCTGTACTGTAGGTCACCTGCTTTTTAAGGCCAAAATGTAATTACTGTGATTATGTGCTTAAAATGCATGAAAATATAACGCGTTCATGGGTGCATGATGTGAGTAAAACTAGGAGTGAACAACTGAAAAACACAGTTGAAACAATTTCACAGACACAGCACAACTTTGTACCGAGCAAAATGATTCTGATACTAGCCATCTAGCGGTGGGAAAGTCTCTCGTTGGTTATCTTGACAAAAGTAAAAGCTTGAGGGAAAGTGGCAGACAATGAAGGGCTTTTGCACTGACTTCCCTGTTTTTTGTCCTCTTGGGCAATCAAGCTCTGGTCTTTATGGAGCGCCACAGGAGGTGGCTTCCCTAAGGAGCTGCTGTGAATCACTCATAATAAGGCAGCCATTTTGAGAGAACATATAAAGAGCCATTTCTCCCTCCGTTTCTCTATAGTCCCATGCTGAAGATCCGATTCTCTCTTAATCTTTCCCTCTCATTTGCTGCACTTCACCACATTATTATTAGCAAGCCTTTGGGAGCATTAATTGCACTCATTGGGAGAGGCTGCCAGTTTTGCCAAGCTTTTGAAGTTGCTCATTCTCTCAAACAATGGATTTTTAATGATTCTGAGATTCTGAGAAGCATTTGTTGATGAGCACAACAATCAACCTACATACTTGTGAGAAAAAAAAAGTAGGTGGACCAATTAATGAAAAGGGTGGATTCTGTTAAATACTATTATTTGTACAGGTTAAATTAAGCTATTGTGATTAAGACAATCAAATCCATTGAAAAGCATTCGTGTCCTGTTGCTTGTCCTCTTATTCAGTATATAAAAACCAACTAAATGGCATCGCTGGCATCGCTGCAAAGAACTGAAACCCACTGAAATTTGCACTTAAAAAAAAAAAAAAAAAAAAGGAAGAAAAATTACAGATGCAAAGCTGTTAATCTGCCTCTAAACAATTAACTGCCATTTACCAGCTTTAATGAATATGATGAAAATAGCATTCATGTATTACTTTTAATATACAATAAACTCAGGGGTTCTTCATCACATCTAGTGTTGACATTATCTCACAGGATGTGGGGCTACAAATAGCTACACTCTGAAAATATCTAAAGGTCAAACTTGTAGTAAGATTGCATTGGTAGTTTATATTTCTTAAAACCAAGTTGTACCAACCATGTATTATAAAAAGAAAGACAATAACATTATATTTTTCTATATGCTTTTTCATCAAATTAACAATGTATTATTTTTACAAACTAAAATTTCTGATATTCAGAGTTGGTATCCACTCCACTACTTCATTAAAATGATGTTTTTGTAATGGTTTTGTGAGGAAGCATTTCATAAACCGTCTCCTTCTAGGTGACCTTAGTACTCTTTAATAATTACAGTGACTGTGGAGCTCTGACTTTCCTGCCTCAAGGAGGCCATTAAACCCATTTTTAAGTACTGTGCTAACAAAACAGTGCACAGGTGCATCAATTAGTGCCAGAAGTGAAATCAAAAACAACCCAAACATTTTAACCATGGGATAGGTGTGCATCTTTTATTGGTAGCATGACTCCAGGCCACAGACATCATTGAGACAATTAGTAATGGAGTTAAATGGCGCCAAATCACTGCTAGTACCTGGTAGCTGGGGATACTGTGCGATAATGAAAGGGCAGCAGCATTAGCATTAAAGATGAGTGTTTGTCACAGCTGAATTTGTTTTTTGGAGACAATGTTTTTTTATCAGTCAATTGCATGATGTTTGTAAGTGAGCGCATTTATTAAAAGAAAATGTTTTTAACTGTTTTAAATTCTAAAGTACAAATGAAATATTTAAGAAAAAGAAAAAACCTATCATGAACAAGCTGCAGGAGACATAGTCATAGTATTGCAGTCACAATTTCAGTTGCAAAGGACTATAAATGCAGTATGACGATGTTCGGTTGCTGAATACATCAAATTAACTCAGGGAGATGCCTGTCATCTTTATCATTGCCATATTTTACTTCCATGTTGCTTCTTGGTTGGGTTTCTGATAACAGTGCTCATAAGTGTGTCTCTGATCACACACAGTTCACTGTTGTATGTTTTGCAGTACCAGTAGTACCTGTTCTTCACACAATGTTTCTTGAAAACTCTAAAGCAATAGAGGAATTTGTCATTTTTGGATAATAAGAACTAGTTGTTGTACAACATCCAATCTTTAGCCATTTATTTGGGTTAAGATTTGTTCGTATTGCTCATGTTGTTCTGGATTAGTCTGTCCGTTACAGAACACTAAGTTATTTTACTAAGTGAAAACACAGTGAAACTAAAGTCAAAAGATTACTGACAAATATTTTAAATTAAGGTAGAGAAATATACATAAACTGCATAATGTAAATACTGCTAGACCTTTTTGATTTTTGAAAAACATTAAATAGAAAAGTAACATTTCTGCAGACATTGAGAAGGAACCACATTGGTCAAAGTGGAGCTGAACTATAAATAAATACATTTTTAAAAAAAGACTATACACCATAAAGAACAGGAAACCCAGCAGATTTATGAAGTGGCTCATCTATTCTCGTCAGCACAATAAAGTGGATATAATGATTATTCCGGTGCTATAGCAACTTTAACCAAAACAACAGTTAATCCCTGAAAGGAGAACAGAACTGAATCAGTCCTTGCTCTGCAAATAATACACTGTAGAATAATGTACCCATGAAGAGCCCTTCAAACTCAGACTCATGAAGCTCACTAATATGCAAAGTTGTCCTCTTGTCCTCTGCCTCGAGTGGCCATGAGCTTTACCAATTCACATCAAAGCAATCTCATTGTCTGCCTTTCTTTTATCTGCTGTTGTTTCATGCAAGGGAGGTCAAAGAAATGTATTCAAACAGGCTAGGACTTTGAAGCCCCACCACCAGTCCTGGGTGCTTGGTTTGTTCAGTCCTTACTTTTGTCTGTTTTGGCTACATGAAAGAATATAACAAAGGCAGATCTTTCCCTAAGAATCTCGACTTGGCACTTTCATTATAAAAAAAGAGGCCACGTGAATTTTGTGATAGATGTGACACGACATCATAATAATTCTAGTCAGTGGTTTTGACACCATCAGTCAACGTTTTGAAAATCCGGTCAGGACATTTTTACAAAGTTGCTTTTTGTTACATGTAGCACACTACAGGAGATGTTCTCAATACTAGAAATACTCTGTTAGTATGGGGAGGCGTCAAAGTCTGCTGGAATGATCTGGAATGGCATTTTGGCACTTTCAATTAAGGAGTGCACATTTAAAAATAGCATGTTGGATGCTAATTCTTATTAGATTTCTTTTAAAAATCAGTTTTTTAATCAGTATAATATGTTTTGGTAAAGTAATGTTTTTTTCATTGTGAAACATTTTAAGAAACAACAGAGTTAAAGCTGCATGCAGCAACAAAGGGCCCCAGGAAACTGGTGCACATCCAAGGTCTTTAGAGCGCACTCATCAAAGATCATGTTGATCTGAGGATATCTCTAGGAGGAGTTTGTTAAAATTCAAGGCCTGAACATGAAAAAAACAAACAAAAAAAACCAAAACCAACCAAGCAAAAAAAACTGCTGACTATCTTCTAAATTTCACGCTCATATATTCAAACACAGTGCCTGGACTACTTTTCGGAAATTTTGTAGGTGGCGTTGTGGAGCCAGTTTGCAAAATCCATTAAAGAGATAGAACCTAAAAAAATGCCTTCATGGAAAATTGCCATGGCCTGAAGATGCACTGTTAAATAAAAACTCACAGTTTTCACACTGAATCATCATTAGCTTCTGTTTATTCAGAGCCCTTTTTGGTGAATATGGTCAACATGGGACAAGCAGCACATCACACTACAAAACGTGAAATTCCCTATTCTCACTAGGTGGCGCTCTAACAGTTCTTGAGCGTTAGCATATTCTGGCCATGAAGTTTCATGCTTCATGGATACAGTAGGGCTCTTGCACTTTCATTGCCCTGGACCTAATTATAATCATTTTAGATTATGAGATCAAGATTATGAGATAATATTAGAATGTTTTTTGCCGTTTAGTATAAAATAAAAAGTAACGGTCCAGAGCAGATCGTACTGTCAAAGTTAGATTAGGGTAGCACTCTAACCTTAAATCTGAACTGATAATGCTGCTCAGTTTCACCAGCCAAATACCACACTTCTCATTAGATTTATTCTGTTTATTTGTTGGGTTGTAATCAGAATACCTCATATAATTTTGGCTTATATCTTGTTGAATGGTTTTGGCTAACTCCATGGGGGGAGCAGTAAACCTCTTAGTCAGCAGCGGCAGCAGCACAGGCCAGCTAATAACACCGTGTACACATAGAAAATCAATTGCAACCCATAATGCAAATCATTATGTGATTGTGGCAGGCGGGTTCCACCACCTGCCAATGTTAAGTCCTAGGTATGGTCAAGGGTGATTCCAGCATAGAAAGGCAAGAGGTGGGACCCAGGTTGTAATGTGGAAATCACTGGACATTTACCTATTCTATAACATGCTTGGACATCACACAGACCTGCAGTAGAAAGATAATCAATTAAAGACCACACATAGACCCAAAGTCAGCATTAGAAGAACGTAGGGCACTGGTGGTGGTGTAGGGCAGCGGTCCCCAACCCCCGGGCCTCGGACCGGTACCGGTCCGTGAGTCGTTTGGTACCGGGTCACGAGAGTTGAGGCTCAGGTGTGAAATGTATGGTTTTCAGGGTATTTATCGATTTTCAGCGTTATTTTGTTATCGTTTTTATCGTTAACTCGGTTTTCCTGGGTCTTTTCACGTGTGTTATGAATAAATCTTCTTTTTTTCGGTACCGGTACTAGTTTTATTTTGTTGTATTTATCCGCGACACCTTAAAGGCCGGTCCGTGAAAATAATGTCGGGCATAAACCGGTCCGTGGCGCAAAAAAGGTTGGGGACCGCTGGTGTAGGGCACAGTTCTGTAACCTGGAAGACTTGGGTTTAAATCCTGTAAAAGATGACCATTTTTAAACTTTCATTTATACTATTTTTACAGTTTTATTTGAAGTTCACTTACCCATTACTTTTTTTTTTACTATTGAAAACATAGGCTTTAGTATTAAACATTTACCAAGTGTTAGAAAAATACAAAATAGTGTAACAAAAGTTTTAACTTGGTTCTGTAAATACAGGGGCAGGCCCTACGGCATGATGTAAGAAAAAAGGCTCAATCTCCATACATTAACTCTCATAAAACTCAGGTTGTTTGATCAGCCCAGCTGTTATGCAATTCTTGACATTTGATTTCAGTGTGCCGGTTGTTTTTCTTCATTTGCTATGGGGGAGAAGAGGGAGTAAGCAGAGCAGAGAGGAAGCAAGTGTTTTTGCACATGCTATGAATGTATTTTGACAAAGTTTTTCAAGGAGCAACATTGTACATATTTTATTGTTCATCTCTCTAGACCAATAGTATTATTGTTTGGTGACTGATTCCCATTGTCATATGTCATATGTCTTTCAGAAAACAACAGAAGCAGATTATATTAGTTTTGATTGTTGCAGAACCATTTTATAGGTTTACTTGTTAGTACACAATCTGACACAAAAGTAAAACTCTTAAAAGTTACATATTTAAAGGTTGGGACTGTTACATAAATCTACAGTGTATCCTTCTGCCAAACATCCATCCATGTTATCTCTACAAATTAATGGGAGTATATATAGAATGTCTTTTAAATTCCATGTTTGGAAAAAATAGCCACACAGAAAAAAAAATTTCTACAAAACCCTTTTTCCCCACAGTTAATTAGTCACATATAAATGCATTTTGTAGGAAATAGGTTTGTATTGTCCATTAACTAAGGTGCTGAGTCATTAAAGTGAGGCATGCTTCCTCTCTACTTTCATCTAATCATACATAGTGTCTGTGGGAGCGCTCCTCTGGCCCAGCCCTGTCTGATCTGTAGTATCTCAGGACACTGGCCACTCATGTACTTCTCCCTATTCAACTGCTCTGTGAGTTGGAAAGAAAGAGAGAGATGGAGAAGGAGAGTAATATAGAGGGTGTGTGAGCTCATTTGTGTTCAGGTAGGTGTATATGTGTGCGCACCTCTATGCATGTGTGTGCGTGTGTGCTTTATAGAAGGAGCCAGGGAGGTAAACGAGTGCCCGAGGGAGACCACCCTGGGAGAAAAGGAGGTGGTAGGAGGACAGGTCGAGGAAAAGTAAGATTAATGATGCTTGGGAAAACGAGTGCTCCTGCTGGCCCAGACTTTAAAGACAGCGGGAGTTAGTTACTGGTTGCTGGTCCGATAGGGATATGTTTCCGGCGTCCAAAGTTTAAAAAACATTCAAGGAGCTTGGCTGAAGCTCAGGAAGAGCAGACAGACTCTTGTCGCCCCAGATATGTAGAGAACAAGACTGGTGTCAAGGCAAAAGTGTTTAAGGTAAGCAAGTGACTCTTCTTCCACTGTCTGCCAGCCTTGAATGAATCATAGGAGATGCTGTCAGGTTTTAAGAACTTCTCGCTGGTCTCTTACTGCACATAAATCACACCTATGTATGTGTCGGAAAGACATATTGTCCCAGCATACTTTTTTTGTGGGCATGCTCAATGATGTAGCTAGTTTGGAAGAAAATCACACATCTTAGCCTAAAGGCAACCAAAGTCAAACTGAGGTTCACAGTAGCTTTCATTCTGGACTCCATTTATCTGTCACAATCAGATGAGAAGCCACAGCTGCAACCGGGACACACACAGAATATTTAATAAAACAGAGGTTGCTAGGCGTTAATAGCACAGAGGAGTAAACATTTTACTGTGTAGATAAAACTGAGCCGGTAGAAGATTCCTACACGACCCCAGTGCAAACGGAGAGGAGTGATAGTATCGCAATTGTACTCCTACATGTTGAAGTCATATATCTTTGTGTGTCCACACCAAATTCTTACTCATACTGTGGGGAGAGCACGTATGGGAGAGATAATGTGAGAAGACAGTCAGCCATTAGAGAGAGTGGTTGAGAAAACAAGCAGATAAATGCTTATTGTATTACACAACAGGGAGTTTATTGAAGTTGTGGAGGTGGCTTCACATTCCAATCTTTCCTTTAAAAGAACTGCTTAAATGCCATCCTTCCGGTGATTGCGTGGTCACCAGCAGCAGGAGCAGCAAGCGCTAAATGACTTTATGACAGCAATTTATCACCTTTGTTGTCGCCCCCCCAAAAGCAAATTTTGTTGATTATCTAGTGATTCAATAAGAAAGGCCGAATGATGGAGCATGGGTAATTTTGTTTCCCTGTACGACAGAAAGGACTCACGTTAAAAAGAAGAAAGAAAAAACAACAACTTGGGGATATAGCCAGCTTATTTTGGTGTGACAAAACATATGGACATGATTAGAGCAGAGTTAGCTGATTACCAGATTTGTCACGCTTCCCTAAAGTTGCTGGTTCGAGCTTGTTGAAGTAAAGATTTTATCATTTTGCTCATCGTCGCTGTAAACTTATTTACACTTTTTGTCACATTCTAACGATTGGCCCAAAGTGTAGTCTTCACATTAGTTTGTAATGAAATATTATTGGCTGTTGACATCATGTGATGTGATTATATAAAAACAAAATCAGATATCAGACATCAGACATCATGCCATGTACTTTCACACACTCATGTGTCCCCTCTCACCTCCATGTTGAAGCTCTGTGGCTCCTTTTTCAGTCTGAATGGATTTATTGAAATAAAAGGAATATTCTCAGTAAACCAGTGGTATTTCTTGCCATGATGTCCATGATTGTGTGTGTGTGTGTGTGTGTGTGTGTGTGTGTGTGTGTGTGTGTGTGTGTGTGTGTGTGTGTGTGTGTGTGTGTGTGTGTACTGAATAGAAATGACTATTATCCTACCAAGAAACACTGATTTATCACTATTGCTAATGTGCAGTCTCCTTCTCTCTTCTGACTGGCACTCATTTTCTCGCTATTCTCAACTTATCTTTTTTCTTCGCAGGACTCAAAAAACTGCCACTGACACATTTCCTCTTGCACATGACAATACTCGCTGCGAATAAAAAACAACTAAAAAGCTGCTCGTATATAATGCAATAAATGGAAGCTGCTGCTGTCTACATAAATTACAGACGCAGCTCAACATAAGCGACTGACACATCACTCGGAAATGTGTTGTTGTGTTTTATTTACCAGTATATTAACAGGAATTGTTGGCTGCTGGATGAATTATCTTTCAGAATACCTTAGCTAATGTTTTTGTTATTTGATTGATTAACCAATTGGCTCCTTTTCCAATAAATATTTGATTTCTCTCCATGTAATTACTGAAAAGTACACTTTTTATTTATGTTTCATTTTCATGGAAAAGAAGACATCAGGGAGTTTTGTTTTTTATGGACTTAAAAGTTTCAATGCCACAAGGAGACGTCAAGGTGAAGTTTAGAGGGCAACTGTCCATGCTGGATGTTGAATGCTGTAGTGAAGGCTGGGGGAAGAAATTAAGAAGCCTCATGCGGGGCTCAGTGTCAGATCTGAGTCAATTCTAGACTCTGCTGTGCTGCGATGGAGGAGTAATGAGCACCAGGCGGAAACACAGGGTCCTTAATGGGATTACACAAGGAGACGGTAATCTAGGGAGAGCAGGTGGGGAATTAAACATGATCAGAGAGCTGCAGTGAAAAGTATGGGAGAAAAGCTGGAGAGTTAGAAGGTGGGGGACACACAAAGATAATACCAGAAGGTGAAACGGCCACTGAAAGTCAGAAGAAAGAACTGCTATCACAAAACAAACTACTAATAAATACCCATTATCATTTCTGCTGTTCCTGTCTGTTCCTTTAGACTGTCTCAAAGTATCTTTTTGTGTTTGTATGGAAGATTTCAGATGATAGAAACTCATTTCCTCTGCAAGGCCAAGCTAAACATTTCTAAAATGGCCCATTTCATTCCATTGATACCGACGCTGATACTGGCTGCGTATGTGTGTTAGGCAGTTGGTTTTGCTTGAGATAGATACATTACCAATAGACAATATCTGTCTGGCTAAAGCCCGTTAGTCTGACACACACTGAGCTGTACAGCTGGAGGAGTGAAAGCACCCTTTGATAATCAGCCAACCCCAGAGGACACCAAGTGCTTCATTTGAATGAAACAACAATTAAATTACTCGCTGCAGTTTTTCGTCGGCCTTATTAAATTCCTTAGTGCGAATGGACTATTTCCATTTTGTAATATAGCCTCTAAAGCTGCAAATTGATTTAGAAATCTTATATTGTCAATGCAAATTCCAGAAGCTATGACCTTCCCTGTAAAGGTATATGACATCTTAACCGTTTTTCAACATCATCAGCCACAGCTCAGTAAATTCACTTAAATTAAGATCTGCTCAGGCATGCAGACGTCTAGTTGTGGCTGCAGTTTATTGCGGAGCTATTTTAAAAGATGCTAGAGTGCATTTAAGTCAAACTCTTTGCCTTGTTTGGATAAGATGTTGTTATATATATATATATATATATATATATATATATATATATATATATATATATATATATATATATATATATATATATAAAATATTGTTTGTAGTTTGGAGGGAAATGTTCGATCATTGAGGCAGAAGGGCAATCAAACACATCGATGTTTTGACTTATTTAAAAAAAAAATTTAAATCAACTTGATAGATAATTTGATTTGGTTTATGAATAATTTCCCCCTTTCACATATTTTCACTTGCGTGCTTCACTTGCATGCTTTTCAGACATTGGCACATGCCAAAACAATGTGTCAAACTCACTGCAGTGAGCCACAACCGTGCCCTTTTTCTATTCTGTTTCTGGTGCTTCTGAAGACTCAGACACTTACATTGACACTGTGTGTAGGCCTACTTTTTCCTCAGAGAAAATTCGTCAGGAGTCAGTGTGGGGATCGATAAGGACTTTTAAATAGAATCGCTAATGGTGCTGGTATCCATAAAGTCCAAACCAAAAAGCTGCAGGCACTAATATAAAGCTCAAAGTAGCAGGTGCTTAGAAATCTAAGTGTGTGTTATGGACTTGATTTAATCTTTGGTTTTTGCGCTTTGCAATTAGTGTTACTGCTACTTTTTAGTTTTCCACCACTTTTCTACATCACTGTGTTTAATCAGACAACCACTGATCTCCGTATGTATAACCCCTGTCAAACAATCTCATTACTGCAGCCTTTCTCTTCCATGTATTGTTTGCATGTTTGCATTTTATTCTTAGCTTACCAAGGTATAATCTCTTGCCTGTTTTTACCTCTCATTTGCCCCCTGCCCGATTCGTTTGCTAAACTGGCTTATGTTTTTTTTTTTGGTTTTTTTTGCATGATCCCTGCTTTTTATAATAAAGATGTTCTTTTTGTGCTTCCTAGTTTGCTGTGCCGTGTGTTTGGATTCTAATTTCTTAATAATCAGACTCGCTTCCATGGTTATCTTTTCTCTGTAGTAAAGAAAAGATAACAATACATTTCTGTAAAATGCCAATTAATCAAGGACAAACCTAATTTAGTTGATGTGCTGCTACTTGTAAATGCCTAGTCCATTTCATACTGTGGCTCACAGATCTCTTTAGGATAATGAGTCCTTTCTTCCTCTTTAGAGAGAGAGAAAAAGAAGTCTGACAGGCTCATTGATGTTACTTCCTTACTGTAATTGATGGGGTGTTGATTATGTTCTTGCTTGTTAGTGTCAGGCAGTTTATTCTGTGTTACTTCGGGGTCTGGACCAATAAGTGTATTTGGAAGCTTTGGATTTCAGGGCTTACTGATGACATGCAGGTGTTCAGGGGAAAGGAAACAAAGCACAAGCATAATTATATATTAGAATTCAACCATCCATTATAGTGATGGCTTCATAAAATTATTTTATTTTTCCTGAACAGTAAAGATCATTTTTCAGCATCATGTGGAATTCCATTAATATAAATAAGAAATAAGCTGAGGATAATTCAAGTTTTGTAATGAAAATGATAGACAGTGATTAACAATAACGGTTCCTGCTGTACAAGTTGTGTGCTTAACTACACGGCAACATAGAGTTTCTTCAAAGTCTCGAAGAGCATAAATAATTTTATCAACATCCACGGGCTAACAGTGGCCGTGACCGTGGTACACGAGCAAATCTGGAGAATCCCGAAGCTCTCGAGGCGCTGTTTGTAATTCTTCAGCACAGGCTGTGGTTTGGAATGTATGAGAAGTCTTGAGGACAGCAAGTACTGTGTGTACAAGAGCTAGTGTCAGTATCAGCTGAGTCGAATCTCCATTTTCTAGTACTTCATGGTCTCAGCAGCAAGCACATACAGTACAGCCACAGAAAGCGCCAGCATGCACAGTGCCATAGCAAGCCAAACTTCCACACTGTACTCAAGTGAGTTTTTAACACTACTTAAAGCTCAAAAAAACAATTTCTTTAGAAGTATTGTTAGTAATATGTAAACTAGAATAGGAGAAAAGAGCATCATATAAAATATTATGTATTGTGGCTTATTTCAAGGAAACATAGTGTGAAGGTAGTTATAATATTTTGCCACTCTTAGGTTCTTTAAGGGTTTTTGCTTTTGGTGTTATTTTCTGCTAGAACCTGAAATTGCTTTACTGTATGACTAACAATCACAACAAACAAATATAGTTTGGACCATGACAGAAATTCCATATTTAGGTACTCTACACCACCATAATAGACATGATATAAAATAGTTAAGATGCCTTTGAAGTTAACAGGTTTTTAATATAAGTGCTGTAGGAAAAGAAAAAATCTCATTAACTACTGAGGACTTACAGCCGTGTCACAAGAACAGAAAAGTCAAAGTCAAGCAGCAGAGGCCGGGATAACCTGACCTTTACGTTCTAGTACATTTATATGTCAAGCTTCAAAAGAGTCAGACATTTTTCTCTTAAATGACTTAAGCTCGATGAGTAACAGTAGAAAAAATAAATAAATCCTGTACTTACTTCTCTATCTCAATATTTTTTTCTCCATATATTTCAGTTTGTACTTTAGGTTTTACGGTGCATTTGAACAGATTCAAATCCAAAAAGAGCTAAAGTGACTGAAACCTGCGTACCCTGAGAATGATCACCAATTGAAGAGCGACTGGGCAGACAAGTGTTTTTAAGCATTACTTAATGTCACACTAATGGGCACAAGGCAAGGGATTTATAGGTATACATTTATTTATACTACTACAGGATTTTCATTTATATTTCATCATTAGTGTTTAAATTTAGGACAAACAGATATCTCCGTGCTCTGAGATATTTTGCATTGTCTCCTTGGTTTATCATCAAGTGGGATTTTGAAACATCATTTTGTCTTTAAAGAGGTGAGGTACCCTCTCAAAGTTAGACAGATAATACTAATAATAATATTAATACATCTGCCAGTATGAACTTTATTAACACCCAGGCTACTAAAGTGCAACAAACACATAGATGGTTGGAAATTGCCAGCACTTGGCCCATTAAACAAGGTCCCAGTCCAGTCACAGAACAGCAAGTGAATTATGGCCTGTTCATCAGCCTTTAGGGCTCTGCCTATTGCTTAGGCTTGTGCGTTGCAGAAGAAAAAAGCCGTGATACATATAGTCTGTCAGTGTTTGTGAGCATACCCTTGCTGAATTGGTAGGGGAGGTGCAGTTCTCTGCTAAGAAATAAACTGTGGTTAAAGGGGAGAAAAGAAAAAACACAAGCTGAACAAAAATGCATTCATGGAGCTCAATCCCTCCCTCCAAATCTTCTCGTGCAATCACTGCTTAACCCCAACCAGGCCAACAAGTGAACAGGGACTCCAGAACAACAAACATGAACTCTGTGACATGTGGACTGTTATGCCCGCAAAAACACAGAAAACCACCCACATACACCCACAGTGTACACCACTGACAAATTACATGACAGGGTGAAAAAAGGCCACTCCATTCACATTATTAGGGAAACCTAAATGTTTGACCTTTAACTATAAGGCTGGCATTATTTTGTCCTTTTTTATTAATATTAGAAATTGCCTTGGAGAGATTAAAGGCTACAAATTTACACATATTACTGTGTAAATTACTGTGCATTGTAGCTGGCTCACATTAAAATCTTACACTAATTAGTTTACACTGAATTCTGAATAGTTTAGAGATGGAGCAAAGAAAGCTCCAGGGTCCACTACCGGTATGTGATCTTAACATCCAGTTTAAACCCCTGTTTAAAATAAAAGGTATCAACAACAATTTATAAAGTAGGACTTTATAAAAGTCCTTAACCTCCTAAGACCCGAACTCTTCCACAGTATGCATTTTTAATTTCTCTTTGATATTTGGGTATATTGGGCCCGATGAATGTAAAAACAAAGAATTACCAGATTTTTTTTTTTTACCTTATTTTTGTTTTTAAGAAAAATAAGAGCCACATATGAGGATATTCGTTTAAAATTTTGATAGAACAGTAGCAGTATAATCTCCTCGTAAGTGGATATCAGGCCCTTGTAGAGCAAAATTGAGTATTTTGGTCTAAATAACCCAAAATGTGATGTCCACATATGTGGACGCCAGGAGGTTAAAGGAAGATATGTTGACAGTGTAACTCGAAATTTGTGGAGCTGTGAGAAATGTGCACTGTGATGTATTTGATCCATTTCCACTTTCTTTTCCTTTCTGAAATTTCTTGACCTTTCCTCATTTTCTATGCCAATAAATGAACCCTGTAACTAAAGCCACCAAGTGCATTTTCTTGCTACTGTAAAGGAAGAACTGAACAATGCGCTGACCATGTTTATCTCTGCATTTCACGTGTCTGTTGCTGGGGTTTAACGCTCCTAATGTCAAGCTGACTTAAGCCCAAGGAAAATTAGGCAACACAGACACCTGGATTGAGCAGAAATTAGCACTATGTGTGAGGACAAAGCCTCTTATTTGGCTGTGGCATCTCTGTGGCACAATTGCGCTCCACTGGCACAGGCTCTATGTGCAAACAGATCAGAAGCATCCAAGCAGCTGAGGCCAGGATTAGTCTCTGATTCTTTGGAGGCACCGAAATGAACCAAGCAGACACTAATCTCTCTCTCCCTGTATCTCACCAGACCTCTGCTCCACAGAGAGAAAGAGAGAGAGGGGGGAAGAGAGAGAAAGAGAGAGTTAAATGAACTGGAAAAGAAGCGACAGGCTATATTAACTAAATGTGTTAAGTATGAGGATGCAAGAACTTCAAGCTCAGCACATATACCCAGGCACTGGCATATGCCATTTGCAAAGAGAAAGAAAGCCAAAGAGATGAGAGAGGATGGGCAATTGTGGGGAAAGATTAGGGAGGAAATAGCAGGTTGGAACCTTTCTAACAGACACAGTTTGCAATTCACCCTTTCAAATAATCCTTGATTGAGTGATTAGATCGTATTAGGAAGTTTTTAGAGAAAAGAAATGACTTTCAGGCTGATTTAAACAAAAAACACACTTTTCTATTCCATATCTTATTCATCTATCACTGTGTTTTTACTCCATCTATTCATGTTTTCCATTTGTTTTCTCCTCCGGCTGTGGTTTTTTTTTTTCCCTACACATTTTGTCCTCTAAATAAGTTGTTTCAGACACTCCTCAGACATTCTGTTTGTGGTCTTTGAACCTTAAATAGTTATTTTGTAAGCACCCTCATTCTGAGTTTCTTAGCAGTTTGTAGTGCCTTCATTACTTTCCTACTGGGCTCGGCATAATATAACCATTGGAAAACAGGGATCACGGCTGTTGTTCAGCAAGAGAAAATAATGGGGAATAAGCATAAGTCGAACTCTCCCCACAAAACAAGATCTGGCAAATGCTTGATCTGAACGAATGCGTAAGGAGAGAGAGCTGGTGCTTTGCCACAGTGAAGCCATGCTTTATCATTACACAGCGACAGTGAATTTTAAAAGTGTCCGCAGCTCCAGCTTTCTCATTTCTCTTCCGATACTTCTCGAATGGATTTTGATTCATATCTCTGCTGTTTTTTTTTATCTCCCGGGTGCATTCTACTCAAATTTTAATGACAAACCCCTATCTAATTTATCGAGGAGGTGAGAGATATAAAGGTGCAACACATTAAATGACTTTATGATGGGCTCCTTTTGCTGACAAGGCTATTGGCACTTGTTTGTTATTTGTCTTTTTAAGTGATTGATTTAATGATACATTTCCTCTGCAGAGGTCTTCTCACCCACCATCACTTATTCTGTTTGCTCATCCAGTTCGCATTTATTGGGGCCTTTTAAGAGGCTCGTAGCTGCTACGTTCCTTATGTTGCTTTTCATTACACTGCAGTGTGGTTGCAGTTTTCCATTCATGTCTCTTCCGTTTATGAATCTGCTAATATAAGCCTTAGAAAGCCCCATAATCAACTTTGTTTCCAAACACACTTTGAATCTTTATCTTTACCCAACCAATTTTCAGTGCTTCATATGCCGGACTGAGTGCTGAAGGCAAGGAACAATGCGGCAGGATATCAAAAGCAAGGGGAAAAAGGGCTAAAACGTTAATAGGCTAAAAGGCTTCCTGGCAGGAAATATAGTGTTTAGATTAGACCTGTGGTACAATCAGCGTTCAAGGACATGGAAGGTTTTCAGTGATAAAGGTGCCATGAGAAGTCAGCAGAAGATATAGTGATTCCACCTGCCAGCTACAGGCAGACAATGGGTGAAAATATGATACAGTTTTTAGCTAAAAGGAAAAAGCCAGACCTTGGAAGAAGGCATGATCAATCTTACCATGCCAACAGCGAGAAAACGGGGGAAAAAAAATACAATCACTGTAAAAGTGGTCCAAGTATTTGGGAAATGACAAAAACAAAGTTTTGCTTTCCTTCTTTTCTTTGTGACTGATAAAGCAACCAATATTGTTTGCAATTTTTGCTGCCATCATCAAGGCCTTTTCAAATTTTTGAGACAAAATGAATAAATGGATGACTGGAAAAATTGTTCTTCATTTCTGGTCTTTCATTGGGTCTTGATTAGTTTTCGCTGATAAAAGCCAGCTTGTTGACACCGTGCAGAATTTTGCTTTTTGTAATAGGACCATCTGACAGGCCTTATTTCACAAGGTTGATTTAAAGCAACACGAGGCACTATTGTCTCTGTGCTGTCATGGAGAAGAAACACATAGGATGGAGGAAAAAGCCTGAGCTGTTAGGTCTAAATTAAAGAAAAGAGTGGCAGGATTTTATTTAAATTAGTTTTTTTCCCCATTTACCATGTAGTTTTTACATTTCATTTATAATTACATTTTCAAAATAAAACAGTAAAGCATTACTTGCAACTTGTATATAATGTGTCTGCCACTTTGAATATTCATGTTTGCTGTTTACGTGTTGATATTTATCCAGCCTGACTTTTCCAGTCATCAGGGTAGTTACAATCATTCTTTATGTGCAGCACTTTATGATCCATGCGAAATATTAAATGCCACACAAAGGTAGGATGTTCACAATGATAAACTTTTAGTCAGATTTTTAAATCTTTTAACAGTTGGAATATTATTACCTTGATGTTGGCCTTTAGCTGCTTTCAGGTTGATTTTAGTCTTGCATGAAAAAAATGTTGCCTTCTTGTACATTGTAAATGCAACCGTGTAATTTCGGTGCTTGTGCATAGAAATTCAGCACAAAATCATTGCATTATTTGAAAAAATATATATATATCTCAAACCAATTTTAAGAACATTTTCTGTGTTGTACAAACTTGAGACAAAGAATGCATGAAAACAAATGGTAGAAAGTTTGAACATATATGATGAGTCACTTGAAATTTTAGCTCCATATATTAAATGCTTTTCAAGTTATTTTTTGGTCTGTCGACCCACCTTTCTTCACACATTGAAATCTGAGGTAGTGTTTACACATGAATAACAAACTCTTATTTTTGGGCTTTCCTTCTATCAGAATGAATCAGGGAATTTGGAACAGACATGCCAAGACTTGTCTGATAACTGGGTAATTAAAAATTCACATTGCAAATAACAACCAGTGAAGATTTTTGAATGGTGTACAGTTAAATGTATGTTTCACAATAATGCAAAATAAAACATGAAGAATATTTTTGAGGTGAGATTTGCTGTCACAAAAATGAAGGGGATGCCGTTTCTTTTCTTTCATTCAACATTTATGCTTGATTGAGCAAATATGACAAGTTGTACCAAAGGTTTTGGAGATTTTCATGTTCAAATGTTGCGTCAGATTTCAAAGTGTAAAAAAAGACGTCTGAAAGTGAGTGGGAAAAAAAAACTTCATGTGGGTTTGAGATTAGCTCAAGAGCAGGGTGTAGTTTTTTGTAAGAGTTTCCAAGGCTAACACCTGCAGCAAGCCTTACATTATCAAACAATGCAAAGTTTGAGATGCAGTGGTGTAAAGGATGCACTGACTCTAGAGCAGCAGGGAAGTAGCCTCAGGAATGACAAATTACATTTCTTCGTATGATGATCCAATGGATAACTCTGGGTTTGGCCATTGCCAGGAGTGCAAAATTTGGTAGTGGGGCGATCATGGTGTGGGGCTGTTTTTAACGACTTGGACTTTGCCCTTTAGTACCAGGGAAAGGAAGTCTTAATGCTTCAGCATACCAAATGTTTTTTTTTTGAAAGATGACAGCAACAGGTTGCATGAGATTTTGGGCCATGCTGACCTAACCTTTTAAATGCCACTTTCTGTGTCTTTGTGAATTTACCAGCAGTGTTTTATTCATGACCTTGTATTGTTTACAGTGCAGAGGTCACTGTGAGAAAGTGTGCATACAGATGCGCTGCGCTAACATCTACATCACTTTTTCCACAGCAAAGGGCTAATCGTGGGATCTAATCACATGATTTACAGCAGGACACACCACTGGCTAATGTTTTTTTTCTTACGACAGGGCCTGGAGTGAAGCTACTCCAGGGGAGAATCCCTGGAATTTTTAAGAGATAATGCACAACTTTATCGTGCATGTCTAACTGTGTTAAGTTAACATAGGGCAAAAGAAGGTTTTCCGGGGAAGCTTTCATTTTTAAATTGCAGGGACCGTGACATGAGGGATATGGAAGGATTGACTGAGGCGCAGATGCAGACCATGACCAGGAGAGAAGGCTTCAAGAGGACCAGTGAGAAGCAGGGACCATCTCCAGGACAACTGACAAACGACAGTGGACTGCACCACTGGGCTTCCAAGAGGTTGTCATGAGGAGATTTTGAACAGCAAAATCTTAAAATAAAATGAAAGAGTTTCTACGTTGACATTGAGGAGGACTACAGGAGTGCACGACTTGCTCTGCTCCTAATCTACAGCCGCGTTGGAACAGAAATCGAAGGATAAAGAGAGCGTGCCAAGCACCAAAGGTGACAGCGCAGAGGGAGATCAGCGTTGGAATTATGACTCTGTAGATGGCACAGACACCAGGAGCCATGACTGTGACTGGGAATGACCACCTAATGCTGTTTCACTTTCACACAAGTACTTTGACACTCTGGAGAAGGCCTTTCCTCTGTATCATTGTTGTTGCCATTTGCGTGTGAGAGCTTAGATTGTGGGGATGATTAAAGATGAACAAAGGGTGGTGGGAGAACAGTGAAGTGAGGATACACAGTGTGAAACTCCTTTAAGTGTAGAATAAGGTTGATGTGATATACACAATGTCAGGAAAGAAATTCTGGTATTAATGTGATTCAATATAATCAATTGTATACAATCCCACCCTTTGATTCTTAAATCAAGAATCACATTAATACCAGAATGTTCTTTGTGTGTTTTGATTAAAGAATGTTAGCTACCGCTCACCGCTCGTCTGCAGGCTTTATTTAAATGGAAAACTTCCACAACAGTAATTAATGGGAAGACTTCTTTGAACAGTCTTGTAGCAATAGGGCTTAACAAATATGTTGATGATTAAGAGGAAGAAATTAGTTGAGTTAGTCCAGAAAGCTTCACAGGAAAGAAAGAGTCAATAAATTTAAGCTGTTATTAATGTTTCTGTATTTAATGATTTGTTTGTGGGTGATTGTGAATATTTTTTCCCTAGTGGTTAACATTTTATTAGTAAAGAAATCAATGAAGTCAATACTAGTTAAAGGAATACTTGGCTCAACAGACCTCTGACTCTTTGTAAGGCAGACAGTTTTTAAGAAAAACTGGTAAATGTTCAGTTTTTATGGCATAAGTCAAGAGAAGATCCAGGGTGTGAATAACATGTTGATTTGGCTCGTTTGCATTGCGAGAAAAACCAAATGAGACCTTTAATAAATGAAAGGCTGGTGTAACATGTTAATTTAAGTATGTACTGGTAAGTTAAAATCACCCAATATAGTTATTTTAAATGTACTGAGTTCTAAATCAGATTTTAAAAAGTCTGTTTTATTATTATTATTTAGATAGGGTTAACATTATTAAGAGTAGGGCTTTCAAATGAATTATAACTCTGGTTAGGTGTTTGGTTTATTGCTAAGCTAGAGTGAAAGACTGCTGCCACACCTCCTCCTCAGCCTGTGCTAAGAGGATTCTGACAGTCGGTGACTCGTTGGTGTTGATTCATATAAACTAAAGTATTCATCCTGCTGCAGCCAGGTTTCTGTAAGGCAAAATAAATAAATATTTTTGATCATATAGTAACAGAAAAGAGTTACCTAATGTTTATTTTTAATGTTAATCGTTGTGCTTCTTGGTACAGTTGAACCCGTTATTTTGTCTTTGTGTTTTTAATAATTAAAATACTTTTTGTTGATATTTGTGCCTTTTTAAGTGGTCTCGGAGCAGAAACAATCTCTAGAGGGTTGGGATTTTGGGGACTGTGGTGTTCACAAGTCTGTTTTCCAATTACAACAGCCTTTGCCCGTTGTAATTGGTAATTAAACTGTGGCAACAAATGGTTCAGACCCAGAGGACATCAGATACTGCTAGGCAGGTCATCTGAGGGAGTGGTGCTTGATCTGTGATTGTGGCGGTTGGGTGGTACATGAGAGCGGGCAGAGAAAGATGGAGTATGCGAGTGTTGTAAACTATAAGATATGTTCGTCAACAGCATCTGCTCTATTAGAGTGTAGACTGCCCCTCCAATAAAGCCCACTGTGCTCCTCAAACAAGTTAAAGTTATCTATAAAACATACTTTGTTGTCACTACAGACTGATGACAGCCAGGTGTGCAAGCTCAGCAAGCTCAGTGGGTGACTGAGCCACACGATGGTCAAGAAATAGGAATTGGGCCAGAGATGAAAGTGTGGCAGTTCAGAGACTCCAGAACCCTAAACAGATTCATAAAGTCTTTTTTAAAGCAGTTCAAGCAATTGATTGCATATTATTGTTGTTAGAAGACTTGAACATACTTCAACTTATGTATATAATATATGTCATATTTTATTGAATCTATATTAATATATTTTGATTAAATCAGACCCCGTCTAAAATGGCTTACTTGTATCTTTTTAAATATCTAGTTTAATCTCATCTGTCATCTTTCTTGTGTCAGCACTGCTCTCAAGGTCAAATGCAGTGCCTTGCATTGGTTTTCTCTATCTCGCTGTTGCAGTCTGTAGCCATCTTTCTTGCATGAGACATGCTTGCATTTCTGCTATTTTCAGATGCAAATCCTGTTTAGACCTGTCACCTACTGCTAGACACACTATGAGAAAAAAATGGAAAAAAATAGGCTATCAGAACATTGGAGCAGTTTGCAAAATGAGCACCGATTTGTTTTATGGGATATCAAGATTAGACATAGTCGAGCACCTTGGTGTCAGCTATGATAAGGCTCATCTCATTACTGAGGCATCAACATTGCTACAACCACTTGGATCCTGTGAGTCTTAAGTCTGAAACAAGCTGCTCTCTCTTCTTTGGCATTCCACTGAGCATATTTGAACTCTGGGTTTCACCTTTCTTCACCACCATCCCCTGTTTTGCCCTTATTTCACTGTGCCCTGTGTTTTTTAAAGCCTACAGCGTTGTCAATCAAAGACCAGCTTTCGTTCTCCTGTGAGGTCCCCACTGCCCTCTTCAGTGTTAAACAAGCAACTGAAGCATGCCACATTGCATCTAATGCAATCTAATAACACCGACCTCTCCACCTCAGCGTTTTATGAAATATTCATGGAAACTTTAATTGGTCCCTATGATATTTATTCTTAGGAAAAAATACCTTTTTGTTTTTACATTTTAAATTCTTCGATGTCAGATTGTTTTATTATATCAAATCTTGTAGCAAGGATTTCTATCCCTAATCGGTGATTCTGTTTTACAGCAGTGCTCCCCAGCCCAGTTGTCTATGTATGTTTTTCTACCTGTCTGTAAGTACCAAAGCCAGGTTGACTCAGCAGGTGCCCTCTCAACATGTCTTGGTGTAATGTCTTCCTAAATGAGCTGTAAGGAGGGCTGCCTCCCAGTGACTCGGCAGTCTGTCAGGCCCCGATAACACAGTGGGAAGAACATTATTGCCCTCAATTCTACTCCTCTCCTTGACCTTGTCTCCCACTGCATTACTCAACTCACCGAGAGGCTCCTTGGAGCCCTTACCTGACACCAGCATGACCTCAAATCTCAACATTTCAAAAAATGTGGATAGAGAGTTTTATGACTGACAGAATGCTGAGTGCTTTTGGTGTTTTTCAAACTCTATAGTATTAAAGTAAAATAACTTTGATCTTAGAAGTATTAAATAAAAAATGTTACTGACCTGGGCAATAACTTCTGCTTGCTGCTTGCTCCATAATGCATTTGCCGGTGCACATTGTTGTCTGAGTTTTTTCATGATGAACTTTTATTTGAAATCTATAAAACTGAAAATTAATTTAGCGGAGATGTACATAAATTTTGTTTTAGATTACTTAACAATTTTGTTTGCTTTTCCTCAAAATTGCTCTGAGATATTATTGCAAGATGCTGCATTGCTTAAATATAGTGTCAAAAAATTCAAGGTGAATCAATTAAAGGGCAGGACAAGCAGCAGAGCAGCGTTACAAACTGAGTTTCCCTCTTACATTTGCTTTTTCCTTTTGCATAAATATTTAGTTTGGTTTTGATTAGATTTATTGTTAGTTTCAGTCTTTTTCCGTCTTAAAGAGTATTTGTCAGTTAAAGCTGTAATATATTCACATAAGGTATATAAATACTTTACTCGCAGTCATGTCTGAGTTTCACTAAACATATGCAAAAATATATGTTCATGTTTAATGCCCTGACAGATTTTTGCCATATTACATTTTTCACTTGAATAATTGTTTATAATTATCAACATCTGCTGATTAACTCTCACAGAAATAAATAAATGTGTGCCTATTAGAAGTGGACTTGCACACTAAAGGTATACACTTTTCAATGAGATCTCCACAGTCTTGACAGTTATAGAGCCAGCTAATTAGCTATCATGATGGTGAGCAATGAATACTTTGAAAAGGGCAGATTTACAAAACAAGTGTGCTTTTAATATAACGTAATTGCAACAGTACAAAACCAAACTTTGCTCTTGCATATGATGGCAGGTTATTGTTGCGGATAGGTAAAGGCCATTTATCTGCTGATCAGTGCGAATACGGCATGCTCAGCTCAGATCTCACTGCTAATCAAAGGTTGCACCAGCCAGTAAAAAATTCTGCTGGATATCTACAGACTGTCTAGAGACCTCCAAGCAACAGTAGGTTAATGTTCTGTCTTGTGCTAAGCAGGTGCTGAGGAAGCTATTATGCCCAGACATCATGGGTCCTCACATTAATTAAGTTTTTTGAGCCTGCCTGTTTCCCTAGTGCTTACTAATTAGTCTTAATTAGTGGCCGGGATGATGAAGTTGTAGAAACAGACACTGCTCCGCTTGTGTTTTCACTATCCCTGTCGTTTCTCCAGTCTCGTCTTGTCACCTCACTTTACTTGAGCTCCTTCCTAATTGCCTTTTGTCAGTATGTGGAAATCAAGTGGACAAGGAGTTGCAGTTTAAGAAACTCTTAACACCTAGAGTCGACATTATTGTCAAAGTGTTTAGTGGCACCCATTCTCCTACGCATATACTGCAATTTTGTCAAAAATGTACACACAAAGTATCTGCTGGTGTCAGTCAAGAGTAATAATTCTGGACACCAAGAACAAAAGCTATTGTTTGAAAGAATGACAAAGAGAGCTTGATACTGGAGGGAATAGAAGCTGTGACTATTAAAACATTTACCAATGCTCAAAAATTTAAGCTAAGGGACTTGCAATACCAAGGTATGATCACTAAGCTTCCCTTTGTAAGGAGTTTGCAGTTAGACCATGCGTGCATACATAAGACTACACAGGGCTGTCATGAAAATTTAAAAGACATTTTTTTTCCATATGCTATAATTTGTATGCACTCAGTCCATGTAATGACATTTGCTCGTGTGGTTGTCAATGTTGTAGATGAATCCCACTGCAGGGAAGAGCTAACTTATTCTCCTCTGACTGATAGTTTTAACTGCTGACTGCAGTGACCCTCAAAGACCAGCTGCAGAGATAATCATCTAATGTGTTTTTGCAGCTACAGTTTTGACCCCGAATGATCTGACCTTCATTTTTGGCTATTACCACTTCAACCAGTCGACTGGTGTGTAGCTGTAGCTGAAAGTGTAGTTAAAAGAAGCATTTTTGCTTTAACAGCCAAAGGACAGAAGACCATTTCCTTCAGCCCTCTGTTATTCCACTGGTTCATGATTGAAAATCAACAAGATGTTAACAACACTATAACCAAAGCTATCAAGGTTTAGAACTTGAAGGCCCACCTGGCGTTGCTTGTCTGACACCAAAACCCCAAATATAATATGATATGATATAATATGATATGATATAATATGATATAATATAAATTCTGTTAGGGGTTTTGATGTAATACCAGGTGGTGTGTGGGGCTGGGGGGGGGGTGCTGTGATGTGACATTCACTATAATCCCCTACTTTTCCCATTAACTTTGTTCATGTACATTTTATTTAACAATTTGCCTAACTTAAAAAAAAAAACAACATTCATATTTCTAGTACTTTTTAAAACGGGAGAGCATGAAGCCTATGTAAGAAGACACATTAATTGCAGTTCTAGTAGCAGAATGGTGTCAATTAAGACGAAATCGGACTTGGGACCTAATTCTGTTTTTTCTAAAGTGGGTAGATGATGACATCCTCCCCACTGCTGTCAGACTCCACAACAAAGACTCCAACTGATCGAACACACACATCCACACATGTGCAGTAACACTAAGTGCAATACTCTTTTTCTGACAAAGTTGTATTTTTACTCAATTGTATACAGAGTATTTGTATTGTATTCTATTTTTATCCCATTGTATATTTTATTCTATTTATTCTACTGTATATAGTATTTTATTTTATTCTATTCTGTACAGTATTTTATTCTTATTGTATTCTAATTTTTGCCATATAACTTTTGCACTGTCCACTTCCTGCTGTGACAAAACAAATTTCCCACGTGTGGGACTAATAAAGGTTATCTTATCTTTTAACTCATATTTTCAAGACTAAAGTAACCTATTCTATTAAGTTTGTAACATAGTAAGGATGAGGGGGCTAAGAAGTACACTCTAAGCCTTGTATTAAAGGCATTAATGTCAGGCTTTAGATTTTGGGGATGCCATGTAACCACTGGCTCTTGTCATTGTAAAACTGGCTTTTCTTTGACACCTACTGACAGAGAAAAGACAGGGTCTGTAATGTGTTTGAAGCATACGGGAGAAGTAAATCGCTTTGCCCCACTCTTTGACACAAAATGCATGAATGCACCGACAGAGTGCTTCTTGTCAACATATTCTTACCAGGCGTTGCAGCACAAATGTAGCACTTATAAACTCTTTGCTACAAAGATATAGTCATGCTGGCACCTAAAGAGGCACTTTCTTTGAAGCAAGCCACTGCACGGAGCAAGTAGAGGAAATGAAGTTTCTTTGAAGAACTTTGAGGAGAAATGCAAACCAGAAAAAAATATTTTCATTTGATACACTTTGTTCATTTTAACACTGCTGGAACTTGTGATAAGTGACAAAGGATTAATAAAGAGATGCAATACACATAAGATTAATAAACATTGTGCTAAAGAATGAGTTAGGAACAAAATAGGAACAGGCTGATGTATCACACATATATCCCTATGAAAGTCAATCATCAAAAGAATATTTAAGAAAATAACAACTCATTTTCTTTAAAAAGAGTTCCTGATTAACTCAGATCCACTTCACAGCCTAAAAACTGTGAAAATCTTTTTACTCTATTACTGATTACTCCAGGATTAGTCACTCATGTGACCTAAAGCATGGAAGTTCCATTCTTAACATTTATGTCTTTCAAAGTATTGTAAAAGAAGCTTCTTTCAATATTTTATTCATCATAATATTATATACAACAGGTTTTGATTTCTTATTACTAATATTTTGACTTTACAACATTAACAAGTTCTAGTATGTTATGGTCACTGCTGCTTTCACTTAGTCAGGAATGACTGACTTTAGAAATAATAAAGTAATGATTAATCATTACAGTATCTTCCGACTTCATTACCTGCCACACATAGGTCATGATGACATATTTACTTATAAAACAAGTAAATATCAGTTTATTTTTATTTATTTCTTATTTGTTCTTTAGTAGCTATCTACACACCACATAATAATAATAATAATAATATGTTGCTAACACAGAGAAAGACCAAAGGATCCACCGAGTGTATCATGGTTGTGTACGTTGAAAGTTCAGTGTTCTCTTCAGCAACACTTTAGAGAGCAGCCAGTGCCCCACAGTTTACATTTCTGGAGGCGAGACTTTGCCATTTACACTGAAATGTTATATTGGTTTTCCTCCAGTACCAGTGAGAGCAGTCAAGTGTGCATTTTGTTTGCTATAGAACTAAACCTCTTGACTATAGAGTCCAGGAGCACAGCAGCGTTTAGAGTGGAAGTGCACAAGGTCAAGGCAGAGTGGAGGGATGTGGCAAAAAAATTGAGCCAGTGCCTGTTTTATCTCATCAGGAACTCAGCATGAGCATATTGTCTGTGCTTGTGCGTGTTCATGCAGGTAAGTATGTGAATGTGTGTGTGTGTGTGTGTGTGTGTGTGTGTGTGTGTGTGTGTGTGTGTGTGTGTGTGTGTGTGTGTGTGTGTGTGTGTGTGTGTGTGTGTGTGTGTGTACACCTAATATCAAACAGCTGTGTTTTTTTAAATATTTATCTGCTAGTGAGGGGGGAGGGTAAAGTTAAGACTTCTGATGTGGGCTAATTTCTAAATCTCTTTCCCCCTCTGTTCCACCTCAGGTCATTACATTTTAACAGTCCATTGAAGCTGAAAATTGCAAGCTTGTGGTAAAAAATGCTTTATCAATGCTTTATCAAGAATAATCTATGTATCTATTGAAAATCCCAACATATAGTAACAGGAAGTAAGATGCAAGATGGGATAGTGTAAAGGAACATCTGTGCCACATATGGACTGGAAGTCCCCAAATCCCCATGGGAGATGCCACCAAATGTGGTTGAGAACAACAGGGCAAAGGTCCTCTGAGACTTTGATTTCCTCACAGACAAGCAGCTGCTTGCTAACCATCTAGACACAGTGGTGGTTGACAAGGAGAAGAAGTTGAGATAGATATAGCAATCCCAGTAGATGGCGATATCAGGAAGAAGGCGCATGAAAAAATAAGGAAATAACAGGTGCTGGAGGAACAACTAGAGCAGAAATTCAAAGTCATCCCGGTGATAATACAAACATTAGGAGTTGTAAACCCCCCCCCAAAAAAAGAAAAAACAGAAGTGGGTCCAACAGCTTCCAGGCACAACGTCAGAAGAGTGCAGAACCAGAAAAAGCTGATATACTGCACCAGAGAAATATTAAACAATTTGCCCCCCCTAAAATCTCTTTGATGTGTTTTGTGTGAACGATTTCATTAGAAGCATTTGGAGAATAACTTTTTAATGAAAGCCTGTAAACAGTAAGAGCTGAGTAATGCTCAGTTATTTCAGATATGTAGTTACATACATCTAAGAACAAAAAGCAAACAAACAATTTTTAGAGTAAAATTTGTTTACTCCCAAATGATCGCCTTTAACTTGTGGAAATAAACAGCTGTTGCATGGTGGTAAGAAGTGACTGTAGTGAAACAACACAGTGCCGTATGGATTGTGCTTTAATTCAGCAGGTAGCACTTTTATTCTGAATTTGTTTTCTGAATCTGTTTTCAGTGCATCAAAGTTTCAATAAATGCTTAATACAACTAAAACTAGTTGTAACTCTCTTACTTTGTTCTGTTTTACAGATTTTATTGGTTTGATTTACGCAGGGTTTGACATCTGCCTTAATGATTTCAACTAATACTAAAGTGTTTGTGTCAATTATCTCTTGGTGACATACATCTTTACCATGAATATGTTTAAATGTGACATTTATTGAATGAATAACATGTTAACTGCACCATTGTTATAGTTCATTTTAAATATTGATTTTATTTTAATTTTTTGTTGTTGTTTGACTTCGACAAGTAAAAAAAGGTTGATAATGCTTAATTTAGCACAAGCAGATAGTGTTACAAAATCCATCCATCCATCTTCTTCCTCTCATGACAATTTGAATAACTGGTCTGTGCATTTTGCTTGACTGACAAGCACAAGGAAAGTGCATACACATGGTGCTAACACAACAAACCAGCATTTCTACCTAGACCATGAAGTCGAGTCTTACTGCTGTGTTGTTAAAAATAAATAAGTCTAGCTATGACATCATTTTACTCAAATGAGCCATCCTGGGCAAATAAATGTCTTAGTTATGGCAGTTGAGCCTAAAACCCACAAGTGCCAGAATTAACCTTAATGTAAGATACAGCAGTTTGTTGGGTTGACTGACACTGACAAATCACCTTTCGAAGTTATGAACACACAGTTGCGATTATAATTCTACTCAGCTTCCAATCTTTTAGTCACTGCTCTTAAACTATCAAACACAAACATGCATCAGAGGGTACATGTCCTCTTAAGTGTTGGCAGGACTAAAAAGCACCCCAGATATGTTACACATTCCCCTGCTTTTCATTTAAGAAGCCTACAAATAGTTATTGACAGCAGTGCCTCAACTTGCTTTCAGCAGTCTACGGCACTGTCCACGGTACTGAAATATCACCGCTGACTGTAAATTGTAATCATGTTTTAATACTACATATTATATATGTGTTATTATGTGTTACAGTATTCATTTACTACTTTGATGGCCATTTAGTATGATCTGTGTTGCTGGGAATACACCCTAGACCTCGACATCTTTTACTAAATATTTTAGGGGACACAGAGATACAGATTTTTAAATTCAATGATGATCGTGTACCTTTAAAAGATCCCGCTTGTATTGCATTGTGAGAAACATGAGGAAAATCCTGCCTGAATAGACTCAGTAAAATGCATGAAATTTCAAGGTGCACTTTCATTCAGAGTTAAAGAAGGACAATCTTAGCACGCAGAGGATGAAAATAACTTGATATCATGGATTTATAGAATTAGAAATATCACAGTTATATTGTACATCCTGGAATTGGGTTGTAGCTCCACTGGGGTTCAGGTGGTTAAATAACACATTTATGCAGGTTGGATCTAATAACTGGTCAGGTGGGTGCAGGATTAGGGGAAAAAAAATTACAAAGTACCATAATGAGCTATTATGAAAATATAATCATCTCTAATACAGTGTGGTGTCGGTAAAACCACATGATAAACCTTCGCTTGCCATCTGCTTTACGAGTGTTGGAAAGAGACATTATTTATGTTTGAACAGCTTTATGTATTTATCTTATGCATTAAGGATGAATGTGGGTTAGCTGTGCTGGCTCTCTGTGGTAACTAAAACCTATGCACAGGTTTGTTAAAATATATGTGTAAAACGGCTTGTGTTTAAAATAAAACATGGGGATTGAATTAAATGCTTTAAGAGCTTTATCGCTATGCAATGAAAGAAAAGAAACCACAATGTTGCCATTATCTTTTCTTCAAAATGCATTGATATCATAATGTAATATCAATACATTTCCATTTAATGTCTAAAAATACCATAACTTACCTATAGAGGCAGAGTTTGATTTTCAAGACAATTTCTCAAAGATGAAATGTCAGAACTGACAACATAAGAGAAGATGTGAACCTTTCTGCTTTTGTTTCAGGCAAACGAGCAAAACCATAGAACCATTATATAACCATCACACTACGCCCTGAAATGGCTTTGAATACTTCCAGTGAATTTAAATTGCTACACAGAGAGAGAGAGAGAGAGAGAGTAGATGTGTAGCGCCATAAATAAGGAGAATGAATTGTAATACCACAAAAGTATAAGCCTTTGGGGCCCCTTTTTCACCAGAGTAAAAGCACATGAAAATGCTGTCAAATAATATATTGATTTTGGAGGTATCATTCTTCAGGAACAGAACACAACCCGGTGGCCTTAAATGAACCTTGCATCACCTTGTCAAATCAATATCCAGTGAAGAAACAATAAAACATAGGTGCAAAATTATCTTGTGTGTGTATTTGACAACTGCTTGGGAGCATGTTTTATAGGACAATGGTGTGCAGATATTTATGTTTATCTGGTGGTGTAATCATGCTTGTAGCCCATCCCGGTTCTCCTCCAGCCCTCCTCTACTGGCCTCCCTCTTTATTTATTTACCCTGGTCTCATCCAATCGAATGGCAGATCAGTCTGTGGAAAGGGCAGTGTGCCAAGGCAGCCTTCTGTGACAGAGCAATGCATTAGGACATTAAGACACCAGCTCCTGTGCAAAAAAATCAATCACACACCCCCGGACGCATTAGAGGCAGAGAAGGGCACCTCTCACACCTTTCTGAAGGCCATCCTGGCTGGCTCTGCAGCTCTGTTCCCATCTCGCTGGCTCTAGATGTGTGCACACCTGGCTAGGCTTGTTTGCCTCGCTGTTTTCTGTCCTACCCTATACTCAGTGAGTTGGCTTTCAAACAAATCATTAGCCCTCTCTATGAGGTGGAAAGGTAAGCATATATAAAAACCTATCCTTAGATGAATGGCCAGCAAAGAAGCCCCTTTCATCAGTTTCTCTGTCTTTTTCTGTGTTTTTCTCTTTTCTCTGATCGCTGGCACAACTGAAAATACTGTTTACAGAAATAAGTATAAATAGCTGAAAGCAGAATAACCTGCTTGTGTTTTGTTGAATTTGGTTTAAATTTGGTTTAAATATGACACAAATCATAGTGACCGATAGCGCCCCCCCCAATGCATCTGCGTTTATGCCTGAAAGCTGCTTCGTAAAACTAGAGGCTTATCTATTGGCCAGCTCTATTGGCAATAGACTTGCATGAGGACCTTTCCTGTGGGACACTAGTGTTAATGGTTGGTTAATAAGCTTCAGTCTTGAAGTTTTTGCAACAGGGGTATATAATTCGAATATAATTCTAATGAGCATGGCAGCTAAGCATCAAATCACAGTAATAAAAATGGCAGACAGAGATGATACAGAACGAACCGGAGAATTTGTACATCAGTTGAATCAATGATGACAAATGCTGTGAGATTGCTTCATGTTTCAGTATTATAGAAATGGGTCTCTTTCTAATTTACATAGAAATTGCTTGTCCCCCGGTCAAGACTTTTACTGTACAGGTACCAGAGAGACAGAAAAATAAATTTAGATGTCAAAAATAGTTTTGACTAATATCCTCCTCTTTGTCTATTACTTTGCCTTTTTATATCGCTATTAATGTTATTTACGGGCATTCATGTACCTTGTTTCCCCCTTTTTGGTTGCAAGTTGGAAATGGTGGTCATTCTTTCATAAACATTAGCATCTTGCAGACACTACCCGTTGTTTTCTCTTTATGGAATTTTCTAACAAAACGACCTTATCTTTTTCTTTCACATTTGTTTCTTTCCTGCAGACATGAGTGCATTAGAAATGATGGAAGAGGAAGAGGACAGAATCAGAGATCAAAACAGAACATGAATAAAACACAGACACACCAAAACTGCAAGAAAACAAGTGGAACAAAAAAAAAAGACAGATCAAAAAGAAATGGGAGGAAAGAATGAAAGGCATAGCCAGTGCTAAAGGGAGCTAGGTGAGTGGATGTATTTGCTGGATACAGACTGCCTGCTGAATCAACCTGGCATTAAGTCAGTCTATCAAGCTTTCACAACATGTCTCCACTGGGGACTCAAAAGAGCGGTACCAAAGCTGCTCATGAAAAGGAAACCCTGTCATTTCTATGGGCGTATCATTTAGTGTATGATAAGTCGTTACTTTTAAAGCAATTTAAAAGAAATAAGTGGCTCTTTTGTACAGTGTCTAAAGCAGTTGCTTCAAGTTTTAGGTTATGTGCAAAATTCATTATGTGCATAGCTCTATTTAAAAAAAGAAAAAAAGAAGAAGGAGGAACAGTGGCATTTAATACCGGCTTGTTTAGCAGTTCATACTAAGCAATCCGTACTGGTGCACATAATTTAAAAATAAATAAATAAATCTGGCAACCTGGAAGATGGCAGTAATAAAGAATAGTTTCATTTCTGTCTAGTTTTTAAGCACAGGTGCAACTCTGAATTCCCAGCACACTTTGCTTCACGTGAAAGTCGTGAGAAAGCGAACAACACTAGAATATTATCTGCGGAGGGCAGGCCCATTAAAAAAATGAATATTGCTTTTCTCCCCTTCTTCAGCCTCTGCACCTGATAAGGTCTAAACAAATAAATAAATAAAAGCTGTAAATAACCGTTGCCTGTTGCTCCAGTCATTTCTCTATTACTTTGGCCAGTGGAGTGAAACCAAGTTCTTATTTCTTGCTCTGAAAAGCAGCTCTCAGTTTTGTGATAGGGAAAAAAAAAAAAAAGGAGAAGTGGTGGAAGGAGAGAAATGGAGGAATGCGTGTTGGGATTCTGTGAAAATGAATTTTGTGAATTAATTTGCAAATGCTCTTTGAATATCATCATGTTGCCAGGCTAAGGGTGGGCATTTTCCCCGTTCCCTGTCCTTACCTGTGACCTGTTCCTCCACCCTATTAATCCTGTACACACATAGAAACACAACCTTGTTTTGCCATTTCTGTTTGTTACTCTGTGCAGTAACTCATTCCCTTATTACTTACACTAACCCCAATAATAACCTTTACCCTGAAAACCAAATTTTACCCCTGAATAGCACTCTGCTCCTGTGGAGACAAAACAAAATTAAGGTGACACAAGTTCCCTGGAATTATACACACACATACACACACAGATAGTAAAAGTTAAAGTTGAAACATAGATGTTAAAAAAATAACAAAGACGACTGAAACACTTTTTAAACAAAGATCCAATGGCTATGCTTGAAATAGTGGTTTGGCTAAAGCCCACGTATTGAATACAGAATGGCAGAACTGGCTTGTTGATCAAACAGGATTCCATAAAAGCAGCGAATCAGTGGAAAAAATTTGAATAACTGTGGCAGAAATCAGACATGAAGAGCAGCCAAGCTTTTGTTAAGTGCATGGAAAACATGCTTCTATCAATTCACCTCCCCTGCCTTTAAAAAAAATAATAAATAAATACTCAGTGAATTGTCATGCCACACCTGGCTTCACAACACAGTGATGAAAAGTGAAGTAGCTTTTGTTGGGAACAATGTGTCAACTGCTCTATCCATCATAATGCTTCACTGGAAGCCTACATCTGTCATGAGTCATGCTGCTTTCTCATGTCTGATAAATGCTAATGAAACTAAGTCAGGTGTGCTGCACAGTTTGCATTTAACAGCCTAAACTCGATTTTTTTGACAAATTAGTGCCAACCCATTGTTTTGTAGTAAGTATTAATGGTTTGCTTGTTTCCCTAGTCAGAGGGGATAAAAGCTGCATTTAAAGTTTTAAACACAACTATAAAAATATTCATAAGCTGTATGCTTTCAGATCCTACACTTGTGTTTCCATTACAGTCGTTATGTCATTGGTTGCATCATCTCAAATGCCATAATAGAATATTGGCATTGAATGTTTTTACAACTTATTAGCATTTATTTATGAAGAAAATTTCTTAACAAGCTCATTCCTACTTTCCCTGAATGTTTGATACACAGATATGCTCTTGCTGCTATATATTGTAATTTGTACACATAGAATTATCTGTTTTTGTTTCTCTGAACATGGATTAGTAAGTTTGGAAGTAGGCTTTTTTCGAAGGAGGCTTTTACAAAATGATTTAATGATCTTGCTTTAGCCTAACCTAAATTCAGCCTTTGAACTTAAATGAGATAATGTGTAGATGTAACCATTGTTCCTTTCAGCATTTGTCGAGTTGAACAAGCATGACCTTTGTTGTCTTGTTTTAACAGATCTCTAGATTTAAGATGATATAGCTGAAGTGCTGTTAGCATTGTGATGAACAGTTAGAAATCATGTCAGATTTACTCTGATTTTCCTAGTGCTGGGTGAAAAAAAGAAGAAAAAAGATAGAAATAATGAAGATGAATTTGCAAATGATTACAGTTATTTAAATGCCTGAGATTGAGGCCAACTGGACCATCTCCCTCTGTGCCGCAGAGGAAACAAACTACATTTTATGCAGACTTGAGTCCAGACCCCTGTTGACCTACCAAACGACAAATAATCAGCTGATAATGTATGTTTACATAGAGCACAAACTTGTAAACAAAAAAAATTGTCTTTAGTAAGATTTTACCATATTTCAAGGGTGAGAGAGGGATTAATTCTCTACACAGCAATGTAGTCCAACAATGTGGAAGACTTTAACATGTGTTTGTGTTGTGTATCACCTATTTATATACTCAGTATCACTGACAGAAGAAAGTGGAATAACCTGAGGACATTTGAAATTACTTGGCATTCAAATCGTTTGACTAGAGATTTTTTGGACCCACAGATGACAACAATGACATTCGGTAAGAGATGGGACCAGCTGAGCATGACTTCAATCTAATTCTTTGCCAGTTTCTGTGAAAGTCACAGATCTCAAATGATTCTGTCCAGTGGTCAAAGAAGAAACAGGGGAAATATCACACACAGTTGTCTATTTAGAAAAATCAACAAATATTCTGTTGCATTGCTACTAATTTGAGAAGCAGTGAAAATGTGAGGACATGCAATTTTCCTCCTACTCTAATGTCAAATCTTTCCCAGACATAACTGATCAACATCACAAATGCATTTGATTAACCATGACAATATATCAATTGTTATACATTACATTTTATGTTAGATTATAAGTTAATCTCTTGTTAATATCTTAGCATCTCAACCCTCAAACATTTTTGTGGGTTAGCAGCAGGCAAACAGTCCTTTTACCCAAAATGTCCAAAACTCAAACTGCATCTCATAAATATAGCCATGCACTTATAACCCAGCTGGAAGATAAGAAAGCAACACTTGTCAGATTGACCTTTTGTCAGTTATGTCATGCCACTGTCTGAGCCCCATTAAGTGGATTTATATCATAATTATGAAGGATGTAGAAACAACACTTGCAATGTGATGTTGTGCTTGGGACCACTTTGCACTTTGGACTGCTCCAGTCGGCCTTAGAACATGCAAGATATACATAACTAAAGCTATACTGATGAGAAACTGGCTACTGGAATGAGGCATATCTGGTCAAGGACCCAGGTATCCAATACATGCAGCACTGTAGTAAACACTACAGTACTGTGAACTAATAATAAAGATTACAGCTGAGACAATCTTTTAAAGGTCTTGTGATATGTACTTTGTGTACTTTGCTTGTGCTTTTTTAGAAAAACTTAAAGGTCACTTAAGGAAATTATCTGAATATAGCCTCAGATACACACACATATGCATATATGCACACACTCGCATACAGTAAGGTAAAGAGGAAGAGAGAGAGAGCAAGAGCGAGAGGTTGAATGGGTTGAAAACCCCACTATCATAGAATTGTATCAAATAGGTCATGTATGCTCTAATATTACAAGCAAAGCTTTGCGATTTAGAAACAATTACCATGCGTAAGGATTCTGTCTTCCCTATGCATGGTGGCTGGAGTCTGTCTCCACAGCAACCAATGCCATTTAGTTATATGCTTTACAAACTATCATTTTTCTAACCTCCTTTCTAGACAGTATCGATCTACAGTGTAATCTTGCTCCTTTCTTTGTGTCAGTAAAAAACAACAACTTTTTACTTAAAATAAATAACTTTTTACTTAAATAAATAAAGAAATCAAAATAAAAAAGTGTTTGTAGCAATACATTTCTACTTGTTGGCTAATTTAGCTCCTCCTTATATGGCACAACACATGATTACCTCTTAGAAATCACTGTATTTGTATCATTGTTAAATTTTTATATTCCAATTTCAGTTATTTAAATAATATACAATGTTGTGTTGTTAGATGAATCATTTCCATGAATGTGCTTAGATAGAAATTCTTCAAGAATGGATATCTACCAGATGAATTTGGTTTGATGAGGTAGCAATGTAAACACAATAAAGCACAAGTAAAGCAAATCCCCAACTCACATGGTGTCTCTGCAGCGCTAATTAGCTTAAGCTGAGCGTGAGCATGTGGCTTATTAGCATATTATGCATAGGTCACCAAAGCAATGTCTTATTGACATTTTTTTTGTTTGTGGAGTGTGTCTCAGTGGATGAAAACCCCTCTCCCATTTCTTTCCAGCTGACAGGTCTATGCAGACAGACACATAAGACTACAACTAAAACTAAACTATAAGAGCTTTGTAAAGCTTTATCACCTCTCAACGAGACACCTCTTCAGTTCTAAAACCAAACGGTGGAGAGTCCAAGGTATTTAAAAAGGTATTCAAACCCTACTGTCATTCCTTATGTAGAAGTTTTATCAGAGAAACTCAGCATGACCTTCCAGTGCACTTCAGACCCAGCCACACCCTCAGACAAAAACTGGTTCATCCCAAGGACTAAATCCCAGTATCACAGGGAGGAGTGCTTAAACCTCTACATTGGAGAACCCAAACAGCCACTTCATAAACGCATGGCACAGCACATGTTGTGCCATGCCACCTCGAAGGGACAAGACTCAGCAGTACATCTGCGTCTAAAGGACAAAGGTCACTCTACACTCCTACTGTGTACAGTGACCTTGAGTGTTTTGAAAGGCACTTTCAAATAAAATGTATTATTATTACTACTACTACTACTACTACTACTACTACTACTACTCTTTCTAGGATGCCAGTGTTTATATTTTGGACATATAAGACAGATGGTTTGAAAGAGGAGTAAAAGAAGCCATCTATGCCTACTGTGAATGACCATCTCTGAGAGGCGGTGGCTTACGACATCAGCTTTCTGCCACCTACAATGCAGTTTTGAGAGTCCTTCCCAGGTGCCTCAACCCCCACTCACATCTTGCGTCAGGTAATCTCAACAGGTCACATGATGGTGTGAGGCAACGTCCCACAATGGTTTTACCAGAAACCTATGGTGTCCCACACCTTTTTTCACACCTTGGCTCGTGTGATGAGGCACATGATCAATAGTGGGTCAACAACCCTCTTAAGGGACAACCCCCACTAGAGTTTAAATACCTCGGACTCTCCACCATTTGGTTTTAGAACTGAAGAAGCTTCTTGGATGAGAGTTGAAACATCTTCACGATACCTAAAGAAGTCCAGTCGTTTTCAGGCAGAAGAAGATGCTGCGTGATATTTTTACAAGCTTCTCACTTGTAAGGCGGCTCATGTCTCTACTTTTACTCTTTACATAGAAAAAAACCCCTAATCAAATTATAATTGCATCTTTCTTCCTGCTGCAGGCTTTTGAACAAATTTTGTAATTTTCTCTCTGTACACCAACACCGTGGATTTTAAATTATACAATTAAAAAGTAAAGACCTTTAGCTTTAATTTAAGGGGTTTAACAAAAGTATTGCATTAGCTGTTTAGGAATTACAGTCACTATTATACATAGTCACTTATTTTCAAAATTAATTGGACATACTTTGAAGTCAATGACCGTGTGTGAAGTCTAGGACCAGAGGACATCAACAAATGCTTCATTTCCTCCACTGAGGTGCTTTGCTTGGCCTTCACTGCAGCTCCTTTTAGTTGGTACTTGTTTGTGGGTTTACTTTCTTTTGTTTTTGTCTTCAGTATCTTAAAAGCATGCTCTTATGTGTTGAGGTCAGGTGGCTGACTTGGGCATTGAAGGGCAAATCTGTATCTTTTGCCATATCCCTTTGGATCATTAACAAATTCCACTTTGCAGTACTGTGTAATCAGATTTGAAATATTTGCCTGAATCTGAGCAGACAGTATAGCCTTATATACTTTAAGTTTTAAGCCTAATCTTAAAAGTAGAAAGGGTGTTTGTCTCCCAAATCCAAAGTGGGAACTGGTTCCATAGATGAAGGGCCAGAAAGCTGAAGGCTCTGCCTCTTGTTCTACTTTTAAATACCCTAGGATGCACAGATAAGCCTGCAGTCTGTGAAGTGTTCTATTAGGGTGATATGGTACTACAAGAACTTTAAGATGAGATGGTGCCAGATTATTCAAGATCTTGTATACAGGGGGTGGATCTAGAGAAATTTCTTAGGGTGGCATGGAAATCAAAGCCATTTCTTTACACATATGCTGGTGTGACATTCTGTTCTATGCATTGTATATGGTTTAAATACATCAAGTGCAGTGTGTATACGTACACACACACACACACACACACACCCCACTCGCCCCTGTGGGCGGTCAGTCCTTCAAGCTCGGGTCCTCTCGGGTCCTGGGAGCTGTGAGTCGTTGCTTGGCAGTTTCCAAGGCCTCAGGTATATGGACAGCTTCCTGTACTTCTTAAGCACCTTCCTCATCGCGCCTTTCTGCAACTCCGATAGTTGGCTAACCTCCCTCCGTGCTACCTTGATCTTAGCCTCTAGCCTCCTTCTCCATGGAGGGTACTGCCCCTTGTGGCTGTTCAACTTGTAGCCAAGCTGATGTAGCTGATCACTGCTGCCGTATTAGAATAGAATAGAATAGAATAGAATTCAACTTTGTAGATCAGCTTGTTAGTGTCAGTAATCGTGGCTGTAGGTATTGTCCGTAGTGCTGCATTAACATCATCTAGCAGACCTTCTGAGGGTACTTCACGTAATCTTGGTAACCGGCTACGGGGGGGGGGGTCCAGGTTTCAAGCTTGGCCATGATCAGTTCCTCTCGCACTCAACGATCCTTCTCCTGTCGCACCTGGGGCTTGGTACCCAATCTCGGGTGGAGGTGATGATTTTTTTTTCTTTTTCTGTCTTTTATTGTCGTGTCTTCACCTTAAAATATAAACCACCTTGAAGCAATGGTTGTTGTGATTTGGCGCTATATTAATGAAATTGAATTGAGCTTTTTCCAGGCAGTTATCCAAAAACAAAGCAAATTTTTCTAGGCAACACTTTGAGACAGTAATCCACGACCTTGTTACCACTTGGCTGGATTACTGTAATGCACTTTATGTGGGGGCTAGTGGTTTTTCAAAAGTTCATCTCCAGTTACTACAGAATGCTGCAGCATGCCTTTTAACCCACACAAATATGTTTCTCCCATTTTAGCTTCACTCCACTAGTTGTTTGTAAGTTTTTGGATTCATTTTTGTCTCAGGTTAGGTGATCAGCTGCTCTTGAGTGTACCTGAAACTAAGTGCTCAGAGGGGACCGTGCCTTTGCTGTTGCATCTCCTAAATCGTGCAATAATTTGCCTCTTCACATTAGACAGGACTCTTCCCTGTCCATTTTTAAATGTTTTCTTAAAAACCCACCTCTTTTTTCAATTCAATTCATTTATCAGAATCAGAATCAGAATGGGTTTATTGCCAGATGTTGAGGTTTACAACATTAGGAATTTGCTGCGGTGCTTCAGTGCAAACAATAAGAATTAAAGTGCTATGTAGAAAGAAAGATATGTGCATGAGATATACATGTGATATATACATGAGAATAAGAATTATGAGTGCTACGTAGAAAGATATATACATGAGTGCAGGTGGTGATCAGTGCCAGACATGAAATGATGCAGTGACACAGCGTAGGGTCATGTGTTAGTGGCGGGGACAGTCATGTGGTTATTGTTCATGTGTCCAACAGCAGAGGGGAAGAAACTGTTCTTGTGGCGAGAGGTTCTGGTGCGAATGGACCGGAGCCTCCTGCCTGAGGGGAGCAGGTCAAACAGACTGTGTCCAGGGTGAGAAGGGTCAGCTGAGATCCGGGCTGCACGCCGCAGTGTCCTGGAGGTGTACAGGTCCTGCAGAGATGGGAGTCTGCAGCCAATCACCTTCTCAGCAGAGCGCACAACACGCTGCAGTCTCTGTTTGTCCCTGATAGTGGCTCCAGCGTACCACACGGTGATGGAGGAGGTGAGGATGGACTCGATGATTGCAGTGTAGAATTGCATCATCGTCCGTGTTGGCAGGTTGAATTTCTTCAGCTGCCTCAGGAAGTACATCCTCTGCTGGGCTTTCTTGATGACGGAGGTGATGGTGGGCTCCCACTTCAGGTCCTGGGTGATGGTGGTACCCAGGAAGCGGAATGAGTCCACAGAGGTGATGGGGGTGTCAGTCAGGATGATGGGGGGGAGTGGGGCTGTGTGCTTCCTGAAGTCCACAATAATCTCCACTGTCTTCTGGGCATTCAGCACCAGGTTGTTGTGGCTGCACCAGGACACCAGACGTTCAACCTCCCTCCTGTAGGCAGACTCATCCCCGTCAGAGATGAGCCCAATGACGGTGGTGTCATCTGCGAACTTGATTAGCTTGACAGACTGGTGGGTGGAGGTGCAGCAGTTGGTGTACAGGGAGAAGAGCAGAGGAGATATATATATATATATATATATATATATATATATATATATATATATATATATATATATATATATATATATATATATAGTACTCTTCACAGGATAAAAACCACAAAGTGCTTCACAGTAATATAAAGACAGAAATACATAAAATACATCAAAAGTCAAACATACAGCACAAATCAAATTAAAAGTCAATCTAAATAAATGAGCCTTAAGCTGCTTTTTAAAAGAATAAATACAATCAAGGCAACGTAATGATGGAGGGAGAGCATTACACAACCTGGGGGCCACCAGTCTAAGATCTATCACCTCTGGTCTTAAAACGTGTTCGTGGGACTACTGACAACCTTTGATTAGATGATCTCAGGCTGTGACAGGGAGCGTGGGGTTCTTAAAGATCAGAAATGTAGGCAGGGGCATCACAATGCAAAGCTTTAAAAGTCAGTCCTAAGATTTTAAAATGAATTCTAAAATGTAATGGAAGCCAGTGTAAAGAGTGCAACACTGGTGTAATGTGCTTTCTTTCTCGTGTCTTAGTTAAAAGCCTTGCAGCAGATTCCTTTTGCTCAAACAAAGAAGACCGTTACAATAATCTAAGCGAGATGAAATAAAAGCCTGAATAACCATCTCTAACTCAGATTTAGACAAAGTTCGCAGTTTGGAGATGTAGCTGAATGTATTTTTAATTTATACTTGTTTTAACGGATTTATTCTTCTAGCATTTTTGTCAGTTGTGGGTTTGCTTTTTTTTTTAAAAAGTGCTTTACAAATAAAGCTGGTATGTTATATTTGGTTTTGCTTTTGTTTTCCATGATTAGTTCCAGCTGTGCACCCTGTGTTTCCCCATGTCCTTAATTATTTCATGTGACCATTAAAAGCCTCAGTTTGCCTTGTACTTTCTCTTGTAATGTAGTAAACAACTCCCGTGTGTTCCTGGCTTGGATTATATTTTGGATCCTTTAGACTTTATTTGGGTCTTTTTGTCATTTAAACCTCACTTTGTTTCGCCCAAGTCAGTTTGGGTCCCCACTCAGCACAGGCATTGACCAATAGCGTGGTATGCACTGGATGATTAGGTAGTTTCCTACTACTTCAGACTTTTCTCTTTCCATTCTGCCAGAAGTTAATCTGAGTTTTGTCTTTACCAAGAGTTCCAGAACTAGAAAGGTTCAAGGCATTTTTTGTCTAATAAAAAAACAAAACAAAACAACCCCCCCGCCACTGTTGTTCTGGAGTAACCAGTGGTTTCTACCTTGCTGTAAAAGCCTCAGCGATCTTATTCATGTAGGCATTACTTGCTTGCAAACTTTGATAATGATTAAAAAAAAAAAAAAAAAAAAAAAAAAATAATATAAATATATATATATTTACACACAAAAAACTCCTTGAAAGGCACAAACGGAAGAGTGTTAGGGTTTTCACAAGCCTAATTATAAACACAGATAAGGAATGACAAGATGACTGTATCTGGTGGGGAATCTCTGATGTGGAAGCACTATGACAGAGGGAGAGTGTGGTTAGGATCTGAGTTTAGAGAGAATGGTAACTGGAAGGAACTTTGTCTCTGAATTTGCAACTTACTTGCAGGTGGAGAGTGTAAGGCTCTGGGAGGGGTAACCAAGTGAGCGTCCAAGTGGTGTGTGAATGAATGAAGTTCCAACCTTGTTTTTCCCCATAATCCTCAAAAGACAGCGGAGGACAGGCAGATGAGAGTGAGTTGTTTAAGTTCAGAGGAGCGTTGCAGTGTATCTTGCTGTGGAGACTGGCTCCAGATTATGGAGTTGCAGGTGAGTTACACAGTGACTTGACAAGATTAATGAAGGCACAACAAGATCAGGTTAAGTACATAGCATGAAGGAGAAGCAAGGAGGCCTGGCTACCCCATGAGGTAGATGACAAGCTAGAACAAAAGAGATAACAGCGCTGATATTAAGCACAGCCTTGCTGATTGTCATCAATGGATAGCAGGTGAGCAGAACAGGTGAAGAATCAAGGCTCCGCCCACACGGAAGTCACAGGGAGGCAGCATAAAAACACCAGATGGTCACCCAGATCATGACACTTTAATTGATGACCTCTAATTGGTTTCACTTATCATGGAATACAAATTAAATTAGCTTAACATGGCCATAAAATTATTTTCGTCAATACCCTTTAAAAATCCAAAGTTGATTAACCTCTGCTCTCTACTATTAAGCCTGTGTACTACAAAAGAGCTATACATAGGTACATAAAAACTCCCTATAAAAAGTATGAAGTTAAAAAAAGACCTTTCCTACTAAACATTTAAGTTTTTATATAATAATAATGGAGTGGATTTATATAGCGCTTTTCAAGGCACCCAAAGCGCTTTACAATGCCACTATTCATTCACTCTCACATTCACACACTGGTGGAGGCAAGCTACAGTTGTAGCCACAGCTGCCCTGGGGCAGACTGACAGAAGCGAGGCTGCCATATCGCGCCATCGGCCCCTCTGGCCAACACCAGTAGGCTAAAGTGTCTTGCCCAAGGACACAACGACCAGGACAGAGAGCCCGGGGATTGAACCGGCGACCTTCCGGTTACAGATACGCTTCCCAACCCCCTGAGCCACGGTCGCCCCGTATATGTTGAATATCACTGTGAGTCAGGTAATGGAAAGTAGTAATTTCTATGTGGAGCTCTTTAATAAAGGCTACAGGGAGAATTTCTCTGTGCATAGAAGCAGCTTGCATAAACCATGCTTTTGTTGGCAATTATTCGCTTATTAATTTTTAACCTTTCCCAATAGTTCAATAAATAAACAAAAGCACTTAATGAAAAAATTGATTTCCTACCAAATAACTGTTAATAAATCATTCAAAGAATGCGTATAGATTATAAATGCATTACCCCATTAAAAAGACGGAGCTGAATTCTTAACAACTGCTTGGGGACCCAGAGGCATCTGCTAATCAATATGTAGGACTGGAGTTTTGTGGTCCTTGAGGAAAACAGAAACTTTGAGCGTGCACTTTATGTAAACAAATCATCTGTGATCCAAAAAGTTGAAAATAAAACAAATGTGCTAAAATCAAAATTGTTTAGACTACCTTGCCGAGTACAGGGAAATGTGAATTACTTAAAGTAAAAGTGTAAATATGGAATTTTATTTGGATTATAAAGGCGATAGTATAAACTCCCCTTTAGTCTCAGTGGCACTCACTGAACAGAAGCCAAATGCGGTGGAGATGACTACAATGTGTCCCTACTATGATAACACATGGTGAGATGCACTTTCATCATAAGGATGTTATCTGGTCTTTGAAGCACACATCATTATAAGTATGACAGTCTCTGGGGCTTCAAGCACACCATTTATCTGCTATAAATTTCCGTGCCACTTCCACTGTTGATGACGAGCCATTCTTCCATATCCTTCTAGAGCCTCTCTTGCTTTGACACTAATCAAGTTGTAGCTCCACTGTGATGGACATTTTGTTATTAGCTGTCATTATTGGATACAAATGGCTCCTAGCTGTATTATGTCATGTCCATGAAGGTGTCACCATGTCCCTCTCAATGGCCCAAAAGGTATCACATACTCACCACATTTGTTGCACATGACACATTATGAAATGTGACAAGAGTCTAGTTATCACTGTGCTGAATGTCCTCTCAGTATATTTGACGGTTTCAGACACTTCTCATATTATGTTTCCTTTTTAGGACTATTACTTTGCTACCAGTAGTCTGAATGCCAGGCACATGCATTATGCATTTTAATATAAAAAGATGCTGTTAGTCAGAGAGATTAGAAAAGGACACTTACTTGAAGCTCTGTTAAAAAGCAAATGCTTCTTAATGTATATAGGTGCAATGGATGGTGTCTCCCAAAAGAAGTATTATTTGCCCTTGAAATGATTAACAAAAATGCAGGACAAGTACCTGTTACACCAAGGGGATGCCGTGGAAATGTATCAAAGTTTAGGGTATTTTGTAACCATCATTCATGTTTTGTGATGGACACTAGAGATGGACCAATCCGATATTACGTATGGGTCCAATACTGACCTAAATTACTGGATCGGATATCGGAGAGAAATAAAAAAATGTAATCCGATCCAAAGTATCACAAAATCACCTCACAAAACGCGCTACTTGGCGTAACCCAGCTCGGCGCGTCGGAGCAGTATGTGTCACGTGATAGAGCGGCTGTTGTCTGTGAGACCTGTCCGCGGTCTGTTGGAGCATATGGAGCCACGCTACATGCTTCCTAACCGCGGCATTTCATCTCGGCGAAAACTATCTCAGAGAAGTAAAGTAAGTGTGTAAGTTCATCCCTGAATGTTTGCATAGTATTTCCACGTTAAGCTTAACAACTGATATATTGAGCCACAGCTGGACTGGCCATCGGAGTTCCATATTGAGGTGAAAAGGAAGCGATTTGTCCCGTACTTCAGCTAGAATTAAAAAAAAATAGACACAAAGCTGTCTTTGCTGCGCAGTTGCATCTACTTATCTCATTCACTCCCCCTTCATCTCCTGTTATTACTTCAAACATGAAACTGATCAATGATCAGCTGATCGGCTTTTCTGCCGCAAGTCTCGTCTTGTTTGTTTATCGCCCACTTTGCGCTAGAAAGAGGAGACCAGCGGATAAACAACAGCAGCACGTTTAAGCTTGATCAGCTGTCGTTAGAATGTATTTAATATTACTTTCTAGTATCAGCTGAGGTCTGCTGGAGCCACGGCTGTAAAAGCTGCTGGTCATGATATCCGTTTGTGGTGAGAGGGAAACAATGAAGATGAAACCAGGAGATGTCCTTACTGAATCATCAGAGCTGAGCAGGTGATGGAGAAACAGGTTTACCTTTTAGGTGACAGGAATGAGTTGAAGGGAAGTTATGAACTGTTTCTGAGAGACAAATAACACCAGGATCCTTTTCTATGTTGCTGACAGCTGGTAACTGTGCAGGGGCGGGTCTAGCAAAGTTTTGTCGGGGGGCAGGTTGGGCATTAACAGGGAGAGGGGGGCACAAAGAAATATTTTTCTTTGTTATGTCATTTAAAAACTTTGAATAAATAATTATCTGAATCTTACAACAAAAGTGGTCATCTGATTAAATGTATAGAAATCCATTATTGTATATAGTAACTAATAAATCTAATATACACCCTAGTAAGCTATAGTACTTTTTCCTTTGGGAAGGTACCATCTGTGCAGTCTGCAATTCTGTTGAAGAAAGATGTTGAATCTATTTAATTACTGTAGAAAAATAATTGATTTCTGTGCATTTGTTTTACACTTGCATTAAATTAAAGTTGATTACATCAATTAAGGGCGGGGGGTGGTTCCCTAATATTTTCGCAGGGAGTTGGGAGTTGGCAACCCTATTAGTTAGGTAGGTAAGTACTCTTTAAAATACCAGAATAGAGAGGAAGGTGTAGGTTTAAATTTATTAGATAGATCAGTGTTGCTGAACTATAAAATGTTTTGAGTGGAGTGTATTTTTTGCATACAGGTATAACAGAATAGCTTCAGTCTCTATTTTTAAAAAACTTGAGTATGAACTTATACAAAATGCACCAAGATATTTATAAAAAACAGTTTTATTGATTACAAAATACGCTATATCGGATTCATATCGGTATCGGCAGATATCCAAATTTATGATATCGGAATCAGTATCGGACATTAAAAAGTGGTATCGTGCCATCTCTATTATAAACTGGAGGTGGATGGTTTGTCAAACCCCAGTTAACTGACACATTTGGGCAGGGCAGCCTTCATGTTCTCCGCTAGGTTATAGGGGGACAGTCACCAACAGATGGCATTGAGTCCATGTTGAGCCAGCTATGTGACATGGTGTACGGGGAAAACTAACAGGCAGTGTAGCATTGTGGCTAGATGGGGAAGAGACACGACAAAAACAGTTTCGCTAAATGGCAGGATGTGGTCCGCAGCACTCCATGTGATGATCAAGCTTTATTTCAACTGGCAGCCTCCTGCCCACCTCTCACATGATTAATGAGAGCAGAGCAGATGCTATGGATATGGAGCCGAGGGAGTAAAGCAGGGAACGGCACTCTTATCGGCACCCCGCATGACGCCAGCCTTCATTTTTCCACCTTTATGTTAGGCCTGTCTGGTTTTGTTTGTTGGTGTGTGCATGAATATCCTTGTATGTTTTTGGCTCTGTTGTCTTCCCTTGAATATTTGTCAGCAAATGGTAAATGGTCTGTATTTGTATAGCTCTTTACTTAGTCCCTAAGGACATCAAAGTGCTGTACACTACATTCAGTCATTCACACACATTCGCACACTGGTGATGGCAAGCTACATTGTAGCCACAGATGCCCTGGGGCGCACTGACAGAGGCGAGGCTGCCGGACACCACCAGTAGGCAAACATGGGGTTAGTATCTTGCCCAAGGATGCAGCCTGGAGCAGTCTGGGATCGAACCTCCGACCTTTGGGATCGAACCACCATCTAACCGACCTTCGGGTTAGTGGCTGACCTCCTCTGCCACCTGAGCTACAGCCACCCTGTATATGAGTTAAGGAAAGTCAGGGTAGAGAAACAGCAACCACTGTGCATTTTATCCTAGCAATATGGTAAATAGAAATTCGACTTCAAATAACTACAAGCACACTTGACCTAACAAAAGCATGTCATTTTAATTTGTTTCCTATGCCTTATTGCCTAACCTTTTTGGTGTAAAAATGACACATTTCTGTGTCTGGGTAATCTTAGGAAAAAAATAAATAAAATTAAACTGCCCATGCTAGGGAATGCAACTGTGAATTTATTAATAGTTTGTTTTTTTTGTGTGGTTTTTTTTTTTTTTTGTCATTTCCAGCTGAAACAGGTGTGACCCTACACCCTGGTAATATTTCAACTGCAGAGAACTGAAAGGACTTTTAGTCATGCTACTGATTAAAAACAATGTGCCGCAGTATAATTATATACACTACCAGTCAAAAGCTTGGACACACCTTCTCATGTAATTTTCTTTATTTTTACTACTTTCTGCATTGTAAATTCACACTGAAGACATCAGTTGACAGTGCTGGAAAGCATTGGCTTTCTTTCAATGAGCTTCATGATGTAGTCACCTGAATTGGTTTCACTTCACAGGTTTCCCTTGTGAGGGTTCATTTGTGGAATTTCTTGGCTGCTTAATGGGGTTGGGATCACCAGTTGTGTTGTGCAGCAGTCAGGTTGGTACACAGCTGACAGCCCTATTTGACAAAAGTTAGAAATCATATTATGGCAAGAAGCAATCAGCTAAGTGAAGAGAAACAACATCATTACTTTAAAAAGTGAAGGTCAGTCAAACTTTGAATGTGTCCCCAAGTGCAGTCGCAAAAACCATCAAGTGTTACGATGTGTCCAAACTTCTGACTGGTAGTGTGTGTATATGTTGTATCTATTTTTTCTTATTATTTTTATTTTTTGTCATTTTTGTTGAGGGTATGCGCATTTGGCGTAAAAAAAAGAAGAAGAAGAAATATATATATCAAAATGTAGGAATGGAAATTGAGTTGATGTTCTAATATTCCAGTGTGTACATGGGATGTTTAAAATGAAAATAATTTTTGGGGGGCCATACATTTTGTTTTCATGTTACAAAAACAGGAATGCTTTTTGACTGGCATGCTGGTGAAGCCTTTTTGCACCTGTCATTGAGTTATAAGTCACTCTAAATTACTGCCATTGAGGGCTTGCACTTCTTATTGCCATTTCTTGCCCCAGGCTACTCCTTGCTTTTATTTTATGTATTTTTTTTTTATCACTGGGCATAAATTTGGCCCTGGTTAAGTAGGAAGACAGGCTTGGCCCTGCAAAGCTGAGATGAGTGTCCTCCTAACCACTTGTGCAAATTTAGAACTCCTTGTCAAGCAAGGACGTCTGAAACAGGGAGCCATATATTAATGATATTCACTGAAAGCAAAACAACCATAACACTGAATGACAGAAAAACAAGCTCTCTGGCACATTTTAAAAACAGCAAACAAGTATTTTGCACCTGTGTTCAGTTATGTGGCTGCATTTTTTCCCCAGAGGATTATTTATGATGAAGGTTAATTTGCATGTGGTTATTCTGGATAGGGATGTCTATAAATACTTCAGTGGCCCAGCAAATTAGGCTGTAAAACACCCAGAAGTGTCAATACTGTAAGAGAATACACACTGGTACACAAACAGCTCTTCTTCTTCTTTTTTTGGCTTAAGTTGTGAGTCCATACAGACTGATTGCATCTTTCCTGCCTTGATCCTATTTTCATGGTGGTATAGTCTAGCTGGCTGCTTGGAAAGGTCAGGTCTAAATTGAGAGCAGAGAATAGATCTTTCAAGGTTTAAGGATCAGATCTCAAAAGTCACTTTAGCAACCTAAATGAAGGAGAGTGTGAACGTTAGAGAGCTTCTCTCTCTTTCAAATTTGTATATGTGACAGTTGTTCTTGATAGCTGATAATTGTGTTGAATCGTGCTTGTTTATATTAATTCTTGTATTTTCTTTTTTTTTAAAATCATGCTATTTTCTTGGCCTCATGATATGATAGACTTATGACCTCTTTCACTATCATACAGGAGAGACTAGGTCATATTTTTCAAGGTAACAGGCATTTTAACAAGGTTTTACCCTGGAGCACTGACATTAGATTTTCTCTTCCATGTTGCTTTAAGCTGAGCATACACTGTGCAATTTTTTCAGTCGCGCGATTCAGCTCCTGCTCAAACTGTACGATTGACTCGCAGAGGTTATGTCAGGGCTGATGGAAGGTATGGACTCAAGCGCGGAGCTCTGGGTTGAAGCAGACAGTGCGTTTATTTACAGTGCGTGAAAAATAGTCCTTAAACATCAATATATCCAACAATTGTCCTTTTTCTCAGTTCCCAGAAGTGGTGAAGGTGAGTTTTCCCGTGAGGTCTGTGTGCGCTTCTTCCGTGTGAGCTCCTCCTCCCGAAAACACCAGTGAATCCTTTACTCCACTCCTCCGTCCCGTACTTCTCCAATCTGAAAGTCGAGCAAACACAACAACGGATGAGAAGGCTTGCCTGGCCACGCGGGTGACAAGATCACGCGCACACTTAGCTACCAAGCTCCGAGTACAATCCAGCGTCGACTGCCGTCTGGACACATCGTTAAATACCTCCGTCTAGTGAGGAAAGATTAGCGGCAGCTGGAGCCGAAGATTACACTTCCGGGTCAGAGATCGGCCTTTCTCACTCTCTCGGAGACGCCGTTCCTCGGCAGCCAGACCCGCAGAGTAGGGAGGGAGAGAGAAAGAAAGGAGGGCATACACACACATCACAAACAAACAAGCAGGTCGTCCGGGAAGACCGTCCGACCGTGACAGGTTAGAAGTTCGTAGGTCATTCAATTTTATTTATATAGCGCCAAATCACAACAAAAATCACCTCAAGGCGCTTCATAGATACAGAGAAAACCCCAGCAATCATATGACCCCCTATGAGCAAGCACTTTGGCGACAGTGGGAAGGAAAAACTCCCTTTTAACAGGAAGAAACCTCCAGCAGAACCAGGCTCAGGGAGGGGCGGGGCCATCTGCTGCGACCGGTTGGGATGAGAGAAGGAAGACCGGATAAAAGACATGCTAGGGAAGAGAGACAGATATTAATAACAGATATGATTCAATTCAGAGAGGTCTATTAACACATGTTGAGTGAGAAAGGTGACTGGAAAGGAAAAACGCAATGCATCATGGGAATCCCCCGGCAGCGTACGTCTATTGCAGCATAACTAAGGGAGGATTCAGGGTCACCTGGTCCAGCCCTAACTATATGCTTTAGCAAAAAGGAATGTTTTAAGCCTAATCTTGAAAGTAGAGATAGTGTCTGTCTCCCGAATCCAAACTGGAAGCTGGTTCCACAGAAGAAGGGCCTGAAAACTGAAGGCTCTCCCTCCCATTCTACTTTTACATACTCTTGGAACAACAAGTAAGCCTGCAGTGCGAGAGTGAAGTGCTCTAATAGAGTGATATGGTACTACAAGGTCATTAAGATAAGATGGGGCCTGATTATTTAAGAGCTTCTATGTGAGGAGCAGGATTTTGAATTCAATTCTGGATTTAACAAGAAGCCAATGAAGGGAAGCCAAAACAGGAGAAATATGCTCTCTGTTTCTAGTCCCTGTCAGCACTCTTGCTGCAGCATTTTGGATTAGCTGAAGGCTTTTCAGAGAGTTTTTTGGACATCCTGATAATAATGAATTGCAGTAGTCCAGCCTGGAAGTAATAAATGCATGAACTAGTTTTTCAGCGTCACTCTGAGACAGGATATTTCTAACTTTAGAGATGTTGTGCAAATGGAAGAAAGCAGTCCTACATATTTGTTTAATATGTGCGTTGAAGCACATGTCTTGTCAAAAATTGTCATGATCCTGGGTCTTTTGACCCAGAGTTTATTTTGTTCATTAGGTTATCTAAGTTCATTTGGTTATTAGACTCCTTGTGTTTTCTTCCCCTGTATTTAAGGTTCCCCTCACCCTTCGTGTTTCATGCTGCGTGTCTTATGTTATCAAGTTTGTATTATCATGTCTGTCTCATGTTTCCTGTTTTATTTTGAAGGAGTTGTGTGTTCTTTGTTCATTGTATTTAGTTTCACTTCCCTTGTCCCCTCATTAGGCTCATGTCAGTCAGCTGTTCCTCCATGTGTTCCCACTTCCCCTAATCACCTCCTGTGTATTTAAGTCCTCTGTTTTCAGTGTGTGATTGTCAGGTTGTCTGTTGTCCACGCCATGTTTCCAAGTTCCTTGTCTAAGTTTTTTCTTATTGTTTGTTTAGATTTCCCAGTTTAGGTTTGCCTTGCCCTTTGTTTGTACTTTTTTTTTTTTTACCAGCCATATTAAACGACTCGCTTTTTGTTAACATTCAAGTTTTGTTCCCTGTTCCTTGGAGTCTGCATTTTGGGTCCTTTTTTTCAATTCATACAGTCTGCCCTCGCCAGACTGTGACAAAAATAACTCCAAGGTTCTTCACAGATAATGCCATCCAGAGTAAGAATCTGGTTAGATACCATGTTTCTAAGATTTTCAGGGCCGAGTACAATAACCTCAGTTTTATCTGAATTAAGAAGCAGAAAGTTAGGGGCCATCCAGGTCTTTACGTCTTTAAGACATTCCTGCAGTTTAACTAATTGGTGTGTGTTATCTGGCTTCATGGATAGATTAAGCCGGGTGTCATCTGCATAGCAGTGAAAATGTATGCTATGTCTTCTAATGATGCTGTCTAGGGGAAGCATGTATAGTGTAAACAGAATTGGTCCTAGCACTGAACCCTGTGGAACACCATAATTGACCTTAGTGTGTGAAGAGGACTCTCCATTTACACGTACCAATTGGAGTCTGTTAGACAGATATGATACAAACCACTGCAGCACAGTACCTGTAATAGCATGTTCTAATCGCTCTAATAGAATATTATGGTCAACAGTATCGAATGTTGCACTAAGGTCTAGCAGGACAAGCACAGAGACAAGTCCACTGTCAGAGGCCTTAAGAAGATCATTTGTAACCTTCACTAAAGCTGTTTCTGCAGGGTCTCACACTATACAGCCCGATGCTCTGATGCGACCTGAGTGCTCACACTGTGTGTCCATAAAAATGAAGGTTATAACAGAAATAATGTTGCTCACTCTCCCGCTCTGTCTTTTACTCACACAGACACGCACACCACCACCATCAACTTTGCTAAATTGCTAATGAAAAAACATTGATCAGGCAGCTGTGATTGAGCAGCAATGTAAATCCAACTACTTTCACGGTTGTTGTGGTTGTGATAATTTTGTGAGGCCACATCGAAAAGGCTCAGATGAGCTTTCCAAAGTTCTACAAATGCCTCCATCACTTGTGCCCAGATCACACGCTGCACTGCTGTGCTACTCTGTCTTTTTCACCGACATTTGTGTCTGCGCATGCGCAGTGTGAGAAGCTGCGGTGACACCCTCACGACGGACCCTCAAACAGGTTTGAAATCCTCCCGACCAAGCGATTGATGATCGGGAGGTGGTGGTGAAGTGTTAATCGCTTCTCGTTAACCCACGTATACTACGCGATGCACGACGCACGATGAAGGCCAAAATCGGGCCGATCGCCAAAACGGTCGCACAACTGAAAAATCAGCTCAAAATGGGCCAAAAATCGCACAGTGTATGCCCAGCTTTACATTTCGGTGGTTGTTTTTCTCCATAAACAGGAGAAATATACCCCCATATGTCCTTTACCTCAATTGCTTGGGAATGTATAAACCTACTGATATAATTAGCTTCATGAGTCACTGATTGCATTAAAACATTTTTACAGCGATGCATTTAATGTATTCTCATGTTAACAAAGGCCTGTGGGAAAGAGCAGTGCAAAAAGGCAAGGGCACTTACTCTTTAGCTTCTATTTATGCTCATAGGTTTAATTGAATTTTCTGCAATAGCCCTGGCTTGCAGATATAAATTATGCCTCTCAATCGTTCAAGATAGCCAAAAAGACGGCCCCTGCTACAGATGTATGAAAGAGCAGGCAGGGGCAAGAGAAGGCCTAGATTTATGTGTGCATGGAAAAACATGACCCTGGGTCTCTGCTGCCTGTCAGCAGAGCATCTTTTCCATTACCTTGAGGATTCATAAGCACTATATTTCAGGCAAGGGTCCTTTAATAAATTCAGGACAGACTCAAAAATCCCAGCAATTCCAATTCATTCTACTTTTTTTTTTTTATGCTGCAATTAAAATGTGTTTTGAGAACAACACTAGAATAGGAATCTGCACTCTCACAAGCAGGCTTTGATACAGCTGCCTCAAAAGACCCAATGTAAGTCGAATCATATCCTCTCGTCTTGTTTCCTGTAAGCCAAAAGGGCATACAGAAATGAGATTTTTAATCTCAATGAGATTTTTTTACCTGGATAAATAAAGGATTAATAAAAAAATTATCTATTCTCATTAATACAACATGTTCGTTCAGCCTGTTTTTGTTCCCAGGTTGTCAAAAACTGTTTGTTTTGTTTTTTGTAATTGTGTCGCAGATACTCACAAGGTGTACCTTGGCAATAGTGCAGCAGATCTCCCCTGACATAAAGGACCCTTGGCATTAAATTTAAGTGCTCTGGGTAAATGGAATGCAGGGCTGATCTATTTTTCTTAAACTACCTTTTTTGCCTAGATCACATCCAGTGAGTGGAAACAAAAGTAACAATCAATTAAAAACCAAAGATATGAAGTAATTGAAATAAGCACAAACCACAGTCTCAAATTGTCCAGGGGTTAAAGTAATAGTTGTCAGGTAGGGGGATGGAAAAATGAACTGTAGACTAGTGATGCACTAGGGCAGCGGTCCCCAACCCCTGGGGCTCGGGTGTGAAATTTTTTTCAAGGATTTTATCGTTAACTCGGTGTCCCTGGGTCTTTTCCCTTGTTGTAGTTGTATGTCTTATTTTGAAAGAAATATTTACGTGTTACCATAGCGACCAGAGAGCATTAACCTCCTAAGACCCGAACTCTTCCACGGCATGCATTTGTAATTTCTCTTTGATATTTGGGCTGATTGGGACCTGATGAATGTAAAAACAAAGAATTACCAGATTTTTTTTAACCTAATTATTGTTTCTAAGAAAAATAAGAGCCACATATGAGGATATTTGTTTAAAATTTCGATAGAACAGTAGCAGTATAATGTCCTCGAAAGTGGATATCAGGCCCTTGTAGAGCAAAATTGAGTATTTAGGTCTAAATAACCCAAAATGTGATGTCCACATATGTGGACGCCAGGTCCTAGGAGGTTAAGGGGCAAAAAGGAGGATGTTACTCTCAATGTTGTTGGTGCATTTCAGGAGGACGCCGCTAATAAAGTTACACAATTACACAGTTAATTTGTGTTTATTATTATGTTTACAAAATACCACAGTTTTTGTCTTGGTCGTATCGTTTCATTTGGTTGTTTTGACGGTCCGTGAAAATATTGTCTGACATTAAACAGATCCATGGCGCAAAAAAGGTTGGGGACCGCTGCACTATGAGGAAAGGGGAATACCTGCCAAATGATACCATATTGTGAGTCACAGAGTTTTCTATAAGCTGACCTGAGCAGCTGCAGGATTTAAGAATAACAGCTCTTCATGCTTTTATCCAACCACATTCTAAAATATCAAAGAAGCTCATGCAACTTCTAAACAGAAGTTACATGAGCTAACACCACCAGCAAGAATAAAGGTGAATTTGACAGGCAGTATTAAAAAACATTAGCTTAAATCCAAATGCATGACTTCTACTCTTTACTTAACCTAACAGTGAACCATAAACACTGGAGACTACTTTGCATCAGTGGAGTCACAGCTGATGATAACTTGTTTGACTGGCTTGGAGTTGGACATGATTCATTACTATACATTTTTCCCTGCAGTTATTACCTAGTAAGTGCAGGTTGGTGGCATTTCTGGGGGTTAGCACTGTTGCCTAACAGCAAGAAGGCCCTGAGTTCATCTCCACCATCTGACCACGGCCTTTCTGTGTGGAGTTTGCGTGTTCTTCCTGTGTTTATGTGGGTTCTGTCTAGGTTTCTCCCACAATCCAAAGACATACAGCTTGTAGAGTTAGCTTAATTGGTTATTCTAAATTGCACAAAGAGGTGAAAGTCTCTCTGTGTTCTCAGCTTTTGTCCTATGGTAGCTGGGATAGGCTCCAGCATTCCAGAGACCCTGATAAAGATAAGCAGAAGAGCATGGATGTCCACTAAAGTAAACTAAGCGACTAATTCCATACAACTCCACTGTTTAATTAAAAACAATAAACTTTAAATTCCAAAGTTCATTTAATATTGATGAGAAATCATTATCTTTCAGAGGCATTTATGTCCTGTCCTGTCTTACATCTTTCTCCATGTCTATGAGCACAACTGCCAATTTTTTCTATCTCTCTCTCTAACAAGTGAAGTATCTAGAGGTTCCTATGATGTGTTCATACTTACTCAGCAAGTAAGTTTGTGTTTTGTGACATTTTAGAAATTGCATTTACCTGCCACTTCCAGAGTGGTAGATATTGTCACTTCCCTTCTGCAGCGCTATCTGTGTGCTAAAGAATAAAAACACAACTTTCTCTATGCATTAATAAATTACAGGGATGACTGGGGAAAATAGATGCATAGTGTACAAGCTGTACTTTTTAATTTCACAAAATGTCAGTTTTTGTAGTAGTAGTAGACATTACCTCTAGTGGCAGACATTAACCCTACTTTAATAAAGCATTGGCACCATTGTAAGAATGACAATGAAAGAGACAGGTTGAAACACATATAAAGAAATACTGTTGGATGCCAATAAATTGTGTAGTGAATGTTTTTCCATCTGCTACAATGTAGGAAATATTTTGTTGTGAAAGTAAGGACAAATGTCCAGGAGGCAAGACCCTAACACTCACCCCTTGGTGGAGTGGTATGGTCTTGTTCGGGTCCTCTACCAGATACCTGGGAGTTTCGTGCTTCTTTGCATTATCTTAGCTGTTCTGAGGGCAGCGCTCTTCTGGACAGAAACCTCTGATGTTGTGCCTGGAATCTACTGGAGCCACTGTTACAGTTTCCAGCTTCTAATGCCCCTATTATAAACTACTAAGACCACTTTATGTTTCACATTGTTTCCAATTGCTCAGTCCTGATATTTCTCTGTTTGCTCCTTCTTCCTAATGTTGTTGTCTGCTAGGAATTCCAAATCTATCACAACTTCTTCTATTTCTTGTGAGCTACCGGTATGTCTTGTTTGGCCAGCAGCTGATTGTTTTTTCTGGAACTTGAAGTCCCTTAAGATTTTAGCCCTGTTTTTCTCAACCACCTTTGGTGATGTCTCCCATCATCGCCATTGCCCGAGACTTGGGGACTTCTGGTCCATATACGACACAGATCTTTCTGTACACGATCCCATTCACTAGTATGTGCCTCCTATAGGTATGTAGTCCTAGCTTACATCTTACATCCTGCTGCTATCTTGTGAATAGTATGCAAATTGGGTCCTGCAGTCTGCTACAAAAGGTGGATTCTGTTCATGTGGACTTAACATTTTCAGTGGGAGAAAGTTTTTTCACTCATCCAAGTGACTTAGTCAGCTGAAAATTGTCCAGACTCACAGAATCAACCTTGTGGGATTTACTTACCTGGATGATTGTGCATGCATCAAGATACTTCTGTGGATCTTGCTCTGAGGACCTGCTTTTGCGTTGCCATTTTAGTCTCTATGCTGACTTTTAAGTAGGTCTTTTCTACCCATTGGCAGGATATCTCGATGTCACCCACTTTCTCTATCTATCAGTGGTGTGTCCCATTCAGGGCTTGGTCATCCATGATAGTTACTCTTCCTGTTCCTCAGTAGGATCTGTCTTCAGCTGCTTGAGGCCTCAACTCTGGGGCTCATCTACCTGATGTATTCACAGATGCCCCATGTTTCATCCTGGATTGTGGCTCAGACCTCATCCTTCCTCTTTTCATTGCTCATAGAGCCTCAGAGTAGTGGTGGTAAGGGTTCAAAATGTTCATTTAAGACATAACAATGAAGTGATAGATAAAAAGGTAAGATGCAGTATGGGTTAAAAAGACAATTTGTTAAAAGTATACAGTTAAAAGTATATAGTATATAGGGGAATATAGTTTTTTTTTCTTTTGTTATTATGTCTCTAAGGGTTCTGTGATCAATTCACTTTACTTTTCATGTACCATCCCATGGGTTACTTAAAGATGCCATAAGTTGGCACATGCTGCTCAGGAGGAACGTGACGCCCCTGAGAGGCAAGTGCTGCAGAATATATTCTCGCCATGGGTCCTAAATCTGGTGTCTGGCTCATGTTTCATCTCCTGGAGTGGACATCTCCATATGATGAGAAAGAAGACAATGCCTCCCTACCTACGCATACACACCTGAATTTATGGCCAGTACTTTTCCAGAGCAAGCTGACCCTAACTGTGCATGCACATTCCAACAAGACCACTTTGCGTTGTGAGGAGTTTTGTATCTTCTCATCAGTGGCATCTGTCTCCTGGCATCTGCCAGCTCATTGTTCCATGGTATCACTAATGGGGCTTATGTCTTGATAGCTTGGATCTTATTTGTAGTGTTCAGCTAGCTCCTCAGCACCTGTCTTACCTTCTGAAGGCAGTTGCTGACCATCGTCTGTGGGATATCTTCATTCCTGAGACTCATTGGATGGCTGTCTTTGTGATATTGACTATGCTGTTGTCTCTTTCTAGGTTCACCAGCCACTTCTCCCAGTGTTGTTTAGTTAGTCTAGTAGTACTTGCATTATTCCCTTGTATCTTAGATGGATGGATCTTTGAAGAGCAGGCTATTTATTCTACTGGTCTATGATTCACTGATCCCTTCAGCCTTTTGGAGTTGTGAGTTGTGTGGGTCTTTGTTTGGAATTTTTGGATTCTCTGTTATAGAAAACTTGTTGTACCTCTTTTTCTTCTAAGACCCCCCCCCCCCCCTTGTCTATCTATTATATAAATAATCAGATCGATAGATCTATATCTATATATATCTTTGATTATCCATGGTCATATATATGTGGGTCTGTGTTCCACACACCATATACATTCACTTCCACACATACCAGGGTGTGGAATCTAATCATGTCTCAGTGTTCCTCAATAAAGTCTCCTCTGACAAACATGATGGAAAGCGACTCTGCTCCAGAGCAGGATACTCTGGAAATGACTCGAAGATAAAATATCGCCATTCCACTGAATGACTTGCCAATCCAAATTTAAAAAGTTAGTAGAGGCCAGGTTTATGTTGTACTCTTCATTGGGGCTATATTTCACACTCAAATACCCACAAACTTACACAAATGTACTGACTTCTTCCTTTCCAGTAAAGTATATGTGGCTCAATAACCTAATGATGAACTGAATCCTGGTCCTTCAGATTACCATTAAATTAGAAATAAATAATTAACTCTACAGTTGTAAACTACCTCTTTTTGTGAGATAAATGTTATACCCATGTTAGACCCACGTTATAGTTTTGAACAGAGGGCTTTTGAAATAAAAGATCCTACTCACATGTTACACGACACTTGTAAATGTAATAAACATTTAATATGCTGTATGTTTGTTCTTTTCAGTGCCAAAATGCTGTTTGGAAGACTGGATCTAGATCATTTGACTTGGCATTGACTCCTAATTCACGTGCGCATTTTGAATAGTTTTTTTCCCCCCGTTTTTTTTCTATTAACTGAGGTCCTTGCTGTGCTAATAGTATTTGAAAGGCCATGGTGAACACACAACTATCCTGACATCACATTTGAGTTGCCAGGTTGGACTGAAAACATAGTATGTGTACAATGTAGCAGTCACAGGTATGCATACTCAAACGCCCTATGTCAAGAGCATGAAGGATCCACACTGAATAAAAAACAAAAGCTAATCATATATTGTGGCTTAACAAAAGTCCAAAAAGAAATATAAAAAAGTCCAACCAAAAGCATCCAAATAAAATGGAGACACAAAATACAAAAGAGGAAAGCAGGATAGGAAAGACTGAAGGCAATATAACTGAAACTACAGAGAAGACAGGATTATTTGTCCAGCAAGGGTTGCTTGGGAGTGAGATATGGGTAAAGACAATCAAGAAAATCAGAGAAGACAAAGTGAAACACACACCAGCAACGAAAGAAAACATGATACACATGATAAAAGACTATAGGAAGGAACAGAGAGGGAAACACTGAGTGAAAAAATAAACTATTAACTGAAAACAAGACATCACCCAAACACAGGACTGCAAACCTGAAACTCATCATTGCAAAAATGATGAAGGAAAAATAAGAATAGCTGATGTCACAATAAGTGAATCTCTCAGTCTTCTAGAATAAAGGAATCAAAACAATTAATCCATACAACAAAACTTTGAACACTGGAATAACAGCAAAACCCAAACAGAAGCCAAAAATCCAATATATTATTAAGAATTCATACCCCCAGATAATGCGTTTGAGTTAAGCCAGCCTATAGTTCTTTGACACTTAAAAACAAACAAACAGTCTGCAGAACTCCATCAACAACAGCAAGGCTTGACATCCGTACATATATCCAGCCAAACATCCAACACTGACATTCACCCAACAGGCCTTATTTTAAAGCTGCTGATCCAAAGAGATCAATCCAGTTTAAGAACCAGCTTCACTATAAAACAGTAAGTGGTGGTTAGATGGTCAATAAGCCTTATAACTTAGCAAACTGATCTGTTTTAATGTCTTTGATCTGTGATTATTCTATGGAAATCCTAGAGGGGGTGGTGGGTTTTATCATTTGATTGTGTCAGTCGCCATTTTTACAATGTTTACAATCTAAACTATATAGCATATTACTTTTTTTTTTTTTTTTTTTTTAAAGAAGCAACATCATCCCAACCATGTTGTGATGTTCAGTTAACGAAGCCCCAGCAATGCTAGCAGACAGGGTAGTATCCAGAGTCTACATGCTGGTTGTGGTGATGCTTGAGCAGATGGCAGATGGAGACAAGGATGAGGCTGTCTGGTATTGGGTCACATCAGTCTAAAAGGGGAAAGAGAGAAAAGCAGTGTGTTTGAAAGAGCGGGGAATAGAGGATCAGGCAAAAAGAATATTAGATCAGAGGGATGATAAATTTCAGTTGGATAGCATTGGAAAACAGAAGTGGTGAAAAGAACAGAGCAGTAGGAATGGCATAAAATCACGCTAAAATACAGGCAGACAAAAAACATAGATCTTTCTTAACGGCATGCAAGTCAACATTATATCTATTTATCTATCGATATATCAATAGATAGATAGATCAGTCAGTGCAATAGTATAGCCAACTGCTGAGTTATTACTGTCATGTAAACTCAACCACAGTTGGCTGATGCAAGAGGCAATTATTTTTATCACCTTGACTAGAATCAATTAGAAGTACTGTAGTAGCATTCATTATTGACAATGACTAATGGGGGGACCAGAGACTCAAGTCTTAAGAACCTTGCTAATTCAATAAACTCTCCTCAAAAATCTATCTAAGAGGAGAAATGTGGTGGAGAAAATTAAAAGCTTGCATGGCATCATGATCAGACACCAAGCAAGTGTTAAAAGGTAAAAAAAAAACACGCATGGCATTAATGGGACAGTAGAATGGCTAGCTAGACGCAGTCCTGCAGATGTATTATTGTGCTTTTCATGTTACAGTAATGCAGAAAGAAAGAAGAGTTGAACACACACATAAAACAGTGTTTGTTAATGTAAATTTTGCCCTAAAATAAAATTTAAAAGCCCACAAATAACATATTTGTGATTTGTGAATGTCCCACATGAAAGATGAACTTTGGTAATACAGTGGTTGTTGTTGTTGTTGTTGTTGTCGTTGTCGTTGTTGTTGTTGTTGTTGTGTTTTTTTTTTTTTTTTTTTTTTTAAAGATTATTTTATAAAGGAGTTGTAAATGTTTAGTAAATATTAACAATAGCAAAGTTTTGATGATTATTTCACATTCTGAGTGCTCTTTTGACATACACTTTGACACATATGAAAGTGATAGATATCCTATTCCTAAATCAATAAGATTTAATATAATGTTGGTCTACCCTTTTCCTTATACATCTGTTGCTATGAAAGTGTTTGGAATACCTGAATACAGTGATATAACTGGGTGACTGAATACTTTTGGGATTATCGGACATATACTATATAGACAAAAATATAGGGTTACACCTTTTAATCTTTAAATCTCCACCCTGGCAGGAGTTTTAAAAAAATCTGTTTTCAGTGATCCAAAACAGCATTTACGTTTGGCCTAAAATCATAGAAAAAGCTGCATTTTCAAAAATATCCGTGTATGTGTGGACGTACCCTAACATTAATTTTTAGTTGTTTTTTTTTTAATCAATGAGTTCGATTGTTTCATTACAAATTGCAAAGTTAAAATACATATACAAATACAAGATTTTTATTATAACAAAGAACATTATGAAAACTTTATTTTTGATAACTTGTGTGATTAGTTGTCCTAAATAAAGATGACATGAACTCTTACTGTGAAATAGATTTAAAGGCTGATTGCCTACATTTTAAAACTAACCTCTTAGCTAGCCACAAAAAAAAGAAACATGTTTTAAATAATTATTGTAAAATAAGATCAGTCAAAGTTTATCATTTCACCCACATCTACCTCTGATCACCAAACCTGCATCTTTACATCCAGCGTCCACTCTGGTCCACCTCAGTATGCAGCCCTTTACCTCCTCAGCTGTTCTACTCAGGCCTAAAACCCATTTGGCTATTCTGCTGTGGATTTCGCTCTTTTGCTCCGATTAGTTCTCCACACTCTGAACTTTTTGCTGAGTTCAGCTGCTGTTACTCCCCTGGTCTGTACAGTCAGCAATTTTCGATGTTTGGTCACACACTCTGACCACTACTCCAACTCAAAATCTCAGGAGTAATTATTTATCTTTTGTGTAACTACAGTTCCATATATATTTATTTATCACTTACAGCTAGTTACCTCTGGCTCACGTTATAGCAGCATCTCAAAATGGCTGTAAACAATTATTCTGTATCATTTTGTTTTCTTTTTATACCACACATTCTACAATTCGGCATTTGACAAATAAGTCAGTTTTAGGAAAAGTCTTAAAATATGAGATCACGGGGTTTTAATGGAGTTAACAGAGTTACATGATTTTTAAACTACACTATTCCTGCTGTTAAAAATATTGGAGAATGAATGGACTATTCTAAAGAGCTCAATGAAAATGGTTTTGTAATAGGATACCACCATTACTATAAGCCAGTTGGTGACATTCTTCCCTCAAAGGTATTTAACCGTCAACTGTAAGTGGTATTACTGAAAAGTGGAATTTAGGAAGCAGAGAAACGCAGCCATGCAGTGGTAGACCACATAAAGTTACAGATAAAGGATTTCAAAACAAACAAAAGACTTAAGCTCTAAGGCAAGTCAATCTAACCAAAACAAGTTCAAATTAGTTAAAGACACAAGTGTTGCACTACATGTATTTGCACTGGTCTAGTACTTTATATTTCTTATATTAGAATAGTTGTTGAAGGGCCCCGAAGGTGTAACTCAGCTCTACAATGAAAAAAGAAAATTTAGTAGAAAAATGCAAGACAGACGATTCACCTCAGCAGCAGGAAACATAAAGAAATGGGTCATTCAACTAGGGTTGGAGGTCAATCAGAACCATATCTACATGAAATATTAGATGGACCACTGAGCCATCTCACCCTGTCGACCACATCTAAAGCAGCATTGATGAGATTTAATGGAGTTTTATTGTATGAATTGGGCCTGTGAGGCCATGCAGGGGTAGCTATGACTTTTCACTGATGTTTTATATCCAATTATCTTCATGCTGAGTGGAGGGAGGAATGGCAAACATGAGCTAAATGGTGCATTTCATATGTGGTCAAACCCACTTCTAACCTCAGGCTGAGCCTGAGTTGGGTTGTTACTTTTTTACACACAAGGGCAGAGAAAAGACTGCAGTCGTTTTAGTCTGTAAGAATAGGTGTATGTATTTTAAAGGTTTTCTGAAAAATGCTCCCACACTTATAAATCACGAGTGTCTTTTTTCTCTTTTTTTTCCACGTTTTGTCTGATGCCCACAGATATTTTTCTTAACCACTTATTTTTATCTGAATGGTTTAAAACGGCTTTACTCGAACAAGCCAGTAGTATTTCTAGCATGTAGTACATATATGTTGTGCAAAAGTGATCGAAAATTATTTAAGTGCCCATGAAAAAAAAAAATCTTGGTTGTAATTCACATCTGTGTTGGAGCAGAATTAATAGAGCTTCCATGGCATAATCGCTGGATTTATGACTACCTCTTCCCCTCAGTGATGATCAAGGTCACATCTGCATGTCTGACAACCATCAGTGTGTTCGATCTGTCTCTGTTCACTTCAGCACAGGCCCTATGACACAGACAGAAAAATATGTGTGCAAACAACAATGTGATTCAAGTACATATGGAGAACATAGGTAGGCTATTATGTCTTGACAAAAAGCTATTTAAGTAGCAGAAGAAAATAAATATTTTAGGACAGAAATAACGAGCAAATAAACAGAGACTAGACGGAATGATACCATTAGAGAAGAGAAAAATACTTGCGGATAGATTAAATGAATATAAGCAAAATAAGCTGTCTCAAGGCTCTCAAGGCCATATTCCCAACATGAAAAGTTAATAGCTATGAATTTTTCCTCTGTTTAATTTCTCAATACTTTTCAGTTTAATAAAACACAAAGAACTGCAGTGGGATGGAAGAAAATACATTTCCACTTAGAAAAGGCAATAACCTGAGAAAATAACCATTTTCAATTAAGCTAGGGTTCTGAAGAAACAAAGGATTTATGATGGTGTTCTCCTCAATTGTTTCAAGCATGACAATTATCTGCCAAACACTTGAGACTGCATTCAACTATTGCAAATCACACTTAATTGCTATGCATTGTATGTGTACAAACAGTGTAATCTGTGACTTACAGGTGTCAAGACTTTGTTTCCATTTATTTCAAAGCTTTATTTAAAGAACCAAATAATGAGTTTTATATGGATGTATAAATATTAGAAAATGAGCTGCCTGCTAGGCTTAATTTAGGGCGTCCTTTAGGGGAATGACAAGATCAGAGACTATTTTGGTGCATACGTTTGCTATCACAGAGTTAAACTCCACACATGATGATCATCTTGCAAGGAATTTATAGCTCAGTGGGTGATTGACTTAAAGTCTGTTGAAAAGAAAATTTAGAGAGATAAAAATTAAAAATGTAATAATTGCATTACAAGCTAACTATAGTTCATGTGTTTGTTTAAATACCATTTAAATGTTTAAGGAACATTGTTCAGTTGTTCTTATCTAAAAATATTATCTCATTACATTACTTTTACTCACAGAAGTTTTCCAGTCTTTTTAAAGTTTTTACTATTGAAAGTATTTATTGTTCTATGACAAATTGGGAAAATAATAAACAAACAAGCACACAAAAAATGGTAGGTATGGCAGATTTTTTTCTATTAGATAAAAGACCTGAGTAACTACAGTTGAGTAACCACTAACTAGAGTTAATAGCTAAGAAAAAGGAAGCACATTCACTACAAACAAGTTACGCTATTGCTGTCAGTGAAATACTGTTTCACTTAAGCCTATCAGCTAGCACTGGCCCACAATATGCAATGCTGAAAGGGTTATTCTTGTCAGGGCTCGTGTGCGGAGGCGAGGAAGGGATGACCCACATGCAGGACTCGTGGTGCAGAACGAGGTTTATTGAATATGTAGACAACAGATGATAGGATGACTGGTAGACTGGCTGGCTAACTGACTGACTGGACGGAACACACGACAGAAACAACATCATCAATGACCCGACACTGAATGGGTAGAACAGAGGGCTTAAATACACAGACTGGTGATAATGAGGGACCGGTGAGTACACAGCTGAACATAATGAACTAATGATAATGGGAAGAGGATTGAACATAATACACACAGACCAAGGCTAACACAATAAAACAGGAAGTGGAACAGGCAGTAGATAAACAGTGAGTGTGAACTGAAAACACTGGGTCACCGACCCAGGAACCCTGACAGGACCCCCCCCTTCAAAGGCCGGCACCCGACGGCCAAACGAAAAAGAACCAGAACAGGGCGGGCGGAGGGGGCCCAGGACGGAGGGACGGAGGCCACACAGAGACAGTTCGGGTGGGCGGCCACGTGGCCCGAGGCGAGACTGTTCCGGTGGACCGACCGTGCGGAAGGCAACGGCGGTGACGTGGACACAGTTCGGGAGGCCGGCAGTGCGGAAGGCAACGGCGGCCAGTCAGGCGAAGGCGAAGGCGGTCCGGAGGCCGGCCGTGCGGAAGGCAACGGCGGTGACGTGGACACAGTTCGGGAGGCCGGCAGTGCGGAAGGCAACGGCGGCCACCCAGGCGAAGGCGGTCCGGAGGCCGGCCGTGCGGAAGGCAACGGCGGCCACCCAGGCAAAGGCGGTCCGGAGGCCGGCCGTGCAGAAGGCAACGGCGGCCACCCAGGCGAAGGCGGTCCGGGGGCCGGCCGTGCGGAAGGCAACGGCGGCCACTCAGGCGAAGGCGGTCCGGGGGCCGGCCGCGCGGAAGGCAGCGGCGGCGAAGGAGACGGAGCAGTTCAGGGGGCCGGCCGCGCGGAAGGCAGCGGCGGCTCTCCAGTTTTAGGCGTGCTGGCCATGGCCCGGTGGGCACAGGACCAGACGAGGCAGGATCAGGCGAAGCACAGGCCGGAGCTGCAGCAGGCGAAATAAAAGCCAAAGTCGAGACTGGGCCAGACGAGGACGAAGGCTCCGAGGCCGGGCCAGACGAGGCAGAGGCAGGGTCCGAGGCCGGGCCAGGCGAGGCAGAGGCAGGGTCCGAGGCCGGGCCAGGCGAGGCAGAGGCAGGGTCTGAGGCCGGACCAGGCGAGGCAGAAGCAGAGCTAGGTGACAGCGAGGCATGAGGCTGGTGCGGTTCCCCTGAACCCCCAGTTGACGAAGAAGGTTGCCGGACGGGCTCCTCGGGCCCTCCAGCCGACGAGGCATGAGGCTGGTGTGGTTCTCCTGAACCCCCAGCTGACGAGGAAGGTTGCCGGACGGGCTCCTCGGGCCCTCCAGCCGACGAGGCATGAGGCTGGTGCGGTTCTCCTGAACCCCCAGCTGACGAGGAAGGTTGCCGGACGGGCTCCTCGGGCCCTCCAGCTGACGAGGCATGAGGCTGGTGCGGTTCTCCTGAACCCCCAGCTGACGAGGAAGGTTGCCGGACGGGCTCCTCGGGCCCTCCAGCTGACGAGGCATGAGGCTGGTGCGGTTCTCCTGAACCCCCAGCTGACGAGGAAGGTTGCCGGACGGGCTCCTCGGGCCCTCCAGCTGACGAGGCATGAGGCTGGTGCGGTTCTCCTGAACCCCCAGCTGACGAGGAAGGTTGCCGGACGGGCTCCTCGGGCCCTCCAGCGAAAACGGTCTCAGAACCAGTGGGCACTGGAGCCCCTGGCACACACAGGACAGGGCCAGCGGGTGCGGAAACCCCTGGCTGAGGAGCGGCCGGGCCAGCGGGTGCGGAAACCCCTGGCTGAGGAGCGGCCGGGCCAGCGGGTGCGGAAACCCCTGGCTGGGCAGCAGGGTAGCTCACAGCAGGCTCTGGGTACTGAACAGGTTGGTGGACGGGCGACTGGACTACTGGTGACTGGACAGGAGGCGACTGGGCTACTGGTGACTGGACAGGAGGCGACTGAGCTACTGGTGACTGGACAGGAGGCGACTGAGCTACGGGTGACTGGACAGGGCTGGGCTACAGACTGAGCTAATGAGGGAGATAAAGCTACAGCCTGAGCTAGTAAGGCCGGTGCCTGAGCAGGGGACACTTCAGCCAGCCTAACCAGGGATAAAGCTAGTGCGTGAAAGGCTGGGTCAGGAGGTGGATGAAGTGGTGGACTGATTAGCTCTTCCGTGCCTCCAGAGCGTGAGGGCACTGGCTGGAGAGCCTCAGCTGAGTCTCTAGAGGGGTCAGGCTGGATCCTGGCCGTCCTCAGCCTAGGTGCTGGGACAGGCACGGGAGGTGGCTGGACACCAGTCACCCCCACTCGAGAAACCGAAGCGGGTGTGGCGGTAGACTGGGTCACAGCTGCCCTCCTCCTGGGAGCTGGCACTGGTGTGGGGGTAGACTGACTGACGGGAGTGGAGATAATGACTGGGTGTGTGATGTTAGCAGGTTTATTGGGGATTGTTCTGGTTTTCCTGCCACCACTATTTACAGTCTTTGGGAGAGCAGAGCAGAACAAATCTTCCCAGTCCACAGAATCTTCCAGGAGGGAAACATCCCACGAATCAGAGATGGGGTTATTGTGCGTTTTGAGTGAATAATCAGATGGTGAGTGCGAAAAACAGTCACTGGAGCTCACCATCGGGAGTGGCTGAAAGTGGTCCGTTTTATGGCGGCGTGTGCGCCGATTTCTCCGGGAGGAGGAAGCGGGCGGGGTACACGTCCGAGCCTCTGGCACGGGAGCCTCTGTTGAGCCGAGGTGGAAGACGGAGCCGCTGTGCCGTGGCGAGGTTGAAGGTCCGGTGAATGAGGCAGGTGATGTGTGAGCGTGGAGCGGAGTGGCGAGAGAGGGAGCGGCGTGAAACGTCCACTCTCCGCGGCAGATGCTCCGGTGCAGGTTGTAGCAATGGGAATTGCATTTACCTGTGTGTTCCACCCGGGGTCTTGAGAGTGTAACACCGGAAGGTGAGAACCGGAGACTCATGACTGTTTATTAAGAGTTTAATAAAAGTTTACCCCAGTTGGAGGGAAAGTTCAACCGAGCATCTTGTGAAGTTTATAGAGAGAACAAGATGAAACACAGGTGAGGCAGCAGGTGGGGGAACGCGGCGTCTCCGAGGCCCGCCCAGAGCCAAGCGAGTGCCCTCGAAGACGTGCTCTCGCTCCGCGAAGAGCGGCTGTCTCTCCTTGAGTTTTTCAGCCCACAAGGAGAGCGCTACCTCCTGCCGCTCGTAGAGGTCCGAGTCCGCTGGGTCAAAAGCGTGTCTTCTTGGCACGGGTCAGGTCATTCTGTCAGGGCTCGTGTGCGGAGGCGAGGAAGGGATGACCCACATGCAGGACTCGTGGTGGAGAACGAGGTTTATTGAATATGTAGACAACAGATGATAGGATGGATGGATAGCGGACTGGTAGACTGGCTGGCTAACTGACTGACTGGACGGAACACACGACAGAAACAACATCATCAATGACCCGACACTGAATGGGTAGAACAGAGGGCTTAAATACACAGACTGATGATAATGAGGGACCGGTGAGTACACAGCTGAACATAATGAACTAATGATAATGGGAAGAGGATTGAACATAATACACACAGACCAAGGCTAACACAATAAAACAGGAAGTGGAACAGGCAGTAGATAAACAGTGAGTGTGAACTGAAAACACTGGGTCACCGACCCAGGAACCCTGACAATTCTTTCTTCATTTACATCTTTAACATCACAGGTATTTTCTTCTTCTCCTTAAGTTAGCTATAGCATTTTAGAGTCCCGTAAATGGTTGGTTTTAGAAGTGTGAGGCATTCCAAGACAATATGAGTACTTGTGCCAAGGAATAACTGTCATGCTGTATCAGGGGACTCTAGTGGATGCATGGGTTTGTGATCTGATGAGATGGACTGCTTGTCATGTTTCTGCCAGATATTGAAAGAAATTGCCTGCTTGGGTAATAGAGCAACTGAACAGACAGAAGAGAAATAAAAAAAAATGATGAAGTGAAACGCAAATGCCTCATCACGTCTTACTGCCACACACAGTCCTGATTATATCCAGCTGCATAGGAACACGTAGTTTACCAAGGCTTAGACTTTTAGAGGACACAAACTAAAAGTTTCAATCGAAGAGGGCTTTTGAAGGATTTAACAAGACTCTACATTCGCTTTTATGATGCAAATCAAAATCCTAACAATGATCATAAATGCTCCATAAAGAGTTAAGTTGACAAAGAAGTTTGTGTCTAATCACTTTTTATCTTGTTACTATATGCAATTCTATTATATCATTGTAGTAGTGGTTGTAGTAATGGTTCAGTAGCCTAACATACTATCAGATCTTTATTATTTGATGGTTTCATGTTATTACTTAATTAATACTGTTTACTTTCCAAATGTTGTCGTTGTATATGCTTTTCATTTAATAAGCGTATTTTTTATTTCAATCTTGTTACCTTGTATTGTCTGTTTTTTTACATAAGCAGTTAAATAGTGAAATGTGCATAATATTGATCTGTACATGAGAGATAAAATTATTGATGCACTTCCAAAAAAGAAGTGCCTGAAAATACTTCCCTTTTTTCTTTCATCATTTATTGATGAAAGTGGAGAATATAAAAATATAAAATTCCTTCTTGTCACCCATAACCCCCTGAGACACACATAATTATATCACTTCAGAGCACACAGGCCAAATACAAAGATAAAATAAGTCTATATACTTAGATAAATAAGCATGCAAGCTAAAATTATTCATGTTTTCTCGAGAGAAAATGAGTGATTTACTGTGCTTTTTGCGTTGATGCATTTACAGATGATGAATAGTTTAGTAAGTAATTCAGTCTCCTAATGAAATGCAGCTATTTGAGTATATTCAAATTGTTTTTTGTAATTGTTCTTCTCGGTTCATCATTGATCATCATGTAATGAACTGTGCAGTCTAGTCAAGTCACTCTGTCTAATTATTTATTAAAATTTGATGGAATTTTCACAACATCCCTAAGCAGCATATGCTGCCACGGAGACGAGAAGAAACATATTTGTTATTGGCGACTAAAAGAAATTATGATTGTGAATGGATCTGAATAATGAACTTTTAATTTGCATAAGTACTTCAGAGACTTCAGTCATCTATCTAAAACGCAGTTTGTAAGTCACAATACATGGAACTCAATGATAATTGCGAGAACACATGTCAATAAACATATTTAAAAATTCACAATTCAACAGAGATAGACAAGTATTTGCATATATAGCAATGGTTTTACAACTCTTTACATTTATTAATACTGCCTGCACCTTTAAGACATTTTAAGTCCTCACATAGCTTGCTCTTTTTAAGTAAAACTATTCAGGCAGTGATCTTTGTCAAACCTGTTAAACCTGAAGACACACCCTTCTTGTTCATTTCACTGAGGTAGACAATAACACCAGCAACTCAGCTTTTCATAAGATGGTGTGAGTATCTGTAAGGGTGAAGGTGCCTATCATCAGCAGTCCTTTAAGGAAAGTCTACTCTACAAAGAGAGATTAGAACCGACAGCGAGGTGACTCTGAAAGCAAAGGGTAAGACCATTACTCTTTTTCTCTACTCTTAATGGCCTCCTCTCACTTCCTTTCCAAGTTGCTTTCATGGGTGAGGAGGGTGATGGAATTTCATTACTTATGACTGAAATCCAAAGGAGTTTTGAAAGCCGGGTGAGATGGAAAGGTGCATTCAAAATGCCAGTATACCCTCCAGATGCCAGCAATCTAATTTACTGTCAGTGTTAATAAATGGGTAGCCACTGGATGGCACAGATAAGTTGTTACTTCACCATCAGGGTTATCACTTAATATCTGATAATGTCTTTGGGGAGCAATTGTATCCGACAGTTGAAACAGGGGGCCTCAACTCCTGGCAGGAGAGATGATCATCAGTGTGGAAAGATTGTTAATCTGTCAAATCAATGTGACTTCGCTCAATAAAGTGTTCGTAAAGAGACTTAAGTTTAGACTGTAGTGTTAATGATTCACATTTGTGAAAAATGATCTCTCTTTAATGAAATGGGACACTTCTATGCATAATATGTTCAGCTCTCTGTTGTTTACTGACTAGACATATATCATTACACCGATTCAGGCAGTGTCCTGTCTGTAGACATTGATGTCACATTTACACTGAACCAAAATGTTTCTTTGTACTTTACTGGATTTTCTTTTAGAGCATATAATGTCTTGTGCAGTTCCAAGGAAGAAGCAATATTATCTGCATAATTGAAAGCATTCCTGCAAAACAATGTAAGACGCAGATGATAAAGAAATGAAACCCAGCACTGGCAAAGAAACACATTTGAGTCATGGCACACAGTGAAGCAGTGAAATCTTAACAAACACGACAAAGTGTAATAACAGCATTATGACGCTGGACGCTGGATGTTGTTATTGTAAACAAAGCTCGTATTGTAAAGCCTGAGAGCGTGGGAGTCGCCACATAATGCGGCCCATATAATTCCCTGTGGAAATTCTGCTATAATGAAGCTACACACACGGCGTATTTACTTTCTGCCATTTCCTTCACAGATCTGAACCATCAGCTCTCAAGTCATTGGACTAAGCTCAACTTTTGTCAGAACAAACACTCACAATGGGAAGAGGTGAAAGTGAAGTGTGGGAGGAAAACCCTGACGATGTTAAGCAAACTCAACCCAAAAAACACACACCCACAAAGAGTAAAAGCACAGAGAAATCGGGGAGTAGCTGTCCCGCGTGCTGCTTGAAGACAAGGAACTGCCTGATGAGCCCAGAGTGTGGCAGGGCACTTCAGATCTCCAGTGTTGTTGCTATGTGTGGAATGTGTCTCCGCATGTTTATTGTAAGTCCAAACTTCAGAAACAGCAAGCAGCTATGATACAGCGTATAACTGGTTGGGTGCGCTGATGCTTGAATGGGAAAATAATTTCCTGCTTAGATGAGTATAATCATTGCTAACACAAATATATAACCCTGACATTTAGAGGGTGAATACATTTCATTTGTCTTTTTCTGCACATTGCAATTGAAATACAAGCCAAGTGGAAAAAAATCCACAGAAAACAAAATGATTATTTATGGAAAATTGTCTTCTTTTTCCTAATTTTTCATTATTATTTTCTTTCTTTCTTTTTTTATTTTGAAATTGCAGAGATGAACCTTGGACGACACGACCAACCTGGAATATATTATTATTATTAAATCTCCTCCAGCACTTTGCATGAAAATCATGCCATTACTCAAAGAAGATAAAAATGAAGCAACATATGAGAAAACATGTAAATAAGACCAACACTAATTATTAGTAGTCAATCAGTGGAAACACTGAGGTAAAGTGAATGTTACCTTATTATAAAGTTAAACTTTTTTCTAAAAGGTTTAACACTGAAGCCTCTTGTAATAAAATCATGTTTGCTTAATCAGAATGCTACAGTATTTAGTCAAAGCAGTTGTTGTATATTTATTTTTGAAAAAATTTCATTAATGTAAAAAATAATTATAGTAAATAAACTTGCACATCTAAGTAGTATCTTATCTAGGTTTCTGCTGATGAAAAATGTTAACTAAAGCTTTTAGTAACATCCCTGTAATGACAGCACAAGTGTGTCACCTGTACCAGTGCTAATAATAAAAGCATTTAATTATTTAAATACTTTATACTGTCAACGCCCTCACTTGAAGCCTGTTGGGAAATAACCAGACTAAGGAGGTATCTTCACATATTAACAAAAGACAGCTATGCCATTACTCATGCTTGTGAGTCAGACCCTTTCATGGCGCATTATTGACGTCATGGAAAAGCCACTGAAGATTTTATGTCAATAACATTGGCAACTAGATGGTGGAGAGTTTTATAAATAGCATTTTTACAAAAGTATCACGAGCCAATTCCAGCACTTTTTGGGAAGGAAAAAAATCCAGGTTGCTGGTTGCACAAAACTAGCCTCTTCCTGGCCTCTTCCTTTTCAACAAGGTTTCAGGCTCACCTGATCACTGCAAGGTTTAGTTGACCTTGTTGTGAAAAACCTAGTGGGAGATTCTGTGACACGGTTAAAAATAAAAATTGGCCACCATTAAAAGAAAAAGAGAATGACCTTTCTTGTCAAATAGGGCAAGTGAAACACACACCCCCTTTGCTCTCTGTTGCTTTACTTTTGACTCAACTGCTCATGTACCTGTGTGTGCACGTTTGATAGGGTTAAATTGCTTGCTGTGGCTTACTTGGCTTGATGTAGCTGCAAAATGTTGGTTGCATCTACATGCAATGGGTTGTAGAAATATACAAAGCAGCTTAGCTACCTTGCAGGCTCATTGTTCTTACTGAAACAAGCTGTTCAGTCTAACTGCAAATATTTGGGGAATGTAGTTCTCCTCAATGTTGCCTTTTATAGATGGAACATCTTTCTTTTATTATTAGGCAAGCTAAAAAATCCTAATTTATCCTGGATTGTTGACAAAAGACTCCTCTTTGACGTAGGGCGAAAGAACATGTTGGTCCTATTATTGTTGGTTACAAAAAAGGCAGTTGTTTTGCACTCCCTTCCCCAGGAAAGCCAAATAAATTGAAATGGATTTGTTCGATATCCAAAAAAAATCACCTTCAATAAAGTTTGCCTAAATAGCTAGCTGATTTTCTGAGTCTAAAATGGCATACAGGTTGAGCTGTTGTGCTCACAACCAGACCACAGTAAGAAAATGCCGTCTTTCCAACAAATCCAAGAGTAGAAAATACTGTAAGGAACATTATTTGTTTGTTTAGCCAAATCCAATGAGACAGTGTTTACCTTTATACCCCTTTATCTACATTTTCATACCTCTTTATTTCAAACTTTGAGCCTCCACCATTGTAAAAGTATCTATTTGAAAAAAGTGCATTAAAAGTATGATAGATCTACTTTAAAGAGGATATGTGGCTACCCTACATATCAGCAATAGCAGAGGGTAAAAGATGTTAGAGCCTTATACTGAAATGCATGGTAGTGAGGAGGGTTGGTAATGGATATTGTTTTCTTTTTTTAAACTGAGAATACATTGTACAGTAAATGGAGTTTATTAATAATTTTCTCAGAACATAAAATAAAGTCATTCTCACACCCAAGTTGAAGGGAAGCGCTGGGGTGGAGATTTTGGCGCTTTTTGTATGTGGAGTTCTGCTGAGTCAGTTAATAAAGTTGGAGTGAGACACTGAGACCTCTTCTGTCGTCTTTACATACCTCCACAATAGCACTATTTCTGCTGCTAACCTACAATCATTGAGGAATGATCATTTTGTTTGACTCTTTTTTTTTTTTTCACAAATTACTATTATTCTCATACCACAAAATATTTGAAAAAACCCCAACAAAAATAAAAAAAATAAATAACACAAGTATTGTATCCAAAAATGTACCAAATTTAATACAAAAATGAAAGTCGAGCTTACAGTCAGAAAAGTGAAGGCAGTCAAATTCAGTAAACTCAAAGGAGTCAACAGGCAGATGGTGCACCTGAAAACCGGCAGAAGATCTTCATGAACAAGAGCAAACAAGAAATGGAAAAACAAGTGGAGAACGCAAATTATCTGGCTGCATATCAAGACAGCAAGAGTTCAGCAACAGGCTAAGAGGTAGCAGCTGGGTAAGCACTTACTGTATCTAGTAGATCAGGTGGTTGGCAAATCACTCTATTTTTTGAGTACTGGACAAATGAGCAATGTGCAATCTGCTGTGACAGAAATGAGTATGCATTTTTATTAGTTTTTTAAAGTTTGATTGTGATTTAAGGGAGATGAAATGAGCCAGAAAAGGACACAATATGTGATGAAAGCAAAATTTACCTTTATTATCAGGTGTCATGACCAATAAGACAAACACAATCTGCTCCTGTCAATCATTTCAGTGACCATGTGAGCTGTATTTATTACTTGCAGCCCTGTAGGTCAGCTGCAGATTCCAAATGCATCACATGTACATTATAGCAATGCTAATCAATAAAAAGGCAGAACATATTTTGTTATGCATGATAAAATATGTGTATGGATATTTATGTGTGTATGTATATATATATAGCATTCTGCCCTTATTGGGAAGCTCTGCTTTTCCTTTCCAGTTGAAAGCTGAATTAGACTGAACTATATAGAGTAATAATGGATAAGCCACCAGGAAAGTAACTGTGAAAATATAAAAACAAAAAGATATTTTGTCATTATGTGTGTGACATTAGTGGGTGGTTTTCTAGACTATCACTGTCAGCGCTCCAAAGAGCTCATCCTTGTAGCAGTGTCATTTCAAACACCACAGCTGACTGAGCCTGACTATGAACTCCAGAACCCTGGATGAAGCCCACTAAGATCAGCTCATACTTCTTCAGTTATGCCTCACATGGAAGCTTGAATACTGACAATAAATCATCTTTCTTTCTGCTTTGTATGAAGTGTCAGTGAGTACTTAATATCTTTTATGAACAGAAACACTACAGAGAACCCAAAACATTCATATTTGGCAACTTGCAACCAATTTAGGAAAAGGTCTTTGACCACCACTGACTGCTAGAAATAGTCTACAGATCCTCTACCCTCCTCTATTATCATTCTTTACTGTAGTTCTGTTGCCATTTCATCTTTTTACTCCTCAACAAACTCTTGCATCCTTCTTTTGCCGCATCTCGTCTGTGCCGAGTGCCACTGTGTCAGCGTTTTCATCACAATACAGGGGTGACATTTCAAGCCGACAGATTAGGGCCGCTCTCCAATTAATTTTGCTTTCCTTTGCCTGTTAAATACACAATCAAGCAAAGGCAAAATGTCAGTGAAACAAACGAGGTGCCGCCATGTGGCTGACAATTACCGCCAAGCACCTCAGAAATGCCAATATGTTAAAGTGGGAGCAGTGTGTGAGATGAATGGGGACAAACGGCAATCTTTGAGATGCCTTGTTGTTCCAACATCACTAAAACAGGCATGTCAGCGCTGCCAATGTTATCTGATCTAGTGACAGACAACATGTAGATGCAAAGGTCAAATGTTCCTCAAAGTTTTTATCCGATTATATGTTACATAGCCACTAATATCTTTATTAATCCAAATTATTTGTAGAATTAAATGAAGGACTGCTGGTTGAAGAGAGGGAACTCGATGCATGGCGATTCAGAAAACGAAAATAAAATAGCTGAATACCAAATTATTATTATTATCCAAATTATTATGAAAGTTATTAAAGCTTTAAATTGCATTTTTGTACAGTTTACTTTACTAACTGCTCAAACAGGATTATTATTATTAGTGGTAGTAGTAGTAGCTAGGCAACACAGTGCTATCGTACAATGGCACTCAGATGTTCCTTGCTAATCACGTTAGCTAGTAGTCAGTGATAATGGTTGTTTATTACTGCCTAACTCTTTCCTCTAATTCATCATTTTTGAAAGTGGCATGAACATAAAACTTGGGATTTAAAAGGCTTTCTAAGAGGATTTCATGCAGCCTAAGATACTTCTTCAGAAAACTGTCTGTACTTACCCTCTCAGATAGGTGTACAACTTAGAGACTGGAGTATTACTTGAATATTAGATTGACAGTTTATATTCTGAACAACAGCGTATAAACCCTACAGGACAATATTTTTTAATATAATACTGCCCAATATGTTTTGGTTAGACTTATTCCCTCAATACTGCAGGTCAAATACTCACCACTGTGTTACAGGCAAACACAGACATAGAAAACCTTACTGATATACACATGAGTAAGCCTTGCCAATTTGTTAAAAATAAATTCAGAATAGGTATAAAAAAGAGAAAAAAATACATTGTTTTTGGGAGCATAGCACTGTAATGTTGTCCACAGATGACCCTTTGTGGAGGAGAGTGGACTACGCTGAAGGAGAATCAAATCTACTACAATGAGAGCCAACCCACGTCGGGGCTGATCAGGATTTCAAGCTGTTCCTGTTGGATAGTGATTCATTATGAGCACACCAAGTCCATCTGTTGATTCTGCTCTAAGCCATGGATGTCTCTCTGCTACATATCTCATAGGGCTAAATGTGCCAAACCTGGGTGAAACGCACCCACCTGTCTCCTCCCACCCAAGAGAGGAATGGTGGAAAACCAGTCCTGTGTACTGCTAGAGGGCTACATTGTGTTTGTCAGGTTGAGGAAACAGAAATCCTCCTCGCTTTTCCAAGTTAGTTTAATCACCACCTTTTGCCAAAATGCACAGCAGGCCCAGCCTTTGATTGACTTGGCCCACAGTCAGCTAAATGCAATTTGTTGCATAAATGCTAAATCGATGGGTCCTTACACCAATAGAATGACACGGCAGTGTTACATGATAGTAGAGTCAAGGGTCTTCACAGCTTATGGTCATGGAGAGATGCCAAGATTCTAAAATGATTCCGAAATGCAAAATCTCTGAAATTCTTGCAAAAAAGCCCCCAAAATGCATCTATTTTATTTCTAGCTCACCTTGCAATTGAAAGCCTACATGAATATGTTTTCACAGACAAGAAATACCTGCTCACTTGGCACTTACTGACAAGGTCCATCTCTCACTGAATGAATACTGATTATATCATATTATAAAAGATCTTCTGATGATTAGACATCTCTCAGACCCACTGAGAGATGTCCGGTCACCTTATTCATCCACAGGGGAACAATTCATATATTCCCAGATACCTTGAACAATAAGACTCTGGGCATGTCTTTTTTTACCCTGAACTTTTTTTTCTCTTCCCCTTTTACTGACACCAAGAAGATGAAAGGGGGAAAAGTGATAAAAATGTTTGTGTGTGTGTGTGTTGCACTACTGTTTGTGTACGTTGTAGAAAGTGGGGGAGATGAGAGAGACCAGGACAGGGAAAGAGAATGAGACAGAGAAAGAGATGAGATTTGTGATCTCATCTGTTCACCCGGGGCCTCTCTCCAGAGCAGCCTTTTACTGTCGTCAATCATCTCCATGGAGACATCTTAAAAGTCTGATGGATGGGAGGCTTTGATGCATTTCAAACATGGCTGTGATACACGTTGGAGAGAATGTGGATGGAAGCCACTCACCTTGCGTTGGGCTTGATTACACCCCCAAGCAATAGAAAGAGTTGGGCCTCTAGTTAAAGTGCAGTAGTGTTACAGGTCACTGACAACAATAACAACTGCCAAGAATATACATGAGTGTTTTTTCCTTTTCTTATACCTGCAGTTCACATAAACAGGTAGAAATCTGCCAGCTTGGATAAAATAATGAGTACAGAGAGGAGAAATTCCTAGTGATTACACATAAATTACTGCATGTGTTGCTGGGTAGTCATCACATTACATGAAGTTTTCTTTAATAGAGTATTAGCATGGACTTTGACTTAGAAAGAAACAGTTTTAAATGTCACAGCCATGGTTCATGGTTATTCCACATAAACTATTTTTTTCAGATAATAAGACAGTCTTAAACATGTTATGTATATTGTTACCTTCAAACAAAGAGGATTGCTTGAGAAATACAGTGGAATTAATTATTATTTTAAAGGATTAGCCAATATTATGGTGTTAGTATGAGCTTACTGGCACTGTCAAATTAAAATAAAAAATACTAAATGTTAAGATATTAATATTTTATTTCTGGCAGATACATACATAGATTAGTACCCCAGTACTCTCACATTCGGCTACATGAATGCCAATGTAATATTGCTCATGTATAACCACATTTTTAGTTGAAATTTCTTTGTAATTAAGTGGTAATATCTTGTTGTTGTTTATATAATTCCCTCATTGTTTCCATCTTAATTTCTTACTATTAGCACATTATTATTCAACTAATAGTAAAATGCTGCTGAAATCAATTAATATGCTTAGACCATACCACTTATCCAGAAAGCATGCACAGCTTCAGGGAAGTATGAGCATTAATATATTTAAATGGAAACCCTCGAAACAGAGATCTTTGCTGTATTTTTCTTTCTTTTTCTTTCTTTTTTTTTTTAAATACTTTTGCAATTTGGAACTTTTATGTCTTTATGCTAAGCTAAGCTGGGTTAATATTATTGGGATTTGTACAGCAGCATCAATTTTCTGCTCTAACTTTTGGGAATGTGCATATTTCTCTTTAATGGATTTAGACTGAGTACGAGTTAATTGTAAAGAATCAGTTAATGCAGTAAGGTCTGTAGGTGCAGGACAGATATGAATCTGTTATCCTTTAACGAGGCAGGAGTTTAAATGAGGTTAAATAATAATAAAGTTTAGGATTTCTCTATTTCATGTAGGTAACTGTGTGTACTGCCATATAAGCAATTGTTCATCTGCAGTTGGGTCTTTATTTTATTTCAAGAGTCAATTTAAACCATACAATTATGTAGATTTTTAATTATTATACTTGAGTAGGAAACAGAGCTGTAAGTCTAAAAAAAGTAAGTCTATATTACTGTTCTTGAGTGATAGACTTTAATGTAATATACTGCAGTGGGATATACACACCAACAAAATGGACATGTGATGAAAAATCTATATTCTATAGGAAACACAGATGGTTTTCTGCTTGGCAGATACTACTGGTAGATGCCCTTGTCTGTTTCTCAAGAACAAGGTCTCTGTGCCTTGCATTCTCCCTTCCAGCAAACAAACAAAGCTGATGTAATCCTCAGCTTCCTTAAAGCCTGATAAGAGGGAGTCAGGGTCAGTAGGACAAAACAGAAGAAATACATTTGGTGTATCATTAGTGTCTCTCAGGCTCTGCGCAGGATTAGCTGGGCTGCTTTCATTGCAGTTTTACCGCCAAGACCAACTTAGTACTGAACTTTGTTCCTCACCCAAAGGATGTGGAAGTAGAATTCAATATGCTCTCACCTGTTTTTCTGAGATTTTGCAGGAAGTTCAAGTCTTTTGGCTTGCAGCCTTCACAGCACTTACTTTGTCAGCATAATTTACGGCCATTAGAACTGGTAACATAACAGTCCTTCCGAGTTTAACTCTAGAAAAAAAATGCTTTCACTTATACCTAAGGAGGAAAAAAGACAGCAATGACGTCCCAAAGAGCATTCGGGGCTGTAGCAATACACTGTAGACATTTTAAAGTGTAGGATAAAAAAAAAAAAAAAAAAACAACTTACCTCCTTTCTTGTTTTCACTCTTTGTTCTCAAAAATAGATGGCTGTCATTGATGGTGGTAGATTGCTGCTTTTTCTGAGTCTGTCAGTCACAGAAAGAAAGTTTTAGTCAGCTCCAAAGATGACATTTTACACCTGTAACTTCAGGTATAAAACTGCATGATGATTCTTAAATGATATCTCTTTATCACCTATTCAGGTTGTAAATCGTGTTTTTAAAAAGTAACTAAGTAATTAATTACTTTTGAAAATAAGTAATCAGTAAAGTAACGGGATTACTTTTTGGGAAAAGTTACTTGAAAAAAGTAATCAGTAATTAATTACTGATTACTTTTTTCAAGTAACTTGACCAACACTGGTCGGTAGTGCTCAGAATTATTGGGTGCTTTTATTCGAAAACAGACGAACAGAGTATTTTACTCACTCTAGAGATTTAGCCTCTTTCGTTTTTTTAGTCTAAGTCAGGGGTCGGCAACCTGCAGCTCTTTAGTCCTTATAGTGCGGCTCCCCGTGGTTTGGGAAAATAAATTAGAAGTATTTAGCTGAAGTGTATTTTATTTATGTTAGTTCTTCTTTTTTTTAAACTTGTACTTCTAAATTGGAAGATTATTGTGATATTGAAATATAAAAATAAAATTAGATTATATTATTTTCTCATCGCTCAAAATAAGCGTCACACTCGCGGAAGCCCGTGTACCCGCCAAAACGCCGTGCATTTATCGAGACTTTCAACCCCAGGTAGGCCAATTATGGATCTTCGGATCCACATTATGTCAGCGGCTATTCTCCACTGTGAACTATGTTAAAAACAAACACCGCTCACGCCTCACAGATGACAGCTTATAGTCCTGCGTAAAGATGAAAGTGACTTTGTACAGCCCCGATTTGCAGACGCTGTGCGCATATGGGATATGCGCAGCGGTTCAGGAACAGAAGTCCCATTGTAAACATATCACGGCAGACCCGACAATGTTTGCATGAACATGCTTTTCAGCATCTCTTTATTGACCACTTTTCACACACGGTTGCTGTACGCATAGCCGGCTGTAGCTTTTCAGCTCACAGCCGGACACACACCAACACAACAGCATAGATAGCACAGACGTTAAGGCGGCGAGGCATGATTGTGGGTGCCGCTCAGGTGTGTCCGACTCCCATACAGCGGCACTGCAGACCACGCCCCGCCACACACATTAACCTGGTAAAATACATATTTAGACAGAATTTTGCAAATATCTATTTTTCATTTTTCAGCAGCATAGTGCTTTTTTTCCAATTATTTTTTAAAAGTCAGGTCAAGGCTCCAAAAGCCCAAAGGCGATATAAGGGTGGCGGCTCACAACAGTTTTTGTTTGCTGGATCATTTTAGTTCAGCTGGGTGTCTTTCCTTTTGTTATATTTCTTTAAGAGTTCAAAATGTGTTAATTACATAAATAAAATGTAACTTTCTCTGTAGCACTTCATGGATTTCATAAGCAACACACCTTAGTTGTTCACACAAAGTATAAAGGTAAAAAAACAATATATACAGTGTTATCTTCATTTTAGATGTCAAAAAGTATTTGCGGCTCCCAGTGTTTTCTTTTGCGTGGAAACCAGGTCCAAATGGCTCTTTCAATGTTAAAGGTTGCTGACCCCTGGTCTAAGTAGACTAATAAATGTTTAAGTGTCTCATTTTGTATCTTGTGTAGTTTATTCTTTATGAAAAGTTCTAAAATTTAATGGGGAATCTTTTTAAAAAAATATTCTAAAAAAGATTTTGGAAAAGGATAAAAGAATCTTGTAAACACTCCTGTCCCAGCTTGTTGAAAGAATCACATCAATTGGGAATAGTTATAACTGCAGCCAAGGTTATTGCTTCTTCAGAACATCATTTGTTACTGTATTTTGCGAGAGTTTTCGTATGGCAATATAATGACATTATGTAACTGTGAAGCTAAAAATAAAGATATCACCAAATAAGTGGAGCTATCCTATGCCATTAAGTCGTATGCTGTGACACACTAAAATATTTTCAGCAATTACGAGAACAGTCTTACATCCGTCATTTTTTTATTGTTGCGAACAATTGAGAAACTATGTTAGTTGTTCGTGATAAAAGTATAAGAACTTTGAAACCACTGGAAAACTCTTCTTGAAGCTTAGTCACAATCTTCCTGATGGAGTTTTCTATTTTAAATCCACCTTTTGGACATATGTCAGTACTTTAAAGTAGGCCAAAGCCACATTTTTATTCTTGGACTCAATTTGCAGACTATTAGGGGGAAAAAATCATTATTTATCTTATAGTGGGCTTTGTAGCCCCTCAGTTTTCCTTTTTTTTTTTTTTTTTGCTTCCTTAAGGGTCTCCTCCCTAAATTGGTCCAATGTTCATACTACTAACAGTCTCCGACTTTGTCTTCATATGTTTTGCTTGTGCTGTTGTTACATCCTGTGAGGCTGGGGGGGGTCCCATTTCACTGCAGGGCAACTTGTATGTGACAAATAAAGGTTTTCTTGACTTGACTAAATAAATATTGAAAAAATATTTTGATTAGCCTTGACTGACTGACCTTTTTCCTATTGGGAATCACCTTCTTTCTTTGCAGTTGTAAAGAAGGAAGGGATGACCCTGATGAAGGCCACAAGCCGAAACGCGTTGGTCAATTATTAAAGTTGTTCATCTTCCCTCAAGTGTTGCTGGAGTTCCTGCATTGTGAAAAGAGAGTGGTTAGCCAGGTATTCAGGTTAATGTAAAGCAGGTTTTCCAACAAGTTTCTGAAGAGGAGGGAGGAGACAGGTGAACACAAGGCAGACAGAACTCAAACGAGCAAGTAATTGCACAAGAGGCCTGAACTATGCTACCACACAACCTGGCAAAGACTGGATGTGAGAGCAGTTTGGATGGATTACAGGATCACCAGCAAGAGACTTCCAAGACAACTACTAGGCATCACCAGAGAAGCAGTTAGTCACACCCACATTCACACAGGGAAAGAAAGAGAGAAGGCAAATCCACACCTGGAGGACAAGGGGTAACTATCACAGGTACAGGTAGAACTATTCACAGTGACATCACCAATACAAATAAGATGTTCAAGTAAGTTAACATGTACAACACATTGACGCATTAAGTAATATACAAATAGAATGAACCCATCAATTAACGTCATTTATTACAGCAGTGACTATCCCTCCATGCCAGGCCTGCTTCTTTTGCATGCCACCTATGTTTTTCCAAGCCACAACACATCTCAAAACGTTCATGCTGTCTGACTCGTTTTCAGTCTTCATTAGCATCTGTCAAATGCAGCACGTCTCTTGTATACTTCACTCTCACAGGATGTTATTTGTGTGTCCATTATGGAGAGCCAGGTCGTGCTGCAGTGACCTCTGCAATATATTTTACAGAAAGCTCTAGTGGCCTTCAGCCCTCTACTCCGGCTGGAACATGTTGTGGTGCGACAGATGTCACATTAAGCAACACATCCACATGCCATCAGCCTGCTTCCAAAATCCTGCCACTGTCACTTTGCAATGGCCTTTCCACTGGACACGTACTGGGCTGTATCTGTAGATCTGTGCGTGAGCATTAACCAGTTAGGCAAGGGTCTCCGAGGCTTAGGCCATCAGAGTCATATTGGACGTGTGCACATGTTTACACTTAAACACACACAAGGGCTCTCTAAAGTATCTCTCTGAAGTGCTGATATTTTCTTTCATCCCATCCAGACTGAAATGATCCGTGCATGCTTTTGGACATAATGGCGGGGTAATTTTGTTTCAGTGCTGTTATGTTTCATCTGAGAGCTACTACACATTATACAATTAGGTTTTATTACAAAACAATAAAGCTATGCTTTGCTAAAACCACAGAGACCTCGGAGAGACAGATTTAAAAACCACTTTTCTCTTGGCTGACCAAAATACATTTTCAGTGCAATATCCTCAAAAATTATTTTTCTTTTCAGTCAAACCTCATTTTTGTATCCATTATGTTATTTAAGTCAAAGATGAAATGTCCTGCAGCTTGTGACACTTGACCAAATATTCTGAGAAACATCTGCCACGAAGCCCGTAGCAAGCTTTAGAGCTGAACCTGTAAAGATGGCAGTAGGAATATCTTCAGACCACTCCGTCTTTCTTTAGAAGTGCAGGGATTACAAAAGCTGTTGAAAACTGAAGAAAAAAAATCTCTGTGGATACTAATTACTTTGAAACATACAGCAATAGACGAGAGAAGACCACACAAAAGCAGAGGAATGATATTGATTTTCTCTGGCTTGCCAGCAAGTCACACATCAACCGACACAGTTATTCCAGAAGTTTTTATTTACTATCTCTTCAGTGTCTCAGATGCTCTTCCCAACCTTTGTATAGTTTCCTCTGCACTTGCACACAAGCAAAAGTAACTGTTGCAGGCAAACAAACTTTAAAGGTTTTTTTTTCCTTTCACCTTTAGAGCAGTGGTGTTCCATATGAAGTTTAATTTACCGCTTTATTTTTCATATATTTTGACCTCAGGTCCATCAATGCCATAACCACATGATCATATCACTGTTTATGGATTACCAAAAATAACCTCTAACTTTAACTGTTAAAAGGCTAACAGCTACAGCAAAACATATTTTGTGCATCTTAGATCTCTCTTTGATTTTATTTTTGTGTGTGTGTGTTGAATAAGGAGTGTTTTCATCAAGTTTTACATGTCAGTAACATCCAGACGTGCATTATTATTATTAGCTGAGAGACAGGCTAACGCCCAGAGCCACAACGCAGTGTGATTATGCTTGCCCCTGCAGTTCAAAACAGATGCTCTTCACCAGCACTGGCAGCATGAAAGAGCCCGAGGCAGGCAGCTATTTTGGGTAAATTAGTAAAGACAACAGTTGTTCCCCAGGTTGATGCTGCCACGCTGAGGTGTGGTGCAAGGCGACAGAGTGGAAAACACAGACTCAACCTGGGCAGAGCAACCCTGCGGGCGTTTGTCATTTGGAGGGACTCCAGCCGACAGGTGGCTGCTGTGGTCGACTGCTCCCCATGCACCTCATCCAGGTAATTAGCCATTCAGCTCAGGAACGCAGGAGAAGAGGGCAGTCATTGACAGAGACAGGTATAATGAAGACGGGGTTACTGTGGAGACATTATTTTTGTACACTTCATATTTGTGCATGCTGCCTCCTGTTCGACTAGCAGCCTCTGGATTTTACTTCATACAACACCATCTTTTACTGTCAGAAACCAGTTGCATGTTGCAGGTAAATTCCATAATACCCCTGACTTTCCATGTCCCAAGAGCTAGTTTTAACAGCTGGGGAGTGCAATGGCAGGTCATCCAGCCTTGACTGATGCCCAATGCACGTTGCCCTACAGCACCTCCTGCAGGTTGTGAGCCCATGATGCCTATTCGGGCTGACTAGGTCTCTCTCAAGCTTCCTCCTTGGGCCTGCCTTCAGGGTTGGGTGGCAGTAACCCTGAGTCAGGCAGGGTAAACTGGTCTCTTAGTCATATCTTCATGGGGGTTTTGTGACTCACTCATTATTTCACCCCTCATTTAAGACCAATAGGACACCCTACTAGGGCCAAAAGCCCCTTATAATTATGGGAATTATGGAATTTACCCATACTGTGGTAAATTCTTCTACCACAGTAAGGTGGTGACTGGTGGAAAGGTGGCCATTGATCATGGATGCAAGCAGTGGCAATGGGCTACCTCTGTAGCTGGCGTGGTTGGGCCTTCAGTCATTTGGGAAGGAACTCAGAGTGGAGCCACAACTCTTCAATGAAAGGAACCAGTTAAGGTGGTTCAGGAAACTGATTCTAATACCTCCTGAGTGAAGTGCTGTCAAGAGGAGAAATTATATCTTTCAGCTGGCTTGGGAATGCCTTGGTGCTTCTCCAGAGGAACTGGAAAAGCAGATGGATGGCTGAACTATCTGTTTCTACAATTGGATTCAATAATAGAATTCAAAATTGTAAATAATTACACTTTTGGCATACTATGCAAAACAACATGATCAGTGTAACAGAGTTGTAATAATACCTGACACTGCCTCCACAGGAACTGTAGTGACAGCAGTATGCTAGTAGAGCTCCAGCTGCTCCTGGGCTCTGTCTGTGCCTATACAGGAGGCATTCGTGCACAGTATTGAGTTTCTGGCCAAGCACGACGTGCAATTCACAAAAAGAGACATCAAGCAAAAATATATGCTTTAACTTACATTTATGGCAACACACAGAATATGAAGATTTGTAACAGTTTTAAAAATTGCAACATACTGTACACCCTTTCTGTCACTGCTAACTGTATTTTCCCCTGTTTGTCTTTCAGCAAGATTATGGAACAACTATCAGGCTGAATTTGGTAAGTATTTTATTCTGTACTTTCAAGGAGAAAACACTTCTCAATGCTCAGCTGATGGGCATCTTTCTCCTCGTAGTACAAGGGTAACAGCCAACTCCAGTTCATTATAAGCTTGATTACTTATTATGCTATTGTGCTCATATTTAGCATCATATACTAATTATATCTAATTGGCCAGTCAAACCCCAGTAACCCCTCCAGTGCTACATGAAACCATTGACCTCTACAAACAAGCATTAAGAACCTGTAGTGGTAATGGGTAGCCATTTTCCACAGCATTGTTCTAATAATGATTTCTCTATGCCCTTTTAGGGGTCTGAAGTTTTGTGACTAGGTCTTTTTTGAGAAGCGCAATATGGTTGGTAGCTCACTGTTTGAGTATTCGCCACACAGTCAGAGTTGAACGTTCTATAAATGGCCCAGTGGATAGTTGTGGTTGAGTCAGCTTTGAGGGGCAGTAAATGGGGAAAAGGAACTATGTAAATGGAAACCTGGCTGGTGGTGCTCTGTTGGGAAATCAGGTGGCCATTTGAATATTCAACCCCAGGGCCAGCGCTCTAATTCCTTTCCACTCAACATGCCACACAAGGAGAAAGGAAGTGACAAAATGGCAAGGAGTGCAGAGACAAGAATTTGCATTTTAATGTGCCTGTCGGAATCACTTTGGATAAGAGCTGGGAGTATGAGAAACCACATAACCCCAAGGGTCGCCACCATACAACCTATAATAGCCGACACCCAGAAAACAACATCCTGCATAAGAGGAAGTTGTTGCTAAACAGGAAAGGGGCTTGAGAGAGGAGTGTAAATTTAGATCTTTAAGATGGATAAAGAGCTATGTAGGTTGAAGAAAGATGGTCAAATATATTTTTGGAAAGATAAAGTTTGTCATCAGCAACAAACACACAAACAACTCTTCTGGTGGTAAACGTTGTCATTAATTGCCGTGACAGTTAAATTCTGAAGATTGCCTTCCTGAAGGACAAGTGAATTTATCACATCTGGATAAACAACCAACTGTCTAAGCAACAACTGCAAGGACAGGAGCTAAAGCATTCAAACACATAATTATTCTTTTCTATTTGTACTTAAAGCTATGGAAATATTTTAATTCCCCAGCTCAGCAACAATGAAGAAGCAGTTTTTTGTCCATCTCCACAATACTAACAGAGGAAAACTACAACGTGACTGAAGAAGTTATTCTTAAAAGCGGTGCCACTCTCTTAATGTCCTCAGTCACATTGTCAGCTGGCAGAAGGTGAGGTACGTATTGAACGCCTTGATTAAATCAGTTCAATTTTATCCCGTCGTTAGAGAGTGTATCTTTCCACATATCGATGGGTGTGTGTCATGCCCTGGCAGACGCAAGGACACTGAGTGAGTGGCACTCACACCTCCGCTGTCACAGATTGTCAGAGAGCAGACAGCAAGGCAGCAAGGCCAGACATCAGGATGCTATTGAGAAACCAGAGTCATCCTAGAGCAATGCATCGTTGAGGCTGATTCACCTCAGTGTTGAAACTATCTGTCTGCTCAAGGTCCTCTTTACAGTATAGATAAATGATATTGTCTACTTGGAAAACCAAATAGCCACCTCTAACTTTGTCTGTCAATAGCCTGAAAATGTAATAAATACATTTTCTTTAATTATATCAACCCTGACATGATGAATTCTTTGGACTTTTTGCTTTCACATTTCACATTGCAATTAATAATATATTACCTTTTGCCTCCAAGACCTATTTAAATGTAACATAGAACAAGTACAGAGTTTATCTTTACATTTTTACATGCTCTAGTGACATTTTTATCATGCAACAATACAATGATTATATTCCAAATTTTAATAATATGTATGTATTAAATTCATAGTAACTACATAAATTGCTAAAAAGTACGGAGCCCCGCAGGGGACATGGGAGAAAAAAAAAAATTAGGGAGAAACTCCAACAATGGCGGCAGCTACTTAGTTGTAATATTACTCTTTCTGGGTCACAAAATACACTTTTAAGATATTTTGAGGCGTGAATGTAGTTGTGTAAACGTCAGATACCTGCTCGGTTTACAAGACATCACATATTTGCAAAAGTGCTCCGACGTTTTTGGAGATCTGACACCCACTAGCTCGAAGCTAACGGGCGGTCGAGACCTACTACAGCCGGGAGGAACACCGCTTTCCCGGCACATCGTGCCTCGACCTCCCGCTCGGTTTCGAGCTGGCGGCCTCCGAAGAACTTTTGCGAGCTCTCGCAAAAGTTTTGCGAACTCTCGCAAAAGTCCGTCTTAATTTTTTTTTCCTCCCTAATTTTTTTTTCTCCCATGTCCCCTGCGGGGCTCCGTAAAAAAGGGCAATAAACAACAAAAATTGAAAATAATTATTTTTGGTTTTGTTTTTAAACATTTTTCTAGTTACAGAAATGTTCAATTTATGCCCCTTAAAATTTTAAATGTGGTTTCCAACCCCAAAAATATTTTGAGTTTCTTCATAATTTAATTTTTGAGAATTTTAATAAACTGCAGCAAAAACAAAAACACGCATCATTGTGTGCAAATTGCAAGAAACCAGCATGTGCATCAAAATAAACTATTTTCAATAGTGCAATCAAAGTTCTAAGTGTCCCAGGAACTATACAGTCTCAGGATGATCACTGTGTGGATGTGGAGAAGAGGAATAGAGGACCCAAACGCAGGACTGATGAAGGACGTGAACTGTGTTTTATTATGCTGACAGGATGAACAGAACATAAGACTAACTGACTGACTGAAGGGTTGGCTGAACTGAACTGAAACACATACGGAAGTGATGATAACAAAAATGACAAGACAAGGAACAGAGGGAAACTGAGGGCTTAAATACCAGGCTAATGATGATGATAGGAGACCAGTGAGTACACAGCTGAACTTAATCTAACTAATCACACACGGGAAGTGGAACAGGACAAAAATGCACACACATCAAGGCTAACATAATAAAAAAAGGAAACATGAACATGTACAAACTGAAAGGCCCCGGAGAAAAAAAAAACACAACATTACCTGTGAAGTTTTTTGCATGTAATGGTGGACATGTGACAGTTTGTGCTGACAACGTAATGATGTTTATTGCAACATATGAAGTGCTTAGAACCGCTGATCAGATCGACAAAGCGTATTTCTGGAGTATAATGTTATTTGTTGTTGCATGCGCTTTTTAAGCAATTTTTGCAAACCCATTAGTCGAAGGAAACCACAGCGTGGGACAAACTGGATGAATGATATGCAAGTAAAACTCCTTATTTTTCATATGCAAAAAACCAAAAGACAAATTCTTGCTCTAGCTCATTTGATTGCAATTCAATCGGTATTTTAAAAATAGTTCGGCAAATAGGATCGCGGGCTCTCCCGTCAGCTTTTACGGGTTAAAAGGAACATTTAAGATAGGCTCAGTATTAGGTCTGATGTACTTCTAATCCCAGCAAAATGTCCTTAGTGAAAATGCCTGAGGCACAGTTATGTGTAGATATAAGTGGAGTCCATCTTCAACATCATTTGTCCATTATACCCACTATCCCTTGTCTGCTGATGTCCAAACCATCTCAGCCTTGCCTGTCTAACTTAATCACCAAATTGTTCAAACCAACACTTTACTATACTCCCTTCTAATCCTGTCCCTTCAAGAATCTTTAGCTCTTCAACTTTGCTACCTCCAACTCCACCTCCCGTCTTCTCCTGTCTGTTTGTCACCATCTTGGCAACTATCGGGAAAAAAACAGGAAAAAAAATAAACAGACACATTTTCCAGTCTATAAGTGAGAAAATGGGAAAGTGTCAGAATTTGGCAAATAAGCAGATGTATTTAAGAACCACTTAAAACAAATAACTAGATTCTGTGGGTAATAGTTAATGAGTCTGAGAGATTTTGCCATGTTTCAGTGGCATCTTGCTGTGGAATATTTTAGAAAACAGTCATTAACTGATGTTGGACAATAATAGAATATGAGCTTAACTGACTATAATTTCTAGTGCCAAATAGTGAGGGCAGGAGCTTTTAATCATCTAGCCGAGTAATCACGTTCCAAGTTGTGACACATGCCAGTCTACATGGCTACCACAAAATGAGAAGTGAAAACTGCTAATCAGCAAAAGCAATAATTTGGCTGGTGCTGAATCGCTCTTTAAACTTGGCGGCACCTTAAAAGCTGTAATCCTGTAATGATGAAAACATTTACTTCAAGGTGTGTCGGTATGGTTGTCATAAATACAGATGACAGGTAGAGTGCAACAAAGCACACTTCGGCTCACACCCAGTTCCACCCATAAATGACTCTCTGTGTGATGATAAATACAACAATCATATATCACTCAAAAATAGACATTTATTGTAATACAAATGTCTACCAAGTCATAAACGTTGGATGGTAATCGCTCGTTTTTGTCTGTCCCTCTACACTGCCATGCTCCACTTAACTGACAGCCTTTTGTTTCATCTTTCACCATGTTATATCCCGAGCCTGTTCCAACCACAATTACTACATGTGCTTCCATTAAATGGAGGCTCTAATTTTATCTTTTACCTTTTGGGTGTTTTAAAGGCACTGCGATGGTGACTCATTGCAACAGTTCTGGTCCCTGTGCCCTTCACAGCAACTTCCTTTTCCATTCTAAAAACTGACATTTTGTCAACTTGTTTGCTTTCCCATTAGGAGTAGATGAGAGTTTCGACCAGCTTGGGTCTCTGCATTCGGCACATAGTGGTCCAGCACAGGTTAGCAGGAGGATAGCCTCCAGCAAAAAGAGGAGAAATGATGCTCCCGGCTATTCCTGCGTTAAAGTCTTTTCGTCATGTGTCTGTGTTATCTGTGCAACAGAACTGTCCAGTGTTTATTCTGTTCTCACCCTATGACAGCGTGGAGAGGTTAAAGACACCCACGACACCGTGCTGCTGACAAAGCATCTTTTGCAGCAGTCTTTGTGCACAATCAACAAAGGTTACTTGTAGTAATATCCCTAGTTGAGCTAAATTTTTTAAAAGGAGCAGGAAATATAAAAGAGTAAGGAAGAATTGTTTGCAACTAAAGTCATTCAGGTGAGATCAGTCAAAACAGAGTCATTGCAATAATACAGTAACCAACATGAACTGCAAAGCCAGCATCAAATCCTGCAGGGTTTTACTGTTTTTTCCAGGACTTTGCTCCCAACATGTCCACAACTTTTCTAACTTTCCTTTGTTTTTTCTTCTCCCCGATTTCCCATTCACTCCATTTTCTACACATCCAATATCTTTCATAATTGTCATTTAGCCTCTCAGTCAGTCTGGCTTGCTTTCTCAGGGCCTCCCTTGTTCACTAAATGCTATACCATTCTGTTGTAATCTGACCCAGCCTTCCATGCCATTATTGCACCAGCTCTCCCAGATCCGGTCCTAATGCAATTGCAAAAGCTTTTCCACTTTCACTGTTTCCCCATTTTTACTTAATAAACCCTGTCTCATTGTTTTTGGGCCGTAAACAGAATTTCAATTCAATTTAATTCATGCTACTGCTCTGGGTTTTGCAGAAACAACATCTTTCTTGCTTTACCACTTTTTGCAAAGTGTCGTTTGTCAGACGCTGCAAATAGGCACATAGAATTTGAAGAATTGAAGATGATAAAATGAGATTTTGGAGAAAAAAAATGATGAGAAATGATGTTTTTAAATTTCATTTCTGTAATATGACATTTACATGGATTCCAATAACAATTTCAGTGTAACTGTTTATGACAGGGTTGGAGCTCAGACCTTAGCTGTTATTGACAAATGGTGGAACCAAAAGGATTAAACTTAGGTCCTTATATGTGATAACGGTCTTTTTTTTATTTATGGTTTGTTTTGCTTTATAGCTAGAGAAAATGACCAAAAGAGGAACAGTCAACATAATTAGAGCAGGCAAATCAATGCACAAAACTTCCAACTTTCTCTTCTCTCCATCAGGTCTTGTGCGCTGGGCCAGTGGGGACACTTAATTCAGCCTGCAGTCAGAGGAGATGAACCCACACTGTGTTCTTGAACATTCATTTCCTCGAGGGAAACAGTTCCTGTAGGCTTAACATGCAGCTGATGACTCCCTTGATTACCTGCAGCTCTTTCCACTTCTGTCTTGTTGTTGTCCTGCACTCTCTCTCACTCTCATTGGTTTCCATCCTCATTTGACCCTATTGATTTATCCCGCTCATTCTCCTTTTCGTATGTATTTGCACAGCTAATCTGCAGTGCAGCTTTGACCTATTGTCGAAACAATGAAGTGGAAACGAGCTGCAATAGCTGAATGAAAAGCATGGCAATTGTGTTTCAATTGTTCTACGTTAGCGATAGCATCCATGTCAAAAGGTTAGCCAACCAAAATGCTCGCAGGCCTGTAGACAGCAACACAAAACACTAAGAAAGAAAAATCAGTATTTAGATATTTATTCTGTATAGGTTAGTTTATAAAAATTAAAGAAGGTTTGTAATGTTTGGATGAAGATTGATCCATAAATATCTAATCACTAGCTCTAGTAACCCTGAGCTGTTACATCTAAACACAAAAGCTCTGTTTCTTTTGTGGGTTTTCATTCTTCTAGTTTGGTCCACCTGAAGCCACACTGGAGAGGACACTGAAAACAACATTCAAACTGAATAAGACTCTGGAGTTTTTATTTGATTTTTTTTTTTTTGCTCGTCAGAGAAGGGTAGCTTTTTTCAGCTGTGGTAATAAAATGAAAAATACTTCTGTAAGCTTCTGTAAGGGAAATTTTTCCTTAGGTGGGCTTACTAAGGGTCTGGTAGAGATCACTTGACAGAGTCACTCACTAGAGGTGCCTCACAGTTATAATATAAGAATTTAATGATTTAGTGTTCATCTCCTGGTGCCACAGAGCTATAGACATCCAGTTTTGAAAAAGCTTTGGAGAAAGGCCTTGCATAGTCAACATGCCTTCTCTGAGTTGCAATCATTTTTTTTTTTTACTTTTACTTTTATTGTCACCATGCATGCAATGTCTTGTATTCAAAATGAATATATGGAATGTATCTAAGTAGCAGCAAACATGATTAGCTTGTACTATTATCCGTGTTATTGGAATGACTTTGCAGTGACAAATGGTAGCGATTCACTCTATTTTCCAACAACTATAGGAATATTATCATTGAACTGGAGTGTCAAGGCTGTGTGATGAGAAGCACACCTTAGGACTCAGACTTAAATGTTTTAATGCAAATGGGTTTGTTTGTGTGAATGATGGTAAGTTCTTGCGGAAGAAAACTAGCAGGTGATACAAAGACAATGAAACTGTTAGTTTGGAGTGAATGGAGCAGACACGGGGAGATTGGAACATGAGGAGGGTCTTGCACAAGGAGAAGGTGGAGTTACAACTTGGTGACATCTTTACACAAGAACCAAGTGCTAGGAATTAGTCCTGACTGCACTAGTGATGAAACAACCTGCAATGGCGTGAGTGGCAGGACTTGGGTTGATATAGAGTAGTTAGATGATTGAGTTGGGGGTGATTAGTCGATTGAGACCAATCAGGCAGTCAAGTGTGCTATCCAGAGAACGATGCCCAAGAGTGTACACAAACACAGACAGAACCCAAGAGGCAAGGCAGGCCAGCAAGGCAGGCATAGGAATTATGACAAAACCTCCACTACATGCTATTTCTTTTTTGTTTTACTCCAACTATCCGATAAGACAGTTGTTCTTGTAATATTAGACATTTGCTAAAAATGATTCATTCATCCTCATGTGAATTCGAAGCAAATTCAGCATAGCCAAGCTCTCTTTGTGTTAGCTGGCTTGACAAAACTGAACACCTGGGTCAAAGATAACAAGTATCAAGACAGTGTTTAACAGTTTTTTCTGTTAACCAAAGTGTCTGCTTCAAGCTCTGTGTACTTTCACACAAAGGAGGCCATTTGACAGGTCATCAAGTCTTCTAAGCAAAATGAATCAACTGAGCACTGCCAGCTGCTATCAGAAACACTATCAGGGCAATGAGTGAAAGAGGACTTATTATATTAAAATGTTTGTATTACCTCCCAGTCCATTCTCAGTGCTGTTGTTTATATCTGACATGACAGCTGTACATTTAAAGTACATGCACTTAAACATTAAAGGTTTCAACCACTGCAAACATGCCCTATGCAGTCCTCTAAAATCCCACTTGTGTGTCGCATAATGTGGATGACGCTGCATATCAGTTGAATACCGACTGGTTGAGAAGTGTGCCAGAACAGGGAAGGGTGCAACAGTGGTGTTCACTGGGAATGAAGGAAACATCAAAATTAAAAAAAGTATAGTACAAAAAGTACAGAAAGGGGCCTCCGTGGAGACTTTTCACAGTTTTTAACATCAGTTTCACTTCAGCCCTTTATATGTTAGACCTGTTTAAGAGTAGCCCACAAAGTGGTTGTACCGCATATTTTTTGAACTTGCTCACATCTGATAAGGCTCACAAGTTATTATAAGACACCATTTGAATTGTGTTTTCACTTACAGCCTAGTTCCAGTTTCATTTACTGATCGGTTAGATTAGGATTGGGGAAGATGTTAATCCCACATGCTGAACTATGCGATCAGTGCATTCGAGTATAATGCAAATGCAATGGAAATGAGCCTGACAAAGCAACCATGAGATAAGTTAAATTTTGTGAATAAAACACAAGCAGACAAGAAAATATGTGAAACCATCAGGTTGACATGAGAGTCATATTTCGTAGTATCATTATTAAGAACTCTCCAGAGAAAAACTCCCAAGAGAAAGTTTCAAGTGGGTGCTGGAGATATGAAACAAAGTATCCCATCCCTACTCATGTCTATTACTTTCTCTTCATCTGTATTACACAAAAGGCAGATGAAAATGGCATGCCATGGTTAGACCCAACATTTGACAGTAGCAGTTTTATTGTCATTCTCATTATCATAAATCATTTGAACATGTTGGCAAAACTAAACCAATAATTAGTTGTGCTTGGCAGGGAAATGTCCACTTGGCTGCAGGGGATGCTCATTTGTGACTTTGGCACATGGCTTGCAGTTAAATTGTTTGTCTAATACTCTCAAAGAATTACTCCCCATGTAAGTCCAACCTGCATGTCTGGACCGCTCCCAGTTTGAAACACAGTTTTAAACACAGAACGTTTTCCCACCTTAATTCAGATGCTGTGACAATGTTTAGGAATGAAATCTTGGCTATTACACCGTCTCTGAACAACACTGTTTGCAGAAAAAGACCTATAACTGTGCTTTTAGTACCTCTGCCAGACCATTAATTTCACTCCCAGTAAAATAAATGTTCCAAAATAGTCCCAGCTATAAAATTCTAGCACCGTTTACATATCTTCTTTAGCTAATGTGAGACACAGTTCAGATCAGAACTCAATGCTCTGAGACATGCCTGCATGGATCATTACAAACTTCTTTTTCTTTTTTTCAGCATCATTACGATGACATGCTCTTGTGTAGCAAACAATTCTAATTTGAGACCACTGGGGGGGAAAAATCCTTGTGAGTTGCACTAGCATTTATTTTTATATAAACAGCAGATTATATGGCTTCTTGCAGGTGTTGTGGTATGAACCTATTGCTGAAAAAAAGGCACATTTAACATTACAAAATAAGGTCGGAACACGTTATTGTAGCTTTATTTTCATGTATAAGTCGAGTCAGAGGCTGTTTGCTGAGGTTCTGATGCCATCTGTGGGGTCAAAGACTCATTCTCCATCTTTGGTATCTTGAGCATTACCATCTGCTGGGTGTCAAGATATTTGCAGCTTTGCATCATGCTGTGTACTAATGATCATAATTAGATCATGGACATCTCTGTATAGTTGTACAGTCCTGTTGAGTGTCCTAGTGGAAATTCCCTGGTCAGAGACAGGTATTCAGAATAAAACTTTGTAGTTTTAGTTTTGGTGGCCATGTGACCAACTCTGCTTTTTACAGATGTGTGGTGACCTCCAGCTCGCACTGGGAGAGTTTAAGTGATTGAGATTAGAATTAACACCTCCAAGTCTGCTCAGCCAGAAAAGGGTAGAATATCTGCTCCGAGTCAGGGGTGAGCTGTTGCTCAAAATGGAGGAGTTGAAGCATTTCAGGGTCTTGTTTACAAGTGAGAGGAGAGTAGAGAGGTAAACTGACAGTCTAATGTAGTGAAGCAGGAGCTGAGAGTGAAGACCAGGCTGTCCATTTACTGGTCAACCTATGTTTACAAGCTGCGGGTGGGAGCCAAAAGAATGAGATTATACTTAATTTACTTGACTCAGTGTCAGAGATGGGGTGAGGAGCTCAGTCATTTGGGAAGGGGCTCAGAGTAGACTTGGAGCTAGCTGAGGTAGTTTAGATATCTGGCCAGGATGCCTTCTGTACGCCTCTTAGAGAGGTGTTTCAGGCATGTCCTGACTGGAGAAGACCCAATGACAGATCCATGATGTAATACAGAGATTATATCTCTCAGCTGGATCAGGAAAGCCTCAGTCTTCCCCCGGGAGAACTGAAGGAGGTGGCACAGATAACACCCACGAGATAGACGGATGGATACTTTATACTGGGCCTTTCTGTGTGGCATTTAAAAGTTGTCCTCGTATCTCTGTGGGGTCTCTCCAGGTACTCTGGCATCCTCCCATAGTCCAAAGACATCCATGGGATTAGGTTAATTAGGGAGTATGAATGGCTGTCTCTGTGGGTTTGCCCTGGAATAGACTGGTGACATGTTCAGGTTGTACTCTGCCTCTTGGCTTAAGGCCCCTGTGACCCTGAATGGGATAAATGGAAGTCAATGGATGGATGGACGGACATCTTTTTATGCATTTTTTGAGTGTTTTATTTAAACATGGCATATATTTTACCAGCAATATTTGTTCATGAATAAAAGAGATAACTGTCACGGGTTGCCGGGGCAAGCCGTGTGGGAATTATTTAGGACCAGGAAGCGGCAGCTCTGGTGCAAGTGAGTTTAATAACAAAGGAAAATACAAACAGCAATGGCGCAGGTGAACATGAAACAGGAAAACCTAAATTGGGCAAAACTAACAAAACAAACCAGAAACGAAGATGCAGGGAGGCACAGGAAAATACACGGGAAGACGGACGGAGAGAAGCAGACGAACCAGCAACGAGGACGAGGTAACACACACAATAAATGCACACACCAGGAATCAAGGGATGGGAAACAGGATGGGAACACACCTGGAAGACATCCCAGCTGACGAGGCAGGGGAAACATTAACAGAACGCACTGACATCAGACAGGGACCTTCAAAGTAAAACAGGAACACATACACGCAAAGAGACAGACTGAGAATGCAAACTAAACACAGAGACCTTAATACACAAAAGGGGACACCACAGGCAGGGATAACACCAACAGAGGGAACACAACCCACACAAACTTAACACAGACTGGGGGACACAGAACATAGGAACATGTAATGTGAAAAAGGAGCACAAAAACCCATAATAATAATAAACTTAAACACGGAGTCACAGACTCCGGACCATGACCGTAACATTTAGACCAAACAGAAAAATGGGTATACAAACATTCACTTGGAAAGGAAGCAGTGACAGCAAGCAGGCTAATGCAATTTAAACAGGTTGCGTGGGAAGTGACATTTAGCTTTACACAAGAGTATCCACTGAAGTGGACTAGTATTAAAATCAGCTGGTATCAGCTGACCTAACAGGACTTCTGAATGAGCTTGATTTGAAATACTAAATACTGAATATGAATGAATATCATAACCGAAAGAAAGTCAACCTGATTTTTTTTCTTTATAACAAGCCTGTTATTTCAGAAGAGATAACAGGTTTGATGATAATGAGGTTGACATTTCAAGTCCACCCCACCCACCACCACCAACCCGCCACACAAAAAGAGGAAAAAACAAACACAAGAAACGCACTGAATTTACAGTGTATAAGTATAAACTATGTGCATCTTGTTCATCAGGAACATTGTACTCAGAGCATACAATATCTTTGGCTTATTAATAGGGTTTGTGTTCTTTGCATTTTTACCATCAGCAATATTTTTATTATCTCCAAACAAATAAATTCTCTTTTTCTTTCAGATGAAACAGTAAGCGGATAACTAAAAAAACCGAAATAAAATTAGGCATAACTGTGTCTAAAATTGCAACAACTTCAAGAAATGACTCTAAACCAATTACTCTGGAAAGCTGGCTAAGCTGGGGTGTCTGTTTGTTTCTGCCTCTCCAGGAGAGAAAAAAACAAACAAAAAAAAAAAAAACACGATGCAATGGTGTTTGAAGTGAGACAAAAGACAACGTACTGCAGCAGAAGAAACTGAAAACAAACATTAGTTAGGAGATTTGTTCACTCTCAAAAAAGGGGTGGGGAGGAGTATATTTGTTTTTCTTATCCAGACACGTTTAGTGGCAAGAATAACCAGAAGACAAGCGAGTGAAACCTGCCAATTTCTGACAGCATTTGTCATGTCTGATATTTTGCATTTTAAGTTGACATGCAGTGAACCCAGCAAGAAATAATAACCTGAACTCTTGAGAAAAATGCCTTGAGGACTACTATAGTCCTCACTTGCCCACTTTTTATGTGTCCCTTAATCTTGCAATGTCTCTTCCTTCTATTTCTCAGCAAATCCTCTGTCTTCTTTCCTCCCTTTATTTCCTCTGCTTTTGCAATCTTCTTTTGATTTTTCTATTTTCTGTAATCTCACAGAAAGTGTCAGTGCAGGACATCACGCTGTGTCACAAGCTGACATCTGACACAGGCCAGGCAGCATAGTCAATAAAGTCCTCTAATTGAGTGCCACTGGCTGCTGTTTATTGACAAAATAAGACCTGGGAATTAGGTGTGTCTCCGTCGGGTGCTCACTGCCCCGCTGTCCTCCTGCCTGTCGACAGCTGTCCACTTCCCATCCATCACCCGCTCAGCTTGGTTTGCTGTCTACGTCAAAGGATAGTGCCTTACTTGCAAAACAACGACCATTCTTACCTTCCCTACAAAAGTACAGGTGAGCGGGTTCAGAAGCAAAGAAAGACAAAAAAATTACATGAAAAATGAGACGGACGGTCGAAATCAAAATGAAAGTTTTGCTTATTTTAGGGCGTGTGCGTGTGCGGCTGCTGCCTCCATCTGTATCTCTGTAATACCCATCAGAAGAGGCACCAGCAGAGAAGCCTTCTAACAGTAAAGCACACTCTTGGTAGTTAATTAGTGTTTATGCTTCTGGACACTATCTCTGTCGCCTGGCAAAAGCAAAGATAAGATTCCCGTTGCTCAAGCTCTGTCTTCCTGCTTAATTAGAGGCCAGGCAGAGCCTTGGGCTTAGATACAAACAAAAATCCTCTATCTGCCGTTCAATTGTAAAACACAAAGACGCTTATCACTCCGTCTATTTTCCCTTCCCCAAATTAACTTCAGTCATGTGGTAATAGTTTGGTGGATGATCACGCCTGCTTGTAGGCATTTACCAGTCAGGTTATCTGAGTAAACATACAGTAAATCCCAGGATAAGTCTATTTCAGTAATGGCTGAGCACGGTCGCTGCCAAATGTCAACGTCTCAGCTGTGCTCCTTCATGTCTTTTGCATCCTCCTCCACTCTTTTCTTTCCTTTGCTTGAAAATCTTCTGCACCAGGTGGGAGCGATAAGGGTGAGATGGTAGCACGACTGGCTGCCGGACTGGATGTGCCACACTAGTAAGCCTAGGATGACAGTGATGAACGAGCCATTCAGCCTTCTGATAATTTGTCACTCACCAGCAGAGAGGGCTCCATTAATCAAAACAAGCATGTCAGTGCTGTATTTTCTAATACGCACCTCCTTTCTCCCACCTTCTCTAATCCTTAGCTCCTCCACTTTAACCTGACATGACTAACAGTAGGGTAGAGAGCAACAAGATGCCCATTTATTTTGTGATTTCTCTAACTAGTGGTGCAGGTGAACAGGCATGCGTGAGCAGCACAAGCTCATAGTGCAGCCCTTGGCACGGTCTTCTGAGGAATCACTGCCCTGGCAGGCAGCAGGTGGAGCGATGGGAGAGCTGGGAGTAAGCAGATTGATTGATCCATTGCAGCTGTAATGCATCATGAGTTTCCCGGTGGAGACAGGCAGTGTGCAAAATGCTCAAATCTGGGTAGCAAGGCACAAATCAGCAGCAGCAGAATCTCCAGAGAGGTTCCCATTACCGCTGCTATATATAACAGTAATCTTGTTAAGCTTCCATTCTGTCTGGGCCCTGTCAGGGGGTTTGGTTCAGTCAATAAGTGACCCCTTGGACTGTAAATGAGATTCAGCCTGCTCTTTCAGGCAGGCACAAACAAACGTAAGCACGTGAACACAGACTCGCACATCAATACGTACAAAAATGATTACACATACGCAGGCATGTGTAGCCAAGCTTTGGATTTATTTGTTTTGTTTTGTTTCACATTGGGTTTTGTGTGTGTGTGTGTGTGTGTGTGTGTGTGTGTGTGTGTGTGTGTGTGTGTGTGTGTGTGTGTGTGGAGAACAGGCCCTTTCTAATGAGAGCAGGGGTCTAACCTGTGAGCCCTTAATGACAACCATTTGGAGCTTTTTCTGTTTACCCCTTCATTTGGAAACCACACTTAATTAGAAATGGTTGCTTTTCAAGCAGAACAACTCGGGCTGTTGTTGCTAAAAGCCCCCCAAAGAAATTCAAATATTTTGGTGGGGAACATCTGCTGTGGCCCCTAAAGAAAGAAAAGGAAATAATATAAAAGGCGAGATTTTTGTTGTTGTTGTCGTCGTCGTGGTTGAACACATGTGGCTTAATTCTCTTGTGCCTTATGTTTAGACGTAATAGCTGCACATGTGTGTTCTCTTTGAATCAAACCGGATACCTGAAGATAAATAGACATGTGCGGAATGCTTTTCCCTCGTTGACAAACTGAAAATCCCCAAGATTGACAGGGGGGGAAAAAATCATCGAACTTTAATATGATACAAAGTCAAGTGAAGGGAACAGATAACAAAATCACATGCCAGAGCAGACATCTTGGCTCATGTTAATATCGTGCTCAGCAGAAGTCCTAGACTCAGGCTGTCTTGTGCCTCAGCCCACAGCGCCTCAGTGCTTTCACCCCTTTACCATACACCATGATTTACCCCCCAAGAAAAGAAATGAAAATTTCACTCAGAACCCCTCAGAGTGACTCCATTAGTCTGTGCCTGCCTATCTCCAAATGCCAGCTCATCTCTCAAGCTAGGCCCCCCAGTTGGACTCCAAACGCTGCTAACTGCTCATTCTTATGCATCCCTTCTGCCAAGCAGCACATCAACTGGGATGAGGAAATAGCTTGAAGTTTTCCTGGACTATATTTTTTTTCTGCACTTGGAGAAATCAGAGGAAGCTTGTCAAGGTAGGTTTTGTTAAAAAGTTATGGGATTGGAGCTCTGAGGACCCAAATAAAATGGGAAGAAAGGGAAGGTGAGTGATTGAAGCGCAGCCCTGTGTCTGTGTGGGCTGTGAGAGATGATGAGTTTCCCTTGATATGAGGAATGTAGACTGCAGCTTGTTGCCCACTGGCATTCATAACACAGCTGAGTTTAAGGGCGTACTCCATTGTTTTCCATTTTAAATATTTTGCTCTCAACCTCCATCCTAAGGTTGTGTTATTGGCACAGCACTCTGGCCCTGTTGTATATCCCTTAGTCACAGCTGCTTTCTCCTGCCATCTGTCCAAGTGACGCTGCTTATTCTCAGAGTACAGGGCCCTGCCAAGCAAGCCCATCAGCCATACAATTTAGACATTAATGAGTGAAGGAACCTCAAAGTAGCTGTTGGACTCCTTTGTGTGTTCCATTGTGTGTCGCACATCCAACAAATATGTGTTGACTGGGACTAACACTATTAATGATTAAATGCTTTTAAGTACTTTTTTCCAGCTACTATATTTATTAAAACTGTACACTGTTCCTCTTTACTTCTTGTCAGTGCATGGGGTTGTTACTCAAGAAAAGTAATGTAGTACACATCCCCTGTTGCTTTTCTTAAAAGTAATGCAACTCAGTTACTTGCCACAGAAAATAATTTGTATCACTAATCGTTACATTACTTTCTAGTTTCTTTGTAAAAATGACCTGAAACTCCTAATTACAATGTAAACCTACAGGTTCGCGAAGTCCCACACACAAACACCAATCCATTTTCTAACGAGGACACGGGTACGATCTTTCTTTTCGTTTTTAGGTACAAGCACAAGACCAGCAACACAAAGCAAAGATGAAAATCAGCCCGAAGACAGTCAGTGATTTTACTTTAGAAACATAACAAAAGGTAGAAACAGAAGCTGCACGCCTGACTGCTCATCACTGCTTTTGTTACCTGTTAAAGATCATGGTCTGGCTGCTGCATCGGGGATGCCAAACACTCAGCTTTAACATCACTTTGGGTTCTTGGCTAGCTTTGTGTTAGCATGCTGTGTGCAGATGCTTGCAAAGAGCTAAAGTTGTGTTAGAAGTTCAGTCTTGTTCCTGTTCTGGATGAAGTTTGCACTTCACCATTTCACTCTTGTACTTTCCTCCTATAAAAATAAAAGCTGCATCACCGCCGCCATTTTCTTCCTCTCGCACATGAGCTGAAATCAACTGATTTTACAGCAAGAAAAAAAAAACATGTTCGGTGTTTTTTTTCCTTGCTATCTGCCCGGTGCGCAAGTAACTGAAGAACCTTTGTAACATAACTAATGACATAATTGTAACCTTAATGTAATTGAGGTCGTGGTGAAGAGAGAGCTGATTGTAAAAGCGAAGCTCTCAATCTACCAGTCCATCTACATCCCTACCCTCACCTATGGTCGTGAGCTGTGGGTAGTGACCAAAAGAACGAGATCGCGGATACAAGCAGGAGAAACGAGCTTCCTTCAAAGGGTGGCCGTCCTCTCCCTTAGAGATAGGGTCAGAAGTTCGGCCATGCGGGAGGGGCTCAGAGTAGAGCTGCTGCTCCTCCACATCGAAAGGAGCCAGTTGAGGTGGTTCAGGCATCTGACAAGGATGTCCCCTGGGCGCCTCCTGGGTGAGGTGTTCTGGACATGTCCCAGCCGGGGAACCTTGGTGTTCCCCCGGACAAGCTAGAGGAGGTGGCTGGGGAGAGGGAGGTCTGGGCTTCTCTGCTTAGGCTGCTGCCCCCGCGACCCGGCCCCAGATAAGCGGAAGAAGATGGATGGTGGATGTAATTACTGTTTATAGTCCAGCAATGCTATCCATGGCTGTGTTACTGAAAAATGTAATGCGATTACAGTAACACGTTACTTTGTAACCCAATGCTGCTTTCTGTGCCCCCAAAATGACAGTCTCACTCTTTCAGTGAAGTGACCAGTGCATGAAATCTACTGTTTTGTTCGCTTGCAAGAAAACCACAAAAAAATCATAATTATTTCACCAGTTGTATGTGTGTGCGCTTTCATGTATGCGTGATTCAGCCTTGATCCTCCCAGAGTGGCAGCAGAAGACAATTACGATACTATTTTATCTCAGTTTGGTTTTGTCACCACAAATCAGATTTCACAGTGAATTATATGGATTAGGCCAGCAGCCGTTGAAGGAAAAACTAGTTTTGCTGTTTGCCAGATGCTGTCTGCCTTGTTATAGGATGCTGAAAGAAAAAAAAAATGTAGCTCTGTTGGGAGAAAGCTCCACGGGAAAAATGTAGGAAAGAGTAAACAAGGTCTTATAAATGGTCTCTTCCACGCCATAACACTTTTTTCAAGTGCCAGTGTAATAATCATACTCCTGACCATCTACTCACTGCACTGCAACTGTCAACTCTATGAACAATGAATAGTTTTCCGAGGACAGGTAGATAACACAATAACAGCTGCTGACAGCTTTTGACAATGTTCCCGGGGAATGGAGTTCCAGTGCATCACATTTAAAACAGCAGGGTGGGTTACACACACACACAAGAATGTAAATCAGCTTCTCCCTGCTAATCAAGTACTCCACTCCTCTGTATTTGTTAATAAAGCTGTCATCTTTTTAATTACAGTTCTCATTTTAAGTAGCTGGTTAATATACTCAATAGAAAACTCTACTCTCACCTCTCATTAGTTCACGGGTGAAGCAATAAATCCTTTACGCCCTGACTCTAAAATTTATATGGTTCAGAAACTCCAGAACATTTGTACAGTTTACAACTTTTACAAAACAGTTGCCCTTATCAAGCTCAGCAGTGAACAGCTCCAAAAAGCTGTCCTCCTGTTAGTATGCTAAATAAGCTCAGCTGACTGAGGTATTGCATATTCATGGCATGTTTCACTGCCACCAAGGATCCTGTGAAACCTCATTTTCACAACAAGGGACTTTCATGAACAGCACTTTCCTTTGTGTCTTTCTGGAACCATTTGGCCTTTCGTCTGTCGTTTCTGCTTAATTTGTTCTGTCAGAGAAGAGGAGCACTCATACCAGGGGCATGCACTATCTGCAGGGACTCATGGTATCCAAATAAGAGAGCGAAGAATGGAAGGCCAAACACGACAAGTAGCCGAACCGAAAACCTCTGTGTACTTACAAGCTGCCGTGTTCCATGTTTTGCTGCATCTTGATATTCCAGCTTAGTTAGTAATGCTTTTGAATAAGTAATCACACTGCGCTCCCTCTTTTCACTTCGTACTACAGTGAAAGGAAGCAATGTCATGTTTGTCCTGTGCAGCACAGTGTTTCAGCTGGAGGAATATTTCCTGTCCACTTTTCTGTTTATGTCCGTTATTCCTTATTTTCATAAATAAACCTTACTTTACATTCATTCAACATTTAGCACTTAAATAGTTAACAGGGAAAACAAAACACTACCGTCAACAGACAGTCACATCTTAGGCTATGCACCCTGCATCTTATCACTGTTGAAGACCTATTTTGTTTTTTATGCGCTGAAGCTTGAGTGGAATTACTAATTCATACTTACTCAACAAATATTTAACCATGGTTATGTCACATTCTAAGAAACGTCCTGTTCTTACATGTAAGGAATTGTTCAGCAGATCTCCATCAGATAAAACACAATGTATTGAATTAGATAAAAAAATATTGTTGACATTCTCATGCCTTGGCTCATTATTAGTCGCAAACATATAACAGGGCTTTGGTTAAAAGTGAGAAAGTCTACCACCAGTGTTAAAACTAATGTGACGAAGATAAATCTTTACAATGGGTATTTTAATTAACTAGTGGAAATCGGAGGCAAAAAAAATGGGAAGAATAGGTTGAAACTGGAAAATAAACCAAGGCTCTGGATGTAACCATGGTAGATGGCACTTGAAGGGGCATGATGGCAGGGGAGTTCCTTTGGACTTTGTTGATTATGTAAATTATGGCAAGGTTGTCAAAATGACAGACAATGGACCTCTTTGATCATTTGTGCCTCCAGAAAAGGGCCACGATGACTACTGGGTAGTTCTGGAAATTGTTATGAAAGCATTTTGGTGCAATTTGGTGGAAAACCACCTTTTGCCTTAAAACTGTCAGAAGGAGCAGGATCTATGTAGAACTGATCACCATGTGGTTTTGATTTAAACAAGATGTGATGGCTAACTGTGTTAAAAAGCGATGGAATGGATGACATGAGGGAGAACATATGGAGTAGTACAGAGGTGTGCCAAAAGTGGGAGTACTTGTTATTTTATGCAGGAAAGGGCAAGAAGAAAATTTGGAATGCCAGCAGGGAAGAAACCTAAAATTGATTCATTGGGGAAAATAGACATATGGCCTTTTGTGATTATGGATGGGGATCCACTTTGAGTCTCCTCGTCATTAACTGGATGATGCTTGGTAAATGGCTGATGTGCTGAGAAAATGAGAATTTTTCGTGGCCGGTAAATAGATGATACTTCTATAAGGGGAATATAATGTAAAGTGCACTCAAGGCACGTTTTACTACAAGCCACATTTGCATAGTGCTTTATTCTGTGCTTTTAAGTCATTTCTAACTATCACACACACCCACAGAATGACTGTTTGGGGTTCACTACCATGTCCACTGGAGAGGCCAGAGATCAAACCACTGAAATTTGAAATGGCAGACAATCCACTCTAGCTACTGAACATCCAGCTTGTAAGTCACTGTAGCAGTCAACTGAAACATGCACTACTATGCTAAAAGGCTGGATTATTGATGCAAGTACTTTTTGTCCATATATAGCGTACAAATAGCTAGAGAATACAGCAACCCAATGCTAGCAGTGGCAGCACAATGTTGTTGAATAAAAGAAAAGGAATTAGCAGAATGTGCAGCATGCAAGCTGGTGCCACTCAGACCAGAGGAGGTTTAGAAATATACAGGTAACCCATTGATGGAAATAGCTGTAAAGGGAGTCTATGTAAGAAGAGAAACTGACATCAGACATAAGAGCAATCTGAGATCGATGCAATGCTTTGCTGCAATTTCTCTGTTGAACAGTATATTTCCTTAAAACAATTTTGGTAAGGGGATTGAGGATTGTTTGTAAGACTCCGCTTCATGGTTTGATTTGGGCACTAAACACTACTTTGTGTGGATTAGCAAAACACAGCTTTGGTTCAAATATGCAACTTCAGAATCACAATTAGTTTTGCTGCAATAATGTCCATACTTACATGTTAAAAATGTGACTCAAAAGGGACTTTTACAGCCATCCACTAGTTATAAGTGAAAGATGTGTTTCACTGCTGCCTAAGCCTGCTGCATCGGGAGACAGACACCAAAGGAGAGCTTGTGCATTATTTTGAGAGGTTGGCGGCTTTGTCATAATTGCAACACTTGATGTCCTAGGGACGAGAATAGGCTCATCTAATCCGATTAGTCATATTTTTCAGCAGTCACCTGGAGAAAAAAAAGGATCAAAATTTGAAATCGTATATGCACTTGGGTGATGGACAGAAAAGTCAGCTTTTCATCTCTCTCAGTTACAAGTCCAACCAGATCTCAGATGTTTCTCTGTGCACATTGTCTACTGCAAACAAGGCTTATCTTGTCAACCTTAAAAACCTACCATAACTGCACAAATCAGAACATGTTGCATTTGGCAAATGAATGGTGAAACACTTATCATATCATTTTGTCAGCAGTCGTTTGCTTGTCCCGCTTCACTTCTGCAAAGCCCTCCTATATTCTCTGCCTTTATCATTACCACCGGCTCTGCTGTGACACTGCAGGGCCTATGACACCTTTTAATATCCAAGTAGAGTTTTGTGGAGAGGGGAGGACAAAGCAGACAGGCCGAAAAGATAGAATTCATTATTCAGGCCCTTCTGCTGCCTGCTCCTGCTACTGCTTTGCACATTCCATCTCTCAGCCTGTGAAATAGGGACCCTGCCTGTCCTACACATCACTGTGACCCCATTACACTGCCACATATACAACCCTTTGATGAGAGCTGCTGCCATGGCTCTGCTATTCTAAAGAGAAAAAAAATCATATTACAATTTACCATCCCATGCACACACACACGCGCGCACACACGCGCGCACGTATTAAATGTTTTTAGAATTGGGGTTTTTTTTCAGTGTACATATTTGATATTTAGTGGAATAGTTAGACATATATTAACAGAGAGAATGGGAGGAGAGAAAGGAAAGCTGGAATAGTGCACAGCAAAGGCAAAGATTTTTCCTTTGTTCCCTGTGTCTTAAAACATAACCCTCTTCAGGGCGATAGAGCAATTCTTAACTTACTTAGCTCACCATAAAACCTTGCATCCTAGTCTGTTCATATTGTAGGTCTACTCACTGTCTTGTCAGTAGTCCTGGATTGAGGACCTCTAACATCACCTTTCCACCCACTGTATTTGCTGAAATAGGTAGATGTGGGTGTCTCCACAGTGAGACAACATATGAAAAAGGAGAGTTTTTCAAGCTGGTTAAACAAGACAGGTCGACTGGAACTGTGACTGTTGTTACAAAGGGCTTTTTTGTTTGTTGTTTTTTTAGTTTTTAGGTCTTTTTTGGGGGGGTTTTTTGGGTTTTTTTTTTTAGGAACAAGCTTTTCTTACATTCTTTGTTTTTTTGAGCAGTTTTCTTGGTTTTATGGCAGAGTCATATACACATGCTCCAAGCTCTCCTTGAGTTGCTGCTTCTGTGCTGGTTTGCTCTGTAACCTCCTTCAGCTCTGTCAGATTTTCTGCTAAGATTTTAAACTGCAGGTAAAAATTTAATGGCCTTATCCTCAGATTAGGAAAAGATGATGCATTTAAATCATGCTTGTAGTCCACAATTGCAAACCAGTTACTCCAGGCTGCTGGGTTTTGACGACCAAGGAGGCTGAAGAGTAAAAGTCGTAGCGTCCGTATCTGAGCTTTGGTTATATAGCCATGCTAGTTATGAAATTTTGGCATCTCACTGATATGAGTAAGATCCACCAGCTTTTCTGCCTGAGCCTACGCTGTTTAAGTTTACCCTAACTGTTTATTTTAAATCCTTTCATATAGCTTAATAGGTCTCACTGTACCCCTTAATAGCAGGTGTTAAACAGTTTAAATACCATCACTCCCAGATGGTTCCTAGAATTACTTACTTTATTATTGAGCTTTCACCTCATTAAATCACTTGTCAGCTCCTTAAACCTTTTATTAGGTAGAAGAGACAAGATTGAAGGCAGCAATCTGTGCGAATTAATTTATTCCGACTACATTACAGTTAAATGCACAGTTTTCAAAATTTTTACAATGATTGAAAGTTCATTTATTGATAAACATGTTGACCTTCTTGTGGCCTGAGGCGATGAGGAGTGCAGGGTGAATAGGAGGAGTTCTGTTAAAGCAGAATCTCTAACAGCAGCAGAGAGAAACATACTCCTGTTTGGGATTTTCAACCAGCTGTCGTAGGTGTGTGGCCATGCCAGAGGCCTCACAGAGGATAGTGGGTAAAGGAGTGTAGTGTAGTGTCCTTAACATGCAGATTGCATGGAAATAACACTCTTTTCCCTCTCAAACACCTACACCGCACACACAAAAATGGTGACAGAGAATGACTGCAGGGAAACCTGCAGCTGAGACTGAAGAAGTCACTTGGATGAGTGATAAAACATTTCTCGCACTGAAAACGCTACGTCCAGATGAACAGAATCAACTTTTGGGAGTGACACAGGATTGTTACTGAAAACTATGGAGTCCAGGACACACATACACACATTCCTATATTCATTTGCAGTTGCACAGCTACTTAAAAAACAATTACAAGTTGTCCCTTCATCTTGAAAAAAAAAGTGTACAGAGGGTCTGCAGGGTGAGAAGTGGTTTCAGTGTTAGAGGAAAATGCAAAATAAGTCAGGGTCCTTGTTACGTAAGACATGAGATCCCCTGAAAACACAATTTGTGAAATACGGTAAATATCTAAAATTTCCCCTTGTGGGACTAATAAAGGTATATCAAAATCAAAAATCAAAATATTTTCTCTAGCTGTTGCATATCAATATAAGAGTATATTGAGTAGCAGTATTTCCACATGTTGGTCGTGGCTTCTTTCAGGGATTCTTTCAGGCTTTAGGGTTCAGGTTAGAACTAGTTGTATGGAGAGGATTTAAGATGTGCATGATCTCCATGACATTTTATGATTGTGTCTCTTTCAGCTCCAGTCTGTGTGCATTTCAAGCCTGAATATAATTTTGAAACTAAATTTATGTTGCCTGTTGTGAAGGTTGTTGTTCCCAGAGGGTTTTTTTTTTTCTGATCGCAGCCAATGTGGGTTTCTGTACACCTTTATTAGAAATCAACACAAAAACTGTGAATAATACAACAATATTCAGTATCTTTTAACATCCACAATTCTGCCTGCAGGTCTATATGTGCAAAGTATTACCCATTACTACCTTAAGAAATGGCTGGCCAGCAAATACATGTTTGAATGTGCCCATGTTTCCAGCTATAACAGGTCAAATATGCTGATCATATCAAAATCCACTTTTTTGTTCTTTTTTCATATCATCAGGCTGTATGACAGTATTGTAAGTGGCAGATTATGAGGGAGGAAGAAACTGAATATCACAATCACAATCAAACTTAACCACATGGATATCTAAACACTAACAGCTGAAACAAACCATTCAACAGCTGCTCCTGGAAAACTGATGTATTCTGCATATACTGTGCTGTTTTGAGTGTGAAAATGATGTGTTGTGACTTGGGGGTTTAACCTTGAGGAATATGCAAAAGCTGTAGTGAATAATAATTGCTATGAGTCATGTAGTCATGTGGGGTACGGTGGAGTTTAAAATCAATCATGTCAAGCTGTTTAATGCAAAGACGGAGAGAGGAAAAGTATTTGTCTGTGAGCCCCTGTGCTGTTTGATATGTGCATGGCATTGAGGCACATCAGTTCTTAGTTGACTGACAGCATATGACGATCTCATGTTTGCAGAAGAGGCCTGACTGCAGCTGTGGGTCCAGTGAGGCTACTCATGTAAGAAGAAAGAGGCTGGCTCAATCAAATCTAAACCGTCTGGAGTGTCTCTAGAGTTCTTCCGATGGAGGACAGATGTGGTGATTGGATCAATTAAGCAAAGGTAGTATATTTAAATTTAAAAGTCTATCAGGCTGCTGCAAAGCAATGGCTGCTTCTTTTTTTTTTTAATTATTCACACTGTACAAACACACATCAGAAAGATCTATGTCTCCTTCTACATTTGAGTATCCTCTGAAAAAATGTTCTTATATGACGGTAAAGTCTGTCAGCCCAGCACGAGATACTCAGAGCTCGAATGCCAGTCAGTGTAGTTCTGAAACTGCTGCATCTTCAGTCAATCACTTGTGTTTTTGAGCTGCTGTGCAAATGGCAGTCCATTTGCACAGTATGACTCATCACCATTGTCATACCATAATTATAGCATCTGGCCACAGTGCCAGCCCTCATGCTGACGCTGTAAAAAAGAAAAAACCTTAAATATGATGAGGCTGTTTTTCACCTTAGATTCCCAATGAATGAAAATAATAGCTCCTTTGCCTGTCTTTACCCAGCCAGCTAACTTATCCTGAAGTTTCATTTGGATTTTTTTGTTTTTGTTTTGTTTTGTTTAATCCGCTTTTAGAAATTTACCCTACCCCATAGCTTACACCTTTGCCCAGAATCCACCCCGCCGGGAACTACATGTTAAACAAATGCAAATTGAAACAATTGTGATTGGCCCATTTTATATCAGTTTGGTCTGCTTGGTAGCAAACATGCCAGTATTTGTTTCACAATCTGTTGCTGTGCGGATTGCAGATTTGTGCAGAATGCAGGAGACTGACACTGCAAATGGAAAGCAATATTTATTGCTGGTAGCAGGTCTGATGAGAGAAGGAACAGAATCCAGACACAGCAGGATAAGCACAAAGCAAAACTAGCATGGTATACTCAGGAAGAAGCTCAAGAGACCAAGAGATACAAATATAAACACTTAACAAGGGAGCACAGAGGAACTGATGCATAATCATGAAAACAGGAACACACATACTGTGGAGAGTACTACTACAACTGCTAACAAAATACCTCAGTCAAAATACAAGATAACACCAGACTAGAACTGTCTGCTCCCCCTTGTCCTCCATAGACCTGTACTATTAAGAGAGATTTAGTCTCATCCAGGCATCTTTGGGTTTAGCTTGAATCATAAAATAATTGCCAAAAAAATTCTAACTTTTGGAAACTGTGGTGTTTACTTAACTTTTAAATGATTACATGAATTTGTATCATATTTTCTATATCTTGTATTTGGTACAATTTATTTTAGGGGAAAACATGCTGATGATTTTGAGGTCTCAAAAACTCACAAAATATTATATAAAGGTACTTTAAGTATGTTACAGGGTTAACTTTGGTGTTTCTGTACTATGAAGATGCTTCACTTCTTACCTGTTCCTTGGTCATTTATAGTGGAAATGTGAATAAGTATGAAATCAGTGCTTGCTGACCAATCGGCTCTTTGTAAAATAGCATTATTATTCCTGGAAAATCCATGAGACCTGCAAGCATTGATGGTAGGAGGCACTAAAGTTTATTTGTTAATAATGAACATGAGTAATGAATGCAGATCAGTAGAAGCAAGTTCATTCCTTGATGGAGTTTTTTTACTGTTGGTTGCAGCTTTACAACAGTTTTATTGTTCTATAAACATGCAACCTGTCACGGTTCTGGGTCAGTTTTGACCCAGTATTTTGAGTTTCTCGTGTCTTGATTTAATTTTGTATTTTGTTATTATTGCCGGTTTAGTTCAGTGTCTAGTCTGTCTCAATCGGTCGAGTCCGTGTCCTAGTAAAGTGTGTCTTGTTTTCTGTTTTACTTTGAAGGTTCATGTTCCTGTCTAATGTCAGTGTTTCTAGCTTTGTTCTCCCTGTCTCATTAGGTCTTATTCCTCCCAGCTGTGTTCCCCTTCTGTCTCTAATTCCTTGATGACTTCCTCAGTGTATTTAAGCCCAGTCTTTCTTCGTGTCAGTGTCGCGTTATCTGTGTGGTCCGTCTGCTTAGTTTATTTTTGTATCCTCAGTTTAGTTTCTGTTCCGTTTTTCCAGCGCTAAAAGCTGTGTATTCTGAGTTCATGTCTCCCTCCGAGTCCTGCATTTTGGGTCCTATCTCCCTGCCCGTCCGCACACAGTCATGACACAACCATAGTCCTAGAAGGCACCTATTATAATTACTGACCTTATATCAAATCTGCAGATAGACTAAAAAAATATCATTTATGTTTGTATATTGATTCTTTCCTCTCTGAAGCTGCAGCTGAAAGAATACAGACTAAAACTGTCTTTGGAATGAATGAATTTGATGAAATACAATAATCAGATTCTCCCTTGTGTCAGTGACAGAGCTGTGATATCGGTAAGTCTGTTAACTTGCCCAGTCAGCATTTACGCCGGCTCTCTTTTTTACTGTTTTCAAATATGCTAGACTTTTTTTAATACAAAAGGTCTTTTCTAGCCTTACTGACCAAAGAGATTAAATGCACATACAGTCAAACAGCCCTATTAACTTTAACACTGCACAGTGCTTTTCCTCTTCCACACACTTTGTTACTGCTTTGTTTGTAGAAGCTGTGTTGCACATTTAACCTCTTCATATTTTTCTAAAGTTACAGTTTGATCTTTGTTTGCAACATCATGATACATAATTCTGATTGGTTGAATACTGCCAGTTCCACCCATTTCATTTGAATGCACATGCAAAACCTTCGACTGACATACTGAGTTGCTAACCCGCTTCATGTGACTGTTTATGCTGATAAGGGAAACAGCCTAGGTTTGTTTTACTCGCGTCGTAGCAAAGAGCTTTAGTCCAGAACTGCTTTCTATTACTAACCAGTAGCTTCCAGGAGTGGGCGTGATCTAGGGAGGACTCAGGCAGCCAGATATGTTTTACATCCCCAGTGACTGACAGTATTTAAACCTGCCTTTTATCTTCACTTGGTGCCAGATTGTTAACCTACTTTATATGATAGTGTTGCTCAGCCTGTTTGCAATTCAGATATGATCTAGTTACCTGCTTGCCTTGTAAACCTAGATTTGTATTTACCTGCTTGTCTCCTCCTCCTCTTAGAGGATTCTGTCTGGTGTACCTGCCTGACCCACTCTCCCACACACTCTCTGGAAATAAACATGGACTTGAAGTTGACCCTGTATCAAAGAAGGAGGACGGAAACCTGTGCAAGAAAAGAGACTCCTCCAACTGAGTAACAAGCTACTTACCTAAATGAACATTCTGACTTTGAGATAATTTTACATTTACCTGATTTTAGAACAAAAATCTTTCCTGAGTTTAACATTTTGCTTCTGATGAAATATCTTAAGTTTTGTCTGCTTTGGTGATTAAAGTCTTTGAGCCTGTGAACATTCAGCTTTAACGAAGATACTTGGTTCATTTCTGTTGTTTAGAAACAACATTGAGTAGCTCATTAAAACCTTGTGAAACTGCTCAGTGTGACCTGCAGTTGAGTCCTTTTTGAACTGTGACAAACCCATCGTTAGAAATAACGTACACAGAGACTCAAAGGTATTAGAAGCAAATTAAAACAGCAATCTAAAACTTTAAGCACTAGAACCAAAACTCAACTTGAGCATATTAACCAAGAATACAAAACAGCTGGGAGCGTGTCCATTGTTACCAGGTGCACCGAATATCCTGTGGTAAACTCCTCTTAAGGCAACTCGAACCATGCACGTGACATGCTGTGTAGTAAAATGAGTATTAATTAGAACCCAGCAATTAAGCTGAAGTGCAGCAGCAGTCTGAGAAACCCTAATTACGGAAATTAATGGCTTCAGATAATGTGTTCTTATGTGGCACTTGTTTGATTGGAGCCTAACAGCAATGTATGGCTATAAGCTTGGTAGGCAATGAGTCTGGCTGTGTATATGAGAAATAATAAAAACATGCAATCTCAGTTACCAGTAATTAACTCAGCCAACACAAGCATTGAGATCATTATTCACAGTCAAACTCAGAAGATATCTAAGAGCACAAACAAATGGAAATATCCATAAACAAGTGCATGAAAGAAGCAATAGGAGGTGCATACAGCACATTATGGTGCATGCATATTTTCATGGGTAGAAGCAAACTTTAGAGGGTGGGGCTTTTGTTTGTTTTTGATAGATTTATCTTTTCTGATCCTAGTTTGAATCAAAATTCACAGTTTTGTTGGCATGATATGCACGAGTTTTATTTCATGAGCTACACGATGCACCCTAATAATGATTCTGATTACACATTGATTTTGCACCTGCAAATGCAAACACAATATTTGCACTGTGGTGTTAATGATGTCGCTACCAGCACCAAACTGTATTTGACTCCTCAAACTCTTTGAAATGGCATAATCAGGCTGATGTGGCAGGAAGTTGCTCTTGAAAAGCTACTATTGGGTTAATGTAGCTTTTGAAATGCTAATGGGAGCAGTGGCAACAAGCAACGGGACAGCTTTTGGGTGAGCATGCTGCGGAACAATGAGCAGAATACTGACAGCTTAACTACACTGACACGACTGAGAGTGTGGATATGTGTTGCTGTTACAGAGATACAGGTGAAGCAGGGGGACTGGAGTTGGATTGAAATAGTACATAGGCTTAAAACAGAAACATAAATATTTAGCTTTCCAGGAATCCTTCTATGGATTTATTTCAGTTTACTAGAAACCTTGCATGTCTTAGCTTTAACTCCAATCATCTGAGTGCTTTTCATCAACATAGAGCCCCATTTATCCATTTGAACAATTCCCTGAAAGGATTCAAGATTAATTAATCAGTATAATGAAGTTATTGTGTTAGTCTGTAACTCTAAAAGGTCACTAGGGCTCAGAAGACTGTGGCGACAGTCCATATGTAGCATTCCAAACTTGGTAAGCGATTAAAGAAAATCATCAGCAGTCATTCAGCTTTGGTGGGTTTTTTCCTGTGCACTCTACAAGTCTGTAATCAGAGGTCCATAGAAATCATTCCAGTTTGAAATGCAGAACATTAGCTTGTGGATAAAAATGTTCAAGTACATAGCCAGTGGAATACACAGAAAAAGCATAAAGCGTAAGCACATAAAGCCTGAGCAAAGAGGGATTAGCTAAACATAACAGCAATTTTATTTCTCATCAAGCTTATAGTTTAAATTATAAAAAGATTTGCATAATGCAAATAACAGGTAGTGATGCCAGAATTAGTAAGTGGGCAAGTTAAACTGCAGAGATGATTCTGTGCCTATTTAATCAAGTGATCTACTTAGGCAAACTCATTTGGGACTTCTGTGTACTCTTTTTATATCTATCCAAACAAAAATGTTTGCTGAGGCTGCAGACATCCAGCAGGATATGCTGTGCTTTGTTTCACAATGTCAGAACTGTGTGCAAAACAGTGATAAGGGTTCAGTGCTTCACTGTAAGATCTGTATTAGTCTTGCAGATATCTTTTCTAGGATGGATTAATAGATGCTATTTAAAATATTTCAGAGGAGATGTTCATGCTCTGATAAAGAAAAGATTCGTCACTATGGAAATGTAAACAAAAACACCACAGGGTACCATTTCATGGTTTCATAACTTACAGTGGCTTGCAAAAGTATTCGGCCCCCTTGAACTTTTCCACATTACAGCCACAAACATGAATCAATTTTATTGGAATTCCACGTGAAAGACCAATACAAACTGGTGTCCACGTGAGAAGTGGAACAAAAATCATACATGATTCCAAACATTTTTTACAAATAAATAACTGGGGTGTGTGTAATTATTCAGCCCCCTGAGTCAAAACTTTGTAGAACCACCTTTTGCTGCAATTACAGCTGCCAGTCTTTTAGGGTTTGTCTCTACCAGCTTTGCACATCTAGAGACTGAAATCCTTGCCCATTCTTCTGTGCAAAACAGCTCCAGCTCAGTCAGATTAGAGGGACAGCGCTTGTGAACAGCAGTTTTCAGATCTTGCCACAGATTCTCGATTGGATTTAGATCTGGACTTTGACTGGGCCATTCTAACACATGGATATGTTTTGTTTTAAATCATCCCATTGTTGCCCTGGCTTTATGTTTAGGGTCATTGTCCTGCTGGAAGGTGAACCTCCGCCCCAGTCTCAAGTCTTTTGCAGACTCCAAGAGGTTTTCTTCCAAGATTGCCCTGTATTTGGCTCCATCCATCTTCCCATCAACTCTGACCAGCTTCCCTGTCCCTGCTGAAGAGAAGCACCCGCAGAGCATGATGCTGCCGCCACCATATTTGACAGTGGGGATGGTGTGTTCAGAGTGATGTGCAGTGTTAGTTTTCCACCACACATAGCGTTTTGCATTTTGGCCAAAAAGTTCCATTTTGGTCTCATCTGACCAGAGCACCTTCTTCCACATGTGTGCTGTGTCCCCCACATGGCTTGTGGCAAACTGCAAACGGGACTTCTTATGGTTTTCTGTTAACAATGGCTTTCTTCTTGCCACTCTTCCGTAAAGGCCAACTTTGTGCAGTGCACGACTAATAGTTGTCCTATGGACAGATTCTGCAGCTCGCTCAGAGTCACCATGGGCCTCTTAGCTGCATTTCTGATCAGCACTCTCCTTGTTCAGCCTGTGAGTTTAGGTGGACGGCCTTGTCTTGGTAGGTTTACAGTTGTGCCATACTCCTTCCATTTCTGAATGATCACTTGAACAGTGCTCCGTGGGATTTCAAGGCTTGGGGAATCTTTTTGTAGCCTAAGCCTGCTTTAAATTTCTGAATAACTTTATCCCTGACCTGTCTGGTCTGTTCTTTGGACTTCATTGTGTTATTGCTCCCAATATTCCCTTAGACAACCTCTGAGACCGTCACAGAGCAGCTGTATTTGTACTGACATTAGATTACACACAGGTGCACTCTATTTAGTCATTAGCACTCATAAGGCAATGCACACCCCACTTTGCAGTTATTTATTTGTAAAAAATGTTTGGAATCATGTATGATTTTCGTTCCACTTTGTATTGGTCTTTCACGTGGAATTCCAATAGAATTGATTCATGTTTGTGGCTGTAATGTGACAAAATGTGGAAAAGCTCAAGGGGGCCGAATACTTTTGCAAGCCACTGTATATGTAATAGAAAAAAAACTATTAAAAACGAGTTATTAAAAATTAAATAAACTGTCTTATTTTTCATTCCATAAATGATCCCGCCTATTGGGTAACCGGAGTCCTATTTCTGCACACAAGTTTTTCCTGAAGTGTCCCATCATCAAGGAGTTCAACATGAAGCACTAATTATTACCCAGATATCAAATTATGTTCCTTAAAACATGTTTGTTGATATTTTTGATATATATTTTCATGAACTTAAACTTAATAAACAATGCCTTTGATTAATTGTTGACCAGTTGTTACAAACAGTTCAGTGGATTTCATTTGTTCACCACTACTAAAATTCTTTAAAAAAAAAAAAAAAAGTGGGTTTTTTTTTGGTTGGTTGTTTGTTTTTACATGAAAAGCAAAGACACCAGGAGAATATTATTGATTGTGTGTCTTACTGATTTATACTCTCTAGGCCCTCTGAACTACTTCCAACATGTCTTATTTGTCTTATAGTAATTTGGAAAGGATTTAATCTCTCAAAGATGCACCAAATTGTAAAAGACTACGATGGACAGGCCTTTTATGTTTAGTGCATTTTAGTATTCTGCAAAAAAACAACTTAATTTCTGTGATGCGGGACAAATTTTGTTCTTTGTTGCTGTGTTTTCCTTTCACATTTTCCTTCAGAAAGACTCATAACAACCTATCAAGCTGAATTAAGTACAGCAGCTGTTTAACGCTCGGCCATCCACTTGCTCCGCCCCCCTAAATTGCAACTCCTCTAAAAACAAAGAAAAAACATGGTGACTGGTTACACTCACAACCCCATTTCCTTCTGTGCCATTCTTCATTGTTCCCTTGAAGCTCGTGAAATAAAAATTGCACACAGTTCTGCTTTGCCTTCTTTGATTTTAAATATGGTTCAAATTGTTTCCTTTTTGATAATAATCTGGAACCAACTGTTTTTGCACTCGTGAGTCGCTGCAGAACAGCTAATGTTGAAAATACAATTTCCTTTGAGTTCTCAAAGTTGGTAGTTGTGGATAGTTTCAACATGGGCATTAATTTGTTTTCTGTATACCGTTTGCCTCTACAATGTTGTACAGTATGTGGCTGTGAGAAGAATACATAGAGAATAAGCTCTGTGTTTTTGTATATCAAACAGTATGCGCATTAAAACAATTGTGTATGTTTTTCATGTCGTCCTGTGGATATGAACAAGTAACCCAACACCCATTATTGTTTGTTCTCGAAAATGGTTTTGTCTTTTCATGTAATCAGCTTCCTAGTAATTATCATGGACTTTTCTTCATGCACACAGACAGATCTTTTAAAAGCAGGTAAAATGTGACCTGCTGTGAGCTTCTTCCTAGCTAATAGCTTCAATTTTTGTTTTCCTGTGTGTAGTCTTTATATTGTACGGTAATGGGACTGGCCTTTTGCTGCCTGCATTACACAACTCCAAAGCTCAGCTTTTGTGAAATGAAAATGAGCACTAGATAAGGAGAGATGCTTATATTACAAAAGGATGAATCAGTAGGAAATGGCAGCTGATGCTACACACTGTAGAAGAGCCAATTAATTAATTTGTAGGCTGTCATCCCTTCTATGCGGATTGCAGGTATAGGTATTTATCTTCTTTTGGATTTTTGCTTGTGTCTTGGACTGGATTAATGCATGGATTTGTGTTTCATGTGCCAGGTGGTCATGTGGGCCCCACCTGCTGTTTGTTGACACCGGGTGACAGCCACCCACACAGCAGCCATGGGCTTGAACACACACAATAGAGGGAATTACATTTGCCTCCCAGTGAAATGTACACTATAGCAGATCCATCGTCATCCAACGGAAATATAAATATATAAAGTAAACGCATTTAAGAACATGTCAGCACTTGTTCTTACAGCCAGCAAGTGGAAGTAATATGACAAAAAGGGATGAAGGAAGATGCAAATCAGTCTCTGAGGTGTCATTTTTAACTTCTTTTTCATTTTGAGCTGTGAAGCTCAAGAAGTTTATTGAACTGATAGTCTATTACAATCATGTTCGAACAAAAGAGTATGAAACTAGCACATTTAACGAGTCAGTTAACACAAGACTTGATGACTTGGTCGAGAATGGGCAGCTTTGCTAGTTACGAAGTACTTAACCAGCTGGGGCATCAGTGACACAGTCCTAGAGATTTGTCACCTGTGACCATGGTAACCGTTTGTCACGACTGACACGTGTATTCCCCGACTGGTTGGTGAGTGGTTGCTATAGGATGATGGCAGCTATTACAATAAAGTTGATCTAAAACAGATATAAAGTGCCCTTGCAATTGGTTTGGTCACTGGCAGGTTGCCATGGTCACCTTTAATTTGCATGGAAAATGCCGACCTGTCTGCAAACACTAGTGAAACTGTGAAAAGTATGATTTAAACTGGAAATGGAGACTGATTGCATTCAAACTGAAAGCTGTGCTTTCAAAATTTGTTGGTGGCAGCATTTCTGGTTTCTGTTTCTTTTAACAGTTTCAGTACAGCTGGGAGAGTAAATCGAGTCAGCATTTTCCATGCACACTATGGGCAGTCGGGGTTATTAGAATACAAAACAAGGAGAATTTTGATGTAGTGCCTTCTGTGCAAATGATTTCACCTGGTAAAAGCAAACCATTCGGTGGAATACACATTTTTCAATAGCGGTGCCATGCATCTGAGTTTGTGCTAGTCTCCAGGCCTGTGAGGCCTAAAATATTCTTAATCGCTAGCAGACATTATTTATGACTTTTAATATCTTGCACTGGCTCAGTTTTGTTTTGCCTTCCACATTTTTTTGTAAAAACAATTCCACTCAAATCAAGGCAAAGCAAAAGTGTAAAAATCAGGTCAAAACTGTAAAACACACACACACAAAAAACAGCTTAAAAGGCCAGTTTAAGTTCTAAATAGAGAAACCACTTATCCATTAAGCTTTTTGAGTAAAAAGCAAAAGAAGACCTTTTCATTCATAATATGGTGTAAATTAAAGAGCCAAAAGAGGGCACTAATGGGAATGTCTGAAAGTCAATGGTTAATCGTGTTGCCAGAGTAGGCTACAATACAGTATGTGAGAACAGCATGTGGGCGAGGTGTCAGAGGGTTTCGTTGACAGTGGGAGCTGTATTATCTTTAGCTCCAAGCACCAGTAACAGTCAGCGATAGTCCACTCAGTTGTATGTTCCCTAGGGACAGAACTCCTTAGAGAGAGAAAATTGGAGGAATAGCTATGACTGAGTGGCATAGTGGCAGCTCCACCTCAAACAGCCCATTCCAGACTCAATTACCACACATCTGCACCCCCGCTGCCAGCCCTGGCAATCCTAGGAAATGCTGGAATGGTTGTCCAAAAAAAAAAAAGCAGCTTTATCTTTGGCTGCTCAAGTAGCAGAACACCTAAGGGTTGGAGTCTAAGCGCTGGGACTGAGACTGAAACAAATGAGGTCTGTGAGATCGGCATTTGCAGCTTTTCATAGGTCTAAAATGGCCTAAATCCAGAGAGAATGGGGGAAAAGAAGGCTTGATTTGAAAGGGAGATTCAGTTCAGAGATGGAAACATGAGCCCAGCAGGACATTGCAGAACGTTCTCCCACCCTGTAGGAGAATGATAAAGTACTACTGCATATAACACTGACTTGTTTTACAGAAATGCCCGGCTTCTCAATGGGCTTTGCAGAACGCAACCATGCAGGACTGTCACTGGAAAATTTATAGCCTGAGACACAAATGAAGATGCCATGTTGTTACACTAATTTAGACCCTTTTATGCCAAGAGCGACTGTGTCCATAAATCCCTTTTCCTCCTAACAGAATAGCTTTGTATTTTTCTTTATAGTTCTTTGTATTAACCTGATTAAAAAGCTGCTAATTAGGTGTCCCTTTCAGGAGATGTCTTTGTGTGTCAACATTCTTTCATTATTGCAGTCAACAAGTGTTTGGGCACAGTGGGGGGTGGCTTGTCTCCCATGAAAGTTGGAACATTATGATGCCAGCCAGCTCGCTATTTAATTACCTTCTCTCTTTCTGCCCCATTGATTTACATTGTGAGGCCTTTAATTATACAATTCATCACCTTTTAAACATGAAAAACGGTGTAAAAGCACGCTAATTAAACCTTGTCAAAAGGTTTTCTGCAAGGCCCCAGTAAATCAAGCAAATGGGTTGTGTGCACTGTGTGTATGTATATACAGTATGTTGTTTCAAGGGGTTTTTTCTGTGTATTGCCATAAATTCCACTTAATCCTCTGCAGCAAACTAATCGGGCTTTTGAAAGTATGTGTCATGAATTGATTTCAGTGCTTTCCTTGTTTTCTATTTGTTTGGTGTCATAATGAGGAGAAGGTAACAGGAAGACGCTTACCCATTTTCATCCAACATCACTGGTGTGTGTGTGTGTGTTAACTATTATGAGCAGTAATCAATGTTGTTGTTCTATGACTTTGCCATAGTATAAATGTATTTAAAAACAGGATAAGTCATTACCATTTTTGCCAGATTTTCAATCACAAAAAAACCCTCTATACCTTGGACTACTACAAGCTTTTCTATTAACTGGCAGATGAGTGGGTTGATCCCCAGCTCCTCCAGTCCATATGTTGAAGTGTCATCTGGCATGCTATTGAACCCCAACTCTCCCCCAATTTATCCATCAGTGTGAACTTGTGTGTGATAGTTACATGATGAAAGTGCTTAAAAGCATGAGGAATAACGTGCTGAATATGTGTGTGTGAATTGTGGGTTACCGACTGCGTATACAGTCAGTAGCTTACTTACTCTCTTATTAGCTTAATAGCAATGCTTCTCTATCACAGAGCCCTGCTGTAAACACAACTGTAAAAAAACATTTTCAGGTTATTTTAATCTTTTGTTCACCTGCTGCCTCGCCTGAGCCAGTATTTATCCCAGGCTGAAAATAGTCCCAAGTGCATTTATTTGAGTGAAGTTTACTTAAGCCAATGTTGGAGAGGTCGATCAGGTGTGTCTGGAGCATTCCCATTGGACTGCTTACTGTTGGACCAATGTTCCAGTCATAAACAAAATATGACTGTAAAATTATTCACGTTAGTTAATCAGCTCTAAAACTAGGCTACACCCTCCACTTTCCACAGCTGTGACACTGCAGCCTCGTGATGGTAATAAATTGGATGAATGCTACCACGAATCCCCCCCCAACACACACATGCTTTTAGATTACTGAAGGTGGTGGGCCCATACAATTGTTTGCTCATTTCATTGTTTTATTTGAAGTTTTGGAAAACAAGGAATGGACTGAGGGAAAAACGAGGCAGAGGAGCTGAAAAGATGGCATTTAAAAATATTTCAGATGTGTATGTTGACCCCAGCTGGAATGGAGTCCAGTTCCCCCACATCACTGAGATGAAAAAGTGGTTTGTGGAAAATGGATGGATGGATGGATGAATTTGAAAAATGCTTGTGTATGTAATAAATTCCTGCCTCCTCCAAATAGTTTTTTTCACTTCTTGTACAGCAGGTGACCAGATCCCAAATGACGATAACAAGGAAATTATGACTCCTGAGAGAAAGGATAAAGTACAACGCCAAAATACGTACCTGAAATGATCAAGTGATCAAGAACTTCTGTGTGAAAACCTAGATGATCGGTTTGTGTTATGTCAGTATCACTGAAGAGACTGATTAAAAACAGCTCAATAGTAATAAAAAATACTGACAGTAAACTGACACGTTAGTTAATCTGTTTCCTCCAAAAAGGAAAAGTGGGCTGTCTGGCCTTGAACATTAAACTACCAAACTAAAAACTGGCACCACTGCTGAAAGCAAATACAGTGAATGGTTTTCTGAGCATTTTATAATTTTCTTTAAAAATGGTTGCCCTATTTCTTAAAAATGCTGGTCACTGCTGAAACAAATGTGCTTTGGGTATAAAGCCACAACTTACTTATGCCCAAAATCCATGACCTGCGGATGCCCTAATGAAATGCAGTCTCACAACCGTAAGTCAGACAGTGAGAAATACGTTGTCTCTCATCTCCCCTCACTTATGTGAGAATGATGAAAGATTCAGCTTACCTTGCCTGCCCTCTTTTCTGATGCCTCGCACTGCAAGCAGCTGTCACCACTGTGAAATGAAATAGTCACCGGAAAGATAAACAGCACAAAAATGCACAACAACAGCTCGTGCTATTTTGTTAAGCTTTCCCGCACTGATACTGCTGCACAAAGGGTAGATGTCTTCTTGATTCAGTCAGTATAAGTCAGAACAAGAGACGCTCTACGCTTTAACATTGAGAAGACGAGGTCAGCAGTTCAACTGAGTGCATGTCTCGAAATGAAATTGCCTTCTTTATATATATATATATATATATATATATATATATATATATATATATATATATATATATACACATATATATATATATATATATATATATATATATATATACACATATATATATATATACATATATATATATACACACATATATATATATATATATATATATATATATATATATATATATATATATATGTATGTATATATATGTATATATATATATATATATATATATATATATATATATATATATATATATATATATGTATGTATATATATATATATATATATATATATATGTATGTATATATATATATATATATATATATATATATATATATATATATATATATATATATATATATATATATATATATATATATATATATATATATATATATATATATGTGTATGTATATATATATATATATATATATGTGTATGTATATATATGTATATATATATATATATATGTACATACATACATACTCATACGAAGACATAATGAATGCCTAACGTATGTAATATCACTGAATGTTGTTTAATGTAGGTGAGAGGTCTGAGCTTATTATGTGTCACTGTATGGAGAACGCCAATCAAGTTTTAGAGCCATTCCACAAGGACATATACACAGACACACATGCTCCGGTATAACTCATGCTACTGCGATCTCATTTTAAAGTCTTTAGTTTCAGCAAAGGAAAACAGAAGCCAAAGGTGATTTTGGATAACCTTGCCTGGTGTATAATAATTTCATAAAATTCACTTGTATTCCTATGTTGTGCAGCTTGTATCCAAAGGCAAGTCATCAGTGAATTAATTTGAGTAACTGGCGAAATATTTGGTGTCGGCAGAGATCTGGGGGCTTTTTAAATGTCACCTTCTCTATATTCAGGAGATGCTGAGGCTTTTTAAATGGCACTGCATTAATGATGTGAGATTAAATGCTCAATATCAAATAGAGGCTGCTCCAATTACAGTTTGTTCAGTTTTACTACGGCGTGGCCTTCAGTTTCCCTCCATGAAAAGCAACTTACAAGACACATCGAGATGGCGCACGTTAGCAACACTCCCGAGATGATATGTGCCATTTGCAGTGCAACCCTTGCCGGAACAAAGGCTTCTTTTGTGTCTTCCCGTTCTTGATCCAACATCAGTGACCAAATTGAAATCCTCTCCTCTGTACTGACCTGCAAATATCTGGGGACATGAGATAGGAGTGCTCACTGCCTTGAACAATGCCACAGAGTTAGGCTCTGATTCATGCTGAAAACGGATTAATTTCTCCACAAATTAACTGCTAATTCGTCTCTTATCTTTGCCCCAGACTCTCATTGAGTGAGTTGCCTTTCTCTCCTCTGCCCTGTTTCTCTCTCGCTCGTGACTCTGACTTTGTTAAGCTTGGGTGTGAGCTGTGACTGGAACTATCATTTGGTAGTCTTCCCCTTGGGTCTATTGCACGGAGATCTGAGACATGTCCCTCACGTCCTCATTTCCTTTTCTGTAAGTCTTCTACAAGCTAATTTGCCCCCTTAGCTGCTTAAATATTAAATGACAGTTTAATACCGATTCAATTAGATGTGTGAAGTGCGTGGCAGTCGTGCACTCGGAATTAGCGCAAGAAAAGTAAATATAGAAGCCTATACACAAAAACATGATCTAATTTACCACTTGGTGGGACATATGTGAGAGTGACCTTTGCTTTCAGATGACTGTATGATGTCTGGGACTGCTTATGTATGGTGGCATTACTGTGTTTTTCTAATAGCAACAAAGGAGGAGAAAGACAGCCACACATCAAGGTCAGCCAAGAAAAGAAAGAAGAAAGCAGTGAATACTTTTTTGCACTAAAGTTTATACTTACAGCTCTATGTGCCCAGATCTTAAGGCTATCGACAGCTTCTACCGAAGAAGCCTTTCTGACAAGGGGATGCAGTGAATAGCTCAGCTAGATAACGTCCCAGCATCAGATTAGCAGCACCTAGCTCATGGAAGGAAGTGTACCACCATGTCTGCCATTTAGCGAACTTTAGAAAGGACAGCAAGAAAGGACATGGATTCATTCAAACGCACGACTCATCATTTATTCATGAAAAGTGAGATGGGAGTTCACAGCTTTTTTTCTATGCCTTATAAAGAATGATGTGTATCTCGTGGGGCGATCATGGTTTATGTATCCCCTGTTACATTTTTTGCATGGACTAATGGTGAAATTAGAAAGTGCTAACATAAACACAGTAAAACTCACATACTGTATGCATCTAAACTCAGACTATATGGGCTGACTATGCTTGACAAATGTTGAAGCTTCCATACATTATCTAACAAATTTCAGAAGAAAATCTCTGCCTGTCACATGATGGTTATGAGTCCCACTGGGACGCTGGTGTCTCCATAAATACTTTGACTTGACTCATTTGAAATGTCCTTTGAAGTCAAAAGTGACTCATGCTGAGATTGACAGTGGCATTTAACTTCACTTGGCAGCTTCTCACCCTTTCATACCTTTATTAATAAGCCAAACTTATTATTCGCTCAAACTCCCTTAATATTGAGATAATGTGTCACATCAGGTTTTTTTAGGAGTCATTTTTCATAATCACTGCGATAACCCTCCTTGAAAGGGGTGGCTGGGTGCACAGAGAGCGAGGGTCGGCGAGGTAGCAGCCAGGGACAGCTGTAGAACTCTATAAATGAGTATGCTAATGCTGACTGACATTTCCTTGAATGGCAATGAGGGAGAAAATGCTTGCTCCCAATTATCTTAAACGTCAGTGTAAAATGGGACTGTATATCCATCTGGGAATAATTTGAAATAAATGTAAAGGATTGCAGTAAAGCAATAAAAAAATGCAGATAACTAATTGAAACCAAGATTTCATGAACCTGCATGCTGCCTTGAAATAGAAGTAAGTACTTTATAAGGTACTTATAAAGAGTTCATTGTGCTCTTATCTCTTGCATTTCTATGATATTTTTCATTTTTAAAGGAAAAAAACTGTTTCAGTTGCCTAAAAATAGCAGTTAATAACCAGAGCTAGCCTTTACAGAGCAAATGTTTGTTTGCAAACATAACATTATGATGGTGGGAGAGTTTTGCACTGTGTGTATATTATGCATCTGCATGAATGCTAGTTTAAAAGTCATTAATTATTAAAGAATCTAATAGATCTTTTAATATTTAGGCAGTTTGTTCTCAAAATTACATTGCTCTGCCTTCTAATATAAATGTTGCATTTCTAATGACTCTATTTAGAGATAAATGCAATGACTGTTATGTAGAATGGCAATGTAAATATATGTCAGGAGGCAGAAGGGGTGGAAAGAAGGTGCCTCAAAGTTAGAAGGACCTGGGCTTGAATCCACTGGCTGGGTGGGGTCTTTCTCTGTGGGGTCTGCATGTTGACCATGCTTACCCCCAGCTGCTCCCATTCTAAATTGGCCATAGGTGCAAATGCCTGTCTGGCTCTCTGTATATCCTAAAATGGATAAAAGCTTAAGAGAATGAATGAAAATGTAGTTTACCAAAGCATAAAAATAATACCATGGACACTTTTGAATGTGTTACCTTGAGTGCTTGTTTTGAAAAGAAATATTTTGCTAGCTATTTGCATGTAAAAACCAGTTGGGTGTGAAAATTATCCCACATGTCTACAAACTGAGCCTAAAACCAGTCTTTTGGGCTTAAAAGGAACTGTTCACTAGATGTGGTGCTGAACTGCAGCTGTAGGTAGGCCACAGACTGTTTTCACCTGAGTGTTACAGTCGCTTCAAATCCATTAGTGGGAAAATGCTTTTTAATTATTTATTTAGTTCCTTTGTTCTTTAAAGTCAGAAATAGTGTCAAATGTATTTCTGTAAACTAGTACACCCATATGGGGCGATCGTGGCTCAAGAGTTGGGAGTTCGCCTTGTAATCGGAAGGTTGCCGGTTCGAGCCCCGGCTTGGACAGTCTCGGTCGTTGTGTCCTTGGGCAAGACACTTCACCCGTTGCCTACTGGTGGTGGTCAGAGGGCCCGGTGGCGCCAGTGTCCGGCAGCCTCGCCTCTGTCAGTGCGCCCCAGGGTGGCTGTGGCTACAATGTAGCTTACCATCATCAGTGTGTGAATGTGTGTGTGAATGGGTGGATGACTGGATATGTAAAGCGCTTTGGGGTCCTTAGGGACTAGTAAGGCGCTATATAAATACAGGCCATTTACCATTTACCATATGAACTCAAGGGATAGGGTGAGAAAAATTATGAGAGTGTCGGAGAAGTATTTGAGGGTGGGTGTGGGATTACATGAGGCCTCAGCGCTCATGTAATCCTATTGTTTGCAATGGTGATAGATGAGGTAAGAAAGGAGTGTATTACGGTGTTTGCAGATGAAATTGTGATCTGTAGTGAGAGTAAGGAGCAGGTGGAAGAGAGCCTGGAGATATGGAGGTATGCTTTGGAGATAAGAGGAATGAAAATCATTAGAAACAAGATAGAATATATTTGTGTAAAGAAGAAGGAAACAGCTGAAGATGAAACAAGTAAAGGTAGTGAAGGGTGATGAGCTCAAATGTGCAGTGCACTAGAGCAGTGAAGAAGAATGGAGGTGGGTGGGGAGTGGGGGTGGGTGGAGGCAAGTGTCAGGAATGATTTGTAACAGAAGGATAGCAGCAAGATTGAAAGAGAAGGGTTATGAGATGGTAGTAAGACCTGCTATGATGTATGGTTTGAAGATGGTGGCACTAACAGAAAGACAGGAGGCTGAGCTGAAGGTGTTAATATTTTCATTAGAGGGCCAGCCCAGGTTGAGCAATTTGGAAATAAAGTTGGAGAGGCAAGGCTGACATGGTGGCAGATGTTCTACTGTGGCCATCCCTAACAGGAGCAGGAGAAAGGAGGAGAAACGTGTATATTCCCAACATGCAGTACACATGAAATTATGACACATTGCTTTCATAAATACAAAAATAGTTTTAGATGATTGGTACGCAACATGATGATGTTGTAATAGATCACGTTTAATTCTTTTTGTGGATATAAATAAGGTGCCACTTTGTAAAATTAAAGTGACAGGATGCTTTGATAAAGTATTGTAGGTGGCTAATGTCACAGTCCGTGTGTCCTTCTGCGCTAGCGTTCTGTTTCTCTCTCTCTGTTCCTTCCCTGCCTGTGTTTGTATGTGCGTCTGTGGTTGTGTGTTGTTTACCTGTTTTAGGGGCAGTTCCTCTGGGCCTTGCCACCCACCTGTTGAGAGTTTGCTGATTAACTCATCTGCTCCTCGTGTGGTCATTAATGCTGACTGTTTAAAGCTGAAGAAACCCCCCAGCCGTCACCAGATCATTGTGTCCGCAGGAGGTATTGTGCTCTGGCCTCTGTCCTGTTTGCTTATTCCTTTCTATTCCTTGTCTCTGTGCAGACCTCTCCAGCCTTTGGATACAAGCAAGTATTTGTAACAGTGTGTGTGCCCACAGACTTGCCTTCAGTTCCATAACATCTCAATCAGTGTTTTCTCTGCTTTCAAAGCTACCTGTTCAACGTGTGTTGAACTTTCTGTTCAGTCAGTTCTACAACAGCTAAAGGAAAAAAACAGGTCATTTATGATATGTGTATGATTCAGATATTTGTTCTTGACTCACCTGTCATGAATTTCTCCTTTATTATTTCCTTTACTCATTTTATATTTGTTGCAATCTCTGCTCTCATCTTTGAAATTTAATCTCAATGTCATTCTTTTAAGCTGGATGTAATTTTAGCCCGTTGCTAAGCGGTTGCAAGGCAACCTCAAGTTATGATAATTTGTAATGTATAACTGAAGTTTTGTGGGCATAAATTAGTTACTAGTCATGAAATGACAATACTTTTATAAGATGTTACAGGCGTGTAAATAAACAAATGGGTCATTTTAGCCCATTGCTAGGTAGCTGCTAGGCAACACCATGATGCCAAAATTACATAGATAATAATCATGGGGTGCTAAAGCTTTGTGCTGACCAAAGATTATATGAAAGGAAATACATGCTGTGACTTCAAGCAACAAAGTCCATTTTTACTGGTGTGAGAATTGGGCGGGACCTATGATTAATTTTTCTCATCTTCCAGCTGAGCAACTGAAGCAACTACCAATGAGCACGGAGGATACAGTTGATTAATACATTAGCACATTACGGTTGCCTAGGCTACTACTGGCACGTGGAATGTCGGCAAATGACCAGCTGTGAGCTTCAAAGACTGGAATGATGAGCAAATCATTTGTAGCGTGGATGCAGCTTAAGATGTAACTGTGTGCCAAGTTTGGTTCTAAACTCATTATGTTGGAGGAGTTGGCAGACAAAAAGTAGTAATATATGCATCTATACATTATCTTAAGTAAGGAGAATAGAAATGCTGAGTTATACAAATGTTGCATCCTCTCCTAAATATAATCCTGGCCATTTTGTTACCTGTGTGGAGCAAGGATTCCCCCCCCCCCCCCCCCTCTTGACCTACTGATTAAAAAGCTCTTTGTATGTTATTTCAATTGGAATGTAGACTATTCGTCTGGGAGACAGAAAGTTGTGCATATTCCATATCAGGCTAGTCATTAATCCTTGTGTCATGTTTTTAGATTAGGGTCAGCAGAATTGATTTCTTCTGTGGAGGTTAGCAAGAATAACAAGAAACAGAGAAACAGGAAAGCCAGCAGAAAAGATGAAAGCACAACAGCTGTAATTTTTCATAGTCATCAGAGAAACTCATACACGTATTCATGCACATACATTTATGCATGTGATATAAAAATATATGTATTATGAGGTTATGACTCATTACATGAAACAATTATTGGCTCTTTTACTGTTCTGAACTAAGCGAGATAAATCTACAGATTTCAAAAAAAATAAAAGCAGGGGGCCGAGTCAGGGTGAGTTCTCATTTTTCCCCATGTTTTTCAAAATATATTCTTTCTCCACTGGATAAAAGAGAATAAGAATAAGATTGCTTTTCCTTTGCGTTTGTCTAAAATTCATAAAAAAGTGTTTCATGCATGAGAGATGACATTTGATTTTCTTTTGGATTGCAGTGATTGATATTGTAGTTAGAAATCCCAAGGTGCAGATGTCTGCATAAAAGCCACTTCATAACTTGCTCCATCTTTGAACAGAGGTGGTGGTTTACGACACCAACTCTCTGCCATCTATAATCCAGTTTTGAGATCCCTTCCCAGACGCCTTAACGCCCACTCGCATCCTGGGCCATCTGACCTCAGGAATTCGCATGATAAGGTGGGGCCAGGTTTCACAATGAACTCACCCGAAACTCTGGCTGATTGGGACCCACACCCAGTTTCACACCTTGGCTCAGTGGATTAGAGGATCATCAGGGGGTCCTTTTGTCCCTCTGTGGGGGGATACTCCCACTAGGTTTATATCTGGGACTCTCCACCATTTGACCTTAGAACTGAAGAAGCTTCTCGGATGAGAGGTGAAACGTCTTCAAGTAACTTAAAGAAGTCCAGACGCTTTTCTTTGCAAGCTCCTTTGACAACCTACATCTTGCTACACTCCTTCTTTGCTGTGCAATTGCATTATTATATCTGTAGTGATAATCAAAATGTTTTAGCATTAGCTAACAATTAACAATGGTGCTTTTTTTGTTTTTTAAGAGCTGCCCTTTATTAAAAGGTGCAACATCATACAAATAAAACTGTCCAGATTTTACTTTAATTTTACTCTTTTTTTAATACTTTACGTTACGTTTCATCTACAGTAATGCCCTCATGTTTGCACAAGGTATCTCTGAAATGTGAGAAAGCTGCTGACCCTTCTTCAGCACCAGAATTACTTCTCTGAAGCTTTTCATTGCTAACATGTTGAAGAAGTTAACTATATTAAAAAAAACGGAACTTAGCAGTTTGGTTATTTACTTGCTAATGTTGTCTCTGTTTCCATGTGTAATAACATGTCTATCATAGCTGATCTCAGAGCAGTGAAAGCAGAGCCAGCGGCAGCTTGGCTATCACACTAGTCTCCTATCAGTCTCCCTTCAAAAGCCTCAGGTTTTCCACAACTTGCAAACAATCTGATTTCTCAGATTGAAAAATCACAGCCTTTATTGAACGGACATAGGTACTCCCATGAAAATGACAGATTCCAGCAATGTTGAAGAGACAGAAGCAATTTACAGGATGGATTCTAACAGAAATCATGTAGACAGAAAGCTGTTTGATTTGTATGGTGAGAGACTTTTTGGTATATTTTAACGGATGTATAATGGGAAATCTTGCCTTCCTTGCACTGTTAGAATGCCCACGTTGTCTCGTGTGTGATTATTGTTGACACAAGATTTTTTTTAATGTCAATTAATAGTGAGAAAATCTATAGCTGAGGAGGTTTTGTGCAGGTTGTTGATCCTCTGTCTGTGTTTCCGTCATCACACAGTTGCAACGAAATGAAAAAAAATATGAAAATGAAAAACTCTTTGAATCTATTTAGGCTGGACCTCTCAGTAGGCCAGTTATATTCTTTAGAAGCAGTACCAGCATATTTGAAATATATTCCATTTCCTTTTATTGAATTCAAAGCAGCTGAGGTCTGTTTTGTCAAAATTCCCATGGTGAGTGATTCAGTTAAAAGCACATGCTGGCTTGCCGACTGACTGCCTGGCTATTAAGGAGCGTGTACTGTTATATTCAGGTATGTAAAAAAGCTCTGGGTAGCTCTGAAGCATTTTTTTTTCTTTTTAATTTGCTGAAATGTGTGTCTTTTGATGGAGGAGTAGAAGATGATGTCTGGAGCAAAGTGGAATAAGAAGAGTGGAGGGATTTCAGGGAAAGACAAATGGGAATGAGGAATGGGCCGTCGAGCCCAGTGCTCAGCTAATGGATCATGTGCCTTTCCCTGGAGTGGTTGGCCTCGCCTTTTTTTTTTTTTTTTTACTGACCATGGTGCTGCTGCTCTGTAATTACCTGCAGTGAAGGGATAGCTGCTGAAAGAGGGGCCAGAAAAAGAGTAGATAAAGAGGAAGTGAATCAAGACTAACAGAATGAAGGACCAATACGATGTCAAAAGAGAAGTTCCTAAAGTGCCTGATTCATCTGACGTCAGTTTAAGATATTTAGGATTTCTGATTAGTGACAGAGTAATTTGTTTTTACTTCCCAAATCCTTTTAAGAACACCTCTCTAACCCTGCTAGTATTTTTGCAGCCATCATGAAATGAGAACTAGTCAGATGTGGCAAAAATATAAACATCTGTAACCTGTGTAGAAGTACAGATACTTGTGTTAAATAATACTCTAATAAAAGTTGAAGTACAGCTACTTTACCCAAGTAAAAGTGAGAAAGGTCAGGCTCTGAAATGTGTGATGGTAAAAAGTAGCTCTTTGAAGTACAGACATATCTACCAGCTATTTTGCTGCAAAGCTAAGTAAACCGTGTGCTATTAGCACATGTAAATACAAGTTTGTTTTTGTTTTTTTACATTTTGATGTAACCTAACACTGATCATGCATACCACAGCCACTTTGCATCAGTCCAAAATAGTGCTTTACTGTAAATTTACCACAGCGCAGCAAGCTAATGTAACAGTATTTATGTAGTATTATTCCACGTGCCACAAATGTTAGTGCAATGGGGACACACTGCCTCCCTCTCGGTGTGGCCGGTTAGGTGAGGCTGGCTGCAGTAATCACTGCAAGTCTGCCGTAGCCATACGTTAAGTATTACAGATACATAAAACTTGTTTGCTCAACTGATGGACACAGAGGGTAATAAGTGCTTAGTGGGCACGTGCCTGACACCAGTTGTATGTATTTCTCATTTGTTTATTAATTTTGTGTAAAACAATGTATTAACGGGATGTTCTGCTGTAGTGTGCTGTGGGGAATGGCGTGTGGCGAGCCTTTGAATAACGGATAGTTAGCATGTTAGCTGTTAAATACAGCACCTGTACCTTTAGCTAGCAAACGCACTGTGTAACAAGTGCACACAATTAATTAATTTGTTTGCTGATATTTGTTGAAAAGAAACGCATTTGAAATTACCTACATTAAAAATGGTCAGATATTTTTTTGGGAGGTCACTCATCGAGTGTAGCACTAGCTAGATGCTAAAGTACCACCACCACAGCTTATTATAATCTGCAGAAAAAATGCTGTTGGAGATCTTTTCAGCCCAATTTAACCCGGGAGTATAGTGTTACAAATGATGCCTAAACTAAATGTTTTTGCCTCTTTTATCTCATTGTATGAAAAAAAAAACCTACCAGTGACAGATACACCAAAAAGATTGCCTTTTATGTGTTATTGTCCCCTCTATTTAAACTGAAATTGGTTTGATGTTTGATGACAAACAGTGCTGGAAAATAAAGAAAATCTCAAATGCCTTAAACTTAAATCCTCACTGTACCCTTCATGGATGTTTTCACTTTCCTACACCCATTCCCGAAGTACTGTAATATTAATTGTATAATTAAATAAATATCAAATGTATTCCCGCGGTTCACCTTTCGTGGTCTTGCTGTTTTGCGGATTTTTTTTTTTTTGTCCAATTTTGCATGTTTTTGTTTTTTTTACAGCACATTGTGTTCTGCGTTCTGATTGGCTGTAGACCATTGTCAATCAATCTCGTGCCGTGTCTCCTCTACAGTACAGAATGCGTTCAGCTTGTCAAATTTATCTAAATCGCTAGCAGTGTGACTCTGAAGTGCCGTACTGTATGTTTGTAAGTTTTCTCCAACAAACACAAAAATGTCGATGAAATGTTTTGCACCGTTTTAATCTATAATACTAGACTTATTTTTCTACGAAGGTTTGAACTTTTAGTGTGTTTAAACAAGAGAGAAAAGTGTGAAAATGTTCATGCCTGTCGGAGAAAAGTGTATAAAGTGTGTAGTGAGGGGTTTTACAGCTGTAAAAAAAAATAATAATAAAGTTAGCTACTTCGCGGATTTCACCTATCGTGGGTTATTTTTGGAACGTAACTACCGCGATAAACGAGGAACCACTGTATCAGAAATTATTTACTTTTAACTGACATCATATTTTATAAAATTATATATTTTGGGAGAAGGGGTGAAATATTGAAAAATGAAGGTGGTGTGTTGGCCAAACAGCTGGTTAAACATAATTGTCAGGGTCCTGGGACTGGGCGACCCAGGATCCCTGAGCAGTTATGTATTATTATTATTATTATTATTATTATTATTATTATTATTATATGTATTTTGGTATTGCTGCTGCTCTCCTCCATGATTGTAGATGTGAGTGTGTGTGTTTAGGTCTGCGGGGATGCTTGGAGGATGGAGCTCAGCCACCTGCAGGCCTGAGGGGTGTGGCCCTGCGGAAGGACTGGCCACACCCGAAGCCACACACCTGCCGCTGATCAGGGCTCGTCGGGGGAGCTACTTAGGAGAGTCTTGGAGCTCCCACCGACGCGGGATCATTGCATGAGACTCCACGTTAGTCGTCCTGTTACCGAGTTAGTGTGTGTATGCCCGCAAGTTGTATGTGTCCTGACGGCTGCGTCTTTTGTTTCCCGCAGGAGGAGCGTGGAAGACACGGGAGCGGAGAGCACAGAAACACGGACTATTCACGGGGAGACACGACACGGGAGTCTGGGAGAACACGGGGATTTATTGCTACGTTGTTTTTCACTTTGTAAATAAACACTGCCTATACATAGAGCACCGCGCCTGGGTCCTCCTTCCCCACTCCTTCCACGGTGTGCCATGCCATACCGTGACAATAATAGTGATTTCTCAGAGATGCTATAATGAAAGTCCCAGGTTCAGCCTGCACCTGTTCCACCTGCCTGTTTTATTAAACTCCTCTCTATGATCAAGGCTTTCCTTGCTAACATTCACACATGGAGTTAAAGGGTTTTTCCACACTGGACTCCATCTTCTCTATGCAACATATGCTGGAAAAGGTGGTCAGTAAAAGAAAATGTATCTTTTAAGATGGTAAATCACAGAAGCTTGAACGTTTGTGAATGGTAGCTCTGTTTCCACACAAAGTGTGACTTGTAATTGATTTAAGAGCAGTGAAAGCAGAGCCTGTGGCAAATTGTCTATCACGCCCCCATCAGTTTACCATCAGAGGTTTTCCCACAATACACATGTGCAAACAACCAGGAAATACTGCTGGCCTCTCAGCTTGATAAGCTTCAGCCATTGTTAATGGGACACAGACATGCCTGTAAAATGTAGACACGCTACAATTTTCAATGGGATCCAAGGCAAGTGTGCTTCCAGCAATAATATCCAGTGGAAACAATCTAAAGAATGAATGCAAACAAGAAAGAAGCTTTATGGAGGAGTGCTGTTTCAGATGAAAGGAAAGAGAAATCTCTTTCACTCTGGTATGTAATGACTGATATCTCATTTGACCGGGCAAGCACTCCTTGTCTTGCTTCTCCTGATGGAAGTCTACAGCCACCAGAAGTACAGTAACAAGTATTTGTATTTTGTTATGCTCCACCTCTGGAAACTGTTAAATTTATTAAACAAGCCAAAAGAAAATCTGAACTTCTGTACCTGAACTCTATCTGCAGATAAAGAATACAAAGACAGTATATAATAGATGGACAAATCCTCAAAGCAAGGTTAATTGGTTAGAGTGGTATGTTGAGTCTGGAACGACCACATTTCCAGTCATTCTTTTGTTTACAGTTTGCTTTAAGTGATGTATAGATTATCTGCTGCAGAAACATTTTGTTGTACTACATTAAAGTAAGAATGCATACGTTCAGTCAGTGATACAGAAAATGTATAAATGGATGTTTGTTCTTGATCTGCTACAACGTCTCTTTTAAACTGCTGGAATTGCAGCTAATACAACACACTCGTGAAAATGAATCACATTAGAGGCTATTTATCACCTGGAATAATCAATTTCACTTTCTAGCATCCAAGTCTCTCTTTTATTAGATGAGAGGATGCCAGAACTGAATACACCGAGTAGCCTGAAGTTTCAGACCCCAGTGTGCAGCTACAGAAGAAAATTGAAACACAGAGAGCAAAGCAAGCAGTAAAAGAAATATATTAATTTGACATATGTTTTCCTATTTAGTTGTGATAATTAAATCATATGATTGGCAGATTTCTGCAGCATTCCTGACATGCTATTTACAACAGCAGTGTTGCAGTTTTATTATTTATGGTCTTTCCACCTGTTTCTCTGTTAATGTCTGTAAAATGGGTAATGTTCAGACTGATTTTGTGTGGAAGAAGAGTAAAGGGAGAAGCCAAACGGCCCCTTTTATGTGACTACTCAGAGCCTGCCTGGTGTTTTAGGTTTTGCCAGGCTAGCTAATACAAAGAAACACTGGCTATGTTGAACTTGCTTTGTAGTCCCTCACTCTGGTCTAAAAAGTAAAGCCAACCAAAATATTTTCTGTTAGATTTGTATTGTTGATTGTCATTTATGCTTAGAAATATTTACTTATATATGCTTAGAGTTTTGTAATTAGTTGTAGATTGGTAGAGGTTTTGATCCTTGATAGTCTGCAAACTTTGTGTGTATTAGACAGCACTTTGGGAGCATGAGAGGTCATACCGTGTCTTATTGTTTTATGGTAGGATTAACGTAGCTACGTCTGTTCTAGTCTAAGTGCTCTTTGTTTAGATGAACTGCAGGACTTCCTCACCGTGTTATCTAGGATGAACCATCTAGGGTGAGGGGGAGGCTACCCTCTTCCTGACCAAGGATGTTTGACCCTTTGATCAGCAGTCCACACACACCAGTCCACACACACACACACACACACACACACACACAGGCAAGGTACTCTTTGTGTATGTAGACGTCGTATGTTAATGAACCTATGCATATTCATGTAACCTCAATAAAAGGACAGTGATATGGGAGAACGGACGAGACCAACTGGAGTCAAGCGGTTGTCCGGTTCTCTCCCGTGCACGAGTAACATGAAGAACTTTGCCTATTTGTGTCTTGCTTAGCAGTGTAATTATATTGTCTTAACGTTCCAGCGAATAGGTTTATGCTACAAACCTAACATTTTCAATTTGCATATTTTCTTATGACAGGCTAGGGGCAAAACACTAAATACTTTCTTGATGAATTTATGGTCTTAGTCACAGGTTTTAAGTTAAATCAATGGATGACTGTGTTAAGGTTGCTGACCTCTAGGGGCTATATGTGAGATAGCTTTTTCTCCTCCTTCTGTGTTGGATATCTGTCTCATAAACCACAGCTGAGATGTGTTGCAGCTCATCAGCCACTGCATAAAGACTGCCATCTCAAAATGCCACGCCCGTTTTTTGGCTTCAAGTTGAAGACGGGTCAAACATACCTTTAAGCATGCACTTACACTGGAATTAGTGGATTCAATAGAGAATGGCTTAAACCGTGGAAGAGACGGTGGAGGCTCCCCCCTCTGGTTTGACCACAGCAGGTGTCCCTGTCCCCTCCTCAGCACAAACCTCAGGCTCATCAGACAGAAACTGAAGCGGCATCCTCCGTTTCTACTTCCAACAAGAATACACCCTTTTCAATCAACCCACTAACCACACGAGCTTTTAATTCGCTCTTCTTCATAGATTTAAATACAGATATTTCGTAATGGGAGGCAACTGCATATAAATCATCTTTCCTACACACATCAAGCCGTTATATGGTAGGATAAGCTTTAAAAATCTACCAGACTAAACTCTGCCATGTTCAAAATTAATCCCAGACGAGCCCCCACTTATGTTACACCCCACTTAAAAAGGAAGTATTATCTGGGGTGGGGGGCTAACACAAAGTGAAAAGAAAGCAACCGTAACAGACTAACACTGGCTCCATGAGTCTCGTTATATAATCTGAAATAGTGCATTGCTTAAAAATTTCTGCCATCTTCTCTCCTTTTTTGGCATTTTGTTAATTGTTCTGGTATTTTGTTCACTCTACACTTTATTCAGTGACAAAGTTTAACGCTGGGCACCCTCTTAACTACTAGCTGAAACATTTTAAAATGGCACAAAATGCACTTAAAGATGGTTTCCACTGACTGAAGCACATCCTCGGCACCAGCCTAACAAATGAGTCAGGCTATTACACAACGCATTTAAAAACTGTTTAATGACTGAACAAACCTGCCGTATAAATGACTGCAACCAGTGACTGTCACAGCATCTACTGCAAACATCTACCATATGGATTTCTGCATTCTTTCAAATCGTTCACGGGGAAAAACACTTTCTGTGCAATGAAAACTTGAGATTTTTTTTTTTTTTGAAAAAAAAAAAAAAGCACAATTTCAAGTTTTGTGTCAAGAATGTCTAAAAGTAATTTTAATAGGGAATTGTTTTGAGTCGAGTGCAGGTTTCCTACATATGATATCCATCGGGAAATTAGAAATAAAGAATGCCTCTAATAAATTATTCTAAAAAAAATCTGCCACCAGCTGAAGTAAATATAGGCCACTGTGTCACATGGGTGTCATTGTTTGTGTGTCATGTTAAATTAGCAGGTCTTATTCACTAAAATCCTGAAAGGCAACGAAAAAACATTCACACACGAAGCTGATCTCTCCTCTAATGTCTAATACTGAATTATTAAACGTATGCGTTCCCATTCTTACATCCATGAACCCTACCACTATAGGTATGCAAAGCATAATAACAATTGGGGATGTGGTGGCATAGTGTTTAGAGCTGTTGCCTCAGCGCAAGAAGGTCCTGAGTTCAATTCCATCATTAGGTGTGGAGTTGAATGTTCTTTCTGGGTACTCTGGCTTCTTCCCACAGTCCAAAGATGTGGGGGGTTAGGTCAGGGGTGTCCTACTCCAGGCCTCAATGGCTGCTGTCCTGCAGGTTTTAGATGTGTCCTTGAACCAACACAGCTGATTTAAATGGCTAAATTACCTCCTCAACAATGTCTTGAAGTTCTCCAGAGGCCTGGTAATGAACTAATCATTTGATTAGTGTGTTGACCCAGGGTGAGGTCTAAAACCTGCAGGACACTGGCCCTTGAGGCCTGGAGTTGGACGCCCCTGCGCTAAATTGCCCAGAGGTGTGAATGTGAGTGCGAATGGTTGTCTGTGTCTATGTGTTAGCCCTGCGACAGACTGGCGACCTGACTAGGGTGTGCCCTGCCTCTTATAAGAAAAGACAGCTGGGATAGGCTCCAGCCCCTGTGACCCTGAAAAGGATGAGCAGGAGAGAGGATGGAATAATTGGGGAATGATGGAGACGCAGGTGAACAGAATCCAAAAATCAGAGATAGGAAGTAAAGCTTAAATTAAGGCACCAGAGACAAAGTAAAACAGGAACTTACAAAAAAAGAATACTTGACACAGAGACTGAGATTTGACAGCAAGCCACAAGGGAAGACAGGGATGACCTCAAACACACACTACAACTTTTATAAACTAACAGAAACCAGAAAACAAGAGTAGCAGTGGTAAGAAGTAAGGACTGAGCATAGAGGCATTACTATTATTACAGAAAAGAAAAAAAACTGAACTCACAATCTATAACTAAACAGAATATTAAATAGTGAACAACACAAGAACAAAAATAAACCCAGAACCAGCACAGTTACCATGTATATGTTGAACATATACACTCGTCTCTAACATGGTCCACTGGAAATTATTGTTGAATCGGTCAGTGCGTGAACAGTTGTCACTGTGTTACTTTAGCAAAGCTTAATCTGTTTTGGGCTTGTGGTAGGCTAGTTGAAGAAGATGTGAGTGTGTTTGCTCAGTACTGTGTGGTGATTAGAGCCCAAAAGGAATATCTGCCCCCGGGCCAGTTGCAGCCTGTGCTTAAATGAAAAAAGGTGGAATATAGACAAAAGACAACAGTGTGCTGGCTTCCATGGTTTTAACTTACATCAGTTCGATGAACAAAGTTATCAAAATTGTTCAAGTTTAACTTTGTGCCCAGACTTTCAGTGTCCATCTAAACTTTTAATATAAAAAGACTTGTGTGAATGTGTTATTGAATTGATCATGATCTGTATGAGTGGAAAGAAGCCAGCCTGTATTTTATGCGTGTAGGAGCAAGGTTGTTTGTTTTCTGTATTTAAAAAAAAGAGGGATGACACTTTGACCCAGTAAACTTCATGGATTTCCTTTGGAGCATATACAATTCTCGGTGTTTATTCTAAAAATTTTGACCTTCAGCAAGCCATAACTCACTATTGAAAGTGGACAATACTCCAGAGTTTCTTTTCAAAAACCACAAATGACTGTTGCTAACCTTCCTTGACACGTCATTTGATTCATCTGTGGAGGACTGGGATGGAAATAGTAGAAAAAAAGAACAATAAAGAACAACACTCACGCTGAACCTCCAACACTTTCTTTCTGCTCCTGTAATGAACCTGAAGCAAGATGGCTCCTTGGTATTCACTGAGATCGCTGGGACAGGCAAGCGTGCTGCAGGCTCAGGGTTAGTGCAATTAAATGGCTGTCTCATTGGATTATTGTGAAGGTTGCCTGGGCAAAATTAATAGCAGCTAGTCCTTTTGTGCTCCCCGATTTCTCCGATCTCTACCCACACAAGGGGTCATAGGTGCACGAGTGTCCAGAGGAGCGATATGAAGACAAAGGCAGAAAGAGTGGTAAGAGCAGGAGAATGGTGAAATACAAGCAAAGATACAGTATGAACAGTTTTTTTTTTTAAGGTCAAGTAATTCCATTACCCCTCTGTTTACATTGTGTAACATAAATATTGTAGTTGAACATACAGCAGCTCCACGTGTTGGTAAGTCTGAAGGTTTTTCATCATGACATGTCTCATGGTTCTGTCTGGGAAGTTATGGTATTGTTTTTAATTTGTATATGTGGCATGAATTTTCCTTTTACCAAACGTAGAGCATGTTTTTACCTAGAAGTGGTTAACTTTTTGATTCAGTCCATACAGTCTCATATCGTATGTCCTCATATCATCAATAAATATGAGCACAAAACAAAAGAAGCAGATTTCTCTAACATTTGTTCTGGGTACCTATCATGTACTCTACGCTCTGTTCAATTTGTGTTTGTGATGTTGAAAACACATGTTGCTAAAACAGAAGTGACAGAGTGCCCTCTGGAGGACAAACTATGCAATGTCAACACAACACGGTTGAAGGGTGTTTTTTTTTTTTCTTTTTTTTCGTCTCTTTTTAATTGCAATCTTTGGACATTATAAATGCAGATATTGGTAGACTGGCAATAGTTATTATTGGCGATAATAGTAGCTCACTGGTTTATTAGATGCTAATTCAGATCCATAAATCTTTCTAGATCTGAGGTTTCCATTCATGGATGGTGGAGGCGGTTTTCAGCAGAAGAAAGGAGCCTCAGACTCCTCTTTCTTTTTATTTGTGGTTAAATGTAAAATAAGTAAATCCTCCCTTTCAAAACTTAATGATTGTTAAAAATGAGTTGCTAGGACTGCCAATTTAACTGAGAGTCAACAGGGAACTCAAAGCTGCAACTGTTTTTAAAAAAATCCTTTTAAAATAAGATTTTGTAAAGTGTTGACCCCATTTCAGTGACTGATAATTTGTGCATTAAAATACAAATATAAAATGCCGCAATTTTGTTTGTCTAACAAAACAAGAAAAGCCCTACTGAGCAGTGACAGCTGGTCAATACAGGTTAATTGCCTATTTTAGATCCAATATACTCCTAGGGCTGGTCCCATGCCCTGATAAATGGGGCGGATTGTGCCAGGAAGGGCATCTTTATCTTAATCTTAGTCAAATCAGACATGAAGATCATAAATAATGAGATTTCCACACCAGATCAGTCAGGGCCTGGGTTAACAGCAACTTCGTCTGGTGCTGTTAGCAAAAAGGGTCCCAGTGGAAACTGTTGGCCAAGGATAAAGGAACAGGAGGAGACATGTTAGGACATGTCAGCCAGAGAGAAGGAAAGGCATGAGTATGGCAATGAGAGTAGAGACTCTAAATGTAAACACTGTGCCCAGAAAAGGGGGATAATTGCCTGATATGATATGATGGAGAGAAGGATGGTAGCAAGGCCAGGAGTAATCTTGAAGGAAGAGTACGTGATCAGTGTTGTAGGTGAAGAGTGTCAGACAGAATCGTGAGTTTGAAGCTAGAAATGAAAGGGGTGATGTTTAATGTTGTCAGTGTGTATAACCCACAGGCTGAATGTCAGAAGATACAGAGAAATTCTGGAGTAAGTTGGATGAAGCAGTAGAGGTGATGAGAGGGTGTTGGGTAGGTGAGTGTTATGGAGAAAATGCACAAGGACAGAAGTTGGTTGTGAAAAGGATGGAAATGACTGTAGTGAACATTTCAAAAGAGGTAGCAACATAAGGTAAAGTATAAGAGTCAGAAAGAAAGGTGCACACAAGCGGACAGCATGTTATGTAGAAGGTGCAATCTGAAAGAGATAGGAGACTACAAGGTGGTCAAATGTAGCTAGGCAGCATCAGATGTCAGTTTGTGGGATAAAGTTATGCATCCAGAAGAGGAAGCAACTAAAGCCAGAGGCAAAGATTAAGTGGAAGTTGAAGAAGGAAGAATGTTGCTCAGAGGTCTGGAAGGAGTTGAGACAGGCACTAGGTGGTAGGTATGACTTATTAGATGACTGGGAAGGTAAAGCTGTACTGCTGAGACAAACTCCCAAGAAGGTTTCTAGTATGGACAGAGGAAAGAGGACAAGGATACCTGATGCAGGAATGATAAAGTACAGGATACTTTTCAAAAGATGGCATTGGAAAAAAATGGGATAGTCGGAGAGATGATGAAAATAGACAGGACTGTGTGGAGGCTAGATGTACAGAGACTAGGGCTGCAACAATTCATCGAGTAATTGGAATAACTGATTATCAAAACTCCTCAGTGCTAATTTTTTGCTTCGTTGCTTCATTTAACATGCAGCTCTGTAGCTCTCAGTTGTCACTATGTAAACGAGAGCGTTTTATCCACATTAAAAACAGACTTGCAATAGAAAAATGTGCATGTGTGTCAATACCAAATATTAGACAATTAAGACCATGCAGCCCCCAGTTTTTAAACCAAAAGGCTTATAAAACCACAGCAGCAGTGAAGAAGATGTCTTAGTTTAACACTGATCAGGAGTCTGGCTACACACACCGCAAAGAGCAAAGAGCAGGAGGCGTTACCGAGACGCTGAGATCAGGTGGAGTGAAAGAAAAAACATTTCTAGCGTCTAGCTTGTTCTTGTAATCACTGTTAAACCCTTTGAAAAAGATGGCAGGATTTCTTCATTAAACCATCTGCTCAACAAGTTCAGATGAAAAGAAGAAAAGAAAACTTTATAGCTGCTCCTGCCCACTGTTGTTTATTTTACACAGTGAAAACTCTCCAGTAAGCCTCCAAATGTTGTATTAAAGTATATACCTATATAAAATATATTACCTCCTATCAATGTCAAAAAGGTTCCAAGAAGACAGAATAAAGGTAATTTTATTGTATGCCTTAATTTAGATTGCATGTATAAGTTATTTTATTTGACTTTAACCTTTGACTCTACTTGAGATTATTTATCTATTTTTGCATTTAAGAAAATGTTTTCTCTAAAAAGTAAAATTTTTAATATGGCATGTAAAAAGGCTTCAGTTGGGTGTTGTTGTTGGTTTTGTAGATGATCTTCTGTGGAAGCAGCTGAAGGAAGAAGAAGTTAACCAAATAATCGTCAATATGTTAAACTGGTCAATGAATGAGTTTATACTTGTTAAAATGAGCTAATGAACAGTCTGTCTCAAACCAGCATTGCACTCCCAAGACAGATTAATGTGACAAAAACTATAATTATGCATGAAGCTGAAGAAAAACACAATAGGTCTACTTTGGGCCTGTAATATTAATATTGTTATTTCTCTCAAAGTCAGAAACTAGAAGCTATTTTTGCTAAGAATCCACCCGTAGCTGACTCTAAAATTAGAAGTTGCAAATAAAGATGATACATGGTGTGAGAATATTGCTATTGAAAATGAAAGCGTGCCAAGTAATGATGCTTAAATGGTAAATGGCCTGTATTTATATAGCGCTTTACTAGTCCCTAAGGACCCCAAAGCGCTTTACATATCCAGTCATCCACCCATTCACGCACACATTCACACACTGGTGATGGCAAGCTACATTGTAGCCACAGCCACCCTGGGGCGCACTGACAGAGGCGAGGCTGCCGGACACTGGCGCCACCGGGCCCTCTGACCACCACCAGTAGGCAACGGGTGAGGTGTCTTGCCCAAGGACACAACGACCGAGACTGTCCAAGCCGGGGCTCGAACCGGCAACCTTCCGATTACAAGGCGAACTCCCAACTCTTGAGCCACGATCGCCCCCTTAAATTAATAAAGTATGTATTGTAAGTGTCAACAGTAGTTCCCCAAACAAAAAGAGGCTACCTGTATAGACTCGGTGACACTACCTCATTCTTTCTTGCCCTTGTTTACTCAAGTGTGCTCAGGCTGTTTTATTTCATTTTTATTTTATATTATTTCAATTTTAAAAAACAAAACCAAAGGGAGCGTGTGTATGCTGCACCACGCCTGTGTTTCTCCTTTCATTTTTAAGTATTAGAGGTACATCAGAAGAAAGTGGGTTTCAGAAGAGCAGTGACTTATTTATCTTTTTTTATTAAATCAATTTTAATCTTCCTTCCTTGTTTTCTATTTAAAAAGAGAAAAGGAATCAATGCAGTAGTCTATATCTGTATGATTTTCCCATCAGAGTTCAGAGATAGCAAGTCACATTCAGAGTTTGATTGCCAGAACTATTTGATTGTGACAGGCTTGTCTTTTTGCTCAGACAGATATTGTCTTGAACTCTCGGATGGATAGATGGAATAAAGTGGGGCTTACCTTAGAGAACAAGTAAAAGGTTCAACAAAAGTCATCTTGGTAAATTATTAAATCTTTTATCTCGACTTGGTAACATTGTCTATTATTTGAGAGACTTGATGCCTAATTTGCCAATTTTGATGGAAAGCCTGTGTGATGAAACTTGAATCAATTGTTATATGTTTTTCAGTGTTTTATCTCCCTCTTTATGTCTTCAGAGACTCATTATAGTCTCTGAATTTCTGCCTGCTTCATTCTACTTTCACAGCCTTACTGAATTTTTTACAAGGCCGGCAGACCTTCAGGTGGTACCACTATCTTTAAATCCACTGAGTATGCATTGCTCTGTATCTCTGCTATATCTATACATAATGAATAGAGTGAGACTCGGAATGACATCTGCAATATGCTGCAGTATTGTGAATGCACTGTAGTGTTAGATTATGCGTAGAACTATGCTGAATTGTTCTCGTGTGTCAAGCTGCCTTCTTTATCTGATATTTTCCAAAAAGTTGGGGTTTTTTGGTGTGTGTGTGTGTGTGTGTGTGTGTGTGTGTGTGTGGGCGGGAGGGGGGGGGTGTAATATATATTTGTTGGTTGCCTCTTTCATTGGCGTTGCAGTAAACATGGCCATTAATTGCTCGTGGTCTTCAATGGCCCCCTACCCTAAGCTCCAAAACTACTTGCACACGCTTGATGAGTATAATTATTTGTAGGAGTACTTATCATGAGAAGTTCAATCCACTCTGTCAGTGTTTACACTCATGAAGCTCAGGCAAGAAGCCACTGAGCCAAAGAGGATTCGCTATGAAGGACTTGGAAGGGCCACCACTGGAGTGCCGTTGTGGTAAAAGCATGCCCCGTCAGACATGAGCTTTAACACCTCTGTGTTTACTCTGAAAATTCAGGATCTAACAGGCCATGAAATTACATTTCCACTCTACGAAGAGGGGTCATCTCTTCCGTGCTTTACCTGAAGACAGCAAGCCAATACAGAATCAAGCTGTCATCTTAATTAGTCCGTACAGCCTCTTATTGAACAGCTTCTTTCGTTACACTTACTCATTGATCTGCCCCCTGATGGAGATGAGAATAACTGACACAGTGGCACTGACACGGTTGTCTTTGACACACTTCAGTCCCATTCTCTTCTGCTGTTCACAGAGTCTTAAGCCATTTACTGTGGGATGTTTGTGTCTTCACAACATTGGCATCTATTTTCGCCTAATACTAGCTTACTGTTAGCTTATATAGCTGTGGCAATGGAACTGAAAACACTTGAATACAGATTAAAAGTGTATGACTTCTATGATGGCCTTGGAGTTGCCTTGTAGTGTTGTTTTTCACTTGATTGGTTATCATTGTACTGATGGCTTTTTATAGTGCTACAAAGCTGGAGCCTTTCTGTGGAGCTTGCATGTTTTCCCTGCCCTTTGTCAGTTTCCTCTGGGAACTCCAGGTTCCTCCCACCTCTCTGTATTAGCCCCGTGACCTGCCCTCTGTCCATGGTGCCCGCACATCTCACTCTATCACAGTTAGAAAAGGTTTCAGCCTTGACACTTAATTGAATAAGTGGTTAGGAAAATGAATGAGTAGATAAGAAAGCAGTATCAGCTTTTAACTTCTGAAAAATTCTAGTAAGCTTCACACACAATGGAACTGTTCACTTGTAAGCTGGATGTCTAAATGCAGCTCAATGGCCATATGAATGTATGTAACCTGATCTAGGCCCTATTTGAGTATATCTAAATGCGATATGTTGAGTGTTTTGAGAGAAATTTACATTTACATTTGCATGATAAAATTGTGATGCATATATCCCAAGAAAAGCTTCTTTATATTGTGCTCATTGTACATATAGCATGTATATAATACACTTTCACACATTTCATTCATAGTGCATGTATTTTTGCCTGATGCAAAAGCTGCTTCTTCATTTTGAAAGAAATGGCTGAACTCAGCTAAAATCTTTCATAGGAATATGCAAATATACACTCAGAAACTTATCAATGTTTTGGATGTGTTATGTCCATATTCCTTTGTTGAATTGTGTTCAGCGCCAAGGTGGCCTTAACTATTCAGATCAGTGCACAGAAATCTATGCTGCTTTTAATATTTCCGACCACATTATTCAAACTGCCAAACTCTAATGAAATACATATACTGTAATATTCAACACCTGCGTTTCAAGTCCCCCGGTAGGACTCACAATCTTCTTTCATATTCAGGTTTCAGGAAAATGGCAATATTCACCTCTGAAGATTACCGGAGGTCATTTGAGCAGAGGCAAAATAAGACGGAATAAAAATAAGAAGAGGCACTTCTTAAAAATTCATACTGTGTTTATCCCTGACGTGATTTTGCCCTATCACAATGGAAGACAAGACAATGCATAGGCGATAAGATCTATTGGGTTTATTTTCATTGTCTCTGAACTCCCAATCTCCTCTGAGGCACCGCCTGCCCTCAGCTATGACCTTCTCCTCACTTATATTGCAAGTTTTTGCTCTGCTTGAATTCTTTCCATTCTTTACTTTTATTTTTAATTAAATCTGTGTGTCAGTATGTTTAAGTCAACACTTGCGTGCAAATATTAAAGATATAAATGTAAGACATGTAAAATGAGCCACGTAAATGCTCTTGTTGTCAAACTGCAAGGCAAGCAAAAGCAGGGCAATTAGACAAGCTCCCAATGTGTGTTCAAAGGCATCATTCTGTTTAAGATGTGCACTGGTCTGAAACATGTCAGAGAATTCGAACCACCATCCATAAATTTCTTATTAATTTTTCCAAGCAAAAGCCTTTATTTAAAAAGTCCAACCAGCACAATAAACCAAGCATTTCACTACTGGTATTTTAGCAAATAATTGCTGCTAAGCCAAGTAAAACCTCACCCCACCATTAAAGCTGCTGTCATAGAACCAGGGAATAATTAGCTCTAAAAAGGTGTCACAGCAGCTTCTTCTGTTGTCTGCTGAAATTGCAAGCAAAAATCTTTGATTTGGTGCTTTACCAAGTATATTTACAGCAACCAAAGACGGTGCCCTTTGTCTCCTGATCATTTTCTTTCAGCCTTTGGGGCAGTGATCATGACTACAGCTGATGGAGACCTCCTTCTAGACAGGCAGGATGAGGTCAGAATAACAAAAAAATGCTAACTTTAAATATTGGGGGCTATGCAAACCGACTAGCTGAAGCGAAATGAAAGAACAGATAACTTGAAAAGAGAATTGATATTGAAATTGAAAGTAAAGTAAGGCAGTGTGAAAAAGTAATGCAGAGAACACAGCAATGAGAATAGCCAATATTTAATCTAAGAATAGAGGCAGAACTTGGGGAAAGAGCCCTTCCCAATTGAATGTACGGATAAGCTTCATTTCCTAATTAGCAGTGAAATCAAAGTAGAGCCGAGGCTGTTGGGAATGTCATTAACTTTGCATTTATTTGGTCATTAACCAAAGTTTTGCACAGATTAAAATGTGGACCTAATGAAGAGTAGGGAATCTCTTAGGTCATTAGAGCAACCATCCTGAGAATCATGGATGTGCCAAATCATTTTATAGGTGTGAAAAGTTACTACCAAAAAAAAAAGAATGAGGACCTTTCAATGTCAATGTAGCATACAATGACTACAATGTCCTAAAGTGTATATATAAACTGGGCTGATGAGTTTAGGCACCAGTCACAGGGCCTAGAGACTGCTTGGAGACCACCTGGCAATCACCAGTTGGTAAAAAAAACACGAGTATTCCCCAACTAGTAGAAGTGGTTGTGGGACATTACTGGAAGTTACTAGGGGAAACTGGTCGCAAAAACATATAGGATGGTGAACCAAAAACTTGCAATTGCTTTTGTTGCCAGAAAATGGCCACGATCACCTGTAGCTTGCATCGGAGTTAGTTCGTTCGCTAGTTAGCATTGTGGCGTCAATTACAAAAGTGCAGAAGCATCTCCTCTATTAAAATCAATCATGCTTTCAATATAGTTGCACAAGTCAATGAATGACCTATTTTTATTTCCAGAAAACATAATCCTGTCCTTTTCAAAAAAATCAGTCGTTTGTCTTCTGTTGGGTCAGTCTTCTTCTCTGACAAGCTCTTTATCTCTATTGCGGCAAATCTATTAGCTAATTAGCTTATTTGTTAGTGCAATGACTTACTGCCATTTTAGTATTTACCTGCTTCATTACCAAACTGCATGACTTAAATTTAATTATAGTTAGAAAACTATATTAATGGACTTAAGCTCAGTGGGCACTGTAACCTTTTTTTGGAAGGGCCTAGACACCCAAGGCCTCATAACCACTGGGTCAAGCTAAAAGGGTCAACCTCCATAGTTCCTATGACGAAACTGGAGAACTGCCAGCAGTCCGGGCCTTTATGGATATCTTTATATATATAAGCAGAAGACTGTTTAGTAAAAGAAATACTGCCCACTTGGAGTTTTTAAAATTCTGTTAAAGAGAAAAGAGATGTTGTAACATATTCAAGCATGACTGTAAATTGTTCAGCAGTTTTCACACAGGATGCATAGGATACACAAGCAGTGCAGGGCACGGCCAGCATTCACAACAACTGAGTCAACTGGACTTTGGAGTGCAAGCACACTTACATGTTAATGCACCTAAGTACATTACCCAAATAGACTCAAAGGTGAACTGGCAAACGAGTCCTTGTCTCTAAAGCAAGTCTATGATCACAGATGTTAAAATGTTAAAAATTTAAAAGAATAGCTTAAAAAGAAAAAATGTAAATGCTGACTAATTCTGATGAGCCCAAAACCTAAAATCTATGCAATCTATTTGCAATGTAGGTTTGAGGCCTAATTTCTGAATTTAACACTTGAATTGTCTCCAAAAGAGTCAGTTATAGTGTTAGCTATGATAAGTAAACAGTCATTCACTTGAATATCACCACTAATTAGGATATCCACACTTCTGAAGACTTTTTTATTTTGTCCCCTGACATCTCCAGAACTTCCGGTCTCACACTGCTCTTCTTTATATAAAATAACGGTCATTATCACATTTTCAATTGCTTTGTTGTATATATTGAACAGAAAACAGACTTTTAATTAGCAGTTCCACAAAGTCATGTCTGAGTTTCCACATTCCACTTACTGTAGGGCAGAACTGTTGACCATACTCTCTGGCTGAGCTATTTTAAGGCACTGTGCTAGTGGCTCACAGTCAGAGAAAAGCTTGTGATTAGGAGAGATCCACATCCGTTTTGAACATGCTCGAGACCAAGCTTTGCTCCCAGTGAAGATAAGTGCATTTTTTTCTTATCACTAAAAACAGCATGCATTTACCCTTAAAATTTCAGCCAAATTGGAAGAGAACTTGGTGAGTGCCAATTACTCTTCTGGGGAGAAGGAGACTTAGAAGTGGTGAAGCTTTAACAAAGACCAAGTCACTGTAGGAACCCTTTCTTTCTAAAAATGTCTAAAACTACAGGCTATCAATTATTGGGATTGTTTGTTCTCAAAAAAAAAATCCTCCATTGCTCATTCTTTGCAGTAGTAAGTTCCTAGGCAGTAGTAAATCTGCACATAGAGTTCAGCTAATCTAGACTGTAGTCAGTAACTACATTAACTACTGTAACACCACATTTTCATTTTTTAAGTTGGCTAATTTTGGAATTGTTAATATAATAATATAAGAAAAGAAATTAAAACAGTAATATGTGGACTTTTAATGTGGAATGTATGTAGTGGATAAACCCTTGAAGTTAAGAGAAGTCATGACAAAACCAGTGAGTGTAAGTATATCTACTATGTTCCAAATTTCATATAGATCTGTTAAAGAACAACATAAAATAAAAAGTTTTGGAAACATCAAACAGCCAGTAGAAAAAAAAAAATGCCTTGATGCCATCATGCATCTCCATCTACTACACAGATATTGTTTCCATGCCTTCAGTTTGACGTACATGTGCAATGATTCACCTTAGCTGTAGACAGCTGTGATGCCAGGTGTTTACTCCAGTCTGCAATCAACTGTCTAGTTTGACACTGAGTCTCCATGATCCTGTCAGCACACTCGTATATGGTACGGTACATCAAACACACACGGATGCACAAACTCAGATGCATGCAGACACACACACACACACACACACACACACACACACACACACGCGCACAACACACACTGAGAGCCTACATGGGTTGTTAAGCTTGTGGCTTGCATCAGTGGGATAGATCTGTTCGGCATCGAGCCTTGTCATTGCTGTCATCTTAATTTTCGGCCTGGCACATCCCCAAATCGCAGCCCTCCACCACCCAGCACCACCAAAAACTTCCCTGTACCATCTTTATCAGAGTGGAAAATGGATGGGACACTGGACCACAGACTGTTCCACTCCTTCATGAATATGCTTCTATCTCCCAATCAACTCAGAGCAAACTTCTTATGGCTCCCTGTGAAAATGTCTGTGGAAAGAAAGAGAGTTTTATCTCACTTTTGCAAATGCTCGCCCCTCATTTCATCAAGCTCTCCCCTGTGAAATATATCCCTCCTACTCAAGCCAAAGCCCCCAGGGGCCAAAAGCCAGTGAAGCCTCTTATTGAAATTGCCATCTTATCAGAGAAAATATCACCATGACATCGCTTCACAAATAGAGTGGTAATAAGTCTCGGTCAAGTGAGGTGGCTTTTACATCAGCCCCCTTAGCGTACAATGAAGCAGTTTTTCTATTACTCAGATGTTTGGAAGATAAAATGGCATCGCAGCAGTGGCCAACTCTCCAGGCTGCAGGGAACAGCTGTCAGAAAGAGTGCTCGATGAGAGAGCGTGCACACGCACACACACGCACACAAAGCTACTACAGTCTGTCATAAATTATGCTATTATACACTGTATTGGATTGGCTTTTGTTCTCTCCAATTGAGGAGGGCAGAGCAGATATGAAAATAGAGCAGGAAATTGGTCTAGACGGAAAATTAGTGTCCACACAAAGTGAAAAACAAGTGATAATCCTGTCAGAAAATACATCTAATTTCACAGAGTGTAGAAGGAGAGAGACATGATGTTACACTTTTAAGCATCATCTTTATTGAATTCCAGTCAGTTCTTGAAAACATTCTTGCTTTAAGCCCCCGAAGACGATAGCGATTGATATCTTAACAGGTCTATGCACATTTTCTGCTGTGTACTTTGAAACTGCTGCATTAAGGTTTTTGCTTTTCCCTTATCTGTCATTTTGTCTCTTACCAACATACTCACAGTACATCCCCTCTTAATACTTCCAGATTCAGGATATGCTCTAATCTCAGACCACTATCTTCAAAAGGCCATATGCCATGGCTCTCTTCTGGGGCTGCCTAAGATTGCCTCCCAGTAAGCACTTTCTGGGGAGCTCTGTGGGGATTGCTCTGTTTGATCTATGCTACCTGGACCACAATGGTGCTGCAGAGGAGGATCCCCTCTCTCTGATCTCTTTCGCATGCCAGCAGCACACTCCATCTCCCAGTGGGCTGGGCTAACACCTTCTGAGGAATACAGCCCATTTTATAGCAGCTCTATTCCAGCTATTTCAATTCCAATAGTTCAATGTCTCTAATCCAATTGCAGCTGTGAGATATCCGTAGTCACAGCTAAAACCAAGCAGGGATAAACGTCAGGTTAATTCACTGACAATAAGAAAACCATCATCGTGAAGGAAAAGTCATCTCTTGCTGACTTTGTTTTTAGCAAAATCAAATGTTTATTTTATCAATTCAGTGATAATGAGCACAACACGGGATTCGACATCTTCAGTAATTACAGCTGTTTTTAGTTGTCTTCAGCCAACCAGAAGCATAATGACTGAGTCTTTTTCACATAAAATGGCTTGTTTGGATATGGATTTGGCATCAATAATGAGTTGTAATGAAAAACGTTAATGGAGCTTTGAAAACTCTGAAAGATCCGGAGTGGAGTGGGTAATAAAACTTGTAGTGTATGAGACTTTTGCCCGGTGCAAAAAAACGTTCACAAACAGATCCATCACCACAGGAGACAATTGATCAGTTAAATATTGCAAGTCTTTTCTTCGGAGAGAAGTTCTCTCATAAGCTGCAGCTCTCCAGAATTTTTGGTCTGAGGCGCAAACCAAACCCTTTCTGGCATGCATCATTTAGAAGACAGCAGCTGGTCATGTCAAGAAAACAATTGCACAAACTACAGATTAATGCTATTAATAGTAATCTTCTTTCACATTTACATTTTTTTTAAGCGAGCCTGAGTTAGAGTTTATATGAGAGTTAATTTATTATGAATTTTATAACTGCAAACTATAGAACCAACCTGAAAATCTCTGCTTTGATTTGTAAAGCTATCATATGACAGTTCACTGGAGAAAATGAAGTCAACAATTCAGTGAAGTCAGTGAATGGCAGCAGCTATGTGCTCTAACAGCTTCATAAGAAATACATAAAACAGATGGTCAAACTAAATAAAATACAACAAACCTTTGCTTCCTTTTTTCCCAGTTTGAGTGCAGTGAGTAGTACTCACAGTAAAGAAAATAAGCTGCATTAGCACTTACTGGTAAATGTCGACAGGACAGAAGCCAGTTGTTTTAAACAACAGTTTACAGCCTAAATTACCTTATTGTTAAATATTTGTTTTGCCCATTTTACTGTTAGCTTTATTGCCAATAAAATGCTTTTAAATGCTGATTAAGTAACTCACCATAAGCCAAATGCTTAAATGCTGAATCTCACATCAAACTCAAATCAATTTGTGTCTTCAAGCTCACCAAGAAATAAGTCAGTTAACATAAATGAGCAAATTACAATCATGTGTTTCATGACCCTGCAAACCAAAATGGAAAGTGACACTTTTATTTACAATAATATCTTCACAGTGGTGGTCAGGAGGGAACAAAACACAATCAAACGTCAATATACTCAATGGCAGGAATAACTGAAACAGACACTCACACAAGGGAAAAGGGGAAATTGGGGCTATATATACACACAGAGACACACTCTGGGATAAACAGGGAATTAGACACAGCTGCGGCGAAGAAAGGCACAGGTGAAACAAATTAAGAAAATGTCAGGGAATTAAACTGAGACACAACGAGACAAATGACCAACAAATAATACAGAAAGCTGGTGGACACAAAAACAAGCACCAATAGACTTAAACTTGACACAGAAAGATACAAAGAGGAAGCCTGTGAAAACAACACGAGCTTCAACTAAATAAATCTCAATCAGAAAAAACAGAAACAAAAAACTAAACATTAAAATACAAAGGTTCATGAAAATGATTGATTCAAGGGTCAAAAACCCAGGACCATTACATGTCTAACTTAAATGTTTGCTCTATAAAATGCAGAATGAAGAGAATGCAAGAGAGCGCGCATGCATGAGTGTGCAAAAAAATGATGTTCCACCATAACAATACACCCAAACTTCTTTGCCAAATGAGTGATAACGGGGGTTTCAAAAGGATGTCCCATCCCAACCGAATAAAGAAAGAAAAAAACTTTTAAGTCTGCAGTTGTTCCACATTTGAACATAACAATACCACAAATGCACTACACTTTCCTACTGTATGAAAAGTATTCAAACTAATGGCATGTGTGTCAGCTCTAGGGAATGCATATGTTCTTCAGTCCTCCTGATGGGTCTGCTGTCACTAAATAAGCTAGGGGTGTGATCTGTTTTGCATCATCTTGCCCTTCAGGACAAATTGCAAACACAAAATTAGCTCGAAGTAATTTTTAAAAGAAAGCATGCTGGGTGCAGGCCTGGGTTTGCTATAGATTTAGGTAATATGTATGCAAGGGCACAAAAGTGGTATTGTGTTTGACTGTGCAGCCTAAATATACTTCTAAACTGGTTACCATACAGAATGGTTTATTTCATGACCAGTATAACAATAAGAATGTCTTTTCTCACTGTGTTCTGTCGCTTCTTCTTCTGCCAGATACTCAGTCAATTGAAAATGCCCTTTCTGATTAACAATTAAAATTCAATTACCTGCAGATGCAGAGGAATAACTTTCTTTCTGGAGCATACATTTTGCACTATTTCCTCTTTGTTGCTTCTAATGCAATTACAGAAATGCACTAATAGGACTGAGGATTGGAGATAGAGCAGTTTAGAGAGGGAAGGGACGGGTGAGAAGACATAAGTTAGAAGACTGATAATTGATATTGATGTCTGCAGCTGAATGATAATCCCACACATACCTTTTGGTGCCTGAAGAAATGACGGTTCTGTGATGTGACATTTTCACATGATTTAAATTGTTAAAAGTTTTTGGGAAATTTCTCTCTTCCAGCTTGATTTAGTGAAAAATGTATCATAGCTTGAGCTTTCATGAATTCTCCTGGGGAATTTACAAGCAAAGTGCTTATTTTAGAATTTTATACCAAGTTTCCAAAGGGCTCTTCAATAAATCACTGACAACGGAGAGGAGACTCACTGAGAGGGAGATAATGAAAAAGGAAAAAAGGGAGGTTTTTTTTAATATATCAAGTCGGCACTACAACTGGGATCTTTAGTAAACAAAGGGAAGACAAATTTCACAGCTGTACAGACATCCCTGTGTTTAAACTCTTTCCCACTATTACTCATGCAGTTAGGTCCATAGGTAGTTGAATTCAACCACTGATCATGTAATTGTGAGTAAGTAATTTGACAGACTACAGCTAACATAACATAATTTTAAATATTTGGATTATTTTTAATAACTACCTTAAAATTCTGCTCTTTCAATGGATGCCTGAAGTCTAGAAACCATGAATTAGATCCTCTGCCAGGTCTTTACTGCAGCTTATTTCAGTTGCTGCTTACTTGTGTGTATTTCTGCCCTCAGTTTGGCATCTAACAACTTAAAAGCATGCTCTACTTGGTTGAGGTCAGGTGAAAAACGTGCAGTGTCAAGAACTATTCGTTCAGTTGTGCAGCATTTGGCTGAATCGTAGCAGAGTCTACACTTCAGAATTCATTGTAATACTTCTATCACTAGTCACGTCATCAATATACGCTAATGGCTTGATTCCACTGACAGCCACTCATGCCCATGCCATAACACTGCCACTACCATTTTTGACTGATGATGTGGGATGCTTCTTCAGATCATGAGCTGTTCCTCTCCTCCATACTTTTCTCTTCCCATCTTTCTGGTGCATGTTAATGTTGGTTTCATCTATCCATTGGATTTTTTTTCCCCATACTGTGCCTGCTCTTTTAGATGTTTTGTGGCAAAGCCTAATCCTTCCATCTGCACAGATAGCATGCTAACACAAAGCTAGCCAAGAAGCTAGCCAGGCAGCCAGACCCCGAACTTCATTAGGTAATAAAGGCAGTCATGAGAAGTCAGGCTTGTAGTTTCCATTTCCACCTGTACCTGTTTCTAAAGTAGAAAGGACAGAAAAATTGCATGTGTGTATGCCCATGAGCATAGGGATTTGTGCCGGTGTTTAGAACTGTAGCCAAAGTATTGCTAACAGGTAATTACGAGACAAATGCATTTCAGGTCATTTTACAGAACAAGAAGAAAGTAAAGTAGCAGGTAGTGTGTGTGTGTGTGTGTGTGTGTGTGTGTGTGTGTGTGTGTGTGTGTGTGTGTGTGTGTGTGTGTGTGAGAGAGAGTGTGATGCCTTTTGTTTGTTTTCCGGAGTAACAATGGACAATGTGAATATTAGTCCCAAAAGGTTGATTCGGTTGATCTGGATGTAGCGTTTTAAGTGGGAGAAACGTGTCGTCACTCATCTAAGTTACTTCTTCAGTCTCAGCTGGCTGTGGGTTTCCCCAATCGTATAAACAGCACCTTTGCACAATGACTGAAACTAGCCCACTGGATGACCAATGGGCTGTGAGGTCAGTTCCTTGATCATTATTGTTTTGGGATTTACTTACCTGGATGATTGAGCATGCATCAAGATAATGTGAATATTAGATTTTTCTTGGTTGGTGTGTCTCCATTATATCATGGCTGAACACCGCAACCTCTTTGTTAGTTGCTCTCAGCAGTTCAATTAAAGCTCTTTATACATCTGATTATTGGGGGGGGGGGGGTTCTGTTTGTGCTATTTTGGTAGCTTTGTCGATAGTAGATTTACTACCTTGATTTTGTGCGTTTTTCAAGCTGGGTTTTCACTTATTGGCTCCCTAGATTCCCTTCGAAATTACTCCACTGAGATCACACGTTCCTTAGGTGTTCTAGCATTCTCATTGGTCAATAATTTACTTTACAAGTTAGAGCTAAATGCAGCATTCAGCCTAGGCATAGCTTTACCCAGGCAGAAATGTCCTCGTTGGTATAAATGTGCAAAATCTGCCAACATTAGTCTCCTGCTAAAACCAGGCAAAGACCCTTTATTTCCCTCAAGCTATCGTCCAATTTCTCTTTTAAATGTAGACCTTAAAATAATCTGCAAAGCTCTTTCAAAGAGATTAGAGAAAATGACCCCCCTCTTAATTTATCCTGACCAAACTGGTTTCATAAAAGGTCGGCACTCCTCAACAAACACTCGTAGATTACTTAATTTAATAGACTACTCATACGATAAAAACATCGAAACCATAATATTATCTCTAGATGCAGAAAAAGCATTTGACAGAGTTAACTGGAAATTTTTATTCGCAACTTTACACAAATTTGGTTTTGGAAACTCTTTCATAAACTGGATAAGAATATTATACAATTCCCCAACAGCTCGTATCAGAACAAATGACCAGACATCCTCCAGCTTCTGTCTCCTGAGGGGCACCAGACAGGGATGCCCACTCTCCCCTTCACTTTTTGCAATTTTTATCGAACCTCTAGCAGCAGCATTTAGACAGGCTACAACAATTAAGGGCATAAAATGTAAGAACATAGAACATAAAATCAGTCTCTATGCGGATGATGTGTTGCTTTTTCTGCAAAACACACAAACCAACCTCTCTGAGGTAACTACTTTAATAAACTGGTTTTCAAGAGTTTCAGATTATTCAATTAACTGGCCAAAATCTACAGTTCTCCCCATTAACTGCTCCTTCCATAATTCTTCCTCTGCCCCACTGCAATCCGGAAATATTAAATATTTAGGTATTAATGTCTCTCCTAAGCTTTCAGACTTAACTAAATTAAACCACATCCCACTTCTAAAGAAAGTAGAAGGCGATCTGACTAGATGGAAATCTTTACCCATATCACTCATGGGAAGGGTCGCCACTATAAAAATGATGATCTTGCCAAAAATAAATTACTTATTTTCGATGATCCCTAACAAACCATCACAAGATTGGTTCAGATCTCTGGATTCATATATTTCCAAATTCCTTTGGAAAGATAAACCCCCGCGTATCAGCTTAAAAACGCTACAAAGAACCAAGGATAGAGGAGGATTAGATCTGCCTAATTTTCACCAATACTTCTTAGCCAACAGGCTTCATTTCATCTCAGAATGGTTAAAACATACCTTCTTAGTTGAGCCCTGGCTAGATGTTGAACAGGCACTATGCAAGGATCTAGAGATTTCAGACCTACCATTTATTAGCTCAAACATCAAAAGACATGAATGCTTTAAAAGTATCAACATCAGCTTTTCTCTGACAGCATGGTGGGAGTTTCTAAAAATAACGGAGTCTTCATTAATCCCATGCAAACGTACACCTATCTGGAATAACCCTGACATATTACAAAACAATAATATGATTAATTTCCCAGAATGGAGTTGTAAAGGAATTAAATACTTAGAACATATATTAGAGGGAACAGAATTTATTCCATTTGACAGACTAGTTGCACAATATGGGATCAACAAGACAAGATTTTTAGAATATCAACAAATTAAATCCATAGTAAAAAAAAATTTAACCTCAGTCAAGTTGAATTACAAACACCACCAAGTGCGGAACATTTTCTTACTCTTAAATCCCCCAAATTATTATCTAAAATATACAGAACACTTTCTAAATTAGATGAATCAATATCCCTTCCTATTGCAAAGTGGAAAGCAGATTTATCAGTCAGCTTAGACCAAAACTTCTGGTCTCAGATTTGCTTAAAAACCTTTAAATTAATTAAAAAACCCAGTCTGCAATTAATACAATACAAAATACTACATAGAGTGCACTATACAGGTCATCGGATGTTCAAGATGGGCTTTACATCTTCCAACAACTGCTCACACTGTCAAGGCAATACACCAGACAATTACATCCACGCTCTTTGGTTCTGTCCACCAGTGCAAAAGTTTTGGCGCGAGATATGTGAAGACTTATCAAAGTGTCTGAAATGTAACATTCCAACTTCCCCCTTAGTGTGTTTACTGGGCAGCTTAGATAATGTCACTTCAGAAAAGAATATAGCCCATATGGTTTTCACTGCCCTATGCATAGCCAAGAAAACAGTCCTCATGAACTGGAAAAATAAAAATAATCTTAATTCTAACCAATATAGAAATTATCTATTAGATTACATTAGTCTTGACACAGCCTCTGCCACCACATCAGATCAATTGCTCTGGGCTCCTTTTATCAGCTCCATCACTTAGTGGGGGTGGGGGGGTCATAGTTTGGTCCCGCCTTCACTGTTGTGATTGGTGTGGGGGTAGGGACAGGCTTAGGGCGTCGGGGGGTTCACCGGAGGCATCTTCCTTGGGGGGCTCAACCCGGGGTAGCGGTCATGTCCGGTTGGGGGCTCTGTTGGCTCTCAGGTGACTGTTTCCTCACGGCTGCGTGCAGCGGGGCTAGGGGAGGGTCTGTGCTGACGGACGTGGGTTACTGACCTGGTAGCCTGGCTGGCCCTGGGTGGGTCCGGGATGGGCGTGGGGTTCTGGGGGTGCTCCGTCTCTGGGCTGGGGCCCGGGCCGGGCCTTGGGGGCTTGGGTCCTGGTTGGTGTGTTGCCGGGGTTGTGGGCGGGTGGGTGCATGGGGGCCCAGCCCTGGAGCAGGGTGCCGCCGGTGCGTCGAGCCGCCTGGGGGGCTCTTCAACTGGTGGGGGAGATTGTCACATCTTGCAGGAGCTTTCCTCTCTTCAGGAACTCTCTCTGCAGGAGGGGGAGATACAGGAGAGGTGGAGGAAGATCTCAGCCTGGGCGTTTACTGTCTTATGTAGTCTGGAAGATGAGTGGATGGTGGGGTGGGTGCAGTTTTCTCTGTGGTGGGGTTGGGTGGACTGTCCCGGGCTCTGTGGGGCCGGGGGGCGCTGCTGCACTGGGCCCCGGTCTGGATGGGCCTGGGCCCCCTTTCCCTGGCGGGTCGCGGAGTATGGGAGTGCCTACTGGGGTCAGCGGGGGAGCTGGCCCCAGGGAGGGGTTACCTGCCCCTCCCTTCCTTCCCTCCCCATCTCCAGCTGCCTCCCTCTTCCCGCTCCACCACAACCACCCACACATGCAGGGCCTTGGAGTAGGGGTATGTCACCAGGGTGCAGAGGAGGCTACCCCCCCCCCCCCCCCCCTCTGTCCCCTTCTAGCTGCCTCTGCCTCAATTTTATCCCACAACTTAGACATTCACATTACTCACACTCTCATTACACATACATATAGGATCTTGGGGGTGGGCACAATCACGGAGTCCAAATTACCATCAGGGTGTACACCTCACCCCTGGCGTCGTTGCCCACCTCTCAATTTTAAATACACTTAGATATTGAGGGCTAGCAGGAGGGACTATGCGCTTACCTGCTGCTCCTTGGCAGGTAGCTCCATGCCCTCCTGGGTTTTAATTGCACCTTAGAACACATATGCATCAACACTACAATGAGCGGGTGGAGTGAGGTTTGGAGTCTTCTCCCACCCCCGTTCTCTGCGGCCTGCTGGAGCGGGAGGGCTAGGAGGAGTTGGCCGTCCGACTGCGGTCTGGGGTGTGGGGCCTCCCTGCTGCTACGGAGTCGGGGTGGTCTGCCTCTCCCCACCGCAGGGAAAAGGGTAACACCACCTGGGTCTGGGTGCAGTTCCCCCCTCCAGGGGCAAGGGTACCTAGACCCGGTTTGTAGAGTACGCTTGGGGAGTGTGATCGTGTGTACAGCGTCTCTTTATGTCTGTCTCCACGTTGGTTGAGTGTGGAGTGAGTGCATATGAGAGCATGAGGGTGGGAATGGATGTTTGTGTCTGTGTGTGCCTGTATGTCTGTGTCTATATGTCAGGTTGGGTATCAGACGCCACCTCTCTGGGGACACCTCAGGCCCTCCAAGGTTTGGAGGCCTATCTCCGCCCACCACCACTTCCCCTGCCAGTGGCGGACTCCCTCAGGTGTCGGTGCGTTGGTGGTTCTTTGTGTCTGGGGGTGGGCGTCCAGGTACACACCGGCTCACTCCTTGGCGGCCGCTTATCGGGGCCTGGAGCCTGGGGCTCGCTTGGGCCCCTTCGGAGGTGGGGTGCCCCCGGCCTCTCGGCCTGGGGCTCGGTCACTCAGGCACAGCTGGGGGCCGGCGGAGCTCATGGGCGCGTCACTGCAACTCCCCCTGGCTTCTCCTCAGCTCTTACTGGAACAGTGGCGCGGCTGCCCCTCTGTTGGTCTTCCATGGTCTCTTGTGTTCTGGGGGCCTCTGGATGTCTGGAGTTTTGATCTCCTCCATACCCGCTTCACACCCCGGAGGACGGGGCTGTGGCCCCCCCACACACTCCCTAGCAGATCATTACATGGAGAAACCTTTGGAATACAAGCGCGCTGATCCACACAGGTATGCACACGGGTGTTCACTGCTCGTAGACCCAAATTACACCTTTCTTGGCTGCTACTTCGAAGCACATCTGTCCTGCGTGCTGCACAACAACATTGAATATTTAGTATTTACTGCTGTTTACACTTAGCTAGATTAATGCGATGGTGTTGTGTTTAGTATGTTGCTTTGTTTTTTTCTGCTTGTTTTCTATTCTTCTCTCAACAGGTGATCCAGGAGATTTTTATTTTTTTTTCTCCCCCCCTTTCTCACTGTCTCTCTCCCCTTCTGTTTTTCCTTTCCCTCCTCTTTCTTTCTCCCTTTCCTATCCCTCACTCATGTCTGTCCCGTCTGTAACATCTGAAAATAAAATATAATAAATAATAAAAACAAAGATTGACCAAATGGACCAATACGGCAATGCCACGATGATCCATTTGGCAAAGTAAATCCATTGGGTATCCTTGTTGGTCTTCAGACAACAATTCTGATGGCTAAAGAACCAAATGGGACAGGCAAAATAAAAAAATAAAAAAAAAATAAATGTGCAAAATCTGAATCTGTCTGACCTTGTCCATTATATTCCGATGTACTTTTATGACTGTTCAAACAAGTCACAGGTACACATTCTTATTCTTAACTTCATTGCACCTTAAAAATGTATCTGGCAAGGGCAGGCTGTATGAATTGACGAGAAGGACCCAAAATGCAAACTCCAAGGAACAGGGAACAAAACTTGAATGTCAACAAAAAGCGAGCCGTTTAATGAGGCTGGTAAAAGGTACAAACAAAAGGCAAGGCAAACTGAAGCAAAATTAACACAAGCCTAAACAAACAAACAATAGAGAGGGGAGGGGGACCTGGACATGAAACCTGGTGTAAAGAACATGGCGTGAACAACAGACGACCTGACAAAGAATGACCAGAACTAGTGATGGCCCGCTTGAAGCTGGCGCTCCGGAGCGTGTGTCGAAAAAAACAACACACTGGTTCAGAAGCACTGTGTCGAGGCTTGCTTCGTTTGGCAAAAGTCACGTGACCAGTGACGTCCGAAGCTTCATTACGCACGTAACTGCTTCGGTACCTGATTCAAACGGATATAAGGAAGTGAATCATCCACGGGATTCGTGGAGTGTGTTGATGGTGACAGAGAGCGAAGAGGTGACCATTCCACTGACAGATATGGAACCAGCAAGGAAGAGAGGACGTTCTGGCGTGTGGGAATATTTTGAGTTGATTTTGCTCAATTCATTTTATCTGCCGAAGTGAAAAACCTGACATGTCTAAAATCATGTTTTCATAATGGAAATGCCATTACAGCATATGACTTTAGGAACACTTCTATGTGAATTAAAGCTGATGAAGACTACAACAATGTATTTGACACTATACGTACATTACATTGCTACAGTTTAGACAATCATTTTGTTTATTGTTTTTAGGTGATAGTCTGCAGGACCCAGGAATACCTGCATATCTACCAGCTTGCAGTGTGGTTCCTGCACTCCACAGCCTCTTCTGTTCAAGTGGATTTTCTCCAGGGCAGGAGAAACTATTTCTAAGAAAAGGAACAGACTCAGCCAGCGCACAGTAACACTAATCCTCTTTTTAAATGTAACTAACAAAAGGGCTACCTGACATAGATCATGTTTTTACTTTGCAAGTTCTTGATTAGGGGTGGGTTTTGATTATCGCCTTTCTGATTACAATCCATGCTAAATTGAATAAAGTGATATTGATTCATTACAATCCTGTGTCGATTTGTAAATTAACGTTATTATGCCTGAAACGCCAGCATCTCAGGTTAAACCTCACAACATGTCGTCAAACACCATACAGCTAAAACAGTAACTGGGAGCAGGTTTACGGATTCTGCATACAAACGTGAACACAGAGCGTGGACCCGACGCGTCAGAATCAGATTTTGGTGTGTCGTCGGGTCCGTGCTGTGTTTGCCTCTTTTTTCTTCGCTGGCTTCTGCAGCTGCAGGTTTTATAACTCTCTGTTTACATCTCTAATTAAGTCTCACATGTGTCAGCTTTCTTTTAATAGATACAAAATTATGGATATATACTGATACATGACTAGAATTGTAATATTTCTGACTGGGGCAAAACTTTCCAGATTCCAATCATATTGAATCGGATCCTGTATCGAATCAAAATGGTTCTACAAATCAGTAACGATGCAGCCGTACTCAGCCCCCTAAGCATTTTCCCTTTCCAGTTCACAATCAATCCTACCCCTAGTTCAAAAATATGTATGGGACAATTGGCCTAATCTAATATTTTGTATGAACCTGTCCAGCTGTCCAGTGATTGAATGACAAGTAGATGGTGGAAGGACTCCACAGCAGGGGCATACTCCATAATGTGCTGTGCGTTATCATATGTATAATGTATATATTGCTCACTTATTGTATTTACCAACATCAAGGAGTTATGAGCAAAGAAAGGCCACACCATAGTGCATGTTTAAATAGGGAAAGTTTATTGATCAAAATGTATTACGCAGATACGCATTACATTTTTTCAGCCCCCCAATCGAGACAACAAAACCAATTACATGTTCAAAGCAACGGAACGGTGGCCCAATATCGGAGAGAACCCCACTCTTGAGTGAGCAGTGATGATTGAGCAGTCCGTTTTATTTTGCAGATTCAAGCTGCTCTTCAAAATATTCGCCACCAGATGTCACCGGAGAGGACTGTGTTGAAAAGCTTCGAGTAATGAACCATTTTTCGATACAAGCTTCAGTGCTTCAGAAAGCTTCATTTGGCCATCACTAACCAGAACACACTGACTAAATACACACAGGAGGATAATGAGGGAAATGGAAACACATGGGGAAACAGCTGACACACATGAACATAACGACGTCACAAGAGAATAAAACTAAAAACATTGAACATAGGAACACCGGACCCCTTCAAAATAAAACAGGAAACATAATGAGACGCAGACATGACAACCTGAACTTGACAACATAAGACACAGACATGAAACACATGAAGGGCAAGGGAGACTTAGCAGGGGTTGGAAGACACAAGGGGAATCTAATAACAAATGAAATAGAAAAACTAATGAGCTTAACCATATACTATAAACATCAAAATAAACTAAAACTCAAAACACTGGGTCATAAGACCCAGGATCGTGACAAAATCTGAGAATGTGGAGGAGTTCATGATCATCCTTAGAAAGAGAGTTATACTCTTAGAGTAATATCGTGACATCCTCTACAAGAGAAAATACATATCTTGTACATGATGTTTAAATGTGTATATATTGACTTATTGAAGTGCTGCTGGATCCTAAGGCAATGAAGCATGAAGCTTTATGTTAGGAGATTACAACAAGAACTTGGCCTTCATATCTCGGCTCCAGCCTGAAGGGGCTCAATGGTTATCTGGCCTTTTCTCATTAACTGGGAGATGAAAGTGGGAGCTTGTCTTCGGTCATGCGTCCCTTAGAGAAAACCTGCAGTGGGACATTAATAAAGCCCTGAAGTCTGAAGGGAATCACTTTGGCCCTATCTCCCACAGCCAAAGCGAATCATTTCTCAGAGTGCTATTCACATAAGCTGCGGCTTCCACTTGTGTCTTTTCCATTTCCCCGAACCTCCATCTACACCAACTACTGACCCAAACAAGGGCATTGTATCGTCAAACCAGAGAGGGGTTAAGTCTACAAATCCCCTTGGGAATGACATAATATGTTATAGTTTAACAGTGAAGCAGTCACGCTTGGCTGCTTGCATTTTACAATATAGTATCATATGTGCACGCCTGCCCCGAAAGACCAAAGAGGCTCCCAGCAAAGATGCCATCTAAAAGGAAAGAAAATGCAAAATATTACTTAATGTGTCACTATCATCAAAATAAAGAAGCAATTTCAATTTTAACTAGGTCATGCATTCAATCCAGAGCTTACAAAACAGAAATCACTGACTGTAAAACATGAAGGCACAAGTAACGCTGGGATACACACTACAAACGTATGAATTATGTGTTTTATTCATGAAGACATAACTGGGTTGCCTTCTACAAAGCGGGTCTATTATGACTACTGCATGTGTCATTTGCAGAGACAGTAAAAAGGAAAGCCAGGTCTGTGGAAAACAACTTTTTAGATTTTTTTCATTGTCCTTTCAAACACGCAAACATAACATAAACCATCCTTCTCTCCTTTGCTACAACCTTTTTGTTATGCAAACACAAACAATAGAGAGACACAGCCATCCACATAAAAATAAAGAAATAGACAAAGTCAGTTTGGAACAGAAGTAGCAGACGAATGAAGTAGATTGTTAAATTTATTTGCTATTATTATTATCATTTGTTTATTTTTGTTAAATTACCTTTTCTGTAGACTTTTGATGTAGTTTTGCTTGACCTCTACGGTGGTGGCGTTATGCCAGTAAGTCAAGACAATGAAAGCCACCTCTTTAGTTATTCGGAGGAAAAAGGATGCTCTTCAACTAAATAATCCTTTCGGCTGTTTGTTCCTCCTGTGCTGTTGTACTTTCTGTGTGAACATATAGACACTTCTTTTGTCAAGGCCGCAAGCCTGATGGAATAAATGTGTGCTACAGGTATTCTACTGGTATAATCTAAGTCCTTGTGGTTAAAATTTTGATTATGGCTTCTAAATCAAAAATCCAACATCTTAAATTCTTAGAATATTTAATTTCAAGTTACCATTTAGACAGTATAAATACCGTCTCTCTATCTAGTTCAGTAGAGTCTAGGGACCTACTGCTGACCTGACAGGTGTCCAGACGACAATCGCCAACAACTTATAAAAGGAAAGTAAGTCGCGGAAGGTCATTGCTGAAAACGCTAGCTATTCTCAGAGTTTTGTATCAAAGGATATTAATGGAAAATTGACTGGAAGGGAAAAGTGTGTACAAGCAGCAGAAATGACTTGTAGCCTTGAGAGGATTATCAAGAAAGTTTCCTTCTAGAACTTCACAACAAGTGTGTTGAAGGCTCCAATGGATGCTATGGAGTTAAACATTTTCCCTCTTAGTTCATTTATTATTTTATTATTACATTTTTTTTGTTATATCATTTACAGTACATGAGCCAGATGCCCTTGGATGACTTCTAACTACGACTCAACATATCTGAGAACATTTTGAGGAGGATCTGGCAGTTTTACAAAAAACTAAAGAAGAATATTATCTGTAGTTTCTACAGCGCAGCATATTTCCTATCTCTGTGCCCAGGTTCACATGTGATCTGTGCCTGGAGTGCATACCTGGCTAACATACAAGGATAAGCAAACCTGAAAGATGCCAGCAAAGTTAAAGCTTGGCAGAGTAAACCTCCAAACCCCCGAAACACAGCAATATAGATGTCTGGAAACGTCTTACAAAAGCACATCTTATGAATTTTAACAGATCCCACCTCCAATTCGCTTGGGTAAAAGAAAATAGAGAAGTGCAGCGCTCTGCCTTGGAGGTTTGACAGAGATATCAAAATAGTCTTTGCCAGTTGCTTTGTGAATCCATCCAATTAGGCCAAGAGAGCCCAATGAAGCTTCCTGATGGAAATGCTGTTTTAAATTAGGCCTGCAGTTAAGACTTCTTGGCTCTCAGCATGTATATTTTCACCTTTCTCAACAATTAGCCCGAAAGAATGATGATTACACGTGGAAAACAACAGGACCTGCTAAAAGAGGAAAGTGAGACTTTCTAAGTCAGCACAGAGAAAACACTGGTGGGAAATGGAAATACAGACAGAACTGGTGCCACATCTGCAATAGCGAGCTTTACGTCAATTTTGCAGACCAACCTTCCGTCCCTTTGTTGAATTTGTTGAACAAATCAGCTGCTGAACTCGAATACTAAGAAGCAATCTTCAAAAAATAATGAAGCTTGGAATGAAAGATGGGAAGTAATAAGCCATGAATAGAAATAGATTTACATCATGATTATAATCTGAAATAGAAGCAGAGTGTGTGGTCAATGTAGAGTACAAATATACATTAGAAAGTCATGCTGTGTACAACTCAATAACACATCAAAATAATGGCTTCCTAGAGTTTGGTAATATTTTTTTTTGTGTGTGTAAGAGTTTTATTCGTACATGTTTTGTTGTTGCTGTTTTGTTTTTGTTTGTTTTTTCAAAATAAGATGGCACTGTATTTGTTTTTGTGAGAGAAATGATTTCGAGATATCGAGAGACGACATATGACTTAATTAATTATTTTTTTATTCAATCTTTCTTCAAAGTCCCTGGCAAATACATTTGAGCTTTTCTCAGGATCCTCCTATTTGATGAGAAAATGCCAGAAGAAATGAAAGCCTATCTTTCCAAATGACAGCGATTTAGCTCATAGACAGGAGATTGTGGGGGAGCTTTCTCACTTGGGCAATTTGATATAATATCTTCATCTAATAACAGTCATTTCTTCAGTCTGAGCCCTTCCTGGTTTCTAACTGGATAGTGAATGACTACCTTGTGAATTACCTGCGAGAGTCATTCCACTAATGGCTTTTTAATCACCTTGAATATCCTGCTCTCCTTTACTTGTAAAGAAACTTCTTCCTTTGCCTTAATGATCTTTCAGAGCACAGGGTGTTATTGTTTTATGGTGGTTTGTGTTTGGGATGAGGATGGCTTCTTCCTAATAGCATCTTCCTTTGCCAATCTCAGATTTATTCACGGGTTCTCCTACATCATCTCTGACAACGAAAACGAGAAGGCAGCCGAATTTTAAAAAAAGGAATGAATAAACAGAAAGAGTCATTGTGATTGTTTTTCTGAATATAGAGAGAGGTAATCTAAATTGAGTCAAATCCATAAAAAGATGGCATTAGACTTTCATGGTGTAGCATCAGTGCGGCGACTAACTAATAAGGGAATTAATCCTACCGCTACGGCTCAGAAGCTGCCCCTAGCTCGTCCCGCTTTCCTAATCTATCATTTCCCCCTCTTACAAACAAATGCTACGCTCATTCACTCGCGTTATTCTGGATAAAATAGAGTAAAAGCAAAAGCATGAAAATGCCACTAGTTTAGGTGTCAATTCCTGTTAGTGAAAAAAAGTGTGTATCTAAAAACGCAGCTTGCAGAAACTTGGCATCGTATATGAGGGGGCAGCTGAAAGCGAGTCACATTTGCTCTGAGTATTTGCCAATTCCTCACAACCATTAAAGTGAAAGCGTAATAGTTTGGGAAAAGGCCAGAAGCCTCAGTCCACAGTGTCATATCAGCAAGCTGAAAACATTAAACTGCTTCAATTCTATCTTTTATTACATTCTCAGCAAATAAAAGGGACTATCTAGGCACCGACTAAAGGCAGTAGCAAGGAAATGCGATCATTTAACAGAAGACTACTGTAGCGGTGCAATATTAACAGAGCAGAGAAGCTGCAATTGATGACTGTCAATCCAATTTTAAGAAGCTTAAAGGAACTAAAGTGAGGATAATACACCAAAAGCACCTGATAGTGCAGACAATCTAAGACAAAATGAAGTCAAGTGAAACTTCTTTTTTTTTTTTAGTTAAAACAACAGCTTCCCAGCTTCCAATATTGAACAACAAGTTGATGTCGTGGTTCCTTTGTAATGGACATGCATGTCATTAAATGAGAAGATCAAGACTCTCAAAGTTGCACACATCCAAGCTGTAACATACCATGAAGACTTCAGTGTTAACTGTGGATTGGAAAGGACAACCGAATGTCGGTTTTGACTGGAAGTGAATTTGTATGGAGTGAGGGCTGTCACACATAGAGGGCCATAGCCCCTAACAGCTTTTGGGCCCAGTGCTTGCCCTGTGGGATCATCCATAATTCATGTGGGAGTCATGCACTTGTCACAGCGGCTCTTTAGAGTAACTACCACAAAGGGGAATGGTGTGAGTGAATGGCAAACACAATTATAATGCATCTGTGTCTGACCATTTCTGTAACTTTCCAAAACTAGACAGTCCGACATTCATATCCTTTTCAAGGCACGATTAGCCCGCTGTGTGGAAGTCAGGAAAAAACCTGGTTTTTTTTGTTTTTTTTAAATCTCTCAATTTCTTGTCACTCTTGACAAAACGATTTCTGTCACTTTTTTGTGAATAACCAGGGACAATGCTATAAACGCCTTCAAGGCAAGACTTTTAGTAAGTCTCTCCTATTGGAAAGTGAGCTCTCTCATGTCTGCATATTTTAACACCGTCATGTCTCCCCTTATAATAAACTTTAAGAATAGGCATCCTTTATATAGTACCTCTATTAACAAAGTGACAAACTGCTGCACAAAAGCAAATGTTTTTAAAAAAAAAAAATAAAGAAATAAAAAAACCACCCAATTAAAAAGACTTAAAAACCACTCAAAATAGAAACAAAAGAAAAACGGTAATGATTAAAACTGAGATCATGAAAGAAACAAACAGATCAAGAGGAAAGAAGATGGGGATAATAAAACATCGACACATTAAAACATTCATTAAACCCTCCCAGTGAAACACTTTTTAAAAAAGAGACACTAAAGAAGTGACTGCTCTGATTTTAGCAGGCAGACGGTTCCAAAGGCAAAGACTCATTTTGCATTGCATTTGTTGACTGGCGGAAACTAAGGAACATCGAGCAGTCCAATTAATCGATCCCTGTGAATGCACCAGCCCATAAGTGGTTAATACGTCTTTGATATAATTTGGAGCATAGCCATGCTTTAAAAGTGAGAAGTTGAATTAGAAAATCAATGCAGAAAATTACAGGCAGTCAGTGTAATGCTGGAAGTAATGGCAATATATTGATATCTCTTAAGATCTGGGCAGCAGTGTTCTGTATCAGATAGAATGCATGAAGTGAGCTCTGACCAATGCTGTCATGAAATGCAATGCAATAACCAATGCAAGGCAGGAAAATAATACATGCACAAGTGCCCTCCATGGTGATGACTGGTTTTCCTTCCGTTTTTTTAGATCAGCCATCTGAGACAACCATGACCACATTTGGTCAGGGAACAGTTAGAGCTAACTAGTTTTGATACAGCATGATGCAGCCCATGAGTAGTTTGCACAGGTTTCATCCACTCTTTGCCTAGTGCATATAGTTCAGCCCTTCTGTAATTTAAAGCAAAATAAGACTTGTGCATAAAAAGGCAGTTTGCAGGCATGCTTGGATAGAATATAGTCTGTTAATCATCAGATTTATCATGTGATAATACTGTTCTGTCCAACAGATGGACAAAGCCTCTCATCAGACAAAGCCAAGCCTACTTTATTGTACTGAAAGAATATCAGTGACTCATTCACTGGCTGCTTGAGCTACCAGTGACATCTAATAATAGTCATATAGGTTTGTTAGTCATCTGATGCAACAGCGTTTTCTGCTGCAGCCCCCGCCCTCCCTGTCCCCAAACTTCAAATTACATGCCAAACTTTTGAAAAATCGGGATTAAAATATTCATGTGTTTGTTTGTTAAAAGCAGCCCAGTTCTTATATCGAAATTCTCGCTGCTGCTGAGATTCTCAGAGAGACAAGCAAAGCCTTCTTCTGCCGTGTTAAACTCTTTGGCATTAATGCTCAATTACTAAAGAGAAATGATTAATGTAGACTAAGTGAGAAAAACATCATTTTGTGTGGTAGCTCTGAGTGAAACTGCTTCTTATATGCAGTGAAAACAGTTGCATAACTATCTAAGTGTACAATCATCATTTCATTTTTTGTGTTTTTGGTTTTTTCATGGTATGTAATTGAGTCACTTGCTTTTAGGTTCACACTTTGTAACTGCCTTTCCCCCTCTGGAACCAATTTAACGTGTTGGTAGGGTGACCTAATTTTCCCACAGAGACCTCTAAAATTACTTTGGAATAATATTCTCTTTCATCTGTCTTGCTAGAGTTGCTGTTTTCAAACAATACTGCTCTCCATGATAAGTAATACTTTCTCCTCTCTTGCACTTTAAAGGGGGTCCTGCAAAATTTTAAAATATGTAGCTACACTGTATTCCAATGAGATTCATTTCATGATCTGTAACAAAACAATTTGTCTTCATGATTTGTATTGTACAAAAATGAGTAAAAAGAGGTATGATATATGTCTCGACTAAAGACGAAGGGGGATCGTGCCTTTGCTTTTGCTGCACCAAAACTGTGGAACAGCCTGCCGGTTGATGTCCGTGCGTCGGAAACTATTCAATCTTTCAAATCACGGTTAAAAACCCATTTGTTTAAGCTTGCCTTTCAAACTACTTAGCTTAATTTCTTCCCGGTTCGTGCTTGTTGCAATAGTACCATCCTATAACTGTATTTTTTGTTGTTGATTGTTTTCTTTTGCTGTAAACCTGCAAGTATGGCTCGTCTGTGAAGCACTTTGTTGTACCTGTGACTTTTAAATGTGCTATAGAAATAAAATTGAAATTGAAATTGAAAAATATATCATATCAATATCATATTGACATGATAGAATCACACGGTTGCTGCAGATTTGTCTGTTGCATATACATGATGCAAATCTCCTGTTCTACCACATTCTAAGTGTGCTGTATTAGATTGATCTGATGACTTGGGAGACCATTCGAATACACTAAACTCATTGTTGTGCTCAAGAAATCAGTTTGAGATCATTCAATCTTAATGACTTGGCAAGTTATCCCGCTGGAAGCAGCCATAAGGATGGGTACACTGTGGTCGTAAAGGGATGGTCATGCTCAGTAATCTTGCTCATGCAGGCGTTTAGAAGATGCTCAGTTGATGCTAAGTGTAAGAAAATATCCCCATCACTATTATACCACCAGCAGCAGCCTGAGCAGTCTGAGCAGTGGATAAAAGGGCATGATAATGCCACGCTTTTATGTTGTTTGTGTCTGATTGTCATAGCAGAAATTGAGACTTGATCGACCAAGCAAGTTCTTTTTGCGGGGGGGGGGGGGTCAACCTTTTATCGTACAACATCTTCATACCTTGGTTTTAAAGAGTGGTTATTTGAGTTACTGCTGTCTTCCTATCAGCTTGAATAAGTCTGGCCTTTCTTCTCTGACCTCTGACATTAGCAAGGCATTTTCTCCCAGAGAACCGCTGTTCACAGGATATTTTCCCTTTTTTAGCCTCTTCTCTGTAAACCCTTGAGATTTTTGTGTGGGGAAAATTGCAATAAATCAGCAGTTTCTAAAATACTCTGCTCAGCCCATCGTGCACCAACAGCCATGTTCATCTGATGTTCACTTTGAATTTCAGCAGGTCATCTCAATCATGTTTACATGCAGTGAGTTATTGCCACGTGATTGGCTGATTATACTTTTACATTAACAAGCAGCTGATCAAATGTGCCTAATAAAGTGGTCTGTGAGTGTATAGGTGATCTGACAATGATTTCTTTATAGATTAGAAAACAGCGAAGAAGCTGATAAAGAAAAAAGTTACTGAATTTGCTTTCAACAGCATTTAATGAATCTCTAGCCTTCATCCTTCAACAAAAACTTCCCAAAAGACATTTTAACAAGTGAACGGAAGAAGCCCTGCAGACCAGCAGTGCACGACAAAACAGAGAAGATTACAACTTTCTAGACTGTGAGCATATTTGGGAGCTTTTTTGTTATCATCATTATTTTTGAAATGACATCCACTTGGCACTATTAACACATGTGGATGTAGAGAAGTGTCTGGGGGGCTATCCTCATCTGGAGTAAAATAGCTCAGTTTTCCAAGGTCACAACAAGGTCAGGAATAAAAAAGAATTTTTTATCACCCTTCATAGACACTGTAACAGGCTGTCAAGGTGATACATTGTCTCTAAATGCATTCTCCATATCTGGTTCTAAAGACATCATCTAAAGACATTATAAATGCTGCAAATATGTTAATGTGAAAAAAAGGGGACTCAAAAGTGACTGAAGTGGCACATTTCTCATTTTTCAAGCTGCTGTTCAAGTATTGTCTCTAACATTCACCAAGAAAGAAATGTGGTTACATGTCTGCATCGGCAGTCAGTGAGAGCAGAGTTTAGAAAGGATAAATAGACCCATTTTGTTTTGGAGATCATAAATATCTCATCTAACTATAACTGTATGGTGGTGGAGAGATTGGATAAATATTCAATGACGCGATGGGAGTAGGTGGAAAGTGAGAGATTTCAATATACCTCCATAAAGCAATAGACTGCACCAGCAATATTCTCTATGCAGAAAATGGCAAGTGCTTGTGAACTGTTTTTGGCATTTGAAAATAGATTCTGAGCTCTATCTTCCCTAAGTGCCCCATGGCAATTTTACAGCTTAATAGGGGCATTTGAAGAAGGACTTATCTCCCTCTTTAATACCACCCATTGCCCTTAGAATTCATCTTAATATCTTTTGGTACAGATCATCACCTAATTACCACTGACAAAGAGCAGCTGGAAGGTACATGGTATTAGAGGGAGTAATGAGCCAACTGTAATGAGAACAGCAAGTGAGATATAGAATTTTTTAGACACTGAATATACTGATTTACCTAATGGAATCAATATTATAGCTGTACAAGTTTTATGTATCGATGAACAAACACCAAATTGGAAAAGACGCCTGTGCATCAACATTGTGTTCTGCAAACGTATACATTTTGTACACAGTAGTTATGGCAACTGCCTCATATAGACTACTTTCTATTTACTATTAATTTCCATTATCACATTTGCTCTTCACAGGCACTTGTTTCCATATGTCTTGTACCCTTATGATAGATTGTTTGTCTAATAAATGCAAATTCTGGTTAAAAGGGCACAATGAATACTAATCCGTCTGCTAAAACTGTGTATAGTCCTTGTATAATTTTCTTGGTTTCATGGAAGACAATAAATCAACCTCTTTTTTGAATAAATTGTGATTTAAAAAAAAAAATCTCAGTAAATGTCAATATGTTGCTAGTCTACCACACTGCAGCCAGAGTTTCGCAGGAGTTGGCATCAAAGTGGCAAACTCCAAGGCTGAAAAATTGAGCCAGCCTGGAAATGACATCACTGCATTTCCTTGGCTACAAAAGCAACTCAGTACAACACACTCTTGAAACTGCTAACATTTTATTTGCTTTCCAAGCAGCAACTTCTTGGGTCTGGAAAACAAAACCAACATGCAAGAGCCAAAAACTGCAGTTCCACTTGTGACCACTTGAGTTTGGCTCTAAAATAAGTGATTCCACATATACTCTCATGTTAAAATCTCCAAATAAACTGCATGTTCACAGCCTGGCACAAAAAAAAACAGTTTTGGCCTGTGCAGACAGTTTTGTAGGAACTCACTGTTTTTTAATTCATCCGTATGGATACTGGTAAGGTTGAAGTTTAGAGCCGTGGCTGTTTATATTGATAGGTGTGCTGAAACAGAGTTCTAGCCAGTCTGGTTGGGCTTGTCAATGCCAGTTTGAGTTACTGACCTGCTTCTCTCAACTGTTTTTGTGTTGATAATGCTTTTGGAGGATTTTTATTGGAATGATCTGATAATGCCACGGCTTGCTGAGTGGTACATTCTATCCAAGAAGTTTGTGCGACAACCATCTACCCACGCATTCATTTTCGTATCTAAGCCTGCATCATGGAGGCAGTTTGTGCTTCAGTTTTAGTGAAATTCTGCAGTTTCTTTCTTAAAACAAATTAGCTGAAATATTTGTTTGCGCATTACATTAGTACAGTTTATGAATCCACCTTGCCAAGTTAGCTGGTGCTAGCTCCAAAATGTCCAAAATAACAAGACTGAGCAAAAATGAGGTGTCTGAAATGAATAGATGACATGTGCATTTGATCTTTGTTATGAGTTATAACAAAGATCATCATCTAGCACTCTAGAGGGTTTGGAGTTATAAATTATTAGGAAAACACACACAGTATATAAAGTTTATAAAGTAGATTTAGCAACTGTGATGTCATCCACTGGTTCCTGAAGTCACCTGGAACCATTTGTTAATCACAGGTTCGTATCCAATGAGCAAAGTGTTTACACAGATAAAGTCACAAATCTATTTCCCATGGATGTCTGTTTGCCTGTTAAGTTATTCTTTCCTGGTCAGTCTAGCATGTTAGCTGGGCCAACTTCATTAACCCTCCAAAAGTTGATGCTATTTTGCTGCTAAGTTATAGCACAGCAGTGTATTTTTGTTTTTTGTTTAGAAGTATTTTAGTCATAAACTTGCTTGCTAACCAAAAACTACACTAAATTTGTGAATTTTCATTAATACGTGGATGTTAAACTATATTTAACCCTTGAGAGAAAAGCCACAATGATCATTAATTCTCAGTGGTGTTTTTCATTCACAAATTTAAAAAGTAGGTGACATCATAGTGGGTATGATCATCAGAATCAGAATCAGAATACTTTATTGATCCCTAGGGCAAATTATTTATTTCCCATAATACTACTACTACTACCACTGCTGCTACTGCTGCTACTACTACTAATACTACTACTACTACTAATAATAATAATAATAATAATAATAATAATAATAATGATGATGATGATGATGATAAGAGTTATTATTATCATCTTCATGCTTACAATGCATTATAGAATTAGAATAGAATAGAATTCAACTTTATTGTCATTGCACATGCACAGGTACAGGGCAACGAAATGCAGTTTGCATCCATCCAGAAGTGCTTTAGTGATATAGATATATTACAATATATATTAGCAATAATATAGATATTTGAGTATATTACAGAAATGGGTCTATTATGGTATGTTATAATGTACACGGTATGAAGTATGTTGTGAATATTCTATAACTATAAGTATGTACAGGCTGTAGTGAGTACAAGCTATGTACAGGCTATGAACAGGATATAAATATGAAAAACTATACAGAATATGAAATAAATAACTTTACAGAAATCTGAGATATACAGCTATACAGAAATGGGAACTATGCAAGTTGTAAACAGTTGTAGGGTTAAAAATTATCAAATGTACAGAATGATTATTTACACAGAGCTATACAGTAGTGCAGTTAAGATAAGTGAGATATAATTCCTACAGAGGCTATATAAAGTGCTAGTGGTTGTGAGTGGTGGTTCAGTCCATATTATTATTGTGTGTTTGAGGGTACAGTTGTCCATTGTGGGTGTGTGTATGTTCAGTCCATGTGTTAACGTGGGTCAGATGTCAGGAGGCAGAGTTCAGGAGTCTGAAAGCTGTGGGGAAGAAGCTGTTCCGGTACCTGGTGGTCTTAGTCCGGAGGCTCCTGTAGCGCCTCCCAGAGGGCAGGAGGGTGAAGAGTCCATGTGATGGGTGACTGGGGTCTTTGATGATTTTCCCAGCCCTTTTCAGACACCGCTTCCTGTAGATGTCTTTTATGGCAGGAAGTGGTGCTCCGGCGATGCGCTGGGCAGTTTTCACGACCCTCTGCAACGCCTTCCGGTCCGAGGTAGAGCAGTTCCCGTACCAGACTGTTATACAGTTGGTCAGGATGCTCTCGATGGTGCAACGATAGAAGTTCACCAGGATGTCTGAGGACAGGTGGTTCTTCCTCAGAGTCCTCAAGAAGAAGAGGCGCTGGTGAGCCTTCTTGACCAGCTTGGAGCAGTTGGTCGTCCAGATGAGATCCTCGTAGATGTGGACTCCCAGGAACTTGAAGCTGCTCACACGCTCCACAGCCGTCCCCTTAATGTGGATGGGTGGATGTGGGTCAATTATGCTTCAATTATTTCACCCAGCCAAGTGTACCACAGGTGACCACTGAGAATTAGGGTTAAATCCACATTGCATACTTTTCCCTTGTCCCCTTTGAAGACTTCTGCCTTGTGTGTTGTTTTTTTTCTTCTTGAAGTTTATTTTGTGTGTTGCTAAAAAGTAACAGAGTACTCTATCTGTCTTAAACTTGCTTTTTATTGTGTATTCAGTTAATAACTCTACTAACACTAGTGTCAAAAACTACTGAACCCACTCACATAACCTTATCCTTGACTTATCCTTAGCTTGTGTGTTTGTGTAACCAAGCAGGATTTCTGGCTCAAATGCATACTCGCAACCCAGTGAAATTTGTAATCTTAATGACTGAATTTGTAAGCTGCCCTGATGCTAAGAGGTGAGTATCAGTGCAGCCTACAACCGACAGCTTGGCCCATGCTGAGCAAACAGAGGCCAGGAAATGTTAGCTGGCTGATACAGACCTGCTGTCAGCCAAGACTGACACTGTGGGTGCTGAGTGGTGCAGGCAAGGGCAATGTGACTGAGGGCATGAGGGACGACAGACATCCTGGCACAGGCACCGCAGGCTGGCAGGTGTGTGTATGTATATATGTGTGTGTGTGTGTGTCTGTGTTGGCTGGAGGGGAGCAAGTGGAAATTGATGGCTGTACAGCCCCCAAATGGCAGGTGGGGAGGTCTCTCAGACACGGTCCAAAGGACAGTCAGAGAGAACTATTCATTCATGATGTAGCCGACTCCCAGACGAAAATGTTACCATGAAGAAGAGACGCACTAAAATATTTTTACTGTGCTGCACTAATAGGGTGACAAACTATGGCCACTTTCATAACTGAAATAAACAGATAATTTGACACTGATCTGATCAAAATGAAGTAAGAGTTTACTTCCCTAAAACTTTCTCTCTTCTTCTACATCCACTACATAGACCAAATGCAGCATCTTTCTTTAATGGTCCTGTAAATATTCTAGTTTTTCAATAGTCAAAAGGTCTATTTAACCTATTTAAATGGTCTATTTAAATGCCTATTTAACTAAAATTCAGTACTTTTTGGCTTTAATGATCAAAAGTACAGAAAGTTAACCAAAGGTTAAAAAAACAGTCTTGAATTTTGAAACTTGAACTTTAAAAAGATCGAACAATGCTAGAAAATTCATAATCTCCAAAAGAATGTGGAGAGATGAAAGGCAGCTTTAGTCCTTTTGTTATTCTTCTGGTATTTTTATTAATTCTTTATGTGTAAAAGTATTCATTCATTCTATTTTCTGTATTTTCCTTCTAAAATATAAAAGATATTCTTGCCAAACTGTCCCCTGGATGAGAAGGGTCCAAGCTCCTATTTGCTTTATTTTTTGTCGTGATTCTGGGTTTCTGTCATTTCCTGTTTGGCTTTGAAATTGCTCAACCTGTTTTTTCTTTTTCTTTCTTCTCTTTTTTAAAAATTCCTCTTAGTTTAATTCTTTAAACTTATTGCAGTCAGTGTATTTAGTCTTCTAACAATGTTTAAATTTACTGGACATTTATGGTAAATGGTAAATGGCCTGTATTTGTATAGCGCTTTTCTAGTCCCTAAGGACCCCAAAGCGCTTTACATATCCAGTCATCCACCCATTCACACACACATTCACACACTGGTGATGGCAAGCTACATTGTAGCCACAGCCACCCTGGGGCACACTGACATAGGCAAGGCTGCCGGACACTGGCGCCACCGGGCCCTCTGACCACCAACAGTAGGTAACGGGTGAAGTGTCTTGCCCAAGGACACAACGACTGAGACCGTCCAAGCCGGGGCTCGAACCGGCAAACTCCCAACTCTTGAGATTTATGCTAATTTGCTTGTTAGTTCAAATAATTAACCAGCCATGTGACAGCAAATCAGTGTAGTATAGTCAAGACAACTTGCTAAAGTTCAAACTGAGCAGAATCAGAATGGGAGAAAAAAGTTGATTAAGTGACTTTGAACGTAGCATTGCTGTTGGTGCCAGATGGGCTGGTGTGAGTATTTTAGAAACTGCTGATCTGCTGGGATTTTCCCACATAATCGTTTCTAGGGTTTACAGAGGATGGTCAAAAAAAGACGAAAAATATCTGGTGAGCAGCAGCTCTGTGGGCGAAAATGCCTTCTTGATGCCAGTGGTCAGAGAAGAATGGCCTAACCTCGACCTAGTAGGGCAACAGTACCTCAAATAACCACTTTTTAAAACCAATGTATGCAGAAGAGCATCTCTAAATACACAACATGTCAAACTTTGAAGCAGATGGGCTATGGGAGAAGAAGACCGCAGTGGGAGCCACTCCTGTCAGCTAAGAAAAGAAAACTGAGGCTAGTTTGTTGCAACTTTGGGCAGTAGACGATTGGAAAAACATTGGCTGGTCTGAGGAGTCTCAATTTCTGCTGCAATATGTTGTGTAAAAATGAAATAAATTGAGTTGGAGGTAACCAGGTTGTCTTTCTGGGTTTTATTTACTTTTGCAAAGGGGTCAAACAAAAGTACAGACAGCATGACAGCACTCTACATGTTTTTTGACAAAGAGGGATTGAGAGATAAAGTATTTATAAAGATAGGCTATCTATCTTAGAACACTGTGTAATAAAAGATAACATGTACATTTGGATAGATCTAATATGAAGGATTATACAGAGACAGAGTATCAAAACTGTTTGTTCAGTAAGGTCAGTTTGGCACAGAGAAGTAACAGAATCTTAAAATTTTACCATCACAGATATTTAAATAAAAGGGTCAGAATCATAAAAACACCAATGCTCGTATGTAAGATTGTGGGCACACTTTAACACAAACTGAGCATCATTTAGACACACACAATGTTGCAAACCACCTCCTTTTATGACCACAGTGTACCCATCTTCTGATGGTTGCGTCCTGCAGGATAACCTGCCAGAAATGTGTACCAAATGAATAGTGAGTGTATATACTGCTTCCTTTTGTTGTTTGCCAAGTCATCTTTTTACTCCATGGAGTCAGGTTTCTGATCCATGTTTCTGTTTTTCTTTTTTTTTCTAGTTATCTCAGACTTGTGACATTTACCCAACTTTGGTATTCTGTTTGACAAGTTTGTTTAATCACCAAGTATTTCTTTGTTTTGTCCAAATCACCGAGTCCAGAATAATTGCCAATCAGAATAGTGCTCCAAACTAGTTCGCATGTTATCTGTATATGGATGTTTGCACTAAAGTGAGGACCGCTATGTGTGCAGTTTCAGAGTTCTAGAGACTGCATGAGGTATGGTATCAAAAGACAGATGAGCTTAAAGCAAGACACACACACACATTTTTTACTTTCAAAAACATATGTCAGCAGAATATTTAGATGTCAAAAGTCCCCCTAAGAAAAACCCCTGATGATGGCTTTAAGGTTATAAATCGCCACTTAAGCACAGTCTATACTCTTTCTCTTCCTTTCTGACCTTGCTTTCACTCCACTTTTACTCCTTGCTTCCAAGGAAATCAGTTTTTTCTGCTCTCAGGTCTTCTGTAAATGCTCAGCCTAACATCATTCACAGTCACGATTTCTCTCAGCATAATTCACATGGATGGTGGTCATGTTTGTTTGCCTTGCCCGAGGCCTTGCACAACGGAAGAAGTGGAAGAGAGGCCCTAGGGTATCGAGTGGGATTGATGACTTCATGGACCGTGTTGCATAGATGAAACATCTCTATCTGTATAGAGTATATGTGCTTTCTAACAAATATTTCTTGTTGTTTTTCTCCCTGCAAAATATCCACTGCAACCTTCAATGTCAAGGTTATTCTTATGATTGAGTTGGACATCGTTTTAATCTGCTAAATACGCTTACTTGCAGGCCAATTCTGTGACATGCACAGTGAGTTTTTCTTCTTCCTCTTCCTCACTATTCTTTCCTGTGTCCTGGTTTTCTGATTGAGCAGACCCGAATGGCAGGGAGTCATGACAAAAAGCCACACTGATTTCTTGGACTGCCATTTAGCACTGACACATTGGTCTTTCAACATGATAAATGAGAACTTTGCGGTAAACTTTCTCAACAGTTTCTGGCTACTCTGACAAGTCTAAGCACATCCACATAGCAATTCTGTCAAGGTAAACCTTCAGACTCTCTAATAATCTTACTTCATCTGCAGACGTACTTTGAGTTTGCCTGTGATAAGGCTACCGGAAAAGGGATCAATATCGATCAATAATCAGGGAGATTAGAGAAACCAGGGTGGTAGAGAGGATTTTAAAGTAGTCTGTTCTTGCATCTATAATGTCAGAAGTATTTAAATATAACTTGAATGACAGCAACACCAAGTTTAATATCACATTAAGTTCTCAGCCTTTGTATTTTATTGCATATTATCACTGTGGTTGGTTTCCTACAATGAGTAACATCTTTGTCTATGTCTTAAATCAAATTTAAAAAATAAAGGTCTGCTGGTATGCTGCCACTTTTGTACTATTTCCCAGTGCATCCATGAGAAATGTGCATTTAAAACCTTCTGCTGACTTGATGATCAAAGTAAATTCAATAATAATGGTTCAGTAAACTATTTCAGGTAATCTTTCGTTGCCTCTCATCCATACAGTAGATCAAAATGTGATTAATAACAGAATCCACTGCTGCATTACTCATTAGCTCTCAGGTAGAGCTCCTTCTGCTGTCGCGCTTACAGGCCTGCGGGCAGAAATGATGTGTTTCATTACCTACAATGTCTGCGGTGAAGCTCCTGAAATTCCATCATCTACCCTTTACGTGTCTGTTACAGTTAAAAAGGATCTCTGAGCTAAGATCATTTCTTTTTCTTGTAACCCCACTTTGCCTTTTTAATAAGCCAGCGCATAGTTACAAAGTATGATTATCCGTCAGCCTGAGGGTACACATTTTTATTCCAATAACTGCCTTTACACAAAAAGGGGATTATAGTTTCGGGGAACTATTTTAATACCAAGGTGTGTCCAAAAAGGGGGAAAAAAAGACTTCAAATGGGTTTTCAGTGCAGAATGAATTCCGAAATTCACACTGCTGTGTAAATAAATTAACACTTGCCCCAAGCAGAATATCTGAATCCATCTTTCTAAGGTGAGATAGTAATTTGTGCGAGCACAAGTTATGAAAAAGGCAAATAAAAATTCACATTGCCAAAGATTTGGGGGAAGGTATAAGGATATCATATCATGAGGCACAATTAAAGCGTGATGTGTTAATAAGCAGTGCCCTCAGCTGTGCTTGACGATTGTCTTATGTTGCAGAAGATTGTAAGGATGTCTAAAGGTAACTTTGATTCATTTGACGTCTTATATAATTAAATGAATTTGTATTCATGCATAATAAAAGGAGAAAATGAAAAGAATTAACATTAACCTTTGCAATCTCTCCCTTATACAGAGAACTGAAGACCATTGGAGGCAATACCTTAATACACAGCGTCTCCTAATGTTGAGGATGAGATGCTGATCAACTCGACATTATCAACTACTGGCTGCCCCCTATTGTAAGAAACCCAGAACTGCAACTGGGGAATGGAAAAAAATCAGCATTTAGAGTCAAGCTGAGTTTCTACAAGCGGCTTGGCACAGGGGATCATGTTTGTTGCTGTGCAAGCAAATGGAATAAAGATCATACCGGTGCAAAAGAGCTTTAGCTAAACCAGGCATGGTCATTTGTTGTAATCTCTGTGGATGAGCTGATCCTCCCTACGTAACCTTACACTATTACATCCACCCCTTACACAAGCGGACATTCAACAGGGATGGGAAAAAAAAAGAAATAACAACAGAGGTTGTGATGAAAATTAAATAAATACCAAATAGGACATGCACACTGGCACATAGGCTTTGATAAAATGCAGTCACAATATAAAGAAATATTATAAACGTACGGCGTTAATATTCAGTTTAGGCGCCTCAAACTTTATTTCATCAACTTTATTCTCTTTTATAAAGAACTTATTATTATTTTGAAATGATGATGCATGACGTGCGTGTTACATCAGAGATGGCAGCTGAGAAATAATGCGTAATTGATGCTGTCGGTGCTTTTTAGAGCATACAAATCCCAGATAAGTCTATTGATTTTCATTGTTCATGAGCAAGTCGAGAGAGAAGAAAGAAATTGAAATAATATTTAACAAAGATGAAACAAATGTGTCCGCATAATAACAGATAAAGCAGGAAAAAAAAGGTTTAAATTACAGTAATTTCAGTTGAAAAATTAAACATGAAATAAATAAAGATGAAGAGTTATAATAATCAGGTTCATATCAGGTCTAATTAAGAATTAGTTTATCTGCGAACACATTTTTATGCAGCACACGTAAAGCATGAAATGTTTCCTGATCACTAAGTTTTTTTGGTCTTTTCTGAGTCTTGTCCACTAAAGTGTAATGCTATTTAAACTAAAGCATTAATGGTACAATGTATAACAAGACAAACTACACTTTGTCCATCTGTGTATCACCTTTCATATTTTCTATACACCAGTTCCTCAACAAGGACACCTTTTTTATGATCTTTCCTGTGAATGGCACGGACATCATTTTACTGAAGCTACAGAATGAGTCTTGTACTCTTACATCTCCTCAGCTTCCCAAGGAGCAGAGTGACTGGCTGTCAGTTGAAAAAAAAATATGGTGTATTATCTTGTCAGCAGCAAGGAGTAGAAATCCTTGCTGAGATAAACTGTTTTTAGTTCCTTTTTCACTGTGGAAAAATGGTTTGGGACTACAAACAAGTACACAAAACAACACAGATGTGGGACAAAGCTTGTACTGTGTAGTGTCCGTGTAGTTCTCTAACCAGTATCTGCTGCAGAGTCACTGAGCCCCCTCACTAAAAACACTTGCTAAAACAAACTGCACTTCATCTCCAACTTTGACTGACAAGAGACTCGTGAAATTTTTAAACCCTGAGTGAAACGTCTCCAATAGTGCAAGCGCTGATCGAGTATCTGGGTGGATATGGCCTGTGAACACGGGCAGACAGGTATATAGTAGGTTAATTAAAAACGGCCGATGAGGTGTTTCCTGTCTTTATGAATTAACACCAAGTCAGAGCAATGGAAACAGACTGAGGTGTCACTCAAGCATCACTGACCAAATATCCTTGGCTTGTGCACATTTTAAACTTGAATACAGTTCAGCCCACTTATGAACTCACCTCCAGGTAAGACAACTATGGGAAATATGTACTGCTGGAGTATGTTGCCACTACCATTTCCTCTGAAACAAAGTACATGCATAATAAATTACAAAGCCAAACACTGCCTTGAACACAAGAAGGTAAAGTAAATTGACACCCACTGAGCAGAAATGTGTTTCACACCTCACCATCGCAGGATTGGCTCATTAACTATGCTCTACTGCTGTAGAAATACATGGAATCATTTTTGTCAGGTTGTAAGGATAATAGATGGGAATTTCTTCACTGTGAACCATTTATATACTTAAAGGCTTATTATTCTGGTACCCATTGGGTTTATCTGTCTTGAGTGCAAAAGATAATTGAACTCATAAGTCAGCAGGTTGGTTGTAATGTGTGCAGTTTCAAAGATGTCTCAAGCAAATCTTTTACTTTTTTGCTCTCTCTCCCTCTTTTTTTTTTTTTAAATTTAGTGTAAGTCTGAAACCAAAGAAATACCTGCCAGAGCGTATAATACAAAAGCCCAACACAGCAGTTTTTCAGGAAACAAATTGTATTATACATGTAATTCTTCCCACCCTTCTCAAAAGAAACATTCAGTTCCCTCGCAATGCTTGGCCCTGAACTGAGTTTGAAAAACTCAGCCATACAAGAGGATATAATGCCTGTTGCCTACTTGCTTTAAAAATGACCTCCGGGTTAACGGCTTCTCTGTATCTACGGTTTAAGATGAGAATGAGAGAAAGGGCTAGAAAGACGTATTAGAACAGATGAACAGATAGACAGAGGCAGAACATTCACAGTTCACAACTCAATTTGAAGCGCGCAAACTATTTCAGTAGTGAAAGGAAATCTCTAATTGGATTAAATACAGTCTTATTTGGTTCCTTATCATCTCCCGTTATAGACAGCAATATTTCCTCACCCACAGTCTGCCTGACCTTGAACTGTTAGATAAATCTGGGGCTCTGACGCGACTTGCTGCATGTGTGAATGCATCTTTATTGAAAAAAAAAACAGAGAGAGAAAAAAACGTATGAAGTTTTTTTTCACCCTTGCATTTTGAGTTATACAATTATTTCTTTTGCTTGGTAAAATCCAGTTTATGGAAGTGTCACTTATGAAAACATATGTCTATACAGTAAAGACTCTGAATGGAAGTTATGAAGTGATGGCTGACTTTTGAATCAGCTCAGTGATACGGTATATGGCCGGGAAATTCTGTCCTTTTCTGCTTGATATTTGTCCATATAGTAAACAAGGTAAATTCAGACCATTGAAGTTTCTATTTCTATGTCATTTTGGACAAAAGAAGAAAAAAAATACTGAGTTTGATTCGATTTATTTTCCCATGAATGTTTGTAAGTTATATTCCTAGCAGTGTTGAGAAGTTATTGAACATTTAACATTTATGCAGGGTAGTGGATTGCAGCTTTCTTTGGTGTGACTGAGGGGCTTCGAGCTGCTCAGTAGAAAAGGAAAGGGGTTGTTTTGGGGCTTTTTTAACTGATACACAAGAAAGATTTTTCTTGACACTTGACTGGATCACTGTGTTCACAATTTTTCTCTAATCTCAAATGTATTGAATAAAGGGTTGACCACTATTACAGGTGGAAAATACATTTTTAGGTACAGAAAAAATCCCTGGCAACTTCTAGGGAGATTAAACTTAAATAAACATCGATTCTGTATTTTTATTTTGGGATTTTTCATTTTAGAACTCAATTTCAAAATCCTGTTTGCAGCCCAGTGTCTTTCCTGCTTTACTAACACTTTACCTTTATGCTAATTATGTGGAAATATATCCACAGCATTTAACTGAATTAATTTCAGGTTCACTTTACATAATTAGTAGAAATGAATGCATGACCATTACAACATGATTCTGCTCCTGAAGTGATAAACACAATGCATGTTCTAGGTCAGTCTCAGGTCTGCAGAGGAGACCTAGTGTGATCATGTCCACATCTTGGAGATATGGCTTTTTTCTGGCAGCGCAAACATAATTTCTTCCACACACTGGTCCTAGCCAGTGTTTCTATTCAGAGGCACGCTGTAGTGCATCCATCAAAGCTTATTCATACTTGGCTGAAAGTGCGCAGTGAAACACAGTGTGTGATCTGCAGGATAACAAAAGGGTCACACAGAGGGTGAGAAATAACCTTCATACATAATCCGCTTTACTGGCCTGTGAGGAATTCTCAGCACATTATGTCCTGTGTGATGCATGTTGTATTCATGAAAAGGTCTAATGTGTATAATCTGTGTGCAGTTGAGCAGCAAATTAATAAATTCATATTGTGGTTCTGTGTCATAGGCAACAAATCACTGACATTCACCAGGCTTAAATGAATTGTGCACACTACAACAGTGAATTATTAGAGGATATATTAAATTTTATGTACATGCAGTTTTATAAGCTTATTTATACTCTTGCATTGGAAACCTGTTTGAGGTATGGTGGTTTTTTGCCATTTTTTTTTTCATTTTTGGTACATTCAATTCCCTTTCCTGGCTAATAAAACCAACAGTTACTTTGCGACCTTCAGCTTTCTTGACAATAACCCATAGAGCCTCTATGAGTTTTAATTCAGGCGAGTTACCTGGCCAATCAAGCCGAGTAATATCATGGCCAGTATTTAGTAGCAGCTTTGTCATTGTGGGCAGATGCAAAGTCCTGCTGGAAAAAGAAATTGGCAATTGTTTTGTTATTGGGAAATAAAGACATATACATACATTTTTTTTTGTCATTCACCAGTATATGCTTGGCTGGGTTATATTAAGTTTACTATTCAATATATGGTAATAAAGTCTATAAAACACGATTTGGGGATTTATGCGGCACACAAACGCTTTTAAATTTCGGCAAAACTGGGCTCCTGTATCAATATTCGATTCGCTTTTCGTCTTGGCCCTCGGTAGTTGCCGTAGTGACATATAAATGCGTTTTCAACCGGAAGTCCCGCCCCTTTTTCATCCCCTCTCTGGCCGACTGAGTGAGTTCATGTTGCACCACAAACACAATAACTATTTTAATCATCATCCATCCTCTTTGTCAGCAACATTTCGAACCCAACTTTTGCTAAAATATAATTATTTCATTCTGTTGGTAGAAGATTAGATTGAAATTTTATTTTTAGTACATTGATTATCGTCTGTATAGCTGACTCGATCTTTCTCTTCCGCAGCCTCCAGTCCGCTGACACGGCAGCATGGTAAGGATTGCATCTCATTTTAATCTGTTAGTTGCTTATTTGTGCTTAATAAGGTGGTATGTCATGTATACGTGTATGTTGTTACTTAGAATGTGTTTACAGTTCAGTTAATAGTCGGTAGTTGTTGTAAAAGTAGTTAGCACTGGCTATTAGCATTAGCAAAATGCCGCTCAGGGGCTAAGCTGGGCCACCCGGCTGCAGTTTGTTGAGGAATGACACATGAGTCAATACCTATAAGAAATTGTTTTGTTGTTGTTGTTTTTGTTACTTTAATTAGAAGTGAATGTCTTGAAAGTAGCTTAAGGCACTAAAATCATAGTTGCGTCTTTTCTACAGTACTACAGCTTAGACTTGGTCTGCGTTAGCCACAGGGTGCCTGACAATTAGCAACATCCTACCAAAAGAGTTTTTTGCTAACAGCAAGAAGTCCAAACATCTCAGGCTGATGTGCCCGTGATGCATTTACACTCTTGCGAGAATAATGATGGACCAAGTGCTAGGTTTCGACTTTATAACGGGAACCTCAGTTCCACCGGTCCACTAACACTCGTTAGCGATTCATTATCAGCATGTGAAGTTTGATGCTCTGCCTGACTGATCATTTTTTCTGTTTATTTGTAGCCTCGCAAGATAGAAGAAATCAAAGATTTCCTGCTGACAGCCAGGAGGAAGGATGCTAAGTGTAAGAGGCACACAGGCATCACATTTTGATGTTTAACAACTAGAAATTTAATCTTCTTGCCAAAGAATAGGTAGATATGTGGGTGACAGCTTGCCACAGACAGCTCTATGCTAACATTGTAAATTGAAATGCACCTTTTAAAGTCCAGTGAATGTGTTGAAAAAGAAATTTGAACCTCTAGAAATATTTTTTTTTTGGGGGGGGCATCTATCATGTAGTTACCTCTAAATTAAAGTGCTCTTCAGCGAGATTTTGGTCTTCCCCCAAAGCAAAATCACCATGGCTTTGATAAATAATAAATTGTGGTGAAACTTACTAAAAGTATTTAGTAATTGGCAGGCTTGTGGCAGTTATTCTGTGTTGTCTTAGGCTATTTAATATACAGACCATTCATACTTACATATGTAGTCACCTCCCACAAGCCTATTTTTGAGGCATGAAAAAACACGTGTTCAGAATGCTGTTTTTATTAGCAGATCCAGTAGAGGAAAGTATTAAACTAAAGCTCTCACCTATTAGTGTTTGTTTGACTTGAGAAATAATTATGTTTGAGTTTACTTTTGAAGAGACTCGGCGCTAACACAGCTTTGTCTTTCCTCCTTTAGCCGTAAAGATCAAGAAGAACAAGGACAATGTTAAGTTCAAGGTGCGCTGCAGCAGGTACCTGTACACCCTGGTCATCACAGACAAGGAGAAGGCTGAGAAGCTCAAACAGTCCCTGCCCCCAGGTGAGTAATAAGAGAGGTGGCATGTAAAGTGAACACAGCTTTCTGGAAAATGTGCTCTTGATTTTTATCAAGTAGATTTAAGGGCTTTGAATTAAAATGACTCAGACGAAACTTTTTATCGCACTGATTTAAAGATATGTGCACATATACTACTCTGTACAGTTTTGGGCCACCTTTGGGTTGAAGATTTTTAATGCTGGTGCATCCCTTTAAGTTAACTTACTTATTGAGACATGGTTCAGTGATTGTTAATGGTTTGTTTCTCTTGGCTGCAGTGTTAAAAAATAAACCCTTTTTGAAGAACATTCATAAAAATACAGTTAAGTTTTTTGATATTCTGGGACTTTAGTGCTTTTATTGGCCCACAGTAGTTGTCTGCTTTATCATATTTGCAAGGAAACGTATAAAACGTAGTTAATTTCATAAACAAATGTCTGGAATCTTTAGCGTTTAAAAAGTCTGTGTGCACATGTATTAATGATATCTGGTTCTCGTGGAAAATGACCTGGACTTTTCAGTGTGTAAAGCACAGCTGCAGATTCTCTGTTTACAATGTGTAGAACAGAAGGTCCTGATACTTAAGTGCCCCGAATTGCGAGGGTTAATAGTGCAATACTGGGGGAAAAAAAAAGTCTCATAATAAAAAGAACCAAAGAAATTGATTGCTACAGCAGAGCTTTCCCAGTTTATGTTGTGTTCCTTTGCTCTGATATCTGGTTGGTTTTCAAATGTTTTCATATTTGATTGCAGCCTGTCTAGACATTGCAGTTAGTGCCTAAAAGTCTGTGTATGGTGGAATTGCACCATAGTGTAAGCTAAGAAGTTTGCCTCATAATGGCAGAGGAGCCATTTTTAGACAAATTAATTCATTTTAAAATTAATAATATCATCAATTTTCTGCTGCATATCAGGGTTTAGATTAGTTTTTTTTTTTTGAAGAATTATTTCTTTAAAAATTGTGATACTTTAAATTATAATGAGCTATCATTTTATCCTCTGATTTTCTGTAACACGTCATGCTGTAGCTGGTAGGACTGAAACTGGCATTGAATCGCAAGCTCTTTGTATTAAAAAAAAAAACCCCAACAACCCTGAATTAAATTCTAATCGCCACAGAGACATTCATGCTCTTCAAAGAGCAGATCCACATTAACTGGTTCTTTGCAGTTTGCTGTCACTCGTGTTGATGGCAGTCTGCCGTCTTCTTAATACTGCCGGTATGATAATTGTTAATAACTTTCCCTGTAAAGGTCAGATGTGATACCTGGTGCAAGTGGAGAAATTTTGATGAAAATATAAATACTCCTTACTACTTTAATCATGTGATGCCTCAAATGTATTTTCCCAGTTGTGTTTTAGAAAGTGTGTATCTGAATATTTCTAATCTTTTGTCTTTCTTTCTCTACAGGTCTGGCTGTGAAGGAGCTGAAGTAAATCCGTGATGTACAGATAATTGTAATAAAAAACTGGGGGAAAAAATCACTTTGGCTTCTGTGATTTGTTGTGTTGTTATACCATAATCCACAAGTGTGACATGGACATTGGAGCATTTGATCTGAAATGAGCGGCAATGACTTTATAGCACAATTTGGGGCGAAATAATAAAATGCATCCTTTGTAGATGTTGATTGTTTTCTTCAGCTTCATCTTTGTAGAGGTTTTCACTGACTGCTTGGTTACAATGTCTGCATCAACATATAGCCACACTACATCTATATACAAGATTTTTACCCAGAAAATGTAAACTTGTAAATTTTAATGGCTATAAAATTAATTTTGGAAACATTTAAAGTGATAAAGTCATATAACCAGCACAGCTATTTGACAGCTGGGCTGAATCTGGCTCAATTCCACTTAGTTTAATTACATCAAAGTTTCATAAATAAATATAAGTAACCTGCTCATGAATACAGCAAATATTATTTTAGCATCTAAATTTGCTGCATCTGTAGCTGAAGTACACCAGAAAATACAAGTATACAAAATGTTAATATAAGCCACTTTAAAAATGACCCACCAGCTGTTCTCACGGGCTGCATGTTGTGTAATTGGCTTAATTGAACACTAGGTGGCACCGCTGTTGCTTATTTACCAGAGAATAAAGGGGCCGTTAATAATTAAAAAAAAATCGATGTAGCTGATGTTACAATAAACTGACTTTGTGTATTTAATTAATTAGTTGTACTTATGATGTATGCTGCCAGACTAATGTTCCGAAACCATTTACGAAAGCGAATGTGCACGCCCCCTCACCCCCTGGTGTCCTGCGCCTACTATAAGTGCGCGTTCACGCTGCTGACTGTGTTGTCTGCTGTTTGTGTGGAGCAGCTGTCGGTCGGATAGTATCTGTGGGTCCACAGGAACGGAAACATGGACGCAGAGTGATTATTGGTCTTTCTCGGGAAAAATCTTAACCGGAGCTCACTTTGCAAACACACTTTTACCTTTGCAGGACTTTCCCCACCTCTCATGTGTGGTCGAGCGTGTTTCCACAACCGAGCATGCTTTTATCGTTGCCTTTGTTTAATGTGCGACTTGATTAAAATATCCGGCAGCGGAAAAAACTGCCTGCTTTACTACTGAGAGGCTAATTTAGGCTGAAGCCTAACTTTTTCTCCGGGCAGTGATGTCTTCGGATCGTGTGGATTACATTGCGCCGTGGTGGACTTACTGGCTTCACAATTTTCCTCATATCAATCTGAGGTTTCAGCCCATTGATAAGACCTTCCAGCCTGAAGATGAGAACTACCAGCAGGTCAGTGGAGAGGGATATGGGACATATGGCTCTTTACCAGAAGCCTAGTTATAGACGCTTAAAAACTGGGGCATAATATGTCTGTAGGTTTCTGCAATGACACTTAATAAAGAGTTTATAATACTATTTTAACACATTGTCCCAAAACCAACCCACAGTATGATCATTTTTTCTGATATTGCTGTTGTTTCACTAGAATCAGTTGTGGGCTGTTTGCTATCACTATTCCCTCTGCTACCCTGAAGAGTCACACTGCATTGTATTATTGATGACAAAAGTGGGCCATAATGTCCCTGCACGTAACCTAGTCAGCTCCACTGAAATCACACTGAAGCATCTTTACTTTGCCATTGACATGAGAACCAACTCAAAATGCTGTTTATGTATTGTAATTGCAGTCATCGTTCTGAAAGCAGCGATTGCTCTTCAGCAAACACACTAACAAAGCATCATCATCATCATTACTTCAGAAAACCTTAGAAAGAGAAAACGCAGCACAGGACATCTCCCAAACACTGCTTGGGTCGACTGTTGCAGCTTTTAAAATGAGCTAATCTTTTATCTGTGTGTGCTGGAGAGACAGAGAGAGGAAGCACCCTTGTGGGATAATGCTGGCATAGATCACCCGTGGGAGTCAAAGTGATTCGCATCCAACTCCAGAGGTGGTGACAGGACCATTTCACACAGCACTGAAGAGGGTTGGGATCAACTTTTGGATGACTAATGACCTGCTTGTGAACACATGTCATGTTCCATGAATGTTTCATTATTCAAGGTTACAGTTCTGCCTCTGTCAGTGCAAGTAGTCATCCTGAGAAGTGATGGCATTTAAGTTCATCGCTGCAGCATCCTAGCACACTGGTCTCCAGAGTGAGTTCAGGTGTCTGAGACAGTCAGAGCCTTATAATGATTTTCAAGCGTTTAATTTCAGCAGTGAAATAAGGCAAGTGGGAGTCATTATCACATAGTCAGCATTAGTGAATCGCAAATGGGTGCATTCTTTCATAAGCCAATACTAGTCACGCCAGATTTAATGTGGCTATGATTCATATTTCCTTCTTATTTCTGTGTTAACACATGATCACAAGTTTCCTGGAATTTAAAGGAGGATTTTAGTCATAGCACCTCTTCAGTTGGGGGTGATCAAAAACAGAGATAGAAGGGGGGGGGGGGGGGGGGGGGGGGGGAGCCTTACTTATTCTAACTAAGTGGGGACAATAAGAGCAAGGCTATTTTTCCACCTTGTGATGCTTTTGGTGGGTGTTTCATTCACTTGATGACATTCCCATCCCTCAGACCCAAGGGGGACCCCCTCTGTACTATAACTATAACGCTGATATTGTCAACAGTTACCTATCAGCACAGATAGGAAGCAACTTAGGGCCTCTCCTTTTCTGTTGGAAAAGTATCAATAGAAGAATCAAGCCTAAAAAAAACTCTTCATGATGTGTTGAGTCCCTGTGCTTAAGCCTTTCAGGACTTTAACAATAGAAAAGGAGAGACCCCAGGAAATACTGGACAACATATTCACTGATACCATTGCATTCATTTTGGTTTTGATGCATTCTGTCTTTGCAAGATATAGAATCTATTTTTTCACTCATGTTGAGGAAGACTCCAAATGAGGCAAAGAGAGGCAGATTGCCTTTTTTCCTCATGCTGCCCTGTGCTGCCCTCGATTGCATTGTGGAAATACAGCCGGAGCCACGGGGTGCAGGAAGAGAAGGTGGTGAGTCTCAGCAGGTGAAAAGCAATTCCCATTGAGAATACTGTCAGCCACAGGCAGTCAGTCAGTCTGGGGTAGGAAATCCCCACCACTGCATCCACCAACCTTACTTGTTCTTTGCGAATCTTCTTTCTCCCACCACACTCTATCTGACTAAACCATGCTCCTGCTTTCTATTGTCGAGGCTTTAATGGTCTCAACATGTAAAACAATGTACTGTAAAGCACCACAGCAAATGATGCAATTTCAGGCATATGCCAGGCTACTTAGGGCATTATATTCCTTTTCCTTTATGAGCTGTTGAGCTTAATTCACACCACCACCCCCTGTTTTGCCTGAATTAGAAGCCATGCTCATGTGCTGTGCATGTAATCAATTAATGAGTTACTGAGAATAACACTGATAACATGGATCTTGGGTGTCCTGAATAGTCGCCAAGCTGTGAATTATGCTTATAGTATTTAGGAAGAGTGTTAAGGTTGCTAGTGAAGTATAATGTATTAACGTGGTCAGCACTGCGACACAGTAAAAACTGTGAATTAACTTATACTGTCCTGTTTTATAAAACTACAGTACACTGTGATATCTGGGGTGATTTAGTGCGTTGCAGTTGATACTTTTACAGCATTTAATAGTTTAATGGGATAAAAATTACACTTTAATTGAGTTATGTGGTGGTGAGTTGATTCTTTTGTTAACGAGTTGCTGAGTTGACATTTTCTGTTGTAGATGGGGTAGCATTGAGCAGCTGAGCCATGCTTCTTAAAGCAGACCACATGCTTTGTCAGAGGATTTGTAATTGGTTAGTTGTACCGTGGGCAATCCTGGTGAAGTCCCGCCCTGGCTTCGGGCCAGGGAATGTGAAGGGATGTGAGGCGATGCTATATTTCATTGTTCTTTATCTGTGTGTGTGTGTGTGTGTATGTGTGTGTGTGTGTGTGTGGTAGGAATCTACTACTGCTGTTGTCAGTAAAGGAATGTCTGTAAGCTGAATCATCTGCCTGGAGTGCCTCTAATTTCTGTCTTCTGACCTTAATCAAGCTATTCTTTTTTATTTTACTGAGATATTTTGGAAAATCTCATCTAGTGCTGCAGAGTTGAGGGTTGAGTAGGCTTGAAAACTATGCAGAGGATCCGTTGAGTGACTGCTTTAAAGGCAAAAGTGTTTAAACCTTGCTCCCAGGGCCTACTTTCAGACCTGCACTCAATTGGTCAATTACTGCATGGAGTGGGCGTGATTGTTGAACTTTTTTTTTTTTCTTCTCGTCAGTCCAGCTAGCATTCATTTTAAGCATGCTGACCTCGTGAGCAACTGACATCCATCACTTATGTTTGTTTTGGGCATGCACAGGCTTGAGAGACAAACTGCTGATCTGCTCAGCAATTTGCTCAGTCTTTCTCAGCCAGTGTCTGATGTAGAAAATGGATTTCTCTGCTCTTCCTGTCCCAAGGCCTGTGGGATATAAAGAGGGCAAAAAACTGGAAAGGCTTACCCAAAAGTAGGACAGAGTTGGAGGCCTAATTTTTTTTGTTCCTGTATTTTTGAATGTATGTGTGTGTGTTGAGCCAGATGTTATGTGTAGGTCAGAAGGTCCTAGTCTATCTGACTTCTCCTTTCTTTTCTTCATTTCCTGCTTTGTGAATCAAACATAAACATATTTATGCCAAATAAATTACTGGTACAGATCACATGGATCACTGGATCACATGCTCCAGTCATCCCACCAATGTACTCTCCTCCCTTTTAAGCAGCCAGAGTCACTAAAACCCATATAGTGTGATGATAGAATGTAATACTAAATACTAAAATCAGAGTTTTCAGAGCAATAGTCATTTGTGCTTTTGTTTACTTGAAGTTTTTAATATATATGTTTAGGTAGTCCTACATTTGCACTGGCACTTACTGTACTGTGCAAAAATCTTGAGCCAAGGTGGAAGCCATTCTGTTGTGGGTGTATTTTTAATGTTCTGCTGACAATGTGGGAGTGTAATTGTGCATTACTGGCTAGTGCAGCCGACTGGGAGACAGAACTCTCTTATTATGCAAATTAAAATAAAACAACAAACAAATAAAATGTAGGCAGATTGGTTACTGTACAGTTTACAGCTCTGCGCAAAAGTCTTGAGCCATCCGTAATTTCTTTATATTTTGCGAGTAGAATGGGGAATAGGTGCAGTGATTTGTTGAAACATATGCCAATGTGTGGAAATACAGAATATAAGACAAAAATCGAGTTTGTACAATTCTATGACAGTGGATATTTCGTAGGATCACATTTATTCTTCAGCACAATCTGACAATCTTACAAGCTTTAATTAGTCTTCATAGTTCTCAAGGATTTGTTAAAGATGTTTAAAGCTCTTCTTGGGTTTTTTGCCGCCTCTTGTTTGGTTCTCTGTCAAGATGATCCCACACTGCTTCGATAATGTTGAAGTCTGGGCTCTGAGGAGGCCAATCCATGACTGATAGAGTTGTAATGTGTGATTTTCTGCCCAGATATGCTTTTACTGCTCTGGCAGTGTGTTTGTAATGGTGAAGAATGAAGCTGTTAGCATTCAGATACTTTCCAGATGCTGTTGCATGGTGGATCAAAATGTGATCAGGATTGTAGTACTCGCATTCCATGACTTTCAGGTGCTGTTCATCTTCAGCTAATTCAGCTCATTGTTGGTGTTGTTGGTGCAAATATACTTTTCATGCCAGTCCAACTATTATCTTTGACATTTGTTGGTTGGTTGCTAAGTTGCCTGTTATATTTAGACACAGCATTGGTTCTTCCCCGGAGTTAGGTGTGTTTTTATGCTTAAGTGATTCATAGATCTGAGTTAAGATCAGTGTTAGCACACAAATAAACAACAATAATAATAATAATTCCTCTGAAGATGGTCAGGTACAAGGAGTGGTCTGAAAATCTGTGAAAAACCAGCCAACATCCAAAGAAAAACTTTGAAAGACCTTCACAAAACCTGGAGAGCTATTGCTCAAGATGACTTTAAAACATTACAAGACATTTAGACTCCTTGGAAGAAAAATATAAAGAAATGAGGGGTGGTTCAAGGTGTTGGCGAAGTACTGTACATCAAAAGAAAAGCAGGCTGATTATCAAAGTAATTAACTCAGGCATTACTTGAACCAATTTTGAGTTGGTCATGAGACTCTGGGAAGACACAGGCAGCATGTTCGTGTTTTTTTTGTGAAAATTAAATATTTTCCTCTTATCAGCTGTTCAGTAACAGTAATTACTGGGAAGAATGTGGATTTATGCTCGTGTACGCTCAGTCAAGCACAGAAATGTGTTGAAAAATGTATGCAGCCGCTGCAGGAAATCTGCCATGTTCTTTACTGTTGACAGTTAGCTACTAGTCTCATGTGGTGTTCTGCCTGTTACGGTACAAAGAGTTCAGGGAAGCTTTTGTATTTTAGGGTAGATGTTTGTCTTCTTTGCTCTTGTTCTAAACATTTACACAATTAAGGATGGTTAAAAAAAAACTTTTGTCTGTTTCCTGCACAGGAAAATAGACTTTTTTTCTCTTTTTGTCTGAGACAAATTGACACATCCTGTAATAACCACCTCAGACAGTCTCCTGTTGAAGGCTTTTATCATATTGCTCAGAGTGATATGGGATAAAGACCTGGGCACATACACAGCGTTCATTTATGGTCACAAACAAGAACTTTTAATACATCCCATCTCTCTGCGTCACAGATCGCGTCTGAAAAATGAGTTCCACCGTGATGCTTGGTTTTTCAGACTTTCCAGGTGTTTTTTGTCACCTTTGCTATTTCTGTAGTCATTCATCAGCATTCCCTTCACCTCACCATCTTTATTCATTGACATAAAACCTCCCAGTTTAAATAAATGCACTGTGTGTCAGAGTCGCTAATCATAAAGACCGGAAAACTTATGTGCAGTCTTTGTGGATAAAATATGTATTTTTTATGATTTTCTCCAAGTCGTATACTTCAGTTTGAAAGCGCTGCAGCTCCATTTCCCATTAAAGTACAGCCATTACATTCTCATTAATACTGCTAGATTTATGACTATTTCTAATTTATGGTTAAAAAATGATTTGATTGCATTTTTGAGCCCTCTTCACACGATGTTGTTTCAAGCAGCTACTTTCCTGATTTGCAGCTAAACGCTTATATGGCACTGTTGTGTTAACTGCGTTTAGTGCGTGTGATCGAAAATGAAAAATTATGCGTTTCAAGAGCTGAAAATCCATTATCTGTTCAGCTATCGCAGTCACTCTGATTGCACTGGAAATTTACCAACTCCTTTTGCCGCCTCCTCAAGAAAATCAATCTTAAATCTGTCGTTCTTAATTCCCATGCTCCTTGTCTTATCTCAGCCTCTCCCCGTTTGCCTGAATGATTGTGTAACCTTATTGTTAAAGCAGTGATTCACCTCAGTTCAGTCTCTCTGGTAGGTTGTCTTTTTTTGCTACACAGCCATCTATGTATGTATTGCTCGTTAGTGACATGCATAGACAAAGAGAAAAGAACTTACACTGTCCCCTCTGGGTTTCCAGAAGGTCATTAACCCCAATCTGTCTCCATGCTGCTTGAAGCTAGTGATTAGTATCACCTGATTGACTATATGGTATGGCTTAGGTCTGCACTAATAAGGCAATATTCAAGCCCTCATGCTGATCTAACCACGATTAAACAGGATATGACAGCAGCGGATGACCAACCGTGCTGCTGTAAACTTGGTTTTCTTTGTATTTCCTTAGTGTTATAATTTTAGTTAGTGATATACAACACAGGAAACCTTCAGCAGGTCGCATGAAAGGCCGTACAGCTTTGGCCATACACCAAAGCTGTATGAATTGGGAGACGTGGATTCACTTAGCCACATTCCTCTCATGTCTCTCATGTAAGCTGCTGGGGGGGTTGGGTTTCCTTTGTTGTGACGGTGTGGAATCAAAATCATGACCCCTGACTTCCCCGAGGAAACAGGTTGGCTTTGGGTTCAGAGAGGAAACAAACATAACGCGCTTTGCTTCACTCCAGAGATGTCCCGGTCAGTGTTTATTAAAGAAGCATTTACTAAAAAAATATTCACAACGCTTTCTTTTTAAAGATAAAACAGAAAGGGTGAAATTAAACGGATTGGAAGAAACTTTAGACACCATCAGTTTATGGTAGTAAGACAACACAATGTAGATATACATCAATACAGCTTTTTTTTTTAAATAATAGGCTTCTGTGGGGTACTTTATTGCAATATAGTAGACCTACCATTGATATTAGTTTCACAATAACAATGGTGCAAAATACCACCCAAGTAGCGACAGCTTATAATCAAGTTATCAAGAGCAGTGGAGCGGATAAAAACTTTTTTTTTTCTTCCATCTCCAGTATTTGCTTCAAAGTTGCTTCTTGCTTCCTCTCACTGCAGGCATTAGGAAACTGGTTGAATGTAGAACTGCAGTTGGTCTTTGGATGCTTTTTTAATTGCTTGTGTTAGCCATACTGGTATTAATACTTCCCTAACATAGTGTAATAGATTTGAAACAATGGTTTAACAACAGAACCCCCCCCCCCCCCCCCCCCCCCCGCTTCTCATCCATATCTCATGGGTCACCTTGCTGGGACTTAATAGCATCCCAGCTGTGAACATGGGCAGGCTCAGCTGAATGCACTGAGCTGGAAAGGGCCCTCGTCCCCAGGCATCCAAGTACGTATCGGAGTGGAACAGGCAGAAGCAAGGAGGAAGATAGTGAGTTGGACCATTCATTGATCTTTGGGTGGGGGACTTTGCTTCTTTGCCATATCAGCTTGCATTTCTTAAGGCGCTTGGCTGCCTCAGTTCAATCTGGTATGGTGGTCTTGAGTCATAGAAAAAGTGCTGTGCTATGTCATGCAGAATGGTTAATGTAATAAAGAAAGAAATGATGGGGGAAAATTTGCCATGGGGCTCTCATTTTAAAAACTAAAGTTTACTAATTGTGAGGAGTACTAAAAGTACGTTTGTTAAGTATTAAGTTCAATAAAAAAAAACTTGATGACATGAATCTAAAGATGTGGGATTTAAGCTTTTTACAAAGTTGCTGTTGTGTTGTTTTGTAGGAGAGAAGGATCCAGTCCCTGTGGAGTTTTGGGGTGTAGAAGGGAAAGGTAGTGAAACATTAAAAGAATAAGTGAAAGAGAAAGCTCTTTTCTGGTGACATTCACCAGCAGCTACTGTTTCCCACCAAGCTTTGAATTTCAAAGTGGAGCTTTTTCTTTTTAAATGTCTTCTTTTTTCACTAACTGACCTGACACCTATTTAACCCCTATCACGCTGAAGTAATGTCACTGCCCATTCAGGCCACTGTCGAATTCGGTGTATTGCAAAGCAATGTGCACAACGCCTGGAGGCCTTCCCAACCTACGCACAGCTGTCTGCCACCTGCTGTGGAGCTCCAATGCTTGCAGAAGACAGTTCACATCGCTTAGCGTTGCATTTAGAGCTCCTCTAAGTTTGTGGAATTCCTCTGTTAAATGACTCAGGGCTGCTTAGCAGATGCACTTTAACAGATGGAGGTGCTTTCCATTTCTATGTATTAATTATGTGTATTAAAAATAGATTTTTAATGGAAGCTCAGTAAAAGGCACATATAACACTTAGGGAGTTGTGAGTTTACATCTGTGTTGACATAGCACGACCTCTATGTGCTCTGTTTCTTGTCTGTCTTTGTTATGCTCCAGCAAAGCGGCAGAGAGTGCTCATCAAGGACACTGAATATTTGGAAAGATGTTCTCTAGTAAATCAGAGTCTTTCCAGTGAAATTAAGTTGAACTGACTGTGAAGCTGTAAAAGCAAACTTCCACATCCCTGCATTAAACCTCCCACAGTCCCTCTCTTGGATTGAGACCGAAGCACCGTGAACATGCTCCGGAGCGGCATAGACTCCACTCAGTATTGATTTTTGCATCCTTCGAGTCGTAAGTGCATTCAGAGGGTTATTTTCAGTATTTCATATTATCTGACGTTAGAAAGCAATAACATCATTCTGCCTTGGCCAGCTGTCTTTAAGTCTGTTTGTTATATTTCTCACATAGATAGGTCATTACAGCATCACTGTCCATTTATCTCACCGTCCCATCTGTGCTGGCTTTCATCATACCTTTGATGGTGCTCGGGGGAGAATAAATGACTCAGCCAGTGCCCTTTGGGTCATTTCTACCCCCGGGTTATTACTGCTTCATTATGCTTCTCCCTTTGTCCTCCATTTGAACAAGAACGTGTGTCTGAGCCTTTGTTTATTATTTATTCTCTGTTATGGGCCATTTTGTTGATTGTAATTGTAGTGTGGTTAAATTGCAAACCATTCTTTTTAAAGTTGTTCTCAATATTCTGTTCGGCCATGTTCTAGTTTTTTTTAGTGGGTTTTTATAAAAGAATAATGATGAACTCTGCATTTTTTAGAGTCTGATTAACGAATGAATTACTGCTTACAAATTCAGTATATAGATGTTCAAAGACAGATCTAATAGGCTTTACTTGCCGTCTAATTTGCATTGGATGTGCTACAGGCAGTTTAAAGTTCATACAGGGGCCACCTCAGAATTTCTGAGTAACAAATAGTTCAAAAGTTCAATTAAAAACAATCTGCCCATTTTAACTGTGTGTTAAGTGTATTACCCTGCAGTTTGGGGCAGGGGGCTTCGTTCTTTGGGGCAGATTCTTTTTTTGGCATTCAACAATGATATCTTGTACTGGATTTTGGCAATATCACATTATTATGCAACATTCCTGCCTCAAGGCAAGGCCATCTACAATGGGATTGTAATGGGAGAGAAACTGGGCCGAGCAGTGAGTAACAGAGTGTGTTTGAGGTAGCCGTGAGGATGGGGTATCTCTGTCGGCTGTCTCCCATGTTATGAATTCACGCACATGGAAACACACACTTTGTCAGGCAGCCACTCTTTGCCTGCACCACCTCTCTTTGTCTCTATTTTGCTCTTTTTCTCATCTGCACCCTCACTGTTTTCATTACCACAACAATTCCTCCGTCATTCTGTCATCCTCTTTTTATGCAAACCCCCCCCCCCCCCCCCCCCCCCCCCCCAACCCCCTCACCCACCCCCTCACCCATGCTATGCAGCTCTCCGGGACTGCCTTTACGCTCAGCTAGATCTTCCTTTCTTTCCTGTGCTGTTGCCTCCAGCCTCGTGCTCACCCCACCCCCGTGTCTATAGGGACAATTGGGAGGAAACAAAAGAGAGCGGACAGCACGGCCTCTTGAGTTTACAGTGAGCAAGTAAGGAGAAGGGTGTTAACATATTGAGTCTGCTTTTATGGCGAACTACTCAAACCTAATTTAGGTAGCAGTTAAGTGGTCGGAGCTGCCAATTTGAATGAATGTGTGCACACTCTGGTCAGTAAAAGATAAATGGTGTTTTTAAACTTAATGGAAGGTTGGAGTACTTGGGGATGATGGTTCCGGGATGGGGTTTGCGGCGTGGTTATGTGTGTCTTTGTGCGTCCTGCTCCTGAATGGATGCTACATAATTTAGAAGCTATTATTTTTGCACCCTACTACTGAGAAGAAAGAACAGTAGAGGAAATGACAGACAGTGTTGTCTCAGCTATAACTGCTTTAAAAGCAATACATTTATGAGTTCTGTTTTAAGTCCTATATATTCTTTGACTTTGTTGTCAACAAAAACATAATCGCTTGTGCTCCTCTCATTCTGTCACTTTCTCTGCTTCTTCTGCATTGCCTGCCTGCATAGGAATCACAAGACAGAGGCATGGCAATTTAACCAAGCCTGTCACATGCTGCTTAATTCAAATAGGCTGATAATTCACCCGTTCACTCGTCTTCCTTCCCTGCTGCAAGGGCAACAACTAACATGCATGTTACCATGACGATAAGAGGGGCCCGGTGGCCTAGTGTTTGTTCGTTCAGCGGGAGTTTCCCCCTTTTCTCTCCTCTGTTGAAAAATCCAAAGCTGTCTCCCACCCATCCCCCTCTGTTCATATTTTCCACCTGCGCCCCCACATCTCCATCTCATTTACTGTGTTCACCTCAATTACACCCAGTTTATGCCAGCTCTCATCATTCAAAAACTCCACCCTGCTTTAAGATGTCGCTCTCGCTCCAGCTCTCTTTGTCTCACCTTGGTGAGCGCTCCCATCCATCTGTCTGAGCACTGCGAAATTGCAAAGTGCTAAATTTTCATTTAAAGAACTTCTTTATATGTAGCATTTTCTTCTATTGCCTTTTATTTTTGGTCAAAGTGTGAAAGCATTGTGGCAAAGCCTAAAATAGGAAGACTCACCTTACTCTCTTGGTTCCCTTTAATGCCATGTGCACTATATTTTATGTGAAGGACTCACTCATTTGCAGTGAAAATGCAAAGTATTTAACATTTATGCTAGCTCCCGGGTGTCTTGTCTCAGTGCTGCTCTTCTGCTCGAGCCAACGTTAACCGACTCACTGGCTCCCACACCATCACAAACTTGATGTATCATAGGAAAAAAAGTTTTTTTTCCATAAATATAAATAATTTTTGCTAGTGAGAACTTTTTTTTCAAGGAGGCTAGCAGATGTTAGCTAGCAAACAGCTGGCAGCCACGTCTGCTAGCTAGAATTTTTCTGACAGGTAAGCAGGTAACACTCAGTAACATTTACTGCTAGAAAGTAAATGCACTTTTTACAGTACTAATCATGAGAGGGGTTGTGAGCCAGCTTGCTGTAAGCCATGCAACCATTTTCCTCTTCTTTCATCTGGTTCCCTTAGGGTTCACTACAGTAGATCATTTGCTTCAGTCTGAACCTATCTCTTGCCTCCTCCTCATTTACACCAAACCCTCCTTCACTACACCCATGAATCCATTTTGTGGTCTCTTTCCATCCTGCCTGGCAGATCTATATTCAAAATTTTTTTTTGTCCTGTATATCCACTATTCCCAAACTGCTCACCCTGTCCCTCTGGTATACTAATTTATAATCCTGTCCCTCTGGATCACTCCCACTGACAATATTAACATATTTAATTCTGCCACCTCCAGCTCGACCTCCTGTCTTCAAATAACATATAATTGCAGGTCTCTCTACCATCTTGTAAACCTTCCTTTTCACTCCTGCTGCTATGCTTGTTACAATCACCCCTGACACTCATCCTGACCCACTGCCTGCACCCTTTTCTTACCTGTCTTGTGCACTGTCCATTGCTTCAAATGATTTACCCAGGGTATTTAAATTTGTCCACCTTCACTGCCTCTGCTCTTTGCATCTTCACTGTTACCCATATTTCCGTCTTAATGTCATGTATTCTACAAGCCATGCAACTACAGACAGTGTAAAAATCGACATAGCTATAATGATGTCACCCACAGGTTTCTGAAGTCCCATTTTGAAGCCTGATGAGTGTTTCTGCTGTCACAATCTTGGTTTCAAAAAACAGATGTGACAAGGAAGGGCTGGTCTGACTTTGGTATTAGCTAAAAACTTGAGTTCAATTCAATTTTATTTATATAGCGCCAAAACACAACAACAGTCGCCTCAAGGCGCTTTATATTGTAAGATAGACCCTACAATAATACATACAGAGAAAAAACCCAACAATCATATGACCCTCTATGAGCAAGCACTTTGGTGACAGTGGGAAGGAAAAACTCCCTTTTAACAGGAAGAAACCTCCGGCAGAACCAGGCTCAGGGAGGGACGGCCATCTGCTGCGTCCGGTTGGGGTGAGAGAAGGAAGACGGGATAAAAGACATGCTGTGGAAGACAGACAGAGATTACAAGTATGATTCAGTGCAGAGAGGTCTATTAACACATGTTGAGTGAAAAAGGTGACTGAAAAGGAAATCCAGCCCCAACTATATGCTTTAGGAAAAAACAAAAACAAAACAACTTGTAATTGGCTGTGTGCAGTAAAACCATTTTGAAATGTGATATAACCATTTTTTGGTCAACATTGCCCAAATTTAGAGACTGAGCCCATAAATTTAGTAGGGATGTTTTTACAGAGGTTCAGATAGAAAGCCATTTTCCCATAGACGTTCAACGTTCAAGGTTCTTTATTTGTCACATGCATAGTTATACAAGTATAACACACAGTAAAATGTAACCTGACACGCTAAAATGGGGGGGGGTTAGTAGAGGAAGAACATTAGGTGTATGTGCAGTAGTAGCAGCAAGCAGGTGAATTCTGTACATTACGTGAATTAAATAAGAATAGACAATCTGACTATTTTACAGAATAGACAATATAAACATATTTAAAATTAAAGGAATTTGAAATGTACATTGTGCCTGGGTTTAGAGTGTCTGGAAGAGAGTCCTGTCTCAGTCAATTATAGATGATGTGAGAGGGCGGGTGTCTGTGTTTAGGGCCCGGATGGCTTGGGGATAGAAGCTCCTCTTGAGTCTCTCTGTCCTTGCCCGGATGATGCGGAACCTTCTACCGGATTGCAGAAGTTGGAACAGTTTGTTGCCAGGATGGGACGGGTCCTTCAGTATCTGCGCTCCTCTAGTCCGGCATCTCCTGGTGTAGGTGTCCTGAAGCGGGGGGAGAGCAATCCTGCAGCAGCGTTCTGCTGTACGGATCACTCTCTGCAGAGCTTTTTGGTCCTTAACACAGCTGTTCCCAAACCACGATGTCATGTTCTGTGTAAGGATGCTCTCCACAGCGGATGTATAGAAAATCCTGCGGATCTTTGGAGAGACCCTGAACTTCCTCAGTTGTCGTAGGTGATACAGGCGCTGCCTAGCCTTTTTGGTCTGGACCTGAATGTGGGCAGACCATGTCAGGTCTGAGGAGATGTGGACACCAAGATACTTGAAGGACTGCACCCTCTCCACTGGAGCTCCATTGATGATAATGGGCTTGTAGTCTCTGTGCTGACTCCTTCTGAAGTCCACCACCAGCTCCTTGGTCTTGCCAACGTTCAGCTGGAGGTGGTTGTCCTGGCACCATGATGCCAGATTCTTCACTTCGTCGATGTAGGCCGTCTCATTGTTGTTGGAGATGGCACCCAACACCACTACGTCTGTAGTCTATGGGAAAAATCTGGAACCACAGCTATTGCCATCGGGTGGCAGGTTTAAGTCACTTCAGTGTTGGCATAATTTAGAAGCTATATTCATGCTTAGGCTTTCTACACACATACAATAGGTATCTGCAGTACTATCTTTACCATGTTCAAGTCACCTTTTAGTCAAGACTGGTGCTTCTAATTCTCAACAACTGTATAAATGGTGGAATAATGACGGCAATGCAAGCTGTTTAATGATGTTTCTTGTGTAACATCATCCACACATTACATGCAACTATAAGTGACTGCGCCAATCTGTTAGTGCCCAAAGCAGTTGCTAGCAGGTTATTGCTTCAGCACGATATACCTATTTGTGGCCAATTTCAACTTGCAAGTTGCAGCAACTGCCAGCAAACATTCAAGAAGGGTCATTAACTGGACTCTATGCCTATGTAACTGAATCTTTGGCCATTAATTTCACAGCTGCTGCCATCAAACTCCAGCAACCACTCTCTGATCAGTTGGGGAATATGTATTTTTCCCTTGCAGCCGGTGGTTTCTAAATGTTTGCCAACTGGTTTCTAGGCCTGTGTAACTCGGGCCTTATTCACGTGATGTGACAGCAAAACCTGAACAGAAGTTCATGGAAAACGAGCTGTTTGCTGTCTTCTTCGGTGACCTCTGTAAACATGATTATCATGACTTCCTGTGCTGAGTTCCTTTGAGGTCTAACATGAAGTTTGTTTTGTGAATTATGGTCACTGTTAGAGCTGGGAAGGAGGATTCTCCAGGATATGGGCACTGGCTAAGGATTTGGGAGTTACAAGTCATTAGCCAATGAGCATCCAGTCTCCTCGGCCTCACATCAGATTTCAAAACGCCAAGATGTTGAGTGTGAAAATGCTCTGCTCAAGGCTTCATTAATGGGACACAGTTTGAAGTTTTTTGGTTTTTTTTATAGAGATGAATAATGAAAAAAAATGTAAAGCACCTCAACAGGACCAGTAGAAACAAATAGTGTTTTTTTAGTGGGAAGAGAGTAAAAGTTATAAAAGATTTGTTGTGCAAAAAGAGCAAACATATAAATGCTTTTATCCAAACATACCTTGCAGTTATGAAGACTTCCAAATAAAGTGTTGCTAGTTTTCTGATTTCAGAGAATTTTTAGATTTGCGGTTCAACTGGCTGTTTATAGCAGTAAACGATATATTCCCGCAAACTCTTCCGTCGCTGAATTTTAATCCCACCACTTCACTTGCAGGACACATGACATCACAGGCGAGAGAACAGATGGCTCAGCACTGAAAAGATTTCAGGAAAACTAAAAAGGAAGAGTAAAGGGGGCGGAAAGGAGGGGACCGAGCTCGAATAAACCCATCTGCTCACAGATGGATGCAGATTTCATTTGGGCCTGTTATGACAGTCTTGTTGCTATTTTTGTCACCGCTCTCCATCTTTCGCAGAAGGTGGGATGGGGGCAAAAAGGAGGGGTTGAGAGGGAGAGGAGTGTACCCAGAGATGTATGAGGAGGTGTCTTGTCTGCTTTCCAGTTGGATTCGGGATCCCAGAATGCAGCTGGCCTTGTTACCATGGCTGATGCAGGCATATTTATTATTGTTTATGTGTGTTATTACCACACAAATCACAATAAGGGCTGACAGCAAAGCTGGAAACTGGTTATTTGTATGGGAAGTTAGCACAATTTAGAAGCCAGTTAAACCCAGCGAGCTGTACTGATATAAGGGTTGCTCTGTATACAGAATATTTCTTCGTTATTTAAATTTTACTGATACTTAAAAAGCAATAGTTTAATTACAGTGGGCACTTAAAGCAGTTCAAGTTACTTTTTCCACTACTTCACAACTTAAGTGTTAACGTCTTCCTCACTAGTAATTATCCAGTAATATTAATTAATAAGTCAGTGTGCCAACATTTTGCATTTGATGCTTGAGAAACATTTTAAATCACAAGAACTTTTACAGGAAAAAAATGTGGTGAAACATGTGAAAATGTAATTATACTCAATGTCACTTGTATGCAGTTTAATATACAGACTGTAAATTACTTTGCATTTTAGTACTTTGTAGTAAAATGGTATAGACCTCTGGTTTTTCTTACTGCCGTGTGGATGTTACAGCACGGTGCTTATAAAATAATAAGTTTCCTTGCAATGACACAAGGCGTTTGATTTATTTCCTCCTGTTCTCACCCTCTGCAGTCACTCATATTCCTGGGCTGTGTGGCGGCGGCGGGGCTTGGCCTCAACCTTCTGTGTCTGGCCATCTACCTGAGCTGCTTGTGCTGCTGCCGTAAAGAGGAGGAGGAGGAAAGCAAGAAACCTAATTCCTGCTGCGTCACCTGGTCGGCAGTCGCCGCCGGCCTCATCACATGGTGAGAGAATCACGACTCAGACAGCGTGTTATGCATAACCGTGATTACAGTTCGCACACGCTCTCCACCGCTGTCTGCAGTTCTGTGTTTTCCCATTTTCTTTATTTGTTGTTCTGTATTCCTCATACAGAGCTGTAAGTGCTGTGATGTTTTCACTGCACATTCTCTATTCCCACACTAACTTATTAGTCTGTAGCACGTAGACTCTCTGTGTATTTGTCCACTCTGTTTGTCTTTTTGTCTTCCCATTTGTATTCTCCATGTGTTCGGAGCCTCTCCTTTTGGTCTTCGTAAACACTGTAGGTTCATGCGTCTCTACCATTTGTTCATTTCTAGTGATTTCTAGTTTTGAAAATGTTCCACAGGATTTGAATTTGTTTTGTTGAAAATGGCTCTTTAGGAAACTATGGTCACTATATTTTGAGGCACAATAAAAATTCATCCAACGCTGAGTTCACTCTGGTATTAACAAAATATCCCACTGGCATTTGTGGCTCTCAAGCACTGTACCAGTGGTTGATGGAAGCTATCCTGATGTGGGCGTATTGTCAATGTTCTGCTGACAATGTGGAAGTGCAATTGTGCATTGCTGGCTAGGGCAGCCAGCTGGGAGACAGAGCTTTTCTATTATGCAAATTATAATTAAAAAGCAAAAAAACCCCAACCAAAAATCAAAATGTAGGTGGATCGGTTACTGTACAATAAGCAGAACAATGAGCTGCACATCTTTCATTTATATTTTGGTAGGAAAATAGAGGATAGGTGCATTGATTCACTGAAATGTATGCAAACATGGAAATAAAGTCTATAATAGTTTGTATGTCTGCCTTCGGGGCGATTGGGGCGATCGTGGCTCAAGAGTTGGTAGTTCGCCTTGTAATTGGAAGGTTGCCGGTTCGAGCCCCGGCTCGGACAGTCTCGGTCGTTGTGTCCTTGGGCAAGACACTTCACCTGTTGCCTACTGGTGGTGGTCAGAGGGCCCGGTGGCGTCAGTGTCCGGCAGCCTCGCCTCTGTCAGTGCGCCCCAGGGTGGCTGTGGCTACTATGTAGCTGCCATCACCAGTGTGTGAATGTGTGTGTGAATGGGTGGATGACTGGGTGTGTAAAGCGCTTTGGGGTCCTTAGGGACTAGTAAAGCGCTATATAAATACAGGCCATTTACCATTTATTCTTCAGCACAGCCTGAACTCTGTTAGGGAAGCTTTCTTTAAGCAGTCTTCAGGAATAGTTCTCCAGGCTTCAGACCTTTCAAAGATCTTCTTTGAATGCAGCCTGTCTTTTGTTATATTCTCTCTCAAGATGATGCTTCAGTAATGTTGACATCCACGTTCTGCTGAGGCCAATCTATGACTGATAGTATTCAACTCTAGGATTTTCTGTCCAAGTAGTGTGTTTGGGATCATTGTCATGTGGAAAAAATGACGTTGAGACTTTCCAGATCGTATTGCATGGTGGATCAAAATCTGACCGTACTTTTCTGTTTTCTTAATTTAATCAATTTTGACAAAATCCTCAACACCACTATCTCAAATGCAACTCCAAACTATGAGAGAGCTTCCACCATCCTTTACAGATTGCTGCACACAGTCAGTGTTGTACATCTGTCCTGGCCATACTGGTGATTTTGGATTCATCTTTCCCTAAGACTTTTTGCAACTGATTTTCAGTGCAATTCTTTTGGCATACCACAGCCCTTTCTCCCCGTTTCCCGTAAGGATGGCTTCTTGGCAGCCATTCTTCCACTGAGACCATTACTGATCCTCTAGCAAACAAGTAGTTGGATCAACTGTAGGCCTACATGCATCTGTCACTTCCTCTGTCAGGTCTTTGGTGGATATTTTCCCATTTCCTGAGGTCAGAAAGGTCATCTTAGAGTTTCACATACAGATCCTCTGCTGTGGATAATTTTTTTTAGAGCTGCTAATTCTTATTTGTGTTTTTCACTTGCCCAATTTCCATACTGAGAAATGCCAAGTTTTAGGCTTTAAAAACAAACAAAAAAACAGGTACAAGCAGTGGAATTAAAATGAACGCAAAAGCAGCCAATGCCCAAAGAAAAACTCAGAGAAAGCCCAGAGAACTACAGCTCGAGACCAGCGTGGAAGCAAAATATAAAGAAATGAGGGAGGATCAAGACACAATACTTCATGATATACACTGCACATGCAGGCCAAAAGAATGTAGAAATATAGAGGGACAAAAGATGACTATAGTATTTTAAAATTTTATTTCAGTTGTATTGTTAAATTATTTATTGGAAAAAAAATGACGCACATGAAGGTCATTCTACCTATCAAAATCCCTTCTGTGTCTCACTGGGAATATGGCAGGAATATCATACTGTAGAGGCCTTGAAAATTACACCAGTCAGTGCAGTTTTAATGACTTCCTAGTTTTCCTGGCTTGCTGAATGACTGAACAGCGTTTCCTCTCGCTTGTACAGGCCCAAGTATCAAACTGTACTGCTGCAGACGTAGCCTACTTGTTTTGCTTGTTTAAAAACTTTTTGTTTATGTCACTGGAAGAATAATGCAACCCAGTGCAATGAATTTGTATTTTTCATTAGCACAAATTTTGTGTCACCCTCACATTGTGTGAGTGCCAACCCTAAGTATGGCATTTTATGCAAAAATCACGTATTAAATAAACCACTTAAAATGTGAAAACGATACTATTTTAAGGATAAATGTTTTCTTTTTTGTTATCGTTAAGATGATATCAGACGCAGTATTTCCCCTCAGATTTTATAATGGAGCAGCGTTGCAGTTAATGTGATTTGTTTTGGCTGGAGGCTGCTGCATCTCATCAAGTCTGTGGTGAACTGAAAACTTCCCTGATGTGAAGTGACATTAGCTGTGATATATACAATAGATTAATGGCATTAGTGTTATAGCCTTTAGCTGGTATAGGAAGCCTAAAGCAGCTAATTATTTTTGGCAAGATCCAACTTTTCATTCATTAAAGTTTCGGCTTTTGAGACAGACTCGAACACGTGAACTTAGGTAACACAGTCAGCACTTACATCGCCACATAGAACCCATCAAATCCCTCAATGAGCTCCGCTGTCCTCGCAAAGTGGATAATTGAATTACTCGACTATCCACAAAGGAGGGGACAGTCAACCATGTGACAACCATGCTTAGTAACTACCTGATTCAGATGTTACCAACCCATCAGCTTTTATCAGTCTCACACACAGATCCCCAATGAGTGGAGTCCTCTACTTTCAGTGTGGCCCAGTAGTTTGTTATTAACCATTATAATCATTCTAATAAACAGAGATCAACACAAATTATGGTGGCTCCAACCAGCAGTACTGAATAAGGTGACAACTCACTCACCTGGTTGGTTATCTACTGCCAGTGTCATGTGATTAATTACTGCTGCACGACTATGTCCAAAACGATTATTATGATCATTTTGATTAATATTGCAACCGTGATTATTTGTCCTGATTATTTGTTGATTTTAGTGATGAAATCTTTTGTTAATGCACTTTCACTCACATTCATATTATGTTAAATTCCTGTGTTACAGTAAATTTTAATTGGTTCTCTTTATTCACCTAATTTCAGTGGACGTCTTAGAAGAAAAATAAAAAGTGGCCCAAAATGTAAAACAAAATTCAATAAACAGTCTACTTATTTTGCTCTTACGTTCCAGTTAATTAGAACATCTTTGCTGACAATTTAGTGTTTATTTAGCTTACCTAAATGCATCTCCCAGAAGACAAATATAAAGTATTTCACTGCTCGTAATACCTGCATGTGCTCAGCAGCTCTGTAGCAAAGAATGTGCATCTTTGGTCGAGCAGAATGGAACTATGTTGGTGATTTCACTGTGTTTTTATGAGCTGGATGGATAAGCTGGAGAAGCTGGCTGGGGAGACAGAGGTCTGAGCGTCCTTGCTTAGGATGCTACACCCGCAACCCGGCCCCGGATAAGTGGAAAAAGATGGAGAGATGGAAGGATGGATATGAAAAACAAAAACAAACAAACAAACAAACTACAGTTTGTGGTTATGTTTTCAGATGGCTGAATAAGTTAAGTTGTGTTGTGTTGAGCAGACACAACTCCACAGCACTCTTTGACTAAGATCTTTTCTTGGTTAACACTTGCCTTAAATTGGAATTATTTCCAGGGAAAGGATGATGATTCATTTCTGGGAATCCAAGTGTCTGCTGCTGTGCCAGACACTTGGATTTTATCATATCATATCTTTAAATGTAATGTCACTGTGTTACAATGTCACCCAGAATAGTCAAGGAAACTTAAAGCTGCATGGTGCAGAAACAGCTGGCATGTGTAGGGAGTGCTTGATTTACCTTGTGTTTTATCGGTGAAGAATTCATTTTCACGATCGCCTGATCATATTAATTTAACTGTGGGAAGCCAGAATCATGGTTAAGCTTATGATATGACTTACTGGGCAGCCCTAAGATTAATGATTAACAGTCAGTGAGTGGCATTGTAAAATCTGAAAAGGAGCACAAGTGGGGAAAAAAATTATTAAGTCTTAAACCCACAGTGGATTTAGTGAAATAGATTAGCAATTGTTTTAACAACTGTGCAAAGATTAAATATGTAGTGAACCTTTATACAAAATATAAGAAAGTTATTGGTAGTGATGAAAATTTTTCACCTTCAGTTCATATGGTAACTTTGTTAATATAAACCCCTCATGTGCTGAGTGCGAGAGAAAGTTTAACAGGTAGAACAGCAAATAAAGGGGACACAGCCGATAAGGAGTGAAGTATGAAGAGCAATAGATTCAGAAAATTGATTTTTTTTCCCTCCTATTCACAAAAAAATATCTGGTGCTTACAAACCCAGAAGCCCCAAGGTCATGACACATGGTTTGAAACTTTGTCTGGTATCTAGGACGTCAGTTTTAAAGGGCTCTCAAGAACATCTGACAACATGAGCCAATCTGTCGTCACGATGCCAAAAAAACATAGCGGCATGTTCAGTATGTCATTAGATGGAATAGCCTAGAGTTCCTATAGTCCTGGTCCTCTGCTAGTTAGTGCTCTCCACTGTATTTTCACTCTTTTGTATCATACATTTTTAATGTAGAGAGTACTGCTCATTTGAGACGCTCTATATTTTAAGAAACTTTAATGAGCACTGTTTCACTTGATGGGAACAGAAGTCATTTTCTACTGATGACATAAAGAAACCGCTGAAAAAAATGGGCGACATCGGCTAATTGTTGTATAATTAGTGGTTTTTTTTGTGTCTTTTTATTTTTTAGTCCAGATTAATAGGTTGATCTGACATATGCAAAGTTTATCATCGTGTTTTTTGGTGAGCTGTGCTTATCTTTGAATTCAATAGCTCTCCAAATTGCTAAAACAGCGAGAAAGCTTATTAGCAATATGTTTAAACTAGATGTAGCACTGTTGTGCTTCATTTTTATTAAATCCAATTTGGTAGAATTGAAGTTGATGGTTTTAAAACAGACTTAATAGCATTAGAGTGTAATGACTCATTTATCTGATTTAAGGGTGTTGCTCTCTAATTTATAAATCAGATTATGCGTGATTAGGGAGTGGAACTCTTCCACTCCCACAGGGACAAGGAGACATACTGCATTTAATGAAGTTTTTGTTTCTCCTCCCTTCTGCTGTCCCATGTCTCCTTTGTTTCCCTGGGCTGGATCGCCATACGTGGATTAACGTTTTAGCTGGATTAAATTGGTGACCATTTGCCTTGATCCTGGATTTCTTATTTCTTAAAAGCATCTGCAGGATTTGTTGTCACAGCAACATATCCGTAAGGTCAAACCAACTCAGGAGCAGGATTATTAAGTAGATGATGGAGGGAAACTTTACCATGCGTAATTTATTCCAATGGAAGAAACTAGCTGTGTTCATTGCACTGATAAAAATAATCACCAGCTCAGTCCTTTAGTGTACACTGAGTCCATAATTTTAGAGCCCCATCACTTCAATCTGGATGGAAAAAAATAATGCACACCATATTAAAAGAAAAAGTGACATAAAGGAAATGGAGATCAGTGAGCGATGATATGACACAAACAATAAGATTGCTTTACCAAATTGAAGTCAGCGCTGCTGCATCCTGCCAGTCCTTAGAGGAAGAGCCCCTCTCCTGTATCATCTGAATTTGATTGATGATAGCCAGCTCTTGAGCAGAGGTCAAGCTGGGCTCAGCTGGTCCTCTCACACCTTTTTTCTGCTTCCTACCTATTAACTTTAAAAGAGACAGAGAAAATTGGGTGTTTCGGTTTGAAAAGATATCGTGGTGTTTTACTTTTTTTTTTTGTTGTCAGGCTTAGATTAGAATCCTGATAAATAATAAATAAAGATCTTACTCATTGATCGTATTTGTAGGTTAGGATATGTAATATGATGCTATTTTGTTATGTGACTTTATTAAGCCCGTGCATTTTGTTCAACTTCTCATTAACACAATATATAATCAACCAATCACATCGCTGCAAATCAGGGCATTTAGGCATATAGACATGTTTGGGCTGTTAAGGTTCACATCGAGCATCAGAATGGGCATGGTTGCTGACGGCGGACTGGCTGGTCTGACAATTCAAGAAACTACTCATCTACAAAGATTGCACCACACAGCCATCCCCATGGTTTATAGAGATTGCCTTAAAAAAGAAAAAATATCTAGTAGCAGTTCTCTGAGGTCAAAGCAGAATGGCCAGACTAGCTGAGGTAAAAAGAAGGCAACAGTGCCTCAAATAACCACTTGTTAGAACCAAGGCATGGAGAAGAGGTTCCCTGATAACATGTCATGTCACAAAGCTCGGATCTTTCATTGTCACTGACCAGGGTTCAGTTATGAGTGAATCTTGCTGTTCTAATCAAATATTCTTGAGCCTTCAAAGGACAAATGAACCAGGATCAGTGAGTCTTGGTTCATGTGACCTGGTATCGTTTAAGATCTCCTTCTTCTTTTTTTTCTGTGTGTTTTTTGTTTGTTTCTTTGTTAAGTTGTTTACTTTGTGTGCTCAGTGTTCGTTCACCCGTCCTGTGTGTGTTATTGGCTTGTTGGGTGTCAGCCCAAACCTCATCGGTTTCCCTTGTGTCCTGTTTCCCAATTAGTTCCTGTGTATTTATAGTCTTGTCTCACCCTCTAGTTGTCAGTTTGTCTGAATTCTCAGCCTGAGTTTCTCACCCGTCATCTGCTTCTGCTTCACTCTTCTCTGTATTTGCTCAGTTTCGATTGTGAACTTTGGTTTAAACCTTGTTTAATTTACATTCTTGTTTTTGTTCTAGTGAACTGGGTTCTCTTTTGGACAGAAATCACTTTGGTGAATATAAGAGTGCTTTATTTTATTGCATTTTGTGATAAAGTTTGACCTTTTATTTTACACATGTTTAGAGTATAGTGGAATAAAGTCTAAGTCCTTCCTCCTCTGATTATATTTATACCCTTTAAACAAAATCATGTCCATCTGTCTGGTCTACACTTCTGTGCTGCTGTAAATTATACCACAAGCTTTAAGTTAAGCTCTCCATCAGCGTTAGCTACTTTAAAGTATTATAAAGTGTGTTGCATTGTTGTTCAGACCAGTTCATTATCATTTGCAGTCCATAACAAAAAAGCTCCCTCTAATGGGGAGGACTGCACTTAAAAGGTTTATGTTGCCTGACTTGGTAAGCTAAGACAGGATAAAATATGAGATCAGTGAAGTTGGAGGAAACATCCTGTGGGAAACAGACTCTCTTTCATCTGATTCCTGACTTTGATTTTGTCCATCTACTGGATGAAATAGAACATGGATGTGTTTGCCTAGTGGATTTCACACCGGATTTGTACTGAAGTTGAAAACTGGCTTCATATTAATCCCATCCGTCCTTTTCACCCTTTCCCTACACCCTAATTCTATTTTTTGCCCTGATTTTGCCTCCCTTCCCTCTATAATCCTGATCGGTCTCCCCCTTTTCTCTTGACTTCCTCCACTCTAATTATGTTTGACAGTGGCTAGGTCTGATATGCTGTGATGTCCGTTATAATTAACACTGGTGAAGCCAGAGCAGATGTCACTCAGCTGTAGCTGCAGCCCTGCCCATGGTGTAGCACATTAACTCTGTAATTATGGTGTATCATAACTGATCAGGCTGCTCATGCTGAGGACATCTGGACTGATTTTTTTTTACTATAACTATGATACTTTGCAGTTTAGAATATTACTTGAGGTATATTACCGTGATAGTTTGACACACAATGAGCATTTGGGTTTTTAAAAAGAATTTCAATTAATTTGATATTGCTTTAGTCTTCCCAGAAGAACAGTTTGATTAAAGAAGGGTGTGATTTACAAAAACCAAACAGTTCATTCCCACACAGTCACTGCAAGGTGAATTACAGAGGGGTTATTTGAATGCCAACAAGGCACATTATGCCAAAGAGGGTGAGTTTATTAACTATCGGTGTATGCAAAAGGTAAACTGTTCAATTCTGTCTGATCACTGTGTGCTGTGCACTGGCAGGGTTAGGAGAACCATACGCCGGCACACTTAAACAAATGCACCTGAGCAATCAGTTGGATTTAAGCACGGCATTCATGGACTGTGACCACTGTCCGTGCAAGAGCATGGATCTCCAGTTCCTCAGTGATACCTCGTGAGAACACGCATTATGTAAATAACAAATACAGGGCATGTGAGAAGAAAGTAAATCAGCCATTCCAGAAAATACCCTATTTAAGCCACACAATGTGTAAAATCTTGAGCCTCACTATGCTCCGCAAAAGTGCTGTTGAAGAGTGCGTATTGCATAAAAGAGAGAATAACAGGCAAAGGTTGACAGTCATGCCCAAGCACAGCAACACTGAAGATACCCGTTCATTTCCAGATCTGGGGTGTTGGACGGCTGCTCATTTAAGTTGCTGTATGGAAACGTGGGGTGCAACACTGACAGGTCGCCAGTCTATCACACGGCTAACACAAACAGACTTAACATGCCTGTCTTTGGATTGTGGTAGAGAGCCAGAGTACATGGAGAGCATTCACATGGGCACAATGAGAACATGCAAACTGCACACAGCAATCCAGTGGATTCCAGGGACAGTGGTTACCATTGAAATGATCAGTCCGACTTTAGAAACTGAATAAAGGGGATTTTTTTTTTTTTTTGCTTCTACTGCCTATAAAAAAAGTAAAAGATCGTTAAAAATTATTCTCTTTTCCTGTCGATTTTAAATATACATTTTTTAAATTTCTTTTTGTGGAACATCTCTCTTGACAGTCACAAAGTAGAAATTATAACAGAGGGCACAAGTGAGAGAGGATGTCTGTGTATCCACTGAATCCATTCGAGGAAAGCTTTTGGAACGAGCAGCCGTAACACAAAATCTATCAGCAATATAAATGTACCAACCAAGTAATTGGCAGCATGTACGTTTGTTTTTACTGCTTCTCCGAACTTAAATGAGCTATGCTGGACTTTTTGTAGCTCTAAAAAAAAAGATGAAAAGTAACTATTTGTGTTTCGTAGTTTATATCAAAGGGGATTTTCCCCTGCTGAGGGTTCAGTAGGGCAGCGTAAAAAATATAAGCTCACCCGTCTATACTTATCATCCCAAGAGATTCATTGCTGCCATTCTGGGGCAAAATTTCCAATATTCAGACCTGTCAGGGTCAATTTAGCATAGCTTTTTTTTTTGCTTCAGGCTGAATTTTTTTTTTAGGTTATTTTATTTTATTTTATTATTAATTCCCATCACTGTCTGTTATGTACTTATTCATTTATCAATGTGACAGTTTGGACTCTTGCTCAGTACATGCCTACTCAAATCTATGGTGTTCTTTCTCTTTGAATTAGACGATGGATATTTCAAGTAGCAGCACTAAGAGAACTGGCAGGACCGAGGGAGTACATAGAGAAGGCAAAGAAGAGACTTTCTATTTGTCCTCTCAGTTCTTTTAATCTGAATTCTGCCTAAAATAGTTGCCTTTTTTAGAAGTAAGTCTGTGTTTCTCCAAGCTGTGACTGCTTTAATACATTCCCTGCATCTGTGCTGTTAAAGGGGCTAATAGCACACAAACACAGATATACAAAGAACAAATAAGATGTTATGTATTTTTGGGGAGGAACCCAACCCGCCCCCGCCCAGTCTTGCTTTTTGTATCCCAGGGTCTTGCTCTTTGCTTTTGTGACTTCTTTCGTCACCTGTATTTGTCTTTTTTTTTTTTAGTGCTGACTGTCTATATCGCTTCCTGTCTTCCTCTAAAATGATGATTTTATTCTTGTCTGTAATGCCTGTCCCCACTTTCTTAACTGCTCTCCCTGAGGGTAAGTCTGTAACCTGCCAAGTGGGATGTTTATCTGCAGGGGGTCATTTAATGAGGCCATCTCTGCTGTACTAATTAGGAAAATTGCCCCTGTTGTTTAGCTCCACCTGTACTTTGCTTCGACCACAACGATCATAACAGCTCTGCAGGATTTTAGCCATTCCAAGTGAATGTTAGAGGAAGCGCTGATGGCTGCAGACTTATAGTCTCTGTTTTCAGCTTAAAATTTATCCGGAACATCAGGGATAAGTCTGTAGGAACCACAGCCTTAATCTAAAGCTCAGTCAGGTTGAGTCCTGCTTAGTTTTCTTTTAGTCCTGACCTGCCACGCGAAGTAGTGCTGACCTACAAATAGTGTCTTCAGTGTGTTGCATTACTATTGTGTGCAATAAAAAAATCACACACAAAAGACCTTCTAAACATTTAACCTTGTTCAGTAAATGATGGTCAGTATTTATTTATTAGTGGGCAGAGCGCTATAGGTGCACCTTGTTAGTATTGATTTGGACCCGCTTTTGCTTTGAGAACTGCCTTAGTTCTTCATGGCTTAGATCAGTTTTTGCTCCATAACGACATGATAACATCACAGAGTGGCTGCGGATTTGTCAGCTGCTTATCCATGATGCAAATTTACTGTTTCACCACATTCCTAAAGTGCTCCACTGGATTGAGATCTGGTGACTGTGGAGGCCATTTGAGGACAGTGAACTCAATGACATGTTCACAAAATCAGTTTGAGATGATCTAAGCTTTGTGACATGGCACATTATCCTGCTGGAAGCAGCCATCAAAAGATGGGTACACTGTGATCAGAAAGGGATGGCTATGCTACAGTAACAATGCTCATGTAGCTGTTTAAACTAACCTCAGCTGGTACTAAGGATCCCAAAGTGTGTCAAAAATACCTGAACATGGAAGAACCTGGAAACATGGAGGCATGGAAACATGATGAAAACTCAACAGACAACCTGACAAGGAATGAATGAAAACACACAGACTAAATCACACGGGAGGTGAACAGGGAAAGTGGAAACGCATGGGAAAGGAGCTGATTAGAAATAACATAATGACGCCACAGGGGAAGTGAAACTAAACACAATGAACGTGGGACACCAGACCTCTTCAAAACAGAACAGGAAACATGACAACACGAGCTTGACAACATAACACACGCAGACCTGACACACATGAAGGACAAGGGAGACTTAAACACAGGGGTGAAGACACAAGTGGAATCTAATAAACAATGAACTATAACAGGGCAACATAGGCAAAATAGAAATGAAATTAGATAAGCTAATGAACTTAAACATAAACCATAAACAACAAAATGACCCAGGATCGTGACAATGCTTGCATGTTGTTTAGGCTAAATTCTGACCCTGGTGTCCAATGGTGTAGCGGAAATCAGCAGACCTGGCACTGTTCTTCAAGTTTTCTGCTGTAGAATTTTCTGCTGTTTTAGTGAGCTGGTGAACCCAATGTGTTCTCCTGCAGCTGTAACACATCTGCATCAAGGTTTGAAGTCCTTCTTCTGTTCTCCTTTCTGAAGCTCAGTTTGAACTTCAGCAGGTCGTTCTGACCTACTCTGTATGCCTGACAGCATTAGAACAGGTCTACCTATTAAAGTGGTCTGCAGGTAATTTTAGCATTGCAATGACAATATGAACTTGAATAAAAAAAGAAAACAGGCATAAAAAGGCATAAAAAAGTGTCTATTTTTATCACACTTTGGAGAGGAGAGATATGAGTGCAATTTGTAATGTGAGAGTTGACTTTCAGATTCTTACATCCTTGTTTTCAGTTGAGTTCAGTTCTCCTGATCCAAGGAGAATTGAAACTATGTAAGCTTCTCAGATGCCCATAATCTTTTAAGTTACTGTTGCACTGTTGTATTTGAGTGCAAGCAGTGTATATAAAGTTTCCCTTGGGAGGTGTACTAAGCTCTGTCATGTCCTGTTTCTCACAGATCATGGTCATATACGGGATCTGTATTCCTTTTTTGTCCTGCGTAGTTATTGAAAAGAAAGGGTATAAAACACTTGCTCACTGCTCTGATCTACGGCCTTCAGTGTCTGTAGTGCAAGACTTGGACATCCTTGTCTTTGCAGAGGATTCTTGTGCAGGGTCTTTGGAGTATATTGTGAGACATTGTGTTGCAGCATTAAATCTTCTTGTAGTTAACAACTGTGCGGCTACTTTGAAATCCCATCATATGGCAGCACAATATGACGGCACTTAGGGAAAAAGTGGAGCTCAGAGAGACTACTTAAGTGTGTGTGTTTAGAATGCGCCGGTTATTATTCTGTTTGTGCTGATGCTCCAGCTCAACAAATTAAATCCTTGGATGGCTGAATATGCAAAAGTGTTTTCAATTTATGCACACGCGTTCCAGAGGCCTGTATTGTATAATTTCTGATTCAAAGAGTGTTGTTTACAAAAATTAACGCAGAAATCCAAAAAGCTTTTGCTGCTTCATTTGCTGCTTCATTGCGCTGTGAGATATATGTGCATCAAACACCCACATACACAAATTACAGGTATTTATTTTCTATAAATCAGCAATTTATTGTTATTCATTAAGGCGTCTTAGTTTTTCCTCATCCTGTTTGTTGTATTTACATAAAAAGTTGGCGATATTTATCAAAAAATAACACATCGGACACACTACGGTGTGATGAGACAGACAGCTAATGTCTGTTAGTGACAAGGCTGTTAAACTGACAACTCAGACCACTGGTTAGGATAAAATGAGCAGTCTAACAAATGGATGGAGCGATGGAGAGATCAATTCTTAACGCCTTAACAACAGCAGCGCTTCCTGATGTAAAATACATTAAAAGCTCCAGAAATACAATACCCTACTTTTCTTCATTTTTCACACCTTTCTAAAATCATTCTGTAAGCTAGATCAGACCCTTTGGGCGAGCTGGCTTTTACTCCCTGAATTCACCGACACACTCAGCAACTCAGCCTTCGCACTGTAATACCATTCATACTGCTTCACAGCTGTTTACAGTGGGAAATAATTACTGAATAGCTAAAACAAAATTTCTGTCCCAAAGTGCCTCATTAACCTCATACATTTAAAATTTTTCCAAAACTCAAGCCTGATGCAGAAATTGATGATACTGCTTTATGATAATAGCCAAATTCTTTTTTTTTTATCTTTAAAAAAAAAGGCATCAAATATTCATAAAACGTTGTGCTCTTTTCCAGTGTGCCATGCTATACTACCTTGTAAGTTGCATATTTCCACTGCAGGTTGGCAAAGATGTTTTCAAGTAGACAGAAAATTGTTGTTTACGGGTCGTTTCGCATTAATGTTTAATCTCAGCCAGGTTGTGATAATGGCTTTGAAGCTGGCAAACTTTTAATTTAAGGACCGAAAATGGCAGCACTTTGGATGTAGATGATTTAAAATCCAAGAGACTGCTTTTATATTCTGCTCCTTCTTTATCAAAGGTTCACCTGCGCCTTTATCCATCTTTTCTCTGCAGCGTCGCAGTGGGTGTGGGTTTCTATGGCAACAGCGAGACCAATGACGGTGTATACCAGATGACCTACTCCTTGTACAACGCCAATCACACGCTGGGTGGAGTGGACAGTCTGGTATGTAAAGCATCATTTACAAACATATTAGTGTCACACAATTAACGCTTCACATATCTCTGGACGGATGAGATTACATCATGTATTAGTTTGCAAAAATAAATTGAAAGCATTTGATTAAATTCCCGCCATTTCATAACATGCATGGTTTATAAATGAGTGACCAATGAAGCACGACTCAAACAACTCTGGGTGAAGACTTCGGAAAGGCTGGATGTGATGTATTCCCACACACAGGCGCACAACCACACAGGCTCCAAAGAGAAGGAAAGCCCACAGGACTCAATTTAGTATGCCTTTAAATGTTTTTATGGGTTTTTTTTATAGCTATTTACGGCTACACACAAATTGACAGCCTCTCCACACATAAACCTCGTCCTCTGAGAGAGACACACACTCCCTCTGCCTGCTCCACCTTCTCCTAGCCTCTGTGGCTTCAGCAAACACAGAGCCGTCCTGTCTTTTATGCTCAGTTAAGTTCACTGTGTTTTTTGAGGATTCTTTAATTTTGTCCAGATGCAGTTTTCCATAAGAAACGCCATCATTTGACACTTGATTAGGACTCCAGTAAAGACTAAGACTAAATTCCAAAATGTGGAATTTTACACTGATATCTACTGATATTTAAAAGTGGTGTGGTGGTTAGCCTTCCAGTCTGGGGCATTGTCTCAGTGGAGTTTGCTTTATTGCTTCTCCCCCAGTCCAAAGAAATGCATGGTGTTAGATTAACTGGTGATTCTAAATTGCCCATAGGTGTGAACGTGAGCATGATTCAGACTGGAAAGACTTTTTTTTAATGATTTTTTGTGTATTCTTGGCACTAAAGAGGGCATAAATATAGACTAGAACAGCCTTTTATTGTCATTGTAGATGTAGAATAAAATTATAGGTGCTCCACGCTAACTGTGCAGGAATAAAATTTAAATAGTAACACACTATATACACACTATATAGCAAAAACAAACAAACAAAATAATATTAGTACTGGCATCACTTGTCAGACTTCTTTTTAACACTGGTATCTGCACTTAACCCATTCTTAAAACTGTTATCTTCTAGTTATATTTGCCAGCAGTAATAGAACATCGTGTAGCTATTAATTGTTGAGGTTTTAAAGCCTTCACTGTGTGTTCTCATCAGGCGTTTGACCAGTGTCGATGCAGGAGCAGACCCAGGATAACTCGCTGTCAAAGAGTAGGGATTAAGTCTCCATTTGTATTAATGGAGATTAATGTAGTGGTGTGTGAGACACTCAGCGTGGCGACTCGACTTGGCCTCGGTAATAAACACGTCTCGAGAGAGCCTGCAGCGCGCTTTCTGCAGCAGTGTTCTGTGGCATGTTAGGACATCTGATGCTGATGATTAGGGAAAATAATCACAGATTTAAAAGGAGAGTGGTTCTAAGCTGTGGGACTTCATCAATATTTTAAACTGGAAGCATGTAAGATCTCTGTGACTGCTGAGGTTGAGATATCACTTGGGCTACTCTATTTGGTCATCTGGGATTAGTTGCTACCATACTGTACAACACACAAGTTAGCATTTTTGATTTATTCCATTTGATCAATATAACCGCATATTAAGCTTGTATTACTATAATAAAGAGGCAAAGATGCATCTCTTGGCATTTCTAGATTTTATTTATTGTTCTCTGATTCTCTGCCAATAATTTTGGAAAGTGGACAAACACATTAGTTTATCAGAATCCTAATAATAAGTGGAGAGAAATCAATAATATATTGCATATTGGAGCACTTATCAGTATGTTCCTCTAGGGTGTGTGAACTTGTGCAAGCACTTAATTGGACATAGTGGCCTTTATTTGGGCATCTTATGTGTGTGAATGTGCATGCCTGTGTGTGCATGTGCATGAGTGAGTTCATTGCACGCTGCTATAGACTCTTAAGGAGTCTAATTCTTGAGTTGGACAAAGAGCCCAGTGTGCCACACACAGTTCCTAGTCTCCCCCCACCTAATCAACCATGAGCCCAGGAGACAAAGCCCTTTGATGGGTAGAACAAGGAGCAGTGCAAGCCCGTCTGATTGGCAGAGTCGGGGTTAAAATCGGCATTGAAATCATTGACAATGAAGGCCTCTCTGCCCTTTTGACCACGCAAATGCCTTTTAGCCCAGCTCCTAGAAAGTTTAGAAAAGGGGTAAGCTCAGAATATAAGTGAGAAAAGGAGGAAAGTTAGGTTCTTTGTCATCAGATGCTTTTTTTCCTCTGCTGCTATTGAGAGTTTCATTAGTAACGGTCTGGAATATATGCTTATGATGTGTTATGGAGACAGACTCACACGGAAACCTGGAAAAAGATGAAGAAGGTGGCTCGAGCAAATGAATACGGAGGAATAGCGAGAATATAGAATATTACTCTGGTTTTAAATTGGAAAAAAATAGAGAGCCAAATACGCAGATGAAGGATGCACCACAGCGTCTAAATAACAAACAGGTTATTAAAAGGTTATTAAACAATTAATGCTGCATAGCCAATTACAACTGGTGGTGATGCTGAAACTATAACAATTGCAGTTGATACACACAGCTTACCTGCCTTGCATGCACACAACTTGTTAGCTAGGACCAATCATTTTTATGCAGACTTCCTAAGTGGTGCTTTGGTCTACAGTACATAACATCAACCATGCAACATACTATATACACTAGTCATACATAGTGAGAATCTGTGAACAACTCTCCACTCTTAAGCTCAAAACAATAAAAAAAGATGCACACTTTACAATAGGGCTGAACGATTATGGAAAATAATCTAATTGCGATTTTTTGCCCCAATATTGCGATTGCGATGCGATATGCGATTATTTTTTAAGGTCTTTGTCTTCTGTATTATTAAACAAAGACAAGCAATACATCATATAGTATGGCCAATACTATATTACATTAATTTTAAACTGTTCTTTCCTGGAAGACAGACCTCTGTTATGATGACATGAGGTGATGCATGAATTGATGACTGACATTTTTATTTAACTTCTTCAATCACAACAGTATATTTGAACATACACAATAGTTTATTTTTAGCTTACAAACATCTGAGCATAAAGTGCTGACAAGGAACCCTGGTGTAAACATTAAAATGAAAGTCAGTACAATGTGCAGATTGCAGAAATATACATAAAAAAAATCAGTGGCTTTACCACACTCAGTTTTTCGACATCTGTGAACTACTAGACAGTCATTCAATTAAAAAATAATATTAAATAAATAAAACTAATAAATAAAAAATACACACATCTTAGTCAGTAACATTACACATAAAGTGCAAACATAATAGCAATTGTATAAACACACACACAAACACGCCTTTAAAGTTTAAAGGCGTGAAATTGGACGGTCTAGTTCTGATTAGCGTCACCGCTGTCTCGGTGGAGTTTAATAAACTCGGCCGTCTGCTTCTTGCTATCTAAAATATAACCAGACACTGGTGTAAATTCTCGACTGTCTCATACTTCTGTTTAATAAGTTTTCTGTTTGACGTTTAGTCAGCTGTGTGAAAACCAAGGAGGAACCCACCCGGGGGATTAATAAAGTTTTATTTTATCTAATCTAATAACTTTAATCTCAGCCAAACCGATTTACTCACGAACAAACAAAACACTGAAAAAAGCCCAACAATAACATTTTTAGGTTGTCTAAGTGACTTATATATCACGTTTAACCCGAGCAGCGAAACTCCGCGGTGATCTGAAAATGATGTGCCGGGAGTTGTGCCGTTCTCGGCCGCATCAGTAACCCTCGAGCTCCCGGCTAGCTGTCGAGCTGGTGGGTAGCAGACGCCTCTGAAAACGTCGAAGCACTTTTGCAAATATGGGATATCTTGATAAACCGAGCAGATATTTGATGTTTACACAACTACTTTCTCGCCTGAAAATATGTTAAAAGTTTATTTTGTGACCCAGAAAGATTAGTATGAGTAATTTTAAAACTTAGTAGCGGCCGCCATTGTTGGAAACTGGAGTTTGGCTGGGCCGCGCTATGAATTCTGGGATATGGTAGTAATTTGGACAGCCTTCGGCGCGTCGCTGTGACGTAATCGGTCTACAAATGCGGCCTCAGGAGGATGCAGCCCATGAATTTGGACATGTCCAGAGTATAATCGCAGCCTTTGCGGTTAGAAAATTGCACTTGATCATGTCGCGATATTATCGCAAATGCGATATATCGTTCAGCCCTACTTTACAAGTTTAGTTCAGTTTGTTATAAAAATTTAACAAACTCAATTCCCTCTGAGGCAGACCACGAAATAAACCTATTGGGAAAGTGAGTTTAAAAAAAAAACACTTGCATTTCAGCAGCATTGCTTTCGAACAGTAATGTTAGCTCTGGAAACTGGCCCGCTTGGATGCCTTTTAGTGGTAATGGGACTGATCTCATATTTGGAGTGTTTAAACACCAATAATAACTCTGCGGGTGAAGGATGTTATTAGAGCTTTTGGAAAGCAATCATCCAGTGGACTAGGTCAGTGTCTGGGTCAGTAACTGAACAATTGGCCGGAGCTCAACTAAGGTTTGGATGCTGGCCTGACACCATTTTACACCATTCTCACTAGAAGCTTCTGTAATAACACAAAACGGTAAGCTTTTCGTTATACAAGCTAATATTGAAACACAATTATTTATTTATTATAGTTATTTTTGTAAATACTCCTAGTGTAAGAACCTGATGTTTAACTCGCTTATATTAAGTGTCAAAAAACCTCAACGGAACATAAAGAACATATTCAAGGTCACATAGAGCCCTATTCTGTCCAGGTGAATTTATTATGGTTGTAGGGAAAGAGTGTTTCCGGCCAAGCTTCTGGTATTTTATGAGCACCTTGTATGCCCATATTTACAGCCTGACCATGGTTTTTCTTCTGTCTCTTAGAAATGACATTTCTCAAAGAAATTTAAGTATCTTGAGGTATTGTTAGGGGTAAAGTAGAGCTGGCGATTGACATGTGTGTGGCCTAGACATAAGCATCAACATCTGGGGATTAAAATTTAAATTGATGAACAAGTGTCAAATGTTCCTCAACTGACAGCAACTTGACGATGGTTCCAAAACCCATGTCGGTAAGCCCTCAGACTGTTTTTGTCCCATGTAAAATATGTAAATGCATATTTATATGGGGCAAAAACAGTCTGTACAGATGTAATCACCATGACATCACCAAAAGATGTAGTTCTTCTAATAACGATGTAAAGCTGGTTCAAAAATCAAGTCAGTCCACATGAACATGTCTAAAGGCACCAGACTGTTTTTGTCCCATGCAAAATATCTAAACAGCTTCACATTGTTATTGGAAGAACTACAGCTTTTGGCAATTTCGTGGTGATCACATCCATCTCTACTTACATACAGGTTTATAGGAAAAGGTGAATTTGTGTTCACTGCTGTAGTTCTTTTACCTAGAAGTTTGTAGTTCAACATGACAGCATATTACTGCCATTGATGTGACTACCACAACACCAGTTGACTAAACTGTGCCACAAACTACAGATTTTCATGGAGTCTGTGGTACATGCCAGTTTTGCTAAATTTACGACTATTCGTTGGTTTTCTGCAAATGTAGTTGTTTCATTCAGTGTAACTGGAAATGAGTAGAATTAGAAGCATGGCTTGTTTTTATAGGCCTATGCGCATGTGTTTAGCATAAATTTTCTCAAGCAAAACACTCTTTTTGAGGATTGTAATAAACTGTTGCAGTCAAAGGGGAATTGAAAGTCCAGCACCAAAATGTACAAGTTAATTTAGAACAAACAGTTGGACTGTGGATGGTTTTGCTCATGTATAGGGAATGGGAGAGGATTTTGGATAACAGGAAAGAGCCTGAAAGCAAAACTGCTCTTCCACAGTAAGGAGACAACCAAGGTGTTTGCTGAGGCAGTGGACTGCATCACTCTGTGTGTAAATATCTAAATTGGAGAAAACCAGCGATGTGAGACTTATCTTTATCAGAGCAACTGATGCTTTACCTCAAAATGTGTAGAAGAAGTAACAGTTTTGCAAAAACTTAAGGAGAAACATCATCTTTGAAAACTTGTTCAGTCTTTCATCAACAAACTCATAAACACCACTAATCCACTCTGAAGGATGACCTGCTAGAAGCTTCGTGATCATTCAGTATCAAACTTAAAAAAGGAATTTATTTTTAAAGAGATGTTTTCAGAGCTTCGGTACCCAGTGGTGAAGATGGTCTCTATCTTTAACTGTGACCGAGCTGCCAAGGCACTTCAGACCCATGTTCCATTTCACGCTCTAGCTCCCACATTCAATTTTAATTGAAGAAACTTTTCTCTTCTTCTATCATACAGACACAATGGATTGCAGAAAAAAGATCTGATTCCATATCTTATCCTTTTTTTAAATTTCAAAAATACAGTCAAACGGTTCTCATTTATCAAGCAATTACGAGACGATTGTAAGTGATTCTGTGATGCCTGCTCAGCAGCACTGAATTTTTAAAAAGGAAAACACTACAAAGAATTAGAAATTACTCCTTTTTTTTCTTTTCTTTTTACATGGTTCATCTCAGAGACGAACACTTTCTGGGAGGTTTGTGCCTCAAATTTGAACTGTTCTTTTACATTCACTCTCTGTTTTGTGATCCCTCATCTCTCTGAGGCATCACTTCCACAGAGACATACCAGCCCGAACAGGCTTAAAGATAGAGATCGAATTCTAGTGAAGAAAGTGGCATTTATATTCTGTAGAATCTCAGACCAGGGCTTAACCCTTGGGGGGGTCCTAAAAAAAGTACCCCTTATGAGGTCCTAGAGCCAAAAATCGACCTTGCCATAAAAAGTGCTATAAAAAGATTATACATTAATATTTTTTTCCACTTTAAATTAGCCAATATTTTAGACCTACTTCTCCTTGAAATATTCATATAAAGTTTTAATTATATTTCGCGGATTTTAACCCTTTATATCCCGGTTTTGTCACATGAGCGCACGGCCGTTTTTGGCGAAAAAAATGAAAAAATGAAATATTTTCCATAAAATACATTTGAAAGTTATATTTTATTGTACTTTTAATTAGGCCTTTGGATGGACCAAAGATTGGCACCAACAGTCATTTCGATCGCCTTTTATTTTTTTTGCAGGAGCGCATTTCATAAAATGCACACACTATCGGTCCCAATCGACCACGCCCAAAAAAGTGCTATAAAAAATTTATACATTAATATTTTATTCCACTTTAAATTAGCCAATCTTTTAGACCTACTTCTCCTTGAAATATTCATGTCAAGTTTTAATTACATTTCGCGGATTTTAACCCTTTATATCCCGGTTTCGTCACATGAGCGCACTGCTTTTTTTGCCCCAAAAACATAAAACTTGAATATTTTCCAAAAAAACCATTTGAGGTAATATTCAATTGTTATTATAATTAGGCCTTTAGATGGACTAAAGATTGGCACCAACAGTCATTTCGATCGCCTTTTATTTTTTTTTCAGGACCAGAAAATGGTCTCCAGGCGGCAAATGCTCCTCCTCTAGGTCGAAATAAGTGCATTCTTGCCGGGGTAAGTCGCGACGATTACCGGGGCACGATCACCGGGGACTCGTTTTTGCAGCACACACATCCGATACCACGTGACAACAAATACGTCATTTCCTGTTGACTACAAAAAAAAAAGCACCCTCATACGGTCCTAGGGGCCGAAAATGGTCCCGTCCGATCAGCGGGCGAAGCCGCTGCTGCACGCCGGAAATGAGGCTTCATTCCCCGCAGGTCTGTCCAAGCAGCCCGCTGTTTTCCAGCCCCGGGTCAAATGTGGAGCAAGGGCGCCACCCGGTGGACAAATAAAAAAATTACAATTCTAAGGCCTCTTGTCCAAAACAAAAATGAAACCTAAGCCATCACCCAGATGTTAACGGTAATAATTCTGCAGTGAAAAATAGCGTTTATAATGGAAGTCAATGGGGCGATTTATGGCTCTAGGACCTCAAGTGGATGGCGGTTTGTAGCTTAGCCACTTTAAGCTAATCGAATAAACGGAGACTGCAATTCTAAAGAAAAAAGGAAAAAAAAAAGGGTTGGAAGGTTTGGCTATATTCTATTCAACACAGTGAAAATGGCCTAATATTAAAAAACGCTGAGGACGAAAAAATGGCCGTAGGTCTCCCTGAGGGCTAAACAAAGGAAACATTTCTTGCCTGAAATGTGTACAGGCCTTAGGAGACAGGATGGATTAAGTTACCCGTGGGCATTACAATACGTCATTGGAAAAAATGATGGCGTTTTGAAAGATGGACATGGCAAATGGCAAGGTTTTCTGTAAGTAGGATCTGAGACTACATAACTGTTTCTCCCCTTCAAATGATGCTCAGGGGCTTTAAAATGTGTAAACAAGAGTCTGCACATGATTCCCATTGATCTGTATTTTTTTCCATTTCCTGAAGCGAGAATCTACATTTGAAACGTCACACCCCATTGTCATTTTTCTCTGCTTAAGGTTACGCATATTTTATCCGAATAATGTCACGTATAATGGTTCTTTAGACTTTTTTCATTGTTTGTTGTTTACCCTCTGGCATGTAGAAATGAATATCCCACAAGAAAATAGCTAGGCACTGAGTACAATCTACTGTAAATTGTTTGTTTAGAAAAGATGTGAGGCGGAAAGTACTTCTCCGTGCCCTTAAAACATCAGTCTGAGATAAAGGCTGAGATGACTGGAAAAGGGGAATTATATCTTCTTGATCGGTGCGGATCAACCCACACAGTGAGTATCAGACCAAGATGAAGGAGAGATTAGCAGGATTGTCTGTCTCCCTGGGCATTTTAGATAAGATTTTTACACAGGAGGCGAGGATCAGATATGTGCTTTCATTTTTCATCTGCAATTTCATCTTCTCAGTTTGAAGAAGAAGATGTATTGATGAGTGATCAGATAACAAAGTACAGAGTGCTACATGCCTGTGCATACGATCTGTTTCTTTTTGTAAAACCCAGAAGCCACTGTGTGCTGGATTTCTGTCTGATTATTCTTATGGCAATCAATCAAAGTGATAACTTTAAATGAAAATTAAAAAGGTTTGCTGCGATTAAAGTGATCAATTTCTTTGAGAATACTATATTAACGTCCTCTGAAAACATTCACCCATAAATCAGGAGGCGCACCAGTATGAATGATGTAAGGAAATGTGATGTTTTCACAGCACTGTGTGCACCCCATTATTCAGCAGCTCATAGGAGCACTTTCAGCAGCAATAACTTGTAGTGATTATTTTCTGTATGACTTTATCAGTCTCTCACATCGTTGAGGAGGAATTCTGATCCACAGAATGATCCTTCTCTAAAACATTGCTTTAGTTAATTGGATTTTGTGGGAATTTGTTTTATCCACAGCTCTCTTAAGGTCCCAACACAATATTTCAACCAAGTTGAATTTTACTGGCTCATTGCAACATTGTAATTCTTTTCTTTTTCAGCCTTTCTGTTGTAGATCTGCTGCTGTGCATTGGATTTTCCCCCCCAATGCCCAGATGGCTTACAAGTGTCTACACTTGGATCCACCTAACTCTACTTTAATCACATCACATCTAACTTCCTTTTCTGTCTCACTATAAGAATGGACGAGTTCTTTAAACCTGTGATTTTCAGTAGTTGCTCTGCTTTTATACAAGTATGTCAGGTTAGATTTTTTCATTAAGGTAATCGACATCTAATGACTAATTTTGTAAGGAGCGACCTTATGGAATAGCATCGTTCATCAAAAGGATTAACAACATGCACAACTTTATCAAAGTTAAATACAAAGGAAGATGAACTAAATCAAACTTCATCTGGTTTCTCTTATGTTTGGAATTTTGACCTGGGTAGTCAGATCACACGAAAAGGAAATGAATCTGCATTAATAGCAAAAAAACTCGATTTGAGGCATTCTAGTAAACATTATTCATGTTATAACGAATTATGTCTAATATCGTTCACTTTTTGAAAGAAAAATATAGTTTTAATTGTGGGCAGTCCAATGATTCGTTTATGAAGACATATTTATGAAAGTTTAGCAAACAATTCTCAATCAGCTGCACTTATCCTTTCTCTTCCTTTTTTCTCATTATGTATTTATTCTCAGCTCTTCCGTAAGCTGTATAATGTGGCCCACACATTACATGCAAAACCAACTAATTACTGCTATCCAAACTTTCCTTTTAGCTTCAGCAAGCCTTGTCCCTGACAAAGCCAACAACAATATGAGTAGTCTTGCTTGTGAATGCCAAGTACCCAGAGCTGAATAAGAGCGCTTATTTCCCTTTTTAATTATCTTATAGCAGGTTGTCTCCACGAACACCATTTCCCTGTAAACAACTTCTCCCTTCAAGCAAAGTACACAGTAATTAAACCCAAGAAGATGGTTCGATATTTGTTACATAAATACTGTATAATGTTGTCTTGGCCATAAATAAAAATGTGATTTGTCACAATAAATGTGTCTGTTTGCTGTTTATCTGTTTGTTGTTTGGCTTAGGGGATCACTCTTCCTTTCGGGCTTAAACAGGTAAATAAACTATAAGTCTCATAGTGAGGTGTTGGTTTGAAAAAAATATCTAACCACCAACAGCAGCACTAGCAAACCTGCTGTTTTGCCTCTGCGATTTCTAGTTTTGGCTGTTTTCCAAGCTGATCTGTTTACTTAAACTAAAACTGCATCAACATGCACAGTAGCCCAGCTCTCCCACACGGTCCTCTGTCTGAGCTCTGCTGCTGAGTGGCAGCACAGACCAACCTCCATGTTTACGAAAAATCTCACCTTTGTCCATAATTCTGGGAACTTCTTTCAGGCAAACACATGACCTCAGTAATAAAAAAAACACTGTCAGTACATTATTATTTTAGCAGAAAAGTCTGGCATAGAAAACATTATGCTGTGTTCAAACTTGTATGTTTTGCTGACAACTCATTAAAGCATCAGTTGTATTGATGAGTTTTCTGTGAATAAGACTTCAAGCGTTAAAGGCTGGTGGGTTGACTCTATGGCAGCACGGTGGGTCAGTGCCTCATAGGATACTTGATTTGAACCCAGACAGAGTCCTTGTGTGTGGAGCCTGCATGTTGTTCCTGTGCTTGCTTGAGTTTTCTCCAGGAGCTTCGGTTTCTTATTGCCATGAAGAAAAGCAAAAATGTTGTGGTTAATGCTAGTTGTCTGACAGGTTTATGAAAACGCTTTATTACTCAGGGCTATAAGCTAAATGCTAATGAGTGTGCAAGTCTTGACATGTTCGTCATCTTACACTAACAAGTACAAGTTGTCTTCAGCAGTGGTGTGCAACACTGAGTTATGGCATCAGCTTTTGCATGATGTGGGGTTACTGTTGTAAAGGTCTGTGTTAGTATCTTTCCAGGTGCTTAAATCTAACCTGCATGTTAAAAAAAAAATCTATAGTGCAAAACTGGATGAGAACACACTAAGTAGTCATTTGACTTTCAAGTCATTTCTCTTCCAAGGATTTGAGTGCTTTGATTCATAATCTACGATGTGGAAACTATGAAAACCATTTTTTTTAACAATTGATTTTTTTTAGATAATTTTAAAGATGTTTTAACAAAGCGGTGGAGAGACTTACTGACCAACAGAGAGATGTTGCCATCCCCATAAAGGTCAGGCTATTCCCTGACCTTTAACCACGCTAAGCGCATGGCTAAAGGTCAGGGAGTGGCCTCAGATTGATTGCGTTTCCTGCTTCGTCTGCTTTTGTTGGAGATGTTGTAAACTAATGGAAGTTCATACATGTTGAAGAAGACTTCTCACTGCCTAAGCATTTAACACATGAAGATGAATTACTTCAATGTTGATTTCCTACACACACACACACACACACACACACACACACACACACACACACACACACACACACACACACAGCTGTTTCATATGGACTTTTCTGTTCATTGTTCAGTGAAAAGCTGAATAAGAGCAGCTGTTGACTGACCGGTTGAGTGCCTCACTTTAAGCAACAGAAAATTTCTATATTTAGAATATTATTAGAAGCATATTATACTTAGTATATGTAGTCCATTGCTACAATTCACTGCTGTTAAGTACATTGTTTCAGACAGATAGATAGATGAACTGTTTTTACAGCCTTCTGCAATCCAGTCCTTGTACCTGATAAGATAGCTTTAAGGACTTTGTTACTAGCTGCTTTTGCAAAAACACATAATTTGTGAACTTGTCAGGCATGAAATGGTATTTTTGCACCAGCAAGGTGATTCTGATAGAGCTATTGGCATATCTTTGCAATGTGTCCTTAAAAAAAAACAAAAAACATGGACTTTGGCATGTTAAGTGCAAAAGAACTGTCAAGGTTGCAGACGAATACTATCTGAGAGTCAGAAGAGGTCAGAAACAGGTTAAAACTGTCTGTTTTTAGCCCTTTGTAAAACACAGTGGAGGCTCTGTGATTGTTTTAGGCTGTGTTTGAGCCATCAGCTTTTGATCAACCATGCTGTACCGTCTGGAAACTGTCTGATTGCTTCAACAACAACAGTAAAAACATAAATGAATAAAAAAGCAAGCACACATTATTAAAGCGGTTCATCTTGACAGAGAAGGGGATAAAAGACTGCCAAAGGAGCTGTGGAATGTCCTTCAAGAAGTTTAGAAAACTATTCCTGAAGACTACTTATAAAAGTTAGAAGAACACTTGCCTAAGAGAGTTCAGGCTGTGTTGAAGAATAAAGGTGGTCATACCAAATACTGACTTTCAAGCTTTTTGAAAGTGAACAAACTCTCTTTTTTGCCTTACAGGTTGGATTTTTTATTTCTGTGTACATTTGCATGTTTTTCAATAAATCACCACCTAATTTTCCTAAAAAACACAGAAAGAAATTTAGTTTCTCAGGACTTCTATGCAGTACTTTAGATAGATCTATTAATGTATTATAATACCATTGACTCATACCCTCTAACTGTATTTGCTGTGTCAGTTAATCTTACCCTACTCTTTCTTCTTGTGCGCTCCAGGTTTCAGGCACCATGGGCAACATGAGGAGTGGGCTGCACCAGCACCTTGCGAGGCTTGATGAGATCTTTGCAACACGGGGCGACTACGTGCAGACCCTGCAGTTCATGCAGCAGATGGCTGACAATGTGATCAAACAGCTGCTCGGACTGTCTGACTGGGAAAAAGCTAAAGTGGACCTGGCATCCATTGCCGATCAGTCAGCAACCATAGAGTACTACAGGTGGGGAACAGAAGAGTACATGTGTCAAGGTTGTACTGTGTGCGAATCTGTTTACTCGATGCTATAAAAGTGTCTAGTTAAACAGGAGGAGAAAAACACCCAGAGCTCGAGGACAGGATTCAGGAAGGTTATTTCTGTTGGTGCACGTTTCCGTTGCCCTGAACATTTTTAACGGTTTAAAGCTTCCCAGACACGTGGGAGGTGAAATTTTCAAATTTATTTATACAATGAAAATCAGTAGAAAAGTGTTTAAGGAATATAATTATTAATAACTTTGGAACAAGTTTACTTTTCATACATACATGCAGTCTTTAATCAGTTTATATGGCAAAAGTTTATCTAGAAGACATCTAAGCATCGGTGCACCTAAAAAGCTAATTCATCAGTGTTATGTTAAAAAAAATAATCCAAATAAAACAAACTTGCATATAGTCATTCACATTCATTTTATAGCTGCAATGAGCAATTTAAACACGGTAGAATAGATTACTTTCTACATGCTATGACCTGAATATCTCACATAATATTTATTGGGTGGGTTTAAATAATAATGCAGCTGTGTTTGTGTGTGTACCTACATACTGCATGTGAATTATCTTCCAGACAGTTCTTTAGGATGTTCAAAAAAAGCATCCTATTGAATAATTAGCAATCATTGCATAAATGAAAACAGCAGCTATTACTGCAAAAACGTGTTAGCGGAACTATTTTCCGAGGCTTTGTCTCACTGTTGTTACTCTCATCGTCTTAGAGGAAGAAAATGGGCTCATGTCCAGTTTTTATTTTTATTCTTGAATAGGCTCAGTGGTGTTTTCTGTGGAGTCTGCAGTAACAGACAGGCTTATGTGTTTGTATTGATCTGTAATGTGACTCCTTTGCTCAGCCAATAAATCAATACCCCGCATAGCTCCATGCTAGAAGTGTAGGCAGACTGCAAGCAGACAGCCAGACATTGTAAGCTGTTAATGGACTCATTATCACTGCTGCACTCCAACAAATAGTTTCTGTGCGGTTGGCTGTGTGTGCTTCCTGTTTTTCTTTTTTCTTCTTTTCTTTTTCATGTTGAACTTATAAAAGCCTGTGTGTTGTTCACTCTTCCAGTGTTGTTTTCTTACTTAGTCACAAAAAGTAACATTATTACTTCCAGGAATTGCTCAGTATTTCTTTTAACTGTGGCCCAATGCAAAACTACTGTTCCTAACCATTCTTAGTTTACCATGCAGTTTTATTCTCTCTCTATTGATCTGTTTTTACCACATCAGGTTAAGATATTGACAACATCAGTACCTTTTTTCTTTATCTACATGGTTTCTAAGTGGAAAGAACTGCCCAGCAGAGTTTACCTGTTCTCTCTGTGCTTGTGTGGGTCCTCACCAGGGGCTGCAGCTTCCTCCCACGGTCCACAGACATGCCTCTTAGATTAATTAATGATTAACTGGTGATTCTAAATTGGCCGTAGGTATTAATCTGAGTGTGAATGACTGTCTGTCTCTGGGTGTTATCCCTGTGATGGACTGGCAACGTGCCCTTCACAAGGATAAGCGATTAAAAATGGAAGAGCGATTTTTCATTGTTATTCCTGTGTTTTGAAGTCAGATACATTGCAGACAGTTAAATATTTGTGTACATAAACACTTTCAAAAGCCAGATTTTTTTCTCATGAAATGACCTGACGCTTAGATGCAGGATCCAGTCACCTTTGACCTGTCTGTGAGGGTAAACAGGTAGAACTTGAGCAAAACATCAGGAAAGACTGACAAATCTCAGTGTGTATTTTGTTTCTTGAGGAAAAGAGGTCTTGCTTTTTATTATACATACATGCCGCCCGTTCAACCTCCTGCATGTATTCATGCTTTGCTCAGACTCTAATTAGATTAGGATAACATAGACAACAAGGTGGCAGCGTTACTGAAGTACCTCCCATGCTGATGCCCCAGCTTCTTGTACTGTCCCCTGCCGAGGGGGGGAAGATAAAACGAGGAAGGAGATGGCGGCGAGGGAGAGAAAAGGGGCTAAAAGGGAAAGAGAGAGAGGGGAGAGAGATTAAAGAGACTGACGAAGAGGGGGAGGAAAAGGAAAAAGATGGAGAAAAGATGTGAGATGGATTCTCTCAGAGGGGTAGAAACTCTGGCTGGTGAGAAGTAGAAAGAAATGATTAAATACACAATAAGAATATACAAAGTGATGTCAGAGTTATGTATGCAGGGTGGAAGATGAACAACGATGGAAATAGACAGGAAATTAAACTGAAACGATTCCCCACAGTTTGTATTTTTCATACCATGAAACATTCAGCCACATGGATTTGAATCCATTCATTATAAGCCATCTGGACAGGTTTACTATGTCCAGCCACAAACTGTTCGAATAACAGATGGTTACAGTGAGGTGGACAACTCTACCACGTTATACCCGCGAGCACGAACACACTTTCACACACGCCTCTAATGCACGTATCCGATGATGTGAAATGAGGTGCAATACTTTACCCTTTCTTTCTTTTCCTGCTTGTCTTTACGAGTCATTTTTTATTTCACTAGGTTCCAACATCGATCGAATTTTTCTGTATGTTTTGATTAATTATAATAAGAATGATTCTCTGCAGAATAAATGCTTGTAAACCCTGTTTTTTAACAGTTGCTAAACCACTAGCTAGCACAGAGGAGTGAGGTGCAATTTTAAACAATTATGTGGCAGATTTACCTCTCAGAATTCATATTTCTGTATGTGTAATTTAAAATAAATTGGTAGTGATGCCTGCTGTGAAAGAATGTTGTTGGTTGCTTTCAAGAGAAACCCATCTCCAGCTATTGACAACAAAGGTATTACTACGGGTAGAAATAAAGGCAAAACTACAAAAATAAAAGCTACATTTCAGAAACTGAATTTCTTTTTAACCTCCCATGTTCCATCACCTCCCATAAATAAAAGGCATTCACCAGCAGCAGTTTAATTTTGTGGTCTGTCTGTGTCTGCAGGTGGCTCACATACCTGCTGCTCCTCATCCTGGACCTGATCATCTGCCTGCTGGCCTGTCTGGGACTGGCCAAGCAGTCCCGCTGGCTGCTCACAACGTGAGTATATACCCTGTAACATTGGGCTATTTTACAGCAACAAGCTATCTTTTTGTTCACATGAAAAGTGGTAATCTGTTCCTTCCCCCCAATTCTTATATGTGATATTTTTCTTCTCTTTCCTTGCACAGCAGGAGGGAGAGACAGTGGGTGAAAAGCAAAGGCAGGATATATAAAAGAAAAAGTCAGTTGGGAGATTAGTAGGCTAAGCCTTAACTAACTGTGTGCTATTATGGAAATAAAATATATTCATTTTTCTTTTCTGAAAATATTCAATTTTTCTATTTTTTTTTTAAACAAAAAATAGAGATGAGTTGAGCGAATTAGTATGAGTTGGTGTAGATGAAGGAAGCTTGAGGCGTGGTAAATGTCTGTGAACAAAGCAGCAAAGCACTGAATTACATCCTTGCTCAAACACTCCTCTTCTAGCCATTTCCGTATTCCCTTTTCTTTTTAGCATTGCCAGCAGTGGGTTGAACTTGTTCAGCGTTACTGTCTCAGTGGCTCTGCTTTGCAAAGAGGTTTGGAAAGCAGGGGAGAGATGAGATGTTATCAGCAATACAACTTCCTGAAGATTATTTTCCCTCTTTAACACTTGACCTGTTCTAAATAGGCTGGGCATGAATTACATTAAACAACAGTAGGTACAATTTTATTGTATCTCCAGATTATATAGCATGTAATTTATACCTTTTTTGTTGTGGTTTTTAGTTGTATCACACTAATGCTACTCTTTAGGAGTGACAAACATCCAGAATGAAAGATAAATATGTGACAGCACATGCCAGCTATACTAAAACATAAGCAGTAAAAGAAAAAAAACACAGTAATACATTAACAGGTGTTGGTTCGTCTGCCTTTTAACAGGCGGCCAGAATGTGCAGCATGTTGGTGTTAATGAACCTAACAATCACTCTCCCACACACTGTAGTGCATGTTTTGCTGAAACGGAGCTTTCACAGAAAGAACATGAAATCTGTCCTGCCTTCATTCCTTCATGAGGCATCCTGTCTCTTGCAATCAGTCATTTCAGGGTGTGAGTTCTGCTAAACTTGCCCTACTAACCACAAATGCACTCGAAGACTAACCCTATACACACACACACACACACACACACACACACACACACACACACACACACACACACACACACACACACACACACGCACAAACACACACACACATAAGATGAGTCAGTGTGAAGAGTGTCTGCCTTCCCAAGAGATGCAGTCTTCCACTAGAGTGGAAGTGGTTGGGGGCAAATTACACTCTGGAGGCCTACCAACTCTTTCTGGTACATGCCGTCTGGCTGGGTGTTACTGTGACATACAGTAACAGCTTACACCTACACGTTAGAGATTTATAAAGCTCACTGTCAGAGAGATGTTTATTTATGGATCTTTTACAACTGCTTGTTTTTGTGAAGAGGCATTTGTTGCGGTCGAGTTTTTCAGCCGTGATTCTTTTTATACGCCTTTAACGTGGCAAGGACATTTTGGTTTGGTGAATAAAAACTGTCATCTCAAACCCGGATACACAGAAACTATTATGCATATTCGGTCTGAAAGTGCTGTAAAGTATAAAAAGCTTCAAGTGCATGTGTATTCCTAAAGTAAAGGACAGAGGAAATTTAATTTCCCTGGATGGCGGAGATCATTAGGACTGTGATGAGCAAGGATTCGCAGCGCAAGTTGCGTTAAAAGTAATAAACGGTTTTTCAGGGGAGGCCTGAATTTCTTAAGTAACCTTGAATATCCAGATTACGAACTCAAGAACACTTAACAAGCCCGAAGCAAATAAAGAGCAGGCTTTAGTTCAGGCAGCCGAGTCTGCTTCAACGCTCACATGACTCACTGTAGAACATTTCCAGCTCACCCTTTTAATCATGGAGCTGTAATTAAGCCTCATTATTGTGCTTGTATACTGCTGATTTGCATTTAGAGAAATGTAAAGCAATCTGAATTGCACTTTCACGGGCACAACAAAGAAGTGCTTTTAATTAACATATCTGACAGATGTTCAATGGCAAGATATTTCATTCATCTTACATAACATGGCATGAGTAATATCTCTTAAAGTCTTGGAAAGACACTAAAAATGACAGAATAATACTATGAGCTGGGAAAAAATACAGCGCTTTTTGCCATATAATGCCTGTTAGTATAATTGAGCGTTCGATTATGTTGTCCTAAAAAACATATCAGTCAACCATCTCTTACTAAATAGTTATATAAATTTAGAATATGTGCAGCATTAATGTTTGGCTTTTATCTTCTTAGCTAATTGCTCATCAAGCATAAAACATCAAGCTCATCTCAGCAGGAAGTGGGAAGTGACAATACTAATTTTCCCCTCAAGGGAAATCTAGATTCAGAGCCCACGGTTAGGTGCTGTGGTGGGCGTGGGGCTTCTGAAATGCTGACAGCAGTAGTCTAAACAAGCGTTGGTATGTCTCTCAGGTTAGTGTGTTTGCACTGCGTTGAATTGATGGTCTAACTACACCTCTGTGATCAAAAGCTTGCATTGTAAGTCTGTCACTGGGGGGGGGGGGGTGCCATGTAAGTGCAGCAGCAAGCTTGAGTTGGGTATCCTGAAGGGTCCCTCACTTCACTTCATATTTGGAAAAAATAAACAAGGAAGTGAAAAATAAATGAGCCAGGGAGAGATAATGTTCCTGCTGTAGTGGAAAACCTTTAGCATATGTTGGCAGTTTACCCATTAGTGCTGGGGTAAACATTGAAGGAGGTAATTGCACAGATAAACCTGTTCAACTGCTCGTTAATGCAAATATCTAATCAGCTAGTCATATGGCAGCAACTCAGTGCATTTAGGCATATAGATATGGCCAAGACAAACTGCTGATGTTCAAACTGAGCATCAGAATGGGGGAAAAAGGTGACCTAAGCGACTTTGAGGTTGTTGGTGCCAGACTGGCTAGTCTGACAATTCCAGAAACTGCTGATGTACTGGGATTTTCCCAACAAATCCCAGTAGATCATCTCTGAGATTTCCAGAAAGTGGTTTGAAAACAAGTCAATGTCCAGTGAACAGCAAAAATGTCTTGTTGATGCCAGAAGTCAGGTTGCCATTTTTGTCAGTTAAGAACAAGAAACTGAAGCTGTAGTTCTCACAGCTCACCAAAATTGGACAATAGAAGACTGGAAAGGTCTGGTCAGGCTCAGGCTGCTGATGGTGGTGTAATCATATGTGGATATTTTCTTGAGATACTTTGGGCCATTTAATACCAGCTGAACACTGCTTAATGTTCAGCTAGTATTAAATGGGCAACAGTGCACTCACTGTTGAACATGACAGTGAGTGCACTATACTCACATGGCCGCCACAGTCACTAGATCTCAGGCCATGTCCACACTAATGTGTTTTCGTTTGAAAACGCATCTTTTTGTCTCCGTTTTGGCCTTCCGTCCACACTGAGACGGTCAAGGAAAACGCTCTCCAAAGCGGATACGCGTGGCAGTGTGTACGGCAAACCCGGAGCCTTTTCGAAAACGATGACACATGCATCATGTGATGCAGTCATGTGACCAATTAAGCTAAGATAGCGGAGGGCATTATACAGCAGTTCTTTTGTTTGCGCTCAATTTTGACAGCCCTATTAGACATTAATATCAGTTTGTACATGACCAGATAGCTTTTCTTCAAATTCTTTAACTCAATCGCTTTTGCAACTTCGTACTTTTGTGTTACTCGCAGCGACAACTACACCTCATTGTTAGTCCACTTAAAAAACTCGGTGCTTTTCCTCGACATTTTGCTGCGACGTTTCAAAGAGCCAGAAAGTAACTAAACGGCAGACAGAATTGACGCAGGTCGAAACGTCTTGCGTTTCACGCATGCGCAATACTGGAACTTAGGCGTTTTCTGCCGTTTCAATGTGGATGCACAACTCTGTGAAAACGACTGAAAATGATAGTGTGGACACGGAGTGTTTTCTGATGAAAACGCCGTTTTCTAATTTATCCAGGCTAATGTGGACGTAGCCTCAATCAACGCAATGTTTCTGACATGTTGTTGAATCTATGCCAGGAAGAATTAAAGCAGTTCTAAAAGAAAAAGTGGGTCCAACCAAGTACAAGCAAGGTGGACCAAATGAAGTCCTCAAGAAAGACGCATCATTTTCGGTTCAAACTACCCTGTCCAAACTAGCCCCTTGTGTCAAAGGTGTCCCATAAGGAAGTGTGCCGGAGCCTTTGTGTTTTTCCAAAGATAATATAGAGTTTATTAAGATAAATTTCTTAAAAGTTTAAGGCACTTGCCCGAAGGAAGGAAGACAGGGATACATTTAGTTACTTTTTGTAGAAACAATTTATATTCACATAATAATTATACTATACTAAGTATAATCATCATAATTATACTTTACCTTAATTGTACACACTGACTAAGTAAATCCATATTACCACAACTGTCTTCATAATTAAGACATTTTAGACAATAAGGTCAATCTCCTAAATTTGCTCGGAGGAAATAAACACAATTTAATGAGTTGCAGTCCAAGTTAGTCTGTGATGGTTTGTAAGATGGCAATCACAAGGTGGAAGCCAAAATTAGAAACTGAGAGAAATATGTGATTACTATGTCAAGCTAATTAGCACTGGCAGTGAGGTCTCAGTACCCATGCATATCTGCTCTGAGGTCACATCTCTATCATTTTGCTCAGTTTTAATTAGAACATTTAATGGGGGCTTGTGTAAGGATGACAAAGCTTTCACTTTCTATACATTTATACAGGGAGTGCAGAATTATTAGGCAAATGAGTATTTTGTCCACATCATCCTCTTCATGCATGTTGTCTTACTCCAAGCTGTATAGGCTCGAAAGCCTACTACCAATTAAGCATATTATAGGTGATGTGCATCTCTGTAATGAGAAGGGGTGTGGTCTAATGACATCAACACCCTATATCAGGTGTGCATAATTATTAGGCAACGTCCTTTCCTTTGGCAAAATGGGTCAAAAGAAGGACTTGACAGGCTCAGAAAAGTCAAAAATAGTGAGATATCTTGCAGAGGGATGCAGCAGTCTCAAAATTGCAAAGCTTCTGAAGCGTGATCATCGAACAATCAAGCGTTTCATTCAAAATAGTCAACAGGGTCGCAAGAAGCGTGTGGAAAAACCAAGGCGCAAAATAACTGCCCATGAACTGAGAAAAGTCAAGCGTGCAGCTGCCAAGATGCCACTTGCCACCAGTTTGGCCATATTTCAGAGCTGCAACATCACTGGAGTGCCCAAAAGCACAAGGTGTGCAATATACTCAGAGACATGGCCAAGGTAAGAAAGGCTGAAAGACGACCACCACTGAACAAGACACACAAGCTGAAACGTCAAGACTGGGCCAAGAAATATCTCAAGACTGGTTTTTCTAAGGTTTTATGGACTGATGAAATGAGAGTGAGTCTCGATGGGCCAGATGGATGGGCCCGTGGCTGGATTGGTAAAGGGCAGAGAGCTCCAGTCCGACTCAGACCCCAGCAAGGTGGAGGTGGAGTACTGGTTTGGGCTGGTATCATCAAAGATGAGCTTGTGGGGCCTTTTCGGGTTGAGGATGGAGTCGAGCTCAACTCCCAGTCCTACTGCCAGTTTCTGGAAGACACCTTCTTCAAGCAGTGGTACAGGAAGAAGTCTGCATCCTTCAAGAAAAACATGATTTTCATGCAGGACAATGCTCCGTCACACGCGTCCAAGTACTCCACAGCGTGGCTGGCAAGAAAGGGTATAAAAGAAGAAAAACTAATGACATGGCCTCCTTGTTCACCTGATCTGAACCCCATTGAGAACCTGTGGTCCATCATCAAATGTGAGATTTACAAGGAGGGAAAACAGTACACCTCTCTGAACAGTGTCTGGGAGGCTGTGGTTGCTGCTGCACGCAATGTTGATGGTGAACAGATCAAAACACTGACAGAATCCATGGATGGCAGGCTTTTGAGTGTCCTTGCAAAGAAAGGTGGCTATATTGGTCGCTGATTTGTTTTTGTTTTGTTTTTGAATGTCAGAAATGTATATTTGTGAATGTGGAGATGTTATATTGGTGTCACTGGTAAAAATAAATAATTGAAATGAGTATATATTTGTTTTTTGTTAAGTTGCCTAATAATTATGGACAGTAATAGTCACCTGCACACACAGATATCCCCCTAAAATAACTAAAACTAAAAACAAACTAAAAACTACTTCCAAAAACATTCAGCTTTGATATTAATGAGTTTTTTGGGTTCATTGAGAACATGGTTGTTGTTCAATAATAAAATTATTCCTCAAAAATACAACTTGCCTAATAATTCTGCACTCCCTGTATAGACTAGCTATAACAGAAGTTTACAGCAAAATATTTTTTAGTAGAGAAGAAAATCCCCTTCCCACTCTGATTTAATTCAGTCACTTGACCTCATCCTTGAATGCATTTACTAGCATCATCTGACCTGCTCATTGAACTCTGTAACTTTTGCACTTGACTCAACTTTAAACCCTATTTTCCTTGTATCCCATTGATTCCCATTCGTCTCACAGAGCACAAAACTGAATAATTTATTTTAATTTCACTTTAGTTTTAGGAATAAAGCTCTAGTTTGCAACAACAGTCATCACAGGGCACTTTACAAAGAAGAGTAATTACCTTTTCTCTATGTAGTGTTGAGAAGACATCAAACAATAAACACTCATCAACTGATGGGCTCAGTTACCGTAGATCAGAAACATGTAGCTACAGAGCCAAAACGAGGAAAGACTGGAAAAACAAAGACAGAGAAATGCACGGTGAATGAAAGAGAAAACTCCTTTCAACACAGAGCAGTTTGCAGTTCATGTGCCCCGCTTCCCATTTACATTGGGTCTCAGTATGAAAAATTCTACATACCACTACACACGCTTAAGTCATCTGAACATTTTTCACAGGACTCTATCCAGTGCTGTGAAAAACCAACTGGAACCCATGATTTTTTTCCACAATTTCTTTTGCTGTATAACTTTGTCATAAACCAACATCATCATCGCATTCTCTTCTTTACAAATTTGCTTCAGTTCACTGATTTGCAGGTATTCATCTGTGCACTGGTCTCTTTAGATCCCACCACAATATTTCAATCAGGTTGACTTTGGCATACAGAGAGGTTGACTTGATGTCTCCAGACTACCCAGGTTCTGTGACTGTGAAACGAGCCTAATTAGCATAGCATAGCATCTTTATTTATAATGCACTTTACATCCGACAATGTTAGCCAAAGTGCTACAAATATAAAACAAAGAGAAAACAGTTTACATATAGAATATCTTAAAATTAAAAATAATATAATTAATAAGAAACATATTAAGAAACATCAACAAGTCCTGCTGTGCTGAAAGCCAAGGTGAATAGATATGTTTTAAGACGTGATTTAAAAACAGATAAGGAAGGCGCCTGTCTAACATGTAAAGGCAACTCATTCCACAATTTTGGTGCTGCCACAGCAAACGCCCGATCCCCTCTGAGTTTACGATTAGTCCTGGGCACGCTTAGGAGGAACTGGTCTGTCAACCTGAGGGACCGGGAAGGTATGCATGGATGAAGAAGCTCAGAGAGGTACAGAGTGGCAGCATTGGACAAACATTTAAAAACCAAATAAAAGTAGCTTAAAATGGATCCTAAAATGCACGGGCAGCCAATGAAGTGAATATAAAACTGGGGTGATATGCTTGCATCTACGAGTGCCAGTCAAAAGACATGCTGCAGCATTCTGAACTAGCTGCAGTTGAAAAACAGAAGATTGACTCACCCCATAATAAAGAGAATTACAGTAATCCAGCCGAACGGCTACAAAGGCATGGATTACTGTTTCAAATTGCTAATTATCATCCTTCTACCACCGCGCTTGACAGTTAATATGAGGTGTTTATACTGACATGCTGTGTTTTTTGGTTTCGTTTTTTTTTGCCAAACATGGTCCCATATGTCTAAAGAACGTTGTTCCAGAGATCTTGTGGTTTGTTCAGATGCAACTTTGCAAAATTAAGCTGTACTGCCTTTTTCTTTTTTGTTACAGATGTTTGCTTTTCTCCCGTTAACTCTTCCAAACAAGCCATGCTTGTTTAGTATTTTTCTAACTCTACTGTCATGAACTTTAACATTAACCAGCTAACTGTGGCCTGTAGAGTTTGAGATGTAGCTTAACTGTTTTTATATTTTTTTGTGCAGTTTCTCTGAGCATTGCAAAGTCTGGCTTTAGGGTGAATTTGCTGGGAAGATTGGCAACTGACTTGTTTTCCAGTTGTGAATAATCTTTCTCACTGTAGTATGATAGGCTTCCCTGTGGACAGCAACGGTTGCTTCTCTCAGGCTATTCCTTTCGCCTTTCTTCTTTGGCATTGTGATAACACAGACCTGAATGTTCCAGACCAGCAAATTGACCCAAGACAAAAAAAAAAAGAAGAAAGAGCTATTCACTCATTGGAAATAACGGTTGGAGCATTTGACCATTGCTGTACAAGCTGCCAACTTTTCTTACATTTACAACTTGTCAAACCTTTGTCCACATATCCAAAGCTAAATTCTTTTACACCGAAGAAAATAAAATATACGCCAAGACACAGCTGCAGTGTGTAGGTTATCATTCAACTTATGGTTGTCTTAAGAGCTTGAGAAAACAAGTGAACTGAAGAAGCATCTTAGGTGAACAATGAAAACATAAAGAAGTCCAGTTTTCTTCATTGTTCAAACTCTTATGACCCTAAATTAACATCCATCCAATTCAGTACCCATCCCAGCAGCCATGGGGTGAGAGCCGGTGTACACTCTGGACAGGCTGCCGGTCTATTGCAGGGCTAACAAGCCTAAATTAGCCTAAATTGCCAAAATCATTTTCTATGTTAATGTATGTATAATAGTTAATCCACCAGTATGCACAAGCTCTTTATCAAAACAGCATTTTTAATGCTAAAATATAATTGTTATGAAAGAATTTTCTAATTTGTTGTTATAACTATAGATATAGATATCAATATAGATATAGATAGCTAACGGTAGCGTTTCCATCTATGCTGACAATGTATTCCTGTTACTGTCAAACAAATTATTGGTGCATCACCAAGATGGTGGCTAGTGAAAATGAAAAGTGTACAGAATTTTACACTCAGGGTTTTGTCTGTTTTAAGCATACCACCAAGTTACTTGGAGTGTACCGGGTGTAGCTGTTCTTTTTAGTGTGGCTACTCTAGGCAAACAAAAGAGGAAATATGTGATTTGAGATGCAGCATTAGTATTTCATGGGAAAAATACAGGAAGAGCACAGTCTTCTAAGGCCAGTGTCCTAGCTATCAATTTTAGAGAAAGTGAGAATTTGCACCAAAATACAAAAGGTTCATTCTTTTCTGCTGCTATATCTCTGCAGCAGGTTTGATGAAATTTGGCCATGTAGCTTTTGTGTAATTTTGCTGACAGAAAGAGAGACAATTGGCACAGCAAATGTAACCCTGTGAGGCTCTTGTCTGCGAGGAGGAATTACAAAAGTGTCAGAAAAGGAATCAGAATTTTCTTCTTATCCCTTTATAGTTGTTGTAGTTACCACCAAGAACCAGATGTGATACTGGTGTAAAGTGTTCTATACAGTACCCCTTATATAGCCATATGCAGATATAATCACATATTAATGCAAGTTATCGCAGTGAACGAGTAAGACGGTGAAGAACGTTTGCATTAGTTCTGCTTGTCGAGTCTAAAATAAGATAAGGAATCTGTGAAGCCTCACTCTCTTTCCTATCTTGCAAATTGTCTGGGCCTAGTGAGAGGTCTGTATCAGACAGAAGGAAGGAGACAGACTTTAAGTATGAGGATCTGATTTGAAGGCAGAGGGCGTTGAAAATACACTGTAGAGAGGGCAAAGGGAATATATAGAGAAGTAGAGATAAAGAGAAAAGGACAGAAGTAGCGGATTGTAAGTTCAATATTGGGAGCTCAGTATCAATTCAGTGCATTGAGAAATGGATTAGCCTGGGATCTGTGGGGTGCTGAAAGATGAATAGGCTGGCGATGAGCCTGGACATGCATAGAAAAAAAATCCGATTTAAACTGTGGTGACATGAATCAGGAGCTTATTGGATTTTCTGGAAATTCTTTTCACTTAACCAGAGCTGATCTATGATTGTCTTTAATAGGTATTGATCTCCTATTTTAGTACATCAACACTTTCCTGCATGCCAAAATGGACAGCCAGGGCCTGCAATCTCTCAGCCTCTGTGTAAATCATTTGATGTCATCATCTTATCATCTAATAAGTTGACATCATCAGGGTATGGATTCACTGTAAAACAAACACATGGGTGCAGGAACATCCATCCACTGAGTTCGCTATAATCAGATGTCGGCAAACAGAGCGGATGAGCACTGTTGAAGATTAGCTGTTCTTCTGCAGCTGTATGTTGAAGCAGCAGAATCAACTCCATGGAAGTAAACATGACTGCTGTGACTTTTTCTGGTGATGACAGCCCAGTGACATCAGCATTTCTTCCTCTTGGGTCGCGAGCCATTTCTTATGAGTAGCAGAAGCTGTTATGACACGGACTCTACAATAGCTCTTTTTGTTTCTCCATTTTGATTGTTATTTTGTTATATACAGTAGTTATAAGACATGCTTAAAACATGCAACTATTCCAAAGGGGTCGCTTTATTACTAGTTTGGAAAAGCAGTTGCTTGCAAAGATAATGACTCAACTCTACTTTGAAGCGTCTCTTAGCATTCATGGCATTCATCTTTGTGATTTTTCTATCAGTGCAAAGACACAGATTAAATTGAGTGATTAGACTTAATATTAGTGGCTCAAAAACACAGCTTCAAAAGAATGTTGATGTAGGAACCATATCAAATTGAAGGTGCTGATATACCACTGATATAATAAGTGCAGATTCGTATGACAAACCCAGAGTACTTCTTGGTTTTCTAGCAGTGTGATTACAATAGTGTTTACCTGTAATCACTGCAAGTAATTGGAATGAACCTAATGCAAACCGGGTCAAGTATTTAAATCACTGACTCATTCACTTGGATAAATACCAAGCTTTAATGAGCCATTGTGTCCTGGTTCACTGAGCCTTCAGTTAATCTTAGTTTAATTTAGCAAATAAACAGATCACTGCACTGAGTTTCAACCTGACCCTGTTGTTTCTTTGTATTTCTGCAGGATGATGGTGTTTGGAGTGCTGACGCTAGTCCTGAGCTGGACTTCACTGGGAGCTGACCTGGCAACCGCTGTGGTAAGCTCCCTCGCTTTCTTACCCCTGAGTGACTGACTTACTTTGATATAAAATACCCTAAACTGGTCACCTCTCTTATGATACTTGATAGTTTGCAGAAACTATCTATCTATTTAAGGTATTAGCTGCTCATTAGTGGTTCTAAGCTTAAAAGCCAAGTATTTAAGCTTTATCAGGATGTTAAGGTTACAAAAATATTTATGAAATCAGTCTAAGTGACAGAGATCCCTCACAGATGCACAGAGTCATCTAAACAGGTTCTAAAACTGCCCAATCTCAAATTCTTCTGATCACAGCTATCCGTCTACCACGTCATGAGCTTTTGATCTCTGCTGTCAAAACACACGGCACTAAAAATAGACTGACAAAAGAACAAAATTGCAAACCCACACCTTCTCAGCAGCATTATACAGAGCTCAATAACCCGATTCCAATTCAAGGATTATGACAACACGAATCCAATTGCCGTATTCACACTGAGTAGGTGATTAATTTCAGTGTTTTTCCTCTCTCATCGTCCCAAGGCTTAAAAAAGCTGCGCAAGTGTTTGATCGATGTGGAGGTGAGAACTCACCGTGAAAATAGAGAGAAACATGAGACACGATGAATATCAGGTGGCTGAGCACTGGTGTTTGACTAAGCTGCCTCGGGCGTCTGTGCTATTTTTCTCAGTTTTGTTGCTGGATGTTGCTTTTTTTTTTTTTACTCAGGGCAGCAGAGGATTGTTTACACGTTTGAATTAAATTTGGAGATAATGAGCGTCAAGTAATCAGGAGTAAGTAACAGCGAGAAGTTTGATCTGTTGCACAGTGGTGTCTGGGTTTATCTTCCTTTTTATCTGCATGTTCAAGTCTTCTTTGCGAGGCTTCACTCGGTGTGGTCTTCATTTCCTGACACAATGACACTAATGGTTTCCTTTTATAGCAATGCTACGGCACACATGTATGACTAAAACACCAAAACCCCCATCTGCATCCACCGGTCAAGACATTGCAAATGCAGACAAATACAGAATTTCTCAGTAGATGATTCATCCTGTCCATTTAGTCTCCTGCACCATGACACATGCTGCGTTCAGGTCCATCTATGGTGTGTAAGGCTTATCTCAACGGAAAGACAGTACTTTCCCTTTAAGGAACTTGAAAGCATCCAGTAAATTACATGGTAATCTAACTAAAAGGTCTTCTTGTTCTACATCTCCCCTTGATAAATGAATAATATAACTTTTCATAAATTGCTTCAGAAGAGTCACGGGTACATCTTGTCCTCTCAGACGTAATGATTTTGTGTGTGTTACAAAATCATTACGTCTCACTTTTATGTAACGTGTCTGCTGGGTGTCACTGAGGCTGAGGCTGAATGAGTGATTTGTACACCCTTAAAAAATAAAGAACCTGTCTTTAGCGGTACAACAGCTTGTTCTTATTCTTATTCTTGTGGGCCGAACCTTGTAGAGCCCAGTCTTGAAACTCTGGTGACAATTTTGTACTTTATTAAAACAGCACATACACAGATCTGTTAAAAGAGTGTAAGAGTAGCTCTATTAGAAAACCATCAATATATTTTATTATTCATTCATACACTTGGAAATGATTTTGGTCAGGTTTGAACCCCGAAACATTTTGCTAGTAGATAACAGCACTAACTACTGAACCACTGTGCTGACAGTACACTGTATACAAGACAGATACAAAGTGAAACTTTTCTCGGGGGGGTGGGGGGTGGGGGTCCAGAGTTAAAAAGATTTATACATAAATTCAATAAAAAAAATTGGCATTTTATGTGAATTAACAAAAACTCAGTGAGCTACAGTAACGTTTTCTGTAATTTTAGACATTAATTTGTCATAATTTAGGGGCCATGCTGACAGATTTCTTTAAACTTTCTAGAACAGCATTACTGATCAGGTTTTTCTGATATTTAAATATCTCAGGGTTTAAATGTGTAGTTAAACTTCTTTAGATTGACAGACAGTGGAGGTCCACTCATTTATTCCACTTAACATCAAACTGTAAAATGAGTTTGACATGAAATTAGTAGGATTGATAATATTTCTTTATGTTTCTGTAATGGTTAATTAACTGCTATACGCAAGATCTTTAAAAATGATATTTTTAATACCAGTATATAATTATAGTTAACCCTGAATTTTCTGATGTACTGTTTTGCAAAAAAATGTTTAAAAATCAGAAAACATGTTTTTTTTATTAGAATGCCAAATTAGTTATTTACTTGTAGTCCTTGACAGAAAAATTACTTTTAGCTGTTTAATTTTATGCTCAATTCATTGCAGAGTTTTTTTCTGAGAAGTCCATGTGCTCAAATTTGGGTGTAAATATGTGAAATCAGTTTGCTATTAATTAATACCAAAATAAATAACAAAATAACTAATAATGAAAAATATTATTTTGACAAATTTCTGAAATGTTTTCCTTTTTTTATGACAGGTAGTCTAATAAATTCATTAAGGATCCAGTGTATAACCCTAGATGATACATTTGTGTAGATAGTCGGGATAGAAATTGGCTTTTACTGTACCTCTGTTTCTGAGAATTTATAGATAAAGTCCACCTGGGCCTTTTCTTTGCTTGGGAGTAAACATCATAAAGGCTTCGTAAAAGCAATTACATGAAGAATCTGCACTGGCTCCTCAGACATCATTTATATGTGTAAATAGGAGCTTGTGCTTATGTCGATGCAGGTGTTACTTCTTAAAGGAGATGTTTATGTGAAAGGCCCAGATTTCATGTGTGTGTGTTCCTTTATATAAATGTGATGGTTATATGCAAACTGCTTGCATAAATGTTAGGCAGACAGTTGGTGCTTGTGAGTCAGTGTGGACTTCACAGTTTTCAGTTTCTAATAACAGACTTGTAGACATCATCGTATGAAGGCATTTCATCTTTAAATGTTGATTCATTCTTTATGCTTTAATCAGGTGTCTTCTTTAAACAAATTCTTTTAGAATTTATATCAAATAGAGAAAAGCGGCAAAAGCAGTTAGAATGTGTTTATTTGTTTGCATTTTTTGATCTTTTCAGCCCTAATTCCAAAAAACAAAATTTAACATAGAGAAAGATGTGAAAGTACTCATTAATTGAAAGATCTCTTTTGAATTTACTATTCGATTGAATTTATGCAAAAACCTCATTTATAATAAAATCACTGACAGCATTTTCAGGCACTACAGACTGAACACAGGACAGGCCAACATTCCTGTTTAGATGTAATTGTTCTACACAATTTTTCAGCTCAGCGAGCCAGCTAGCACCTATGGAGAATTTGTGCGTATGTGCAGGAACGCCACACACATGGTGACCTCTTTAACTTCCACGTACCACTGCCATCTGAAAATCTTCGACCTCCTCCACCCCGACTGAGAGCTGAACTTGTGAAAATCGATTTGCCACTGCAGTCGCGCAGCTGTGTCCCACTTTAAATAAGAATGCATTTCATTGCCCTGCTCTAATGACGCGAAAACACCCACCACAACCACAGGAACTAACAACTGTTTAGTACATAGAATCTGGATTTATCTGAGTTTCTGATCAGCTTCATGTGTGACTGCATTTACAGGTGTGACTGACAGACCTGCAAGATAATCTTCACATCCTGTCTGTGTGCAGACTGCACTTAAATTAATGGCTGAATCCTTAGTAAATAAATGCATAATGAATACACCCCATTGGCAGAACTCCTAATTACCAACAGTGGGTAGTCAGAACTTTGCATTTTCTGAGATTCACTGTCGTCCCTTCAGGAATTCTAACAGACTTGCTCCTGAATTGCAGAGCTCGTCTCTAACAAACTAGCTCAGGTTTGCTGGGAAACACAGTTTGCTTTATCTCTTCTGTGTGGGGCTCATTAGCGTACCCCCCAGAGAAGGTTAAGCTACACGCAGTGTTTGTCCTGAGCCCCGGGGACATTTAGCATTCAGACGGCACAGTTCAGCGGAGACTGCCACTTGTCTTTTGTTATTTTTGCCAAGGCAGGTTTCTTGTTAGCACTTTGCATTGAATTGAAAAGCATTCCTGTTAAGATGTGTTAAAGGGGTACAAAAACAGCCGTATTCCCTCTACTGTGTCAAAAGGCGCTAAAAATGATAGCAATCACTATTCATGTTTCTGGAAAAATGTTTTAGTACAAAATATGTATAAATAATTGTCAAGCTGATTACTTTCATTTGACACACCACATCATTCCTTCTTTGAAATGTGAGTCATGAATTTTTTTGTGAGTCATGAAATGTGAACCATTCAATCTTTTTTTCTGATATGTCCTTGTTTTCCACTCTCTTTCCACTCCTCTCACATCTCCTGTTTTATTTTAGGGCACGAGTGATTTCTGCATTTCCCCTGACAAATACATCATGAGTAAAACAAAGGATGTCATCAGTGCTGGTAAGTGTGGTGTGAATAATAATGATCGTTTAATGGATTCATTATGTGACATTAAATTTGTGGCCATGGCGATAATTGATATTTAGCAAGGCGAGGACAATGATGATGAAAAAACATTTTCTGCCTGCTTTTGTGTTTGTGTTTTCTCAGATATTGTTCATTACTATCTGTACTGCAACCAGACTCTCTCCAACCCCTTCCAGCAGGTAGGAAACGGGATGTGTTGCAGAGCTCCTCGCAAAAATTGCAGGTCATAAAATGTCCACACATCTAAGCCAAAAGAGTTTTGATTAACACAAAGAAATGTTCTGTAGACATTTGAAATTAAATCTTTATCCATAAATGAGGATTTATGATGTGCAGGTAAAACTGGACACTTGCTGGGTATTTTACAGATACAATTTAACGTTGTTAAATGTTGTTATTTTGGTGGCTATGCACTTGCCATCAACATTATTAGGTACACATGTTCAGCTGCTAGTTAACAGAAATGTAAGAGTCACAGGGTGACAACTCACTGCTTTTAGGCATGAAGACATGCTCAAGATGGGCTGGTGAAATTCAAACCAAGCATCAGAATGGGACAAAAAAGGCGATTTAAGTGACTTTGAACTGTGTTGTGGTTGGTTGTTGGTGCCAGATGGGCTGCTCTGATTGTTTCAAAGACTGCCGATCTTCTGGGATTTCCCCAGACAGTCATCTCAGGGGTTTGCAGAGAATGGCCCAAAAAGGAAAAAATATCATGTGAGCAGCAGCTCTCTGGGTGAAAATGGCTTGTTGATGCCAGAGGTCAGAGTAGAATGGCCAGACTGTTTCAAGCTTATAGGACAGGAACATAGCAGAAGGTATGCAGAAGAGCGTCTCTGAGTGTACAACATATTGAAGCAGATGGGCTACAGCAGCAGAAGACCACACAGGCTGTCTCTCTTGTCAGCTGATAACAAGAGTACAGTTCACACAGGTTCACCAAAACTGGAGTATAGAAGATTATAATGTTGCTTAGTCTGATGAGTCTCTATTTTTGCTGTGACATTTGAATGGCGAGAACAGAATTTGACAAAAGCGACATGAAAGCATCTGTCCTGCCTTATATCATTACATAAGTTCCTACTGGTGGTGTAGCAGTGTGGATACTGTTTCCAGCAAGATAACACATTGTGTCGCAGAGCTCAAAAAATCTCAAACTGAGATTGAACATCACCAGACACCATACCTCAATCCAGTAGAGCACCTTGGTGGAACAGGAGATTTGCATCATGGATGTGCACTCAACAAATGTGCAGCAACTGTGTGACGCTATCATGTTAGTATGGAGCAAAACCTCTGAGCAGTTTCCTGCACCTTACTGAATGTGTGCCATGAAGAATTAAAGAAGTTCGAAGACTAGTAAGGTGTACCTAATAAAGTGTCCCGTGAGTGTATGTTTATTTTGAATTTAACAAATCTGTTCAAACTACCCACTGCATCAACATTCAAATAGACGCTTTGTCCTGATTTTTTTTTACTTTTTTAAAGGTATTAATGAGGAAATATCAAACAGATTCATGATTAAGCCTAATATTAGTTTAATTATGGCAGGATTAATATTATATTCTTTTTTATAATCAGCCCTTAAAAGACTCCAAATTTCTCCTCAAAACTCCATCTTAGAAGTTTAAAGAAGAAACTGTTACTTATTCTTTTTTTTATTTATTAAAAAGAAACTTATCTGAATTTTTTTTTTTTATCTCAGAAATGTGAATTGTGTAAACAGCATTTAAAAGACCATTTAAATACGAGCAAGGTCATTCCTGACTCATTTAAACAGACTTAAGACAGCTGTTGTTGTGGCGATACTAATCGATATTAATAGCTACAAAAAACAAATGTCGCTCCGTTTTAACAGCAAAATGCCTTCATGTCTTTTGAACTGTAATTTGCGATGCTCAGTCTTTGCTCATTTCTTTGCCCCTCAGGCTTCATCTTTGTCAGGCTTTCCCTTCGTCCAGCCCTGTCTGTCTGAGTTACATCCTAACTTCTAGCAGAGGAGTTATAAAACCACCAAGGATCAAAGACTGTCGCCATTATTTTTCTCTCTTTCTGTTCTTGCTTCCTTGATGCATGACAAAGCATACCTTAGTGTTACAAAACTGCCGAGACAAAGGCTATGAAATTGCACGTTAGATGAAACAACCTGGAGAATCTCTTCTCCTCCCACTCTTCTGAGGATCTGTGGAGTTACTCTTCAGGGAAGCAGTTTGTGGGTCACTTCACTGACTTCCCAGCTGACATCAATCAGCAGTTAAGTCAATTTCTGTAAGTTCTGGTTCACCAGACCTCAGATCTTATTATCTGGCTCTTGTAGACATGCCCCGAGGAGCACACCACAAGAGCACAGCGGCAGAGGGCAGACAAGCGTCACCTTGCCTGGTAAACAAAGTCAGCGCTCTTTTCACTGTCACACAGATAGCCAACAGGTGCAAAGTTCACAAGCAAGCTGGCAGATACAGGAATTCACACTGACTGGCAAGCAAACAAGCTTCTCCCCCCTGTTTATCTTACTCTCTTAGGTGTTTGTCTCTCCGCAGTGCCCTGCGGGTCTACCTTCCTGCCCCAGCGTAACACTGCCTTTGGCATCACTCCTGTGCCAACTCTTTATCTATTTTTATCATCTCTTCTCTTTTTTTTTTACTGTCCTCCTCCATGCACTGTCTTTGTCCTATTTTTTCACTTTATTTGGCTTAGAACAAACTCACTCAAGCTAAAGTTGGGGGAAAAAAATCAATTGAAGCCAGTCGACTGTGTAGCAGAGAGCTACTGGGCCATGGACGATCGTGTAGATCGAGAAAAAATGTCAGATCAGAGGAAAGCAATTACATTTATGTATAGTTGAGGTAATTGACCACATCTTGTTTCAATTTAACACTGTGCCCCAGGCGTGGGGGTTTCCAGGCTCGTCTTGTTAGGCTGGATGACTGTGAAGATACAGATTTACTTTGAAGATATGGCAGATTAATTGATATATGATCATACTTGAATGTTAATTTTAAAAAAAAGGCAGGAACGATTGTGTTTCAGGTAGAACAGACTATCCCATTACTCTGGGCTGAATTTGGATGCTTATTTTGCCCCCTGCTGGTGGGAACATAGATCTGTTGTTGAGATGGGATATTGTGTCTCAAGTAACCAAAATCAAAGCATGTTAAAATGAAGTGAAGAATCTGACGTTTTGACATATAAAAATTTTATTTGTATTTATATTATCATAAGAAAAAGTTGGGTTTTTAATAAAGTTGTAAAATCTGAAATCGCTGTATAAAACAGGGGGAAACACAAACTGTGATAACACCCAATACCTCCAATGAAAATTAGATTTAGCTTAGGCCAGTCTTTTTGACCATTAACCTGGATTTTCCATTTCAATAAATCCAAACCAGATCAGTGACATAAAATCAAAGCCAATTATTATGGCATTAATGTTTTTACCTATAGTTTTTGAGGCTTTTTTTAAATTACTGTACATATTACAGTACCTCTATTACTCAGCCCAAGGCTTGCTGCATTCATATGTGTTATTTGCTTGCTGTTCATTTGCTTCTGTACTTTTGTTTGCAGCCTCTGGCCATCTTCCAGAGGTCTCTGACCACCATGCAGATCCAGATCCAGGGTCTGTTGCAGTTTGCTGTACCACTGTTTCCTACGGCTGAGGTATGGCACACAGAAACACTTTTATGCTGTAGTTTGAGAAAAAAAATAAGGGCTGAAGTGTTTTTCAATGATACGCTGACCTCTCCACAGAGAGATCTCCTGGGTATACAACATTTGCTCAACTCCTCGGAGGCCAGTCTGCACCAGCTGACCGCCCTGCTGGACTGCAGGGGGCTCAACAAGGTTTGTTCACTGCATCCTAATTGGCATTAGAGAAGCACAACTAGGTCAACTTGAGAGTAAGTGGCCATTCAGGATTTCAGAGTAAAACTGAAAGTGGAACTGAGAGCAGAGAAGATAAAAGTAATTTTAAAAACCTCTTTTGTTGTTTGCAAGTTTGTTTGCACAGTGCGGTTCATGACTGCAATGCGGTTTACGTGAATGATGTTGAAGTCCCACCGAATGTGCAAGACATAAATGAAGAAAATGATGACGCACACCGGTGCACTAAGTGCTTTTTCATCTTTGGCTCATTTTGTTCCGCTGTGTAGTCAAACATGGCAGCGAGAGTACAGATAATGAGCAAACAGTTTGGCCACATATCTGTGTTCTGCATTTGACCTCTTTAGGACTACCTGGATGCAATGGTGGGGGTGTGCTATGATGGAGTGGAGGGTGTACTGTACCTCTGCCTGTTCTCCATTCTGGCAGCCTGTGCCTTCACTGTCATGCTGTGTGCCATTCCCAGGGCATGGAGACAAATTGCCTGCAGGTCAGTACATTTTCAGGCTTGTCTGCCTGCTTGAGCGCCCTCATTTTCTCATTCTGCACCATTCTCTATGTACATCCCGGTGTACCGTCTAAGCCAGCACATACCAAAGAATACTGTAATTTGAAGTTTTGTTTCCATCAGGCGTCATTCACACCGTACCCAAGAAATGCAATATCGTAAACCTTTCCTCTGATGCTCCTTTCCTAATTTTTCACTGAAGGGAACAAGATTACGATGACATGGATGAGGAGGACCCGTTCAACCCACGGGCAAGGAGATTAGGGTCTCAGAACCCTGACCACACCAACATGCACAGCTTCTGCAGCTACAGCAGCAGCATGGGCAGCCAGACCAGCCTGCACCCGCCCGCCCCGGCTGTCTCCAATGCCCCAATGTCTGAGTACATGTGAGTCAAAAAAAAAACAACTTGGGGGGGGGGAAAGTGACATCAGAAATTTGAGCCATATCCGAGTCACTTGTCTCATTTTTTTCTGCAGGAACCACACAGCTCTTTTCGGGGGAAATCCACGGTATGAGAATGTGCCTCTGATAGGACGAGGCTCTCCACCCCCATCGGTGCGTTGGGTCCCAGAGGCCAAGTCCTTCCTATGATGTCATTTCTTTCTCAGTTAAACTCAGGAAGTGGTTTTCTTAGAAATAACAGCTTATTATTTCTTTCATTTTTTTTAACTTGGTGACTCAGCTAACCTCCTTTGTTACATTTTACATTCACGTCACTTACATTTTAGTTCCGATTAAATCCACTCTTTTTAAAGGTTCTTTATAGTATTTAACCAGATACTCATGTGTTTTACACTGTGGCTTTTATTTTCTGCTGTGAACAACATACAGGAGGCTGGCTTACAGAGCCAAAGCAAGGAGAGGAGAAGTAATTTAGTTAATATTTAATATGAACAGAACATCATTTAGCCTCTCTCTCGGGATAAGGTGACACAGGCCGTAACCCATAAACTCTTTCACTGTCAACACACAAGTTTTTCTTCCTCACTGAATTAACTCAGCACCCTGCTGGGCCTCTAGTCTCCTGTTATATCACAGAGATAAAAATAGAAACATTTTAAATGAAGTTTTCATTCAGCACACGCTCCTAATAGCATGCTGTACACCATTTTACAGATCTCTAATCTGGATTTTGCTTACAGTTATAGGAAAGAAATAAGTTTTTATCCTTTTTCCTGCTCAGATGTTTTATTAAAGATTGCTTATATGTTTAGAATCTAAATTGAACCAAATTTATACATGTGTTACTGCAGTTTTAATGTATGTAATTCTTTTTAAGTTAGCCATCATTATCATTAACCTTCAACCTTTAATTCCAGCTAAAGTACCAACTAAACATGTGATATGCTCTGTCTTTTGACTCTTTAATACAACCAAATAATATGCATGTTAATTTCTTCCTCATGGCTATAACTGTACAGAATCATGCAGTCATCTTCGGCTAACAGCTTCTTTTATATATTTTTTGTTTGTTTGTTTGTTTGTCATGTGTATGTTTGTTTGTATCTTTCATTTCTATATTCCCTCTTTTTTTAATCAACTTTTGGAGATATACTCTCAGCAGTATAGAAATCGAGTAAGTCTTTTCTTCTCTCTCTGTCAGGAATAAAGTCCCTCACTTGTCCCTCTGTTCCATCTCCTATCATTTCTCCTTCACCTCACATTATCTCGTCTCCTGTGCAGTTCTCCTGTTTAGCATGACTTTTAATCTGCAACCTATTGTCCCCGTCGCAGATAGGTTCACTTAGCAAGGGTATTTCAGCCCCTGGTGTTCACAGGGTGGTACGGTAGTTGCGTCTCTGGGTACTTTCACAGTCAGCTCCTATGTGCATGCAGTCTTTCTCCGGTCATTTCGTTTTACACCTAGCACTGACACAAAAGTGTTAGCAGTAGGGATTCTGTGCACTGCAATAAAATGGATTTTACCTGGAAAGTGTTTCATACTTTATGCTATGTGTGTATTTAATGAATAAAGGATTGGCCTTTTAAAACAAACTATAGGTGATATCTAAAATATTTTACCCTGCCATGGTCTGTTATGATTTAAATGAATACTCCACTGAAACTTTGTCTTAGAAACTAATATTCAACCACTGTAGGAATGAAATCTGGCATTTAAAAGTTTGCATACTCTCCAACACAGAATTTTTGTTGATATACTAGCCAGTAGTCTTTATATACGCATATGTTCGCCAGCCATACGCTCACCTATTCCACTGCTAACACAAATACCTAGTCATCCAATCACATGGCAGCAACCCAAGATATTTAGGCATGTAAAAATAGTCAAGATGACCTGCTGAAGTTCAAACTGAGCATCCATCAGAATGGGGAAGAAAGGTGATTTAATTGACTTTAAATGTGATTTGAAAAAATTATGAACCCTCCTATTAAAGCAAAAATTACAGCCGGTCTGAAAGCAAAAGGTGCTCCAACCCAGAACTAGATAGGTGTAACTAATAAACTGTCTAGCGTGTAGCTATACTATAAACATGTACTATATATTCATTCTTCTGTAGTTTCACTTCACCTGTTTTTTTTAACCTGATCATCCATGCTTTCCCTGCTTTAAGTCCCACTAGGGGAGTCGAGAGCCTCAAACATTTCTCATGTCAGTGCCACAGTAGAGTGAATTTGATACATTAAGATAGATATTCAGTGGACTGTTCCTTTAAGCCCATTTTCCCTACTTTCTTCCATTACAAATGAGTTTTACATGTTTACATCACCACAATCTAATACAACAGACTTGTAATATTCTCTATATATGTCTCTGTGTTGGTGTTTTGTCTATAGTACTCTCCCACTATGAGGGCCACCTACCTGTCCATGACCGAAGAACAGAGGAGACACTTTGGAAATGACTTCCAAGCATAGACTTCCCTGTTTGCCCAAGGAGAGAAGCAGCATCGCATACCATCTACAAGACAGCAACATGCAGCTGATAGAAGACTCACAGAGGAAACTGTGTGGCTTCACGTCAGTCAGGACTCCAGCGTGTGGAGTCTAATGATAATGGAACAATATCTGTAATCTTCTCTCTGTTCTTTTAGCTCATTCATGACATTTCTATCCTTTCTTGGAGAACGTGCTAGACGTTTCCAAGAAGTGCTGTCAAACTTAACAAGCTCTTAATCTGTTTTGTCCTTTGATACCCTCACACGCTCTTTTAAACATATAAAAAAACCACACAAAAAAAGTTGTTTCCCAATAATGTAAAAAAGAAAGTTTAAATTCAGCTGAGATCTCTCTCTCTGCCTTTGAAATGGAGATGTGTACTAATTTTGACATCTTATATTTGAGTCTCCAAAGATAAAAGATGTGAACGCGATAGCTCATGCATCGTTATTTTCTATGTAGTGTGCTCCATGCGTGATATTCGTGAAGCACAGAGCCAGCACTGGCAGCACACAGCAGGAGTTTGTGGAGCAGTATAATTTATTTGCAGTCTCACACACACACACAAACACGCCTGCTAGTGAAGCTTTAGGAGTCTACAGAGACGAGACTACCTTGAGACCATGGCTTCTGTAAATAAGTTGTAAAATAACAGATTGTTGTCTTATTCTGTTTTATGTTTAAACTGTGCGCCATTTTTATATACTTTTTCTAGTTCTGTCCAGCAATACATAGGACCACTATTTTTTTGTATTTTCTAATGGGCCATTAATTCATACTCCCTGTATATCTAATCCAACTAATCCAATAAAGTCGTCATTCCTATTGTGATTCGGGAAGCTGTGCTGCTCTCTGATTAATGAATCCAGGTAATTACTTTCACCATAGCAAACAATCCAAACAATACATGTTTGTACCGACTAACGATGACTTTCTGTGTGGATTGGATATATGCCGTGTCATTAATACGTTTTGTGTGTTTGTTTCAGCATGTTGCACTGTACAGGCACAGAGAGTGGTGCTTAATTTTGTTTGTGTGTGTGTGTGTGTGTGTGTGCGTGTGTGTGTGTGTACGCAAACTTCAGGGTCTAATCGTAAATTGAATAAACCAGCTTTGAGTACAACGCGATGAGTCTTAATTTTGTTTTTGAGTGTTCGTGCCTGAGATCATTAAGATCTCCCTGTGCATTTAACTGAAACATATCCACATGCAATTAGTGTATCATGAACTAGTGATTCCTAGAGTATTTTTAAAGACTGCTGAAAATATGTACAATTCTTCCCAAGTAAAGGATGAAGAGGCAGGGACCAGGGTTCATTTGTACTCAGTGATGAAATTATTCGATTTTGGTTTTTTGAGGTCAGATGTGAAGGTTTCTATGAGCACATGGCTATCCCATTTTTAGTGAGCTCTATATATTTAGTTTTACATATTTGTCACAAATCTAAATGTTTCATATCATCAACATTATGAATTTATTTATGAAATCCTGTTAGATTTACACCAGTTTGTGGCTGTTGCCGGGGTTCGCTTGAGCCCCAAAGCCTTAAAAAGGTCTTTGTAACCCTGTGTGATAAAACACACTTAATTTGTCATTTAACAAATCTGATTCTTGTTGGCAAAGGTGGCTCAACCAGTTATAAGGGTCAGGGCGAAATCACTTTTTCTCACAGGTAGGTTTAGATAGCATTTTTCTGTTAATGAATCAAATAATCATTTAAAAATACATTTTGTATTTACTCATGTTGTCTTTATCCAATATTAAAATTAGTTTTATGATTTGAAACATAAGGGACAGGATACTTTTTCACAGCACTGCAAGACTGAAGATATTTTTACCCAATAACCTAGAATTCAGATTTAGGAGGAAATATCACACAAATATCAGAGAGGATAAAATGACGATGGAAATGACGAAACAATGACATTTTATATCCCAAAGATCAGGTCTAGAGAAGTCCTAACTGCTTGGTGGAACTATACAATGGGATCTAAAGGGTAATTCTAGTTTAAAATATCCCTGTTACCTTCTTTTGGTTTGGTTTATTTGTTTGTTTTTAAAGACTATAGGTTACTTAGGTTGTTTAGAAAAGTAAAAATTATGAAAGTAAAAACAACTTACTTTAGTAGGTAATTTATGTTCCCCTTTCTGCTCATTTTCCGGCTTTTCCCCCCCAGCATTAAGCCGCTTGAAATTGATTGTCTAAAATAGTAATTGCACAATTTCTACAGCAGATGTCAGGAGAGTGCAGCGGACACGGTATCTCAGTAAATATTATAGAAGTTTAGTGTTTTAAAGATCTAAAGTTTTTTTCACTACCGATCATTTTCTAAATACGCTCTGTGGTCGTAAAAACAGCTTATGTTATTATATTTTTAAACTGCCTTTTCCCTTTCCCCCTTTTATGTATTTGTTGTCTTGAAACGGTCTTGAAACGGTATGGGTTTTTTTTGTTGTTGTTTTTTTTGTGTCCCGTTTGGATCTTTAGCCATCAGAATTGTTGTCTTAAGGCCAAGAAAGATGCCAAGCGGATTTATTTTACCAAGTGGATCATCATGGCCTTGCCATATTGGTCCATTTGATTGACCTTTATTATAATTATGAATTAATTTTATTCTCGGTTGCTACAAACGGGACAGACATGACTGGGGGATAGGACAGGGAGAAAGAATGAAAGAAAGAGAGGGAGAGAAAGAAAAACAGAAGGGAGAAGAGACGGTGAGAAGGGGGGGAAGAAAGAAAAAAACAAAAAAAAAAAAAACTGGGGTCTGGGATGCGGGGCCTCCCTGCTACTGCAGATAAGGAGGTGGTCTGCTTGCCTCCACCCCAGAGAGAAGGGTTACATCTCCTGGGCCTAGGTGCGGCTTGCCCCTCTGAGGGCGGGGGTACCTGGACCTGGGATATAGAGTATGTTTGGGGAGTGCGACTGTCTGTGCAGTGTCTATTTGTGTCTGTCTACACGTTGGGTGAGTGCCGAGTATTTGGTTGTGCATATGGGGTGGGAATGCACGTTTGTGTCCGCGTGTGCCTGTTCGTCTGTGTCTATATGTCAGGTGGGGTCTTAGACTCAACCTCTCTGGGTACATCTCAGGCCCTCTAAAGTACGGAGGCCTATCTCCCCTCACCACACTCCCTGCCAGTGTTTGATACCCTCAGATGTTGGTGTGTTGGTGGTCCTTGTTGTCTGGGGCTGGGCGCTCATGTATGTACCGGCTCACTCCTGGTGGCTGATTGGCAGGGCCGGGCGCCTGTGGCCCGGCTGGGCTCCTTCCGGGGGGTGGGATGCCCTCAGGCCTCTGGCCTCTGGGCCTGAAGCTCGGTCCTCTGGCACAGCTGGCTGCCGGCAGAGCCCGCGGGCACGCCACTGCAACCCCCTCTGGCCTCTGCTCCATAGCTGCGGGGTGACCTCTCGTTTGGGGCTCTACTCAGCTCTTCCCAGGAGGGTGGCACGGTTCCCCCCCTTTGGTGGTCCTCCTCGGGTCCTTGTACTCTGGGGCCTGGATCTCCTCCATACCTGCTTCATACCCTGGTGGACGGGGCTATGGCTCCCCATACTCCCTAGCAGATCATTACATGGAGAAACCTTTGGAATACAAGCATGCTGATCCACACAGGTATGCACACAGGTGTACACACGGGTGTTCACAGACGCGGACTACACCTTTCTTGGCTGCTGCCTCAAAGCACATTGTGCGCTGTCTATCTTGCGTGCTGCACAATATCGTTTATTATTTAGTATCTACTGTTATCTACTGCTAGCTAGTTTATTGTGATGGTGCTGGGTTTTTTTTTATTATGTTGCTCTTCGTTGTTTGCTTTCTCTTCTGTTTTTTTTTCTCCATACAGGTGAAACGGTATGTCTTGAAACGGTAATTGCATAACATTTCCACCAGATGTCAGCAAAGTGACACAGAAAGGGTATTTCATACAGAAAAAGACATTTAAAAAAGGTTACCATTTTCCAACTATTCGCGTCCGTAAAATGTGTGATATTGTTTAGCAATTTGTTGGTGTGATTTGCACTTCAGGGCCACCGTACAGATCTATCTGAATGCACAATAACTGGTTTGGATAAACGCATACAGCCATTTAAAAATATTCACCATTGTTTTAAAGGTGTTTTAGAAACTCTCCAAAAGATTTATTTTAAAAATACTTAATAATAAAGGCACATCCAGTCCAATAACTGATAAATGCTCGTTTAAATGTGACTTTTTGTCTACTTTATTGTCCTTTTGAAATTCAGAAGCGTTATAAAATGTTAATATGACCCAGGTTGCTATGAAGCACTTTTACAAGGTACAGAGGGTTATGTTTGTATTTCCTTTACAATCATTGTGTAGCCTAGGATAGGAAAACTGGGAGTACACATGCCATGCCATATTATTTATTTATTTATTTATTCACCCAAAGCAATGAAAACCCGGACTAGAGGGTTTTATTTTATAATCGGATGTACTGGTGTTTACAGTAGCTGATTTGATATTGCCGGTGTTCCGCGAATCTCCAGGGACAACACAGCACGCGCGAACGCAGACGCGCGCGCGCGTAAACACAGGACACGGAGCGGAGAGGAGCGAGGACAGACACAGAGAAGTGCGAGTAGCAGGTGAGCTGTTGCTGGTGCTGCTGTTACCTGCCGCTACCTTTAACTCTTTGTCTGGCTAAATTATTCCCGTGTTTCCCGACCCGCTGCGTGGAAGATACCCACCGACGCGCTCTCGAGGACACAAAGAGGAAGCGAGTGAGAGAGTAGAGTCGGTCGGTAGTTGTAGGAAAGCTAATGTCGTTGAGTAAAAACGACTCGAAGAGATTGTTAGCTCGCCAGTCGCGCTTGTTACTACGGACAAGCTACAGCCAGTGAGCATTAAAGGCAGAACCCGGGTATATTAGTAGATGTTAGGTGTGTGCGGTGTGCTGCAGGTGCTTTTTTTTTTCTTAAAGAGTAGGTGGCATGCAGGTAGCGACGGGGAGCGGGATGGTCCAGTGCCCCGTTTTCTGTTGATGCTCGCTATCCTTCAGGCTGACCGAAAGTGAACATGAAGGACACCGGAGAGTCAAAGGACCACCAGCTAACTGTGAGTTTCAACCTATGCTTTTTTTAATGATATTTTTTTATTGAGCTCTAACACCTTTATTAACTTTGTCAAATGAGTTCGCTCTGTTGGTGAGTAGTAGAAAACCATCACCATTTAATACAAACAAGCTCATAAATTTTCTGCCAGTTAACTGAACACTCGGTGATCACTTCATTAGAGTACACCTGTAGGCTGCAGTCCTGTGAAGTTTGCCTAAAAAAATGCCTGTATTTTTTGTTGAATGGCATATGCACTAAAAGGTGGCTTCACACTGGATACCAAATACCACCTTTTATATATAAAAAAAAGCAAACAAACAAACAAAAAAAAACCATCCTATTCACCCCTAAGTGAGCTCGGCATTAAAACATATAATTTAATTAAACTAAAATATATTAGCGGCATCATGGAGTTAGCCTAAGCATAGTTTATTTTTAGGTTCTTGTTCTTCTTTCTAGTGGTTTCTTCTTGAATTCCTAACCATTTAAGCTGATGGCGTTTATAGTGAATGTTCAATTTTCTTTTATACCACCTGCATTGCAGCCCTTACCTGAATTATTGAAGTGGCTGTTTCAGTTGCCCGGCCTCTCTTGTCCCCCATGTAATACACCTTCTACATGGTGCTGATAGAGAGAGGACCTTCTTATTTCTATTTGTTGCCTAGGTGAATCCAAGGTGGATCCACATCCACTATAAAAGCCCTTATATACATGAACGTCATAGCACATTTGTTTGAATGCATATGAATGCAGCTCATGTGCCACCCCTGTGGATCTAACACACTGCTGGTATTGCTACACTCTGTTTTCATCCTGTTTTAATTCAGTCAGAGCTTTTCTGCTGATCTCTAAATCATGCAGACAGATTTAGACTAACAGTAGGAGTCTGAATGTGCATAATGCTGTCGTATTACAATGCTCCACTCATTAAGCTGTTATGTGTCTGCCAAGTGCCATCCAGTATTCATAATTTAGACTCTAAAACGACAGCTCTGCATTTAAAGTGATATTTTGAGTTTCCAGTTTACCTACCCTGGTTGAATTGGGGTTGTGAGAGAGAAAAGACTTAAAAGTTAGAAGATCCTGCATTTTTCCTAATTATTAAGTTAAATGGTGAAAAAAATGTGTTTGACATTTGAAAGATTACTCATGCAATTTATGTGTTTCATTTTCATGAATTTGGGTTATTACTAGGATACATCTTTTACAACTCCCTTAATGCAATATAGCAGTGTATCATAGTTCCCCTTCCTACTTATATTCGCACATCTTTATTATTCTAAGTCACATTTCATCTTGAGGGATTCTTTTTTTTATCCTGCACAAAGCCAATCCTGAGCCGTATTGAACATTACTCACCTGCTTTCTTCATTCCCAAAACCATTGTAATGTTCAAAATCAGCACAGCGTGCGCTGCATCTGATATATGAGCCAGTTTTTTTTCTTATAAAATGCTTTTCTGTTGAAGCACTCTAACAAGTGACATTAAAGCATTTGTAAAAATTCAGTTGAAACTACAGATAAAACCTTAGACATGTTGTCTTATGTGCTGTCAGTGTCATTTTCTTAGATATGATGTCATGAAACCGAACATATCCAAGTTGATTACATTCAGAGTTTGCTCTGTTTGCTGCAGGTTGCCTTGAGAATCCGACCCCTCAGCGATGCTGAGCAGGAGGAGGGGGCTACAATCGTGGCCCACAGAGTGGACGACCAGGTGAGACATTGGTCTTTTAATTTTTCATTCTGCATGTGAGTGAGTGATGGGGTGGCTTTGTGTGAAAGAGGGATACTGTGTTCCTTCCTGCTTGTCATGAGACTGCACAAATAAGGTGCCTACAGGGACCTTTGCAACATCAGCATCTCTTTAAAAAAAACAAAAAAACAACCTAATTTATAAAGCATACATCATAATGCATATGTATATGAATGCTGCAAGATTCAGACTCAAGTAATAAAAAGCTCCTTAAAGGTCTTAGACTATGTGCTTCATATATTTTAAAATTTTCACCTTTATTTATTTAAAAAAAACATTACACGTGCGGTTTTAATGTCACTTGCTGTAGTTATAAGGACTGTGACACTAACAAGCACTAACCCAATAACATAATTAAAATCAACTTGTACTGGTCTGTCAGCAACTTCAAAGTAGCTTCATCAAGTCATACATTGTAAATACTGACATATGCTTGTCGGAAAGAGAAACAGGGGTTAGTTTTAGAAAGTAATGCATACAAAGGTTAATGGTAACTGTGAGTGTGTGCTTTGCACTAAGTCATGTATACGCACCACACCAAGTCGTCTTGTAGATTTAAAAAAAAATAGTTGGTGTATTGTTCTGCTTTTTGTTGTACAAATTAAATCAGGTACACATGTTTTAACAGAAGTGTGGTGCAGTTTCCCTCTGGTATCTTTTAAGTCCAGAAAAAAGTATCTCTGAAGTCCAGTAGTGCCCACACAGCTGTAACATAAAGACTGTGCCGCTCCAATTACTGAGGTCTTGAAAAGGTCATAAAAAGCATTGATTTGGATTTTCATAATGGTGCAAGAACTTTGTGACGTGAATGGCAACAGAGAGACGCCTAGGGCAGCAAGTAGTAATTATTTCTATTTCTGAATCTGTCTGATGCTTATGAAGTATTTTTCAGCCACCTAGTCATTGGAAATGAGTAGTTCACCAATTAGCAGTGCACTTCTTCTGTAGTGTCAGACAAATGGACAATGGACAAATGCTTATGCCTATTTTTATTCCACTAATACTTTTATCTTGCTAACTTAGCGCCTATATTAACCATGATGCAATTTGACAAACAGTTTAATTGGAAAGTCTTTTTCTGTTTTGCTGTTTCTATAATTTGAATTTCTTTGGCTTTTACTGTTGGTCTGACAAAACAACACATCTGGCTTTAATATGAAAACAGCCAGTACCGGCAGCCTCATGCTTGGTTCTATTTGTTTCCACTGTGGTCTTGTTTCAGTTTTCCACCAACTTGTTTGACATTACTTTCCAACTTATTTGACAAATAAGCAGCTTTGAATGGAGCTATTACACTAATTGTGTTTTCCATTAGAGTAAACCATGACTAGAATGACTCAGAATGAACAGAATGTAGATTGGCTATCATGGCCATAGCTGTTCCCCATAGCAATGAGTTTTAGGCATATTTCATAAACTACAACCAAAACTTGATTTTTCTATTCATTTATTCTGGCAGTGAAATAGAAAAAGAAACTGGACTTGGTTTGCCGTCATAGACCAGGTGGCCTTTTTCCCAATGAGCATAGTATTTAATGAGGTTGCTACCATGTGACCTTTCATATGAGAAGGACACATTGCGTGTGCAAGTCCCTTGAGGACCATTTTCACCATTACGCCTCACATTTGAGCAGGTCCCTCTTCGAGATCATTTAGTAGATTGTGCAGTGGTGATGACGGTAGTGCAAACGATAATGAACATCGTGACTGGGAACCTGCTGAGGTGTCTCCTCACATAGTGTAGGCTGATTGAGGCATTTGTAGGCCTGCTGGTGGTGGGAAGCTTCTCTTAACCAAGACAAGAAAATTAACAGTAGCAACAGATGACTCACCACAGTAAAACAGTGAGAAGTGTTTGTGGAGAATGTTATATTCAATAAAGGGTATGATTAGTGTTTTTTCATGCTGTTGAGGGAATTTGCTAGAAACTCATTATCCACGATGCTGGTATATCACTTGTTTTTCTTAACGTAAGTAATTTAATCACAGCTTAAGGACAACATCAGCACCAGTCTGGCATGACATCATTAAAATTGGCTTGGACTCAGGGGATTAGTGCATAACACCAGGAAGGTAGATATGGTGCTGACACAGCCACTATAATAAGGCTCAACCAAACCTCAGCTAGAAAAAAATGTTTCCTCTTCAGCTTGACTCAGTGTGTTGATTTCACTCCTGAATACCACAGTACATAGTTTATTATATCTGAAAGTGCTGATGTGTGGCGTCTTTGAGGTTATGTCAGGTTCACTTGTACACGTTCACAACAAAGGATTAGTGGAGCTTACGCTACACACTTGTTATCGAGACAGTGGGATTGTTGGGATCTGTTTTTTTACCTGTGGGCTTACCTGGGCTGCCTTGACATGAATGGAGGGGATATTGTGAGATAAGGTCACATCCTCACAGTGGATGTGGTGGGATTATATTGCACGACAGGGCTGAATCTGTTTACCTGTAGCTGTCACTCCTGTGGTAGTCATCACATACAGAGAAATAAAGGGTGATGTCTACACTACATCTTAAATCCTTTATAGACAGCATATTTTTGCAAGCAAACAAGACAGTGCATATGTTACTTTGTTGGTAAGATGGTAAACATATGGCCCAACGGTAGTGCTCAGACAGATTAGCAGAGGGCTGGTGGCTGACTCGACGGACTGGACCAGAGTACCCAGATCTGGCTGTCCTGGCAGAAAGCAGACAACTTGGAAGCTGGCTAAGCCTGTGGAGATGAGCTCATTGGATGAGTTTTAGCTCAGGTTAAGCCTTGTGCCACCTGCTCTTTTTCTCTCTCAGGCTTACTCTTCCCCCAGAGACAGCCTGTAGGGATCTTCATGGACCACCTGCTGCACTTACACTTAATGGGCTTTTCTTGTCCTTGAGTAAGTAGTAAACTAGCCAGAGGTGTAGTGGGTAATATATGTGAATGGGATCTTAAATGTTGCAGGTTTTAGTCACTCAAGAGCATAATAATCTAGTGAAGTTTCAGCATAGAAAAGAGACTTTTATCCCTATCAGAAAAGTAGTGGTAATTTATCTGACTGTACTGTACCATCACACCATCACTGCCTGACACAATGGTCATTGGGAAACAAAGAAACCTTGAATTATTAAGACTGGCTACTTTCAGCTCTTTCACAAGGGATCAGTATAGCAGGCTTCTCCACACATTTGATCTTGAACTTTAACTTTACCTTCCTGATGCAGCCTCCTCTGGGAGGATTTATGTCTGCTCCCGGGACTGTTCCAGATAGCTTTCGTTTGTTAGGTAAATGTGTAAACCACTACATTATGGGACCACTGAACTAATGCAACCGGTGTAGCCTCTAACACTATGGACATTGAGAATCAAAGAAACGTTGAACTGTTGAGGGAAAAACTAAATAGCCTAATTCAACTTAAAAACAATAATTTGGCATAATTTTTACTTCAAAAGAGACTATTCGGCATATCTGACAATTGGACATAATTGTTACTTCTAAAGAGAATGAGAAACAATTTCAAAAAACTAACCTAACAAACAAGCCTAGGTGTATTCGTCTTTGCTAATGATGATATAACACAAAAAAGATAACAGCTCTTGCCACAGATGATAATATAATTCCTATGGTCTGCAAATATTTTGTTTTTTCAGACAGGTTCTGGTGAGTAGCAAAAAATAATGTAACACATCAACTTTTAAATGCTGTTGGAAACCAGCTTTTAGAGTGCCATGTGCTCTCTATTTTTAAAAAAATATTTGTGCTTCAGATTTCTAATCAATAGTTATTGACATTCACATACTGAACATCACTAAGAAGAAACTGAACCTGCAGCAGACAGTATTTCCATTACCATCTTAATGTAATATACAAACAGAGGTGAGAGGTCAGTCCTTAAGAGGCTAGCACTAAGGCCATGTTTACCCCATAAGGTCTAAAGATGGTCACTCAGCCTTGTGAACATAATTACTTAGGACATTTTCACTTAACAAAGTCTGATGTGACATTTTAATGGTTAAACTAAAGTGGTAGGTAGAGTCATTGAAAATACATTTAATTAGGGATGGGTATCGTTTAGGTTTTATCCGATATCGGTGCCAAACCGGTACTTTTGAAACGGTGCCGGTGCTTAAACGGTGCTCAAACCGGTGCTCAAACCAGTGCTTAAAGAATGGAGAACACAAAATTGGTCCTAAAACCTCTCATGTTCAGCTGTTTTTTTTTGTAAAAAGATAACAATGTTAGCCTTTTCTGCAGCTATAGGGCATATATGGTATCACTCTTGGCTGGAAGCAGTGCTTAAACAATGGAAAAAACACAAACTTTGTCCAAAAACCTCTCATGTTTAGCTGTTTTCCACTTTTTCTTTGGTCATTTTAGTCTTTTTGGCCAAGGTGAAGGGAGTATCTGCCATCAAACAAGAAGACAGCTGCATGTAACTACGACGGTGTTTGCTAGTTCACCTTACATGCATTAATTTAATAACGTGGTTAGCCTACTCAGCGTAAATTACACACGAACAACATTAAGCTACTCACGCAGAGAAGAACGGCTGCTGCTGTCATCATCATCCGTCATCATCAAAAAAAAAAGAAACAACGAAAATCAGCAAGCTGAGGAACCCATTTCAGTTGAAGTTGAGATGAAGGGTGTCTTGCAGCCTCTAAATAAACAGGTGGGATAACACATGCTGTTAAGTGATCAGGGATCACCACCTATGATGTGTCCTTGTCTGAGAAGAGAGAGTAATACGTAGCACTTAGCTAGCTTGCCTATAATAGTTTAGACATTTGTCAGACACAGGAGTGGAGACATTCGCTCTGGTGCTTTGTTCAATACAACCTAAAAGTGACCATACCATACTAGGTGTCCTCAGCACTACATTTCATTGAACATGGGAATCTCAGTCAAAGCCTTATTTCTGTGCCTGTGTCCGAATTCAAGCACTGCAAAGGAGGCATCACCCTGTGGCTCTCTTCAGCAATTCCACTTTACAAGCTGATTATTTTTACAGAGTAAATTAAGAAAAACCTTTTGCACAGATCCCTTATAAATGTGCAGTTTATATAAAAACTGAATCCATTTTCAAAGGCAGAGCCAGAAAAGGAATATCAGGAACATTAGTACATAAATTCATATACATGTATGTAAAAATATCTTTTAGTAGAGTTGAGTGTTTGCGTCACGCACCATGTGTCTTAGCCTTTGGAGTTGTAAGGCAAGTTTTTGGCCAGGCTGGTCTGTCAGCACACAGAGGGGAATGCTTTATGTTGAGGCCTCATCTCCATAGAGACACCTAGACAAGGTCACGGCCATTGTTTGTTTTTGTTTTCTGTTTTTGTTTTTTTCATTTCTGTTCCTCAAAATTACAGTCCAACATTTGTGAGAATAAAGGAAACGTTTTGGAAGAAGTTTACAAAAACTGTGGATTTTTCCTTGTTGCTTTTCAGTCAGCAGGTGAATTGTCTGCATCAAATACGTTCTTGCATTCATTAGTGGAACATCTGTACAGCTTAGCTTGTCTGTGCTTTCTGCACTGCATTTCATGGGTATGTGCAGGGATTCCCATGTACTTATATATCGGGTGTTCTAAAGAAAATTCTCAGGGACAGGTTTTGTCTCTCATGTTCATCTTTATCCTGAAGAGAGAGAATGTCAGCCAGAAGGCAAACAAAAATGTAACCTTTTACCTCCTGCTTCCTTTGTAAAGATCACGTCCTTTGAGACAATCAGCAGCATTCAGCTTGGTCCAAGCACAGGTCAACGTCATTACAGTATGCCCATTAACTGGCAAATTTTCTGCCTTTGTGAACTACGAAGCACGTAACCTCAAGTGCTCAGTATAGAGTTTCCGACATCCTCTACGCTGGCCTGTCAGTGAAAGAAGATTCAAATTGCCTTCGCATTAGAGACTGTACTGTAATTAGCCCGGTTTAAAAAAGCAGCACCCTAAGAAAACAGTGTAGTGTAGATTAGAAAAGGTTTGCACTGCAGAATACAAAAGTGCCAGCAAACAGAATGCTACATAGGACACTCAGTGACTGATAAAATTGGTCAGGTAGCCATCCTGACATTAATTCAAGATTCTTTATTGTCACTATGCAGTCACATAACAAGCTTCTGTGCAGTAGCTCTTAGCTGAAAACAAACAGTATTTAAAACACAAACACACAATAGGAAACTAGTAAGACTGCAGGATTAATTAAAAATGTGGAAAATGTGATTCTATATGTAGCATGCTTACAAGTCTCAGTGCCATGCAGAAGATATACTCAATAAATATGCCTAATTAACTTGCTCCCTTATTGTTTCTCCACCCTCTGTTAATGGAAATGTTCTCTCCAACAGCACATTTGCTAGCCTATTTCTAACAAAAACGGGAAAAAATGGCACACTTTGTCTAGGTGGAGTGTTTTTATGAGGCAGACTGTTTGAATAGCTTCACAGCTGCAAATAGCATACAGCGAAAGTGCTAGGCACAGGAACTGAACTTAAAATGGCAACAGTGGCACCACAGAGAGCAGAGGAAGCAGTTTGGGCCAGACGTGGAAAGTAGACCTACTTTTTTGTTTTTCTTCAAATGTGGGTTAATGTGTCAATCCAAATAGACAGCCTGTTCCAGAAAAGTGGATAATCTTTGCTTTCCTTAGTCTCACACCTGACCTCGAGTTAGCTTTCTCACTACACCCTCCTTTGGATCGTGCATGTTTGCGTGTGCTGTGAGTGATCCCTCTCAGTGCCCTCTCATCATGCGCTCTCTAAAGGCAGGGCCATAGATGTGCTCGCTTTAATAGGTGACAGGCAAGAATTTGTCCATTGTGGCAAAACTATTAGGTAAAAAAGCTTTTACACAATGGCTGAGATAACTCTAGCCAGAGCTGAAAAAGCAATAAATTTAAAATATCAGTTGTGGAAGAGTCAAATTTTTGAGTGGGAAGAGAAACAAGTATGCCAAAAAAGACTGAGGGAAATAAAAATAGGAAGAAAAGAGATTGTATTTGAGATGGACAGATTTTCAGCTAACCATTACAGGGTGTTTACAAAGAATTGCATGTCTGGGTATTAATGATCTAGTGGGAACCAGTCTCTATGGGGGCTTTTACCGTATTACTACAGTCATAACAACATGTTGTCTCTCTGGTGGGGCTCATCCATGAGACTGCCTTTCCCGAAAATTGCCTACATTGGACAATTAAAACAAGAATCAGAGGAAAATGTTCAATCATAGCACTGAGTCAGAGAATAGAAAACTTACCTTTTCTGCAAGGATGGTAATTATGAAAAGGTGATGTAGGTGAGTCATGTCTCCATTTATTGTGTAGCTTTAAGAGCTGCACAATAAATGTATTATATATAAGGATGGGTATCGTTTAGGTTTTATCCAATACCGGTGCCAAACCGGTACTTTTGAAATGGTGCCGGTGCTTAAACGGTGCTCGAACCAGTGCTTAAAGACTGGAGAACACAAACTTGGTCCAAAAACCTCTTATGTTCAGCTGTTTTTTTTTTTGTAAAAAGATAACAATGTTAGCCTTTTGTGCAGCTATGGGGCATATATGGTATCACTCTTTTGTGTTTGTGTTTTTTAAATAATGGAAAAAACACATACTTTGTCCAAAAACCTCTCATGTTTAGCTGTTTTTTTTGTAAAAAGATAACAATGTTAGCCTTTTCTGCAGCTATAGGGCATATATGGTATCACTCTTTTGTGTTTGTGTTTTTTAAATAATGGAAAAAACACAAACTTTGTCCAAAAACCTCTCATGTTTAGCTGTTTTCCACTTTTTCTTTGGTCATTTTAGCCTTTTTGGCCAGGGTGAAGGGAGTATCTGCCATCAAACAAGAGGACAGCTGCATGTAGCTATGATGATGTTTGCTAGTTCACCTTACATGCATTAATGTAATAACGTGGTTAGCCTACTTAACGTAAATTACACACGAACAACATTAAGCTACTCACGCAGAGAAGAATGGCCGCTGCTGCTGCCATCATCATCATCCGTCATCATTTCTGCTACACTGGCAGGGCTAGGGACCAGGAGTCTCCTCTTCAGGTTCTTGGGGGATGTTGCTAACTCCGGGACCGATAACAGGCACCACACCCGCAGAAGATGTGCTCGGTGTGAGGTCTCGCAGCAAGCTATCAAATACGGTGCATTTCTCGGCTTTTAAAAAAACACTATGCGTCACCAGGTTCGTCGTCAGATTTGAGGTGTTACCTCCTTTGCACAGTATCACCTTAAAGCACTTGTTGCAATGTGAGTGAAGTTGAGTTGCCCCCCCCACCTTATTCAAATCCAACAAAAGTGGTATCAAACGTTTGTGCTACCTTTGTGCTGGTTTGTGCTGCAAAAATGTTCTTTTGTGCCGCTATCATTTTAAAGATATTAATAAAAATTTCTAGAGGTCACCGGAGGTCAACCAGCCCCCCCATATTAATGGAATCAAACAAAATTGGTGTCAATCAGTTGTGCTATGTTTGTGCTGCTAAAATTGTAATTTGTGCTGCTTCTGTTTTAAATATATTAATGAAAATGTAAAGGTCTAAGGTCAACCAGCCCCCCCACATTACCCAAATCAAACAAAATTGATGTTAAACGTTTGTGCTACATTTGTGCTGGTTTGTGCTTCAAAATTTTTCGTGTGTGCCGCTATCATTTTAAAAATATTAATAATATTTTATTATTAATATAATAAAATATTCCAGACCAAAAAGCACCAAAATGTGCACTGCTTTTTGGTCTGGTTACTACTAGGGCTGGGTATCGTCACTGATTTCTAGAATCGATTCAATTCCGATTCACAAGGTCCCGAATCGATTCGATCCACGATTCGATTTAATTCGATTCGATTCGATTTAAATCTGGGAAATTTTGACAGTCAGAAATATTATAATTCAAATCAGTACATTTACATATTTTTGTATCAATAAAAAGGAAGCTGACACACGCAAGACTTTATCAAAGGTGTGAGCATCACAGCAGATGCCTTTGTGTCAAAGTAGCTGAAGATAAAAAACAGAAAAACATGAAGGTGATTTTCCTGGCCTGGGATTTTATAAAAATATTCTGCAGTACATCAAAAACGAAAGAAAACCATTAATCAACATATGAACATTACCTCTGAAGTTACAGCGGTTTTATTAGAGACACGGTTAAGCGTTTTGCATTTTGAATAATTTTAAAAAGTTTAAATTTGTTCAGTATTGAACAGCAGAAATGAGGTTTTCTTTTCGGAAGAATGTAAAAGGGAAAAAAACAGCGGCTGACAGCGCTGTAAACTACGGTAGACTGGTGCGTAACAAGCAAGCGAATAATGAAGAAAGGGAAACTGTTCTTGAAGTACAGAGAGAGAGAGGGGGGGGAGGGAGAGAGAGAGAGAGAGAGAGAGCTGTGCATCGCGGTGGAAGCAAAACAGTAAAAGTCAGAGTGAATTCATGACGATTTTATGTGAATCGTTTGGATCTTCTTTTGCTGCTGGTTCGGTCAATATTGTTTGGAGAGAGATCAAACTAACAGCTTTAGAATCGGCGCAAAAAGGGCGTAAACACAAAGCGCGGACCCGCCGAAACATCAGGATCAGCGAGCTGTCGGCTTTCAGCCCCAACCGTGAGAAAGGCGACATCTAACTGATTCTGATCCGCGGGTCGCACTGTGTGTTTAAGTCTATGTGCAGAATCCGTGTACCTGCTCTCATTTACTGTCTTAACTGTTTGGTGGTTCTTGAAATTTTGTGAGATGTCACCAAAGATTCTGGCATTTCAAGCAAAATAAATTTATATTAAAAAAATCGATTCAGGATTTAAATGAATCGATTTTACGTTATCCAAGCCAGAATCGATTTTAATCGATGAATCGATTATAAAAACCCACCCCTAGTTACTACCGTTTATGTCTGGACCGGTGCTGGTACCCATCCCTAATTATATATGATGAAAACATCATTTTTATCACCCCTAAACCATAAAAGCCTGAAGGGGTATAGTCGTCACCCAACTTTGCGAACTTGATTAATTGAGAGGGAGCTGACGTAGGAATTTCAAATTGATACCATAGAATCTACTGGGTGGATGATGACCACTGATAACGACCGGTATTTTTTCCTTTTAATTCAAATACAATGGATTTTTTAAAAACCCTTTCATTTGCATTGTTAAATTATTAAGTATTACCTAGGAACTCAACTGAAAACCCAATATAGAGTAAGCTAAAAAACTCTGGTTGATTTAGTACAGTTGTGCTTCCTGAGCTCACCCAGAAGCTTTTAACAATCTAATTTGCATACTGACATTTTTAAAGGATGTTCAATTTAGACAGTTTGTCAACTCCAAACTCCACTTTAGTTTTTTTTTTGTTTGTTTGTTTAATGAACTCAACACTTTCATGGGGCTGCTTACAGTTTTTCTTTTGCCTATACCTCTTTAGTACATTCAAGCTTTCAGTTAACTTCAAAAAAGAGAGTGGAGTGTATTTTTGAAACCTTGGAGAAAGTTGATTGTCTGCTATGCCTCCAAAAAGGACTTGGAAGAAGTAATGGTTTCTTTTGTGTTTTACACGGACAACATCTCCTTCTGTCATGTCATGATGGTAGCAAAATTCACTGAAAGGCTGAAAATAGCATGCTGTCGAGCACCATTTTGCTATTACTGTCATTATGTGTGAACATGGGTGTGAAGTTAACTCAGCTCTGTACTAAATGGACCCTTGCACAGCTTGCTGCTGCCTTCATCTGGAAGGATCCTCCAAAGGCCATTACTCACCAACATGTTTTTTCAGCTTTTATTCTATTATACTAGAAAGAAGGAGAGTCATCTTACTCCTGTGATAATTCCTTTTGATAATTGTAACAGTCATTACAATGAAACAAATGAGGAACAAATAACAAAGCAAATATACACACTTAAAAAAAATGAAGTTATTTTACAGTGTTTGTTTGTCCGGTCTGTTTATTATTAGAGGTTAATCTGCTATGGATGATCCACATCATCTTTGTCAAAAAGCAGAACATCAAAGGTGTAAATGGAAAAATGCTGGCATATTTATATCTGAAATCCTGGCACACAGAAGACTTTTACCATTTATAATATATATATATATATATATATATATATATATATATATATATATATATATATATATATAAGAAAGGAATGGAGAAATCTGTGTACAGGTCAGTTTTAATTTTTCTGATTTCAATTGGAATTGATTTTCATTCAAATGTTTCCTTTTTATCCTAAAGAAATAATCTTAAAGTTGACTCTTTAAGTTCTCCGACACATGATAAATGTGAAGCTAGATGTTAACCCATATCAACCTCGGAATTGTAGCTTGTTTCTGTGTAGTATGTGTTTGAGTCTGCGTCTGTGTGTTATTGCCTGGATAACTGGTGATTGCCCTAGTTTGTGTGTTATGCCAGACCTCCGGCCCTTGGCCTTGAGTTTACTTCTGGCCTTTAAAAAGCCACCAGCCTCTGGCACAGCGCTACTATGGGTTTCTGCCAGCTGGTGTACTCCTGGATGTTTGTTTGTGATGGTACCACGTTGTCATGTAATAGCTTTTCTGGTAATCAGCCTAATTACCTCTTGGCGTTGAGTTTACTCTTTTGTCATTGTCTTCTGTTGGCTTGCATGTTATCTCCCAAACATGACATTTTTAACACAAGAAACAAAATAAAAGTGGTTAATGGGTTGATTGTTTTATTTTAGAGTATAATTTATGACAGTGTGAAGATACTTGACATCTTCACACTGAATTGTGATCTGGATGTTTAGTGAATTGCTTTTTTGGATGACAGATTGCTGCATTGTTCTTTCAGTCCTTTTTAACAATCCGTGCCTGTGCTGTTTAATAATGCATCTGTGCTATATAAAAAAGAAATGATGGGAGTGATGAGTGAAGCGAGGAAAATTGGAAGTTTAAAAGGGACAAAATGAAGTAATTTCTCTCACCCAATTCTTCAGCTTAAAAGACGTCTTGCTGCATTGTGCAAGAGGCTGAAAGTACTATTGCGTGTATTATTGAACATCTCAGTCGGAATTACATCTGACTGTAATGATTTGGCCTTCGTTAGCCACGGCCAGACATCTTATATAACATCAAATAGAAGAGCAGACCTTGCTATCAGGCACACTGTATCAGGTATACTGTGATCCAGCACACACCTCCAATCATAGAGAGCCTCTGAAACGGGATATACAGTAGCATTGTTGGGGTGCAGAGGGCAGTGCCGAGGGTTTCTATCAGATAACCAGCTGCAATTGTGCCCGTTGGATTTTCCAAAGCTTTGGTTGCGTTGCTGACAGAGCAGCTTGAAAGGTTGCCTTGTAAAGGTCACAGCTTAGACCCGCTTGCATTCTTTTTCTGATCTCAGTCCTTTTATTCTTCTTCAGTATTCTTGACACAGCATGTAGATGGCATTGTTAAGCAAATCTACTGTTATGTGATTGTGCAGCCAGAAGATATTAGCAGGGACTACTGAAATACACACAGAGAGCAGAGTCGTCACACAGAGATTAATACATTTATTTCATATTCTGACGGGTACCTGTCCTTTAATAAATAAAGAGATGAATACCTGCATGACAATAAAAGGACTGCATTGTAGACCTAATGTGGCTGGCATTTCCTTTTTCTGCCAGTGGCTCAGTTGAAGTCAGCAGGGAGAGTCTTTAAACATATTAGCAGCTCTATTTTAGCAGACATTTCAACTGCACTTTTAATTTATCTGTCTCCTCTCTGGAGGGGAGAGGGAGGGGAAACTGAAGGACAAAGGAGGGGGGAACAACTAAGCTGTAGTGCCTCTTCACCTCACTGTACAATACCTTGTGCAATACTTTTTGTAAATAGTCAATGGTGCAATAGACCTCAATACTTGAAATGTGCAATTCACTTGTATTTTTATTTTTATTCCTATTTATTCTATTTATCCCCTTCGTATATTTTATTTATATTTGTCTCTGTATTTATATATGTATGTGTATGTGTGTGTGTATATATATATATATAATATTCTGTAACTGTAACTTCTGTCGGTGCTGTGCTTCTTGTCATAGTGGGAAAGTTCTTTCAGGGTGACCACAATCTATCACAAATACATCTTTTCAAAGCATGCATTACGAACTGTTCACATAATTTCCTTAGGGATTAATAAAAGATTCTGATTCTGATTAAGGGATGTTACCTCATCAACACTGAAGCCAATTCACTCTAATTCAGACAGCATCTTAACATTTTTGGTGTCAGTTCTTTAGATTTCTCATCTGTGCTATCTTTGGTTATTGCGTCAGTTGTTGCTGCTTCATTGATGTATAAGGTTTTTGTTAATTAACCTTAAAATATCTCACAACATTTCATCAGGTTTTCCTTAATTTTACCTGCTAGCAATGCACTACACCAAAGCCTGAAAATAATTATACGATTAGTACAAGACAGGAAAAGGGTTTTGCTTCTAGTGTAGTGTTTTCAGATTTTGCTTTGTTATTTTCTTAGTGACCCTAACCATTATCTAGGTGTAATGAAATAGTGCTTAGAAAACTGGTTGATCTCTAGACTTCTGACTTTTGTTTCCCGTCTTGGCAGCATTTTCCATTTGGCACATGATAGGGAGAAGCAACCAGGGCTGGCTCGCTAGTGAAACCGCACCACATCCAGGCTTTGAATTATAGATCTACGGTGGGGGCTAGCTGTGCTATAGTCAGCAGGATGGCCAACCAAGTCAATCCTGCTGGTGTAATGACCCCAACAGCAAGTCTTGTGGATCATCAATCACATCAGCCAAGAAAAGCACCAGGCAGCACTGCTCCATCTCACCACACTGTTTATTGCAGGTGTATAGATAATGCCATCATGCTAATTGGGTTCATGTCGCCTCATAAGCAAGCTGTTGTCGGACTTTGGCTGATCCTTGAGATACTATAAATATTTTATAGCCTCTTTTTTTCTTAGCCACCGTGTATAAATTCACGCTCTGACCATTTTCTTTTTGCCAGCCTCCGAGGTCAAGTTAAAATGAGTCACGCGCTGCATCCAAATGAAAAGTGGCTGTAGCATGTGATGTCCATTGTGACACCATGATTAAAACTGCTAAAAATGACACCATGCTTGTAGAGGCTGTCAACCAGGAAATTGCTTTCCTTTTCACTTTGTGCTTTTCTCAGGCGCATCGGGCTTCTAGCCCACTTGTGTCAAAATTGATGTCTCCTTCAGAGGTGCCCATGAATAAGTCAGCAGCCAGTGAAAAGGGGCGATTGGTCCTGGTAGAAATAACAACAAGAGCCAATTTAGAACTGAGTGGAAAGTCTTGTTTTGACGTCAAACATCTAAAATTGTGTCTTTCCGGATCTTTGAAAGATCATGGTTTGACCACTACCCATAAGTTTAACCATTTTGGTAGAGGTTTAGAAATCACACACTGGCTGCTGCAATTGGTTGTTATCATCAGAGTGCTAAGCCATTAATGGACGTGATGGCAAATTGACTGTTACTATACTATCACAGTTTTGGCCTGTCCTTTACTTTGATCGTTAACAGCAAACACATAGGCCCTTATAATGATCTATGTGCTCGCTGTATTGTAGCAGTTGTGTTTGGAGAATGGTTGCTGTGCAGCTGTTCACTGACTCACAGCTTCGCCTCAAGTAAGCTCAACTCAAGAGAGATGAGTTTGATTAACTATTTTAAGGCTCATTTTGCCATTTTAACAGTTTCATCAATTCATCTTAACATTTGCCAAATGTGCTCATGGTGGCAAAATGTGATTAATCGGTTCTTGTGGGGAAATAAATTTGTATAGGTGAATTTCTTTGTGCTCAAACATACTGTGTTTCATAAGTGCGTTAAAACTCTGTCTTTTTCATCTTATACACATCAACATGCTTCTTTCGCTTTGAGTGTTTGAGTACGTTTCCATGTAACTGTGAGCAAAAACCAGAAAGAGGGAGGATGTGTATAAAGCTAATGTCAAGAACACTACGTTTCTAAGCGTTTCTTAACCTGTTCTGTACGCTAGACGTCAGTGCTCAAGGGCTAATACTGACCTGTACCTAACCTCAGACACTTCTCAGAAGCCTCTTAATTAAATACAGAGAACAACCTACGGTAAAGGCCGTCTGTGTCGAGAACTTCTAAACCCAGGAAGGTTAGGCACATGTCCAGACATCCTGTCTTATGTTGCCACACAGTGTACTGACACTAGAGCCAGCACCTTAAAGTCTTATCAGGAGACTTAAGAAAATTAATAGTATAGAATCTTTCCAAGCAGCAGATGCTGTGTGTGGATGTTCATGGGTGGAGCTGTGGGAAGGTAGCCTGTACTGTAACTCAAGAAACACAGATGACAGATGGGACTATATGTGTTATCAACACCCTTGGTCCCTAATGATTTCCCAAGCGCATACACAGAAACAGAACTGTGCATGAAAGCATGCATTTGATACTTGCTATTATGTAACAGCACTGCTGTGTGCTCATCAGCTTTTTCAAGCAACAAAATTACACAAGCATATATACAAGTTAATATATGCCTTGCATATATAAACAAGCTATGTCGCTTTTCAACATAAAACCAACTAACTTCAAAAAGGAAACATTTTACTCCATTATAGTTTTTGTTTACATTTGAACTGGTACTTTTTAGCCCCCACCTCCAAAAAGTCTTTCCAGGGGTGCAGAAAATGTGAAAACACTCGTTTTATGCATTTGTTGTGTACAAGAACAACAAAAACTATTTATAGCAAAGTGATCATTTCTGCTGCTTCTTTTAAAGATTGTTTTTCTCCTCAGTGTTGCCAAATGCTCACTCATAAAGGATCACTTTACTGTTGCAAATCTATGTTTAATGTTGTGCTCTTTTTCTTACAAGAATAAGTGTTTTCAGATGATGATAAATAAATAAAACTGAATTGAACTAAATTTTTTATTTTCCCTCACTCCCTTCTCTGTTGTGGCAGGTGTAGTTCAGATCATAGAAAGATGACTGAAAGAGGAATTGTGGTTGACAACATCTATCTAGAGTTAAAGTTACATTTTACCATGGTCACAATAGGTTAATGCCAGAAAGGGTCACTATTGTTTGCCTGACTGTCTATCCCGGGCTTTCCTGCCTACACCTCTTGTCACCGCTGGGACTAGCGGTTTCTCTTAAGAGGTGGGCAAAAACACTCCCTCACTTGGGTGTAACTACAACTGGCATGGCCTCTTTTGCTCCTGACCACTTTGATACATTTATTTTATTATTAGATGTTCAATTACACACTTTTTGTGTCTTTGCTGCTCTTTGCCAGAATAATTCTTCTGACTACACTCACATTGTCTGTGAAGGTCATCACATTGACTGAGACTAAGTGGCTTAAGAGCACCCAAGAGAAGTACTACGTTGTTCACAGTATCTTTTCTATGAAATGCGATCAGAGCTTGTACGTCATGGTATCTGGGTGCTACAGGAGACGGAGGAAGTTAGGGAAAGAGGAAGAATGGGCATCAGTTGTTGGACATGTTATCTTTGTGTCGAAAGGACATTGGGGCATTCACGTGTATGCCATAGAAAAAATACTAACTGAAAAAGTAACGATATAAATTCAAAGAACAAATAGTTGTATGCCTTCGATGTTTACTCTCTTTTTCTTAATACTTTACTCTTCTCTTTGTCCCCCCTCTTTTCTGATTGCAACCTGCGTACGCCTGCCATGCTCCCCGCCTTCATCTGTTGTTCCCAGTTTATTAAAAGTGGAAACCCCCCCCCCCACGCTCTCTTGAATTTCAATTGAGAGGCTTCAAAGTGAGCGGTTCAGTGGTTGGTGGGGTTGGAAGAGTGGGGGGGGGTCATCAAACATGCCGGGTGCTTCAGGCCTCAGAGGACTCTCAAGGCCCACTGCTGAAAGGAGCTGGTCAGCTGACAAACCCCTAGCCCCCCCATAGTCATATCTAAGATAAACTTAAGTGCTCTCTGTTTTTATTAATTTTTCTCCCAGGTCAGTTGCACGAGATTCAAACCTACAATACTGTGAGAAAACTAATTTTCCTTCAGCTGTGTACAATCACACCAAGTCAGTTGGAACCACTCTGAGCCCGAGATTTGTCATCCTTATTGTAATATATTTTTCCTGATGTCGTGATGTTCTGTTTCTGCATTGTTTCTGAAATATTCTTTTTCAGAGATGTGATTTACTAGTGATAATGGACTAGTTTTGTGAAACCGAACAATTAGAAGAATGTGACATTTCAGTGCTTATTCACATTCAGTGTAATATCTGCCACCGTGGCTGTCACATGTACAAAAGCATATTTTTAACACCAATGTTTCCAATTTTCTCCCTAAAAAAACTGAAGTTTGTCTCTTTACTGCATGACTGTCTTTGCCATGTGAGCTGCTTTTTGTTCTATGACCATGATTCAGACAGATGGCCTGAGTGGATTCCCATTTCCATAAATGCATATTCTACATACAAGCTGTGAAATGAGTGTAGAGGGGACTGTATTTGTCACAAGAAGTGGCTTTCATTTCCTGGAGGAAATAGCTTCCGCCGGCATTGTCATTTTTCACATGCAATTTCTTACCATTAACTTTAATAATATATAGGTGGAAGAAGTTATACTAACTAAAGTTTTTACTTTTAACATTTAGGCTCAAAGGTGCACAAAAGTGAAGTTGCACAATTGCTTTTTTTTGTACATCTTTAATTTGGATCTGAATATATTAAAATACCATCTGTGGTAAAACCGTAGTATGTTTGCCCCTGTGACCACATTAACAGATTATGGAGAATCCCCAGTAATTAGTGTGTGCGTATGTATGTGTATATGTCTATACACATATAATTTAGTGCTAATTACATGCACCTTTAATTCAAGAAAATACAGAAATGCTGTTACAAATTGGTGTAAGTTGATACTACTACACAGAACATTCCTCTTCACTGTCACAAACAGTCAATTCAGTCATTTAACACCAACAGCTGTTTTAGCAAATGTGGAAACTATAAAGGTTGGCGAGATGGTGAACTGGAACCTTTAAAATAGTCACAAAAGGTAATTGAATGCTAAAACCTACTAGAAGACATAAATGTAGTAAAATAAATCCAAATGGACACACTTGGAGCATGGTGTTTTATGATCATTAAGTAGGTACTGGAGCTCATCTCATTGGCCTGAAGGGGGACATCAAGCAAATGGCTATCTCGTTTTTCCAGATGTACAGCACAGTAAGGGGCTCAACAGAAACTTGCATCTGCAGTGATCTGCCACAAAGAGACATATCTTTATTTTGTGTTAGCTAGTCCTGGAAACTGAGCGGTCGTTTATATTTGTTTTCCTGCACTTATGAGATATTGTAATGATTAGTGAACAGTCATCCATCTAATCCCAGCAGAAATACGCTTCAGTAGCCTTTCAGCTGACCTTCTTGTCATTTATCTTTGCCACACTTTCAAGCTGGACCTAATGTCACTGAATAGAGAGCCCATTTGCTCATTAGCACATCTTTCCACTGTTATTAAAAGTAAACCATACTGTCTACACAACAAACACATTACTAAGTTCAATGGCCTCGCTGATGTCAATAGTGTTTAGCCCCTTGCCTGCAAAGGCCTGTCTTATTTTCCTGTATCTTAACCATTTTCTTCATCATTAGATGGTGGTTCTGATGGACCCCATGGAGGACCCAGACGACATCTTGCGTGCCAATCGCTCGAGGGAGAAGACTTACATGTTTGATGTAGCATTTGACTTCTCCGCTAGTCAGGTTTGTCAGGAGTTAAAGAAAAAACGAAAATAATGCAAATCTCGCACTGTATTCATATTGATGTGTAGCTGTTTATGTATGGCCTGAACCCTTTCTTCTCCCTATACAGGAGGAAGTGTACCGGGCAACAACAAAAGGCCTAATTGAGGGCCTTATATCAGGCTACAATGCCACTGTGTTTGCCTATGGACCCACAGGTTTGTTTTGTGCGAGTGTATGTGCATTGAACAAGAACCAAATATATTTCTTAGTACTCAGTCTCAGTGCTCATAGGTGTATCATACACTAATTACATGTGCAACCCTCCTGACCTGTTGTCAGCCTGAGCCAGAGAGCTATTCAGCAAGCTCTTGGGAAAAGGTAGACATCTTATTAACACCTGTTTCACTTTTGATTTTAGCAAAGGCCTGATTAGAAAATGAGTCATGCTCTGCATCCCACATTTCCAGCGGGTAGTCACAGGCTGTCAAAGACTAGTAGAGAGCCATTGCTCCATCAAGTTTCCCACCTTTCTCTTGCTTTCATTTTTTGCCTTCTGCCTGGCCATTTCTCGCACACAAGCTCTACTCTTGGCCTCCTCTTGTGGAAAGTAAGCACAGAGGTTGTAGCCACTCATGTGTATGCATGTTGTTTCCTCCTTGAAACTACAAAGTTAACAGGTTAGGAGCAAATGATTGGCATTTATTTATACTTTAAAATGTTTTTTCACAAATTCACCTCTGTAGCTAATTTTGTCCGTCACTGGGTGCTCACTACGTGGTTAAGACTGGGTCTATGAGAGGCATTATATTTTGTTTTCAGGTTGTGGAAAGACATACACCATGTTAGGAACTGACAAGGAGCCAGGCATCTATGTTCGAACTCTGAATGACCTGTTCCGTGCCATTGAGGAGACCAGTGATGACATGCTGTACAGTGTGTCCATGTCCTATCTGGAAGTAAGGATTTTCATTTTTAAAAGAATTTCTCTCTAGACCTGTATTCTTATCACGAACTCTCAAGTAATGACACATCTAATTGCTCTGCAGTGAGACCCTAAATGTTAGATCCATCACTCTGATTGCTCACTCAGTAATTACCACTAATTTCTTGAGGTATGAACATTAGATATCCATCGCTGGTTCTGTCTACTGTTCAAACGGGATTTTGTTTTTTGGTTTTGTCTTTTTTATTTGGGGGGGGGGGGGGGGGGGGGGGGGACTTCACACTGTTCTTGTAACATTTGATGTTGTTAATTAATGCCCGTAGTAGGCAGATACAGCTATCGCTTTACTTTTTTCTGGCATCCATGTCACATCTGAAGTGAGCTGGGCATCCTTATCTGCAGCCCAGTAGAGAGAGAGAGAGAGAGAATAAGATTGTTAGATACATTTTTATATTATGCAATGGAACTTATAATATATGCACATATATGCAGTATAGATATACAAAACATTTCAAATGAGGTGACCTCTGGAAGTGATACAAGCAGTCACCCATCAGCACCTGGACTAAGCAAGTTTCCAGATCCACCTGATGTAGGATTTTTAAGACTGATAGCAATATTTGAAGATTTAAAACTTCAATGTATGAGCTGATATTTTTTGTTTTTGTCAAACACATGAAACTTAAATGAATTTCCTGAACCTGTGATGTGCATAGAAATTTATGAATCCTTGCTAAGATAGTTTGTGAACTGCATTGTCATATTATCTTGTTTTTTTTGTTTTTTTTGTCACAACAGCTTAGGAATAACTTATTTAAGTTCTGGCCGACTCTCTTCAGATCAATTAATTGTTGTGTTTCTGGCGAAAGGTGTCGCCTACAGGGAAGTTTCAAAGTACCCTTTGCTCGACAAATTATACAGCGTGAACACTCAGGATTGAAGAGTGTTTTGACTTTTTAACATTTTCATTTATCTGTTGTTATAAAAGCTGATTCTGATATTTCAGTAAATGTAAATGTATCAGCCCCAGGGATATGAGTCCCACCATTATAATGGTCAAGCTCTATCTAACACCTCAGCTTGGTACCGCTCACCACTCCGATTTTCGTCAAGAGGAATCAGATCTGTGATAGTACTCTCATGGATATGCGAGGCTGCAGGAACAGCTTTGGACACTCATGTCAGCATCCAGCATGCCAGTAGCTCAGCCTTAGCCAATTTCAGTCAGTCACGGCATGGTGGCACTGATGACAGTGTTGTGTGTACACTGTTCTTTTGTGTTTGGAGAGCATTGGCTTGAAAATACAATAAACTGATTGATTCTGGACTGTACAAGAGAGTTCATTTGTGTTCAGTAAACACATCAATCCTGCCACTGACTGAAACCAGTTGATCACAACTGAAAACTACTGACAGAATATGTTTGTGTCACAACGGGACTGAACGGACTCACGCGCAGGCTCTAGGTCTTGAAAGCACAGGAGTCTTTATTACAATACACCAGGTGATCTATTTACAAAGGTGAGGGGAAAGCCGGGCTCCGGGGGTCCACACACGAACGGGAAAGACGCTGAAAGTCACACACACACACACTCCGTCCACTCCTTACATACCTCTTCACACTCCAATCACTCAGGTAACACAGGGGTTGGTCCAGGGAATCTGTACACAGAGACACGAAGTGATTATAAAGGCAAATCGCTGAGAAAACACTCTCGAGGTAACTGCGCTGGGGTTACACTGACGAGGGTCGGCAACGGTCCAGCAACGAGAAACACAGGGTTTAAATACACTGGGAAGTAACGAGGGGAATGAGACACAGAAGGTGGGCACAACTGGGAGAATAATCAGGACTGACGAGACAAGCAAAGCAGGATGCATTCACATAAGACATGGACCTTCAAAGTAAAACAGGAAGTATGACACAGAGACGCGAACTTGACACGGTGGAGACAGCAACTAAGAAACGCAGAGACATAAACCATAAGGCAGAGGACTCTAAGACCCGAAAGACACAGAGGGAAACACAAACATGCAGACACAGACTTACACAGAACAGAGGGGACACAGAGAAACATGAAGGGCAAGGGATCGAACTTAGAAACCATAGAATACCTCACACAAGTACAATAATACAAAAATCGCAAAGAACTAAACATGCTGGGTCAGGAGACCCAGAACCCTGGCAGTTGGGTATCTAAAAGATTAAAATGTTGTACTAACAGAAAATGCAGTCATGACTTAAAGCTTGCATTGCCTATTTGTTTTTGTGTTTTGTTTGGGGGGGTTTCGACTAGTATATGTTACTGGCCTGTATGTTTTGCATCTTCAAATGATTCTTATTGTTGGAAATGTGGCTTTTTGTAACAACATCAAATGCACTGAAGGGCTGAGAAATCTCTGAAATGTTCAAAAACTATTTTCTCCCATTTACTGTGTTATCTTTCTTTATTTATAAAGTTTAGGATCATCCAGAAAATGTTCATGAAAACTCAAACTTAATCACATGATTTGCAGTGTGAATAGAAATTATAATTGGCATTCAGTTTAGGTCATCTGGACACATGAACTGACTTGGTTGATGGGCACTTAAAAAGGGATGTGGTGGCTGTTCTGTTCACCGAACGTGCAGAGAAAATAAAAGCAAACTGTTTCTTTTCTAAATAGTTTTTGCAGAGGAAGTTGTAGTTTGGGTCTTTTTATTTATTCTTCTGTTCACAAATTGTTTTGGGGTTAGTTTGTTTTTTCACCCAAAGAGAGCTCATTTTGATCAGCTTGTCTCTGCAGGGTTTTTTAATCTTCTTATGCTCAGTGTGTAGGTTTTATTTTTCATTTTATTTTATTTTCATATTGCCTAGTCTCAGATATGCAGCATCATTTTTAAGACTCAGATATTTCTTCCAGGAGTCGCCTCTTCACTGTTAGCGTGTTTTGTGGGCATCTTTTAATGGCGGTGGCGCCAGTGTCCGGCAGCCTCGCCTCTGTCAGTGCGCCCCAGGGTGGCTGTGGCTACAGTGTAGCTTGCCATCACCAGTGTGTGAATGTGTGTGTGAATGGGTGGATGACTGGATATGTAAAGCGCTTTGGGGTCCTTAGGGACTAGTAAAGCGCTATATAAATACAGGCCATTTACCATTTTTACCATTTAATGAATCTGCTGATTGAGGACCTGTGAGGCGCCTGTTTGTCAAACTAAAAACTGGAAACTCCCAGCTCTCTTTCTGTGTTGGTTAGATTTAGTCTGTGTTGTTATCTCACTGGAGTAATACCCACCATTGCATTTAGTTTTTGTGGCAGTTTTTCCACATAAATTTGTCTCTATTTCTTAAAAGTTTGAGTTTTACTGTTTTTTGGGGGACAATTTTAGACTGTAATAACATACAAATGCTGAAGCCTGAGTCGCTCAACTAGTACAATGTTTAGAGGTTGTTTAGTTTTCAGCTGTGCTAACTTATTTGATTCATAAAAAATTATTTTTTAACCTCATAAACTCGCATTAGTTTTGAACAGTTTTGCACTAGAGCGCAGGTTTGATGGTTTCCTGAAAATGGGCTTGGGTATGCCTATGTAGATATTCTATTAAAATTCAATTAAATGTTATTAAAAAACAAATATGCGTTTGCTTCTGAGTGAACGAAAGTTACTGAGCGATTATATTTTAATAACAGTGTCGACGTCTGACTAATTATTTATCCTGTGGCAATACCAAACATACAAAATGTGCTTTTGTGATGCTGATTACCTCCTAATTAGCTTTTGAGTTTAACTACATTTAGGTGAAGTACTGATGCAAACAATTAAATAATTTATTTGAACTTTGGAATGAAGTTTTTTAAGTGATTTTCCTGTGTTGGGGCTATTAGTTCAAGTTTGTTTTTTAAGTTAGACTGAATTGTGATTTGAATACATTACAAGGGAATTATAGTACAGTCGACCTCCGGTATTTACAGGGGGTAGGGACCACAAGCTCCCGTGAATAGCTGAAATGCTCAAATACTTGGGACCCCCTCTTAAAATGCTGATATATTTCAGCTTCCCAAGCTGCATTTTCTTTCCCGGGAGCTTTGTGTTTGGAATTTCGACATTTTATTGATATTTTGCTGTGTTTACATTAATATGAATATTTGAAAATTAGTAAATCATTTTTCTATCATAAAAATTTACTTAGTCACAAAAATAAAATTAAAATGATTAGCAAATATTTTAGAAATGCCCTACGAAGAAAATCTGCGAATACTGAACTGCGAATAGGCGGGGGTCGATTGAAGAGACCATTGCTCAGTCCATGCCATCCTTGTCTCTTGTCATCATTACTTCAGCACATTGCTATAAATTGACAACAGTAACTGGAAACTATTCTTGGGTACTGGATTTACATGTGCCTTTATATAGAAAGGTTCAGTACTTTTAGGTGTTTCTTACCTTTGCTTTTCTCAGTGGATGATGAACCACAGATAAAACCACAGGCTGAGGATGGCGGTTTCACTGTTGGCTGTGTTCCACACCTCATTATTGACAAGCAGGTACAGCTCACTCTGTGTGTTCAGCAACAAAAGCCTTAATAGCCCTGGGTACAATAGAGCTGGTTCACTTGACTCTGACAGAAGAAACTTATCCTGGCTGGTGTGAATTAGTATAGCTACAGGCTTCAAGAGGTCGTTTAGGCTTTTCCTCACTTTGAAAATACAAAAACAATATAGCCTTACAGTAAGGCAAGGCAAGGCAAGGCAAGGCAAGTTTATTTGTATAGCACAATTCAACAACAAGGTGATCATTCAAGAGATCTAATTACAATTTTCACCACGTCATTTAGCAAGATATTTGAATGTTTTTGTTGGTTTGGGTTTTTTCTGTTTTAATTAAACATGAAAAGAATCTTTGAAAGTAACTGTGTAAAGTAACTGTGTCATTGAGGTTATTTTTATGATTTTAAGTGAACAATTTATCTGTTATAGTTTTGCAACAAGATCTGCAAAAGATGGCAGTACAAAAATACAAATAAATGTGTCAGATTTATTCAGAAATGTTCAGGCTGTCAGGAAACAAAAGAAATTTGGAGAAGAAAACAAAAAGGAAAAGCTCCAGGCAAAAGAAAACAAAATGAGGAATACAAACAGAGAGATGAAAAATGAAAAGAGCACAATAGACGTACTTGTTGGATACAAATCTAACCTCTCAGAGTGGGCTTTGCATCTGACATCAAAATGACATTTTGTGTTTTCAGTGCCAGACTCTATCATTATGTTCAGTGACTGACAATGTTATTGAAGCCTAGCTTTTAGTAGCGCTCTGGGTGGGTGGAAGTTAAAATGTTCCTATTAGGAAGCCTAGTCGCTGAGTCTGGATGCTCTCTGACCTGTATTGAACTCATCGGGATGAATCCTGAAACAAGTGTGTGTGTGACATGTGTGTTTGCTGTTTCCAGGGAGCAATCTGTTACCGCTGCTGCCTCACCACAAAGAGTTTAAACGCCATTTTATAGCCTTACTGGGCGAAGTGCACACATCTGTTCCTTTCCTTGTTCCGATCACAATCTCTTTCACATGTGCAATCTCTTAAACATGTGCACAGAGCACATAAATATAGCCTGTACTGATAAAAGGACACCTTCAGCCATTCTGTACCATTCACATGCACACAGCAGTCCTCCTTTTTTGTTCATGTTTATTCTGGTTTGTGGGTTTTGGCAGATTTAGAAACCTTAATGGAAAGAGAAACCTTTTTAGCTACATTAGTGAGCCTCTAAGGATGGCAAACTCTGCAAGCTGGTTTCTGGCAGCTGCTTTTGTCCAAATAACTAACTACTATTTTGTCCATCTGAAGGTTCAGAATATAAAGCCAGTTCTCTTACGAAATGGGTTTCTTTCTGAATGATGTCTGATTTCCAAAAGCCTTTTCAGTTTACTTGGCACCATGTTAGTATTAGACTTTTCCAGACATGTTACTTACTCGGATTGAAAGCTGTTGTAGGTCACCAGAGGTCACCAGAACTAATATTTAGGATACCTTTGATGAAGACAGGTGGACACTGTTGGACATGGAAGTACTTTGTGCTGTTATCCTAAAGTAACTGGCAACAGCGTAACGTTTTAATCGAGACGTTTGTGTTGAAGTACATGTAATAATCACTTTGTTTTGGTGTTAAATTGCGTATCAAGAATCATTAATTCAGCTGGTAGTCTCACTAGCAATTACATTTCTAATATCATGACAGCATTAGGCTGATTGTTGGTATTTATTTAAGTAGATTTTGCGATAGTTTGCACTGACAGTTGTTTTTGTATCCTCTTTGCTAGCTTTGATGTATTACACTGTAATATTTCTGACTATCCAGCAATCTTTAATCATTCCATTATTTTCTTTTAAAGCCATCATCTTGTCAAGTGTTAAATTTATTCAACACTTTGTATTGTGAACGTATATCTTAGCTGTGTCTTGTGCTAACAGTGATTCTAGCACGTTTACCATGAGTGTATTTTAACCTTTAGCTCAAAGTACCACTATGATTCAGTAGAACCTCTCAGAGCTGCTGTACACTCGGGCTTGTTTAAACATCACCAGCAATCATAGTGTACCAATGGAGAAAATAACGGAACAACCACCCAGCTGTCAGTGGCAGTAAAAGCATCCTCTTGTTAGCGTTTGTGGGTTTGTCTGCTCGACAAATAAAAAGCATCTTTAACATTTCCAACCCACTGGCAGATTGTCGTCCAGTGGTCACTTTCCAGGATGTAACTTCCTACACTGGGTTTTTATGTGGCTGTGGGCCTTCACGCTCACGCCATTACTGTCAGTTCAGAGAAGTCACTTCAATTCTGCTTTCATGAAAAAGCGCACTGACGTTAATTTGATGACAGCTTGCCACCCAACAAGTAGAGGTTATTTAATGACAAGTTGCTGAAAATGTAGCACTTGATGTTTTTGTACCAGGTTTCAGTCTATGCAGGAGGCCTGAAAGGCTGAATGAAGCCTTTTCCATGGATGTAAGCATTTTCGCAGTTAATGTGTGTCTGTAACCTAGCTTTATGATCTTTATTACAGGTCCGTTCATATTTATACATATATTCTGTTTGTTATTAGATCTACAATGAGATGATCCGTGACCTGCTGAATCCATCCTCAGGCTTCTTAGACCTAAGAGAAGATTCTAAGGGAGTTATTCAGGTTGCTGGAATCACAGAGGTGTCCACCATCAATGCTCAAGAGGTGAGTCAGTTTACCTTTCCAAGCACTACATGACCCATTTATTTCAATCAAAACACTCAGAAATTACAAAGACCAGAAATAACTCACACCTGTGTTTTTCTAGATCATGGAGCTCCTCATGAAGGGCAACAAACAGCGCACCCAGGAGCCAACAGCCGCCAATCAGACGTCATCTCGCTCCCACGCTGTGCTACAAGTAGCTGTCAAACAGCAGAGCCGCTGTCGTGACGTTCTGCAGGAGGTCCGCTTTGCACGCCTCTTCATGATTGACCTCGCCGGCTCCGAACGAGCAGCACAGGTGTGTGTACATATATATATTTATATATGTATATATTTATTCAGAGGGAGTGAGTGTGGGTGAAGCTACTTTTATCAAGTGCTTACCCACCGAAGTCAAGATTCAAGGCTGTGGCTAATGTGATGTGTCTGTATACAGTACAAGGGTTTGCTCCATGAATCGTGTCTCCATGGGCAACAATGAATGATTTCTTCAGAGGATAGACGTTATCATAAATCTTAGGAGACTTATAAAAAATATAATATAATCAGAGTCCCTTGATCCAGTAGGATATGTCCACCAGTGGCCACCAGCTTTTGTTTTTTCATTTTAACATATATTTGTGACACGATACCTGCAACCTCTACCTAAGTAGAGTCAAAAACAGTTCATAGTGGACTTAAATTTGACAGGTGGTCAGAAACATGAATCCCGTAACTGTGTTAATGGTATCACAACTCATTTCTTTTCATAAATGAAATCTGATGTCTGCACTTTTTTTCTTTTTTTAGACAACACTGTTTTGTTTTCCAGGAATTTATGAAAAGTGTTCTAGATATTTCTACAGAAAACTAACACAAAATAAAGACTTGGAAGATGACATATTAAAGCACATTCTTCACAGAGAAAATAAGAATGACAGATATAAAAGCGAAGAGCAGTACATGGAATTTCTTTTTAGTATTGTCACACTGATATTTATCAGTACAGCGATGAAGAGAATCTGCGAGCCAGTTCATTTTCTGGGTTCTATTATCGCCTTGACCTTTTCTTTGCAAGCGGTTAAGTGAGAAAAACTCAAGTATTTGTTCAGTTGTTTTTTTCTTTTTGGCAGTTGTTCAGGTTGAGACTGCGTTATTCCTTCATTTGAATAGCTTGTCACTGATGCTCATTTTACCACAGGCTTGTTGTTCTTCACCATGAGATAATCATGCGGTCAGGCTGTGAGAGCACTTATTTGTCATGGAGACTATTTGAATGATTCAAAGGCATAATATTGATGAGTTGCGCATTACAAGGCTGAGCATACCTCACAGGTGTTAGTCACATGAAGCTGCAAAGAACATTTTCTCTCCCTGTAAACAAGAGGCATCCATGTAGTTAGCAAAAGGTGAGGTTGTGTTATTTTAGTACTAGATGGACCAAGCATTGGAGCTAATGCCATCTATTGGTCAGGAGTGGAAACATGTCAACTACACCACCGAAAGAAACAGCCAACAATAGCTTACTAATGTTGACACTCCCCTGGTGTCCGGGGGCTGTAAAGCCTGTGAAAACATAGCTCAAATATCACCATCATTAATGAATCCTCTATTTAGTATAACTTATTAATTTAAAAGGTTTAAACTGTGTTAATCTGTTGATACTTATTCAGTTTTTTTGTCAGTGCCACCCAAAAGTAAGTGTTATCATAATATTACTGTTATTATTATATTATTATTATTATTATTATTATTATTATTATTATTATTATTATTATTATTATTATTATTATATTACTTAAATCACCTTCAGAGCAGTAAAAGAAACGGGGGAATATTTTCCTTTTTTAAAAGCATATTTGAAGTTTTCTCATTACTCATCCATTTTTATTTTATTTTATCAGACTCAAAATAGAGGTCAGCGTTTGAAGGAAGGGGCCCACATCAACCGCTCCCTCCTGGCTTTGGGCAACTGCATTAACGCCCTGAGTGACAAAAATGGTAACAAGTATGTCAACTATCGAGACAGCAAGTTGACTCGTCTCCTGAAGGTACAGTCCTCTAAAGGTTTATATGGGACCATCTGTGTTGATGATTTAGATGTTTTTTGTGTGTGTATTTATATTTATCATTCTTTTTTTAAACAAAAGGACTCCTTGGGCGGAAACAGCCGAACGGTCATGATAGCCCATATTAGCCCTGCCTCTGTAGCTTTTGAGGAGTCTCGTAACACGCTGACATATGCAGACCGTGCCAAAAGTATTCGAACACGGGTGAGCTGAGTAATATTTTATGTCTCAGTGTTGCTTCACTCTAGCAGAAGTTAAATAAATTAATGTAGCTTCAACTCAACTTTCTGCAGTTAGAAATCCAACTTCTATTGTATAATTCATATATCCAAAGTATATCTCAAGTATTCTTTGTCATCTTTGTCCTTTAGGTGAAGAAGAACATGATAAATGTGTCATACCACATTGCTCAGTACACCAATATCATCTCAGACCTGCGCTGCGAGATCGAGAGGTTGAAAAAGAAGATTGCCGAACAGGCGAGTCGACAGCTCAATTCTGACCGAGCTGACATCCGCAATGTTCAGGGTAAGGTCTCGCACTCACAGCTGACTTTAATATTTGAAAAATACCTGCTTTTTGAGCTCTTTGAGTCTAATCTCCATCCCTTCCCTTGTAGCAGAGGTCCAGGCCCACTCCAGCCAGCAGAGTCGAGAGGAGATGGATCTGTTGAGGGAGCAGCTTCTGGATGCCTTCCGCCAACAGATGCAGATCAGGAAGAGCCTGATGGAGCTGGAAAACAACAACATGGAGATCCAGATTGCCACCTCTAACAATCTTTTAACTATTACAGAGTCAGTTTCAAGCCTTTTTGTCATGTTTCTCCCTTCTTTAACCAACACTATTTATCCTGTATTTCTCTTTGTAACATTATTAAATCCAGCTATTTGATAATATGTTGAAAACTCACAGCATGTCTTTGTCGTGCTTAAAGTTGCCTGAAAGTGTCAGTGTTTGTGGATTATATAAATATAAATTATTGTAAGTGTTATGACCCAGTGATGTGTTTGAACTAATGTCAAACCCCTGACAATAAGTCTGATCAAAAAAACAAAAAAACAACATAAATCAAATGTAATAATGAATTTTATTGGCCGCATTTTTTTTTTTTTTTTAAAACAGAAGACTTTTTCAACTATGTACTTTCAAATGTGCCTTCATTAACCAGATATTATTGTCTCTGTCAGTGACCATGTGTAATTTTCTTCTCTTAGCTGGGAACAGGAGCGCAGCAGGCGCAGGAGAAAGTGGCGTGCGGAGAGGAGGAAGGAAAGTGTCAATAAGGATGAAAGCGAGAAGGACTCTGATTCCTCAGAGTCTCCTCCAGACACCACGGAGACTCAGGAGGTGGCAATAGCTCGAGAAAATCTGGTTGCACTCATGGCTGAACAGAAAAAGATTCACAAGGAGAAGGTGGGAATATCTGTCTACAACTAGAAAAAAATAGCAGAAAACAGAATCGTTCTCATAAAACCTTTGACTGTAGTGCATACATAATATTTTTAGTGTCTGAAATACAGTCTGCTTTTTAAAATGTGCCTTTATACCTTTTGTTTAAAGGCGTTGCTTGAGCGTAGGTTTCTGGAGCTTCGGGATCAGGCCCGGCGCTTGGAGGAGCTGCTGCCGCGGCGGGTTAGCTCAGAGGAGCAACGCGAGGTCCTAGGACTTCTCTGTAAGGTCCACGAGCTGGAGATTGAGAACGCAGAGATGCAGTCCCACGCTCTGCTCAAAGACAACGTGATCCGACAGAAAAACTTTGTGGTGCAGCGTTTTGAACAGCACAGACACCTGTGTGACGAAATTATTCAGCAGCAGAGACAGTTCATTGATGGTGAGTATGTGAGCATTATGACTCCGAAGTTTGTTAAAAACAAAGATCATCTAAATACATATAGCACTGCTAACTGGGTTATTAGGCCCTTTACAGTTTAATATCAATGAAGTGAAATGAGGTTACTTTGAACCAGAAAGTTAGACAATTGAATAATCATGAAGGAGCTCATCAGTTGTTTTTGATTTGTTTTTTTTATGAAATTATTTCCTGACATGAATTATCCTCCGTGTTACAGACCACAGTCTGCCCGTACCTCCACACCTTCAGGAGCTGTATGATATGTACATGAAGGAACTAGATGATAGGAAACTGGAGAAAGCAATTGGCCTAGAAAAGGTGACAATCAGGCAGACCATCAAGGTAACCACAGCTGACACGTAAAGTCTAAACTAAGTGATACTATAGTAGTATTAAGCTTAGAAGAACACAAGGTACAACTAACTCCTATGTGCTTACTTCCAGGAGGTCTCGCTTCCTAAAATCGCCTTGCCTTCTCGCGGCCGTGACAACATGCAGGACATAGATTCAGACCAGGAGAGCATACGTAACATGTGCTCAGATAACAGGCGAGGTCAAGCCAAAATACGCAGACATACCCTGCCTCCCATTCTGCCTGAACCTGATCTGTAAGAGGACATCTTTTTCATGTGTGCCTTAAAGCTTTTTAACTCGTTACACTGTCTGGATACATACTGTAGGTTCTCAGTTTTGTTCTCTTATTCCCGGCTTTAGGGACAATAACAGAGTTTTCAAGAGCAGCCCTCATGCCAGGCAAATGAAAAATTCAGCAGTAATGACCCCACCTCCTATCCACATAAATGGGAAGGGCAACAGAGAGGTAAGCACAACTATAACACCATCTGGTTTTGTTCATTTTGCTTTATTAGCTGTGAGAAAATGCAGAAGAGCTTCTCTTCACATGGCTTCATATTTGAATTTCACTCTCAGAGATACTTCACTCTATTAATCCCTTTGTTTTTCAACATTCACCTGTCCATAATAAAATGTTCACTATTGACTCCTGTGTTCAGGCTTTTTTTTTGCTAAGCTTACCAAAGAATTACATCTTTGTTTCATCACCTCCAGCTCATTATTTTTTCCTGTGTAAATGCATCTGAGAGATGTGATTCATTGGCAAGATAAAGTTATGTTCACCAGAGTCCACCAGAGCCCCATTCAGAATTAAAATTTCATTTTGGAGAGCCATAGAATTGATTAATCCTCACTGACACTCAGACAGACCGACTGAAAGCAAAGTACCACAGTGAATGTCATATCGTAATGTGGCACTCTGCATCTCACGTCTGCAGCTGCAGCCTCTGGCTCCTGAGAGCTTTCTGAGTTACAGCCATCTCAGCCACAGTGTCAGCAGCCACCTGGACTCATCACCTGAGAGCAGCGAGGCAGGGGCCGATATCCCCCTCTCAATAAATGGTACGATATTCAAATGAGGACATATGAACTTTGGGGAATTTTAACAGAGTTTTTATCTACAGTTTAAATACAGGGGGAGTATTTAAATGCAGGTAACAGAAAATCAATAAACCCTTGAGTTTGATGATTGTTTGTTTCCATGATGTAAGATTTTTTTAAAGCACTTTGCATCAGTGCTCAGGATGAAGCCTTCAGATTTCACGGTGACCTAGAAGTGTATTTTTTGAAGCAGGACACAAGAAATATTCTGCAGATCTTCTTCATGTTTAATATGAGCGATTGATTTTCAGTTATAACAATTAAATCAGTGCTAATGGGGAAAAGTAGTGTTTCTCTGTTAACTAGCTTTCTTTCTGTTGTGTGAATGGAGATTAAAAATGACAGTGAAAAGAAATTACCTGTGTCTCCACAGAACGGCAGCAGATTTTAAAGGGGGTCCAGAACATTGCAGTAAAAGCAGCACGTCGGCGCTCCAAAGCGCTCGAGGTGGATGTCTTGCGGTTACCTTCTGCACCATCTCCCCTGGACCCCAAGAAGCAGAAGAGCAGCCTTTCTTTAAGCGAAGCTCCCCCTAGAGGTTTGCCAATGAGGCGCGTCAGGCAGCCCAGCCCCGAGCTGAGACACGCCACTTCAGACGATAACCTGTCCAGCAGCACCGGGGAGGGACCTGGTTTGCATGTGACCTGGACACGCCCACGTAACAGACAGGTGCTCAACAAGAACCAAACGCCTCGCGAGGCAGACTTAGAAGGCCGTCGCAAAAAGAGACGCTCACGCTCTTTCGAGGTCACAGGTCAAGCGGTTAGTATTTGGCTTTCTTTTCAAACTGCCACAAGACACGTGAAAGGTGTCACATAATGTTGATGTCTGTAGATTATCAGTAGTCTATGTTAACAAGAGGACTAATATGACTGGTCTGGGGTGGCTTCTTTTGTGGTAATCATTTGTCTTATAAGGATTTAAGCCAGCCGCTTGGTACTATAGACTGTATATTAGAGTTATTCCCTCTGTGTACTATGTCACTACATATATGTCACTGGTATGGGCGTATGCCGTGTGTCTTGGAAGATGAGTCTATTAGTGTTCTTCATCTAACTTCCAGGTACCTCAAACCAAGACGAGCACAGCTCAGAGGTTTCGCCCTCTGGACAGCACATCAGACCCTCATCTCCACATTAATGTTCAACCCCAGGCCCCTATGCTACGCCCCCAGTACCGAGGGGTCCCTCCTCTCGCCAAAGTCAGGCCTCCCCACAGCAGCCAGCAAACAGGTAAACCAATTTCACTGCCTGTGAGGAGATAGTCTTCCTTAAAGTTGTTACACTGCCGAGCACAATCTGAGAAACCTCCTGATGTACATTTTATAATATGCAAAACATGTAAAGTGTATTTTCTACTGCTCAGCTTCACATGATTACACCCCTCAGGTATATACATGACATTATACATACACATAGCCTTTAAATAACTCATGTTCATGTGTCTCCAATCTTCAAGTATCATTCCTCTTTCACCTTTCGTCATCACTGTACTGAGCATTCATTCTGTTATTCCCTCTCTTTCCATAGGCTCAAATGCTGAGTCCTCTACAACCAATATGAATAACCTGAAGCGAGCACCCCAACTACGGCAGCCCCAGCCCCTCCTCTACATAACAAACACAGGCGCGGGCGCCCAGCGTATACGCAGACACTGAGCTTACACTGGCCGCGACTCCCAACACCAGCATTAACACCAAACCCAGCTGAGCCTGGAGGCCGAACCATCTTGTTATCAGAGATCTGACAGCATGCAGCCTCAATAAAAAAAAGAATTAATCCTTCAGTGACTGTCACTACGCAAAATTTGTAACAACATTGAGCTGGATAATTTCACACAGGTCTCACTGTGATGCGGTTTTGGCGATGAGTGGGTGAGGTTGACACGGCAGTAGCTCCGCTTAATTTCGATCCTAAAACTCCAAATAGACCGTAATTATAGGCAGTAACCGAAGGTAACTTAAACTACTGTCTGATAAAGTGGCTGGGTGTCTACACACCAGTTGAAAATGCCCAAAAAAGTTTTGCCAAAGTTGGACACGCCGGACGGGGAAGGCCCGAGTGAAGCCTCTGGCCACAGTAAAGACGCCAGCGGAACCGTCACGAGCACAGACAATATAGTGTTGGGGGCTATTGCGGCACTCCGCTCTGAACTGGCAGGTGTTAAGGTTGAAATTTGTGACAAAATTGAAAATAAGATCTCAGAAGTCACAGCTGTATTAAGAGGGGAGATAGCCAGCTTGAAAGCCGAGAATGACAAAGCCATAACAACGCTAAGGAACGAGATAGAGTCACATGGCCATACGCTGCAAGAGCTAGCCAACACGGCTAGCGGCTCATCCGATGCAATACGGGAGTTGGAGAACAAAGTTGAGACGCTCCGTGGGCAAGTGACATCGCTTTCTGAAAAATGCCTCGACCTCGAGTACGGTGTACATTTTAGGACATCGTCAGGTCTCAAGAAAAAAGTTGTCAGGTATCAGACAAAAAATTGTCAGGTCTCAGTTCTCAAGAAAAAAGTTGTCAGGTATCAGACAAAAAATTGTCAGGTCTCAGTTCTCAAAAAAAAATTTGTCAGGTCTCAGTTCTCAAAAAAAAATTGTCAGGTATCAGAAAAAAAATTGTCAGGTCTCAGTTCTCAAAAAAAAAGGTGGTCATCCATGTTCACATGTTAACTGCAAAATGAACTGATGAAAACAATACAAAGGTTAAAGTATAAAGTGATTCAGAGTTATTCATACCAGAGTAACCAGAGAGGATCATATCTTTTTAAATATTTAACTTTCTACAGGACTGAATATAATACCTTTATGTAAAAGTCCGGAGCCTCTGGGGAGTATCCGAGTATTTGTAACATTACACAAACCAAAGGTCTCCATCACAGTGTTCATGAAATGCTGGGTTTATCCATCTTCTGGGGCGGGCCTACGGAGGAGTGCTGAAGATTTCCCTGTGAGGGAGCTGCTGGTGAAGATCATGAGTCCTGTTTGATCAATGCGATGAGCTTCAGTGTTCCTGGTGTTTCTTAAATGATGCCTCTTTCAGTGGGTCAACAGAACTTCTGGCACAGGACAGCTGTGATGAAAGAAAGGGAAGAAGTTTCTCCAAACCTCTGGACCCAGGAAACCCAGCTTGGTCCTGATGGTCTCCCTCACTAGTTTCTCTCCAGGGTGAATGTAGCTGTTATACATAATATGGATTATTATTAAATAAAAAGAACAAATTAGACTACACTACTGAAACCTTCTGCTTCTGTTTTTAAAGTTTCCTTGTTACCAGGCTGAAGAGATTTAAACAGTTTTAGATCCATTACACTCACAGTCTTAAATGTTAAAATCTCAAAGGACAGCATTATATTTTTGATATTAACAGTAACTCTGGGCTTCTGTGGAGTGTGTAGCCGATCTCATCGCTGTCTAAAAATGGATTAAAAAAAAACATAAGAAGTGCTGAATCCTTCAACAACACAGACTATTAAGAGTAGCAGCTGTCTGTGTGAAGCACTTGCTGCAGGGTTGCGCCATGAATGTATTCAGCTGCCAACAAAAAGCAGGACTCAGTGCGGGCAACTGCCATGAGTCTGACGATGTTGGGGTGAGACAGTCTCCTAATAAAACAGAAACATCTCCGAATAAAAAACAAAAAAAATCACGTTTCATCACTGTCGCTAGCTAGAATGAATTAGCCAGACAAAAATAGTACTGATTTGGTTTCGTACAAAACTAGCTTTCCTTCTCTGATATGTAACTTTCACAACATAACCGCAACTTAATATAACACAACTGTAGCAAAAATATGAACAAAATTTAAACTTACCTTATGTCGTACGGTGGCCCCTAGAGACAAAGCACGTACAAACTCCAAAACACTTGCAAACTCCAAAACACTTGCAAAATCCAAAACACTTGCAAACTAAAGAACACATGCAAACTCTAAAACAGGTACAAACTCCAAAACACTTGCAAAATCCAAAACACTTGCAAACTAAAGAACACATGCAAACTCTAAAACAGGTACAAACTCCAAAACACTTGCAAAATCCAAAACACTTGCAAACTAAAGAACACATGCAAACTCTAAAACAGGTACAAACTCCAAAACACTTGCAAAATCCAAAACACTTGCAAACTAAAGAACACATGCAAACTCTAAAACAGGTACAAACTCCAAAACACTTGCAAAATCCAAAACACATGCAAATTCCAAACCACGTACAAACTCCAAAACACTTGCAAAACCCAAAACACTTGCAAACTAAAAAACACATGCAAATTCCAAAACACGTACAAATTCCAAAACACGTACAAATTCCAAAACACTTGCAAACTCCAAAACACATGCAAATTCCAAAACACATGCAAACTCCAAAACACGTACAAATTCCAAAACACTTGCAAACTAAAAAACACTTGCAAAATCCAAAACACGTACAAATTCCAAAACACTTGCAAAATCCAAAACACTTGCAAACTCAAAAACACATGCAAATTCCAAAATACAACGGAAGTGCTCCAGGACGCTAGGGGCAGTGTTGAGCTCGATTTGCAAAATAAACGGCAAGTTTGTCTGTATCCGGTTGTTCAGTGATGACGCGACGAATCCTACTTCCGGGTCTAAAGTAGTCTGCGTTTAATATGGCTTTTCTGTTGTTAACATGTTTAATGTTATGTATTTTCTTCTATTTGATCTCAAAAAGCTCCTAAAACAGTCAGTGATCCCTGTTGACCTCCCTCGGCTTTTATTACCACTAATCATTTATGTAAGCTCAGTTTTTAAAACCTTTGGATGTAACTACAGCCCAGCCCATGCAGCAGTATATGAATGACTAACCTCGTATTGTGGATGGATTATCTCAGTCCTTTTACAGCATCCTGCCATGCAATTACATTTGTTTCTGACCACCGAGAACACTCACGTTAACTTTTATCGAGTGGAAAGAAAGTTAGCTTGTTTATATTATGCTAACATAGCTGTGTCGCTAGCGGTCACGTAGCACATCATTATATACCAGCTAGCCCAACTTCAGTAACCCTACAAACGTCACTGCTGTTTAGTTTTCTGTGTTCATTTATGCTGGAAGTGATAGCAGAGCTGTACGTTTTAATTTGTTTCCAAAACCCCGCAGTCAGGACATGCTATATTGTATTTAGATAGAAGCTAGCGAGCTAACTCCCTGCTAACTTCTAACGCCGTTAAATGTCATAAATTCCGTTTTCATGGATGCCTGGATGTTAAACTCAATTGTTACACCTGGTAGAGCAGAACGCTGATCATTTTATTAAAGATGAAAGACTTTAGACAGTTTTTCAACTCTCAGTAATGCCACAGTGATTGTTTGATATATGGACCTGCAGCAGAGTTTAGACCCAGACACGGCTAGTGACGTCAGACTGAACAATCGGATGGGACGGTCTAGTCTCCGTCGCGCTTCCCAGGTTGCCTAGCAACCATGATACTAACCGCTGGAAACGTGTCATACAACTTGGTTTGACAGAAATGAGGGAGAACATATTTTGTTCATTTGTTTGTTTGTTTCTACAAGAGCTTTGTGTGATTTGATAAGTATCTGAGGCTGAGACCACAGGACAGTAAAACATGATTTTTGGGCTTCATTTCTGTACTGAACAGTTATTTCAAGATTAATTAGTAAATAAGAATTAGCTGATGTTGTTCATGAGACTAAAGTCATATCACTTTGGTAATGTAAATATAATATGGCCAATATTATAGTTATTATATTAATCATTATTAGCTATTACAGCAGTGAACATGAACTCTGTGTCAAATACTGAGCTTCAGTACAGATTCAAGTTGCAGTTATTTACATGTCTTATCACCTTAAATCTTCACTCAAAGACAAGTATCTTTGACAGTGCATATATAGGTGTATCATATATAAGAGACAAATGTTGTTCCTTCAGTATGTTGGCATTACTAAATTTGGCTCATTGCTTACATATATTTATAAAAAGAAAATGTACAAGCTGTGATAACTGTTTCTGATAGAATGAAGAGTAGACTGTCAGTCTGCCCCAGGGCAGCTGTGGCTACAACTGTAACTTTCCTCCACCAGTGTATGAATGTGAGAGTGAATGAATAGTGGTATTGTAAAGCGCTTTGGGTGCCTTGAAAAGCGCTATATAAATCCAATCCATTATTATTATTATTATTATTATTATTATTATTATTATTATATGAAATATTCCTTTATTGGGTGAGAAAGTCAGCCCATGTCATAACTGCTTTAAGTCATACAGAATAGATATCAGAGCCTTAAACAGGCTGGCTTCTGCTAAATGGGTCAAACTGGGCAGAAAGTCTACAAACACATAACATCCTTATAGAATATGATGTAACTCTATAGATCAACTTACCTCAGAATAAATAAAGCATATAAACAATTACAGCAATATGATGCAACAAACACAGCAGTGCTACTGATCCAAAATACTCAAAGCTTCATAGAACTGGAACAAACATTTATTTTTAGGTCCATTCTGCTGCTGATACATACTTTAGGTTTCTGAATATTACACTTGTTGCTGCCTTTCATAGTGTGTAACTTGAAGGCCCTGAGTACTTTCTCCCACACTGAAAACACTGGAATGATAAAATTATTTGAACATTACCTAATAAGACTGATTCAGGACAGACAATTAGTTATTTTAAACTTTTCTAGCAGTCCTTCACAAACAGGGAACAGTCTGTCTATTCTCTCCATCTGTCAGCTGCTGCTGGCTCTTCCTCCTACTCTTCCTCACACACTGCTGAGTTTGTCCTGGTGGATCATCAGGGGTGCAAAGCCTCACAGATGATGTGCAGCAGTGTGTCCCTCAGTCTGTCCTCACTCTGGACACTTGCAGTTGTCACACATGGAAATCAAATGTGTGATAAGCTGCAGGATTCAAACACAAGTGTGACTTATAAACACATGTTCATACTTTTATTCCACAATCAGAGAGAAAGAAACAGAGAGCGAGTGCAGGACAGACAGACAGGTGACAGTCTCAGGTGTATACACTGCTACAAAACAGCACAAAAGAAGGAGGATTTAGTGTTTGTGTTATTACGAAACAAGAGGAGTTCCCAGATGGTACAGTGGACACATGTGTGACTCCTGCGATTAAAGCATCTTTCTTTCAGCTTAACAAGTGAACCGTCAGCTCGTTCAAACACACGTTAAAGTCCGTTTGGCTCGACACCACCGAACAGAGGCAGCAATATAACATAGCTAACATTAACAGTGCAGTGAATCCTCCTTGTGCTGTGCTATTCAGGACTGCAAACCGAGCAGCATCACTGACTTTCAGCTTGTTGTGTTTGTGGATATATGACTGACTTTAATTATCCACAAAATCATCACAATCTCTGTAAGATTAAGGTCGACTATATATATATTTTTTAAAGTAAAGGCTTTAAAACCAAGTTAATTCTGATAGTACAGACATGACTAATGTCACATAACTTTCCCGACATGTGGCCAACAATAATGGTTTAATGTTCTTCATTAAAAAAATATTTGCGCATAAATAAGTGACATAATATTCAGTACTTACTTCTGAAAGTTTACTCTTCCTCCGCTCCGCTTCCACCGTTTTTTTTTCGGCAAAATTATCCACACCACCACCGCACTATGAAGTCTGGGATATGTTGGGCCATGAAGGCTACACCGACCCATCCTTAAAATTCAGGGAAATTATGAACGCATTTGAGGGCCGCATTTTGAGCAGCCTTTGAATTGGGAAAGCCTTCTCTTGTCGCTGTGACGTAATCGGCCTTAAAATGCGGCCTTTAAGGCTGCAAACCCCAAATCCGGTCATTGGTACTTCCTGGCTTGTGTAGTTACTAGGTAACAAAAGCTCAACACTGCCCCTAGCGTCCTAGAGCACTTCCATTGTGTTTTGGAATTTGCATGTGTTTTTGAGTTTGCAAGTATTTTGGAATTTGTACGTGTTTTGGAATTTGTACGTGTTTTGGAATTTGTACGTGTTTTGGATTTTGCAAGTGTTTTGGAATTTGTACGTGTTTTGGAATTTGCATGTGTTTTTTAGTTTGCAAGTGTTTTGGATTTTGCAAGTGTTTTGGAGTTTGTACGTGTTTTGGAATTTGCAAGTGTTCTTTAGTTTGCAAGTGTTTTGGAGTTTGCATGTGTTTTGGAATTTGCAAGTGTTTTGGAGTTTGCAAGTGTTTTGGAGTTTGTACGTGCTTTGTCTCTAGGGGCCACCGTAGTTAGGAGCCTGAACTGCGGTAAAACTCCGGTGAGGTCAATGACCTTACGCTCTCCCACTGTCACACGTTGATGACGTATTTGGAAATCAATTCGGGTGGGACATGACAACACCGCCACCTGCAGGAAGATTTTCTCTCTGGTACCTTGTGTTCTGATACCTGACAACTTTTTTTTTTTGAGAACTGAGACCTGACAATTTTTTTTCTGATACCTGACAAATTTTTTTTTGAGAACTGAGACCTGACAATTTTTTGTCTGATACCTGACAACTTTTTTTTTTGAGAACTGAGACCTGACAATTTTTTTTCTGATACCTGACAATATTTTTTTTGAGAACTGAGACCTGACAACTTTTTGTCTGATACCTGACAACCTTTTTTTTGAGAACTGAGACCTGACAATTTTTTCTTGAGACCTGACAATGTCCTAAAATGTACACCGTACTCGAGGGATGCTCGAAGCGTCAGAACCTAAGAGTGGTAGGGGTGAAAGAAGGCAAAGAGGACGGGCAGAATGCCAGGGAGTTTGCAGGGAGGCTGTTAAAAGAAGCGCTTGGACTGGACGAGACACCTGTGACTGACAGAGCCCACAGAGCTTTGAGAAAGAAGCCCGGAGATAACGAACCACCTCGACATCTTATTGTAAGAGTTCACTACTGCCACACCTATGAGGACATCATGAAGAAAGTCATGGGCACCCGGGATATAACATTTTGTGGCTGGCGGTTTCAGATTTTCCGGGACCTGCCACCTGAGGTGGCAAAGCGCCGAGCTACGTTCACCGCTGTGATGCTACGCGACAAACCGGGAGTCAAATACGGACTTCTTTACCCAGCCAAACTACGAGTGTCTCACGACGGTGTTGAGAATTTTTTTACTGACCCGGAAGAAGCACGACAGTATGCAGAACGCCTCATTGGAGACGTGGATAACGGAGGATCACTGGATCCTATCCCACGTGAGATAAGGGCAGATAATGCCACAATACACCACCCAGAATGCAAAGAACCTCTACGCAGGTGACATCTAGCACTTTACTACAGACAGGTTGTTTTTTTGGGTTTTTTTTCCTTTGTGTACCTAAGAGTCAATAATCCGGGTAGCCTGCGGTTAAAGGCATATGTTAGTAACGTTATACTTGTTAATGATGTTACATGTTGCGGTCTCATACTTGGTTTTAAGGGCTGCTAGTTAGACACCCTTTAACTTGTTTTTGAATAACTGTATTGTTTTGTTTAATAGTGACGATAATGTACCTTCTGATCCTTCTTTTTGTGATACCTGGTCTATGCTTAATGTCTTTATGGAGCTACACAGGGCACTTGTTATGTCGGTGGTTGCGACAGAGGATGGTTGGAAGTACACGTGGTCTTGTTGGGAGGATGGCAGGCTCCCCTTCCTGCTATGACCTAGGTGTATGTGGGGTTTTTTTTGTTGTTTGTTTGTTTGTTTTTCTTTTTTATTATTTCTGCTGTGTTTATTTTGTATTTTCGTGGGTGGGGTTGTTGGGTAGGAAGGTGCTATGGTAGAAAATGTTCTAGTCAATATGGGACAATACACATAAATCACTAACAATATGGCCTCAATAGATGGTGATGGAAATGATGGGGTGAACAGGAGAGGGCTTGTAACCTTTTGCTCTTGGAATGTGAATGGCATCAATGAACCAATAAAACGTGGTAAGGTGTTGGCATACCGAAAGTCATTGAGATCAGATGTTATTTTCTATCAGGAGACCCATCTTAAAAATGATGCACATTGCAGGATTACAGCTAAGTGGATAGGGCAGGTTTATCACTCAAGGTTTTTCGCAAAGGCAAGGTGTACAGCAATAATTATTCGTAAAAATGTGCCATTCATACATAAATCGACCCTGGCAGATAAGGAGGGGAGATATATCATGGTGGTAGGAGAAATTCAGTCTATACCAATCACATTGCTAAATGTCTATGGCCCGAACAGGGATGACCCAGAGTTTTTTAGAAAAATGTTTAGCTTGATCCCGGATATTTCAACTACAAACTTGATACCTGGGGGAGACTTTAATTTAGTTTTAGATACCTATCTAGACAGGTCGTCAGCTCAAAGAATTGCGCCATCGAATGCTTCTAGGTTTCTGAAATCGTTTATTGATAATTTGGGTCTTGTGGATGTTTGGAGAACGTTGAATGCAACCGGAAGGGAATATTCCTTTCACTCTGGGGTTCATAATACATACTCCCGTATAGACTACTTTCTATTAGATAGTAAACTGTTACATGGAGTCCAGAGTAGTAAATATCATAATATCCTTATATCAGCTCATAGCCTAGTGTCTATTTCACTAAATTTACTGGAATCAGGTGGTAATTATAAACACTGGCGATTAGACCCTCAACTTCTTACGAGGAAAACATTCTGCAATTATCTGGAAGAACAGATCAAGTTGTTTTTTGAGATGAATGACAAAGATGATGTATCACCTCTGTTATTGTGGGAGACGTTTAAAGCATATGCTAGAGGCTGTGTAATTTCTTTTCAGTCGTCTGAGAAAAAACGTAATAACATGGAACGCATACAGTTGGAGGTTCAAATACAAAAATTGGACTCTGTGAATGCCAGACAACCATCTGTACAGCTACATAGTAAAATATCAGCTCTGAAATATAAACTCAATAACTTACTCTCAGTTAAAATTTCCAGGGCTTTCATGTATGTTAAGCAGACCTATTTTGAATTTGGCGATAAGCCACATAAATTACTGGCCAGGCATCTAAGGAAGAGAGAAAGTGATAGGGCTATTCATGGAATCAGGTCAGACTCAGGGTTGTTGATTAATTCTTGTAAGGATATTAACACTGCTTTTAGACAGTTATATGAACAGTTATATACATCTCAGTGTAATGCACTTCCTGAAATTATGCAGGATTTTCTAAGCAAATGTAACTTGCCCACATTGGCACAAAAGGACAGGACACTTCTAGATGCAGATTTAACATGTCCAGAATTGATTAATATCATACGCTCCCTGAAAAACGGGAAGAGCCCAGGACCTGATGGTCTATGTAATGAGTTTTATAAAAAGTTTAGCAGTTTACTAACCCCATATTTGCTGAAAATGTTTAATATGGCCTTGAAAGATGGTGCACTCCCGCAGACTCTGAATGAAGCAACTGTGACTCTCATTCCAAAGAACGGAAAGGACCCAGAATTGGTGAGTTCTAACTGACCAATCTCTTTATTGAACACAGATCAGAAAATACTGGCCAAGTCTTTAGCCAGGAGACTTAGTTCTCACATAGGTAAACTGGTTCACCCAGATCAAACAGGGTTTATCCCAGCAAGACATGCATCTTATAACCTGAGACGTCTTTTTGACATTATTTATTCCTCTAGGGATCCAGATAAAGACCTAGTGATACTGAGCCTTGATGCAGAAAAGGCCTTTGACTGTGTCGAATGGTCATATCTATATGCAGTATTAAGTAAGTTCGGAGTTGGACCTAAATTTGTTTCCTGGATTCAATTGTTATATAGTAATCCGTGTGCCAGAATACTCACAAACAATACCCTTTCCGAACCAATTAAGCTATTTCGTGGCACAAGACAAGGATATGCGCTGAGCCCTTTATTGTTTGACCTCGCATTAGAGCCGTTGGCAGAAACAATTCGGAAACATAAAGAAATACATGGCTATAATGCAGGATACACCTCTAATAAGATCTCACTGTATGCTGACGATATTCTGCTGTTTGTAACCAGACCATTAGACTCAATCCCTAAGGTGCTCGTAACAATAGATTTATTTAGCTCTTTTTCAGGTTACAAAGTAAATTGGGGGAAGAGCCAACTGATGCCAATTAAATGCAGTAATCTTGATTTACTAAATCGTCTTCCCTTTAGAATAACGTCGGAGAAATTTTCATATCTTGGAATTGAAGTTACTAAGTCATACAAGTCATTATATGAAGCCAATTTTGTGAGAATTCTGGATACATTTAAAAACGAGGTTGAATTTTGGAAATCACTCCCACTTTCCATGATAGGTAGGGTGAATGCGATCAAAATGATTTGTCTCCCCCAACTCCTATATCTGTTTTAAAATATCCCTGTGTATCTAAATGCTACATTTTTTTCAAAAATTGGATTCAGTCCTTCTCCCTTTTATCTGGAACTACAAGAGCCACAGGATAAAAAAAGGCCCACCTTTGTAAAGAGAAAATACATGGTGGCCTAGCCTTACCAGATTTTAAAAATTACTACTTCGCAGCTAATATGCAATACATAGCTTATTGGCTACATGATACAGTTATAATGGGAAGTTGGTTGGACATGGAGCGAGAGGACTGTATGCCTCATTCTCTTGGTGCAATTGCATTGTCTCCTGTTCGTTTTAAAAATACATACTACAACTGTAATCCAGTTATTCACAATACAATTCAAATCTGGAGACAGATCGTGAAAGAGTATAGACTCAGAGCCTTCTCGCTTTTGACACCTATTACAGCTAGTCCTGCATTCAACCTCTCAGTTTTAGATGGGACATTTGATCGCTGGAAGGAAATGGGGTTGCGAAATGTGGGACACCTGTATTTTCAGGGCTCTTTTGCTTCATTTCAACAGCTTAAGGAGAAGTACAATTTACTAGCCTGTGATTTTTTTTTTTAGATACCTTCAAATAAGGAGCTATGTAAGGTCCCAACTACAACAATTTGAGTTTGCAACTCCAGGTAAGCTTGACCAATGCCTGGCGGATTGTATAACAGAAAAGCATGCGGTTGCTTCTATATATGAGATATTACAGTCACTCCGGCAGAAGGATACAGGTAAAATAAAATCAGCTTGGGAAAAGAAATTAGGGTCAGAAATTCATAATGATATCTGGACTAAAGGGCTACGTAATGTTAATTCCTGCTCTATCAACGCCCGACATAGGTTAATTCAGTTTAAAATTTTGCACAGATTGCACTACTCGAAGACCAGATTACATCGAATATTTCCTGAAACGTCACCCATCTGTGATAAATGTCAATGTGCAGAAGCTGATCTGCTTCACAGTTTTGTAATGTGTACCAAATTACAGAGTTTTTGGGCTTCAGTTTTTTTCTTTTTTTTTCCCCAAACTTTTTGATGTGCAGTTAGACCCTGACCCCATTTTGATTCTTATTGGACTATCGGGACAATCTAAAAAACTTAAGAGCACACAGATCCCCCTCCTGGTCTATGGCCTGATGTGTGCAAACAGACTGATTCTCCTCCTATGGAAGGGAAAAGAATTGCCCTCCTTGAAAGCCTGGATTTCCGTATTGACAGATACTCTTCATCTGGAAAGGATCCGCTACATTATAAATGACAAACTGGAGGACTTCGATCAGATTTGGAGGCCGCTCATTGAGCACCTGGAAATTATGAACAAATGAGAGTTATTATGTGGACTTCACCATTGCTTAAAATAAGCTGATAGCACTCTGGGATAAGGGTAGGGAGGAGGGGTTTGGGTTTTTTTTTTGTTTTTTTTTGACCACCCTTTTCGGTACGTTTTGTTTTTTCCTGTTTTTGTTGTTTGGATTTGTTTTGTTTTTTGTTGCTATTGTTGTTGTTCGCTTTGTTTTTCCTTTTTTTTTTTTTTTTGATGCCAAAACTGTAAAAAGGAAGCAATGTCAGTCTATGGGACAATTTGTGATTGTTATTTGTGCTTCACAATAAAAATATTTAAAGAGGTCTCACTGTGATGGTGCTGAGGGTCAAGTGTTTCCTCTTTAGCTCGCTGTTGTGCTTAATCACTTGTGGTATCGTCGTGTCAGGAACATATCAAGCTCATAAATGCAAGACTGTGCTTATATTGCTTTGTTATCAGTGCAATGGCTCTGTAATGTTCTGTGCTTATTATGAACAGTGAACGGTTGGTGTTAACGAGCCTCACAGAAGATACATAAGAATCCAAGGGAAATTATGGATATGGGACAAAAGATTAGGAGACAATATTAAACCAATGCCGATGTTTAAAAACAAAAAAAAGAGTAATGGCCTGCAGTAAAAAGGTTTCAACATCAATGTTTTTCGTAGTGAGTTTGTTTCAACCTGACACACTGAAATTTAAGAAAAAAGAAAACTTAATCCTCTTGATCATTGTGCTCTTCAAACTACCTAAATAAATTTAACCGAAGTATCCAAAAAACAAAGCATGTGTTTTTGTTGTGCGTTTACTTTGCCTGCAAAGTCTGTAACATCTGTAACACTCGTCTATCTTGTGTAATATTCACATATATCCAGTAGGGGGGGCGCGAAGGCCATGGTTGACCATTTAAATTGCAGTAAGGTATTTTTTTTCTTGTGTAATCACGTTTTATTTTTATACTCCAGTGTTAATCCAGTCTTTGCATGTATCCCCTGGAAAATGCGGGCGACTTTAATTGATTTTGTATTTATAATTCCGTTTTTTTTAAAAAAAGTATTATAATCTTTTTAAATTGGTAATATTATGTATACTTTACTTTTTTTATTGTTTTTTTTCTCAGATGCTTATGTGTACCTTATAATTTCGCCATACCATAAAACTGTAGCCATTACACACACACACACACACACACACACACACACACACACAGTGTAACAACTGGAGAATATGTTTTTCACTGAGTCATGACCAACCAACACTATGCTGAAGGATGTGTCTCTATATTTGGACATTATTTAACCATCATATATTCATCTATGGTTCAACCTGTAATAAAACTGGGGGAAAATCCGCTAACTAACCTATTATACTGTCAAAACTTCTGCTTCCAGCTAAAAGCAGAGAACTGAATATATCGTCCAGATTAAAATAAAGTAGATTATTATAAAAACTCCTGGTCTTCTATATTTTACTAAATAGTTTTGTGGTAGAATTACATTTTAAAAGAAGAAAACAGATACATCTTCATACATGTGTATTTGATCAAAGAAAAAAAGCGAGTCGGAAATACCGCCCCCTGTGGGCTACTGACTACATTCTTGCCCAATAATAACTCGCTTGTTGTGTGATTGATGTGTGAGTTGACCAATGAGAGAGGGGATTACGGCTCCTGGGCGGTAGTGGACACAGCTGATTTGCAACCCGCTGAAGAAACTGCAGAGAAGAAGGGAAAATGTCGCTGGCTTCGACGCGGACCGTTCTAGGATCAGTGTCCTTTTAGGAAAAACTAGAAGGCATTTCGGTGAGTGGGACTGCCGTCACTAGTTGCACCCAAGGTTAGGGCTTGTGAATTTGGTGTGTCCCGTCCAGAAACGCAAAGGTCCGCCTCAGTTTCGCCAGCTTTGTGTAACGTTTCAGGCTCGCCCCACAGAGAAACACAGTGGGAGCAAGGCAGCCATGATGAATGTTAGACACTTTAAATGCGGACGCGTTGATGAAATTGGCGTCTTTAGCTGGTAGCTTTAAAAGTCAGGCGCGGTTGCTACATCAAGTATCAGTTGTTTTTAAACTTCTTCTAAACTTTATGTTACTTAAAAAAAAAACTTGTTTGCACATCAACGCTGGCCATCCGTGCGAGTGGGCGCGAGACTCAAACTTATTCATCTCGATTGTTCCTGCCTTTCAAAGCTCTTATGAGTTTAATTGTTTTACGTAATCTTGGACAGAAACATATTAGCTCTTTGAGCTAAAATATGGATGTTTTAATTTGACTCCTCTCACAAAGCAGCCGAGCTGTGACCTCTAACTTGCACCATCACTTGGCTGTTGTAAGGTGTAGCACGTGCTGATGATGCAGTCCTTTCAGTTGCTAAACTGTACGTGAAGCCACAGGTCTGAGATTTTTTACATTTTGTTTATCCTTTAATAATTTATTTTCCACATCTTCCACACTCAAGTTGATGGTTGGACGTAGGAGAGCATTGTTTTTTCTCTTATTGTCTTTTTTCTCTGAATCGTCTCCTTGTGTCCCAGATCTCTAGATTGACATATATACTCATTAGCCTCTGTATTATTAGGTCTAGTACCGGGTTGGAGCCCCTTTTCTCTTCAGAGCTGCCTTTATACTTCAAGCAGTTGCTCAGGTGTACCTAATGTAGTGGCTGGTGACTGTATGTGCATCTATAGCACTTTGGAAGTGGTATTGTGATTTTTCCAGGGGCTCTAAAAATCTGATATTTTTATCACATTCAAAAATAACATAATCAGTATCACATGTAAGAAACTAAAACCAGGAAATTTGGAGGTCATTTGTATCTCCCGCACTCAGAATATTTCAATCATTAATCAATTTTCTAATACATGTCTTGAACAATTATTTGGCTTGATAGTTTTGATATAACCAGGTTATTTCCAACACTTTCCTAAAATACACTGACAAATGAAACTGTTTCTGTGAATCAGAAAAAAATTGGAAACATGTAAAAATGCAGTTCATTGAGTTGGTTTTTGTTTGTTTTATGACAATAGAAGTCTTCGTTTATTATGAACATTTCCTGCTTTTTGAATAATTCAAATGTCATTTGAATACATCTCACCTGTACATTTAACTCTGTGGACTGCAGCAAATGTACGTTATCCTATTTACTGACAGACTAATATGTCCTAATTTATCTTTTTCTTCTTGTCTACAGAATGGCATTTCTGCTGTATTGTTGCCATGAGTGAATAAAAGTGTCACACAGCAGGACAAAACAAGGGAAAAGTAAAAGTTTAGGTTTTACCTGAACGATAAGGGAGTCAGCTGGCATATGTTCCTGTTTTGTGAGATCAGCTTTAACTATAACCATTTAAGCCCATAAGAGTATACTGTAACACTACATGGGCCTCTAGGGCAATCTGAACTGATAATTAAAGCCTCTTCTCCTTCTGCTGCAGTTAGCAAGGTAATATTTCAACAAAGACATGGACCCATCTGCCCGAATGGTGAGCCTGGATAACCAGGGGAACATGGTTTTCACAGTTGTAAAGCCAGTTATGGGCATATTTCAGGTGTCTTCAGAGCAAAATGGCAGTGCTCCACAAGGGAGCATGGGTCTACAGGGTTTAGCTGAAAGCACATTAGTCCTCCCTCAGGCACAAGGTCAGCCTCCACTAGACCAGAACCAGATGGAAATGAACACCATACAGCCTCATATTCAGCCTCTGATGCAGGTTTCTGCCCCAGTCCAGACTGAGAATTTACCTGCGAATCAGGATCTCCCACAAAGCTCAAGCGAAAATACAGAGTCCGCTAGCCAGATCGCATTTGCTGAGGTTTCATCACTCCTGGATCCCAACATGAAAGGATCAAAAGCTCGTAAGTAGCCAGTTGTTTGAAATCACACTATCTGAATGTTTTTCAATCTTATGGCTCCAAGTAAAATACAATGAAGTGAAAATTTTGCAAAGTAACGTAAAAAGAAAGTACACTATCTGTCAGTTTTAGGTTTTGCATATCAGAACATTAAGTCCTTACCAGTTCTTAAAACAATGTAAATAATACAAATGAAAGATTGTGTTAAGTGTTAACAAAAACTAAAACAAAATACTGAAGCAGTGAAAAACTAAGTATACCCTATGATTCAGTAGCTTATAGAGCTACATTTAGCAGCAATAATTTGAAATAGTTGCTTACTGTGTGACTTTCAGCCTCTGGTATCATTATGGAGGACTTCTGACTAGGGGTGGGCAGCAGAAAAGGTAGAAACGATATAAATTTGGCCAACGGTAGAGATTTTGACTATACCCCTCTACCGTGATAGCGCATGTTGATGGTGTCATTGAGCTGCGCCTGTTTTGGTCGAAAGCATTGCAGCGACTGCAAACAACATCATCTGCAAATTACTGCGCTTCCTCCACTTCCCTACCATTGATTCATTAATGCTGAATTCTCTCGCAGCTGCTCTATTCCCATGTTGTTGCAGTATATTAATAACTAACCTCGTATTGTGGATGGATTATCTCAGTTGTTCTCCTGACTGAAGTTTGGTCTGTTTATAGCATCCTGCTATGCAATTGCATTTGTCCCCAACCACCCTCACGTTAACTTTTATCGAGTGGAAAAAGGTTAGCGTTCATTCTTCAGCTTTACTGTGCTAATGTTATGTTAACTAGGGCTGCCACGATTAGTCGACTAGTCACGATTACGTCGACTATTAAAATCGTTGACGACTGATTTAATAGTCGACGCGTCGTTTGAAGCTTTGTAAGATCCCAAAAGACGCAGGTAGTAGGATTTAAGAGTGCAATAACGGACTGAAACAGAAGATGGCAGCACTGCATGTACAAGGATGCCAGCTGCCGTTAAACCCCGAAGAAGAAGTAGCTCTGTCCCAGAATTCATAGCGCGGCCCCGCTCAGTTTCCAACAATGGCGGCAGCTAGTTTTAATATTACTCTTATTATTCTTTCTGGGTCACAAAATAAACGTTTAACATTTTCAGGTGAGAATGTAACTGCGTAAACCTCAAATATCTGCTCAGTTTATCAAGACACCACATATTTTCAAAAGCGCTCCGACGTTTTCGGAGACGTCTGTTACCCACTAGCTCGATAGCTAGCTGGGGGCAAGGCTTACTAGAGCCGGTGAGAACACTGGACTCCTGGCAAATCGTTTTCAAACCCACCGCCGTCTTTCGCTACTCAGGTTTAACATGAATAAGTCACTTAGATAATTTAAAAATGTTATTGTTTGGCTTTTTTTAGTATTTTATTTGTTCCTGAGTAAATCGGTTTGGCTGAAATTAAAGTTATAGTTTTTACACAGCTGAATAAACATCAAGCAGACAGCTGATTATCAGAAGTGTGAGATGCTCGAGAATATACTCCGGTGTCCTGTTATATTTTAGATAGCAAGAAGTTATTAAACTTCACTGAAACAATCTGTAAATTTCATTAAAATTTAATAAACTATCATCTTGTCTTTATTTTTAGTTAGCACAGACCTTAAACACTTAAAGCTGTAAGCTAATGATAGTTATATAAAAGCAGATACTGCTGGTCCAATGGATGCATGATCTGATTAGTCGACTAATCGCAAAAATAATCTGAATAGTCGACTATCAAAATAATAGTTTGTGGCAGCCCTAATGCTAACGTAGCTGTTTTGCTAGCGATCACGTAGGACATCATTATATATCAGCTAGTCTGATTTCAGTAACCCTACAAAAGTCACTGCTGTTTACTTTTTTGTCTTCATTTATGTTGGAAGTGATAGCAGAGCTATATGTTTTAATTTTTTCATTAATCTCTCAGTCAGAACATGCTATATCATGTTTAGGTGGAAACTAGCGAGCTAACTTCCTGCTAACTTCTCACTCCATTGAATTTAAAACATTCTGTTTTCATGGATGCCTGGATGTTAAACTTAATTGTTACACCTGATAAAGCAGCAACGCTGATCATTTTATTAAAGATGAAAGAATTTAGACAGTTTTTAACTCTCAGTGATGCCGCAGTTTTCGTTTGCCTATTTTGGACTCAGATTACTCCGCAATGCTCCTGACTTCGGCAGCCGTAATGCTCTGGCAATCCATCAAGCGGTACGCCTTCATAGCTTACCAAAGTCGTACTAAAACATTTTTGACAGATTTCTGCACGCCGCGTACAACATAAAATTGGTTCGAGGTCAGTAAGCACAACCAAAATTCATACATAAGGCACAATGTCAATTTTTGAGAAAATTAAAGGATTTTAAGTGTGCCTTATAGTGTGTAAAATACGTTATACAGAAGAAAAGAATATATCGCGATATATATCGTTACCGCACATGCTTCAAATTATACCGCGATATGGATTTTAAGCCATATCGCCCAGCCCTACTTCTGACCTATCCTTCTTTACAACTTTGCTTAGTTGACTAAAGTCTGCAGGTCATTGTTTATGCACAGCTCTCTTAAGGTTCACACCATTTTAGTTTGGTTAAGGTCTAAGGACTTTGGGCCATTCTATAGATTCGCCCCTGTGCTTGGGCCTTGGCTGCTTTGCAGATAACCTCGCCTCTGACTTTATGGTTGACTCTGTGATTGCTCAGTTTAAAAATGGCCTTGTAACCCTTTCCATGGACATTAACAATTGCTTCTCTAAGACCGTTGCTGAGGTCTTTCCTTCTTAGCATTGTGTTACCGTGCACCTGAATGCTCCAGACCATCAAACTCCCAAAACATCTGCTTTTATACAGGTGCTCACACTTAATAATGGTCAGGTTTAATAATATTTATACTGTTAATTCCCAGAAAAAAACTAAGAGTTTGCTTATTTTTTAAGACACTCTAAGGATCAGAGCATTTTTCCTATATCCTGATATGTAAAACTTTAGAGATCAAAGAGGCTGTGCTTTCTATTTGCCACAGCTCCCTGAAGTCATTTATTCAGCAAATGTATAATGTTTCCTTGATTCTAGCCCTTACAGTTTAAAATGTTAGATTTTAAAAAACAATTTCCCTGTTCAGATTTGATCAGATGCTGTTTCATTCTAATCCTGCTGTGCTGATTTATGTCCCTCTGTTTTGCTCTAATTTCAGGGAAATATCTCATCTCATATGATGAAATTAAAAGGCGTCTGCAGGCTCCAGAAAAGATGTCCCTGCGGTCTTTGGCAGCGTACACTCGGGTCAGCAGAGGACCAGCCAGCAAGAAAACACTCCTGGAGTCACTTAATGTACTCGGCCTCACGCCAAGCACAACTACCTCTGTATCCTCGTCCTTCTCCAAACTCACTGAAGGTTAGAGGTGTGTGTGTGTGGGGTGGCGTGTGTGTGTAAAGCCATGTTTGGAATTGATAATGAGTTTGAAAGACTCGGCTGCTTATTTGGTTAATTTATTTTTTAGGTGACACCAGAGCTCTGTGTGACGATATGAAGGATTTTGCCCATGACTACATTGACTATGGCAACATGGCAAAGCAGCTTATCCCAGAGACAAATACAGTTCAACACTGGTCCAAAATTATTGAAACAAAGTATGTCTTTCATTACTGTGGGTCCTGTATAACATGGTTACTGTGCTTGTGAAAATAAAACATCATAATTAAGCGACCAGTTTACATTAACACTTTCCCTTTTTCTCCTAGGAACCATCTTGAGGATATGAGAAAGTGTTTTAGGGACCCAGTCAACAGTGGTGCATTCGACAACGTCACTCATGGCCTCGGTCTTGGAATGCTTGATGTTGCACTGGACATGATTATTATGGTAATTGAACAGCAGATTCGCATCCTGTCTGGTGTCGCAGCATCTGACCCGGCCGACTCAGGTCCACAAATGCGCCGTGTCCGCAGACGCCACCGCAAAACTCGCTCGATGGACAATGAGAAGCTTCATAAGGTGTCTGGAGGGGAAAAAGAACAAGGAAAGCTCATTTCAAAAGCCAAAGGTCGAATCAGAGCCAAGAAGAAGATCAGACAGGAAACTGTAGCTTCTGGACCTGTGGAGACCCAGGCAGAGCCGTGCAAGCCAGATGGTGTGGAGAGTAATGTCCTCACTCTGGTGTCTGTAGGTTACGAGACTGTATCCAGCGGCCTCGGTTCAGTTGGACCCGTTTGATACTTGCTCACATGATAAGTATAAAGACCCAGTCATAGTGCTGTTCAAACTGATTCTCAGCAATCGGACAGAGGTCGGGGTAAATTAAGCTCCCCACTGTAATGAGCGCAAAATCATCACAACATGTTACATATTGGTGTCAGGCTTTAAGGAGCTATTCACTTTCTTCTAGAAAGTTGTAATATGTAGTCAGAGCCACAGCTGGTTAACCTACCTTATCAGTAAGGCTGGAAATACACACAGGCTTGATGGCTTTTTTTAATATGTATTTCTTTTCAAAGGTGCATATTTAACATGCCCAAAGTTTAAAATAAAGAGGTCAGCATATTTACAAGTAAAGCTCAGGCTTCAGCCACTCTAAAGCACTGAATATTTTGCGCCCACCTTCTGCTAAAACCTTGTTTGCAAAGAGCAGAAACTCAAGACAAAGGTAGGATAGCTGTGAATTCTTTAAGGCTGTTGTAGTAGTCATGAAATAAGAAATACTGTAGCTGAAAATGGGCACAATAGGATTTAACAACCCCCTCTATCATTTGTTCAATCCATGCACAAAAACAAGTGTGACAAGACAAAGTTTTCATGGCACTCTGTGCAATAGTTTGTTTTTGTTGTTTTTTTTTTTTGTTTTTTTTTTATTAAAGCAAAGTAAATGAAATATGGCTTTAACCTTATGTTTTGTTTCATTTGGATGGACTTTTTTAAAACAGTTTCCACTTTCTGTGCTAAGTTAGGCAATCTGGTGAAACTGCTGCATGTTTACTGTGTACCTGATACAGCTGTGGTGTCAGTCATGTCATCTCAGCCTTTGCAAGAAAGCCAATAAGTGCATTTTCCAAAATCTCCAGATATCTTTTTAAATTGATCATTTGCTGCTTCAGTAACAGGTTTTGTTTCTTGGTATCAGTTAGAATCCAATCATACATTATTTTTTCAGTCAACAGAACATCTGGTACATGGATAATATCAAATGTAGATTATATTTTTTTGGCTTGTGGTACATTGTCTCCTGTTTTAATGTTGTATTTATTCCTTAGATTTTCACGTCTGTACTAGAATACTGGAAATAGAGGTTTTTACTTGAGTTGAGTAAAACAGGATGATCTAGTTTTAAGAATTGTCTTCTGTTGTTCTTTTTGTTATCTCATAAATGGAGCAGGAGCTGACAGAGGCTTTAAATACCCCTATCAGCTGCAATATTAAAGTTCATCTGGGAAACCTAGAGTGTTGTCACCCTACCTGTTTAAACAGCCTTGCTGTCTGAACCCACCCCCTCACTGCTATGGCAGTTGCATTTGATGATGGGTAAGCGGGTTAATGCCCACCACTGCTGAAAAAACTGCTCAGGAAAATATCAAAGAGCCAAAGCAACCAACTCAGATTGGGGTGGCACCACCCTACATCCCAAAATACCTGCAACCAATGGTGCCAGACACTAATGGAGACCCCACTGCTTGAGCTGATTTGGTTGTACATGGGAGGATATAAATCTAGTTTAAAATAATCAGTTAATAGAGAAGAATTGGAGTGCCAGAGTTGGATTAAAGATTGAAAACAAAATTATAACCACCAGCTTAACATTTTTGTAGGTCCCCATTTTGAGGCTATTTCAACTCTGACCTATTTCGTGTCCCATCCAGTGGTGTCTGGCACCGGAGGGCAGGGGAGGGTTCACCCTGCATAGATGCAGTTTGTTGTACTCTTCACCCTGTTCCTTGAAATCCAGAAAAGCAGTTTTTGCAAATTGGCAGAGTGCACTGTCTGCAGCAACATTTAGAAAAGCTGTACTAGCCAAAGTCAAACCCACATAAATACTCAAACCTCTCAAAAGAATCTTGTTTTATAAGCAGATGAATAACTGCTTTTCAGTGCGTTTCACCTGTTGTTGTTGTAATAAACTCATCAGATTCAATTCTAATCCAAACTGACACAATGGGGAAAAATTACGCCTAATAATAAGGTTGTATACAAGAACAGATGTCCATATGTCTGTGCTGTTTTGACTTGGATTTTTATAGAAGGTGAAAGGCATTACGGGAGTATAGAAATACACTCAGCAGAGTCAGCCAAGTGCTAATACCTTAACAGTGCACACGCACACACATCCACAAGTGGTGAGTGGAAGAGAGAACAGCTTTAGTGAGGATTTGCTCTGTATTAACCCTGACAGGGAACACAGAGTCAGCTGGAGCACAAGGAAGCCAGAGTAGATAGACCTGTAGGAAAATAGAGGGAAAAAAGCAACAGTGCAGGGAGGTATGAAATACACTGTCGTCAAAAGGATGTGTAAGTTGAAATAGGGGGTCCTCCAAGCAGCAGCTAATGACTCGAAAATACGGCACTAAAAGAAAAAAGACGACAGCTTTTAAAAAGTGCTGTGCATTTTGAAACATGTCGATCTAAGATAGGTACGACTGGTCCAGAGATGGCAGCACGGAGCACAATGGGGCACCCCAATGTGCCCCTCTCACACAAACACATGCATTCCCAGAGGGACAAAAACAGATCCAGTCGACTGCAACCTTACACACCAAATGGTGAGTAGAAGAGTGGCATGACTGAATATGTTACACTGTAAAGAAAATTGTTAGAAGTCACAGATCGTAGATATTGGCTTTTGATGTTGTTGTGATTGCAACACTAACAATAGGGAATAGCACCTGCATGGTGGTGGTTGTTGTTTTTGTGCTTCACATAAAACTGTCTGCACTTAGGTAGATGTTAGCTGTCTTGTTTGAAATAAATTTTTTTGTATTTATAACTAAGATAAGATTCAAACCAACAAGCTCTCCTGTAGTTTCTATGAATTTGTAAAGGGCCATTCCAATTTTCATAAAACAATTTTTAACTGGCAATGCTATGTTCAGCCTGTTCTTCAACATGTGTTTTCATCAGTCCAACCAGTCTTTGTTGTTAATTCCTGTGCAATGTGACAGTTGCACAACCCTCAAGTCTGAGCTTCATAGTGCACAACCATGAACAACAATGGCATCGATTTGTTTCCATTTACATCACTGCTGTGTGGTAATACAGTTTATATGCATGATAACTTCACTCCATTACGTCTTCATTTAAATGGATTTCACGGTGAGAACAAAGCTGAAATGTGTCTGATCACAGTTATGTTACAAGAGCAACACTCTAACCGAAGCTTTATACTTGGTGAATGATCATCTTTTCTGTACAAACAATGTTTTTTGTATCCAAACATGAACTGATGGCCACAGCAGAAGAGAGTGTAAATCAGATTTGATTAGTTAGCAGTGAGGTGTGCCAAGCTTCTACTGCAGCACTGTTTCGTTAACTCTGTTTTTTCTGCTTTGCACAAGTATATGCAGGCTATATACCGATACTAGTGTATATATACACACAACAAAACCTTTAATGCAAGTTCAGCAGGTCGTGCAGTTGGATATTAGTATTCTACAAATTTGACTGTTGTCTAGTAAATTCAACTAACTTCAAATCCAAATTGTTTGGCTATAACCGGTAAGGATGGCAGACCTCTTCTTATGAAAGATTTATATTATATTATTGAATATCTTCTTGTGATTAGTAAGCTTTGATGCTGATCCTCAGTAGTTGTCCAGACATCCTTTTACATACAGTTTTACAAAAACACAGTAACACTTTTGACATTGTATATATATGAGAGCTTACAAAACTGACCCTAATTCTCTGAATTTTATATATAATACATCCTACTTATTAATACTTGGCTTACCTTTTTTTTTAAACATCATTTTTATGTCTTTTTTGTATCTAGGGAAAATGTTTTATGCTTTTTTAACTTTGCACTGTCTTTGTTGGTCTAACTAGAATCCTGTACATCTGGTACAAACCTGACCCTAACCTTCTCCAATCACAGTCCCACAACTTTCCATCTAGCTCTAACTTTTAAATTGTCCATCTTTGTAGTTTAGCATCCAAAATCTCACCTACGTGTATTGCTTGCTATCAAATATCACCATGCAGACACTGCTTGTTCAGAGTTAATCGTTGTGTTTGATTTATTTAAGTCTGGGATATCAAACTTAGGGCCCACCAAATGGTCCAGTCTGGCCTATTGGATAACTCTGTAAAAATATAGAAATTTTAAAGAAGAAGAGCATAAACTGTATTTTCATTTATTTTACTTTTTATTTTACATTTATTTTGTCTTCTAACTGACAAAGACCGTAAGTAAGAGTAAGTAACAGATAAACCATTACTTTAGAAAAATAAAAGCTTTTTTATTATTACTACTCGCCCAGTGAGTCTTGTTGATGGATTTAAAAAACATTTACTACAGCAGCATTTCTTTATAACGCAGAAAAGCTGAGACATATTGTCCTTTTTTTGTCTATAGACTTCTAAGTAAAGAAAGACAGAACCAATTGGAGGAATTCTTTAGGTCATTACTGTAGGCAGTGGTTTCACTGGTCTGCCCCTTGATGTAAAATGAGTTTGACGCTCCTGCTTTAAGCTAATCCTTGGCTTTCTCTTTCTGTGTAACAGCATTAACAAACAGAATGCTAATAAACAGTAAACAGTATAACTGCTAAACATGTGACTCAAAGCAGCACCGGGCACAAGTTTAGCTTCAAAGAGCTTTTCTCATAGGATGACATGGTTCAGCATGTACTTAAAAAAATGCTGATCAGTTGAATGTAAACAAGAAAGAAGCTGACATCTAGATTTCGTGTGTGGAGGTTTTACACGAGGAGCACCTTTTTCATGTTCTTATATTTACTGTTCAAAGTGCAGTAAAACATTATTTCTCTCGTGCTTTGTTTCATGCCCTGCCCAGCTCTTTGTAACATTCATATTTCTTATGCCATCCTTTTATAATTCTTAATATTTCCATTTTCCTGATTGCCCCTGCAGACAACTTAAACAATGCCTTAGGCGCTATCAGAGTCCTTGGTGTGGAGCTCATTGAAGATGAGCTTAAACCCCATTTGAACACAGTGATGGCCAGCATTAAGGAGAAGAGTAAGTTCCTTTAGGTATAACACTATGCAAAGCAATATAAAATATTTGATGCCTTTTGTTTGTTTTTTGTGTGTGATGTAAATCTAATGAGGGGTTAATGTCACAGGTGCATGCAATGTATACGAACATGTAGGAATATTTAACAGCACCTATATCATAGGCCGCAAAACCACACTGATAAGAAATGGCCCCATGAAGCGAGATGTGCAAGGCAGTTGTAAGCACTAAGAAGAGGTTAAGCTATATTTGTGTCTCCCAGCAAGTCAACAGCAGGATAAGAAGGCGGCAGAGGGAATTAAGCGTCAGAGGTCACGCAAAAAAACAGATTACAAGATTCAGTTCAGGTAACTTGACATATAGTCTATGCAGTCTCTTAAGAGACAAACTCTTCTAAGGCTATATAAAGGGAATCCAACAAGTGTTGGTAGTGTCAAAAATATTAATTATTTTTAAATATGCAATTCCACTTGTGTCCAGAGAAAGGTGCTGCTGAGCAGGTGGTGATCAGTGGGATCTTGCCAATCCTTGCTCTGAGCCTGAGAAGCAGAGGGCCTCTGAGTGTGCTGACTGCAAAACTAGTGGCTGAACTTGCCAGGGAATGTAAGTAATCAATGCTTATATTGTTCTTTATCTATGTACAGTTTATTATTTAATACAAATAAAGTATAATGTTAATCTATAGGTTTGCTGGTGAACCCGAAAGCTTTCTCTCTCTGTTGCTTCAAGTGTTATTAGTCTAGTACAAAGTCTTCTTTCTTTACTGTATATTATTTATCAATACACTTTATCAAGGTTTCTTCTTCTTCCCATCAGCTGTGATTCGTAAAGGTTTTGGTGACACGGGCTTGGTTGCGGCTTTGTTGTCGGTCCTGACCAGTTCAGACCAAGAATTGCTTTTCCACGCAGCGAGGGCCGTCTCACGCATGTCTTATGATAGCGGTAAGTTAACACAGTCTGAAGCTTCTATCAAATTCAACACTGCATTTTACATTTGCTTTATGCTATATATCAAATGTCCTGGATTTATTTATTTTTTAGTTAAACAGTACTGAAATAGAAAATACAATCTTATTCATTCTCTTTATGGAAAATAGAAAGCAGCCAACAGGGTTTCTGCTAAATGTTTGACTTACAAAAAATCTGTCAATGTGAGGAAATTTGTTTAAAACAAGTCCCATGTAAAAGTAAATAAATAAAGTTGGCTCAATAAATTGATTTAATATTCAGTGCTCACTTTCCCCTTCAGCTAAGCTGCAGCAACTATTACTACGCCAAGGTGCGGTGCCTCGTCTTGTTGCCATCCTGCTCCAGTTTCCTGATAAGGAGGCCCTGGGGGATGTGTGCCTTCAGGCCCTCTGTAACATCAGTGGAATGGGATTAGCAGAGGAGGCCGGAAGGGTGTGGGAGAGAGGAGCGTCTGTGAGGCCGGGGGAGTCTGTGTTTCACGGCGTTTCTCCTCACACCTGTGGTTTTGACTCTTCTGTGACTCTGGTGCGTGTGTCTCAGTGGGGGCCGGGTCAGTACGCAGTCAGCATCGAGGTTTTCCAGCGCTGCTCGTCCTCTTTCTGGAACCTTCATGGGAACAAACGGACTGCTCACTGGTCCCCCTTTTCCAGCTTTGGAAGCTGCTCAAATTTGTACAAGCTGCTCAAGTTCTCTACAAGGAATATTCCACGGACAAAAAGTCTGAAAACCCGTGTGTTCCACACTTTCCTCTGAAATCTGGAAATACACAAATGTCTCTGGGCTCTTCCCGTTTACTTTAATCAGAATTTTTTGATTTCTTCTTCTTGTTTGCATCTACTTTGTAAGGTTCAATCAAGGAACTATTTATTTATGTGTATTTTCAGAAATGCTAACTTTTGCAACTACATGCGTCACGACACGGATTAGGCAATTCTGCTGTTTTAGTGTCACACTGTGCTGTTTAAATTTGGGCAATAAGTGAATCAAGGATTAGAATAAATAAATCACGTTACATCTAAAACTTTCTATAGTGATGCTCTTCATGTTGAATCATTTCACAAGTGCTTGAAATAATTGTGAATTCCTATTCAAAGGCAGCAATACTGAGAATGTTGTTTTCCTATGTGTTATCGCTAATTCAACTTTGTGCTAAATCTTTGAACGTTTGGATATCTTTGGGAAGCTTTAAATAATAAAATAATTTCAAATTATGTGTGTAAGTGTCTGTACTGAAGTCAAACTTCACAATTAGTTTTGTTAAAGTAATTTTCAAGCATGAATAACGAACGTTCAGAAACATTGTTAGCAAATTTTTAAGATTGTGCAAATTGAGATAATAACAGACCATTTTTCATTTAAATATATAAACTGGGTTTCTTTCTCTTTTTTTCTTACAAATGTACACTCACTGGCCCTTTTATTATTTATAGCTTGCTATTACTGGGTTGGACCTCTTGTTGCCTTCACAAATGCTTTAATTCTTCATGGCACAGATTCAACAAGGTGCTGGGTCCGTATCAACACGATCATGCGCTTCCTGCAGATTTGTCAGCTTCACATCCATTGTGTACAACAATACTCAGTTGGTTCCAAATACATGCAGTGAAAATATTTACCACACCATTATAACATCTGAACTGCCAAAGCAGGGTAAGATGGATCCGTGCTTTTATGTTACTGACACATTCTGACCTTACGATTAAATGTCGTAGCACAAATTGAGTCCTCATTCCTACTCTTTAATTTTGGTGAGTTTATAGTCTCAGTTTCATGTTAGCTGTGACACCTGATTTGGTCTTCTGCTGCTCAAGCCCATCTGCTTCAGAGCTGTGCTTTCAGTCATACTCTTCTGCACAAATTGGTTGCAATGAGTGGTTATCTGAGTTAATATCGCCCTTCTATCAGCTTCTATAAGCTGGCCACAATCTCGCACTCTTCTGACCTCTTATCAGCAAGAGAATTGGTGCTCACTTGATGTTTCATCTTTTCAGACTATTCTCTGTAAACCCTAGCGCCAGAAAATCCCAGTAGACCTGCAGTTTCTGAAGTATGTGGGAGAGTGTGTCTTGTGCCAACAACCACACCATGTTCAAAGTCACTTAAATACACTTTCTTCCCCATTCGTGCGTCCTGGTCATGTTTCTTGTAAGTACGATGATATGTCTAACACCTGCATATTTATGCTTTCTTTTTTTTCCCTCACCCACTCTGCCATGTGTTCATTGTTTCAACGTTATTCAGGATTTCCTGAACCATATCACCTACCCTGTATTTTCACCCTTTTAGCTTCAAACTACAGGGACACTATATCTGCTCCTGGACTATTAATATATTTTAAGCAGCTTTTAAAGTTCAGGGGAAATGTCTGGGAAAGCCACTACCACACTGAAACAGCGATGAGCAGCCTCTCAGAAACAGTGTGATTACTAGAGCTTAACACTAGATGGCAGACATGTGCTTTGGAGTTACCTGTATAGTATTCATATAGTCTAAATATAGAATAAATTTAAAGGCAGTTTATGACTTTGAACATAAGCCTTCACACATGGATTGAATTTAATAATGACAAGCCGCTTGACTGCACACCTCACCAGGTATGCAAAGATATTTACATAGATTCAATTAGTCTTCCTTGCTTTGCAGATATGAAAGCAGTTTGGGACAGTACCTAAGTTAAACTAAATGCTTATCCCTTGCCTGCACATTTGTTAACTAGAAATGCCAACACAAGGATAGACACAAGTGTAGTCAAGTGTATCTTGCTTCTCGATCTTTCTCCCATTTCTCTTCTTATAATTACCTCTCTTATTGGTTTCATCCCGCCTGAGGCGTTCTAACGCAGGGGCACGTCCTCTAATCAATCCTAACTTTATTACTCTGGGAACCACTTAAATATTTGATGTGAGATGAGATGAGCCTTGGAATTATTTACAGGTAGACAAGAGTTGCACATACCTGTTACTAACGACTGTCTTGATCGCCCTCTGGTGAAAAACGCTTAGCTGACGTCTTGTTTAGGGGAATGAAATGGATATTTACGTAAAAACACAGGATAACAGACAGGCTACCATTTATGAATTCTCATTACTTAGGATAATTACCTCATGATTGCCTGTCTAAATCTAAAGACACTTGGTCAAGTTATGTCTGATGAATCAGGGCCTCAAGGTTGAGAAGTTTTAACTAGGTTAAAAGGATTTCATTTAAAGCAGCAGACTACCTTCTTTACTTGGTGAAATCTGTCAGCGTGTTGTTTTTGTGGCTTTCAGCCAAAAGCATTCTGCACACTGCAACACAACAAATTGGTTAAAAAAAATAATAATGGCAATCTTTTTGGCTAGAGGACACTTGTAAAAACTTTCAAACAGTAGAAGGTTTTGTAAACAACCCTCTAGCTTTTTTTAAAGCTCGCTGAGCAGGCTATATATTTTTTTAAAAATTAGATTAGATGTAAAGATTTGGGGTTAATTAGCAACCAGCATCAAAGTAAGGGCCCAACATAAGCTGTGGATTGCAAGTTAATTCATCTCTGTAAAAAGATCTCCTAAGAAAAATGCAGGACCCAGTGAAACATCTGTGGTAATTCTAGCTGTTAGCTACAGTGAAAGGTTCATGGACAGCCCTGCTTAGTTAGCATACAGTATGTCTTTAGTGGTTAGTTACTCTGTTTCCATATGCTTTATTAGCTAGTTTAGAAAGATGGCCTCAGAAAGAGACACATTTCCTTTTTTTGTGGTCTTTTTGACCAACTGTAACAAGCTATAGCTGGGAATACTGGCAGTTGTCAGAGAGAGCCCTGGTCCTTTGAATTCTTTGGATTATACGTGAACGAAGAAAGAAACAGATACCAGCAGGAGCCTGCTCATTCTTCTTGTTCTTTTTTGAGTGTGTTTAAAGTTCGCCTTAAATGCGTAGCTGGTGCTTTGCAGTCAGTGTCTAGCAGACAAACCTGTGTGCTTACAAAAAACTGGCAGGCAGTTGAGGTGGTTTAGGTATGGCTAGGATGCCTCCTGGGACACCTCCTAACTGAGGTGTTTTGAGCATGTTCTACTGGGAGGAGGCCATGGGGCAGACCCAGGACACACTGGAGAGATGATTATATGTCTCAGCTGGCTAGAAATGCCTTGTTGTCTCCTCGGGAGAGGACAAAGAGGTAGTCCGGGTAGAGGGAGGTTTGGGCTTCTCTGCTTAGACTGCTGTCCCTGCAGGTCACAGAGAGACCAGATCCATCTTCTGCCAGGCAAGTGGCAGAAGATAAAAAATATCTCTGAAAAGGTGTTTGTATTTGTGTAATTTTTAGCACTTTAGTCTTCCATATGCCACAGGATAACAACAGTAAAAACTGACTATCTGCCACACTATTGTCAAGATCTGTTTTCCTAGTTCTTGTTTTTGTCTTTGAACAAACATATGATGAGCTGCACACATGAAATGTTTAATCAATAGCTCCAATTCCTCTCTGTAATGGGAGATGCTAGAAGCATGCATATATTATTTTTAATATAAAACTTATTAATAATGCATGATGAATTTTGCATTCTGTGCCCTCAAACCCCGTTAACATGGCTGAAGACTGTTATATTGCTTGTCTTTGCAAATAAGTCATTTAAACTTTAATCCTGTTGTTTTCTGCAGAAAGAACTCCATGTAATTGCATTAGGATTTCATTGTGCCTCTAATTATGGCTTTTTTCATTTCCCTTTCGTGGCCCTTGTTATTGTTGGCCTATAGTACCCTTAAAGGATAGATACAGTGACACAGCTTGCTGACTGACTCCACACACATCATTCATTTGATACGGACAAACTACAAATAACTACAGAAAACTAACAAAACATCTGCATACATACACACATCAACACATATACACGATGCTTGGGTGTCAATCCGCCACTCAATGGGTCAAATCACTTTGATAGAGCTTTCCTCGGGGGATTGCTCCTTGTCTTTAAATATAACAGGTTTGATTGTCAAGCAGACAAGAAAACAAAATTCTCCCCCTCTCTGACAGCCTGCTGCCTTTTCAGTCAGGCAAAATCTCACTTATGGACCTTTGTGACAGGTCGATGACAACTCTCATCAGCATAGAGTCCAGATTAGCATTACCCAATCGATTCCTCTGACAAGTGCAAGAGAGTTTTTGGACAAATCCACCCGGCTGTATTGTGCACTTTACCGAACTCAGAGTTAGCAGAAAAGTTAGACAAGAAGTCTGAGAATAAGTTTAAACCTAAAGCTAGGGGAAAGTGACATCGACACAGATCGACTGGGAGAGGAAGATCAAAAAAAATGCAACAGGCACACAGTTCTTCTAGAACTTGTACAATATTGGGTAGAGTCACTATAACAACTACAACTCATTTCTTCAAGTGATGCTGTGTAGTTTTGACAGGACTGATTTTTAAACATACATGCAGTTTGAAAACATTATCACTTCAGTGTTAAGTGATTCAAAATTGTATCACCGCTTATTGTTGAATTATTCATAAGCTGACAATTAGAGTACTTCCTGTTATGAATAATCAAGATACTTTAAAAAGTCAGAACTGTAGAGACTCATTATGACAAGTGACAACACCTATGATTACTGACACGCAAGCAAGAACAGCTAAGATCACTGCATCCAAACTGAGGCCAACTGCAGTTTGACCAGACAATATGAAAAATTACACATATAAACACATTATAAAGCTGCTCGGTGAAGAAACTGGAAGATTGTTGCCAAATAAAAATGACTCTAAACACAGTTGCAGCAGCAAAAATGCACCATTGTGTCGGCACTCACAGACACAGTGCCAATGCTACTAACTTAACAGCAAAGATACTATTTGCACTATCTAGTTCTGAAAACTGAACAGCAAAATGCTTTACACTTGGCACTGGGGTTGACAATGAAAATTACAATTTGTACAACAAGTTACAGAACTCAATGTTTATGGACAGTATCCAAAAAGGGGGAAAGAAAACTTGCTAATAAGTACAAAAAATGCACGACAAAACTTGCTAGAATGTGATGAATATTGACAGCTCCTTGTTAAGTTAGATGAGACCAAAATAAATGTGCTCAGCTAAGATTCAGCATGTTTTGGCATGAACCTGGCCAGGGATACCGCAGTGAATGCATAGTGTTGTCAGTGAAGCACTGAGCTGAGTGTGATGATACGTGGCTGCATGAGTGGAAAAGGTATCGGGGAGATGAAAGAGATGAGATAAAATCACCCAAAATACTGGCTGACAAGATGACTCTCAGTCTCCAGGAGCCTCATGGAAAAATTCTAACATGATAATGATCCAAGCACCTGTGCAAAAAAAAAAAAAAAAAAAAAAATCACACAAAGTTTCTGAAGAAAAAAAAGAGGATGGATGGTAGGGGGGACTGCCCTGGCAAGGACTGTTGCTGGACTTCAGAGAACTAAAGAACAACAACTCCTTAAATATCCCTGCAGAAATATATGCACTTCTGGTATCCTCCCTGCTGAGGAATCTGTCCTCAAAAATAAAGAACATACTACGTTTTGAATCCTAAAATCGATAGGGGTTCTGACCTTTGTTAGATTGAGTCTCTAGTTTCAAGGTTTATTTTTTACATAAACAATTTTAAAAATACAGCCTCTGAATTATTTACAGAGGCTCCCAAGAAAATGAGCAAGAACAAGGCAGGATGGATCAATGTTTTCATGTTGTTTACATCAAATACAGGCCCTAGCATTCAAATTTTGCAGCAAAAATTGAGATTCACCACACTGGGGATTTTTTTTCCTGCCAATAATCTATCCAATTATGGTGAGTCTGTGAGTCAGTTTCCTGTTGTTAGCTGAAAAGAGTGGCACCTAGTGTGGTCTGCAAAGTTAGACATGTTGTAAAGTCAAAGATGCTCTTCTGCATGACATGGTTTTGAGGAATTACTGTTGCTTTCCTATTCCTGCCCATTCTAATGCTTGGTTTGAACTTCCCCTGGTCTATATACCTTAATGCACTGAGTTACTCTCATTGGCTGATTAGATATTTGCATTAATGCAAAGCTGAATAACTCACCAGCTGTATAAGATGACTGCATAATGCACAGTGAAATGCTTACACTATGAGTTAGCTATTAGCTAAGAAAATTCCTGCTAGTATATGTAACTGATAACACAGCTCAAAGCTCGAGACATCTGGGAAAGTTTGAAGCTTTTCTTGCTAATTTTTCTAAGACGGCTTGTGAATGTTTTTATTTGTATTACCTGGAATTTTTATTAATGAAACCTTGATGGAAGTGAGACTTCCTGAATGAAAACTAATAGGTTTTGCTAAATAGATAATTTGAGAATCTGTGAGAAATTATTCTCCTTATTGAACTGTCAGTATAAAAGCTGCTATTTTGAGCTCTCAGTGGATTACTGTAATGCCACCACAAACACCAAAATGAATTGCTAGCAAGAAGCAGCGCTCCTCTGCACTGATTGCTGTATCGTTGTTAACCAAAAGTTGTCTCCCATTAACTAGTCTTAGCAATTTTCTGCTCCCAGCTTCAGTACCTGCACTGGAAACACGTCAGTGTCATTTCACTTATAACACAACAGCAACTACATGACAAAAGGTTTTAATTTTACAGCATTTTTTATTAAAATCTTTCCTTTTATTACAACACATGGAGTCACTCAGATGCCAAAATTTTAATCAAAAGATGACAAACTTGATACTAAAGGGGAAAATTAAACTGAACTTGACTTGTTGTGATAACAGTGAAAACAGCAAATTGAAATTTCATCCGGTCTCAGATGGCACACCTGTTGCTGCCATGTCACACTATAAAGCTCTACCGGGTTATGACAGGCAGATGTTAAACTGAACACCAAGCACCAAAGAGCCTACCGCGTCCCAGGCAGCTTATTTTTACCCGGGGATGTCAGAGTGCTGAATGGTCGGCTCAAACACCGGCTCCTTCACTTCTATTTCTGTACTGACATCACAAGCGAACGCGGCACAGATGTAGCTCTCTCCTGCTGCTCTGAGCGACAGAATAAGGCTAGTACTGGAACAGGCAACAACAACCACGACCAAACACCGAGGCTGAGCTTGAGGCTTGTGTCTGCGCATGTAAATGTGTGTGTGTGTCGTAGTGGATTGGTGGGAGGGGAGGCCATCTGTCCTGGCCTATTATGTCCATAAGACACACTCAACCTCATACTGTGAAACATAAATTGTGTATAAAAAAAGGAACAAGAACAGACCAATTCTGTATTTGGTTTCATTTGGGGGGTTTTATTATTAATGGCTATTTTGAAAGAATATTGCATCTTGACATTACCAGCAGGGGAAAGTGGGAACATGAACAAGAGATGGAGGGAAGGGCAGAGGAGTGGCGCACAGAGATGACACGGCAGATGGTTGATTGGAGATTATCACTGTGGGAGGAAACACCAGGAAGTCAATTAGAGGAGGGGACAGCGACACTCAGACAGTTGGAGGACCAATCAAAATTAGTTATATTTGATCATGATATTTAGAGCTGAGCACTCAGAGTCCCAACCTTGAGAGCTGAGAGAGATTATGGGCCAAAATGACCACTACGCCCCTTTGTGAATACAAAATATGACAAACTGAATCATGGAGGACTGTAAATGTGTTTCTCTGTGTGCTGAGCTCCAAGCTGACTTAAACAGTTTTAGGAGCTTATTATTACTGAGACCTCTGACAAGTTATTTTAATCAGTGCTCAGAAAAACAAGAAAAGAACGAAGGACAAAGAGGCAGAATGCAAGATGACACGAAACGCAAACAGGAAAATATAGCAGCAACAATCAGACAAAAAGGAAACTAGAGAGTCGACTTTGACAAAACATCACAATAGTCCTCTGACTTTCTTGTCAACCATCCTTTTTTCCATCTCATTTTTTTTCTCCTTCCTGAGTCAGTGAAAGTCTCACTCACCATTTCCCTCAGCCTGCAGGTCTGCATTATGGTGTGTATTGCTGTCATTCTGCTGAATAACGATGACAGTGTTAGTAAGCACGGCTATCACTTTCTTTCATAATGACTACAGCTACCCTGACAGGCAATACCTTGGACAACTCTTTTTCACTCCTCACAAACACTTCCCACTGCAAACATATGCTCATACGGTGGCAGAAACAGCAGATAGCAAGAAGTGTTGAAACATGTCACTTTTAGAAGTATTAAGGCTTCCCTTGTACGTGTGACTCAGCAGGAGTTTAGCGGTTAAGCTCGAGGCTCTTATCCCCACAAAACAAACTTTCAGTGTTTTATTTAAACTGAAGGATCTTTCAGGTACAATGGCTCTGAATACAAATGCTACTCAAACTCCTGATTGAACTGCCTAGAGCCCAAACAGGAAAAAAGAAAGTAATTGAGTTGTAAAAGCTCAGTTCTGAAGCAGGCCAATTAGTTTCAACACTGAGGAAATAGGACTTGTCAGGGAGTTTGCGAAGGGCAGACTAAGGGAGAAAAAGAAGCAAGGAGAGGGAAGGGTTTATGCTAATGTGTGTCTTAGTACTGCTCCTGTCCCGGAAAATATCGGGGCCGAGAGGCAGCAAAACCTGGGAGTGCAATCTACATGTGACCCCCTAGAGAAGCACTTTGTGTGACACCGGGAGGAGTGGCTGCTCTGCAGAAAGGGTTATGCAAATGTATTCAACTTTCCCAAGGAGCGAGGTTCAGATTTAGCAGCGATGCATGGACAATTGGCAAAAAGTGAATATTAACTGAGAAAATAACATTAAACATAAGAGAGAAAAGTATATTATTGGCATACCTGTTGGGCAATATGGCAACCTTTGCTTACAACCTCAAGCTCAGCATATCAGTTGGTTAACAAGGTGGTGAATTTGTAATTCACTGTGACGCTCAAATAACTTTAAACCTCAGTATATTTAAAACACAGTCACAGCCAAAAGTTTTAAAGGTCTTGAAATTCATTCCGATTAGAGAACGAAGGTCTGTGCCGTCCACTGATTGCACTCAAGAAGTGCAAATGTTGGCATAACTGTGGCAGTAGTAAAAGTTTCAGAATTGTCAAAGTCAAAGTAAATTATTGTGTGGGGACTATGCAATTTTCTAAACTCAGGAGACTACAAAGAACATTAGAAGTCATCCTCTGGGCTTAAGAAAGATTTGTGTTCAATTTTTGTGCCAATGTGTCCAATTATTGATGATGCATTTCACTAAAAATGTAAAATTATAAATAAATCTACCTCAAACTGACATTGCCATCCCCTGAGTTTTAGCAAGTGTGGGTAATAGTGCTGTTGGTGAAAAACATCAACAGCAAATGGCACCTTTGTAACAAACAAACAAAAGAGTTTCAAGGAAGAACCCATCTGTGTTCAGGCTAATCAAAACGCATTATCACTACATTTTTCCCCAAAGCTGCTGCCAGTTGAGGTCTGACTGATTAAAGTCAGGCACAGGGCTGCTCTCTAGCAACCCTCCCAAGCCTAATTAAGATACTTGGCTGATTAGAGACTTGGCTGATGACAGCTTTCACGTTGATATCACATTGAACAACATCAGATACAAGCTTAATGGAGCATAATAGAGCACACTTTTAGCCTTTTATCCCTTTTGAACACGTCAACAAGTATAGGTGCCTGCTCATCATCTAAAAGCAACACACCCACCGTTTGTGATTTTTTTTTCCTTCTTGCCCCATTCCCCATATCTCCCCAGAATGAAAAACAAAGCTGCCAGGCTTCCCTCCTCTTCTCTTATTTCCTCTCGTCTCGCCTGATCTGTCACCGAGTGTCTCCCAGCCATCACTCTGTCTGACAGACGGACTATCTCTGAGTCGTCAGTCACTCCACTGCCTCTACGCAGCCGTCATCTGTAGCCGGCAGGGACACCCCCTGCAACACACCCGTCACGCAGCAAATGAAGAGAGGCCCCTTGTCTCCTGAAATAGGGGAAGCATGAGGAGAATATATTGTACAGATTAAGGAGTCTCCCTTCACATGTGGATGTTGGCATTGCTGTGAGTGGTTGTAATGTGAGTTTTAATAGTCAGGATGAGGTTTGACCTTCAAGTTGCACCATGTCTCTTTGCTTTAATCTGATTTAGCACACTCTGCCCCCTGAACTACATTTCCCCCCCTGGTGAAACAACAAAGTGTTTGCATTTGTCTTATCTAAAACACAAGAATGTAAAATATCTTGTAGATAGTCTGAAATATATACAAGTAAAAGCAAATGAAACACAGAAAAGACAAATGCTCTATCTATCATAGACATGGAACAAGTGTTGCATTAATTTCCGCTTCAGCAATGACTTTTACTAACAAAATAGAAACGTAACTTTGATGCAAAAGTGACAAAAACATGCTTGCCTTCAGGAAGTAGAGGAGCAGCTCCCGTCACGTTTGCCAAGCCCATGAACATTTTTCAAGAGGTGATTTGCAACAAGCCAACCACAGATGTAATATTTAAAAGTCAAGTAGCTTCTTCAAATACTTTGGCCGATTAGATTGCAATTCATTTCCGACAGTCGAGTGTAAATGGAACCGTGAGATCACTTGCAGTCCCATGGTTTGTTTCCTAGACACATTTCGAGTAGGTGTAAAAGGCATTGTGTTTTTAAAGCATGATTTCTATTAGTCACAAGTGGAGTGGAGTGGTATGTGTTGACCTAACAAAATCTGGCTTGCAGTCTTTGTTTTTTTTGTTTCTTCTACCAACAGCAAAGCGAATGCATTTAAATTTTATTGCACGTTTCAAGAAAAAGACAATTCAAAGTGCTAAAGATAAGACAGAATGCTAAATTTAGAATGTTATATTAACCTAAAAATAGACTAAAACTGATTATGTAGCATAGCGATTACAGTACTGCTGTTGTGCAGTATGAAACAATAAATAGACAACATTCAAGGCAAACACAGACATGATGGAAGGTGTTTTAAGATGGGTCTTAAATGTGTCTGTGACTGTCAAGCTTTCTAAAGTGATACATAACATAACATTATGACCATTGAATCAGTGACCGACACTGATTTTCTTTTCATCAGGGCTCCTGTTAGCAGGTGGGATACATTAGGTAGTAAGTGAACATTTTGTCCAGTTTGACAAGGGCCAAATTGTGATGGCTAGTCGAAGGTCGGAGCATATCCAAAACTGCAGCTCTTGTGGGGTGTTTCCAGTCTGCAGTGGTCAGTATTTATCAAAAGAGGTCCAAGGAAGGAATAATGGTGAATCAGCGACGGTGGCATGGGCAGTACACCTCGTTAACATAAATATCCAATCAGCCAATTACATGACAGCAATTCGATATGGCTCAGTTGACCTGTTAAAGTCCAAAAAGAGCAACACAAATAAGAAGGAAGGAGATTTTGAATGTCACAGTGTTGTCGGTGTCAGGCTGGGAAGGTCTGAGTATCTTTGTATTTGAGAAAATGGTCATTTTCTGGCATTTTCCCCACACAATCATCTCTGTGGTTTATAGAGAATGGTCTGAAAGAGAGAAAATATCCAGTGAGTGGCAGTTATCTGGATAAAAATGCCTTGGAGATCTTACAGCAGGATAACAGGCCATGTCACAGATCTCAAATCAAATCACACCGTTTTCTTGGACATGACAGGAAGTTCACTGTACTCAAATGGCCACCAGAGTCACCAGATCTCAATTCAATAAAACAGCTTTGGGATATGATGGAATGGGAGATTCTCATCATGAAAATGCAAGAACTGTGTGATGCTTTCATGTCAGCTGGATCAAAATATTTAAGGAATCTTTTCAGTACTTTGTTTAATCTATGTCATAAATAATTAAGGCCATTCTGAAGCAAAGATTAACTAATAACAAACACAAAAAAGCTCTTGCTCTTAAGCTGTACCACATCAGCTTCATCTTCATTTAAAAAAAGGAAAAGGAGAGAAAAAAAATGCATCTAATTTGAATTGGACTACCACATTTTTGTTTCCAGGTAATAACTCTCACTGGGATTATATGCTGGTGAAGTCTGACAAATTACATCTTTGGCCATGCCTGTGGTATGCTCCTCCAAGGCGACTTTCCATTTAGACTGAGGCAGTCAGATGGAGATGTGAAGTTATAAATGTGTTTTCCCCCCTCAAAGCATGACAGATAGCTGCAAGAGATTTGAAAAACACAACAATACAAGGGAGGTACACATGTGTGTGCTTATCAGCACGTGTGATTAGTTCTGTGTAAATAAAGAGAGCCTTTCTCAATATAGATACACCCACCAGAGCTATCATGGTTAATAATGTGTCAGGGAAGATTGATGGTCAGCTAAACAGATGGGACAAGCTTGTTAATGTCTGTGCCTGTGTCAGTGCTCATGGTGGCGAATAAGTATGTAAAAACGACAGTTACATTTTATTCTTCCCTGTCGTCTGCCTGTTAATTATTCCTTATCCTCTTTCATCTCAATTCTAAATACGTACCATGTACTTACATCCATTTATAAATGGCACATGGACTTTAAATGAAATCAGAGGACATATTAAATGCTAATTATAATGTAGTCCAATCCCAGTGCACTTCAATGGAGAACCCACTGAATACGTCTGAATGGGGTTTTCAAAGTGTTGCAGCACAATTAGGCAGAGTTTGAATACATAATCAAGACACATGTCAGCTTTTGTAAGAAGTGATTGTGAACACATTTTGCTGACTGTACTCTGAATGCCGTTTTCTTTATCCCCATTTGTTCTTAGTATTTTCTGTCTTCACCAAAAATGGCCCTCCCCTCCTCACTTCTCCTGGATTACATCTCTCTTCTTTGTGTGCTTTGTCAATAACCGCTTTCAGCATCGTCAAATAAACACAGACAACACACTGCTGGTCACTTTTCCCACAAGTCCTCAGCCAATAAAAGCAACTCTTCTGACCACGAGTGACTGAGTGAATAAAAATAACTGCAAAGCAAATACAGATGACAATTGTTTGGTTATTTGAAGTGGCATCAAATCCAGTTTTCAGTCCAAACACAGTCTAAATATTCAACACCGCTGGTCACACAGATGCCCAAAGTGACCTTGTTGTGTCTGTGTATACATCAGATAATGTTTGTGTCTCAGTGTGAGTGTGTGCCTTGTGGAGGGTATTTTGTTTATTTCCAGGTTGGATGTGCTGGGATGAAAAAGACGACTGTATATTTAATGAAATCAAGCCAGGTCACCTTTATTTATATAAGACAACCACAATTAAAGTAAGGGATATATAAAATATATAACATGAACACATAAAAGTGAAATCAATGCACAATTGGCTTTAACCTGGATTCTTTCTAGTTGCAAAAAAAGGTCTAAATGACTCTGCTTACTTGATGCATGATCTCAGTAAGGATTTCTGATGGTGGTCTCATTCACCAGTTTCAAATCTTACATGCAGCATAATGGACAACAAAGCTAAACATACTTTGCATGTGGCTAATTTTTGATTGTCAAGTCGCAGCCATATAAGTGTGCAGTGTCATTAGTTTCTCCGTCTTAAAAATGTATATTTCTTTCTGGAGATCTTTCAAAGTTTTTCTTTCTGCTTTTTCATTCATTTTCAATCCAGTTCTTGAGCCCGAACATTTTCAGAGGAATGTTTTCTCTATTTGTTAATCCACTTAACGCTAATCTATGAATCATTCGTGCATAACGATTTTTTTTTCTACATAGCATAGCATTCTTCTCCTCTGCTCTTCTCCCTGTACACCAACTGCTGCACCTCCACCCACCAGTCTGTCAAGCTAATCAAGTTTGCAGATGACACCACCGTTATTGGACTCATCTCGGACGGGGACGAGTCTGCCTACAGGAGGGAGGTTGAACGTCTGGTGTCCTGGTGCAGCCACAACAACCTGGTGCTGAATGCCCAGAAGACAGTGGAGATTATTGTGGACTTCAGGAAGCACACAGCTCCACTCCCCCCCATCATCCTGACTGACACCCCCATCACCTCTGTGGACTCATTCCGCTTCCTGGGTACCACCATCACCCAGGACCTGAAGTGGGAGCCCACCATCACCTCCGTCATCAAGAAAGCCCAGCAGAGGATGTACTTCCTGAGGCAGCTGAAGAAATTCAACCTGCCAACACGGACGATGATGCAATTCTACACTGCAATCATCGAGTCCATCCTCACCTCCTCCATCACCGTGTGGTACGCTGGAGCCACTATCAGGGACAAACAGAGACTGCAGCGTGTTGTGCGCTCTGCTGAGAAGGTGATTGGCTGCAGACTCCCATCTTTGCAGGACCTGTACACCTCCAGGACACTCAGCTGACCCTTCTCACCCTGGACACAGTCTGTTTGACCTGCTCCCCTCAGGCAGGAGGCTCCGGTCCATTCGCACCAGAACCTCTCGCCATAAGAACAGTTTCTTCCCCTCTGCTGTTGGACACATGAACAATAACCACATGACTGTACCCGCCACTAACACATGACCCTACGCTGTGTCACTGCATCATTCTATGTTTGGCACTGATCACCACCTGCACTCATGTATATATCTTTCAACGTAGCACTCTTAATTCTTATTCTCATGTATATATCTCATGTATATCTCATGCACATATCTTTCCACGTAGCACTTTTAATTCTTATCCCTACTTTTATTTTTTTCCATGTCTATTTAAGTGCTATTTATGACAGCATGTTTGCACTGAAGCACCGCAGCAATTTCCTAATGTTGTAAATCTGCTCAACATTTGGCAATAAACCCCATTCTGATTCTGATTCTGATTCTAATCCCAAAGCATCCCTGGATAGTAAAACACACACAGGCATTCTATACTTAAGCACAAGTAAAGATACTAGTGTTAAAAATGCTCCAGTAAAAGTTCAACTTCTTTACTCAAGTGAAAGTGAAAAAGTACCAGCTATGAAATGTACTCAGAGTAAGAAAGTCCTAGAAGAACATTTCTACCATCAGTTTTAATGCAAAGCTCACTGAAACTTGTGCTACATTAATGTAATAATAAAATAATATTAGTAGGAATACAAACTTGTTTCAGTCTAAATATTAATTCTAACAAATGTACTCAGAATCAGTTAAGTAGAGCAGAGAAAAAGAAGGTTTGTTTTCTGTTGCCTACATTGTAGAGGGTGACTTTGCCTCTAAACAGGAAAATGAGCACAGCAAATGGGGTAACCCTAAAAACAGTTGTAGTGGCTCAGTGCGGGAAAAGAAAAAGAATCACAACTCAACAATATTTGAGTGTCTGCATTTGGGTTCATTCTCCTGGTCTGGTCACTCTACTGTTAACACCGGCCTACTTTAATCCCTGACTATGGCACACTCCCCCCCCTTTAATTTATTTTTATGCAACATCCCCTGATGATTAATACATGAGCAGGATTGACTTTCACGTGTTACTGTTTAGGACCAAATGGGCTTGATGTTTGAAGGCTCGCAGTGACATGAAATAGTAACTCCCCCTCAAACGTAACGAGGAGTAGAGAGTACAGATATTTGTTTTAAAATGTAGGGAGTAGAGATGGCACGATACCACTTTTTTATGTCCGATACCGATACCGATATCATAAATTTGGATATCTGCCGATACCGATATGAATCCGATATAGTGTGTTTTAATCAACAAAACTGTTTTTTTAAATATCTTGCTGCATTTTGTATAAGTTCATACTCAAGTTTAAAACAACAACTACACTAAAGCTATTCTGTTATACCTGTATGCAAAAAAAAATATTTCATAGTTCAGCAATACTGATCAATCTAATAAACTTAAACCTACACCATCCTCCCTATTCTGGTATTTTAAAGAGTACTTAGCATAAATATTAAGCAACCTAACTAATAGGGTTCCAACTCCCAGCAACAACAAAAATAAATAAATAAAAAATAGGGAACCACCCCTCACGCTCCACCTCATGATGCTTAATCGACGTAATCAATCTTAATTTGATGCAGTGTGAAAAAAATGCACAGAAATCAATTATTTTTCAAGAAATATTAAATAGATTCAACATCTTTCTTCAACAAAATTGCAGACTGCACAGATGGTACCTTCCCAAAGGAAAAAGTACTATAGCTTACTAGGGTATATTAGACTTAACAGTTACTATATGCAGTAATGGACTTCTATACATTTTACATCAGATTAAAACTTTGGGTGTAAGATTCAGATAAATATTAAATAATTAAAAGCGAGACATTTTAAATGAGAATAAGAAAGAAAAGTATGTCTTTGTGCCCCCTTTTCCCTGTTAATGCCCTATCGGCCCCCCTGGCTAAACTTTGCTAGATCCGCCCCTGCACAGTTACCAGCGTCAGCTACGTAGAAAAAGATCCTCGAGTAGAAAGTAATATTAAATACATTCTAACAACAGCTGATCAAGCTTAAACGTGCTGCTGTTGTTTATCCGCTAGTTTCCTCTTTCTGGTGCAAAGTGGGCCAAAAGCAAACAAGAGACATGGACAGAAAAGCCGATCAGCTGATCATTAAGCAGTTTCATGATTGAAGTAGCAGCCGGAGAGCGAGAGGCAGTCGCTCGTTAAGCTTAACGCAGGAATGCTTTACATTCAGAGATGGACTTACACACTTGCTTTACTTCTCTCGGGGATAACTTTGTCGGAGATGAAATGCCGGGTTGCTAGCGAAGCTCCACATGCTATCCAGACCACAGGTCCCGCATGCCACAGCCGCTCTATCACGTGATGCATACTGCTCCGACGTGCTAACGTTCTGAGGTGAGTTACGCGTGTTGCAAGTTTTGTGAGGTGCTTTCGTGATATTTAATGGATCGGATTACATTTTTTTATTTTTCTCCGATATCCGATCCAGTAATTTAGGTCAGTATCGGACCGATACCGATACGTAATATCGGATCGGTCCATCTCTAGTAGGGAGTAAAAAAAAACCAAAAAACTACTCACTTAAAAACTACTACTTAAAAATTGATCTTTCAATAAACAACCTCAATGTTTCAGCAGCACTCGAAGCGGCCACACTCAGTCAAGAGCTAGCTAACGAGTGAGTGCCTGTGCTGTGACAATGTGACAATGTGTCAATGACGTCGCATTGTCCTACCAAATTCTTAAAGAAAGCAGGTAATCCATGCTAACTGGTCAGGGATGCACAAAATTGTGCTGCTGAAGGGCAAATTCCAAGTTCCCGTTGAAACGTAATGCATCTGTATAAGGGAGTCAAATTATAATACAAGAATTTAACGCATAATGTAATGAAGTTTGACCACAAAAACGATTTTAGCAGGCCACACATGTTGTATGAGCAAACTGCACGTATTTGTAATATATATAGATGTGGCTCAAGACTTTTGCACAGCCCTGCGTCACAGTACACTCGCACAACCAACAATTCAGTTGGGTTCATTTGTAAACATATTCTGACTCATGTTTGTCTAATGAGAACAAATGTAATTGCCTTGCACTCGTTACTGTGATAGCGTTTACTTTTGTATGCAAGTCATACACTGAAGTATCACTACATGCAGCCAGGAAGGATGACAACAAAAAACTTTAGCTTGTCACTGTTGACTCTATCATTTCTTGGTGTTCATATCACGAAGACTAAATGAAACATTGCCAAAAGTGAATTGCATCAATGTAAGAGGGAAAATTAATCGGTTTTATAGGAATACTTAGTTTATATTGCATCAGTTGAATTCTCTATACAGATGTTTCCTCTTCAACACAGTATTATTACTGACATCTGAAATACATTTACCATTGTATCTGACTTAAATGAATCCCACTGACCAATTTGTTGATGTGATTTTGATGCTATAACCCAAAGACACAACTTTTAATAAGATTGTTTTGTCCTTTGAGATACGGACACTCTCACCTCTTCCCTGTTGTCTGTCTCCACCTCTCTCCCCATTTGAGGGGAGGATCTGTCCTTGTTACATGGTGGCATATTGACTTTTGCTGGAAAATAGACATCATGTATCCTTGGGGTCGCATTTGTCTTCATAGATACCGTGTTGAGACACCGAAAGAGGGTACGAGACACACAGAGTGACACAGAGATGGTCAATAAGCAATGAATGGAGACGACTACAAGATGGAAACAGAGTGAAGGACGGGAAAAGAAAGAGACATACAGGGAAACAGGACACAGAAGGACAAGAGAAAATGGAGGGAAAGCTGGAGAGATAAAAAATGATCTTCAGATGTTGGCCGGCTGCTTTGGGCATCTGGGATAGGAGGAGAGTGTGAGTTGATTAAAGTATTGTGTTAGCCCCATGAGTACTGACAGCCATCTCTTCTGTGATCATATTTTCCTCACCGAGGAAATGCCATCCCACCTCTCCTCTAGATTTAATCACACGAGAATTTGTAGAAACAGCTGGCCTCAATGTCAGCGCAGGGCTGCTTCTCTGGGATCTGTGGAGGGATGCATTGGGGAGACAGATGCCGATAACTAATGGCCATCGCTACACACCCGTCCTCCCCCAAAGCTGTGCATGTAGGGAGAGAGACTAGAAAAAGTTTTGCGAATTCCTAAAAATAACCATTAAAAGGTCAAATCATGTGCTTATTTCTATGAATAGATGCCATATTGCAAAAAAGGTTCTTTTAATGTGACGTTTTGTTGATTCCACCAGTATCAGCCTATTTCTTTCACACCATTTAAACCTTTAAACTGTCCCAAGAGTATTCAGTGTTGTATCTTTACCAAATAAACTTCAGTATATTGTTTACATGATCAAAATAAATTAATAAACAACAAAAACAAACAAACTGAAGCTTGCCTAGTGTTTCTAGTCTCATTTTTCCAAGTTATGGACCCAGTAATTCCACGTCCTCCAGATTCCCAGATAAGGCTCTCATTCAGACCTGCTACAATCCCACCTACAGCTACTGTGTATCGATTCTTGACCTCTCTGGCTTCACCTCTGAGACAGTTACTACACACTTCAAGTTTCAGTAAACATTGGTAAACACTGACTGACAGTTTGGGTAATCAGTAAGGTTAAGAACCCCATCCCTTCCATGTTTGCTAACATGGTTTCTGCTCCGTTATATCACAGGGGTCGACAGGCCATGGTACTACTAGTCTCAGTCCAGAGCCTGGATAAATTGAGAGAGTTGTGTCAGCAAGGGCATTTAGCGTAAAATCTTTCCCATAACAAACATGCGGATCCTCACTAAGAAGGAGGAGGATGATCTGGTGTGGTGACCGCTGAAAAGAAGAAGGAAAAGAAGAGCTTCTGTCATAGCACGTACTGTTCTTATCAATTCTGGTTTATTTGGCTAATAAAGAAAACAGGACCACGATGACAGTCACTGCTGAGCAGGTGGATGACACGACTGGCACAAGATGGCAGCAGTTTCTGCTCTCGCTTAAGTAGGTGGAGGAGGTGGGAGCACATTGCACATCTCTTCTTCTTCTTTTTAAGGCCAGGGTTGCATCAAATGAACAAACGGGTCTACACAATGTCTTGCTTCAATACACATGCAGTAAATGTCAGATTGTGTTCAGGGACAAATGAGCAACATACAAAATTTGAGTGTGTGTGTGTGAGAGAGAGCAAGAGCGAGTGAGTGTGTAAGTATTCTCTGCATGGCAGGGCAATTCATTCTGTTGTGACAGTAATTCTGAGAGATTGTATTGATTGGTCCTGATGGAGGATGAGATATCAAGCAGAAGGACACTTGTCTCTGTCTGTCGTTTCACTCTCTCTTTGTCTGACACACACACACACACACACACACACACACACACTCACTCAGGCACCCGTCTAGAGAGGCCGCATGAGTGGATAGAAATGGAAAGTAATCACACAGTTAAGTGATTACACAACAATTTTAGTTTCGCAGTCTTCGCTCTATGAGTCGTTCTTTTTCGTGCCCTTCTGAAGTCCACCGTATTTTAACGACAGAAAAGGGAATTCAGTGGCAGCTCACTTCATCACTGCTCTGCACGACACTGTTTTTCTTCATTCCCTGGATGTGCTCCACTGCAACTGTGAAGAACGCCTTCATTTAAGGTTTATTTTCTGGCAGATCTGCTTCGCCTGTGTGTGTGCGGGTTCGGGTTGGTGGGAGGTTTCGCTTATAAAAGAGAATTAGTAGAAATAGATATCATAATAAGCTGCAACCCTTTGTATTGTCATTGTGCCCTGTCAGTACAACCTCAGTGGCTGAGCAACATGTGGCTGTCCTATAAAACAGCAGTGCTCACATGATGCGTCTGCTTTATCTCTATTGATTCTGGCTGGTTCAGACCTAACAGGTATCATTCCTCTCATTACTCAGTAATAGTCCTTTAATTGGTCTATTATTGGCACTTTTTTTTTAAGAACCTAATTGGTGTTTTGCAGTGTAGCCAGCAGTTCCTTCTGGCTGCCAGCGAGAGTGAGGGTCCTCAGGGCGCTCTCAGGTGTCTGAGCTGATTGCCTGCCTGCCTGTTTGCTCTCAATCTGTCAGGGCTGTGGCCATTCTGGCAAAAAAGGAAGCGAAATTGCCAGACAACATTGTGAAAGTGTGTGTGAATGTGTGTGTGTTACCCGGGAAGGCGTCGGCATGGCACACCATCCTTCAGGCGGCACCATGACAAGACCCATCTGCCAGCCAAAACAGGGGGACTGGTCGGAGCGGTTCTGGCACAGAGTGGCACAAAAACAGCTCCTCTCCACCTTCCGTTAATAAGCCTCATCTTCTCTCTGTCATCCTCGCCTGCTTTCGCACCGTTATTATTCTCCTTTATCCGACCCTGTGCTGTCTTTGATTCGTCCCCTTTCTTTGAGAGCCGAGTTATCCAGCTCTCTTTAAGCCTCACCTTGTCTCAATTAAACTGATGAGCTTTTTCTACTGACTATATAAAATGTATATTAATCACACTTTCAACAGAAATCTGTCTTATATTAAATTTTTGTATTAAATCCTGTCTCATATCTATCCCATCTACACCCTGTACGAAATAGGTGGGTGGATTAACAGAGTATTCCTATTGATTTATCTCACTGAAAAACAGACTGCCATAGATATTTTTGCTCACCGCTTGGTATTACATTATACCTGCAGATTTAAAGTCTTTCCACTGCATATTCTAACCCTGCAGGATGCTAATTTGACCTCTGCTGCACAAATTAAGACGTGCCAATAGCAGGGACGGGTCATTTGGATGCAACAATATTAAAAGAAAAGCTTTGATTAAGCCCAATATGTGGTTTTTTTGTGTTTGTATGCATGTTTCTTGGTTTGCCCGACCTCAGACTTGGTAATTGGAAGATGTTTATCAGCCTGTTGCTGCTGCTGGAGTGTGACTGACACCAGGTCGCAGTGAGTCATTCACACAACAACAAACACAAACATGTAGTAACAGAGAACACAGCCAGATCCCATCAAAAGAAACAAACACACAAGCTAATATACACACAGGCCACACATGCTGCCATGCTCAGATACATTATTCTGCTTGTGTGTGTGTGTGTGTGTGCTTCCTGTGACTTTTCTCTCTAGTAATTTTCTTGCAGAGGCTAAGTTCATTGAGGGTGAGGATGTCCAGACTTTGCAGGATATGTTGACAGCAGCCGCAAGGGCCAACATACACACAGACCATGTTGCTTTCAGCAGGACTGTCCACCTGGGAACGCCGTAGGGACTTTTCACTGACTTCACTTTCTTCATTTAGCTGCTGTGACATTATGACTGTGCCACAGAACACTGTCAGGTCTGGTTTGGGAGAACCAGGCCCCTGTCCAGTAATTAGCAAGCTGCTATAGAAGCACGGTGTCGGGACAGGGCTGCCAAAGTGACACAGCAAAAATTCAGGGAAAACTAATTTGTTGGGCTGCTGGTGTTTGTTTTGAGCCTTGAGTAATACACAGCAGCTGTAGCAGCAAATTTAAAGAGTGGCACTAGAGGGGAGAGTATGCATGCCTTTACGCTTACATTTATATTTACATTTTTGAAATCCTTTCACATCCTTTCTTGTATCTATTGCTCTTTTTTTTTTTTTTTTTTTTAAACTTAATCTTTTCTATTTGATATCCTTGGACAGTAGGGAGTTTTAAAATTCAGATTATCTTATCTTATCTTATCAAAAACACAAATCAGTCCAATTGTTCCCAGTGCAGCAGCACACTCAAAACGATCCTGTCTTATACACAGCAGCCAGATGGTATGAGATGACACAACACATCAAAGGCTCTGATTGACAGTGAGAAGGTTAATAAGAGGGAAAACAGATCACAGAAAAGAACATGTAAGCATCAGTGCAGACGACCCATCGCCTCAAGCAAAGAAGGAAAATGAATGTGAGGCAATATTGCAAAAGCTACAGGTTTTATGGCTTCAGCTTTACCGGAGATGTCTGAAGCTGTCAGCCTAAAAGGTTGGGAGAATACGGTACCAAGCAAACTAAGAGGGCATTCGAAAACGAAACATCACTTTTGGGAGAAAAAGTGGCTCAAAAGAGTTCTAGATCTCAAACAGGCTAGAAAATTGTCTGCTAGGACCAGGTAAGTCAAAGCTAAAACAATTGCAGGTGTCCTGGTAGGTTCAGAAAATGGAAATGTGCTGTCAAAATGACTTTGTCTGACTATAATATCAAAAGAACTGTCAGTATGCCACATGACAGTGAGGCTATTTTGTAAAGACATGATTACATGTGTGTCCTCCCATTTTATGTCACCCTTTGGTGTGACATAATGATTTCACACAGGAAGTAATTAAATAAAAATACATTTAAAAGAAGGCAGAAAGGCAAAGCAGTTTTTCAACTAACAGCAATAACAGGTGAGTACTATGTGCTCTATTTTTGGTTGGACAAACACTACGGCCACACATGCATATCCACTCAATCCACAGGTGATAAAAAGGGTCGTCTTCATTAAAATGTCACTCTCCATAAATGAATGCCCATATGTTTCTGTGACATACAGGGTCAAACGCATATATGGAGGTCAGCGTGGCCTCCTAATGAAGGTTGCATGCACAAACAATTAAAGCAAAATGCTGCAAAAATGGTTCGCAATGGTTTATGGGAGCTAGATGATACTGATTCATCTGGCTTCTAATTGATTTGAAAATCACCAGTGGTAATTCCACATCAGTCTTAGTGAAATATATAGTGTATGCTATTACCTTTATACTGATATTATGCACTGGCTAAATGTGATGATATGGTGGGTTCATTATATCTTGCTGTGGCTAAGACTGCAGGCAAAGCTACTTTGCTGAAGTTTCAGGTATTAGCAATTCTGTAATTATCATTAGCATCATTATGTCCCTTCCTTTCCTCTCTTCCTCCCTTCACCCATCCTGCTCTTCCCCCATCTCCCATTGGCAAAGTGTAATCATCTGAGTTATCAATCACAGCGGACTGCCTAAGGCGCAGAAACATAATACCTGCAATGACTGAAATAACTCATATCTATAGTATGACTGAGAGAATGAGTGTTTTTTGAGCCAATGAAACGTGTCTGTGTTTGTGGAACGAGCAGAGTTGGATTCTGATTTGCAAATGTGTCTTTTGTATCTAAATCTGAGGTAGTGGGGATAAAACATTGCAGCGAGTACTGCGACAAACCAGACTGACTAGCTAATACATATTTATACTCTGAATATTATTTTCTGAGATGTGTAATATTTGTGATTTTTATATGTTGTTGAGAAAAACATTTTTCAAATATTAATGCTCAATTTTTTTCCCAGTTGTTTTTTTTAAGTGTGCTTGGAAAAAAAATGCATTCAGAAGATGAAGCTTTAGAGTTTACACATTATTGATTGTTTCTTGGTAACTCTGAGAGAAATTTAGTCAGCATGGTTTCTGAAAAGGAGTAATTTCAGTGTAAAATTGCTTTGGAACAACTGATCAAAGAAATTCAGAACTTTTAGCAACTTTTATGGGAATGTGTTTGTGTGTGTGCACACGCTGGGGAGGGATGTGCTATGTTGCATTAATAATAGCAATGATACATGTAAAAAAAAAAATCTGTTTTTAAAGCTGCTCAACACAACGCAAAGCTCACCTGAGGCAGATGCAAATCTCTAACAACAGCACATTATTAATGGCAAAGAGAAAACACGTTCCTTTGTGCAGTCTTAAGCATATGTTGGGTGTAGAATATTCATGTGGAAAAAGCATTATGCAACAGTGCCATACCCTACGGTGATGTTATAGCCATATGCAGAATACTAGTGGGTATGTACTGTAGACATGCAGCAGCTTGTGCACATTAACAGTAAGACCAAGAGCAAGTTAACAGCAGCATCTCTGCTGTAACTTTCAGATTGTGTGTGTCATGTACCGCTTACGGGAATAAATGGGGAGGGGAGTTTGAGAGTTGGACTAAGAGGTAAACAGCACTTCAAATGTCTGTAACATCTGGTGGTGAAATAAGTGTTTAAAAAGCTTCCTCATAATTGTCACGGGCTGCGATGGCAGACCGTGGAGTTGCAGTGAAAGTAGGGCCCAAAATGCGAGACTCTTAGTGAAGGACAGTGGATTTATTGACAGCGGGTGGAAAACACACAACTATATACAAAATCCCGGCACTGTGGTCCTGTGGCGATTCTCCCTGAATCCCACACAGTGCAGATGTTCGTGAAAGGTGAAACAGTGGCGACTCCAAAAACTCCCACACCGTGACTTCCAAAACACACTCTGCTCCAGATTCCTGGTAACACAAACACATTCAGGTTAGCAGGGACTCTACTTTCTCAAAGGTTTATACCAAGTCCACGGCTGTACTGACGAGTTCTGACTCAAGAATCCGGCATCGGCCTCAGCTCAGCTACAGTCTTAAATGCTGCTCCCTTGACGAGCGTAATCTGCTGCAGCTGGCAGAGGACGACGAGCGGCAGGTGTGGCTGTCTCTAGAGCAGAAACGCTTCCGGGTTTGCAGTCTCCTCAGCACACCAAAACCTCCGGAAGCTCACACGGAGAAACATGGAGAAAAAGGAGAGAAAACCAAAACACCACACGGAAAATATAAACATACACTAAAATACATGAGCCCTGGGTCCCTAGACCCAGGTCATGACAGTAATTGCACTACCTTATCAAGTTATTGTCGTAAAGTCATCCGCTTAAAAATTGAGAACCAGCATAAATAATGTGTATTAGGAGTTTTGTTTTACACGGGAAAGAATGATGAAATTTACTGTGAAAGATGTCATTTTTGAGCATTTTGTTATGTAAACCTTAAAGTGGACATGAAACACTACATTGCGATGCCATCACATCAATATGGACTAAAATCACAAAAGTATGTTTCCAGCAGCTTGTTTAATCTATGCCATGAGAAATTGAGACTCTTCTAAATACAAAGATGGTTCAACTTAATACAAGCAGTGTGTACCGAATGAATGGGAGTGTATGTGACAAAACATAACACTCAAAAATAACAAAAGAAATACTCTTAAGTCAGTAGCTTCAACATAATCTTTTTTTTCTGCAGGTTTATGTTTCCTCATGGTATCCTGTAGCTTATCAGTGTAAACTGATCAAACTCTTATCAGTCCTCAATCCAGCAGCAGGCAGCTGTATCTGTCACAGTTTGCAGGTTAAGGACCCAAACATGGGCTCAACAGGCAGGCAGGATTAAACAGAAAGTAAACTCTTTAATGTGGCTGTTTGCAAAGTCTATAACACAAAGCCAAAAAGGTAAAAAAAGAAAAGAAGCCACATGAACACAGAGGAAGGACCATACACAAGCTAACCAAAAATCAAAGATGGGCGGGTAACACACTGATAAATTTAAAAGAAAGTGAGAAAGGAAATCATCAGAGGGTAATTGGAGAAATTGGGAACAGGATGGTAACGAGGCACAAGGTGAAACCAATAAGACTAATGACCCATGGGAAGTAAAACTAAGCACACAGGAGACAAATTAAATGAAAAAGAAGAAACATTTAAATGCAGAAGTTCGACACACATATACAAAGCAATTTTACACTAAGGGGCACTCTGGGAAAGGTGAGAACACTTGTATGAGAAAGTCTTGAAAGACTAAGATCGCGAAAAAAATACCTAACAGCAATTTAATATCTAATAGCTCTAAATAATCCCAAAATCAAACAAAAACACAAAACACAATTTCCCGCAGCCCAGTCTACGATCTTTACACGACCAAGCAGGTGATGCACAAAGTTGTAGAATAACCTTGTGTTGAACATAATTGAACATTTAGCTACTAAAGATGCCGTTATTTTCCTCTGGTAAAGCATAAAAAACTCAAAGAATGATCGATATTCAACTGACAGTGCTGAGGAATGCGACTCATATTGAATGCTAATGTTGCTCCCTACCTGCTGTGTGTGTTACCGAGCATGTTGCCTGAAATTGGATTTTCACAACATTACTAGAGCAGAAGAAGAAATAATACTATATAATAATGCAAGGTGACCTCTAAAGTAGCTTTCAGATCAAGCTGATGTTCACGCTGGTGTGAAGTGCTTAGAAGGTAAATTTCATAAAAAGCCAAAAGTATGCTCTAAATTATGCAAACATGCTTCTTCTTTCTTTACTGCTTTGCCACTCCATCACTTGAGTCCACCTCTGCCCGTTTCTGTCTGTAGAGGTCTGATATAGTGACTCATCAGGTGAACTGCACCCTGAAGTTTATCTGTTAGAGTTGCTGTTATGCACTAAAACCAGGGTTGTGTCACCGCTGAAATTACAGGTTGCAAAGAAAGCCTCCAATCCTCCCAGTCCCTTTCACAAGGAGCTTTTTTTATGATTAGCTTTTCATTTTTCACTCTGTGCATCAGCTTTTAAAACCCCAGAGCCTTTAAGACTTCACACAAGTGCTAAACAGACATGCACCAGAGAGCCCTGCTGGACTTGAATCCATATTTGAAATATTTCGTATTCTCAGCCCTTGCTGAGATCCTTTCGTTTCCTTGTTTCTTAGGCCGTTTGCTGTACATTTACACTGCTGGCCAATAAAAACATACAAGCTGCTTTTTATAGGAAATCTGGACACATGACACCTGCACAGCTCAGGGTTTTCATTTTCAGCCATTCTGATGTAGAGTTGCTGCTCTGCTTGGGATCCTGTTTCATGACCTAGTTTCATCCAAACTTTAGTTGTTGGACAGATGGCGTCACATTTGACTCCAGAATACTTTGGTATACAGAGGAGTTCATGGTTGACTCAGTGACTGCAAGTTGCCCAGATCCTGTGGCTGACAACTGAGATAAAATCATCATCCCACCATCAACTTTGGTCTCGTCTGTTCACTGGACATTGTTCCAGAGGTGATGGGGTTTGCTCAGATGCAACTATTCTAACCTAAGCTGTGCTGCCATGTTCTTTTTAGTGAGCTAAGACTTTCTCCCAGCAGCCCTTCTAAACCAATCGCACTTGTTCATTCCTTTCATAATAATGCTGCCACAAACTTTAACATGCTAACTGAAGGTTTTTGCATTGCACAGCCTGACCTCGGGGTAAATGGGCTAGGACACCCCCTTCTGGGAAGATAGTGACAACGGTCTGAATGCTCCAGACCAGCAAAACTGCCAAAACTTCTTTTTCTACAGAGGGAGGAAATCCTTCCTTTTTAAAAAGAAATCAATTTTTTAAATTCCTACTGAGGGAATAAGGGTGCACTTAATCTTACTTTCTTTTTCACATGACTGACAGGTAAAAAAGGCCTGATAATAAAATGATGAAATATTTCATTTTATTAGTTTTTTTCTCTTGTTCCAAAGACTTTATTCATTGGCACTTACGTTTATATTTATTGTAAAGGGGAGAGAAGGATAGCTTTACTTTATCTGTGTCTGCGCAGCCATTCCTCAAGTGGGACAGGCAGGGTCAGGAAAAGATTTACTCTGTCCATTCTTCTGGGTCACACTCACTGCAGAAATCAGTGTTGGTGGATAACACATGCTGGATGTCACGTCTCAGTAGGAGCAGAGATTGTAAAGATAGTTAAAGGAGCCGGCAAACTGATGTGCAATTGAAATCTAAAGATCGAACGAAAGAATCATTTTATTTGAAGTGACATCAGCTGGCTCGAGGGATGTCGATGAACCAGACAAGAATGTCTCAACAATTGGACAGAAAAAATTTGGTACAGGCATTCATGATCCCCAGAAGAATCCTACTGACTGTGACGATCCCCAGCCTAGTCCCTAAGCCCCAATAGCATTTAAAACTGTTTACATCTACTAGACTGGCAGTTAAAAAAAGACTTTTCCCAAGAGTCCTAATGATTTGGTTGATCAAGTTACTGAACCTCAAACTTAGGCTTAAATTTCTATAAACTACACTCGATTTTTTTGCACTTATTTCTTGTAATACTGTAGTTTGTTAATTAATATTAAAGCTAGAAAATTGATCCAGATTTTCAAATTATAAAAAAGAGAAGCTTTTTCACTTTTAAAAACTCTGGAATAATTCTTATGCAGGCTGTTACCTGTAATGCCACAGAAAGCCTGGAAGAAGTCATTGTGCTATTTGTGATTATTGAGCTAAAAGAGCAGTATGATCATCTAAAACTCCCCCATCTGCTTCAATCAGTCAACAGCTCTGTGGTGGACTCCAGGTTGGAGGTCATGTCTCCGGACAGGTGGGAGGATTTTGTTTTTGGAAGACCCCCCCTTCTGTGTTCCCATCTGTCTGGCAGTGAATGGAATTAATGTGTCCCATAATCTGTAAACATAACCTAAAATCTGATTCAGGCCATAGAAAGCAAAAAGTCTGTGCAGTAATCTGTCCCATGATCTGCAAAACAAGCTACATATCCTCTTTTGTAACATGCTTCTTTTTCCACCAAAGAATTCTGACGTCTAAGTCGGCCTCAGAGAGCTTTCCAGCATAAAACTGCAATTTCAGAGCTTCAGTTTGATTGTAATGGAGTGCAGAAATCTCTCCAAACTGTACAGTGATTTCAGAGATGAAATGTTAAGTTACTTCATGCTGCAAGAAGGAAAAATGTAGTGGGGGGAAAAAGCTGAAATAGCTGAATGACTTTAAAGCATCAGAGGCTGAGATGTGCTGCGATAGATAAAACCCGTGTAGCAAACTGAAACTCTTTATATTACTCAGTGAACGATGTGTTCAGTGGATGTGAGTTCCCAAATTTTTTAATTAAATTTCATAATATTGTTGAGAGAAGTAAATGCACTGGGGGAAAAAATGACATAACTACTCGTCACCCTGAAAATGAGAAAAAAGAATATATTTATTCTCATGTTAGACAAGCCACAGTTCTATTTATCAGTTTGTAAAGTTGCTGACTTTAAAATGACAGTTTTTAGAAGATCGTGAGTGAACAGAGAGCGAATGCAGAGAACGTCTGAGATGAGGCCACTGTGGGGCAGGCCTGTAGAAAATGAACTGCCTGTGACTATGTTTGTGTTTGTGTGAGAGAGAGTCTGAGGAGTCAAGCCCGCTATGTAGATCTTCCAGTTCTGCTTTGTGTTTGCTATGATGTGTTTTTACATGGGCGAAAAACACTCAAGGGTCATCTGGCGAGAGGAGCTACTGTTTAACACTCCTGCTATGTTATTAGATATTTTATGGCAAAATTTCTACCTAAAGCAGAGACAATGTGCATATTCTTCTCCCCAAAATGTGCCTTTTTTACATTCTGACTATTTTTGTTTTTTTCTTTTGCCTTTTTAAATACAAATATTTCACGTGACATTTTCAGAATATTTGTTGAGATTAAAGGGAACCTTTGGACATTTTTACCACGAACCAGTTGTGTTTGTTTGTCTGACTGAGAGCAGGTGAAGTGACACTGTCCAGAAAACTGATCAGCCACCACAGTCTGAAGGCAGTTAATGGAAACGCACAACAATTTTTTGGACAGTTACATAGCTTTTGTATTTTTTTTCTCTTTTAAATAAATCAGTGACCATGTGAATACAGAAGAAGATTTCAAAGTTAATCCCCCCATTTTCAGAGGTTTTAAAAGTAATTGGACAGTTGATTATTGTATGATTATTAGTCCTATGCACATGTGAGTCTGTTTCCTGATTATTCCATAACAGATTCAATAAATAAAAGACTTGGAGTGTTTCTAGGTTTTTAGCTTGTGTTTTATAGCTTTTGATTACAAAAACTTTGAGTGCATTCTTAAAAGAGAAGAATTACAGCTCAGGGCTCTGGGCAGCTCAGTAACTCAGTAAAGACCCCAGAAGACAGTTAATGTGGATGATGACAGAATTATTTCCATGGTTAATAAAACCAACTTTACAACATCCATTTCTTTAAGTCTAAACACTCTTTCGGATTCATTTACAGGCCCAGTTTTCTTCCCTGCTGGGTGAAGCATTGCCTTCAGAGAATCTCAGAAACATAAATGATAAATAAAAGAAACTTTCTACATTGAAATGAATGAATGAATTCTCTTTCTTTCTTTCTAACCAGGCTGAATCAGCAGGTACAGTAGTGAAGATCAAGAACGCCCTTCGTCACATTCATGCTGCGATGTAAAGTCACACTTCTGCATCTTATGTTGCAGGAACTTTTACAGTGGCAGTTTCTCCAAACTTCCAGCAGATAAAGTCACCTCAGCTGTTGATAAGCTGACTTCTCTCACCTCGAGGGAATACTGACGTCCGAGTGTGTGATCAGGCTCAGAGTTCTAATATTTGACAGTTTTGGAAATGTTTTGGCTGCGAGCAGCCCGAAGAAAGCAGAACTGCCACAGATAAGCAGCTGAATACACTGCCACATCTCAGCTGGCTTCGGCAGCGTGGTGAAGATGGTGTTATTTGTACCCTTGTGTGCAAACACTTCATGTTCTAAAACGGGAAAAAAGGAACTTGAAACTTGCACAAGCATGAAAAGCTTGTCTGTGGTGCTGTATGAGTATCACATACTAAGTCAGTTAATGTCAGCTGCATATGTACATAACCACTTTTTGCATTAAATACATTGTCAGAGTACTAGCGATCTAAATGATAAGCTATTTATCCCCCAGCGTTTACTTTTAGAGCTCATCAGGGGTTTTAATGATAGTTCAATATTAATATTTAAGTTGACACAAGTAACACTGTCACAATGTTTGCCTTTTTTATTTAATATCTATTGAATAAAAAGCAGCTGAATCAGTTTGGTACAAAAGTCTATTTTCTCTCCAATCCCCTACCCTGCAGCTTTTCCTGTGCTCCACTCTCACATCCCCCTTGCCAGCCTGTGATCACCCTGTGATCTCGCTTGACTCCTGTTCCTGCAAATATAGCCAGTCTCCCAGTAGTGCTGCTCTGTGGCAGCTCATCCACACATTACAAATGTGTTTGACCCTCTGTGTAGCCTTAAACAACACCCTTCAATTGTATCACTGTGGCATTTTTACCAATGCAAATGCTTTAGTCTTAGTTTGTTCCTGTTTCAAGCTCCTTTTATACTGTAGTGTTTTCAAGGTAGCAGCTTGTTAGTACATATACACACAGTGTGGAGGAGAGAGAGTGCTACATGTTTTCCTTTTGGGAATTGATGGTATTGTGGTGTTTTCACATGAGTAAGTATGCTAGAAAAACGAACAACTAAAATAGCTCAGGTGGTAGAAAAAAACAAGAATTACTTGTTTCATAAATTAAATTGTGTGATAACAACGTGAACAATGCAGAAACACCTCTAACATTTCCCTGAATGTACCACTGGCACCAGCTTTAACAGAAACTCTACAACTCTTACTACTGTTTAAACAAGGCTGTACTACGACAACACATAATTGGCCTCAGTTTGCCTGTTTTAACAATATAAAGTGCAAGTTGTAGTACCAGATTAAGCTCATGAAAATGTTACTGACCTTTTCTTCTCCCTCATGTTTTATTCTGAAACGAAAACTTTAATTCAATAAAACAGACAAGGTCGATTCTCCCCGTCTACACAGCACAGTACTGCACTGACCTGTCATATCCTCTCATACCACTCCTGACACACACACACACACACACACACACACACACACACACACACACACACACACACACACACACACACACACACACACACACACACACACACAGTCTCGCGGACACAAAAAGTCTCTTCTAACCTCTCATGTGTTCCACTCACTCTACAGACATGCAGCCTTTGTTTCAAGGTTAAATTGTCCCTGGACAGTGGGTAACAGGAGGCAACAAGAAAACATTTGCTTTCCCACTTAATATTTTCTGCTTTCCTTCACTTTTGCTATTTTTGTCATTAATGCAGACTATCCCATTTCAGTCAGTTTCTGCATTTACAACTTTTTCCATGCGCACTTAATACAAAAGGTCTTTATATCATCTAATTATAGCAAATAGTATTTTCCTAAAAAATAAGTGTTACTATTGAGAATAATATATATAATTTAAGGGGTCATCCATTGAAGCAAAATACTTCCACAAATTCCAGATGTTTCTGCATTCATGGTTTATAGCAAAAGGCCTACAGATGTCATGCGCTGAACTACAAAAACTACCATAGGTCAGTTTTGGCATGCTACTATGTTCAAGGACAAAAACAGTGAACATTTGAAAAGGCAGACATCTAGGCACTGCTTCAAAGCAGATAACTACTGTTAGTAGTTATGTTTCCAATATATAACAAGTTCACTGTGTTAGCAAGCACTGGACATTGGGGTAGAGTATTGCATTGCACGGTCTTGCTCACAGCAACAGAGTCCTGGTTTCATGGACTAGTTGGGGCCTTTCTGTGTGGAGTTTGCATGTTCTCCTGTGCCTGCGTGGGTTCACACTCGGCTATAGGAAAAAGAAAAGGCATTCTTCTACATTATTTGAACTCATCCTCTATGTCTGTACACAATAGCATAGCAATACATCTGTGAAAACAGATAAATACAGTAATACACTTTAAAAATTACCTCTCCTAAATGTAAAACTGCAAATGTCATTATTAATCATGCAAGACAAACAATGTTTAACTTCAAATGCATGTGAACAGTTATGAAGGAGGACTTGCTTCATGCTGCTCATAATCATTAGGAAATGAAAAATCATCACTGGTCACAGGAACTTTTAGAAAAAAAGAAAGGTGAAAAAACCTGACAGTGCTTGTAAAGCCTGACTTTCACGGCTACTGCATCTGTTAAAACAACAGCAGGCGTTTCAGCAGGTGCAGTTCTCCATCCCATAACCACGCTGGACAAATGACAATAAAGTTTCCACAGAAGATTCTTTTTTTTTATAGTTTTGGATTAGGTTTGATAAGAAAAAGGACAATCTGAGTCCTTAATAGCTGGTCATGGTGACATATGACAGGTTTGTCATAGTTGCAGCTTTGAGATTTTGCTTGAAATTAATAACATTTTAATTTACATCTGCAATTTTTCTCTCATTTCAGAAAAAAAGAAGAAAAAACTATCTCATTTTTAGTTTTAAGCTGGAGGATGAAGTGTGGTGTGTGTTGATTTACGTGTGTGTTTGTGTGCTCAGCGGCACAGCCAGATGACACTTCCTCCTCGTTAACCTCTTAGTTTTCAGCTTCCCACCAAGCGAAGTGTAAGAACGATGGCGAAGAGGAGAGGAAGAGAAAGATGGACGAGTGATGTTCCCTTTCCCATTACTGCTCTGTTCATTTGAGCCCTGGAGGGAAAACAAAAGAGACACCGAGCTGTAATAGACACTGTACATTTCTGGACAGACGAGTGGAGTCTGAATATTATTAGTCTGTGTCTACCTACAGGAAAGAAACATTAGAAAGCAGGAGTGATATTACAATCCTCACACACTTCATGCACAGAGTGTGCTCTCAGGAAGGCGTGGGAATTTATAGTTTTTTATATTATGCTGATTTAGTTTGATCTAAATCTCCTGCGGGTGAACAATTAATAACATTTTCTTCACATCTCTGGTTTTGCATAATGATGCATGACTTGAATAAAGATAAAACTTCACATGGTAGATGATGGCTCAAAAGATAGAGACTCTCCGACTGGCTCGACACGTGGCTTTTGATAGACACCGATGTTCATTTAGCGCAGATTGCTTTTCATAAAAAAGGATATGGAAGGTGTTTCATGTCAGTCACTGGAGAAGACGGCACCTTTAAAGCTGCAGTTCTGAGGGTCAGACAGTTTCAATCGTCTGATTATTTTTAGAGGCAATTATGCCCTTGTATTTGTCTCTGTTTATAGTAAGTAGAGCTATTCTGCGTTAGACTTTCATGGCCTTGTCAAGGTATAAATTAATAAAGGCTCAGGAGTAAAAGCTGTTTACAAAGAGACTAAAGGGTATTCATCAGAAATATTTCAAAACATATGATTGGTTATGATAAAAGGTTACATGGACATGTGAGATGTTGAAATTGTGCATGAACATTAAGAAAGAAGCAGTTATCTGTAATCTGTCTTCTTCTTAGATCATCATTGAGTTCTTTAAACCTTCCCAATGCTCTGATTACTGGTCAATCCAGTGAGTGTTGTCAAATAAAAGCCTTTTACTACTAGCTGTAGTCAATCATGACCACAAATGAGAAGTTAACAGACGTTTACCTTGTTAAGATAGAACCTTCAGCACAGCTTATTAAGGTATAAGTGAATGTATGTATACTTTTGAGCCTGTGTGGGCTAGAGAACATGCTAAATAAATTCAAATATGAACGAACGATTTAAAGAAATCATTAGAAGCCCAACATTACAATGGCATCCACGTCCGTGATGAGCATATGTACACTTCTGACCACAGTTGTACCTGCAATCGCACCTTAGTGTAGCATACTTTAATTTAAAGGCACTGATTTAAATTCTTTCCCTGGAGGATCAGCCTTACCTTAACCTCAATTACTAACCTTAACCTTAACAATTAAGACAGAAATCACTTTACATCTGCTGAACGCTGGGGTAAAACTCAAATGAGGACATCAATTTTGGTCCCTAATTAGACGCACTCTCCCCCAGTCAGTTGCTCAAAATTACCCCAGAAAGCACACACAGAGAGACAAGTGAAATGTCCAGGTATATCAAGGGGAAACCTCCACTGACTTTCATTTTCAAGCTATTGCATACACCCATTTTTTTCTCTCTTTTCGTGAGGTTGTAGGGCATGAGAGATGGGAAGGGATGTAGAGCGTGAAGACATAAGTGGGTTTGGAAGTCACATTGACAAGCTACAAACCTCAGAGATGTTCATTACCTCCCCTGCTCCTGTCTAGATGCTCCTAGAAACACAAACCGTCCCTCCTGTATGTACGCATGCTTGTGTTTCACGGATTCAGCCATTATATGATCCTTCTGTGAGTCTGCCTTGAAAGTGAAGCATGTGACATATTTCTTGCAACAAACGTTTTTACATCAATTAGAAGCAGATGTTCTTGATCAACTTAATCTGGAACGTGGTTCAGGTGGACTATTCTGTGTTAAGAGTTACTGAATCTTTTCATCAAAATCTAATATTTTTACTGTGGTAGATAAAAGTCAATCAAATGTTTCATGTAGGTGGTCACAATAGTTTTCACCTTTTTAAGAAGGTATATGTTTTTTTTGCTGTTCATTGCAGAAGGGGAATGGGTATTAGGATATTAAAGGCATTTGATTTTTCTAGTGAATAGTCTGGTAAAACGTCTTTCCTATCTAGGAGTCACATCCACTTATTGCTTATTGTTTGTGATTGGAAACTTAACAGAAATGATAAAGCTGCAGTTTTGAAACCCAAAACAATGAGCCAAAGGAGACTAAATTGCTCTGCAGAGTGGGACGAACCCTGTGTTTTGTAATTTTCCCCAACAGACAGGTCAAGACAAACAGACACAGATATACCAGCAGCACCTAATATGATTACAGTGTTTAATGCTGCACTGCAATTACTCCCTTACTGTGTGAGCTTTTGTAACAGATGAATACATCAGGGTTTATTTAAACGCAAGCAAGGCGAACGTCTCTCACATCAGAAATGAAATCGGCAGGAATAAATAAGTAAACAAGAACAGCCGGCTCTGTGTTGATGAGAAACGTGTGCTCACTGGGTATTAATCGATAGCAGCAGTTTTCATCTTCGATCCGGCATTGTTTAACAAGAGGAGGACAGCAGAATGATTTCTGATTGTTCTTTCTAAAACTTTGTGTCCCAGTTTGGCATTCGGTCTAATTAAATTGTGAGCATTTTTCTCTTTTTCTTCTTCTTCTTTAATTTAATTTGAATTTTGTTTAAATTTTCTTCTATTTGTTTGTGTTTTGCCTGCTTTGACCCATTTAACAGCTGCCTCCCTCCTGCTTTCTCGTGTTGTTCGGTCACTGTTGTCACAGTTTTGTTATATCAGGTGAGGGTTTCATGGCATAAGGTGACAACAGGCAGGTAAAGATGAATGGAGCCCTGACTGGGCTCTGTGGGCTAATCTGGCATTTTGCGCATGGATCACTGGCAGAGCTAATTCAGGCATAAACAGATTCAAAAGCACACAAAGAAAGTAATGAAGCGTAGCTGGCCAGACAGCGCAGACAGAGTCCCTGCACATCTGAACTCAGACAGGCACACATGTGCCAACACATATACACCAGCTGAGAGACACAGACTCACATTAGAGATATAAAAAGGCTGGCAAGTTTGCAGCTCTTCACTGGGGCATGCGTATGCTCGCCTGTCAGTGCTTCAGGGAGAACTGACCAAGTGTGTACATCTGTCTCGACCTCGGGCTCATCTCTTACTTGTCTTCTTTCCACCTTTTCTCCTTTCCTTTAGCTCCTTTTTCAGTTTCCTTTTCATCATTTTCTATCTCGTCTTCTTTCATTTCTTACCACACACACTTTATCTTCTTTTCTCCTTTCCTGTTGTTGTGCAGCTCATCCCTTGTTTATCCCCATATCTTTTCATCCTTTGCCTATATACACTAACCTTTCTTATAAATTTTCTGGCACTTTAAATCCTTGTCCTCTATTTTCACACTTCTCTTTTCTGTTCCATTACACTTCTCCTCCTGTCCTCCAATTTCATTTTTGGTATCCGCTGTCTTTTTCCCGATCCTGCTTTCTTTTCCATTCCCATTCTCTCATTATGTCCAAAACAGTGAGTCTGGTTTGATCTCTGGCTGATGGTGATTCCTCTCCGTGAGCGCTGACAGGTAGGATAGGCTTCATATCCTCGGCTCGGCGCCCAGATGACTCAAGAAGGGGGCTTCTTAAAGTGCAATGTTCCTTCCTCCGTAAATGAATGTGCTCAGATACATGGAGAGTGAAAATGAAATAGGGAAGTGCAGGCGCAGACAGGAAAGCAGGTACAAAGGAAACATGTACAAGCGTGTTTGCCTGCATGCATGCAAGTGTTAGAGAGCGAGGGGCATAAAAGCTGGTAAAAAACAAGTAAAAGCAAAATTACAGCAGTCAGTAATTTCTGTTACCGCTGAATCAAATTTACTACAAGGTATGCAGATTTGTTTGGGGGGATTATTATGTCTTATTTTGTTAGAGTACATACAATCCTTGACCCTTCTAACATTATTTTCTTCCACCCGGTGTTAGTTTTAGTCTTTTTAATTAATTATTATTGTATCAGTGGCATATGTCATAGGAAATATTTAAGAACATCAGTACAGGTAATGCAATAAAAACTTTTTGAAAGTTGTAGACACCCAAAAGTCTCAAGAAATATGTCTATCAATGTCTCATCGGGCACATTGTGAAAGCATTTTTACCAAACAGATACTAAAACGAAGCACTCACAAAATTCACAAAAATCTTTCAGTTAGTTTACTTTTTTCAAAAGTCTAGTATTTATTTTTTACATTAGTTAAGTAAAATATTTGTTTTTTTCCACACGTAGTTTTAGTTTTTAGTTTAAAGGTGGTTTAAGCAGCATATGGGTGGGGCTGCTGCATAGCAACAGCTGTGTGCCTAATATCTACACTCTGTATGACATCATGAAGCTACAAATAAAGAAAAAGCCGAGTGTTTATCGCAGTCTGAAACATCCAGTTTTTTATAGTATACTGAATATATGATATAACTCAGTGACTCAGTGTAACAGGAGTTACTGTTTGTCAAAAACAACTTGCTGCCCTGCTTTTGAGTAGCTCATAAATGGTGACACAATCATCTTCTTGTTTTACAATCTTTTGACTAACAGCAGAAAAAAAATGACTAGAAATACAGAGATGATGATGCGGTAGAGGGACTTAGGGTGGATGCAGTATCAGTAAAACTGACCTGAATTAGTATGTGAGTGAGTGTGTGACACACAGACACAGAGAGAGCTGCTCAGGGAATCTGTACACAAAACCAAATCCTGATCCTCAAACAGCTGTCTAAAGGACTGCTCCAAAGTAAGGATTTGCTGTCCAAATATATTCTCAATTCTCAAAACTTAAATTGTTCCCCAAACCCAACCTCTGTTGGTCAGAGGTGGATTGTGCTGACTCAGCTCCTATCTCACCATCTCCCTTAAAGTGCAAACTTGTCGACAGTCATCTGCTCTCCTCAGCTCTGAGCACACACGCACATTCTTATGTAAGACATGACCTTCCCAAGGTTTTTCTGATAACCTCTTATGTATTGAGAGCTCTCCTGTCTGATGTCGCTGCATATTATCAGCTGGTAAAGGCTGATGTGTTAGGCATAAATCATTATGAAGGGGTAGAATTGTTGGTTTCCTGTTTGGGGAAAAGGAAGCGAGACAGAAGATATCCTAAAACTAATTATATCCACTAAGATTTGTTGTAAATACAACTTAATTACATGTACTAAAGTAAAGTATTAATTGTTTTTTGAGTGTTTTTTTCTTCGTGTATTGATTTTGTTAACACTCAAAGCTAATCCTGTGGCCGCGCTGACTGACAGGTGTGCTGACACAGACACCTGTCGCAATACTAGGTGTCACCTTCACTAAGGGGGACTAAGGAGGTGGTTACTCCAGGGCACGATTAGCACAAAGTGTCTAGGACACAGGGAGAGTTCAGTTAGTGGCAGAGCAGGGCAGAATATCAGACGGAGGTTGTGTAGGGTTGACTGCTTACTTGTAGCAGAGGTGCAGTGAATCTTGGGGGAAGCTGTAGATCCGAGTGGGAAGCTTAGTGGCAGGATTTCCATGAGGGGAAACAGGCAGCAGGCAGGGTGAATGATACTGATAGGTCCTTTTACAGAGCGGGGTTGCAGAGGTGATTAGGGGTTCCTGCTGATGGAAAGACAGTGTGAAGGTTTGTGGTAAACTGTTGACACAGAGAGAAACTTGTTAGGCAAGAAATCTACATGAAGGAGACACAAAGGAATAGGGCCTGTGATCACTGGGAGTAGCTGATCAGGCCAGGTTTAAGAACCGCCTCCTGATTGCTGCTGACCGGTGCCAGGTGCGAGAGATCGCCTGCCTCCACCTCAGAGAAACTGCTGCCAGCCTCCAGGCACATCCACCACTCACTCAGACCGTGACACTATCTTTATTTAAGTGCAAAATCCAGCCTAAAGAGACTTCAAAATGATCACCACTGCAATTCTACAAGTGTAGGTGCAGATAGAAATGGATGCTAAATTGCTAAGGGGCTCACTGTTCATTACTGCCTTCATTACCTGTTGAAGATCCAGCTTTGGCAGCTGGGCTTGATTCGGCATCCACTCAGCTTTAACATCACTGTTCATGGCTAGCTTTAGGTTAGCATGCTGTCCGTGCAGATGTTTTCAAAGAGCCGTTGTCTTAGCAGTATACTGCGGTTGTTTCTGTCCTGGACCCAGTTTACATGTTACCACAATGCTCTTGACCTTTCACGCAAAAAAAATAAATAAAAGTAATATTCATATCTCACCACTGTCAGGAGTTTTAGACCATAGAACAGGAACATTTGATAATTTTCTTTCTAGCAGTCTTTGTAATAAATATTAACAGCATTAACAACACAAATTATATGTGATTTCTGAGTTTAGCACATTACTGAAAAAAGCGTAAAGTGATTAAGGTGACTAAAATACGAAAGTACTAAAATAACCTACTGTATGATACAGATTGTCCATTAATTCTGTTCTCAAATTTAGGTAATTGAAGCTCTATTATTTTTTTTTAGTCTAGTACTTACTTATTAATCTGAATGTGGCACCTGTACAGCTTACAAAACAAACTTTCTTCAATCTGATGACAATTTAGGATGAAATTTTGGGCTGTAGCAGAATTACAAATGTGTTGAAAGCACGTTTACTTTTTTGTGCATGCACAGTTGATAATGCTGCGGTGCATACGGTTCACCTAGTCAAAATTTCACCTTTGCAGGTGACTTACTTGGACCCCAACAACAAAGTGTTTAATAATACAGGGGACTGAATGTGAGATACACCTTTCATCTTTGCATGGCTACTTCTGCTTCTGTGGTTTCCATGTAATAAATAAACTCAGTAAAGAAGCTTCTGAGAATGTAACTGGAAGGTAACAAGTAGCAACTCTACAGCAGCTTGTTGTTTGCTTGTTGACCTTTGTGATGAACTCTATGTACTCTTACAGTGATGCATAAAGAACTTGACTTTCTTAAAAATGACAAGTTTAACTATCCAGCTAACCTTGAAAATACATTTGAAATGCATTGTGTGTAGCCAGAAGAAGAGGAAATGTTTTTACCCAAATGTGTAAGATGACATTAAGCCTCTGTGGAAGACAGCTGACTCAAAGTCTGAATCCTGAGTGGCCAACAAGGCTGTGTTCATTTCACCAACAATCACACAAATTGCCCCTGCCATCTATTGACTCATGCCTAAAAACAATTTCTATCAACAAAACATACGAGTTAGGGCGAGAGTGAGTCCATGTGATGACAGACTGTTTACGTAGTCCTGAGAAAGGTCGCTGTGTCCCTGTACCCACTGGGCCGGAATCATCGTTCCAAATTTCTAATAGTTGCCGCATCTCGGGTGATTTCCTCAGGGGTGCAAACTGAAATGGACTTTTCTCAACTCAGGATACATCATATGTTTTTCCCATTTCCTCTTGCTGGTGTGATTTTTTTTTTGATCCCTTTACACAAAAGTCATATGTTCTGGTTAGAAAATATGGGTTGCTGTTTTGTTAAATAGACTACAATGAATATATTATTAGTAATCAATCGAATAGTATGAAAGGAAATGCTGTTCATGGAAACCGCTTCTTTAGGTTTTTTTTAAAATCTAAGTCTGATATTATGATGTCGTCACGCTGCCTAGGAACCACTGTACTGACCCATTTTTCATACACAGATAATTTTATTTAAAAAATATCACTATCATTGTCACTTTCATGACAATAACATCTAATTTATATCTAAGACTGAATATTTAGATGTTATGACAACATTACATTGCTTAACAACCACCTTCTAACATATATATGTATGTATGTATTTTTATATATATATATATATATATATATATATATATATATATATATATATATATTTATATTAGGGGTGCAACGATACACAAAATTTTCGGTTCGGTTCGATACTTTGGTGTCACGGTTCGATATTTTTTCGATACAAAAAAATGTTCATGCATTTTTAATTTGTCATTTATTAAAATTATAAATATATATTTTAACTCAAAAGTACAGTTTTTAAATTTAACCCTAACCCTTGTGCGTGTTTTTTATTTTGACAGCGAATGCGCACCTGCGGACCACTTATGTGCAGCCCTGGTTATTTAGCTCATCATATCGCAGCCACAGAAATTCTTTTGTCCATGAAACCATAAAGCTGCACTTTCTTTTTGCCTTATAGTCTGATTTGTCATAACTTCTCCGTTTTGTGGTAAGCTTTTCTTTGGCTGTCACTTCTTCACCCTGACCTGTCTTATTTGGCTCAGCAGAACTGAAATGCTTTTACACACTCACTCACATAAGCTCAGCGATTCTCTTCGCGATCAACCTCTCACATGTTTAAGCTTGCTGCGGGAGATTTCACTTGTCATGTTTGCATAGTAAGCTAACGATTAATAAGACGATGTCAGAGGAATTGGTGCACAAATTATCATCACTCACAGATCAGTGCTGTTGCTCTCTATACACAGTTTGCACGATTGCAAAGTGAAAGCAAAAAAACAAGCGCAAATTCAAACGCGACTTCAATATGTCACATATTGACAGTGGCTCACCGATGCCAATGACATAATTACCCAGCTACATTTCTGAAAGAATGCAAAAGCATTGACATATATTTTTCCTACAATAGCCCGACGAGCAGGGAAGAGAAAGATTTTGGTAGCCCGACTGAAAAACAATCGCTAGCTCCAGGACGTCGGGCCAGCGATATTGCAAGCCCTGTATCTGATTGAGGAATCACTCATCTTTGGAAAAGAGAGTTTATTACAGAGAAATGTCTCTTTCCAAAATAAAAGCTATACTATCCGCTTCTTCTGGGCTATATTCTCAGCAGCATAAGGAGAATCATGTGCTAACAGCTGTCTAAATGACTCGGCTAAAGTTAGTAGCATGCTTGCTTGTTTTTTTTTCTGCTTCCACTTGTCTTTGCACTAGGATGATGTCGGCGTAAATGTGCAGTCATATTCGTTGTGTTCCCACTAGTGCTTTCAGGTTAATCTCGTTGAAATGACCTTAACGCCACAACACGGCAAATCTCCGTTAACGAGCTACCGCCAATCGCTCCGTGCATGGGGCTAGACGGCCAACACGTTAACGAGCTAACTGCGCTAACACACTAGTTCACACCAATGTAATTGAGCATTGCATGGCACATCCAACATACTGTTTTACTTTAGTCCATGACTCGCTTACCTTCAGGGTCATACGTCACATGAAAACCAAAATAATTCCAAACGCCAGATCTGAATGACGTTCAATTTGCCTGTTGCAAGTAGAGCTTAACTTCTGTCTGCTAGCTTGCCCTGCGCTCTTCCTTCTGACTATGCTGTCTGTGTTGAGCGCTCAGTGGATCTGCGCTGGACAGTGCAGCCTAGGCGGAGTAGTCGAACACAGATTCACTGAGCGCTCAACACAGACAGCATCGTCAGAAGGAAAATTGATAAAATAAATTACAAATGTTGTATTGTTCGATACATATGCGTACCGAACCGAAAGCACTGTATCGAACGGTTCAATATCGATACGAATATCGTTGCACCCCTAATATATATATATATATAAAAATACATACATATACAAGTTTATTTGTATAGCACAATTCAACACCAAGGTGATTCAAAGTGCTTTACAGAGACGTTAAAAAAATAAAAAATAAAATAAAAAGCATGATTTAAAATTGATTAAAAAAAAACAGTAGATAAAATCAGTAGTTAAAATGTAAGTTTTGAAATTTAAGCTTAAAAGTGTGGATTTGGTGTTTTATTCAAATGCAGCTGAGAATAGGTGAGTCTTCAACCTGGATTTAAATAAACTGAGTGTTTCAGCTGATCTGAGGCTTTCTGGGAGTTTGTTCCAGATATAAGGAGCATAAAAGCTTCTCCGTGTCTGGTTCTGACTCTGGGAACTGATAAAAGACCAGATCCAGATGACCTGAGGGATCTGGAAGGTTCATACTGGGTCAGGAGGTCACTGATGTATTTTGGTCCTAAACCATTCAGAGCTTTATAGACCAGCATCCGAACTTTAAAGTCTATCCTCTGACGGACAGGCAGCCAGTGTAAAGACCTCAGAGCTGGACTGATGTGGTCCACTTTTTTGGTCTTAGTGAGGACTCGAGCAGCAGAGTTCTGAATGAGCTGTAGTTGTCTGACTGAATTTTTAGGTAGACCTGTAAAGATGCTGTTACAGTAATCAAGCCTACTAAAGATGAATGCATGGACTAGTTTTTCCAGGTCCTGTTGAGACATCAGATCTTTTATCCTTGAAATATTCTTGAGGTGATAGTAAGCTGACTTTGTTATTGTCTTAATATGTTTTTCTAAGTTTAGGTCTGCATCCATCACTACACCCAAATTTCTCGCCTGGTTTGTGGTTTTTAGGTGTATAGATTGAAGTTCTCTGGTGACCTGTGATCGTTTTTCTTTGGCACCAAAGACTATTACTTCAGTTTTGTTTTTGTTTAGCTGGAGAAAATTGTGGCACAACCAGTCATTAATTTCCTCAATGCATTCACCAAGAGCCTGTACAGGGCCTCGGTCTCCTGGTGACATTGTGATATATATTTGTGTGTCATCTGCATAGCTGTGGTAGTTTATTTTGTTGTTCTTTATAATCTGTGCCAGTGGGAGCATTCAAATGTTAAACAGAGGGGGTCCCAAGATGGAACCTTGGGGAACTCCACATGTGATACTTGTCTTCTCAGATGTGAAGTTACCTATTGATACAAAGTATTTCCTGTTTTCTAAGTATGTTTTGAACCAGTTTAGTACAGTTCCTGAAAGACCTGTCCAGTTCTCCAGTCGTTTGAGTAATATGTTGTGGTCAACTGTATCAAATGCTGCACTGAGATCCAGTAAAACTAAAACTGACATTTTTCCACTGTCTGTATTCAGACATATGTCATTAAACACTTTGGTCAGAGCGGTTTCAGTGCTGTGGTTCTGTCTAAAACCTGACTGGAAGTCATCATAGCAGTTATTCTGTGTTAAGACGTAATTGAGCTGTTGAGAAACTGCTTTTTCAATGATCTTACTTAAAAATAGGAGATTTGAGATCGGCCTGTAGTTGTTCATTTATGTCTTGTCAAGATTGTCCTTTTTCAGTATAGGTTTAATTACAGCAGTTTTTAGTGTTTCTGGAAACACACCTGACATTAAAGAAAAGTTGACGATCCGTAACAGGTCTGACTCCAAAGTCTTTGAGACCTTTTTGAAAAAACTTGTTGGCAGGACATCTAAACAGCAGGAGGAGGAGTTCAGTTGACCTAAGTTCACTGAATTTCTCGGAGGAACCCACCCGAGGGATTAATAAAGTTTCATCTAATCTAATCTAATCTAATCTAATCTAATCTAATCTAATCTAATCTAATCTAAGATGTCCTCCAGGTCTTTGCTGTTAATAGGGTGAAACTGTTTGATGGTGTTTAAACAGTTTTTCGATGGACACAGTACATATCCTGAATCTGCTGTTGATGTACCAATTGCTTGTCTAATTTTTTGGATTTTTTCTGTGAAGAATTTGGCAAAGTCATTGAATGAAGTTCATCTGCCACTGACACAGGAGGGTTTGTTAGCCTGTCAACTGTAGAAAATAAGACCCGAGCATTATGACTGTTTTTGGTGATGATGTCAGAGAAGTAGGAACTCCTTGCACTTGAGCTTACGCTAATGAGAAAAGAAAGAAGAAAAAAACAAACAAACACTTGTTTTTAGAGCTCTTTGATGGAGGGACGCTTCAGACCGTTGTCATGATTGTTGGTGAAACTACAGTTATGAACAGCTCTGGTGCTGTCGCTGGTAGAAAAATGGAGCCAAGGTCCAACAAGTATGAATGAAAAATAATAAACAAAAAAACAACCACCAAATGTAGGATGGAATGCAGGGAACAGACACGTTGATTTTAGAGGGAGAAAACCCAGCTAAGCTACATTTGCTGATGATCCTCTCATTTCATGTCGCCTTCCATCGCATCTACTGTACAAGACAGCAGAAGGAGTGACACGCACAACATCACTAAACAAAGTATGAAAAAAAAGATAGAAACAAGCAGAGTTTTTGAGTGGATGTCAAAGAAAGGAACTCTGTTCTGTCCCATTTCCAGCTGTGAAACCATCACACACTGATGCATTAAAAGGGATCAACAGCTCTGAAAACCATCATCCCATCATTAACAACACCCTGATGGATATCTTTACTTCTTATTCTGGCCTCCTCCACCAGGAGAGCATAGGACTTTACCTCATATTAGTGGAGGAGGGAAAGACTCATAGAGGGAAAAAGATGTTGAAGATAATAAGGCTGCTCACAGCTTCTAGGTCAGGAGGCTGGGACTGGTTAATTAGAGGGCTCTGGTTTGGGCTTCTGTAGCCTGCAGTGTGTGTGTGTGTGTGTGCATGTGTAGTTATGTGTCTTCCTGGCAGGATGTGGGGCCTCGTTCCTTGGCTGTGCCATTGGCGGCTCATGGTGAGGCTTTGTTAATTTGCTGAAGTAATCGCTGCCAAAACACCCCAGGAGCTGTCACCTTGGAAGGACAAGAGGAGAGGCGACAGTGTGTGCTTTATACTGTTGTTCACAGGATGTCAGCAGCGTGACACCTGCTAATCACAGCTGCCACTTTCATGTGAGGAAATCAAGATCTTCCACAGAGCTGATTTATTCGTCAGACAAGGTGGAGCAGAGCTTCTGTGTTTACCTCTGTGTTTCTTGGTGAGGTCGCATCTGATGATATATAGGCTGTGTACACACAGGCCAGACCCTGATGTGCTACACTGAAATTACTCCCCAAAAAACTCATTGAGAAACTGGTGTGCCTCAGGATTGGGGCTTCTGGTCTAATAGATACTGGTGACAGTTTGGGAGGGATGAAAAATCCAGCTAATCAATAAGAAGCTGAGGAAAATGCCGTGTGAGGTGCAAGACATGGTACCACACTCCCATTTTTCCACCATGTCTCCTAGAAAGTACTTATTTCTTATCTAGTACTCATTTGGGTTGGTAGGAAGTATAACTGTTGCTCAGATTATGTTTACAGGCAACAATTTTTTCTTCGTTTTTGCTCTTATGAGCAGTGGTAACAAGGAGTCTGGCGTTAATGGGGTTAATATAAACAGCAAAAGATTTTTACATCCTGCAAAGAAAGTGTGGGTGTGTTTTTAATATTGTAGCTTGAATTAAGGTTGTAACCTAAGAGATGTAGCCACTATGGAGTGAGCTTACATTTTAAAGCCTTGGTTAGCATTTTGGCTTCATAGTCTGATGTGTTCCCTTGTCTTTTTCATCATGCTTGTTGCTGTGGGTTTCATGTTTTCCTTATCATCCTGTTTTAATATTGATTATTATTAGCACCTACAGCTACAGCAGTGTCTGCATATACTCCGCCTGTCCCTCAGAGCAGCCATGTCTCTAACAATGCAAAACTTTAAGCTTTAAAACAGATTAAACTTGGAAATTACATTGAAGAAATCACTGCCCTCTGTAGTTGTGATGGAGGGGAAGTTTAGCTGCAGTAATGCTGGGCTGCTCCAGATCTAGCTATTCTAACATGGTTAGACTCACTATACAAGAGTCTGTCGTAGTCTGAAGAAAAAAGGACAAGCAGCCTACTTTGATTAAAAATGATTAAAGAGCAGAGAAAAAATGCATTTCAGTAGTTTGTTTAAACACTAGATAATTGATCTGTTAATTAGGTTGACACTGGTCTAATTCAGTTACATATCTCTGTGTTTAAAATTCCCTGACCAAAATTGATCTCAACTTAACAAACAGTAGAGTTACTTTTACACCAAAGCATTTATTGTCTATGATTGTACCAGCTGTTACAGAAAGTAGAAGCAAATATAAATTTTTAAAGCCAAAACGAAAATTGCACATCCAAACGTGCTCTGGCCTCCATCTGTATTGTTCTGCTTATTTGATTTCCTTCTCCCTCAAAACAGATTTGAATCACAGCCTCGGCCTTCCTGAATGGCCGAGCTCATTCCCCTCCCAAAGATGGGAGTGATTGTGGGGCATGAGCCTGAAGATTGCTGAAGTAATTAACGTTCCTGCCGGCTGGCAGATCCAATCGTCTCGTCTCGGATACAGCGGGAGCTGCTGCATGCCCGCACATTCACGCACACAAGCACGCACAGACATGCACGTGGAGTCTCAAATTCAAAGTTTAATTGCATACTGTAGCACAATAAAATATGTCCTCATATGCACAGACAGCTGTCACACTCAGAATGCTGTACTGCTTTGATGATTTAGTTAATATGAAAGCGAAAGTCAAAACAACCAGAGCGTCTGTCATCTACAGCATGTTCTTGCATGTACGTATGCCAGTGAAATAGCAATGATGTTGTTTTTCAGTGCTTGTGTATCTCTCTTTAATTTTAATAAGGCCATCATTACAAAATTGTACTCCTTCACGCAGCTGTAATTTCACCCAAGATTTGAAGATGCTTGGGATCTTTTCACTGGAAGGTTTTCCACATTTCCTGGTTTTCCATATTGTCGTCCTGCAATTCAAATGATAATCCTTCCTCTGTCAGACACAGAGAAATAAATCTTTCCTTGCCTCTCTTTGCTCTCCTGCACACTTCCCACCTGTTCTCATATCAGCTGTCCTAGTATTTTTCTCTTATCCTTCTCCTCTTCTCTCCTCATTCCCTCCACCTCCCCTACCTTATTCTCTCCATCTCCTCGCCGAGCCACCTCATCTCGTGCCCTCCTCCTCGCTTTCTGTCTCTCCTCCTGTGACAATTCTCAGCCATCTCCTTTGCCATCTCTAGTTTCCCTCGACAATCTTTTTTCCTCCCCTCAACTCTTGCTCCAAATATTTTTCTTCTCTTCATTTCTACCCACACATTTTGTCCTCTCATCTCATCCCCTCTTCCTCTTTCCTTTTCCTTCTTCTCACCTATCAGGGAGGGCAAGCCAGCCTTTTGTCTCAAGGTGACTCAGAGCATCTGGAGCTGTTGCCGCGACATGTGAAGCAATTTATTCGCAAGCGGGAGGTGTGAGGAGACCGGACTCCGGCTCTCTGGTGACTCCAGACGTTGTGGCCGTCGACCCTGTCAAGGTTGCTGCTTGTTTATATCCGTATATTTTTTTTAAAAAGAAAAGCATATGCATAATTAAAAATTAACTGGGCTGCCAGATTCAGTTTGTGCTTCTTGGCATTAATTTTATTTAAAAAGAGGTCATAAACAAGCAGATTTACACACTGGATGAACGAGTCGAACATCCCAGTGTGAAGTGAGGTGTGTCAGTGCAAATGACAAGATGAATGGATGAATAATGTTTTACCTTCAAGGGTGGTCTTTATAGACTACTGTGTCCTGACATGAAAATTAAATCAGCAAGCTGTTAAAGGTGCCTAATTGTTCTTCATTTCTTCATGTGCTTCCCTCCCCTTTCATCCGTGTCTGGGATTGAGATGCCATATGTTTATGTGTGTCAGTATGTATTTATAGATGGAAAAAAATGATTTGAATGTGTAAATGTTGTGCAAGTACTTCATATTAAAAACATGTCAATGTGTTGGTCTCTGTGTGTGACGTCGGCAGCCTGTCCCAGGTGCTCCATTGATGTTTTCATATGCATGAGTCACATCTTTCATCATTTGGCAGGACAGGTCCTTCATCAGTACTGATGGAGCCTCTGCACACATGTAATCAAGACACAGGCACACAGACACACACACACTGGAATACATCCAGGTTTCCAGGCATTTAGTCACCTCAAGGAATGCAAATGACTGTGCTTATTTTTTTTTTAATTCAAAGCACTCAAGTAAAACACTGAAATGATTTTCTGTACAGTGTCTCTCACAGTTATTGTGTGGCTATTACCATTATCTGCTAGCTGTGCCAGCCTTTTCATGCTGTGCAACAACAACAAAACAGAAGAGTCTGCAGCCGTTTTTGCTGTCCTTAGGCGCAGTGGTTCATCGAGCAAGTGTCGCAGCCTGCACAGTTTGTGTATACAAAGACATATGACTTGTTAAAAAGAAGAGACTTGTTGGAATTAAAAATAATCAAATGACTGATCATCAACAAGTGTGACCATCTCTATGAAAGCTGTGGTTTTCACAGTGTTAACGCAATGACACAATCTTCGCGGCAGTGAAGGCCCCAGCATATACACCCTAAGATCAGACCATGCGATACTGGGCTACATCTGAGACTCTGCAGGCTTCAGTTAGTATGTTAAATGTTAAAATGAATAACAGTGCAGTTATAAAAAGACTAAAACCATATAGGTTTGTTTTCTTTTGTGAAGGATTTCCAGGAAAAATCTTAATCTGTTTAAAACATCCGCTTTATCCGAGACCGGGTCGCGGGGGCAGCAGCCTAAGCAAAGAAGATGGATGAAGATGTTTAAAACATTTTTTGGCCATAATGTGCATAGTTCAGCCGAAGTCCAGATCTCAGTCTGATTGAAATGCTATGCAGGACCTTTAGAAAAATGTCTATAAACAAATGTCTGAAAACCTCAATGAACTGTAAGAAGAGTGCGCTTATTGGTTATTGTTGCTAAAGGTGGTTCTGCAAATTACCTAATCATGGGATTACTTAGTTTTACTTCGACTGCAAAGAGTCCAGTGAAGATACACCAAAATCTTCATTTTGTCTTTTTAACCACTCAGAGGAGGCTTGCTTTTATGTTTCTGGCCATTGTCTTACTGAATAACACAAGTAAGGCTACGCTTCAAAGCATTTCCTTCAGGATTTTCTAGTAGACAGCAGAAATCATGATTCCATCAATTATAACAAGTCGTCCAGGTCCTGAAACAGCAAAGCAGCCCTAGACCACCACACCACCTCCACCACGTTTAACTGTTAGTATGATGTTCTTTTAATAAAATGCTGTGTTAATCTTATTTGGGCATGTGTGGCATTCAGATCTTCAAATGTTGTTCCGGGTTCTTCTGTGACCTCTTGGATGTGGTGGGCTCTTGGAGCAATTTTGGTGGTCCAGTCAATTTTACGAAGGTTCACCCGTGTTTCTCGCTGTGACTTTTGATTTTTTTTTTTTAGATCCATACATGCTCCAAAGGGTGGCTGGCCTCTCCCTTAGAGATAGGGTGAGAAGTTCAGCCATCCGGGAGGGGCTCAGAGTAGAGCAGCTGCTTCTCCACATCGAAAGGAGCCAGCTGAGGTGGTTCGGGCGTCTGACAAGGATGCCTCCTGGGCGCCTCCTGGGTGAGGTGTTCCAGGCATGTCCCACCGGGAGGAGGCCCCGGGGCAGACCCAGGACACGCTGGAGAGATTATATCTCTCGGCTGGCCTGGGAACGCCTTGGTGTTCCCCCGGATAAGCTAGAGGAGGTGGCTGGGGAGAGGGAGGTCTGGGCCTCTTTGCTTAGGCTGCTGCCCCCGCGACCCAGCCTCGGATAAAGCGGATGAAGATGGATGGATGGATGGATGGACATGCATAACAATCCATAGATCCATAGAGATCAGGACAATTTAAAATTCAGACTCAATGAAAACCAAAGTTTTGACAAAGAGTTTTTATGAGTCATCTTAAGGTTAGTTATTAGTTATATTCATGCAATAGTTAAAACTTTTCACTAACAACTAAAAAATGTGAACTGTAATTTAACATATGGTAAATATAAAAACAATATGCAAGAGCTAAAGAATGGCAACAAAAAAAAAATGGTGCTGATGTGTTACAGTTACATAAATGTGGAGAGATCTGGTCACAGAGCCCCAGATGGCCTGATAGCATGTAGAGGGTGTTTACTGATGGCTGGGATGAATTACTTTCCCCACAGCAGAATGGAGAAGCTCTTCCAGATGTTAATGTGTAACAAAGAAGTGAAACGTGCAGTTCTTAAAACCTCCATCTGAAGAAGGTTATTTTAGATTATGCTATATTTAGATTATGTTTTTTATTAGCACAAGTACATCATTCTCCACTGTATACATTGCTGCTTCATAGATTACAAGTTCAAATTCAGAAGCATCCATTTTTTCCTTCTCACCAACAAAAGAAAATGACATAGATGCTTTATGATATAGAGATGGGCATCTCTTCTAACTATACTTTCCTTTTGCACAACAATGCTATCAGATAGTTGTACCCAAAAAGATAAAATCCACCTTCACCAGTTCAAATCCAGGCTTTTTATCTTGGGCCAAAAAGCATGTCTTAATTACATAATTACCAAAGCCCGCTGAGCCTCTTTCTGATCTTCTAGGATGAAAAGCAGTCCAATTACCTCAAATGCTAAAAATATGGGATCAGCAGCAGAGAAGAGGATTAAATCAATATTATGGTCCAATCTAAGGCAATGCTCCAATAACAAAGAAGAAAGTAATGGAAAAATCATAGTGCTCAATGTTTTTGCTCCCGAACATTACTCATCTGGCTTCCTCAATGGAGTCTTATCTCGTTATGACAACAGCATGGAGTAAAAGGTCACCTTGGACTGAGGTATGTTATCTTTGGTTGAATTTGCTTCAGGCAGGGGTTACTGGAGAGTTAACAGCGTGCCATGATCGCCACTCTGTCAGGTTTGGTAAACGCTGACAGAAATTATGTCAAAAGTTGAAAAGTTGACAGCAGATTAGAAGTGACAGAAGAACATCACTGCCAGTTGATGGTATCTTTTTTTCTGCCTTGTGTCACCAGCTGACATGTGACCCAAACACCAAAAGGATATTCCTCCCGGATGCTGCAACAGATGATTGACCTCCATATGACAAGATCAGCGAAGGAGGCTTTGATCTGTGACCAGATCCTCATCTTCGTCCGCTAGTCTGTCTTTCCTGTCCTTTCTAACTTGTATATTTTCTAAGTTCTTAGTTATCAGATATCACTGTTGTGCCATTGTTTGATATTTAAGTATGTTTAACTATATTTTCTACACATATGTGTTGATTTTTGATATGTGATCAGAGGTTTGGCAAATAGAGAAGTTAGTTCAAAAGTCGTGTATGTATTAACAGATGTGTATTTACAGAGAAGTCTGAATTAAGACACTGAACAGCAGGCACTTAGCTGTGCCTCATAATCTACCACAAAATCTCTGTAACATACACACAATGACATGTTTGTATATTTTCAACATGCAACAATTCTTTACAAAAACAGTACTCACCCCTCAGAACTTGATCTTTTGTCACAGCAAAGTCACTGATAACTCAGATCCGAGGTCCTGGTGACATAGTTACTCTGCTCTCTTATCTCCTTCCTCCTTTGATCACTATTACAGCGGTCACCAACCCCTGGGCCATGGACCGGTCCGTGAGTCGTTTGGTACCAGGCCGCGAGAGTTGAGGCTCAGGTGTGAAATTTATGGTTTTCAGGGTTTTTATCATTTTTTGGCGTTATTTTTTTTTTTATTGTTTTTATCGTTAACTCTGTTTCCCTGGATCTTTTCCCGGGTGTTATGAATAAATCGTCTCTTTTTTTTGTACTGGTACTGGTTTTATGTTGTTGCATTTATCTGCAACACCTTAAAGGCTGGTCTGTGAAAATATTGTCGGACATAAACTGGTCCGTGGTGCAAAAAAAGGTTGGAGACCGTTGCACTATTATATTACTTTACCTGCTAAACGTAATTTATAATGCCACTGTGCTGACGACATTTACTATAAACAAATTATTGCATCGTTGACGTCAACCGGTTCACGAGCGTTTTCTACAAATGACAGGAAGCTAAATCAAGAAGTACAAGTGATACATTTCCCAGCATTCCCGTCCACCATCAAAACTTTCCTGAGGCAATGCTTGTTTTAAATAATTGAGTGCAAAACGCTTGAATAAATATTTGATGCATAAAAAAAGGCTTTGGTTCACAGTCTGTCCACCTTAACATAATAGTGAACAATGTATTCTGTGTAACCTGAAGGATCCGTATGATATTCCTTTTGATTTGACCCCAGGGCTGAATAAGATTTGCGATACAGATGTGTAGCTAACCAAAATCTCTAAGGAATGTTTCCACCACCTTGTACTATGAAACTTTCTATGCTGTGATGAACTAAGGTCATGGAATCAAGTATCAGGCTACCCAGAGTACTGTAATATGGCTTTGTATTCTACTAGAATACAAATGTTCCTCAACAAAATAGGAGCAACAAAGAAGAAGTACACATGCATATTCTTTCAAAAAGGCTCTTTAATTGGTCTAAGTGATTAATTACAGGGTGAGGGAGCCAGGTAATATAGATACTAGAATAGCTTTCAATTACCTCATTTAAATTTGATCATTAAACAGTTAGAGGAGATGGGAAATAGGGACAATGAGGGAATATAAAAGAGTGGAAAAGAGGGAGTGATGAAAATCGTAATATAGGCAAACTGTAGAGTTAATACAGTAATAACAAATGTTTCAATAAATCAGCGACAGCTTTACAAAAAGAAAAACTCAGAATGTGCCAGAGGTGTATTTAGAAAAAGAGTGACTATAAATTCCTATCATATGTAGAATACATGAATATGACACTAACAGCCTCAATTAACACATTTCTCTATATTGATATAGTATTTAGGATATAGAATTGATTTAATGTCAGGCCCTGTGCGATGTTGTGCTGTACTGTAGCCTCACAGTGAGACACAGCGAGGAACGAGAGTCCATAGTTTAAGACACCTAGTGCTGGTCAATCCTGTCCTGTCGCTTTCACCAGTTTGCAGATTGTGTTCACATGGACTGCTTTCACATAGTCAATCCCTTGTCTGCCTCATCACTACATGAAGACGTGAAGATTTTAGCTCCAAAACATTATGAATATTTAATTAAGTTACCTGAAAACAACAGATGTCTCAAAATGATTATTACTTCAGTTTAGAAAACTGCTGCTGCTTTGTGTTTCTGGAATACAAGCATTTTAATACTGAATGTTTCATGTTGGAATAAAACTCTCCACGTCTGCTTTGCATCTCTCTTAAAATATCTTGCTACAATGGCTGCTTGTTTTTGGTGGTTGTGTTTAAAGATAGTCCATCTATTCGACACCCAAGACTAAATCCCAACCATCCACAATAAAATATACACAACACACACAGCATGAAAACTCTGGTTATAGTTTAACCATGCGCCAACACCATAGACTGCTGTAAATTTTGGTGCACATTGAAGCACAGAAAACACATAAGCGTTGTTCATAAGAAAGCAGCAAGTGGGTTTAACCTGCCAACGTCAGATTTCGGTAGCTTTCTTGAGGATATATTGGTAACAGTGCAGTCTTCTTTCTGTACTGATTATCGCGTCAGTTCAACATATCCGTAAAATCTGGCGAGCCAAAACTTTGTTCTTTACCACATAAAGTCACATCGAAAATCAACAGTTACTTCAAGTCACACACTTTACCCTTTTATGTTAATCTAACCAATAAACTCTCTCCACAGTGGTAATGTTTTAATGTCCTGTCAACTGTATAACCACAATTTTCACCTTTTGAGGTCCTAGAGGTGTCCAATCAAACTTCAGATTCCAAGCTGGACACCCGTCGCCAGGGCCTAAGTACACAGGGGCTCCCCACAGGCTGCCCCCCTGCTCCCTGACCTACCTGAGCCTCTGATCCAGTCTGGGACCCCTGATAGACCCCGTAGGCTCCATACACACTGTCCTGGTACAACAGAGCCCGCTGCCCCCCACACCCCCCACCACCACAAGCCAACAGCTGGCAAACTGGGCTGGATCCTGGGTGATTGCTAGCAGTCTGGCTGTGGTGCTGCAAGTCCAGAGGACCATGGTAGAGGGGGAGTCCAGGGTATGAGTTCAGGTAATGTGCATACTGTCTGCTGAGCAAGCTGGTGGCTCTCCGTACCACGCCCCGCCCTATCCCAGTCCCATGTTGCACTGCTTCTCCATATGTTGGTAGGTGGGTTGAGTGCGAGTAGCGCAGCCGCTGGCCCTTACGCCCATTGGGCTTCCTTTGGTCCTCCCTTATATGGAGGTAGGCCTGGTTCCTCGGGAGGCACAGGTTGTTTCGAAGATGTGCAGGATTGTATGCCTTAGCAGGTGTAGTTTGAGTAAGAATACATGGGAAGAGGTCTGGAAGGGTTGAAGGTGATTGACTGGACAGGGAAGACTGGGATTCATCAAGCTGGTGGATCTGCTCGCTACCCCATGTTGCTTTGAGAAAAGAGGGGCGTCTGTGCCTGCGTCTGCCTCTCAGCACAAGGTCCTCCGGTGGCCAAGAGCCGTAGTTCTCTACACGCGGAGGCATCGTCTCCCCTGTGTAAATATTGTCAACGCTCGGGGACGACATGTGGTTGTCTTGGAGGTGGTTGACTTTAAGCTCACTCAGACACACAGGACTTTTGTCACTCTTTTCCTGCTCCCCGTGTATTCTCCTCTCCACATCCCCATCGTCAAACTGAAAACTCTTGGACCTCCTTTTCCGTCGGGAAAACCCCAGTTGAACATGCTGGTTTTGGGGTGAGGAGGCTGGGTGAGAGGTGTAGATGTCAGGTAGCTGGAGATCGGTGCAGGGAATGAAGGACGAGTGTGAGTGGGTGTCTACATAGAGTCTCCCGGTGGTTTGGTAGTGGTGTGGATGTTGATGAGGGAGTGGCTCTCCAACGGCCAAGTGGGGACTGCTGAGGCTGGAAACAGGAAGTGGTCTGTCATACAGACATGAAGTAGAGCGTGTTGGTAGTGTGTAGCGCAGTGGTGTGGGCCTGCTCATACCCCTCTGCTGTTTCAGAGAGGTTACAGCAGTCAGAGGTGGGGTTAGAGACTGCTGAGGAAGAGAGCAATGATTCTCTGTAATATAAGCAAACCCTGCTGGTACAGCTTCTGTGGCAACTTGTGGAACACGAACAGGCAAGCTGCCACCATGTCGACTCAGCTGTTCAATGGTCTTGGTGGCGTTGTCCAGGGAGCTCTCTACATTAGCGGTGGAGACCAAATCCTTTGCAGTTCGAAGCATCTTAAGCATATTTGCTTGCGCGTAATTGGAGGTCAAATCAGGTTTGGCCAAACCAGACGAACGCCCAGTATCCTCCACTCCATTGAAGCAACTGTAAATACCCTGAAAGATAAACGAGAGGGACAAAAAAAACAAATAAAGAATGAAGACAAGACGTGAGAAAAATTCTTTGCCCCCAAAGATCTTTTTAAGGACTACTTTGGCATTACCTTGAAATACTGTTTAGTTTCTTTTATATGTTTGTATTTCATCTGATCTAATGAGAAAGGCTGAGCTGCATTACAATACAATGTTGTGTGTTATAATAGACCACTGCTGGTTATAACTACAGTGAGAGTTGGTGAATCCTTATTTATAGCTGCTGTCTGTGTTTCTAATATTAGGAAGAAACAGTGAACATAGTGGTGGTTCAGGCAGGGTTCAAGAAGTCAATCTCTGCAACAGTCTTGGCCACACTACTGAAGCTGCTTTAGGCTACTCTCAGCTGTGGTGTGTCTGCAAGCAACTTTGCAACCCACCTCCATCTCAGCTTCTCCTCTTAATGATGTCAGTGATTCTGGCTGTAGCTGTGCATTGGATGTTAACCTGACATATGTTGGTTGCACATATCTGAGGGAAGCACAACAGGTTCAAATAATACTAGTCCTATTCTAGCTGGATATGTCTTTCACAGATTGAACCAACGGCACATATCCAGCCACAGCTTCATCTGTCACAGCAGGAAGAGAAGCTACCGTTCTGCTTACATCCAGATGTCTACTGTCTGTACTGCAATACTTCTCTCAATTACCACAGACAAGAATGACTCAAAAGACAAGAAAACAGAATTTAGGAATAAATCAAGAAATCACTGGTTAGCCACAAACTGTTTAACTTTGAATCGCCCTAGTGGGAACAATTTGACAGATGAGATTTCCCCCATCTTAAAGTGATGACCCACCTCTTATATACTAAACATCCCATTGGCATAAAAATAGATTTCATTAATATCTTATCTTGTCACCAAGGCAAGTGTTAGTCACCAGTAAATTATGCATTCTCCCCGAACCCAAGGAAAAACTGTTTAAGCTGAGAGGATTGGACCAATAGTGGCACATGGGGACACATGCCTAAAGTCCCTTACAGAACAAACTGTCTCTAACTCTAACAAACAAAGAGCCAAATCCCATGACTGTTCTCTGCTTACAGTTAGCTGAGACATCCTGAAAGAGCCAAATTTAATTTGGTCCTTGGGGCCGCCCCATATGGATTAATGATCAGATAGTCATTTAGCCGTTAATCTGATAAAACCCAGATCCAGGCACAATGTAGAGGAGGCTGGAGTCATAGACTCCATTTTCCTGGCTGTAACTGAGGCCAGAGCATTTTGCCTCAATAACCACATTCCAAAACAACTGCATCAACAAACTGGGTAGTGATTTAGGCTAATTGAACATTAGGCAATCAAAGTTAAATGCTGAGTAAACATCAGAATTAGAGCTGCTTTTCATCCTTTTTTGTCTCTCCCCTCCCCTCTCATTCTTAATAAGAATACTGTACCATTTTAGCTAACATTATAACAAGGCCTTTCAATAACGCAATGTAATTGCATGCAAATACACAGCCATTTGCATTAATTTATCATCACATAAAAGCCACTTCGTGTAAAACAACATGTTAAATGAAGAAAAAACCAACCAACCACTTAGAGCCAAAATAATATACCAGCCAGTCTTTCAATCTCTCCAGCAAGCTGTTATACAACTAATCAAATTACAGGGGCCAATCAGTCACTTAACTAAATGATCAATGCAAAAATCAGCGAGGCAATTTCTCAATCCCCCTTCTGTAAATCATGCAATCAGTTATCAAACCAACCGAGGATGCATAAACAACCCAGCTCTCTCACAAAAACAACTTAATCAACTGACAAGAGGCAACCTGATAGCTGAGAGGTTAGAGCACATAACAGCCATCCATCCATTTTCTTCATCGCTTATCCAGCCAGGGTCAGAGTGAGGCTGGAGCCAATCCCAGCTGACACTGGCTAAGAGGTAGGGCTGAACGATATATCGCATTTGCGATAATATCGCGACATGATCAAGTGCAATTTTCTAACCGCAAAGGCTGCGATTATACTGCGATTATATTATACAATTCATGGGCTGCATCCTCCTGAGGCCGCATTTGTAGACCGATTACGTCACAGCGACGTGCCGAAGGCTGTCCAAATTACTACCATATCCCAGAATTCATAGCGCGGCCCAGCCAAACTCCAGTTTCCAACAATGGCGGCCGCTACTAAGTTTTAAAATTACTCATACTAATCTTTCTGGGTCACAAAATAAACTTTTAACATATTTTCAGGCGAGAAAGTAGTTGTGTAAACATCAAATATCTGCTCGGTTTATCAAGATATCCCATATTTGCAAAAGTGCTTCGACGTTTTCAGAGGCGTCTGCTACCCACCAGCTCGACAGCTAGCCGGGAGCTCGAGGGTTACTGATGCGGCCGAGAACGGCACAACTCCCGGCACATCATTTTCAGATCACCGCGGAGTTTCGCTGCTCGCGTTAAACGTAATATATAAGTCACTTAGACAACCTAAAAATGTTATTGTTGGGCTTTTTTCAGTGTTTTGTTTGTTCGTGAGTAAATCGGTTTGGCTGAGATTAAAGTTATTAGATTAGATAAAATAAAACTTTATTAATCCCCCGGGTGGGTTCCTCCTTGGTTTTCACACAGCTGACTAAACGTCAAACAGAAAACTTATTAAACAGAAGTATGAGACAGTCGAGAATTTACACCAGTGTCTGGTTATATTTTAGATAGCAAGAAGCAGACGGCCGAGTTTATTAAACTCCACCGAGACAGCGGTGACGCTAATCAGAAGGCTAGACCGTCCAATTTCACGCCTTTAAATTTTAAAGGCGTGTTTGTGTGTGTGTTTATACAATTGCTATTATGTTTGCACTTTATGTGTAATGTTACTGACTGCAGAGATCAGTAAGATGTGTGTATTTTTTATTTATTAGTTTTATTTATTTAATATTATTTTTTTAATTGAATGACTGTCTAGTAGTTCACAGATGTCGAAAAACTGAGTGTGGTAAAGCCACTGATTTTTTTTATGTATATTTCTGCAATCTGCACATTGTACTGACTTTCATTTTAATGTTTACACCAGGGTTCCTTGTCAGCACTTTATGCTCAGATGTTTGTAAGCTAAAAATAAACTATTGTGTATGTTCAAATATACTGTTGTGATTGAAGAAGTTAAATAAAAATGTCAGTCATCAATTCATGCATCACCTCATGTCATCATAACAGAGGTCTGTCTTCCAGGAAAGAACAGTTTAAAATTAATGTAATATAGTATTGGCCATACTATATGATGTATTGCTTGTCTTTGTTTAATAATACAGAAGACAAAGACCTTAAAAAATAATCGCATATCGCATCGCAATCGCAATATTGGGGCAAAAAATCGCAATTAGATTATTTTCCATAATCGTTCAGCCCTACTAAGAGGTGGGATATACTCCGGATAGGTCACCTGTCCATCTCAGGGCTAACACAGAGATAGACAGGTGTTCGAGCTAACATCAACACATACGGCCAATTAACCTGAGGCAGGAAGCCTAAGCACCCAGAAAAAAGCCAGGTGGGCACAGGGAAATCATTCAAAGTCCACAAATAAAGGCCCCAGCCAACCAGCAGGTCAGAACCCAGCGTTAACCTCTGTACCAAAGAGCCATATCAACTGTTAAAAAAGAAGATTTAATCCAATATATGTAATATATTCATTATATATATTAAAATCAATATGTATGTCTAAATCTTTTTTGCATTTTCTGTGTCCTCACTGGACCACAGTGCAACCCTGGAACATACCAGATGTGCACAAATGCCATCAGCAGTGATCCCATCCCAATTCCCGCTTGATTTTTGCTGCCTGCTTTCTTTCTATCCTGCCTGTTTTTGTTGCTCCTATTTCCACGAAGGCAATAAATAAAACAACAAAAATCAGTGAACAAACTTGCAAATCTCACCCTGCTGATGGCCAACAGGAAGTCGAGTTTGTGAGACTTGTGAAGGGAGTGTCTTAGTTTCCAGTAAAGCAGGTGTTCCCAGGCAAAGACCAGCAAGCTGAGGCCCATAGCCACCAGTAGCATGTAGAATACACCTGCCATGTTGTCGATGTCCAACTTGCTGCTCATTACTTCGTTCTTCTCATTCTGGCAGATGCCTGACAACCAAACTGTCTCTAAGCGCTCGGTGTCTCCTAAAAGGGATGAAGGTTTATGGGAGTTAGTCAGAGACATGGCAGCTTTATAGTAACCTGAAGATAACCATTTCCATAATGAACATGTCATATGTTTTAGAGGTTTTTTACACTGTAGTTGGACAGAGCTAACTTCAGGCAACTCTGAATTCCATAGTGTGAATGCTTGTTGTAAACAAAGCAAACAATTATTCTGGATAGATGAAGTTTTTAAGGTGATTTAAGTTTTTGGAGTAGAGCAAAGTTTTTGTTTTGTTTTGTTTTGCTTTAGAAAACAAAATATTCAAATGTCATAGGTTTCAATTTCTCATAATAAACCTATGATAATTATTATTCAGTTTGCATGACTCATTCTGTATTGCGGCCTAGGAATCGTAACAATTGGAGGCTCGTCCAATATTCCCACCTTTAATTTTGGGAAAATGTGAGTAAATATAGTCTAGTTGTTGGTTTAGTGGACTGTATGATTTGCACTTGTCTTTCCACTTTCCCTGGCCACATTAATGGCCCAGTCACAGGGCAAAGGGTTATTAAATGTTGATGATTTCCTTCTATTAAATTAACCCTACATATTGGGGAGAAATGTGCTCAGATTGGAGTGTGTTTAATTTGGTTTATTGTTCTTTTTGCACACACATCATATGCCACACACTTGCCAGCTCATCCATGCACTGCTTCACACCACTGATATGAATTTACACTCATCATGATTATTATTAAGTTTAATTAACCTGTGGTAATCCTTATTCATTTGGTGGTGCAACTTCATTCTTTGTTGCCTATGAGCTGACCATATATAGTGGAGATCTGTGTGGCTGGAACACAGGTATGTCTAACTGAAGTGAATATTTCCATCTGTGGAGATACTGTATAGCTTTAATGTGAATATGTGAATTATAAAGGGAGATATTAAGTGCATATTATACTGTATATTTAGGTAATTATTAATGTTTTTTAAAATTCAACAAAGTTTTGGACCAAAACTCAAAGATATGTATGCATAAGGTGTACACAAAAGCTTTATACATATGCATATTTTGTCTTCTTTGTTTTTCTGGTCATGTTAATGCATTCCCCTGTTCCAATACAGCACCCTTTATATCAGAGAACGTAAGGTCCCTGAACATATCTCCATTAAATATCATTACCACAAAAGCCACCCCTCTAGGCCTCTGAACAGGTGGCCACCTCTTGAGCTGAGCTCTCCCCAGCGGCCCATTTTATCACCCAGTTACCGTATGTTGACCATAAACACACTGTTAGTTACATCATCACGGAAAACTCGGAGTGAGTGTGAGTGTGTGCGTATGCGGGGAGGGTGCTCTTAAGCTCTCAGAGGAGGGAGGATATTAACTCCACACCGGCGGCAGCCACCATGGTGAATGTGTTTGTGTGTATGTGTAGGTAGGACGTGTATATATATGTGTGTGTGAGTGTGTCACAGAGATAATCATATCCCTAACATTTCCTGCTGTTCTGCAGGATATTAACTCTTCCCTGTAAGCCCACTTCCCTGCTGATACAGCACACACTGAACTGGACTGACTCCAGATACATGGTGCACATACAGTGTGCCACAGAGACAGAAATAAACACAGACGTTTACAGTTGAGGAAAATCTAAAAGTGTGTGCAGGTACGAGATGTACTTTTGAAAATGAAAGATTTGGATCTGTGCCTACCATCTCCAAGGAACTGCAACAGTGCTAGATCAATAGGTCGTTTCCAGCGTGAGTCTTTCTCCAGAGCGATGCCATACCCCGTGGTGGCAAACACTTTCCCACTGCCGATGGTCACCAGTTTGCAGCCCTCATCCTTCCCGGCCATGTAGTTTAAAACAGCAGCATCATAAATGAAGGCGTCCAGCTTCCTGCATGCAAATGGAGTATCTTAAGTGTAGTGGCTGTTTGATGTTTTTATATATACATATATATATTACTTAAAATGTTCTCTGTATGATTTTATTTCCACCCTGATGAAGCTTCAAATCCAAATGCATCAGTCAGTCAATAAAGTTATTCTATATATTACAAGTTCTGCTGGATTTTTCAGACTGTAAGCTGTCCTCATGAACCACAGACGTAGGTGAAGTTGTTCCAGAATCCCCTGCACCGTGTGTTTCACTGCCTAACTTTACCCTCCTTCTGATTTCTCTTTTCCGTTTTGCATATTTGTCATATTTGCATGTGTTAGATCATGAACACATTTTAATATTAGACAAAGATTACAGAGTAAACACAAAATGTATTTTTTTTAAATAATGACTTCTTTTATCAAGCAAGTAAAGTTATCCAAACCTACCTGGTCCTGTGTGGAAAAGCAGTTACATCCTAAACGTAAGTAACTAACAACCTGGCTGTGACAAGAATTGCAATCAAGTGTTTGTGAAAACTGGCAACTGATGGCAGCGGATGGCCGCCCCACCCTGAGCCTGGTTCTGCTGGAGTTTATATCCTGGTAAAAGGAGTTTTTCCTTCCCACTATCGCCAAGTGCTTTCTCCTCGGTGGTCTTTGGCTGTATTATTGCAGGATCTTTATCTTATAAATAAAGCGCCTTGAGACAACAGATTAATTTTGTGCTATTTGAATTGAATTGAATAGATGAAGGCATCTTGAAGCAGCAAAGCAGCCCCAGACCATCGCACTACCACAGCCATGTCTGACTGCTGGTACCATGTCAGGACTCAGAGCTTCCAAAATGTTTGTCTTGTCAGGCCACTAAATATTTTCCCCAAACTCTTAGGGATGATCAAGATTTGGCAAATGTGAGAAGAGCTTTGAGTTCTTTTTGGTCAACAGTGGTTTTCGCCTTGGAACTCTCCCATGAATATCATTTTTTCCCAGTCTCTGAAGGCCCAGTGAGGCCTGCAGTTCCTTAGATGTTGTTCTGGGCTCTTGGAATAACTTTGCTAAACCAGCCACTGCTCCAAGTTTTGTCTATTTGTGGGTAATCACTCTCATCGCAGTTTAGTGGAGTATCAAAGCCTTAGAAACTGCTTTGTAAAGCTTTCCAGAGTAATAGACATCAGCGTGACTTCAGTGTCTTTAGAGGGTGGCATAATTATATGATGCTTTTTCGACAGGTGTAACCGTAATCATGCCTAAGAATGGTTTGTGACATTTAACTCAAATTAAAACAAAAAAAAGGTTAATCGCAGTTAATTCATGTTCCAACAAGAGTTGGGTGTATTTTTTCACAAAGCACCAGCATCAGCTTCGATAGAATTTCTCCCTTAGTGAATTTTTTTTGTACTTACTGAGTTGTGTACTCTGTGTGTAGTTTGGGGTATTTTAGCCTATCAAATAGGAATGTGGTATTTTACTTACTACAGCCCACATTCTGCCTTCTAGTCCGACATTACTGTCAGTTAATTTAAAAAGCAATCAACTAGTTTGAATCTTGTTTGATAGTAGAAATTCATCAAAAAGAAGCTTTACTCAGCTTTTTTTTAAAGTATAATGCCAAATTTAAATGCACCAGTTGAGAGCCTCTCTCTTACAACACTCTGAAGAGTCTCGAACAGAAACCCAGGCTGTCGGATACAAGGATATCGTTGGACCCCAAAGCTACAGCTAGAGGCTCTGTGAGGCTGAATTAAGATAAAAAACACTTTGGGCAAAGAGGTAACGTCAACGGGTTCACAATGACAGGCAAGTATTCACGGGCTAATATCTGTTCCCTGCAGACAGTGACTGTCTGCAACAAAATTGAGTTGGTTGGATAAAGTTTAAAGTTAGGACATTGCATTAGATTAAAAAGTCAAAGGATCAACACAATAGTTACGATTTATGCTCTTGGGCTCATGGATACCTGCACTAAATTTAATGGAATCTATCTCACTACATTAACCTCCTATCTATCTTGTACTTGATCGTGACACCAAAGTATCTGATACAATTACTTCATCATCTCGCCACCGTGAATGCTTTTGCAGAATTTCAGAGCAGTCCATAAGTCGGTGGTCTTTTACGTCTGGAACTGACTGACAACACACTCCATCAGGTGTATTACTAATTAAAGATAAACAAGAAAGAAAGAAAGAAAGAAAGAAAGAAAGAAAGAAAGAAAGAAAGAAAGAAAGAAAGAAAGAAAGAAAATGTTGGATCAGATGTCTGAAAATCTATTTTTATTTCAGAGGGAAACCAAGAAAATCAGTAAAAAAAAATATAAAGAGCGCACAACTGGTTTATAAAAAATGTCCCAAATCACCTGTATGGTTCTTCAAAAATGATCTGGTCCTTTGTGAAGTTGGCATTCTCGACAGCTCTTTTCTATACAAATTAAGCTCTACTAGAAATTACTTTAAACCTAAAAATACACCCATCAGATTGGCCTATTTTAGAAATAGATACATAGAGCATCAAACCTCAAGTGTACTATACAAATTCTAATAATTATTACTATGTCTTTACTTGGATGAGGACCAATTAAATATAATTTTCTATCAAAATGTGTAATATATTTAAAATGTAATTAAAACTTTACCCATTTTTGAGGCTTTCTAGGGCTTCCTCCACCCCTTTCTGGTTGTATTTCACCATGTACGTATGCATGTCGGGGTAGTTGCTGCGGATGTTTCTCTCTGTGCTTCCATTTGGGACGGTCCCGAAGCGGAAAGGAGGATAATGCTCATGTGGTCTCTGGAACTGCAGGGAGACGGAGGAAGAGAGAAAAGGGAAAGGGGAGAAGACGCATGAGATAAGTGAGACATAGTGAAATAAGAGACTTTCAGTGAGGAGAAAAACATAAAGAGAGAAGGAGTAAGCAGTGACAAGAGACTGACGGTAGTCAGGGAAGAATATGGAAGTGGGAGAGAACAAAAAAAATGCTGATGAGGAGAAGAGCAAAAGGGGAAAAATATATTTTAAAATGTAGACAGGGAAAACTGAGGAGAGTAAAGAAAAATGAAGATATGAAAAAGGAGTATGGGCTCAAATTGTGGTCATAAATATTTTGTACTTGTAAATCAGTTTTGTATGTGTAAAAAGAATTTGTGTGTGTAAAAAAGATTTGTATGTGGACTTAGCCAAAAAAAATACGTGTGAAATTCTGCAAGTTGCAAGTACGAATTTTGACCCTATTTTTCTTCCTTTCATCTGATTGGTCAATGTCATGTCAATCACATATTTAACTATCCAATCAGAGAACAGATGGGTTTGGCTATTGGAGGGGTGCTTTATGGAGCTTCAGGTCCTTGAAGGGAATAAATGCCCTAAAGGAGTGTCAGAGAACAAAAAACAAAGGAAAGACCAAAGGATGTGGAAAAGAGGAGGCAAAAGACGAAAGAGCAGAAGAAACAGGTGAAATAAAATGAAGATGAAGGATGTGCAGAGGAAAGAATAAAAAGGAAGGAAAGGGGAAAGAAAAAACAAGAAGAATTCAGGAAAAGGAGAAAAGGAAACATAAAGGGAAATTAGGAAGAATCTTAGGCAAGAAATTGTGAATCAATAAATGGAGAGGAAATTAAAAATAAACTAAAGAGCAGACATAAGTGTGAAGTAACATGGTAGAAAGGAGTCAAAAGGATGAGGGATTACTTAGAATAATTTATTTCAATTTCATGAGCTGGACCACACCCCAAACACTTGAATTTCTACAAATGCCTGCTGGCACCACGTACTCTCTGCTGCCATTTTCCCTGGCTCAACGTCTCTCAAAGGTATGATGGCGATTTGCTAGGCCCAGAAGCCACCACCGATCCTTGGTAAAGCCTTTTCCAAACTACAGCCTCTGCCCAAGCTCCCTGCTTCATCTTCAATTAACGCCTGTCATTCATATTTCAGGTTGAGGTTCTTGCTAATGAAATCCATCTTAAAGTCATTCCATCTTTTTCCAAAACTGATCTTATCGGCGACTAAACGTAACGCTGTATAAATGGAATGGAAGCCACTCACTCACCTCAGTGTTATTAAAATCTGATATCAACATGCATGAGTTCGAATCATTTCACTGCACAGAGATGATCCTAGCGTGGTTCAATCTGTGGCTGATCGAAGTTCGCGTTTGATTAGATGATGCAGAGAGCAGAATGAAGCCGAAATATGTCTGTTAACGCTCAATTAGACTGTAAACAGCAAAGAGCTATTCATCTTGGTTACAGCGTTGACCTTTTGCGCTGAGCACGAATGAATGGGCCAATCAAAATGTGAGCGTACGAGTAGATGTGTCTATGTGTGTTCATATAATCACGCTTTAGCTGCATTGCAATGGCTTTCGATGAGAGGCTTTTTGTTATAATGAGCTATTTGGGGAAAAAAAAGGCCACATCACAGCCAGAAGATTAGAAATTACAGGATAGGTTCACATTGTGCAAGTCTATCTTAATTTGACACCCATACATACAACTGAAGAATTATTGGTTGCTGTAATTGCTGCTCCCGTCCATGCTGGCCATCAAGAGATTCCCTCTAAAAGCAATTTCATTGTAATTGATGGGGCGGCGATGTCCTGAGCTCCTCTTGTGTACAAAATTGCAGAGTGTGTTTAAGTTAATAAAATAATAATATGTAGCATCAACAGCCTTTTAGTGACTAATTGCAGCTTTGGAAAACAGTTTCTGTGGAAGCAAAGGGCAGAATTTCACACAACAATTCCTGAACTTGAAAGCTTACTGCAATTTTATACAGATCAAGGACTACAGAGTTTGTTCCCATTAGTTTGAAATTACTTTAATAGAAAAAAGGGCAGTTATGCATGTCTCATATTGTATGTGGGCATTAAAATACACTTGTTTTAGTACATAATGACTGTACAAAAAGTTCTCTTACTGAGGAAACTCTTTAGGTTAAATTTTAGGAAATAAATTTCTATCATTAGGATTAAGCCAGTAATCTCGTTCAGCAGTGCGTCCTATAACCTTTTTTTTTTTTTTTTAAAAGTACAAATGCCTCATGGTAAACTTAAAACTTCATGATTGCGATTATAATCACATCACAATTATAATCATCCTTTTACCTTATGTATCATCTGTTCTTATTTACAGCATCAGAAGATTCCCATTTCATCTGAGCTGGAGACATTTTTCCAAACCTGAATATGAAACACCTACACTACAGTGATGTGTATAATAAATCCACAGCTCACAAATAATCCCCTCCAAAAAGTATTTCATCCTGTTTGAGAAATTTCAGAACTTCACGGGTGGTAAGGTGGTGCGGTGATTAGCATTGTTGCCTCACAGCATGCAAGTTCTGGGTCCTCCTTAAATATTCTGTGTGTAGTTTGTGCTCCCTGTGCCTGTGGATTTTCTCTGGGGATGCCAGTATCCTCCCAAGGTCCAAATACATGCTTGTTAGGTTAACTGGTGATCTGAAACTGACTGTAGTTGTAGATGTGTGATAGATAAAGCACTGCATGAATGGCTTTAGTGACTTGTTGTGTAAAGCGCTTGAACAGTAAGACCACAAACCTGCTATGTAAGTGTTGCTACACTTTATTATTATTAGCCAGCTGTTTAAGAAAATTGAAAACTTTATTTTTCAATAAAAAAAATTTCTTGTCATCTTTTTCATCACTGTGAAGTCACCACAGTACTGCAAACTAACCTGTTTATCATGCACTAAATAACACACCATTTAAAATTATTACAGCTTAGTTTGTTTTGCAGGATGTTTCACAATATGAAAATACATACTTTATCCAAATGCATCATATACAATTCAAATATGTGATGATAATTATGGCATTACACATAAGCTTTAAATCTGCAATTTAGTGCTAGCTAGATTCTGGAGTACTGCAAAAGACACCTGCGCTTCTTCCGGCCCACTTAAGCTCCAGAGTTAAACCAAAAGTAATGAGTCCATTTTTAAAATGTAAGAAGTAGAAAGTACACATATTTGTTTAAAATTTTAGGGAATAACAGTAAAAAGTTATCTGAAAAATAAATACTCAAATAAAGTGCAGATACCTGAAATTCTATTTAATTTTATTTAATATTTGCACTTTATTACTTCCCACCTGTGGCTATTAGCAGAGATGGACAGTAACTGTAATCTGATTACTTGTTTCAAGTAACAAGTAAGGGATTATGATTGCAAAACAGTAATTAGTAATTAGTAATCAGTAAAGAAATGGCATTACTTTCTTGGAGAAGTAATCAGTAATTAGTAACTAATTACTATTTTCAAGTAACTTGACCAACACTGGCTCTTAGTAACTTAAACCCTATTTAGTCCAATTGGCTCATGATAGAGAATAAATAATAAAGAATGATCATATAGTTATGCATGCTAAACTAAATATTGAGATATATTTGGGTTTAAATAAAGCTCTTCTTTTAGATAGATTCATATTTTGTCCATAGTTAGTGCCACAGAGCAGATTTCTTTCTATTAATTTTCTTTGGAAATTCTAGGAAATTATGATGTTATTTTCAGAACAAGACATATTTCAAAGACTCCTAATTGTGTGTCCTTTAAACCTGCAACATGTAAACCTAGCGAGGGTACGATCTAAACCTAACCAATCTTTTGTTGTGCTGAATTAAAGGAAGGTGCGGCTCTATGCTGTGCAGGCTAATTAATATCAGTTCTGGAGCATAATGCATTTGCATAAAGTTAATATAGTCAGTTAATACAGCCATAGATCACTGAAGTGGCTCTGCTGATCCCTGCCTGGGAGATGTTTATGCTATGTATGAAGACAGGCTTTCTTGTAAAGCTCCTCTGAGGACCTGCTTCCAGGTTGAGTGTATGTGTGTGTGTCTTAGTATGTGCATGCACATTTAAGTAAAGTATGTGGGTGTTCTTTTCTTCTGTTGACCCTTTTTTGTTGCTGTTTAGTTTTTTTTTTTTTAAATCATTTGACATTTTCCGATCTTGTTTTAACAGTGTGAGCGAGACAAGCGATGGAGACGGCACAGAGAGAATATTGATGGACAGACCAAAACACTGACAGGACAAGTTGAGACTCAGACACCATCTGTATTGACAGAAGGGAGTAATTGATTAGTCATTCATGCCACTGGGCTCCCCAGTAATAGGAAAAGGACAGAGACATTCACATCAGAGTTTTTTTACTTGACTTCATCTTAAAGGCTTTCTGTGAGTCTTTTGTCTCTCCTCCATTCACGGCTTATTAGTCGATGCGGAGTGACAGCGAGCAGATGATGTGGTATAAGCTGGATTTGAACAAAAAGACATGATTTTCTCCATATCTCACAGCTCCACGAAAGCTCTCTGTGTTTGAGAGCAACTGTTCCACCTCATTGTTCCTCCAAGTGAAACTTTGTTCAGTGTCTTACCTTTTTGTCAGAGAGCCCAGACACGGTGTCGATATATTGCTCCTGGATCATGAAAGCAGCCAGGTTGGCGGTGTAAGAAGCCAGGAAGATGACGGCAAAGAAGGCCCACACCAGGACCATGATCTTACTCGTGGTGCCTTTAGGGTTTTCAATCGGGACAGAGTTGTTGAAGACGATGCCCCACAGCAGCCACACTGACTTCCCAATAGTGAATGTTGGACCACCGGGCGCTGATGAAATAGAAACAGGAGATAGTATCATCTAACCATGCAAGTTTTATCTTTTAGAATAAACTAGTAGGACCTTGAGCTCATCTTCCTTTATTGGATTAGTGGAAATAAACAGCGAAGTGGGAAAACTGTGGAACTGTCCCTGGATCAGTTGCTGCAAATAAATGCCACTATCTTCAGTTAACTGTCTGGATTGCACTGTGATAGACATTTCATATTTGTTTGCACTTTGAAAAATGATATTTGCCAATTATGTGATGTGATGTAAAAGTAAAGGCTTTGCTTTGGCTTAAATACCCACGTTTCAAGGGTCAGAGAAGAAATTATCTGACGTCAGAGTTTTCTTGACCAGTACCTCTACCCAGATCTCCTCTTACTGCAGACTTTGTCCTTCCATGTTCTTTCCTTCTTTGCTCCTGACAAACTAAACTAACACTCCCTGCAGTTGCTTCCAGGCTTTTTTCAGTTACAAAACCCACTGCGGCTGTCATTTCCTCAGCAGAACAGTCTTGTTTTCACTGGGGATTGGGGCTTTCTTCAGCCAAAATATAATATAAAAAAGAAATCTCTAAGCAAAGCTAAATTATCTGCATGGTAAAATACCACCAGAGTTAAGGGGAAATTAAGTTTTGTTTGTTTTCTTTTTACGTGGATGAATGGATTCTTTAAGTGCAGTATTTGATGACAGTGTTCAGCCCTTTTCTTTATCTGGGTTCTTTCTTCACACAAAATATGTCTACTGTTCACTGTGTAAGTATTCATCAGCCATCTCATGCCCTTCTACAAACTTCAAGATGACAGAACAATTTCACAGCATCAGCCGGTTTCCATCGCTCTCTGCCACCATTGCTCATGTGCAGCAACGGAGGGTGCCACCGCCATCAATCACACTTCGATTAGTGAAGCGACGAATGCTAATTAAAACAGGAAAATGACCTTTCGGACCTGGAGACGAGGCACGCTCTGTCAGCTCTGAATTCTGGGATTGATTAGCCCTCCCAAACCCAACCCAAAATTTTGGGTTGCAGGACATGCTAGCGGGAAGGGGCGGGATTTAGAGGCCTGTAGGCAGGCTTACTTTGAAATGCTTGGTGGATTCAAATTGAATAGCTCTGAGCTATTCTGTGGATAGTTTTAAAAGAAGAAAATACTAATTGACTCCATTTGACACATTACACTCTGAAAACAACAGACTTTGCCTCTGCTTTAACGATGATCTAGTAATTATGAGTCCTGTATTATCCATCATAAATTCTTCCAATAAGAAGATGTAAGACTCACCTTTGGCGCTCACCAGACTGCGATTGTAGCCAGCTGGGCTGAAGTATTCAAACACAAACACCGTCACAGCCACCACAGTCAGGCACATCACAAACATCATGACCCAGACTGCTGGGCTATAAGGCTCTGGAAGAGGGGGAGGAGAAGTGAAGGAACAAACATGGGTTGGCGTGAGTCTCTTTTGTGGTTCTGTTTCAAAACCTCAGCCTGAGATAGGCGGGATCAACGTGTGTGATAACAGGATACCAGGAGGGAGAATGAAGCTGAATTTTGTTGTTTGGTAAAGAGATTTAGGTGTGTGTGTGTCATGCATTAGGGGATTTAGTTGTAGGCTACAGTCATTGGTGGGATAAAAGCTTAATGAAAAGTTTCCTAAAGCGTCTACGGAGACAGAACTCGTTTAAGTAGGCCACCCTGCAAGAAAGTGGTTTGAAAGACGGCAACATCGCACTCCAAAGATAACAAATGATACAACCAGCTTGAACAGAGGAAATTGTAAATGTGAATGTGCTTCTCACCAAGAAAAGCAGACGGAGATACTGTTCCGTTGCTGCGCGCAACCATGACGCTGATGCCCGTCTCGACAAATGGCACAGAGAAGTCGATGATTTCAGAACGCTCCTCGTTGATAGTGAGAGAGCCAATGGCCATGTCAGCCCGCCTGTACAGCACCTGAGAGAAGAGACATAAGCAGAAAGCAAACAAAACCAACACAGAAGCACAACAGTGAGCCAGCTGTAGTGGTCAACAATTTCCCCCTCTTTATCCTACATGTGCTCTGCTTAAAATAGAAATATTTACACATTTTACAAGCAATCCTTTTAAAACAGGGAAGCCACAAGCAGCAAGCAATAAATGAAAAACATTTCTTTCATCATTTCAGAATCCACAAGGAGAAAATGCTGCATCTCAAGAGCTCTCACATCCAAGCCAGTTTTTCTGTAAAGCATTTTTTACACACATACACACACACACACGCGCAATTATACAGTTCCAAAGCACAACGCCTTCAGGCACAAAAACACAAGCAAAAGTCTCTCCTGAGGAACACCTGTTCAGGTGCTTCACTTTCAGATGCAGCTGTGTTGGACGTGGCTTGGTGTGTGCGGGGAAAATGATGTATTAGCACCGTATGCATATGCATGACATCACACCACTGACCTAAAAAAAAGCCCATCCAAAAAACCAAAACTCTTGACTATTCTTGACTCTCAACTATCATTACTTGAAACTGTATTTGTGCAAAAGTAGGAAATCACTGCCTACAAATGCTCAAGTACTGTTCTCAGGTACTTTTACCCTGACATTTTTCATTTTAGCTGGACTAATGTTAAAATTTCCAATTTAAAATACATAAAATATAATGGCTTCAATATTAAAAAAGTGTACCTGGTGTAAAAACATTTAAAACGTTCCAGTCTTGTTTTAGTTTCATCACAAATTGTATTATCTGACAAGTATCTGATAGGAAATTATTACTCTGATCCCGCTCTACTTGATGGGGCTTACTCTGAAGTACTGTTTAGTGAAAATTTATACTTTGACACTTTTTAGTTCTATTTTTTATGTTAACAGTGAATAAAAATTTTATTTAGTATGAAAAGACTGACTTGTGGTGAAAAACCCACAAAGAATCGTCAACCTCTCTGTACTTTCATTCACTTACACAGAGTATTATAGTGTCTCAGTTCAGTCGTCGGGTTTTATAGCCTGCGGGATTAACCTTTTACTTTATTCTCATTACTCTCATCAGCCTTGTTTCCAGCTTTAGCACGCAGCGCTGGTTTTAAGTGAAAAAGCTTTTATAATAACCACTATACGCTAAGTGCACCAGGGAGCAGCTTTTTAGCAGCTAAAGAAGAGGAGGATGGTAGAAATCAATGTAGAGCTACAAGAAGAGTGAGTATTGTAATTAGATGTATTGGGGGGGGGGCATGGAAACTTATAATTGTCAGTTACAGCTTTCTGCACTTCCTGCAAGTAACCCTAAAATCAGCCTCATACATATTTAAACGGTTAAAATGAATGTTACTTTGTGTGTGCCATGCTTCTAAATACAGGAGTCTCTCTTTTTAAAGTTGGACTATTTCTGAATTCAAGAGAACTGCTTTGGTTGAAAGGAGTAGACAACTAAAGAATAATTGTTGCTGTGTGCTGTATTTGATATTCAGTGCTGTTTTTGGCTGATGTCTAATATGCTACTCATAAATAACTTACATTTATGTTACTAGGGCAGGCTGTAGCCTAAAACCTCCATTTATTGTGGTTAGATCTGTGGCTGAACATCTTCATACACCTTTTTTATAATAATTGTCTGTTCAACGCCAGCAGGCAGCTCAAGAAAGCTGTAATGTCTGCTGGATTCAGGGACTTCTTGTTGTTTCAGTAGACATATGTCTCACCTCTCCAATCATCCCGTTCCAAACGCCGCGGACCATCTTGCCATGTTTCCCATTGGTAACCAGGTAAAGGTCATAGGAGAACTTGATGGTGCGGGACAGCTTCTTCAGGATGTCTATGCAGAAGCCCTTACAGCACAGCTTTGTGTAGGACTCTGAGTGGCCAATAATGCTGCAAGAAGGGTGAGAAAAAGCAGAGTCACACACACGGTTAGTACAACTTTGCTTAACCATCCTGTGATCAAAGATCCTCGCTGGCAGCTGGGACAGTTGCTATCTTTAGCATCAACACCAATGCTGTTGTTTTACTTTGCTTCAGAGAGCGGGTGCTAAATAGTCGCAGGCTCTCATGCTGACAGACACCATCGTCTACAGCAGCAAAGTGAAGGGCAGGCAACGGCTGCTTCATTAGCTGGAATCAATGTCGGTTAACAGCACGTCTTTCAGTGAGATGGAGGCGATGCCTAAAAATGACAAACAAGCACAAATACACTCGCACACTGTGTGACAGAGGCCACAGTGAATGGTTGACTGACTGTGATGGCCTCTAATCAAAGCCCATTAAGGTGTGTAGCATGTGTGGGGTGCACTCCCTTCCTCTCTGTGGCCTTGCTACTTAATGGGGTGTTGAAGAAGAGAACAGAGGGAAAGGAAATTGTGGGAAAAAAATAATAGAATAAAAAATAATGGAAACCTCAAAAAGTGACACCAAACAGGGAAAGTTAAAATCAGACAAAGTGAAAATGGAGTTGACACACTTCCTAAGAAAAGAAAAACTCTCTTTTTCCCCCTCCGCTCTTTCATCTATTCAGCTGCCGAAGAAGTGGGTCTAAAATCTACGAGGGCTGAGTCACTCGGTGTGTGTGTCTGTCTGCGTGCGTCTTTGTGCGTAACTGACTGATAACCTCGGCATGTCAATGAGTCAGCATACGAGCTGAAGAACGATAAAGAGACGACGTGAGTGAATAAATGAGCAAGTGATTGAATGAAAAAAGTCAAGTGAGTAATTAACATTAAGGTGATTATTTTCCAAATCTTAAGAGTTCATTTTAGAAACATTTTAAGTGCATTTGGAGGGCTTGGTTCTTTCACGGGAGTCTAGCTCTGATAAACGCCGTGTTAATTAATTGCTTCAGGAGCTGGCCACCTGTCGTCATTATACACACTCCACTAACAATTCACACACAAACACACACAAAAGCACGTGTAAACTGGGCCGTCTCTCTCCGTTTCATACACGAACACATGCACGCATACAGTACAATGTCCCCTGGGGATGCGCAGCAGCAGTTGTGTTGTGCTGTGCTGTGCGGTCTCCACAAATGCCCAGAAACTAGTGCAGCGTGGAGGGGAGCATGTTAGACCAGAGAGAGTGAGAGAAAGGGAAACTGTCAGCTGAACAGCAGACAGGAAACATACGGACCAACAGCCAGACGATGCAGCGATGGGGCAGCGGATTCAGTTTTGAGGGAAATGAGGGCAAGTGCAAAGGAGGACAGATGGAGGAGGAGGAGGAAGAAGGAGAAGAGATTGTGAAATTACCATCACTGTGATCCAGTTGAAATGATGAGGAAAACACTACAAAGTTAATGCCCGACAGTATTGCACCGCACTGATCGTCCTCGTTGCTGCACAGTGCAAACTATTAAAGTTTGTATTTCCATCAGATAATATAAATCTTATATTATTAATCTCATCACTGTTTATCATTTATTTTCTTTTAATTGATTACCTGAAGCAGAATACATTTTATCAAACCAACAGTCAAACTCCAGAGGCACGCTTTGTAACCATAAGTATACGGATACTAAAGCTTTGTGATTCTTCAACATTTTATTACTATTTTAAACCTTTGGATAGAAAGCTGGACCTAATCTAAAATGAATAATAAAATATTTGTCTTATATTACTTTACTGGTTTATATAAGGATATTCAAGCAGAGCTAAAGCTATTCAATGAACACTGTGCCTCACAAGGACTGCAAGTGAGGTAACATTGTTTCGCATCACTTATGAGTCTTGAAGGCGTCTGTACATTTATGTGTGCTCTTTATGCAATCGTTAATAAACTTTGAAATGGAAAGTGGATTCATTTTCTCAGAAAGACAAATCAAAGACGTGCCAAATGACAGAACTGATGCATAAAGTAAGAGGGAGGTGGAACAGTCAGACATGGACATGTAATAGCCTTCACTCTTCTGGTTTTAAGCTTGCACTGATACTGGTTTACTATAATGTTCCAGTTCAGGTTATAGTGTTAGGTGAGCGCAAGGTCAAGATTCTTCCATATCAACCTCAGAAAACCATTCCTTTATGGACTAAAATTTGAGTGGTCATACTATAATGGTCAATTCTAGCTGCCATGAATTTAAATGTGAATGCCATCCATCCATCCATTCGCTTCCGCTTATCCTTTTCAGGGTCGCGGGGGGCGCTGGAGCCTATCCCAGCTGTCATAGGGCGAGAGGCGGGGTACACCCTGGACAGGTCGCCAGTCTGTCGCAGGGCCAACACACAGGGACAGACAACCATTCACGCTCACATTCACTTGCACATTCACACCTAGTGGCAATTTGGATTATCCAATTAACCTATCCCCACAAGCTGCATGTCTTTGGACGGTGGGAGGAAGCCGGAGTACCCGGAGGGAACCCACGCAAACACGGGGAGAACATGCAAACTCCACACAGAAATGTGAATGGTTTACTAAAAAAAAACAAAACTGTATTCTAGAGTAATGTTATTTGTCAGTTTATCTTTGAGCAAAAATGCATCAAGGTAGAGGAAGACCAGCGCCTCCAAATGACCTCATTATTAGATACTTCTGCTGCACACAACTAACAGTCATGTGAAAAGGAGCATTTTCAGAGTACTCTGAGCAGTCTGGTGAAATGCCAAGTAAACCCTATGATTCAGTAGTTTGTAGATTTTTACCAGCAATAATTTGAGGTAGTCTCACGTATGACTTCATCTGTCTCTTACAACTTGTAGAGGAATTCTGGTCCTCTTAATTACAATATTTCTGAATTTCATTGAGGTGTGTGTTGATGCACAGCTCTCACACCACAGCATTTCAATCAGGTTGAGGTCTGGACTTTGACTGGGCCATTGCAACACCTTGGTTCTTTATTTTTCAGCCATCCTGTTGCAGATTTGCTGCTGTCTTTGGGATCACTGTCCTGATCCACTTTGGGCCAAGCTTTAGCTGTAGGCCAGCTGGCCTCATATTTGACTCAAGAATACTTTGGCATTCAGAGGACGTAATGGTCGACATAATGACTGCTAGGTGCCCAGAAAACAAGCCAAAATGATCATGCCTCCATCACTGGGCTTAACAGTTGGTATGGGGTGGTTGTGTTGTGTATATGATCAAATATCTCCACTTTGGTCTCATCTTTGCAAAGAACAGTGTTCCAAAATATTTAAATGCAGATTTGTAAACCTAACCCCTGCTACCGTGTTCTTTTCTGCAACCCTTCCAAAGAATTAATACTTTTTCAATCTTCTTCTGATATTACTGTCATAAAGTTACCTTCCAGTTTCCTAATACTGACCTTCCAAGTTACTATGGAAACAGTAAGGATGTACTTTCTCAGGACTTCAAAGAGTCTTGTGATCATCATGTGAAGACAATGTAGACAATAATCTTTGAAAATAGTGTTTTCAAAAAACAGCAACTTTTTTTTTACATTTTGTAAAAATTGTGACCTATCAGAGTTCAAAGGTGTTTATAGTATACAATAAGAGAAAAACATCTTAAGATAACATAAGCAACTCTTGTCAATTTTGAATAATCAGTTGTCCAAATTATTTATCAATTATCTCAAATAATAAATTATCTAAATTCCTATCTGTTAATTTTCTGCCCCAGATCTTATCTAATTTAAGAACTGCTTCCCATTAGCAGCTGGTCGCTCAGTATTGGGTTACACCATACTATTTCAGACAGCTGAGATTTGAGACGCTGGATTTTAGTGTGGAATTCCTACTCTTAATCAGCCCGGAGAGGTAGGCTTAGCCTTTTGGCAAAAGAAGCTATCATCTGTCCAAAGAAAGGGTTTTTAATGAGCAAGACAAAAAGTTTTAATCACACTAAACATCTGCTCTGCAGGGAAGCCGCTCAGACCACACAACAAGATTAACTGATTTATAGAGCACCAGTCGCCTCTCTCCCTCTCTCTTTCCTGCTCCCTCTTTGTTGGTCACCGTCCAAATGGGACACGCCAGCCAGAGAGAAGTAGAGAAAGAGAACCAGAAAGAGGGTAGGCTGGGATAACATTGTCCCACTATGACAGATGTCCCCATGTTAGATAGATAAATCTTCTTTACTAGCAATCAATGTGCCATTGTGCCCAACAACAGCCGCTACATATCTCATTCTATAATTAATGTGCCAGCCATAGCCAGATCTGCAATCTGCATAAATGATACATGCACCACAGACACATGTACACACATACGTGGAGTCATTGAAGTGAGCATGAACACAGCATTAATTAAAATAGTTTATCTGCTTACAATCAGATGATTGAAGACCGGTCAGTTTGTGCAGACTGCAAATATTACACCTAGAAATCTTCACGTTTAGCTGTGATATACAGATACAGATTCCTCTTTACTGCTGAGAGTTAGATGAGAAGATAGACACTGCTCTTGTGTCTATATATTATGCTACAACCTGCACCCAGTTAGCTTAGACTGGCATAAAGAAGTACGTAAATGCTGGACACGTAACATCATTAAAACCATAGCAAGTTCTGGTTTTAGTGGATATTTAAAGATTAAACAAACAACCGATCAACCAAAACCTTAAAACCACTGACAGGCGAAGTGGATGTTGGTACAACACAATTTTCTGCTGGGAAACTATGGATTCTTTCATGTACCATCCAGCTAAACATTGTGGCTGGCCAAGCACGGTGATAACACCTCCCAATGGCAGTGGCCTTCCTGAGCATGACAATGATGTCTGCCACACTGCAGAAACTGCTAAGGAACCGCTTGAGGAACATGACAAAGAGGCTGAGGGTTGACCTGTTCTCTAAACTCTCTAGATCCCAATCCGATTAAGCATCCATGGGATGCACCAGAATGAGCTCAATCCCTGCACACCCGACCGTATAACCTGCAGGACCCAAAAGCTCCACTGCCAAGATCCTGATGCCAAAAGCTACACAACACACCCAGAGGTCCCGTGTCCATGCCATATCTCTCTCTGTCTCTCTATATATATACAGTTTTGAAAATCATTTCAAAACTGGATAGCACTCTTGCACTCAGCCATGTACCAAGCACATGTCTGATGGTCAGACTCTACCAAATGGAGCAGACCTTACAATCAATAAGGTTCCACACTTGAGCAAACACTGCAAGCAAACATACAAAAATGAATAAATTGTAACATAATCAATAACAGGCAGTGAGATTCCAGTTAGCGATAACAAACTCCCAGAGTACAGGGCTAAGAACATCAAGGAAACTACAGTTACATCCTTTTGATACATTATCATACCAATGCATTGACGTAGCTTGTTTGCTGTCAGTTGGGATAGTGCATCATGATATCTGACTTAATATCCTGGCAGAACTAGTTATTAAAAGGTGCAGAATAAACAGCCATTTTTTTGCTGTCAGTGACCAACTGCAAGGAGTTGCATTGACAAACAGGTTAGCCAAAGGCAGGACATGCAACCCCTTAAATCTCTGGGTAACCACGTTTGATCACAGGTTGCCTGGTGGGAGGCAACCTTTTTAAAGCCAATGTATCAATCGTAACTTCATTGCACACAGTTGCAATACTTTGGCTGTACAGTGGTCTTTAGCTACTGTTTTCCAAATGTGACTGTAGCGTTAAAGATAAGTCCAAAGGCAACTCGGTGCCTATAGATAGTGAACAAGTGGGCTAAATATGTTTATACCTTTCTGAGCATGTTTTTAATGTGATTAACTTATCACCAATACAGCTTGCTTTATTATACAGCCTGTCCAGGCGTTTGTGCTCCAGTTTTTTATGGGTGAAATTCTAATATTTTATTAATCTTGTTGTTCAGCACTAAGTAGCATATATCTATCTGTCCGTTGCATCCCTACAGTTTATGTACCCACCACAGTCAAAATGCAATCAATGCAGTCGATGCTTGTGGCTCATAATAAAAACATCAACATCACTGACAGATTATGAGAAAAAAAAATGCTGGATGAAGATACAGTTTAGTCATTAAAACATAACTTTATGAAATAGAGGAATTAGCAGAACACGAAACAAAGACACAAACACATCCATGCCCCAAATGGCTAAATTATTGGGTTTGAATTATTGGATTGACCTGCCAATTCTTAGTCAACATGGAAAACTTCAGTCCTTTTTCTCTTTCTTTTTGGCACTTAGTAAAACAAACCAAAACATCTTACTTTAAGAGCTAACAAACTAAAAATAATCTGTTCCTGTTACACATGTTCCTTAGATGTAAATTTTATATTCAACGAAAAACTGGTAAGTAAGCAAGCAAAGGCCCTTAATAAAATTTACCAGCACTGTAGCATAGGTGCTCGTGTAAAATAGCTAATCCAAGACACATAGAAAGATTTTTATAAAAAAAAAATGGTGTTTGTAAATATATTTATAGTTTCAGTTCTCCCCTTGTCAACTTGATAAGTGAGATGACAAAGTCGTAAACACTGCTTACAAGACATATCTGTGAAAAAACAACAACAACAACTCGTGATATAGTTTCATTTCTATTGTGTGTGACCATGATGAAGATAGTGTGTATTCTTAATGAACACTAGTTCAGAGGTAATAGCTGTTTAATGGCTGTTTTCTGCCATGCTGTGATCTGTGTTTGACACTGAGGGTGTGATTTTAAAGTGCTTAGACACTCAGCACACACAATTACTCTGAGTTTAATGAAGTGTGGAGGTATGCAGTGTCTACTCAAACCTAAACTGGGGCAAAGGAAAAGGGAGTGAGGGAGGGTGTAGATGTCTGAGTGTGGGACTGCAAATTTGCTAGAAATAGTGCCAATATGATACCTTTGTTATTTGCTAAGTATTAAAACAGTAAAAGCTCATTTAATGACTTTATAAAGGAGCATGTGATGATGGAAGTTCATAACTATGACCAATTCAAATCTAGAGTCATTGAACACTTAGGTACGGCTTTTCAATAGCTTGTTAACGCAAACATCTAATCAACCAATCACACAACATCAACTAGATGCATATAAGCATGTAGACAGCCTGCTGAAGTTCAAACCGAGTATCAGAATGGGGAAGAAAGGTGATTTAAGGGACTTTGAATGTGACATGGCTGTTGGGCTGGTCTGACTATTTCAGAAGCTGGTATTAAAATACTTTCTTAATGGCAGAGCAGAATGACCTGACTGCTTTGAGCTGAAAGGAAGGGAAGAATAACTCAAACAGCCCATGATTACAGATAATATATACAGATGAGCATCTCTGAACACATAACATCTTTAAGAATGTTGGGCTACAGCAGCAGAAGACCACACTGTTTGCCACTCCTGACAACAGGAAACCAGAGATATAACTCACCAAAATTGGAAAAGTGAAGACTGGGAAAACATTGCCTGGTCTAACGTGTCTCAGTATTTGCTGCAAGTCTTAGATGTAGGGTCAGATTTTGGCATAAACAACATGAAAGTATGGGCCATCCCCTTATCTCAGTGGTTAAGGCTGCCGATGGTGCAATGGTCTGGGGGATATTTTCCTGGAACTCTTTGGGCCTTTTAGTACCAACTGTTGCTGACAATCTCTATTCTTTTATGATACCAGTTTACCAGCAAAATAATGCATCATTTATGCATCACCTCAAATCTCAAAGTGGTTTCTTGAACATGGAAATATTCTTTGTGTTCACAGATGGGAGATAAAATATATAAACATGTCATCAAAACATATGGCTAGTTGTATTTTGCCTGTGTAGCCCAACATGCACATTGAGACACAGTGTCTCAGTCTGGGTCAAACTACTGGCAAGTTCTGCTATAACCAAAAAACATGAAACTAGACCATTTATTTTGTATTTTATGAATATATGCTGACATATGTTGTCCTCTTTTCATTGGCCAAGACCACTGCTTCAGAGGTTTTTTTTTGAATGCATACTGAAACAACGCCACCAACACTGTGTCACTGGAATTGCACAGTTTTCATCTATTTAGAGCCACAGCACTACATTTCATGAGACAATGCTGTGGTATAAACATCTGTGACCATGTATTTGCTTACATCTATGTATTTATTAAGCTGTGCGTGTGTTTGTGTTGCCATGTGTACCTATCTGTGTAATTGGACTGACGCCTGCAGGGCACAGTGTTGCGGACACAGGTACCCGTGCCTGGGTCTACATTCTCAACCATGACGAACGGATGCTCCTCCAGCGTAGCCACGGTCAGGTGACGATCATCAGACACATGCTCCAGGAAGTTGCCATACCGAGGCCAGATAGGGTAGCGAACTTGGAGGACGCCCCGGGCATACGTACCCACCTGAGCAAGAAGCGTGAGAGACAAAGATCTCATTGGTATCACATGTGAGTCCCGACCTTCGTGTCAACACCTTCCCTCTTCACCTACCCTGCCATTCCTAACTTCACAGGATGAATAATTTTTATAAAAATTTTATAATGAAAAAATGCATGCGCTGACCTGGAGGAAGAGGATAAGAAGATCAAAGGAGAGTATACGCATTAACACATGCTGAGGAGACTTAAAAGTGTTTGAGAAAGACTTTTACTGGGGAGGAAAAACCCCTCAGAAACTAAAACAAAGAGTAAACCAACTGTATCACATTAATAATACAGCCCAGCATGTGCTGCTTTCGCTGTGTGTTCATTTTGTTGACTGATTATTCAATTAATAATTTTCCCTTTTTTTAGACTAATAAACATTTCGAAATGTCACTATTCATAATGGTAACTGTTCAAGTGATTACCGCTATTTATTTTGTGTGTTTAAAAGATTTGCTGCATTTGTAGAGCCGGTGTAAGTAAAGCTCACTGAACTGAAAATAAATGAACAAACTGAGATTCTGACAGATTCGTTAACGAGATTGCTACTGAAAGAAAGGAATAGACTGCGTATTTTAATGTCACGGAAGCCACTTTTGCACCAGAATTGCTGTACAATGTCACATCACGCAATGGATAGTCCCATAGATGTCGGCGGTAAGCTCAACGAAACTCTCCCCATGAGGAGCAAGACTGTTTGTCACATCAGCCAACCTAATGAGGCGTGCTGAGCTTGGCCAGCGCTGACTTACTGCATATGAAACTCACTCCCTTACAGATTTAATGAGACCTCTTTTTCATACCAACTCTTGATTCTTTCTTCACCTTAGTCATACTAATGTTTTTCCTTCGTCATACATGGGCGACTTAAGGATCTGTATAAAGGTGCAGCACATAAGGCTGTGATTTGTTTCTGTGCGCCGTCTGTGAACGACAGAATGGCAGAACTGCCAGTTTTGAAGATCAGTCATTTGAATTTATGGGATCCTCGTGTGTCTGAGCATCTTAAGCATCTTAAGTGCTTTCACTGGACCAATCATTGAATACTGGGTTAAAATATGGTGTGATGATTGAATGTGCCACACTCCTATCTATCAATCCAGTCAGGTTTTGACAATAAGTAATGCATTTACCTTGCTTTAAAAAAGAGTCTCTTTGTCAATGCCAAGACAGCACTAGGTAGTAGCAGAGTAGTTTTATGTTTGGAGTTATTTTTTTCTTGAAAATACATCTTTAAAACACGTCAGTTTTCTCGCTCTCTTTTTGGCTGTTTCTGCAGCTATTTTTCTCTTTTTTTACACATTTTATTGTCTGTGAAAAGTGACAAATAATGACCTCTTTCTGCTGACTTCTGTTAATTCAAAACCACTGCCAAGAACCAAAGAGTCATGATTCTAGGATTCACTGAGCGAGTGACAACAATAAGCTGTGAATAACAGATCCTTCAATTTTTTGTAACAGAGCCAGAGAAACTGTCATTACGCTCCCCTATCCTAAGCTTCTTGTTTAGTTTTTCAAATTCAGAAAAAAGGTGCTACTAAACAGCAAAATGTCTACTGTTAGAGCTTCCTATTTTGCAGTTCCTTCAAAATAAAAGGGTACTTATTGAGCCTGAAAATGAACTGTCATTTTCCATTGTGTTTGCCATTTGTGTTTAGCATCTTGTGTTTTCCTTGTATTGTAGTTTATTATTCTCGCCTCCTCTGTGTCACTGGAATCTTGTTCACTGTAATTTTTCATGTGTCTTATTTTAATTAGATGTTCTTGTTATTTCTTCATTTTTTTTCACAGTCAATCAGGAAATATTTCCTGATTTATCTCTCTGTTAATGATCTTGATTATGTGCACCTGTTCCCCACCTGTTTCCACTTCTCTAATCACCCCTCTGTATATAAATAGTCCCATCTTACCTTTATTGTTTGTGTACCTTACCCAGGGTGTGCTTTGCTTTCCTGGCCAAATGATGATGAATGATTGCTTGTTGACTTTTGTTTTGTTTGCTTTGTGGAGTTTTGAATTTAGCCTAATAGAAGTTTCTTTTAGTTTGGCTCTGGATGCCTTGGGTCCTGTGTTTATTTCCAACTTTCTGCTACCATAAAACTGTTTTTTTTTTTTTTTTTTGTTGGGACAATCTCACTTTAGGTCAGTTAGAGTCTATTTCAGAACAATGGTGAAGTGAAAAGGCTATACTGCACATAGCTTGTGTTTTTGCCAGTAAGTCATATTCAGGAGGCACTTCACCCCTACAAATTCACCATACAGTAGTCAGGTTTTCCCAGCATTAGCTGGCTTCACAAAACCTAAAACCCAAGTTGGAGATAATGGATAGCAATTTCCTTTATCAAGCTTCAGGCTCTATGTGTGCTCATATAAAATGAGGGTGTCCGATACATCATTCGACTCTTCCTATGCACAAAATGGATCGATGGGGCACAGTCTGTTCCAGTCATACACATTATCAGTGGAAAAGGTGATGGTGCTGCTCTCTAAAGAATACAACACTATTGCTGCAAGTGAGATTAATGTTACAGGAAATCATTAATCAAAACTTCAGAGCAGTTAAATAAATATATATTAATGTGAGTTACTGCTCTGTGCTGCAGCAGTTTAGAGTTGCGAAACTAAACAGTATATATTTAAGCACTGAATGTTGTTTGGTGTGTTCAGTTCTGACATTGTCCCATAAATGGGACAATAAAGAAAAATCAATTATTTTATTGATCGAATAGGTATTTTTAGTGATAAATAGCCTACAAAGCTAACTGATCAATTTCAGTTGCAGATGCAGCAGTGTGAAAAATATTAGTTTCGGACTAAACGTAAATCCTTTAATTCAAAGTCCTTTAAATTCCTGAGACACTGGGATACCAGAAGTTTGCACTACTGTAACAGAGGGGTTAAGATCTACAGGTTGCATATAAAAAAACCTGCTCCTTCGGCAAGTATCATACCAACAGGATACTGTAAATGAAACAATATGCAAAATTGCTCCAGATCAGTTTATGTGTTCGCTGTAAGTTACCATGGTGATCTAGCCATGTTAAAACAAAGGAAAGAGGAAGAAAAGAGATCCTCCTCCACTTTATATTCGACTTACCTCACTTATACCCCTCTTGTCTACTCTTTGGGGTTGGGCAAGAAGTCTGTTTTTCCTTTAAACATTGCAGCTCTGTTGTTAATAAAAATAAAAGGCAGAGCTGTGTGACAATTCACATCTCCCATGTATATAATTTTATTGATTATCGCTGCTTTGTATTTACTGTGTTGAGTCTATAGGTGTAAAATTGATACAAGATAAGACCTGGGAGAGGATCCTGGCAGTGAAAGGGGACAAATGTCACCCAGCAGCACCCTTCAGATGATGATAAGGAATAACAGCATGTTAAACTGTCAGGCTGTCACAATGAAAAGAGAGAAGCTTGAAAAGAGCAAGTACTCCACGACATGTCATTATAACGGATGAGATACCTGACACAAAGAGGAGAGGGAGAACAAGCGGCGAGAGATCGGGCTGTAATGAGATGGGATTGAAAAGGAGGGAGAGGATTCGCAAAATTTAGATGCTTGTATGGCATCTTGTCAGATGTCTTGTTATCTGTAACTTGTGAACGTCAATACCTGTGCTCGGGGACTAACATGGGGAGGGAGAATACGTGATTTTAGGATCTACAAGCACAGACGATCCTAACCCCACTTCAGCACAATGACATGTCCATGTTCATACACATATACACACATGCACACACCAGCCAGGAGGTGACATTGATAAAGTAGGTTGGTCTTTCCAGGGCAGAAATAAATGAGTTCAACTGTAGCTGTGAGATTACGTTTAGGTCTCTCTGTTCAGTCTGTTTTTCAATACACCCTCAGGCTTTGACTGCGTGTGTGCGCTTGTGTGCGTAAAAGGGATTGAAAACACTCCCTAGGCTGCAAGGCATGGTTATGAGGAAACGGGAAGGATTCATCCTCACCAGGAAACAAAGATGCACACTTCTATTGATCTGAAATAATGATGTCAAACTTCAAGTCTAATGCAGTTTTTCAGGTGTAAACTATCAGCATTTATCCAGATTAGATCTTTAAGTTGGATGCTTTCACACTTAGAGGCTGTGATTCTGAGCCTATGGAAGTAATGTCCATCATTTTTGCTAAAAAAACAACAACAACTGTGCTCTTCTCATGTCATGACAAGCCTGAGCACACAGGCATGATACACATACCCACACCAACACTTATGATGTCTGTTAAAAAGTGCAAACATTTTGAAGGAGAAACAAAATCCCAGATTTTATTTTAAATGCATTTTGTCTTGCCCTGCTCATGGTGTGTTTCTGTGCCAGTGTGTGTAATTCAGTTAAAGCTTCTCAGTACCTTGTCCCAGATTCTGTCCCGGTCCAAAGAAATGATAACCATAGAAGGGTTTGAGAGGAAGCCTTGGTTGTTGAACGACAGATCTCTTCTCTCCCAAGTCACATTCAGCATGTGTCTAATCCCAACAGAAACATAAACAGTATGCAATCAAGGAAGTTTGACTTCTGCTTTCTAGAAATCAGAATATGCATATTCATTCACACGGATGCATGCACATACAATGATCACCTGCTAATTAAATCTAAAGCTCCCCCCGGGAGCTTAATCTAATGTAGGAGACTGGAAGTAGCTCATTAGGCGATGATAGCGGCAGGTGATTGGTCTGACAGCCTAGTGTTCCCACTGAGTGATTTCACTGTCTCTTAATACATTAATCCATGACAGACTAGACTGTTTATAATGAATCCAAATTAATTAGCATTTCAGACCACATGCTAAAGAGGCGCTATACTCGCACAAATTTCAATGAGTAACAAAACAAGTAACACCTGCATAGTGTTGCTTCACCTGAACAGAGTGTAGTTGTCTGAGTGTTTAGCCGGCTTGTTGCAGTCACCGTGTCCCTCGGGGATAAAACCATATTGCCGCTTGAAACTATCTGCCCCTTTGGCTACGATGGCGACACCCTCCCTCACTCTCTGCCGCAAGCTTTTCCTCCACTGGTCGGTAATCACACCGATTACACCTATAGGAAAGCTGGCAGGTGGAGAGCTGTCAGGGTTGCCCACGGCCAGACTGGGGAGGATCCAGATGTAGCCTGGCCCCAACAGACCAACCTCAGCGGCATTTTTAAAAAGGTACTGCGCCTCTTCGTGTGAGCAGTACGCCAGCAGAACCTGGGAGTCCAACTGCAGATGGACAATAAATCAGAATATCCTGAGCACGCTGCACTACTAAGTCATCAGAAGCAGCTAACTTGGATAACATAGATGTTTACTAAGTTTACATACAACAAAAGAAGCAGCTCTCATTAAAGAGGAAAGCTCACGGTGTCCACAAGATGCCTCGTCTCCCCAGCTGCTGCAATATTGAACACCTAGAGCTAACTTCCCTGTTTTAAGCAATATTAGGGTCTGCATATGGAGGCAGGAGGGATGCCTGTGGCAAATTTTCCAAGTCTGCCACCAGAACACAGCTTGTTTCCCATTTGGGAGGTTTGTGTTTTGCTTTGTTCTCGCAGGCTGATTACTTTCCTTTTCACTCATTTTGTACTTTTCACTTTTTACTCAGTATTTGGTCAGTTCTGAGCACTGAAAACGACTCCAAAAACATATTGCTTTATGTTAAATTACACGTTAATGTTAAAAAGATTAGTGCTGCAACATTATGCTTCAGAGTACCCACCCTGAACCAGTGCCATTACTTCGAACAGAGACAAAATGTCATAGCCGTCTGGCAACAGACAAAGCTAATAACATTTTAGTCTATCTCTGTGTGAAAGCCTTACAACAGATTGGTGACCTGGCCACGGTGTACCCCATCTCTCATCCTATGACACCTGGGATAGGCTCAACTACTTGCCTCCTGCCCCTGCGTTTCATGCATACTGCCCATTAAAACAGGAAAACAGTAGCTTGTGATTTAATCTCCCAGATAATAGAATCCCTTAACATTTCAAAGTGACTTGTCGTACCTGCTGAAGCATGCGTTTGAGCTTCATGTCACTTGCTCCAACGGACATTTCCAGAGACATTATATCCTGCACATTCCACAAGAAGTAGGAAGTATCTGTGTAGGACTGAACTATATCCACAAAGGTGTCGTAGCCCGGCATTAGGCTGGTGATCACAGCAAATTCGCCCCAGTCATACTCCTCCATCATCTGAAACAGACACATGCAGAATTATCAATATCTGCTGCAAGAAAAAATATTGTCACATCCTCTAAGGTGCAGTAAAAGTAAAGAAGTAGAGTAAATGGTAAACCCTAACTTGGACAAATGTATTATGTTTTAAAGAGTAGATTAATATATCTACTGTCTGCTATTATGGGTCATTAATGTCTGAATTTTGCATCTTAAAAAATCATGTTCAGTTCTTCCAAATGATCTCTCCTCATCCTCAGCTACCAATCACAAGGGGGAAAAGGTACAGTTACAGTTAGTGAGTGGGCCCTGGAGCTGTTGCTAGGTGAAACAGGTCACAAAGAGGGTGCTGCTTTAGTCGCTAGCAGATTGCAGCAGTCAGCTGTAATTTGCATAAAGGTGCCGACATGTCTTAAAACACTTTTGAAAGGCTAAAGGTTAGTAAAATTTGCTGCAGCCAGCACGTTTCCAAAAACACAACTTTTGCTCTGTAGACAAACATTCTCCGTTTCTGGTTTTTCATTTTTCAGTCTCAATATTGTTTGGCGAGTACCTTATGCGTGTCTGCAAACATGATCTATGCTTGATAGGTGCAACTGCTGCAAGTTGCAAGTGACCAAAGCAATCACAAGGAGGCTTTTGCTTTTACCCTCAGCAACTACTGGTTTCAAGGGGTAAAGGCAATTGATTGCACAAAGTGTCATGGAGCTGTTTTTTGGACAAAGGTTTTTCTGTTGTGAACTCTGAATTCTTGTTGTTGTTGCTGTTTAACATTATGTTGGCTTTCAGAAATGTGGCAACGAGAATGAAAAAGTATCTTGATTCCTCGATGTTTCAGTTCCTGGTTCTTTCTGTGTTTTCTTTTGATAGAGTTCTTCTTCACTTGTCTCTTCTTTTATTTGTTCCTGCCGTGTAGTTTCCCCTGGGCTCATTACCTCAGTTTCCTTGTTTGTGTATTCACTTCTCATTGCTCTATGCTTCCCTGTGATTTTGCCTGTGTTTCCTAGTGTTTCCATTCCCTATGAAATTATTCCTTGTGGCTAAAACTTTAGTTTACTACCATTTCGATTAAACAACTAAGACAAAGTGTTAACTAGTAGGCTTCAGAGGTGCAGAAAGGTTGTCATCTGACTTCTGGGTGTACAGAAGTCTATGGTAAAACGGCCCTCAGATGCCTGCTCTGTAACCTTAGTAAACACATGACTTTAAGGTCACCTGGTGAAAATAAGGTCTACAGGTTTCAAAACACCAAGATGACAGAAACCACATTACTTAGCTTAAAGCCTCACAACAGCACTTCACTGACAAACGCATGAATTCATAGTGTCCAAGTAATTTGAATACTGTCTGTGGTATTGAGTTGCTTTTGGTTTTGTTTTGATTGTACGGCCGAAGTGATTCCTCTTTTTATTTAGAAATGTATCGAGCCTAACTTTGGGTTTAACATCAAGACAGTAATGACAACATCAATCAAAAAATATACCTGCCAATTGTAAAATAAAAGTCTGCTGCAGATTGTATTCGTTTATGGAAACTCCAAATTCAAATTGGGGATCTGCAATTGACTTGTCAGCCTCATCCCTCTTAAGATTTAATGAACTAGAATTTTCTTTCCTCAAAACTGAAAGAATTAAGTTTTTGTCAGCTTTAAAATAATGCACTTCCATACCTTGAATATGCAGTTGACCTGCTGCTCCAGGGAGACTCCCATCTGCAAGAAAGAGGATCCTTCAGCCTGCAATGAAAAAGAGTGCTTCATTCAATGCTTGTGGTTGTCATGGTTCTGAAGGTGGATGATGCAACAGCAGCTCAGAGCAGACTTCTTTAGCGGGGCTCATGCTTGCTGTCACAGAGGTTTAAAAAAGTGTTGAGATCGAGTACCCAACGGGTTTCATTTCATTTGTGTTGTGAAATATTTTCACCCATGGAACAAAACTAAAATATTCTGAGTAAATCAGCACACAAAAAATCCTGGTACAGTGTTGAACCTGTCACAACAGAAGCCAAACTGACAAGATATTCACATGAACTTGCTCGCTTGTCCTCATTTTAGCAACATCTTAACATTGTTACAGCTGCAGAACAGTCTATTTAAATAATTAGTTCCCTTGCTCAGCTGTAAAACGGTCCATGTTAAAAGTCACCATGGAACAGTCTTACATAACCAATTAATTAAGAACCAATAAAGACAAAGACAGGACTACATTTTAAGAGGGTGATGCACGGGTGATTGCATTTGAAATAAAAGATCTTTAGAGATTTCAGCAGTGTCTTTAAAAAACCTTAATTGGGCAGTTTAAAAAGTGACCAGAAGCACACCTTTATAGTTTTACACATATGACAGCAACTAGTTAGCAATAGCTCCTTAACACCAGATAGCTGTCAAAAATACCTGCACCCTATAGGAATAAATGTCCTATAAGGAAAAAATGCTTTTATTTTTTCCAGGGCCTTGATTCCCCAAATTGGCTCTCAATGTCTCTGAAGTGGAAATATTCAGTCCTGCTGCTCTCTTTATGTTTTAGGCGTTAGCGTACATTTTCACACCTAACTGAAGTTTACCTCCGAATGAACAAAATCCCTCTTAGCAGTGCACTCATACACAGACTAAGCATTGGCTGCACTTTGATTCAAACAGCCAAACCAGACAAAAGAGTTAACCATAAATTTCCACAGTCTGGACACTTTGCCCCTATCTTTTTTTAGACCCGCATCTGTGATAGTTAAAAGAAGTTGGAGATCTAAGGGGCCTAATGGTGCTGCAGGGCATAAGCAGACCTGTGATGTAAGCAGGTGCAAGAATATGCAGGGTCTTGACACAAGTAGTGATATGTTTTAATTTAATAATGGGTGGAGATGGGGAGGTTGGTGCAAGAAACGCAGATCAGGGCAATATTGTCTTTTTAAAATATGTACATGGTATAGTACATGTACTATACCATGTAATGCACAAGAGAAGAAGGCAAACAGAATGAATGAGAGAGAGAAGAGCTACTGTTAAACTGTCAAGTGCCATTAGGGACCAGGTCTCAGATCTTTTCAGTCTGTTCTCGTCTCAGAGGTGACTAACTGTCATCGCTCCTTCCTGTTGCTTTTCCCTCTCTCACAGCTCAGAGCCTCTGCAAAGCCCAAGAGAGTTCTGCAGCCTGAGGAATACCACAGAAGTATCACAGCCAGACTCTTTCACTCAATTTCTACCAATTTTATCTCTGTCTGTGCTTGTTTGAAACTCACCTCTATCCAGAGTTGAAATGCTACCAGACCACGGACTGGGCTAGGCATCAAAATAGCTATAAAAATAGCAATACTGAGGCTGTCAGTGAATGAATAAAAAATGGCTGTGGATTGGCAGTCCTGGTTAGCTATAGTGCCCCACTTCAGCTAGTATGTCTATGCAGCGGTGAGGTGCATCATTAGAAGAGAAAAATACAATTAGTTGTGCCCGAGCTATTAAACAAGCTAATAACACGGTGACCTCCTCGGTCAAGTCGGTGCTTCATCACTATTCAGTTTGTCACATCAGAATCAAACATGTTTGAAGACATTCACTTTCTCTTCCATAGTGAAATCAAATGAGAATTACAACAAAATCCTGTTCTCGACTAACTCTCACAGTGACACACCCACACAAAGAGACAGAGTTCACCCTCCCTCTTTTCATCCTCCACTTCCCAGCCGTCTTGTTCTCACCACCTTGGCAGTGCGGCTGTCACACACAAGTGTAATTAGCAGTCCTACTGCAGCAGCGTATGGTAATATGACAGGGAGACTGTGGACATGGTGGCTGCTCACACAGTCCTCTCATTCCACGGGGAGAACTTTGTACTGTACCGTTGCTCAGCGGAGTGACTGGTGTCAGTCAAGCACACACAGATGCTCATTCACATATGGACACAAATGTATTACACAGTAATACCCAGACAGGTCTGCTAGATTTACCATTTTAATTGCTTAACAAAGCCCCCTACCACAAATCACAGCCAAATATTAGCATCCATTAATGCATCTGATGGCCACAGATAGTTCACAAATTACATCAATATGTATAAAAATAACAATATTGTTAGCATGTATTTACACTCACAAGCCACTTTATTAGGTGTTCAACTGCCCATTAACGCAAACATCTAATCAGCCAATCACATAGCAGAGACTCGAGACATGGTCAAGACAATCTGCTGAAATTCAGACGTGGGTAGAAATGGGATTTAACTGACTTTGAACATGGCCTGGTTCCTGGTGTTCCATAGGCTGGCCTTTTAGAAACTGCTGGTCTCTTGGGACCAGCAGTTTCTCACACAAACATTTTTAGGCTTTACAGAGAATGGTCCAAAAAAAGGAGAAAAAAAATCCAGCGAGGGCAGACTACTTTGAGCTAATAGGAAGACAACAGTACCTCAAATAACCACGCATTACAATCAAGGTATGCAGAAGAGCATCGCTGAATGCACAACAGCTCAAACCATGAAGCAGCAGAAGACCACTTCTGTCAACTAAAGAAAAAAACAGGAAACTGAGGCTGCAATTCACATACCTCACCAAAATTGCACAACCCAGTCCAACCCAGGAACTGAAGGTGAATCTAATAAAGTGGCCAGTGAGTGTATAGTGCACTCTTAACAAAAATGAGGCATGAAAGCCAGCTCTCCCCACAAAATCTATATTTTTTAAAGGTCAAAGGTCAAGGTCAAATTTATTTATATAGCACATTTCAAACAGCCGATGCTGCACAAAGTGCTTAACAATATAAAAACTACAGTAAAAATAAAGGCACTTTTCTGGAGGTACACCAAATGTGTAATATACTGAATGTGACAATTTAACAGGAAAATCCAATAATGGTGTTTCTGTAAATGGTTCGCTGTCAAACACCATCTTTAAACCCTAGCTAGATTATAAAATATGATTCTCGTCCACCCTTTCAAAGGGTAATAACAACATGCCCATGATAAAAGGTGCTTGCGTATTAGCAGGAGCAACGGGAGTGAGAACGCTCTGCACTGGGGGTATGAGATATTCCCTCTTTTGGCATTTTAATGATGCAGTAATGATAAAATGTGCTTTCTAACATGTTGACTCCAAAGACAATGGCATATAATTTACATTATTTCTGAAATCTGAAATTCATACCCTCTAGAATGATAAAAAAAAAAATTTCATCACCAAAAAAAAGACAACTTTGTAATGAGTGAGCCGTGTGTATTAAAGGACAAACAGGCACAACTCACGCCAGTAAACTGCAAAGGTTTCGCATTTTTTGTTTAATTTTTCATTCCATGAAAAATTAGTTCCTACCTGACTCCCTGAATTTATGATACATACCATGGTACTTTTGCTCGAAGTTGGTTAAAAAATGTGACAACATTTAACACCCTCTTGTCTGGGTGTAAAGTTTTAACAAAGCATAAATGTGTTTTTCAACCATGATCATTTCAGTCTACACCTTTGGGTCTTTGACACAGAAATTTTTTTTATTGTAAGAAGGTAAAAATTGATGTATCTTTCTAAATATGCTAAGGCCGATGCACAAACAAAGAAAGGAAAGAAAGGAGGCTCTCGTCAATTTTTTTTTCTTTTTTCATCAAGTTATCCGACATTAAAGCTACGATAATCACAGATATATTTTTGAAGACATGGTCTTGGTGACAGCTTCTCTCTTGAAAGGGACTATATCTTCAAAAGAAATGATCTCAGGCAGTATTTCAAAAGTAGTTGTGATGACTTGAGCATCAGCGACAGAATCAGATTATCTTTTGGTGCATTGGGGTTGGTGGAAGAAATCAAGCACATTCGATGGAAGTTGATGGAAATGTTTTTAGGGGACTTACTTGTCCTTTATATAGTGACATTTATCTCTTCATGATGTCAGGAAAAGTATTAAACTACTGAAATACTTTTATTACTACTTTGACCGACTGCCTTTTAGAAATTATTGGGTCATACTCATTGGATTTGGCCATTAATGTGATTTTATTCCCAGCAATGGAAAACTGTATCCAACGTGAATGCAGCAGCTCTGTTCTTCTCATGACCTGTTTATAGAGTGCTGTGGTTTCTGGATCATGAGGCCGAGGGAGAGCCAGAAGGGAGGCGGTGGAGAGAGGAAACAGAGGTGCAGAAGGACAGACAGAGAAAGCGGGTCAGTCTGGCAGCAGAAACAAACCCCTAAAAAAGAAACGTACACTGTGATCCAGTGACAGTTGTCTGGCTCACATCATCACTTTGAACCAAAATCACGACCAGCGTGTGACCTTAGACTGCAGCCAGTCCTCAGACGGTAACCCTTGAATATAATCTTCCACTGACAGCCTCAAATTGTAATAGATGATCTTATATGCTCGAATGCTCGAACTCAACGCTTTCTTTGCTTCAAAAATCCATCATGTTCACAGTTTAAAGGCACTTTTGTCCATGTTTACTGGCATCCACATAAAGCTGTCAGCTTTTCTTTTTTTTTTAAATTCCAGACCGTATCATCGCCTGCCAGTGCAGTCGCTCATTATTTGATGTTTGTAACTGTAACAAACAAAAGCTTGTTTGTGAGTGATCAAACATTTATGGCGCAAAACAGAGAGATTTAATAGTGCTTCACGAGAGCAGATAAGAGCTGTCATCTGCAGTTAATTAATTCCTCCTTTCCCAAAATGTTTCACGGCGGCTATTAAAATAATTTACTACCCTCTGTCATTATTTTAAGAGTGAACTCAACCCAATTTACAAAAGCAATGATGCTCTTTATATTTATGTCAAGTGAAAACTATTTGTTTTGTTTTTTTCAGAAAGACATTTTTTAAGATGAGGTGAGGTGATGAGGTAGTTTTTCTATCACGTCATTGCTATTATGTCCACTTCACTGTGGACGTAATATGTTCCTATGCCTCATGGTTTTTTTTTTAAATCTTTATCTCTTCAACTGCTTAAGTCTTTTCGTTGGAAGAAGTAATTGTCTTTTGTTTGCTTCTTGGATCAATTTAAAGGTTCTCAAAATTACGTGAATCATATATGTAGCCTACACAGACTCTAACCCATTAACACCCATATTGGATTTTGAACTGACTTGTTATCAGAATTAGAAAGACTTTATTTATCCCCAAGGGGCAATTAACATACAACAGAGCAGCATAATGTTGAATATAAGGACAATAAGAACAGGCAATGAGAGTGAGATAACAAATACACAGAATATACAGTATATACAGTTTTAAAATTACACAGTTTTAACATTAAAGTGATTGAAAGGTGAATAAATAACTGTAAGTGACTAAAATTGAATATTGTTATTGCATGCTCTCTACTATCATCTTTTCAGTAGATTTCAAGATACTTGGAGAATTAATGGTTAAGTAAATTACATTATGGAGATTTAATAATATTAAATTAAACTGCATTTCGTTGCCCTGTACCTGTGCATGTGCAATGACAATAAAGTTGAATTCTATTCTATTCTAAATAATAATTAAAGTAATGTTAGATGTGATGATACCAGAAATAGTGGATCACCTACTGGTGATGGCCAGATGGTGCGATATGGCAGCCTCGCCTCTGTCAGTCTGTCCCAGGGCAGCTGTGGCTACGACTGTAGCTTGCCTCCACCAGTGTGTGAATGTGAGAGAGAATGAATAGTGGAATTGTAAAGTGCTTTTAGGGTCTCGAAAGCGCTATATAAATGCAATCCATTATTATTATTATTATTATTATTATTATTATTATTATTTAAACCAACTGTTAACTGTATATTTCTGTACATTTAAGTATTATTATTCATATTGCCGCATTCATTGACCTTGTTTATAGGTAATTTCATTGTTTAATCACATTAAAATGTTCCTAATTTAATGTTTAAAAGCACCTGGAAAAGGCAAAATCCCATGTAAAATTAGGGCAACGAACTATATTGTCATTACTGAAAATAACCGTATTTTTATGAGAAAGTTATTTTCTGGTATTATTTTGGCGCCCCAGCTGCCAGAATATTACTGTTTTTTTTAGAATTGTTTTTTTTTACGGTGTATCATGGCACGCTGGTTACAATCTTCCACTGGGGATTTTGCTATGGTTATGTCTAGTATTTCTAGTGAATGCAGTGATGACAGACGAGAACACTTGCAGGTGATTAAAAAATGTACAGTTGTGATTTTAGAATTTTGGTATTAAAACGTATCAAGTATAAAAATGGCTGATTCTGGTGACATACCTACTGCAAATTGGGAAGGAAATTGGGGAGTTGTAAGTAAATACTCCCCTGGTGCCTGCATGTGGCTGCAGGGTGGTGGAGGGATTGAAATAGCAGGTAGTGATGTGGAGCAGGAGAGAGAGGGATGGGACATTTTGCAGCTTTAATTCACCACCAAAGTGGGAGAGTCAGGCATGTTACGTGTCTATGACATAATGCAGCTCGAGCGGCCTGACCTAGCTAGCAGGCTTCGCTTGATTATAGACAACAGTGTGGACAGGCATTGAGCCCTGACCTCAACCCTATCCAGCACTTCTGTGATGTACTAGAACATCAGCTGAGAGCCAGACGCCAACATTGAGCTCCGATGAGGGGCACAGCATGCCACCAGCAAAGCATTCAGCTGCTTGCAGCTTCTTCATTTGCAGTGAATGACGTTCAGAGCCACCATAGAGCCCCACCTGAATCCTAATGGGAATATGTGTGAAAGAATATAGACGCTAGTACAGCGTTAACAATATAACCACTCAGCTTGGCCTTAGGCATTGTTGCTGAACTGAAGATGGTCTCTGCCATTTGTAGAGTAATGTTTTACATCTTTTTCTGTAGGACACCAGTAACTGAGTGATTTGGAGAATGAAAATTTTCTGAAATCTTTTTTTAGTTAACATTAAAGTTGCATTTGAGCTAAATGTTAAGGTTTGACAGAACTTATGAAATTTTGATGCAAAGAAATTTGGACATGTACTCTAAGTTACTAGATCTAGTCATGTAAATTATAGTGCTATATATACATTGTTGTGTGTGTCTACTATTGTATTTTCTGTATCTGTAGTGCAGTCCCCAGCACATAAGTATCCTTTGTACTGGAACTATTACAGTTCTATCAAAAAGATCCAAAAAGTAGAGCTATACTGTGGATGCTGTGCCCAAGAACAACATTCAAAAGTTGAATTTGTGCTCAAATATAATTTAATGGTATTAATATGTTACTGGTATAAGAATCTTTTCCAGTGTCTCTTTGTTATCTTTTCTCAGAATCATTACATTTATAACACCAGCAGCAAAAGCGAAGGATAGGGTGCCCCCTCCAAATGATTGATTATACTATATGTGCACTCTGAAGATTCCAAATTACCTGATATGCTGCTTTTTTGTCATTTTCTGTTAAGCCAAAAAAAATCCCTTACATTTATTTTATTTAGTTAGTTATTTAGTTATGTATTTATTTATAACACAAATGATGACGAACTCTGGTTGGAGGACTCCCCTGTGAATTTTTGCCTTGGCCCCCAACAGACTCTACTGGCGTCAGTAACACTGACGCCAATTGGAGCAAACCTCTGCCCCAGGCTTCAAAATGTTATCTAAATCCTCAAAACAGTTAATCTCCTGATCTGCTAATTAATTAACCTATACAATTAATAGTTATTTTATGAAGCCGATTCATTGTTTGCAGTGGAATAATAAATACAGAATGCTTTTAATCCCTTTGCAACAACGACATCATCCCGTGTCGTTGTTGCAAAGGGGGCATTTCAGAAACATGGACAAACTTTCCTGCTGGAAATTTGAAGAGTATAGCTGGAGAAACCAGATTACTGTTGCATATACATTTGCAGCTAACATACAACTATTGTGTAGTGGCAGTGTTAGGTGTAACACATACTGTAATCACATTACATTTTTAGCAACATAGTAACGTTACTGAACTAAATTTAGTAATTACATATCAGTTAATCAGTTATCAGCACGCTGGGCAGATAGAAAGAGAAAAAAGTCAGACATTTGCACCTATTGAGGATTGGAGATACTGACATTACTTTTATTTCTATTGCCCAAAAGGATCAGAGAGTGATTCTAAAGTGCAAACTGCATGCAGAACAGAAACAACTGCATTATACTGCTAACACATTGGCTCTTTATAGCCATCTGCACAGACAGGATGCTAATGCAAAGCTAGCTGAGAGCTCAAAGTCATTGTAAAGCTGAGTGCATGCCGACCCCGACCCAGCAGCCAGACCCTGAACTTCTCTTTGAGCTAGTTTTCATCTTTGCTTTGTTGCCCTTTTGTTCATACGCTTTACACTGTAAAAGATAGTTTAACAAATTGCGTTCTCTGGTAAGTAATTAAATGACATACTCCGTTACTTTTAAGAAAAGATTGATGTGTAATGCATTACTTGACAACCCCAACCCTATGTTTTGGGGTACTCATAACCATACTTTGATAAAACACCCTTAACAAAACCCGTGTTTAACACTTGGATTGTCTGATATTTTGGTGTTGTCTGCATACTTTTGGCCAAGTGACGTTTCTGAAAACATAAAACCCATCAACTCTGAAGATGCATCTTTTCCTCAGACTGAATACAGTTATTATCGCAATCACTGCCATCATAATTAGAATATTCATATATCAGATGTTAGAATTTTATTCCAACTGAATTAAAGTTTTGTTATTAAAGTTTCTTGTTGTTCCCCCTGCAGCCTCGTCGGCACCATGCTCCTGCCCCCATCCTCATCTCCTCTCTGTCGCCTCCTGCTCCACTGCTCCCACGACTCGACATCTGGAAGTAGCACCCTCTAATGATCGCCCAGCACACTGCAGTGACTGACAACCAGCCAGCCAAGAACACACAAACAGAAAACACGCTCAATCTCTGATTTCTAACTCCTCCGAGAGACACGTCACTACATTTTTTTCCCTCCTTCCCTCGCAGGCCCCATTGAACAGCCTTTATGCTGTTTTTCAGCGCTTCCTTAACCTTTAATTTCCTCTTCTTCGCTTTTGCTTGATGTATGTGCCGTCTGACAAAAGACACACTTCCTCTCCAGCCTTCAATCTTTTCATCTTTGTCTCATTCCCTCCTTCCTTGTTGTTCACCATAGAAAGATCACTGAGACAGGAGCCATAAATAGGCGGCTCGGGCGGCTGCTGCTTCTTTTTAAACCCACTATCAAAGATATTCATCATCATCAGGCCTATTGATAATCAAGCACTATTGAGCTCTTTTATCCCTTAACAGAATCATGCACTCACGGGCATGTCTTTCTCCATCCAACCCACCTGTCCCATTGTGCCAGACACCTCTGACAAGCTTTTTTTTTTCTTCTTCCGGACAACAAAGGAGCATATAGAGAGACTGAAGAGGAGTATGAGGGTAAGGGTAAAATAATGCCTTCGACATGCAGGCCACAGGAAAATGCTTTTCTCTTTGTGTTCTACAGAGAACCACCACTCAACACTTTGGACTTCTCAGGGGCAACGTCACACCTGCTTGTTTGTGTTTGCTCGCTGTCAAGTTGACAGGTTTTGTGATTGGCTCTGCAAATTACCAACCAGAGACCAGTGATCGATGATGAAATTTGACAAAAATATTCTGGAGGCAGCAGAAGAACTGTGTGAGATGTGTGTTAAAAGCAGATCTGAGGTAAATGGCTTGGAGAAGTTTTCAGAGGGACAGAAAAAATTGAGGGAAAAGATGAGTGAATGGTTTGGATTTGGGGATAAATGGTAAGCGCTACAGGGTGCTTCAGCCTCCTGAAGGCTCTAATTAACAGTTTAATGCTGTCCTAGAGCTCCAAGTGAGCAAAAAGGAGCACAGGCCTCTGGCTTACTTCAAGCCACAGTCTTAATAGACTCTGCCAGCATGCAAAAAAAAAAAGAAGTAGATTCAAGGAGCGAAGGTGATGGAGGAAAAGAAGAAAGCAGTGAAGGTGTAGAGAGACCAAAGCAAAATATGAAATGCATGGGGGAAAGAGACAGGGTTAGAAGTGAACTAACCAACAGGGGGGGGGGGAGGAAGAGAGAGAATTATGGAAACAAGGAGGACTATTTCACTCACAAAAGAGACTCAGCTATGAGACAGTAAAACACTGCCTTTGGGCACCTGTCAGCCAAGCTTCATCGAGGCATCTTTCTCTTCTGTCTGTCTCTTATTCACTCACTCTGCCATCAAAATACAGCAAATCAATCACTCTCCTGCAGTTACAACTCCTCCTGTTTAATGCCTATCTATGACGTGACATCAACAGGAAGATGATAAAAACAATTACTGTGGTTTACAAAATGTTGCTGGGGGTGGAATTTATAGCCACAGGGCTATACAAGTTTCGATTGGTTGATAGGTGTAGGAATGAACCCATTTGACTGTGTGTATGTGTGTGTGTGTGTGTACTTCTCATATGTGACAGTATTCATTTGCATGTGTTTGAGAGTTGTTTCTATAAATACAAGGTGTTGGAGATAGCAGTTAAGCAATTAAAGGAAGGAAGGGGAGATGAGCCGAAAGCTTAGAGTGTGAAAGGAAGTAGAGACGGAGCCACATTCCCACCACAAAGTGGAGAAAAAGTAAAGATTAAGAATCCATCTGGTGTCATCAATCTCTTCTTTACAATCTAACTACACAGCTCGCTGCTCTCCATTTCTATTCATCAATGAGATACATGCTAAATCATAGCGGGAAAAACCTGCTGGTCTTCGACTGTGTAGACATGATTGATTGAAGCACAGATCACCCGTAGCACTTGTCTCCCCTTACGAAGTTTCCTTTCCCACAACTCAAGACTTTTCCCAGCCACGGATTAGACGAGATGATGAGGGTCGAAGGCTCTAGTCATCGCTGATAATTCACCCATCTGTATTGCTCATATCCAAATATTTGCATGCAGCGAGTTGCTTGCCAAAGTAGGTTTCACCGCTCTGACCTACTTAAGTTGTTTTAAGCTGAGTGATGCCGGTGCAAAAGAGTTCTGACTAAGACAGGAGGCTGTGAAGAGCGAGTGCTGCTGCTGACAGGATTTATATTGCAGGTTGTTGTTCATCTTATGCCAAGAAGTTGTTTTTCCCTCATTATACATATGTGACTAGTATTATTTTGATACCTCTGACTGAAATGCATTCACGAGTGTGGTGCGAAGGTCCAATTTAGGCTCGATCCTGGTGGTGGGACAGTGTTGAGAAGATTGAAAGTCTCATTGTTTTCACAGTACCTTATACGGTATGACGACTGCAGACCCACCACTGATGCCCACAATTGGCAGAGCTGTCTGTGTGGAGAGAAAGTCCAAGATCTGTGCTACTTCTGCCACCTGAAAGATTAAAACAAACAGATTTCATATTTGAATAAAAGAAGATGAAAGTGTTGCACCAGAATAACTCATATTCATTAATATAGTTTTACCAATTAGTAGTGGTCGAAAGACCAGGATGTAAAATTCATATTCAATCCAGAAACTGATCGATTGCCAGTTTAATGGCAAACTAAGCACCTTTTTTTTGTTTAAATCAAAACAGCACTTGAAAAGCAACAATTTTGTCAGGCAAACCTTAACCGGCATTAATAAAATAATACATAATAAAAATAAAATAAAATAAATAAAAAATAAATAAAATAAATATAAAACATAATAACAAGTCTTTCAGATGTTTTAAAAAGGTAATGGTTTCAAAACTTGTAGAGCTCCAGTTTTGTTTTCATGTAATTATTATTATACTACACTCAGAATTTGTATTAAAATTACTAATAGGGGAGGTCTCAAAATCTGCCAACTCAACCATGTGGAGCTTTCCGCTGTGGTGACTTCTTGTAGATAGGGTGACTAGCCGAAACTTGGGGGGCAAATGGGCAACATGGTGGCAAGAAGGTCCTGGGTTCAAATCCCCCAGGAGCCTCTTTATGTGATTGCATAGTTCTCCCTGCGCCTGCATGGGTTCTCTGGCTTGTGTGGTAAAACAGTTGGTGATTCTAAATTAACTATTGTTGTTCATTTTAATGTCACAGGCTCCAACCCTATCACAAACTTGACTTGGATGGATGGGTGGATGAATGGATGTTTGCAAAAGAAGAAGAATTTGACTGTGAAGTGCAAAGTTGCTCAGCGATCCAGGCATCTATGAAGGGAAAATTGTTGCATTAAAGTAGCAGCAACAAAATCCAAAAAATAGCATGTAGCGGCCAAAACCTACATGTACCACGTCTACCCATGCGTGCTTCCATAGTAGATTCTCTATTGCCACAGTTTTCTTTGAGGTGTCTGGTTTTTACTGGCTGTTGTTGGAGTTATGGCAATAGTTTAATGGTAAATCAGAGACCTTGCTCTTTATTAGTAAAAGAATATGTGCTAACAATTAAATGCAAGCTTCAATTCTATGGTATTAACATTAAAAGGCATATCAAATAATAAACCTGTTTCAAGCGTTTTACTTCTAATGTTTAAATGCACTCATAAAACATTTCACTTTTTTCAGCAAAATTCTTTTTAGGAGATTTCAGTGATAAAACAAATCTTTGGATGATGTTTTTGGTAACTCTATGCTAGCTATACTTTTTCCTACGACTTCATTTAAGCTGAGAACAATGCCTTTTTTAGGTTAATAAATCCTCTAAAATACTGCTTTGATTTAATGCAACATCTCTTCCCTTTACGATCTGAAACCCTACCGACACCATAATTTAATTTCTGCAAAGACAGCAAGTAAAAGTAAGCATTTAGTACACGCTTGGCATCTCAATTTGTTCCTCTTTGTGATTTAGGACAGGACAGATGCTTTTTTACATAAAGTCTTGCCTCGTGCAGCTTTAGGAAATGGATCTGGGTGACTGAACACCATGACTCTGGAGAGGATGTCGGATCAGAAAACACAAAAATGCATAAATTATTCTTACCTGAGCGCCGGTACCCGAGCCCACATCATCCTCAAACACCACACCGTGCAGCTTTTCCGTTGCCATGGTATCGCAGAGACGTGTCAGCAGGTCACGAGGGTTGGTGTCATTGACCAGCACCGTTACAGGGCTGACTACTACGGGAAGGTCGACAAAATTCTCTCCACTGAGACGACCTCTAACCTCATTCTGGTAGCTAGAGCCGCTGAACACCACCGCGACATTGATGGACGGGTGCAGGAGGAGCGGCCGAGCCTGCAGAGGAAGCGGGGAGGAGATAAGGAGGAGAAGGAAGAGGAGAAGGAGGAAGAGAGGGGGCCAGGGGGAAGGAGGAGGATGTCCCCTGGGAAGGGCCATGCTGGCAGGCTACTGCCTGGAAAGGAGGGTGGGAGAAGAAGAGAAAAGGAAAGGGAAGAGAGCAGCAGTCAAATATACAAGCTGCTTTACTTTTGTGATGCTTTTGACATAATGCCTCATGATCCCTCAGTACATATCCATCCCTTACTTCCCTCTCCTGGTCTGTCTCCCTCTCTGACCCCTTTGTATGACAGTATTAGCCCTGCATTTAGACTTGTGTCGTCAGGAAAACTGTGTCTGTGTGTGTCAGAGTGTGCGTGCATGTAATCCTCCAAAATCCAATCCCCAGTGTCATGACTGTAATCACCTCCCCATCTCTATACATTTCTGATTTGGTGCACACACGCACGCACGCACGCACGCACGCACGCACACACACACTGCAAGCAGGATTCCAAAACTGTCACACATGTCCTCAACTCTCATTACTGGGATTACATTACGTTGCACCACATTACTTCAGCCAACCTCTCTCCATGTGGTGTGATGTCATCAGACTAACCCCAGAAATGCAAGATGCAAATAAAGCCATAGAACTGAAATTACATCAAACTCTTCATTTATGCATATTGTCATTACAAGGAAGAGTAATAAAAGCAATACATATAATATAATCCAAAAGTGTTGAAATACACTCATTCATCATTCTGTTAGGTACATCTGTTCAACTGCTCAGTCACATGCCAGCAACTCAGTGCATTTAGGTATGAAGACATGCTCAAGGTGGCCTGTTGACGTTCCCATTCTAAACCATGATTTAAAATGGGGAAGAAATGTCATTTAAATTACCCTGAACAATGCATGGTTGTTGGTGACAGACTGGCTGGTTTTTATCATTGTAGAAAGTGCAGATTTTGTTTATTGTCCCACACAATCATCTCGAGGGCTGACAGAGAATGGTACAAAAAAGAGAAAATATCCAGTGAGCAGCGGTTCTCTTGCTGAAAAAACCTTGCCTATGTCAGAGTCAGACTGCTTTGAGCTGATAAGATGACAAATGTTAATCAAATAACCACTTGTTACAACCAAGGTATGCAGAAGAGCATCTCTAAATGCACAACATATCGAACCTTGATGCATCTCTCCTGTCAGCTAAGAACAGGAAAATTAGGCTATAGTTCACACAAGCTCAACAAAAATTGGACAATAGAAGATTGAAGAAACATTGCTAGGTATGATTAGTCTCAATTTCTGCCAGGACATTAAGTGGTACAGCAGAGTGAGAACTTAGAAACAAAAAAACATGATTCATCCTGCTTTGTGTGAACAGTTCAAGCTAAAAGGCTGTTGGTTTAACACCAGCATTTTTCAATTTTCTCAACTTCAATTTTCTCGATACAGGATGGGCTCCTTAGTAACAACTGAACATTGTTTAAACACCACAGCCTACCTAAGGATTGTTGTCCATTTCTTTATGAACATAGCGTACTCATCTTCTGATGACTGGTTACAGCAGAAAAACAAGCCAGTCTCAAATTTCATATCGTCTTCTTGAACAGTCCCAAAGAGCACCTTTGGGATGTGATGGAACAGCAGTGACTGCACCGCTACGCACCCCTGCAACATCATCATCAAATTTGCAGATGACACCACTCTGATGGGGCTCATCACCAACGATGATGACACCGCCTACAGGGATGAGGTCCAGCGACCGTCAGAATGGTGTAACTACAATAACCTCACCCTAAACACCAAGAAAACCAAGGAAGTGGTCATGGACTTCCGCAAAACAAGAACTGATCCCCCTCCCCTATCCATAAAAGGTGACTATATGGAGAGGGTGTCCTCCTTTAAGTTCCTCGGCACCCACATATCCAAGGACCTATGCTGGTCCACAAACACATCAGCCCTAGTAAAGAAAGCCCAGCAGCGCCTCCATTTCTTGAGGGTTCTGAGATGGAACAGGCTGCAGACTGAACTCCTAGTGTCCTTCTACCGCGCCACTATCGAGAGTGTGCTGGTGCACGCCATCCCTGTGTGGTACGCTGGTTGCACAACAGCTGACAAGAAGAGACTACAGAGGGTCATCAGAACTGCAGAGAAGGTAATCGGCTGTCCACTCCCCTCTCTGGACTTAATTGCCAGCTCAAGATGTCTCTCCAGAGCCAGGGCAATTATAAAGGACCACCTCCATCCTAACCACCACCTCTTCAACATCCTGCCCTCTGGAAAAAGGCTCAGATCCATCAGGTGCAAAACCAACAGACTAAAGAACAGCTTCTTCCCGAGGGCTGTCAGAACTCTTAATGCAAACTAAGAGTGTGTAAAGACTTCCCCAACACATTTATTTTATTCTATTTATTTAATTTTTTTTTTTCCACCTTCGTTGTATATTGGTTTCTCTTCTTCTTACTTTAGCACCTTTGTGGTCCAGCTACCCAATTTCGCTGTGCAAGAAACTGCACAATGACAATAAAAAGCTCTAAGTCTCTCTAAGTCTAAGTCTAACAGGAGAGTCACATTATGGATGCACAAATCAATTCAGTTCAACTAAGTTTTATTTATATAGCACCAAATCACAACAATAGTCGCATCAATGATCTATAAATTGTAAGGTATAGACCATATAATAATAGAGAGAAAACTCCAGCAATGCCCTTTGAGCGAACTCTTGGCAACAGTGGGAAGGAAAAACTCCCTTTTAACAGGAAGAAACCTCTGCCGCTTCCAGGCTCAGGGAACAACTGTGCAGAGCAAGCACAAAGAATTAAGGATGTTTGGAAGGCAAAGTGGCGTGTAACTTTTTTGAAAAGTAAAAATTATATTTCTTTGTACTTGGTCTTCTAAAATGGTCGTCGCTTTAATTAAAACCTAATGTTTGGCATGCATTCACAGTACAACTCAACTTTGCATTTGCTGTTTGAAGATCATTTCCTATTTAATCAATAACCTTGAGCCTTTGATTAAACCAGGTGGGCTTTCATATAGCAAATAAGGATCTCCACACAAACACTCACACAGTACTTAATAGGTAGGACAGAATAGATAGCGTGTTGGTTTCATCTGCGGCCATCAGAGACACCCTGATAATTAACAGCACCTCTCAGCTTTGATTCAAAGCAACACTGGGTTAAATGTGTCCCATCTCTCCAACACACTTCATGCTCCTGGCATATCAATCATTCATCTTAATAAGTTTGTAGGCTCCTGGGTTTTACGTGCCCATAGCAATAAATATGCAGTTTGACCCCTTGAAAGGCAATTTATCCTTATTAGATTTATTCCAGAAATAAACCATTGTGTTTAAAATGGGACTGATGGACAATGAGACTTTTTTTCTTCAAGTTTTGCTTTATATTTGTCAGTTTTCTTTTATTCTATTGATTGTAATGGTCAGCAGTCCCACACTGGCCATTTTACTGACATTTTCTAAGCTTCAAAAGCTCTGCGATGCGGCATGTTTTTAATTTGTGCTACAGGAGGTGAAATATGAGCCGTTATCAGACCTTAAACAACACACCCTCGAGTCTTTCAGCCAATCATGTTAATCATGTTATGGCCCGCAAAAAAAAGTGTTTACTGCCTGGGCGCAGCAGCCTTTAATCTCTTGGCCAGAGAGTTGAGGTCCCTGGCGCCATTAAAAAATAATTTGAAATTCTTTCGTTTTTAAAATAAAATGTGAATATTTATAATTAGAGCATATTTGTTTTCTCTATCATAAAAAACCCCCTACACTATTTGGATCAACTCAGTGCGGCTCGCCACGGTTTGGGGGGTTTCCATTACCTGGCACCAGGTACTCTCTTAGTACCTGTTCGCCAGGTGTTCCAAGCAATCAGAGCAGGTACTAAAATGTGACGTCATCAGGCTGCATGCCACCGACTGGTTGGACAGTAGCCTCACTCGATGAGTCATGAGAGCTTCTCCTTCACGAAAATTAAACCGCAATTTTTTAGGCCCGACAACAAGCGAAATAGCCACAAAAAACAACGCGGTGTTCATCTGAGTCTAACGAAAAGCCACAGAGCGAGCAGCAGGGATATTCTTGCCTCGTTCACCTTTTTTGTAGTGTTCGTGTCGGGGGGGTGCATTGCTTTCACAACAGCCACGCAGGTTAGGTATCAGTGGATTGTAATGAAAAAGTAATCGATCAGTGGCGAGTCAATCCGATTAGGCAGTAGTAGAAAAGGGGCTTTTGTTTCCAGTGAATAATTATATGTTAATGTAAATTGTTGTGTTATTTGGATACTAAAAATTAGCACTTTAGTCCCCCAAGCAGCATACTTAAACTGAAAGCCATAGACAAAGAACAGCTGATTATATTTCAAATATGTGAAATAAAAGGCAAATAAAGAAACACATACTGACCTTCGTTAATATCTGAAGCAGAAAACGTAGGCAATATTCCTAATTATCACACATAATGTTCATTTTACAATTTGGATGTTACACAGTAAGATTAATATTGTACTGAGAGAAAATGTTATATCTTCAAGGGTAAGAGCTGTTTTTTGCGAAACATTATTAAAGCCTGTGGATCAAAAGACGTTCATATTCTGGAACATATTTGTCATTTAAAAGAAATTACACCGCATCTCCAATAGCTAGAGGATTAAAAGGGAAAATTAGAAGTAAAATTGTGCAGCTGGATAGTGTATTGGTAAGACTACACACCTTCGGAGCGGGAGTCACAAGTTTGATTCCCACCCGGTATCTAGTAAGGGTCCTGGCTAGACCCCCCGTGCAAAGCAAAAAAAAAAAAAAAAAAAAAAAAAACAAGCCCTGCAGCCTGTCCGCAGCTCGGACACAAGAATTTCATTACGTGTTGTACTCTGTATAATGACAAATAAAGGTTGCTTGTTGTGAAAATTAACTCTTAGTTGTGCCATAACTCAATGCTTTATGCATGAATGTGAAATTAACTTGCAAATCTGTCATAAACTTTTATAATTTACTTTTTCATTTCCTTCTACCAGAGTGAATAATAAACTGTTTACACAATGCTTGCTGAATTTTGCTTGAAATTATATTAATTCAAGCTCACACACACAAAGTCAGTAACGGGTTTAATGTAAATATACCTCCAAATGTTAAATGTGGTGGAGGGGAAACCAGAGGATATCTGCAAAAGATGGAAATAGCCTGTGTGGATCATATGACTAGAGAGCAGGTCAAGTGTTCATTTACCAGTGTAATCTCTGGAAAAAGAGATTAGCAGTGTGTTTGTGTGCGAGTGTCTGTGTGTACGTGTGGGTAGGAAGTTGAGGGAGTGGGTGTCTCTGCTCTAGATTGGCAGCAAGAGTATGATTATGACACACAAAGGATGTGAACATAAGAGAAGGCCACAATGTGTCTAAACTTAACACACAACAACTGACTTGTGGTCTTTTTAAATGAATTATAAAAATCACATGGCTTGTTTTAGAGAAGATGCAGTCAATGAAAGATAAATGTGAAGATGTGAAGATGTCAGACAGCAGATTGTCAGTAAGTGTTGTTACGTTTTGGTGTTGTCGGTGTGTTGCTTTTGTGTGACTGTCATGTGTTTCCTGTTTTACTTTGAAAGTCTGTGTTATTTTAGTGTGTTCAGTTTACGTTTCCTTGTCTCGTCAGGTCTAATTTGCCCCAGCTGTGTTTCCCTCCTGTGGTCCATTCCCTAATTGCTCCTTCTATGTATTTAAGCCCTGTGTTTCTGTATGTCATGGTCGCGATCTTCCCCCCCGTTGTAAATAGTTTGACGTCTGGTGTTTGGTGATGTAAATAAATGTGGTATTTTGCTTTAAATCTCGTTTTGGGATTATTTTTATTTTCCTTATTTTTATTTTCCTGCGTTGCACCCCGGTTGCCTAGGCCGGGGTGTAACATATGGGGGCTCGTCCGGGATCGCTGGAGGGTCCGAAGGAGGGACAGCTTCGGCCTTCTGTCTTCGCTGGAGGGTCCGAGGACCGCTTCAGCCTCCGTCTGTCTTCGCTGGAGGGTCCGTGGGACCGCCCCAGCCTTTGTCGTCGCTGGAGGGTCCGTGGGACCGCTCCAGCCTTCATCCGCCTTCGCTGGAGGGTCCGAGGGACCGCTCCAGCCTTCGTCGTTTGCTGGAGGGTCAGTGGGACCGCTCCAGCCTCCATCAGCTTCGTCTGCCTTCGCTTCAGCCTTCGTTTGTCTTCGCTGGAGGGTCCGTGGGACCGCTCCAGCCTTCGTCTGCCTTCGCTGGAGGGTCCGAGGGACCGCTCCAGCCTTCGTCGTCTGCTGGAGGGTCAGTGGGACCGCGCCAGCCTCCACCAGCCTTCATCCGCTTTTGATCAAACATTTTCACTTGGGGTTACATGTTTGATTTTTGGGTGGGGGGAACTGTTACGTTTTGGTGTTGTCGGTGTGTTGCTTTTGTGTGACTGTCATGTGTTTCCTGTTTTACTTTGAAAGTCTGTGTTATTTTAGTGTGTTCAGTTTACGTTTCCTTGTCTCGTCAGGTCTAATTTGCCCCAGCTGTGTTTCCCTCCTGTGGTCCATTCCCTAATTGCTCCTTCTATGTATTTAAGCCCTGTGTTTCTGTATGTCATGGTCGCGATCTTCCCCCCCGTTGTAAATAGTTTGACGTCTGGTGTTTGGTGATGTAAATAAATGTGGTATTTTGCTTTAAATCTCGTTTTGGGATTATTTTTATTTTCCTTATTTTTATTTTCCTGCGTTGCACCCCGGTTGCCTAGGCCGGGGTGTAACAGTGTGTACACACATTTTCCCCAAATCCTTGGATGTTTTGCCCTTTTTTTAAGGTTTATATTCACATGCACAGTTTGAGCAAATGAGCATGGTAGTGCATGCACAGGTTTTTTTTATTATTATGGAAATTTCCAGATGGAGTGCAGCTCTTCATGTGTGATAAACTCTCTCACTGGGACTTAGGTAGGCATGCTTCAGCATCAACACGACAACGTGAATCCAAATTCCTCTTGCCATCACTGTTAATAAAAAAAAACAATCAAACAGCTGCGAAATACAAGAACAATGAGAAGTATAAAAAGAATGGTTTCTGGTTAATTTGACTAGTAAACAAACAAACAAAAACAAACAACATACCTAATAGACAGTGTCTCATATAAAATAATCATTGGTTTTTTTGTGGGGGTTTTTTGTTTGTTTTTTACGGTTGTTGTTTTTCGTAATATCTTTGCCTAATAAGTACAGAATATTTCAAGCCTGCCGCCCTCTGAGAACTGATCAAATTAATCATAGCTAAAGTAGGAAGCTACTTTTTGTACTGAACTTTTCACCTCTCTGCTGATGCTACAATAGTGGAACAATCAAAACTCTCATGTGGCCTTTTAGCCGATTAATTGCTGCACAATCTGTCATCACAAATTAAAATGTTATTTTTCTATGTAATTTCTCTATAACAATGGGGAAAACACTGACACACATCTGAGTTCTCATAAGCCTATAAGTGGGCTTGTTTCACAGTCTGCAGTAATGTTTGTTTTTAACATTATCAATCAAATACTGGACTACATGTTAAGCTGATGTGTAAGTCAGTTCTCTCTCTCAGCTGGGATATGACAGCCTCCCTCTATTCTCGAGGGGAATAAGCAGATTGGAACTAGTTGATGGGATGAGGATCATCATCATCAGAAAATTATCAGCATGCCTTGTTTGTAGGGTTCTCATAATACAAGAAATCCAAGCTCAATACTGATACCCAGGAAATTATTCAATGCTTAATACGATTTTTGATATCACAGGGGCAAAAAAAAAATATTTTTTTAAATTGACATTACCAGTGGGTAGCACTGATAGCATTTTTGCCTAGCTCATTTGTTTTTGGCCACAGCCATCAGGCACTGCTTAATGATAACTTGACAGTTAATGTGGTTATTGGATAAAGATACTTTCAGCTGTTCACTTACTTCTACAGGACCTTCCATAGCAATTTGTATCTGTATGTTTGATTTGGCAAAGATTTTATACCAGATGTTCTTACTGATGCAAACATCCCAGTTATCTGGGCTTGGGACCAACACCATAACTAGGAGAACACTGGCTTGTGGTTAACACTTATGATAACTGATACTTCAGTGTTGTTGGAACACAGCATTACTGACCTCCCCTAAATTCCTCCTAAAGTGTTGTTTCATGTTGTGAAAACTACTTAATCTGCTAATGAGGGAAGAGGCTGTGTGCTTCCCTGTGTGCAGGTGGAGGAGGTAAAAACAGCATTATTGGTATCATTACTGAGAAAAAAGGAATATCTAATCCAATAGTCATTTTTGGTATTATTGATTAGTATGTGAGAATTATAAAAATAATTTTTTAAAAGCCTTAGTTTCAAAGGTGTTGTTGAAAAAAGAATTCCACGGCACTAATTAGGGAGCCTGAATTAGTGGGTAAAATTAATGTAGTAAAAACGAACATCCTCTCATCAACATACAGCATGCACAGTGCTCTGACAGCTGCAGGAAACGTTAGGAATCTCTAGAGCCCATTTATACAGAGCTAGGGTCCAAGAAATCCCAAAATGAGCCTTTATTCTGCAGAGTTATTTCATTTCCTGATACTGATATTCTGACAGTGGAAATTCCCAGTGAATACCTGATTCAAAGAATTTTAGATGCAATACTGATTGCTCTAATTGCAACACCACCGACAAGTGAACTTAATAAACGTGATACTTTTGTTACATGAAATACTAGAAAACCTTGGGTCCTGACATTGATGTGGGTGCCACCTATGTGTTGCTGTAGACCAAGCATATCTGCCATGGTAGTATCTCTGCAACCTCAGCACTGGCCTCATTAAGTGGGACAATGCCCCCGCCCAATCACACAAGTGCTCTGGAATACAACAGAGACCCAAGGCTTTGACCCAGCTCCTGAACTCCCCAGATCCCAATCCAATCAAAAAAGCTCGATCCACAGAGACGCTGTCCTGCAACCCACAGGACAGGACATCCCACTGGATGTTCTGTCAACAACCTGGTGCCAGACACCACGGCACACTCCCAGAGTTCCCATGGCCATGCCCCAAATGGTCGATCAAAGGACAATCTAGAAAATATTTGGGGCGTGATGTTATGGCTGTTCAGTGGTGTATAGAGTGGCTATGCCCACTCTCAGAAAGACATTATGTACTGTCGTGGATTTTACATGTTTGCATCACATACAGTTTATTTGGATAAGCCATGTTTTCTCACTTGAAACAAGGAACCCTGTATTTCCGATTCTAGATTAGGCAGATAGGAATTAGCCAGTGTAAAATAGGTAAAATGATCCTTGCAGCATGACACACATCATATCCCCAATCCCCCTAAATCAGAAAGCATATCAAGCCCATGATGGCTGCCAATTTGAAACTCTGCAGCTTTGAAACTGTATAAGAGGTATGGCATTGTTAAAACTTAGAGAATATTTTGATGACATACAAATTCCACCTGTAATCTGTTGGTGTGCTCAGGATTATGAGCCAAGGTGTAAAAATGTAAAAGTTGAAAATGGAGAAGATAAAAGATTCACATCATTCACACTAAAATTATAATAGAAAAATATAAGTTAGAGAAATAACTCCGATGGGTACCTTATGACAATTATTTTACTCCAAATACTTTGGACAAAAGCATCAAACAATGGATACCAAACCGAATAACAGCACTGTGTAACGTAATAAGACAACCAGTACCCTTTAAGATACGTACAAGAGATTTTTATAAGTGGGATGTAAAGCGTCCCGCTTACAAAAGTTTTGAGAAAAAAATGGCATAATTACAACCATATTAGAAGTCTACAATTCAAGTAATATTGGGCAATATCTACATTACATCAAGAGTTAGTGGAAAAGAAAAGGAATGCAGCACTTCATGTTGAATAGAAATGGGAAAAAGAAATGGGCATGAATATTTCTGAATAGTTGCACATATGGCAAAAACAACAATCTACTACATCATCAGGTAGTTGGAGAAAACCGTGTTGGGAAAACACATCAGTAACACAACCATGCTGGAGCGGTAAATGTAAATTTTTTGGTTATTATCAACATTCTGGGTTACGATATCCTATGGTCACATATGGTGTTGTGGTTAGGTAAGATAGCAAAATACTGTGCCAAGAGAAGACACATATTTGTTTAAAATGTTATCAGCCTGTAAATGGCTGAAAGTAGCGAGTGAAATATATGTTATGGAGTAATTGACTCATAAGGTACCACTTCATGAGGAACTGTGTTGAGAGAAACGGAAGAAATGGACCATGTTCACATGATAATGACAAGGTGAAGGCTGAAATACTGATGTCACAGAAACAGACTGCAGAGACAAAGTAAATCAGACTGTTCGTGGGGTGATGTGGGGATTTTCATTGGTTTGTTTTGTTACTCTCCGTTCTTTTGTGTATATCTGAAAGAGAAATGAAGTGTTAACAAAAACATGGCTGCCAAGTGGAAAGACTTGAGGGACTCAGTCATGTGCAGATTATTGAGAATCCACTCAATGAAGCACTTCCATTACCATTTCCTAAAGTAACAGCTATGTATATGACCAATAACTGTCCACTGGGCACAGCCACTCTGTCAACATCCTTTCCCTTATCCCTTTATTCCTCCGTCTGAATGACTTAAAGAAGCTAAGTTGATATGTGAGCTCTCTCATCCTCATGTTCGCATACAGTTACTACAGCCAATCAGCCTTCCACATACAAACCAAGCTCACAATATGAATAAATTAGTGTGTCATGCTTAACCTCTGAGCTTATTATAAAACACATCACATGTCTGCCACTTAAAATTATCATAATAAGGATTTTAACAGCTAGCTTCACAGCCTCATTTCTCAGTAGGTTCCCGATTTCGCACATAAAGATTTGACAGCTTTAAAAGGAAATCGTTGCAAGCCAGATGTATCGGCAGACGTGACTGACGCTGACATGGTAAGAGCGCGTCTAAATCTGCTTAGCCCTCAGCTGCTCAAATGTATAGCAATCAAAACCTCAGAGACACCCAATTTGCATGCCACACCTTCTTAAAAGAGACACTGTCACTCTCACAAAACCATACATGAAATTGTATATATTAATATGTACATAAAAAGATTTGTCAAAAATCACAAGAAATATTACATTAGTGTGGAACTTTTAGGGTCCTCTTGTGGCCTAAACCCCCAAAAAGGAACCACAGCGGTAACTGTTCGCAACACAAACTTTGTAATGTAGTGTTTTACTCAACCTTTTTCAGAAGAATTATAGTATTTCAGAAATACTTAATTTTATTATTACTTCTGTTTGTACTTGTTTAAAATGTCTCTTGCCACACTGTGGTCCTCAGATTGGTCAAAGACCCCTGAGTACCACTGCTTGAGTAAAAATCATGATAATACATTATTAACATACATTTTATTTACTTTCCAGGAGCTTGTGATCCATTAAATTTGTCTGTAGAACTCTTCCAAATTCAGAGATGCCATGCTGAGAACAGGTGTATATATAGCTCAAAAACCATATGCCAGCATTGTATTTATAGACCCAGTGAATCAATATTAATAGAGCAGGAAAAAAAACCATTTTATTGTCCGATTAAACATCTTGTGGCCGTCAGATTAAATTTGTGAGCTTTCGGAGGGCCTCAAACCCCTGTTTGGGGAACCACTAGCCTGTGGATTAAGTAGTTTTAAACAAACTGTGCTAGATTGTGCTGCTCCACGATAAACTGAATGCAAACTGGAGCAGAAAGCCTCTGTCACTAATGTAGAAGAATGAGTCTCTACCTACGGCTTATGACACAAATCAATGAGCATTACCAAATAAGTGACACAGCAGCAAAACTCTGCAAGTGAAACATTCATAATCCATAAGTAAATGAGTCATTTTGAGGAAGCTTGCATACAGGTGGGGAGGAATTGCACACACACGCACACACACACACACAAGTACACACATACAAATACACAGAAACACATGCACATGCACATGCACATCTACAAAGCTGCTAACCGCCAAACCCCAGAGTGAAAAATGCTAATATGTCCTCTTACAGTATTTCTTCTTATAGTAACAACTGGCTGCTCTGTTTCTGTCAGCAGCAAACAGGAGCTTTCTCTCAAGGAAACTCTTCACTTATCATAGTATTCCTGCATCCATGCAGTGTGTCTACACTCTCACTTGCTGAAAGCTTTTCTCCAATCTTGTATCTATCTGTTGCCCCACATACATCCCTGCCACTTCTATTTTTCTGTCAGAGGATCAGATTAAGAGACATGAGTGTCAGCGAGTATGTGTGACTTGCAGACTTACCTGTGCTTTCTGCTCTGGGTGAACTCCTGCTGCTCCATCTTTTCCCAGATGTTTTCCTCCAAGTGTCTTTTTCTGTTGCTTTCCTTTTCACCTGCTTTGCACCTGCCTCTCTCTCCTCGCAGCACCTGTAGGAGTATGCATTTAGACCAAGTCCCCGCGTGAGTGCAAGCCCGAGCAGGTTATCAGTGCTTCTGTGTCTGTGAGTGTATTTGGCAGCTTTGGATGTCTGCACACTCCCCTCGAGGACTTCACAACGTGACAGTAAGTGTATGTGATATCCCCAATTTTCCAAAAATCTCTCTTTGAAACTGTTCGACTTCTCCTCTCACTTCTCTCCTTCTCCTGTTCTGCATGTGTCACAGTCAACGCATTCGCGAGTGGTCATGAAGGTGAAGACAGGACATCAAAGTGGGACAGGAAAGGAAAGTGAAGGAGAAGGAGGGTGAAAGAAGACGAGAGGTGTGGGAGCCCCTGGATGAGCAGCAAGCCTGTGTGTGTGTGTGTGTTTGTGCGAGTGTGTGCATATGTGCATAAACCCACTGTGTTTAGCTCTCTGTCTATATCCCTCAGGCTTCCCGCTGTTCAGATGAGAAGAAAAGCAAAAGAGGAGGGGGGAGAGTGATAAAATGCCTCTTCAGTGAAAGGGGCACAGACGCCGGTAACACTTCAGCAGAAGAGACGGTGACGCTTCCCCGCCGTCTTTTCCTTCCTCCCCCCCTCCGCCTCCTCGTTCTGTTTTTCCCTCTCCCTGCTCAGGAGTGAGAAACATGACAGATCCACGGGAAGTTAGTAAATCTCACAGACTTATAAGGTAGGGTCCTGTGCACGCATCTGCATCTTTGAAGCAAAAGTTTTTCCCTCCTCCGGTCCAGTTATCAATTCCCTCAGAGATGGTACTCCACAGTAAGGGATCCCCCTCCCCAGTGATGATGACTCTCCTCAGGTCCTGTGCGATCAGAAAAGGTGAGGAAAGAAGGATAAGATTTGTGTTGGCTTGCCTCCCCCCCTCGCCCCCTTTGCCATATGGATGAGAGGTGATCCAGATGTTGGCTGATGGGAGCGTCTGGAACACGGAGAGAACAGCGGGGCAGATGGCAGGTCTGTGGGGTCGGGCCGGCTGTGCACTAGCAGGTCCTCATCCTGTTGCACTGATTTTTTTTTCCCACCAGAGTTTCTCTCTCTCTCTTTCTCTCTCTCAGCGTTGTGCTGCCGCTCATCTGCCTTTGCTGCCACACCAGTAATCCTGCTTTCCATTTCCTCTATAACTCCATCTTTTCTGTATCTCTCTCTCTATCTCTTCTCACTCCATCACAGGAGGGGCTGCCTGTGAGTCCTGATAATAATGGTGTGAGGATTTAGCCTGCCTCCCTTCCTCTCCTCCCTCTCGCTCACTTCAGACCAACCCCTCCTCCTCTCCCAGCCCACTTTTGCTCCCGTTTTCTCGGTATTATTCACCTTCATCCTGTCACATATCCTGTCGTCTTTTCCCTAATCACCTCAGTGTATAGCTCAGTCACTTCACTCCCTCCTTTGCCTTCCCCCCCCTGTTTTCCCTTCCACCATCAACAGGTCCAAAATGAATCCCATCAGAGTTTTGTTTTCCTGGTCAGGAGCCCAGAGCCTGTGCCTGTTGTTTATCAGTGGGAATACAGTTTTAAAATGTCAATAAGCCAACAGACCACCATACAAGCCCGCAGCTTTTAAGCAAGCATATAAAGTGTTGAAGCAAATACTCCAGTAAAGGGACTGTACACCTATTTTAGATTTGTTCAGTTTAATTACCAGCCGTACTGCTCAGGTGGTGAAAATAATTGAAAGAGGGTTTTTTTTTTTAACTGTCTGGAGTCCTGCAAATTTAAATGAATGCAAATATTCCAAGTAGCAGAGAAAGCAAATCTTTGCTTTGTAATATAGTCTGTGTCTGTGTATAATCAACTCATGAACCAGCTGTACAGGCATTAGCTCGAAACATATGGACACACTGTAGGTGGCTGAAGTGTTTTTGATATCAGAACCCACCAGGGAATCCAGCTTTGTCTTCCAGTATCTCGCTTTTTGTGTTCCTATCTCATTATGTTCATGAAGTAAATTCACGGAGCTGCAGAGTAAGGATTTGTTTTCTAGTTTTCTTAGCTTTCAAACCCGCCTTAATGAACGATGCTATCGGTTTGGGGCTTTTCCTTTCATAACTATCCCAAATGTGTGGAGCAGCTCCTCGTTATCAATATTAACTGAATAAAAGAAGTGGCCAAGAAAAACATTTGGATATCATTTTTCTACTTGTTCCCAGATAAATGTTTTTATATAACTTTAAATATATATCTATGAATTCAACTACATAAATATGTTTGCTTAGTATTGCAAACGCATTGCATATACAGACACGCTGCTGTTGGAAAATGTGCAAACCATTAAAAGGCTCCAAAATCTGACAAGTGCACACCTGAGTAAAAATTGTTTTGCTACTATTGCTCAGTTTGAGTTGGCTGTCAAAGCTGCCTTTCTGTCAGATTTTCCCTCAGTTTACTTTCCTGTCCCACTTTTATGTTCTGTCTTCACCTTTATAACCACTGTCAGGTGGAATTACAGGCAAGGTGTCATTCGGCGTCCGTGCAGTGACGGACCTGCTGCAGCAATGTTGAACATTTAGAGATGGATGGAAGATTGCTGATTTTTGTTTTTCATTGTCACATGTTTTTTTATTTTCACTCTGACTTGCTTGTTAGGTTTAGAAAGGTTGGATTTTGGATTAAAATATGTCCCCTGCACCTGTAGTTTACCCAGTGGGCTTAAATGTTGTGTTAGGAAGTTCTTTATTATCACATATATGTGATGTGTTGAGAGTGCATCATGCACAGATGCCAAAGGACACCTTCTGTTAGTAATTTAGAGATGCCAAAAAAAGGCTATATTTGATACCTTGGGAATAATAACGCACGGGCTGGATATCGCTTCAACTAATTACTGGCATGTATTTTTAGTTTCTCCCCAAAACTCTTAGCATTCACTTGTGTCTGTAATGCTCTCAGTAGTTTATGCATTTGTTGCTCTGTTTTTTACCACCACATCTTGAAACTTCAATTAATAGATGGATGTCTGATCATTTTTGATCCACATCAAACACAAAAGCCAGTAAAAATAAAAGAGGCGCACCAAATGGGACAATGGACCTGGAAGTGCTACACCCATACAAATATGGTTTTCAGGATTATTTGCTGTGCGTCTCATTCACAGACTAAAGAGCATGCTACAAAGGCAATCATCTGCCTGCAATTAGACTGAAAAGCAGGAGAGAAAAGAGAAAAAAAATCAATCCATCATAATTCTCAGACCTTTCGTTCTGCTAGAGGAAAACATTTTAAGTTATGTTGAATGGAATCATGTTGACACGCATAAGTGTGTATCGCTGTGCCAAGAGGAGAAAGTAGTGAATAATGCTGAGGGCCGGAGAGATAGAGGGAAAACAGTCTGATTGCCTCTTACGTCTCTTCCCTTCTTCATGGCTTACTTTTGACATTACTTCAGCAGAGGAAGGAGAAACAATTTCACTGTGCCCCCCTCCCTTCTCTCACTCACGCTGTGGGACAGGCGTTTCATAGTTTTACAGAGTGCCGTCTTCTGCAGGTTACCATCACTTCTAATAAAAGCCGTTTTCTTCTTTTTCCTCACTCGGCAGCTTGGTCAGGTGACAAGCCTTTCGACTCTGCTCTATAAATACAGACAAGTGTTAAAATAGAGTGCTTCAGATGTAAGACGGGTGACAGAGGTGTTTATATCTGTGCGGGATGTGTGTAGAGGATACAGCAATACCTCTGGTAAATGGAAAGAGACAATAGCTGACAGATGTTTTAAAGGATAGTCTGTCTGTGAGCAGCTGGACAGTGTGTAAACCAGCCAGTTGGGAACATATGTTCTCTGGACAGCAGCTTGATCAGGCCCTCAGATTAACTCAGATTGATTCAGTGAGTAACAAAATTGTGTTTACTGAAAGAGAAAAGCTTGCTGGCTGACAAGCAAATAATTAATTCTACTATTTTGTGTGTTGCCACGGAGGATTTATGTTATATGCAGTTTGTTCTAATACAGTACTCATTCTCAGGGATTGTCAACAGACCGATTATATAGACTCTTTAGTAACAGATTAATTCATTGCGGTACTTTTAACTGCTCTGTTATTTCCCAAGCGTTCGTCACAGTGGATGGATTCACATTTTTGATTTGGCACATTTTTTTATGCTGGATGCCCTTCCTGATGCAAACCTCCCACTTATCCGGGATTGGGAATGGCATGAATACACTAGTTTGCTCATCAAATGAACATAGATCATTTAAAGCTCTATATCTGTCAGAAGATTGTGTTTTGTGTACTCGGAAAGGGCCTTTAACCAAGTCCCCTTGGGGTGTCCTGTGGGGCGTTCTGTGGGAGAATGGGGGTACTTGGCCCATTGTTTGAAGCTGTTCTCTCCCTGTATGGTGACAGCTTAGTTCGCATCACCAGCAGTAACTCAAACTTGGTCCCGGTAGGAGTTGGACTCTGCCGGGGATGCCCTTTGTCACAGATTCTCCTCATAATTTTTATGGACACAGTTTCTACATGTAGCCAAGAGACAGAGGGGTCTCCGCTATGGTGGCGTGAGGATCACCTCTGCTTTTTGGCTTTACCAGAAGGCGACTTCCCCCTATCACTCCTGTGGTTTCCAGTCGAGTATGAAGTGATAGCAATCAAAATTAGCCTCTCCAAGTCTCTCAGCCAGAAAAAGGTGGAGTGCCCACTTTGGAGTGGGGATGAGCTTTTACCCCAAGTGGAGGAGTTTAGGTATCTTGTGGTCATGAGTGAGCGGAGTTGAAATTGGAGACTGACAGATGGATTGGTGTGGTATCAACAGTGATGAGGATGTTGAGTGAAGCGTCAACCTCTGAGCAGTGGGTACTGACAGAAGGAGAAAAAAATGTGGCTATAAGTGGTGAAAATAAGCTGCCATCTTTAGGTACTGTTATTATTTTTATTATTATTGATCTCATGAGCCAAATAAAGACGGTTTACATATTTTTTCATCATAATTAATAAAACTATTTCAATCTGATTTAAACCTTGCAAGAACTTTATTGTCAGGTAGGTTGTTTTTTTGTTGTTTTTACAACAGTGGTTTGTCACAAATTTACCAATGGGATTGATATAGGGTGACATGGTGATGCAGTTAACACCGTGACGTCAGACTGTTGTTTTCAAATCCAGGCTGGGGCCTTTCTTTGTCAAATCTGCACATTCTCGCCTTATCTGAATAGGTTCTCTGTGGTTTTTACCCCCATACTGCAAAAACATGGTTGTTAGGTTAGTTGGTGATTCCAAATTGGCCATAGGTGTGAATGTGCATCAGACTGGCAACCTGCCCAGGATGTACCCCATCTCTTTCCCTATGATAACTAGAAGAGTCCCCCCTGCAAGCCTGACTTGGATAAGCAGAAGAAAATAGATGGAGGGGTTGGCATATCAGAAGGCCATATGCAATATAATTTGTTATATAATTTTAAAGGCTCATTGAACAGTTTCACTGTCTGTTGGTTTTCAGCAAGTTCCAGGAGAATCCATACCATTATGAAAATGTCTTTACCCGTAGTTGTCATCATGTTGAAAGAAAACTAGAAAACAATGAAGCACCTTGGACAGCGCTCTGAAAAAAAGACCTGAAAAAAGGCAACAATCCCAAGGTCTCTGCAGATTTGGTGAATCAGCGTCTTCACTGAAAATTCTCTTTTTGTGCTGGAGGCCAAACAGTTTTGGGGGTTAGTTGTGCAACTTGTTTTTCAATGACGCTCTATAAAAAGCAGAACAGATATTTAGTTATAGAGCCAAGCCTGTGAGTCACTTGATGCACTCAACTCAAGCTGTGGAGCTACTCTCATAAATGACACACTCTACTATCTGCAGCACATATCCACTGTACATGTGGACTATCCACCCAGACCATCATGTACACCTTCTCATGATAAGTGGATCCTGAAACACCATCAAAATGCTGAAAGTATTGCACTGGCTTAAGAAACAGCCGAGCAGATAATAGTGAAGCATTCTCTGCCAGTAGAGCTGACCATCTACTAATCAAAAGGTCTGTGTTTTGGACGCCCATGTTTAAGTGTCCTTCGGCAAGACAGTGAACCCCAGGTTATCCCTGATTCTTCTATGCGAGTGTGTGCATCATAGTTATAAAGCACTCAAAGGCATCGTATAAAGAACTGCGTGGCTTGGTGAACATGAATTCTGGTTAAAAGTACATTGGGTGCTCAGTTAGAATAAAAAGGAATTATATAATTTCCAGTCCATTCACCACTTAACTCTAAAAGCTAATAAGTGTACTTCCAAAAAATGTGTTTCCCTGCGAAAATAAAAAAGCAACTTTGTGAATAAAGCATCAATAATGTGTTCTTTAGTTTTTTCTTATATGGAATAAATAAAACACTATAAAACACTAGCATCTGACTAATGCATGCTGATTGGCTGGTTAAGGATTTAAAACGAGGAAGGACTTTTTTCAGTGGCACCCATTTATATACAATAACTAAATTAATATAAGCGTAGTTAAATCAAAACAGAAACATCTATGTTTAGGAAAACAGATCATTGCCATCAGGAGCTCAAAGTTGTATGCTGTTGTTGTGACGACCCTCATACTTGCAAAGAGGTATTCTACTATTCTACTACAAACAAAACTCCTAAAAAAATCCTTCTAAGAGTAGAACTGTATCTATGACGGCCCCTCCCTGAGCCTGGTTCTGCCGGAGGTTTCTTTCTGTTAAACAGGAGTTTTTCCTTACCACTGTTGCCAAATGCTTACTCATAGTGATGTCCTCTGATTGTTGGGGTTTTCTCAGTATTATCAAAGGGTCTTTACTTGACAATATAAAGCACCTTCAGCCAACTGTTGTTGTGATTTGGTGCTATTTAAATGTAACTGAACTGGATTGAATATATAATAATAAGACGACACTGCCAGCACTGCCGGCAGCACATGTAGCAGAGTATAGATCTGCAAATGGGATGTGGCATCAAGCAGTTTCTTTTTTACCTCTAATGTCATTTGGGGTCTAATGTAACTACCGAGCTAATTTCCTGCATCTTTATAAGGCAGATATAAGCATTCAAAAGGCACAATTTAGGTGGCCAAGTCTTTGTCAGGTTAATTTAAGCACCGGTCCTTTTGAGTATTTGAACAAATGACTAATGCGACATAACATTTGCTGTATTCTGCCGATACCGCTCATTGCTCTCCCCACTTCTCTGTCTGCTTAACATTAATCAGCTCCACCTCCATAAGCATCCTCGTCCATTCTTGGGAGAAAGACATCTGTTATCATCACTCAATCTCTTTCTTACTGTATGTAGGATTGCATCCATGCTTCAGGGTGTGATTAGGTCAACGCCAAGACACCCACTACTAACTGTTCTGCTGTGTGCTATTCTCATATCAATAATCTTTTCAGGCTTAACATTGTATTAAAGACAGAAATACCTTTACAAATTGAGTACAACCTCAAGCGTAGGAGCTTATGCTCTAAAAACTTGAAAAAGCTCAGCGAAGTGTTTTATAATAATAACAAGCCTACAGTAATACAACACCACAGACATGTGCGTAAATAAAAAAACAAACCTAAATATACTTTAAAATGACTTAAAATGGAGGAAAAATTAAGAACTACAATAATACTCCACCAGCTAAACTTGAGCCACTCTCGACTCTAAGCCTCGAAACCAGATAATATTATCCATATAAATTTAAATGGTAAATGGCCTGTATTTGAATAGCGCTTTACTTAGTCCCTAGGGACCCCAAAGCGCTTTACACTACATTCAGTCATCCACCCAAATTTAGATAAATACTTCACAAGGATGAAACGGCTTGCGCAAAATAAATGGCAGGAGTTAGAATAACTGTTTAAAGACTGAAACACAAGTAACCTTCAGAGATGTTTTAGCTAAAAGTGGACTAAGCAAAAATACCAATATGATTAAAAAACACCGCTCCGAGAGAATGAAAATAGAGCCTTTGCCATTGAGACTGCTGCATATACTTTGTACTGATAATGTTGTTAGAAGTGATCTAAATCTTTAATTTAATTTGCTTTACTGGAGGAAGTAATATCCGGGTCACAGTGTCAGTTGCCAGCATCTCTGTGTTCCACTGAGACACAAAGCTGTGTCGTCTGCATAGCAATTAGATGCAATTTTACGTTTACAAATGATCATGCTTACAAATTATGCGCCCTGAAGGAAAAATGCAAAATTAAAAGAAAGCAACCCAAAAAGAGCCCTGTAGAACAAAGACATAACAGGACGAGCAGAGCAAGAGAAGAACTCACATGTCAAAATGCTTTTAACAGAAACGTCTCCACTAGAAGTTAAAGTCTGTGTGGTCAGCCAGTTGTTTTGTAGATTGTAAGCAGCAGTGGCATTAAACTGAATGATTAAGCAGCAATCAGAAGATCTCTGGAAACGTTAATGAGAGCAGTTTCAGGAGTGTGGAGAGGCTTCTGAGTGGAATTTATCAAGTTAGTGATTTTTATTCATAACATGACATTGCATGCTCAAACATTTCAGAAATGAGTATCACATCTGAAATGAAACTGCAGCAAGAAAAGGAAAACTTCGCTTCCAAGTAGTTGCAAATTACTCAGATCCAAAGGCTAGTTTCCTTTTAGTTGGGTTTTAGGTTAAGCTTATTTTCCTCCTTTGCTGTAAGTTTATTTTGTCTCTCTTTCACACACTTAGGAGCTATAGATTGCACTGTAAAAAAAAAATCCTAAAAAAAACAGTTCTATTCCAGCAGCTGGGGCGGCAAAATAATACCAGAAAATAACTTTCTCATAAAAATACGGTTATTTTCAGTAATGACAATACAGTTTGTTGCCTTAATTTTACATGGGATTTTGCCTTTTCCAAGTGCTTTTAAACATTTTAATGTGATTAAACAATGAAATTACCTATAAACAAGGTCAACGAATGTGGCAATATGAATAATAATACTTAAATGTACAGAAATATACAGTTAACAGTTGGTTTAAATAATACAGTTTTTCCTCGATTGCTTAAACACTGTAACCAGGCCTCTAAACTAAAATTTCAAAACCGTAACGCTATTGTTCAAAAAGCTCACCCATTTCCCTGAACTATAAACACTATTCCCTGCTTTGACACATGACTCAAATTTGGTGAACTGTTACTGCAAAACTCTACACACAAATCCCTACATTTTACAGTGCTTACACCATGTAGTCATTTAGAAAGCACTAGCATGCAATAATGTTAACTTACAGTTTTTTCTGAATGCTCAAACCCTAACTGTGATTCCTGTAGCACAATCTCTAAAACTATTCAGACTTATAGCAAAACCACTCACTGAGTTTGCAAAACTAAAAGCACAAAAACTGCTTTGCACTCAGTTTGCAATTTTGTAACACACACTTTGCAAAACTGTAGGCACAATTCACTGCACAACACTCAATTACCAAATTTCCAACACACTCCTAGCAAAAGTATACACATGTATGGCTATTATTAACACTAATTTGCCAACTGTCTGGCACACTTTCACATGTGAAAACTTTTTTAGATAATTAGTTCACTTTGCAATCAGCCTAAGCACTATAATACAGGTAAGCTGTGTGTGCGGAGTACAATGGAGGGAGCAGAAAGAGTGAGAAGTAGAGGAGGCCGAGGAAGAGGACGTGGAGGTGAAGAAGTAGGATGAAGAGGACGACAAGGACAAGGAGGAGCAAGAGGAAGACGAGGAGGGGGGAGAGGAAGATGAGGAGGGGGGAGAGGAAGGGTAGGAAGAGTAAGAAATAGAATTGCTGATGACATCAGAGCTACAATAGTGGACCATGTAATCAACCGTGGAATGACCCTGAGGGTAGCTGGCCAACGGGTCCAGCCTAACTCGAGCCGCTACACTGTAGCAAGTACCATAAGGACATCTTGAAATGAGAATCGGTGAGTACAGTCACTTCGCACAAAGATTTGTAGCACTGCCATATGCCAATGAGAAACACACCAATACCATTGATGTAAAAATACTGAAATTGTTACTTTACAGAATTGCTAGATGACCAGATGCTGGGGCAGAGGAAGCATGTTCACTGCAGACCAAGTAACCCATATACCGTATTTCCCGGACTACAAAGCGCACCTGAATATTAGCCGCACAAGCTAAAATCAGGGGGAAATCCTGTTTTGTACATACATTAGCCGCACCTGACCAAAAGCCGCAGGTGTTTCAATATTGACTTATCATATGTAAGAGAATATGCACAAAGCGAATTGTCAGGAAAGAGATGGCTGTTTGGAGACACACCCCTTTTATTAATATTTTGAAAATCAAGTTATGGGTACATATTTGCACATGTGCTGTGCTTCATAAATGAGTAACAAATGTAGTACATAACAGTAACCTACAGCACACCAGAAAAATAGATTCAGACTACCTTTTAGGCTCAGGTGCAGTGACACGGCTTTAACAAGAAGAAAAGTCAGTCATTCACCACCATCTTCCTGCGCACTAAAACCACCAAAGTCCTCTTCTCCAGTGTCGGAAACGAACAGGCTCAGGATGGCTTCGTCATCCACTCTCAGCTTCTTTCCTTCGTTGTCACTTTCAAAACCAAAGATAATCCTCATTGTCATTGTCAGTGTCAGAGTCGAACACCCTCTGAAGGGCCGTGGCGGTGTCCTCCTCTTCATCATGCAGCAGTCCAGCCCTTCGAAATCCGTTGGTGATCGTGGATGTTTGCACACTTTTCCACGCTGTCAGAATCCACCGGTAGAGTTGAGCACAACTTGCTTTTCGCAAGTTTATCGCCGCTCATCATCCACGACTCCCGCTGAACGCATAGCGCTACTTTGAAGTTTGTTTTTCGCGCTACTTGTACGGCACTATGTTGCCTGGCGGATGGACATGTGACCAACATACCACTCTTGAACCCCGATCCTTCCGCCAGGCAACGTAGTGCCGTACAACAGCGGAACAAACAAAACAAATCGTCTTACGATATCACAAAAATCATGGACAATCTATAGAAAAGCCGCACCTGACTAAAAGCCGCAGGGTTCAAAGCTTGTGCAAAAAGTAGCGGCTTATAGCCTGACAATTACGGTAGTCATTATGGCGACTGCAAATAATCCTATACTTGGAAATAAACACTTGTGTTTGTTTTGATGTACTTGAAGTTTGGATCCCTCTATGCTTATGGATCTATGACAGACGTATGAGCTCAAACTGACATAGCCTACCTTGTGCACAGAGAAAGCAAAAGCCAGATGTGTTTTGTATTCATACCATCAGTGTGCAGTTGGCGCATTGTGTGCTTAGTAGATGATGGCTTGTGTGTACTGTTTGATACGGAAACACCATTTTTACGAAGGTGTGAAGAGTTAATCTAGCTGTGTTTGCTTTTACAAGAGAACTACAATGTTTTGATTATTGGGTGACAGGTTTTCTTATTTGTGTGAAGAGTTTTGCAAAATTAGCCAATAGTTACAAAAAATGTGCTTAAGCAATCAGAAAAAACTGTAAGTCAGCATAGCTTGAGCTCAATTAGCACACAATTAACCAGGTGGAAACACTAGGAGTCAAAATTTAGCACACACCAATCAGAACCTGCGATGGATAGATAAAAGGGCCAAAGTCAGCTCATTCAGGTTTGAAACAATGGATCCAAAGAGATGCAAAGGAAGAGGACGTGGTGGAGAAAGAGGACGTGGTGAAGGAGGAGGACGTGGTGGAGGAAGAGGACATGGTGAAAGAGGAGGACGTGGTGGAAGAGGAGGAGGAGGTGGTCTAGGACAACAGGAAGGTGGTGGAGGAGGAGGGAGAGGTGGAGGAGGAGGAGGACGTGGTGAAGGAGGTGGAGGTGGAGAACGACGGCGACAAGGAAGGGGAAGAGCAAGGGCAAGAAGACAGTCAGTCTCGGATGAAATTCGAGCCACTTTAGTTGACCATGTCCTTGTCCATGGGATGACTATGAGGGAGGCTGGGCAACGAGTACAACCAAATTTGAGTCGCTTCACTGTTGCCTCCATCATCAGAACCTTCAGGGAGGAAAACAGGTGGGTGTACTTGCAGTAAGACTGCTTTGTACAGTAACGTTTAAGTTACTGAACTTATGTGTCTTGAGTATGTTTCCATTATTTGCCTGTAAAATGAATGTGTGACAGTTACAGTAATGAGTGCTTCTATTTTTGTAGGACACAGAGACGACCACCTGGTGGAGGCAGGTTAAGGCTTTTGTCGGAGGAGCAAGAGAGGGAACTTGTAAACATGGTAATTGCAAATAATGTAATCCGCCTGCAAGAGATTCAAAGGAGAGTGATTGAGGATGATCATCTTTTTCGAGGCATAAATGCCGTCAGCCTCTCCACAATTGACCGCATCCTCCGAAAGAATCAATTCCGGATGAAACAGGCATACCGAGTCCCTTTCGAACGAAACTCTGACAGAGTGAAAAACCAACGTGTGGAATATGTTCAGGTATGAGTTTTGATACTGTATAAAGTATTGTGTACCATCACAGCATGGCAGTTTATGCTGCCATTTCAGCACTCTTGAACTGTGGCTCAGGGTACCGACTGACTCTACTGTGTTATGTGTTTTGCAGAGAATCTTTGAGATTGAAGGACGGCCTGTTCCCCATGAAATAATCTTTGTGGATGAGGCAGGTTTTAACCTGACCAAAAGAAGGAAAAGGGGGAGGAACATAATTGGCCATCGGGCTATTGTAAATGTCCCTGGTCAGCGTGGGGGGAATGTCACTATGTGCGCAGCCATCAGCCAACGAGGGGTACTCCACCGCCATGCCGTACTAGGACCCTATAACACTATGCTTCTCCTTGCTTTTCTTGATGGTTTAAGACAACATATGTTCCAGCTGGACTACAGGGAACCAGCACAGCCAGAGCAGCCTCACTACGTTGTTGTGTGGGATAACGTCAGCTTCCATCGCGCTGCTCTGGTTCGTGACTGGTTTACCAATAACCCAAGGTTTTCTAATATCTTTCTGCCTGCATACTCTCCCTTTCTAAACCCGATAGAGGAGTTATTTTCGGCATGGCGGTGGAAAGTGTATGACCGAGAACCTTATGTCCGTGTTCACCTCCTTCAGGCCATGGAAGAGGCCTGCCTAGACATATCAGTAGATGCATGCCAGGGGTGGATCAGGCATGCAAGAGGATTTTACCCCCGCTGCCTGGCCAGGGCCAATATAGCCTGTGATGTGGATGAGATTCTCTGGCCTGACCCAGACCAAAGACAAGATGCTGAGGTGGGATAATGTTTCTGGTGTGTGTTGTACTGTATAGTACATGAATGACAATGTGCCACTGTACATACATTGGTTGCGTCTTTTGTGTTTATCATGTGACAAGGGTTTTGAAGGGGAGAACCATAAGCAACCTATTTGTTTTGGAACTATTGTTTTGAATTAATTGTACCAGTGTGCAAAACTATTGTAGTGTGTGTGTTTTTGAGGGCTTGTGTTTGATGTCTGAGGGCAAAGTTTGGTTTTTCAGCAGGAGTGAATAGTTTTGGGTGTAGAGCTTCATTTTGACCTGGAAATAGGATGTTTGGGAAATTGAGTGAGATGTTATGGATTTGTGTTTACTGTTGTGAGGATATGAGGCGTAGTTTCAAGAAATGTGTTTTAGCAATCGAGAAAAACTGTAATAATGGATTGCATTCATACAGCGCTTTTCGAGAAACCTCAAAGCGCTTTACAATTCCACTATTCATTCGCTCTCACATTCACACACTGGTGGAGGCAGCTACAGTCGTAGCCACAGCTGCCCTGGGACAGACTGACAGAGGCGAGGCTGCCATATCGCGCCATCAGCCCCTCTGGCCAACACCAGTAGGTGGAAGGTGAAGTGTCTTGCCCAAGGACACAACGACCGAGCGTGTCCGAGCCGGGACTCGAACCGGCAACCTTCTGATTACAAGGCGAACTGCCAACTCTTGAGCAATGATCACCCTAAATAACAATAATAATTATTATTATTTGATGTAAAAAAAAAGTTTATAAGAATCATTTTATATATTTTTCCATAGCATTACATTTGAATTTAACAATTCAATCTTTTAAATAACGGACAAATATTTGTGAAATTATGATACATTTGTGAATGTTTTTAAAAATCTAAATATGCATATGTACAGACAGATACATTTAAAAAACAAGAAAATTGTGTTTTATTACATTTACAGTGATTTTACGTTAATTTACATTTGAAATGTAAAATCAGTCTATTTATGTAAATTTAATGATATTCTAGAAAAACAGTACAAAACTGTAAAATACACAGTAAAATACTTTTATATTACTTTTTTTTTTTTTAACAGTGTGTGTTACTCACATTCAGAAGGAATGGAAGTATTAACAACTCACTTAGGAGTACTGTGAGTCTCTTCCTCAAAGTTAGATAGAATTGGGCTTCCTTTTTCTACTTATATCCAAAGCACTTTACTATTTGTATTTACACACACTGGTCACTTCATTAGGTACACCTGTTAAACTGCTCAGCCCAAATTTCAAATCTGTGATATGGGCAGCAATGCCAGTAGGCATGTAGATGACCTTCTGAACTTCAAACCTGCATCAGAATGGAGAAGAAAGGTGATTTAAGTTGCTCTGAAACAGTTTTAATTTAGCTGACCAACAACTTACATCATAGTTTTTGTTAATGACCTAATGCACAAGGACAAAAGCTATGATGAAATGTACAGACACTTTTGTTAACGAATAAAAACGAGATAGAAATATTCTGGAGAGGCAAGATCCAATCAGAACTAATCTGCAGTAAGGTTAGAAAAGCACAACTAGCTCCCTCACTCCCTGTTTTGCATAAAAACAAAACAAAATGTCAACTCTTTGGAGGACGAGAAGTGTAGACATGTGGACATGCATCAGGTTGGCACATCTTTCACATCTGATGTCAAGGAAAATAAAATGTTGAAAACATGACAAACTTTTATGCTTTATATTTGAGTCAACTTGAGATTTAATCTGCTATAATCTTAAAATATCTAAGCGACTCTTTTAGACTTAAACTAAAAGTCTATAGATGCCTAAACTACGACTAAAACTAAAATGTTCTAGTCAAAAGACTGTGACTAAAACCAATTTGCTGTCAAAATTAACACTGCTTTTAAGTTGGTTCAGGCAGTCCTTCAAAAACTGCTGATCAAAGGTTAACAAAGAGTGGTATGAAAAAGAGAAAATCTCCAATGAGTGGCAGTTCTTTGGGAGAAAATACCTTGTTGATGTCATGGATATTTCCAGTACTTGTTGAATCTGTGAAATGAAGAATTTCTGAAAATGAATTAATAATTATTTTTAATAAATGAACCCTCTCTGATAGCTCAGAGTGAGCAAGTGTGACCAAAGCTGTTTTCAGGCATGAGGTCAGAGTGACGCACGAGGCGCACATGGTGCTCACTCTGTGGCTGTGAATTCACCAGATATTACTTGCACTGTTTTCACAGCTAAATCAGAAATTACACTGACTTTTGTGGAAGGTGGTCTGCTGGGTAAGAACCATTTAATATCCAGTCCAACTGAGTTGGAAATGTACTCTCTCACATGCACTAACATGTGGTAACAATAGTAGAAAAGTTCGGGACTTTGCTACATGTGTGAAAATGGCTGCACACTGTCAACTTGCAGCCTAAAACTTTCAACATTCTCCCATTAGTCAGTGCCTTCGACTTTCTGTCATCTTGTGTTGGGCAGGTATTGTATAATGAGATTATCTGAACTTTTCTACTTGCAGCCTGTCACTACCAATGAGAGTCCTACCCCTGTAACACTAAACAGATAAGAAAATTCCCATAGAGCTGCGGGGAGCATTGTGGAATATTTCAAGTCATAAGCGGTGCATTTATTAAGCATTCGCTTGTTCTGTTGCTGAAATTATATATATATGAAAGAAAGAAAGAAAGTGTACTTTATTGATCCCGGTGGGGAAATTCCTCTCTGCATTTAACCCATTCACTCAGTGAAGCAGTGGACAGCCATTGGGCTCCCGGGAAGCAGTGTGTAGGGACGGTACCTTGCTCAGGGGTACCTCAGGGTAGCTGTTCAGGAGAATCGAACCCCTGACCTTCCGATCATGGGGCCACCACTCTACTGAGCTATCCCTGCCATAATATATATATATATGTATATATCTATATATATCTATATCTCTTTATAGATATATGTAGAGATATAGATACATATATGGATATATAGATATATATATATAGATGAGTGCAACTCTGAGTAACAGTTTTTGTTTTATATTATTTTATTTCAATCTGACTTATAAATATATAGAGAGAGAGATAGTTAGGAACACAACATGGAAGAATTATAGCAATAAACAGATCAGGTGCAGTCAAGAATCAGATACCCGACTACGTGTCTAATTGTACTGAAGATTTACTAGATTTACTGAAAGAGAATATCTCAAGTATATATCTTTAATCCATAGAGCCCATTGGATGACAAGGCTACACATAGACAACCAGTTGTGTGTGTGTTTTGTATGTGTGTGTAGCTGTGTACACTGGTGAAGACAGATGTTTAAACAGGCAATCATCACTCAATGAGTAAACGGCTCTGGAGATTGAGCTAGAGTGTGTGTGTGTGTGTCTGACTGGAGGTGAATACCAAGAAAGGAGGACAGGGAGTGCAAAGACAAGAGTAGTACACAAGAGGTGGAGTAAATAAAGCCTATCAGCTCATATTAGAGAGCAGCCATCAAGGCTGAATGCAGATTTGTGATTAGCCCACATTTGTGGTATTTTTATCTCTGAATGCAACTCTTTGATCGCAGCCATGTGTCAGAAGTGGAAGAATCATCTTGAGGGACATTTTTCCCCGGGTGTTGTCTAAAATACCACCTCCTCAGGGTTTGACTGGCTGATCTCTTTGGCTGCTGGCTCGCACACCTTTCCTAGCATTTGACCGTTCTGTCTGACTGCATCTTCATCTCCCCCTTCCTCCTCCTCCTCCTTTTCCTCCTCCTCTTTCTCCTACTTCTAAAGACACACTTTGAAAGTAAAAATATCCTGAGTCCAGAAAGGCATGAGAAGCGATAGATCCATAAATAACCTGGGTCTTGTTTGAGATCAGCTGACATTTTAAAGGCTGCCAGGTATTAATAACATTTCTCGTGAGACAGAGATTGTCTCTCTATAAGTCTGTGCGTGTTTGTGTACTTTAGTGTGTGTTTACACATGTGTACAGTGCATGAGCATGACTGTGCATGTTTTTTGGGGGGATTTTGGTGAGCGGCAGAAAAAGAGACATAGAGACAGCGCTTGGCTGGTTTGTCATTCTTATGAAATTTTACCCCAGGCACAGCTGACAGAGATTTTACAGTTTTATTCTGAATGAAACTCCCCTGACAGAGAAGCATGTTCATGAACTAACCAGTCACATCAGTAGACAGCATCCGTGACGGAGGCTCCTGCATACAGACGATAAAATAATCATATGATAGAGTTTCTAAATATTTTACTGAAAGGATCAAATATTCAAAAAATATTTTTATTTTAAATGTATATGGTTTTCTTTTCTTTTTGTAGTTTTTATTGGTTGATTTTTTTCCCCCTGGAAGTTGGAGACCCTCATATTTCTGTGTGTTTAACTTTACCCTGTGTCTCCTGTGATTCCTGTATATCCCAGTTCTTTGTACTTCTTCCTGTTTTCTGTTGTGTTTTATTTCATTTCATTTTTGTGTATTTTTCCTGTTTTTGACATTCCCTCCCTCACAGCATTTCATTTTACCTGAGTATTCTTTCACAATTATTTTCCTTTTTATTTCCAGTCGGTAATTTATCTGCTGTCCACTATCCTCCCCTGCATATCTTTCCAATAATTAATTTTTTGTTGTCAGTTTTTGGATTCATTTTGGACATTGGTTGATTTTCCTTCTTGAACCCTTCAGTGCCTTAAGTTTATTCTCAGGTTTAATTAAATTTCCCCTTGGTTTGCCTTATCTGCACGTCTTCATGTCTGAATCTTTTGAGGATCGACTTCATGTTTTATTTGAGAGGACTGTGACCTATAACCTTTTGCTTGTGTCTCAATATGAGCTATTATTTAAAAGAATAAGCCCAGCTCATCCTTTTACCCAGTTACCCAGCTCTGTCGTCCATTGCCTGCCTCTACCTAGTGAATCTCCAGATTCAGCTTGTCACTAATCTGCAAACAAATCTGCTAGCCTTCAGCTTGAGGTCTGAGATCAGGGGTTTTTTTTATGGAGCTAGAATTCCTAAACTTGTGCAACCAGTCTTCACAGAGTTGAACTAGCAAAGTATTTCTCAGACAGTGATCGCAGTGCCACACCTACCGAGGAAGGGATGAAAAATTAGAACAGATTAAGAATCTGTGTCGGAGGTTAAAGACCAACAGAGGGAGTCGGGTGAGGAGCTGCGAGTAAATCCATATAGTTTCAAGGTCATTTCTTCTTACCACTATCTTCACTTTTCTGCCCTTGTTTGATTTTACTAGGTGGGAGGTCACTGGTAATTATCTGCTCTTGTCAAACCTAGGAGACTCGGTGAGAAGCCAGGTCACCTGTGATTCTGATTAAAGTCCTGGGCGTGCACACCATCGCATATACATGTGTGCACACACGGGCTGCATACATGGAGAAGCAGCAGGCGATTGTGCAGCATTTCATTACGCTTCTGATATGGTCATTCATCATGTCACAGCGAGGTCACAAAACAGCCGACACATGTTTATGTCTGTGGAGACTATTTGAGCCTGTGTGTGTGTGTGTGTGTGTGTGTGTGTATTCAGGCTTTTTTCCTCTTTTTTGATTATTTTTTCATCTCAAGCTGAAATGACAAAGACAGCCTTAGATGACTCAAATGAAAAGGGTAGATTATTAAAAGAACTTATTCTTGACTTGAGTAATTTGCATGTTCGCGATCTAAATAGACACACCTTTTTCTCAGGAGGCAGCGGACATCAAACTGGAGTAAATATCACAATTAACATCTTCTTTTAATTAAATGTTGATTTTTTTCTACTTCCTGCTTACTAGGATGTTGCATTTTTACATTATGGATGAAATATCTGAGTTGAAAAGTGTTTTGTTTTTGTTTTTCTCTCTCTTTCATTGCAGCCGCATATTCCAGCAGTAGAAACGGAGAGATCAAAGCGTTGAAGGCTGCAAACAAATAATGAACAAATGTACAAATGTTGTCTGGCTGAGACTGTGTGACAAGAACACTGATTTCTATTCTTAAAAAACAACAACAACACAAGCCATGATTATGATGTGTATGATACGTGTTGTTTTTTTTTTTTTTTAATAAAAAATGATTCAGGTGTAAAACCAAACTCCAAGGGCATCATTAAAAGATGCTTCCACACAAATGTATTTTAATATATGCACCCCTCAGATGAATGTTAACCATGCTGCATAAATTCCCTCCTTCTTGGTGAGCTAATGAATGAATGGACTGCTTGTGAATGTCCCACTGTGGGTATTGTGAGACAACAATCAGATGGTTCTGTTCAGAGCGACCAACACCAAACACGCAGACAGATCAAAGCTCTGCTCCAGGTTCAGTTCAGTAACCTCAGTGATGCTCTGTCTCTATAGATCAGTCAGGGAGATGTGCAACAGATGGAAGGTGGTGTCTCCCACAAACAAACATTCTTATATAGCAAATAGCTTATAGTAATGTCTTGGTAACTGCAAAATGTTCCATACATTTACCAACATTTTAAACTAACAGGAGGTTTATGTGGGAGTTCATAGCAGAAGAGGTGTTTCTGCATAAGGCCTAACACCCAAGTCCCCTGTGTTTAATAACACTTACATGCATAACATGCATAATCTAAATATAGCATAAAAATACTCTCAGAAATAGTGTGTTTTTCTAACAAAAAAAAATAAAAAATAAAAAAATAAAATCAGCTTTCAGAGACCTAACATGGTTCCTATTGCCATTGCTGTACTGCCTCCCAGTGGTTAAACAATGTTATGAACACTTGTTGAGGCTTTAAGTTTACATTACAGTTTTTTTCTGAGTGCTTAAACCCTAACTGTGATTCTTATAGCACAATTTCTAAAACTATTAATACTAAAACCACTCACTGAGTTTGCAAAACTAAAAGCACAAACACTGCTTTGCACTCAGTTTGCCATTTTGTAACACACACTTTGCAAAACTGTAGGTACAATCCACTGCACAGCACTCTTTTTGCAGAACTGTAAACACAACTCACTGCTTTACACTCAATTTCCAAATGATCAACGCACTCCTAGCAAAACTATACACATTTATGGCTATTATTTACACTACTTTGCCAACTGTCTGGCACACTGTCACATGTGAAAACTGTTTTAGATAATTAGTTCACTTTGCAATCAGCACTATAAATAAGCTACAGGTAAGCTGTGTGTGTGGAGTACAATGGAGGGAGCAGGAAGAGTGAGAAGAGTGAGAAGTAGAGGAGGCCGAGGAAGAGGATGTGGAGGTGAAGAAGTAGGACAAAGAGGACGACAAGGAGGTGAAGTTAGAGGAAGAGGACAAGGAGGAGCAAGAGGAGGATGAGGAGGGGGGAGAGGAAGGGTAAGAAGAGTAAGAAATAGAATTGCTGATCACATCAGAGCTACAATAGTGGACCATGTAATCAACCATGGAACGACCCTGAGGGAAGCTGGCCAACGGGTTCAGCCTAACTTGAGCCGCTACACTGTAGCAAGCATCATAAGGACATTTCAAAATGAGAATCGGTTACAGTTTTTTTCAGTCGCTAACAAGCGTTTGTCCAAACAGTTGTCACATTTGCAAAACTCTAAACACAATTAGCACAGCATCGGTCTGTTATGGCCATACCATTCACACATTTCATGTCGTGTTCACCCAATATGCAGTCAGTGAACACATTTCCACAATGCTTACATTTTCTTAACAGACAAGCTATACCTCCCAACAAAATTATGGACTGTTTTTGTAGTATCTACGAATGTTAACACACAACATCCCACAATAGCAAAAACAATATTCTAAACCTTAGATACAGTATAAAAGCCTCTGCTTCTGCAATGATATCAGTACAAAAACAATATCAATATCAAAAATATATCTCAGCTGATAATAAACAACTGAATAATTGACACACAGCTGATTTATGTTGGGTAAATTGGGCCAACCACAGCTTCTTCCATTCTGGCTTAGACTCAGTGGGGTTTATAAGGCAAGACCTTGAGGAGTGATGTTTTTGGAAACAAAAAAAAGACAAACACTGTAATGTCTGGTCGAGGAAGAGTAAGAGCAAGGGGCCCAGGGAGAAGAGCAGGCCCAAGGAGAGGGCAAGGTAGAGGTGTAAGAATGCGTGGTGGTGGCATTCCAAGGGCTGCAAGAACAGTAGTCAGTGATGAAATTCGTGCCACTATCATTGACCATGTAATCAACCATGGTCTTTCACTAAGAGAGGCTGGTGAAAGAGTGCAGCCCAATTTGAGGCGGTCAACGGTTGCCTCCATTATACGCATCTTTCAACAAACCAACAGGTAAGTATTGCATTTTACATGGATTGTTTCTATTCTCACTTGACATGTCAATATGGTCATACAGTAATGCATATGTTGAATTGTCTGTCTTTCTAAAGAATGCAACGTCTTCCACCCTCTGGGGGAAGATGAAACCTCCTCAGTAATGATCAGGAGCTTGCCATTGTAGAAATGGTTACTGCAAATAATGCAATAAAACTGCGTGAAATTCAAACTAGAATTGTGGCGGACCATGAGATATTTGACAATATCGATAGAATCAGCCTCACAACCATTACGCGGACATTGTCCAAACACAGAGTGCGGATGAAGCAGCTCTACACTGTTCCCTTTGAGAGGAACAGTGAGAGGGTCAAGGAGCTACGACGACAATATGTCCAGGTATAGTGTATATTCAATCCAATGTCCAGTTCTATAAGCTTTGCACTTTGCAAGTAGGTAACCTACACAATACTAGGTTACAGTACAGTATGGTATACAGTACTAACACGACTTACATAAACTTTGTTTCAGAGAGTTATGGAATTGGAGGCCAACCAGGCCCCTCATGAATTCATATACATCGATGAGGCAGGATTCAATCTGGCCAAAAGGCGTCGACGTGGACGAAATGTAATTGGAAAAAGGGCCACAGTTGATGTGCCAGGACAGAGAGGGGCAAACATTACCATGTGTGCAGCAATTGCAAATGCAGGATTACTCCTTCACAGATGTCAGGTTGGACCCTATAATACAGAGCGCTTGCTTGCCTTTCTCAATGATCTCCACCAGTGCCTGGTTCCAGAGCAGGGTCAGGAGGGTGAAAACATGAGGACCTTTGTAATTACCTGGGACAATGTGGCTTTCCATCACTCGCAAGCAATAACAACATGGTTTGAAGTCCACCCAAGACTGGTAAGTCTCTTCCTTCCACCCTATTCACCTTTCCTCAACCCCATAGAGGAGTTCTTTTCTGCATGGAGGTGGAAGGTTTATGACCATCAGCCACATGACCAGATGTCCCTCCTCGAAGCCATGGATGCTGGCTCCAGGGACATCACAGTTGACGATTGCCAAGGGTGGATCCGACATACCAGGCGGTTTTATCCCAGGTGCATCGACTTGGATGACATCAGATGTGATGTTGATGAAAACATGTGGCCTAACCCTGAAGATCGCAGAGATTAGATGCAAATTTTTTGCCTTTTTTTAGCCCCCCTCCCCCCCTTTTTATCTTGGCTTTTTGCTGTTGTTTTTTTGTTCAGAATGCTCTTGTGTGTTTCATGGATATTTTGTTCACTGTAAGCAATACTGTAAAACTTTCTCTGTCCTATCATACCGTGTTTCTACTGTACCTCCTGTAGTAAACAGTAAAGAAACATAAACTTGTTTGCTTTTTACTGGAATGCTTTTGAATGTGAACATTACTGTACATGTGGACATACAGTTACCAACCAAGACATTTCTGGTGTCAAAATGGTGGATTGCATGTTTCGCATGCAAATACCTGTGAAACTGAAACATAAAAGTCTATGCAGTTTTTGTAATGTCAATAATAGCCAGTATTTTGAAACCTGGTGTACTTTGATTGACTGCATGTACCTTGTGAAGTGAAAACAAGTGTTATTCTTTGACAGACTAATTTCATTTTGAGTCAGATTTATAGTGTTTTTGTACAGTTAGTGTGTGCAGAGAAAGATGTGTTCTATTTTGAAATGAAGAGTTAGTATATATTTAACAAAATGTATTTTTGAGAAGAAAATTATCCATTTGGCCAATTGTGTTTTGTAGGTGTGAGTCTGTGTTAAGAGTTTAGAAAAAGTATCTGAAGTATGGGTAGGCGCTTGTTAGCGATTGAAAAAAACTGTAGTACAGTCACTTTGCACTAAGATTTGTAGCACTGCCATATGCTAATGAGAAACACAACAATACCATAGATGTAAAAACACTGAAATTGTTCCTTTACAGAATTGCTAGACGACCAGATGCTGGGGGCAAAACATACAAAATGTGAGCATTTCTGTATTGGGTCATGTACTTGCCCGCAACAAAATCCGAATGAAACAAATCTACAGAGTACCTTTTGACGAGAAGACGTGGCAGGAGCATTAACTATGTGTGCAGCTATAAGTCAAAATGGTGTTGTTCACCATCATGCAACCCTGGGCCCATATAACACTGCACACATTATTACATTCCTGGACGCCTTACATGACATGCTCACTAATGTTCAGAGACCAGAGCAGAGCAGATACATCATCATATGGGACAGTGTTAGTTTCCATAGGGCTGCTTTGGTCCGCAACTGGTTTACAGATCACCCACTCTTCACTGTACTCAACCTCCCCCCATACTCTCCATTCTTGAATCCAACTGAAGAGTTCTTCTCTGCCTGGCGCTGAAAGGTCTATGACCGTCATCCCCATCAACGCATAGCCCTTTTACAGGCAATGGAGGAGGCATGTGGGGATATTGACTAGGCATCATGTCAGGCCTGGATACACCATTCCAAAAGATAATTTCTCCGGTGCCTTGGACTAGAGGACATTGCATGTGATGTAGATGAAATTTTGTGGCCGGATCCACAGAGACGACACAATGTAGACTGATTTCTTTTTTTCCTCACTGAAATTACTATTTTGTTTTGACTTGGAAATAAACACTTGTGTTTGTTTTGATGTGTGTGACTAAACACCAGTACTTGAGGTTTGGATCCCTCTGTGTTTACGGACCTATGACAAAAGTATGACCTCAAACTGACATGGCCTACCTTGTGCACAGAAAAGCAAAAGCCAGATGTGGTTTTTATTCATGCCATCAGTGTGTAGTTGGTGCATTGTGTGCTTATTAATGTGATGGCTTGTGTTAACTGTTTGATATAAAAAATACCATTTTTACGAAGGTTTGGAGAGTTATGCAAGGTTTATTAGCTTTTGCAAGACAACTACAATGTTTTGCTGATTTGGTGAAGGGTTTTCTTAGTTGTGTGTAGAGTTTTGCAAAAACAGCCAATAGTTACAAAAAATGTGCATAAGCCATCAGAAAAAACTGTAATGTACTTTGTTTTAGAGAGCAGGGGTTCTTATGAGTAGTTTAAGGCGCTTTTGGTTAATGTTTGCAAACTGTTTGTTTAGGTCAGCAATTGGCAACCTTTAATATCAAAAGAGTCAAAAAAAATATGTTATACAAAAACAAATCACTTTTTTAAGCATACATGAACATATTGACAACACAAATAGGTGGACATCTTTAAATCTTCCACCATACTCTGCAGGAACTGTTGATTTCTGATTATTTTCATTACCACTAGAACAAACGATTTGTTTAGTGGAACAAGAAAATACCTTTTAGCATGTTTAAGGCATGCCTTTGTTCATACGTATTTCCCTTAATAGTAAATGAACACAGTAAAAGTAAAGTCAGTGGCTTCAATTTAATGTTGACTAAAGTCCAGCTGCAAATCAAGCACATCGGTGAACTGAAACAGCTCTGTCACACTAGAATGAAAATAGAACAACAACCTTGCGGTGGTATAGTGATTGATTTTTGTGCTGTAAGAAACCAATTGCATGCAGATGCAGCAACCAACTTATCAAGATCGAGCATGCAACACCCTCACACTCTGAGCAACTATTTTACATTGCAAAGGTTTCATTGTGGGAGGCAACCTGTTTTCTCAGTCACAGTCTGACTCACACTGACTGCAAGTAATTGCCATCTAATTTATAAATGCAGATAGGCCGATGACAGTCTGTGCTGTTTTTACTCAACTGGTTGTAATCTGGTTATATTCTTATATAAAAGCAATGTCATTTTGCAATTAATTTGCTGTCCTGCCACAACTATGTCACTACATGTGCAACAATTTTATCACAGTAAATCTCCATATTATCGCAAACTGCTTGCATGTAATTGCCAACTTGACAACTGTTAGAAGACTGATTCCATCTTATTGCCATTTTATCAGCATCTTGATGCACCAAAAATGACAACTGAGTGTGAGTGGTTGCAGACTTTGTCCCCATCTTTGAAAAGACCATATAAAGTAAAATAAGGGTTGGTATAATTGCAATAGAAGATTCTTGTTTATTTTTTGTAACAACATTTCTTCAGCTTATTTTAACTTGATGTTTTCCCATGATTGTCCAAGCCCCACCTACAAGTGCTCTGCAGCATACAGATTAAGAACCACTTGTTTTAAGAATGGTGCTTTTTTTCTTGTGCTTTTTTGTGCAGATTTAGAAGTTTTAAACATGAGTGAGGCATCTATTGAAGTTAGTTTTCTTACGCTCATCCTTTTCAGGGTCATGGGGGGCTGGGGGGCAACCAGAAAGACAATCATTCACACTCACATTCACACCTATGGGCAATTTAGAGTTACCGATTAACCCAACCCCAATAACTGCATGTTTTGGACTGTGGGAAAATGCCAGTGTGAACCCACACAGGTGGTGGATTCACATCCAGAACCTTCATGCTGGGAGGTGACGAAATTTTGTGCTATTTTATCATATTAGCCCCCTGATTTCAATTTTTTTATTTGCATACTACAATAAAAAAAATAAAATTCTGAAAGTTGCATTAAAAATAGTTTAAAAGGCCAGTCCACCCAGATTTCAGGTGAACCTTTTTGCAAAGACAATCTTTTATTGAGGCACTTGACACAAGCCATGGAATGTACATATCAAATACAACAAATTTAAGGTCTTTTTCACATTCTTGCATCTGTAAACATGATAAAGATAATACATTCAGACAGTAAGTCCATGTTGTCCCTCATACAGGAGAGACTTGTGAGTGAGGGGAAAAATATCAACACCTCACTCAGAGTAGTGTACAGTACACAACAGCTACACAAAGTGTACAAAACAGCAGTGGAGTCAAATACAAAAACTACTCACCGACTCCCTTTAAAGTAACCCTTCATACATGAAGAGCGTACGTCTCACAGGAGTAGATCAGCAAAAATAGTAGCATGTAGGCAAGCTGCTCATGTGCTCTCATTTGACCTGAAACGCATCTATTTGGTCATTTCACATGTGCGTAAGAGGTAAGTAAACTAGGGTTCAGGCATCTAAGTCTATTTCGCATCACAAGAACACATCTCGACTTTAATAGATATATAGGTACATTATCAGTTAGCAGGCATGTGTGGAAGCAGAGTCTACAGATGTCTGCTTTGGATTATCACACTCTAGGATGTAAACATGTACTTCTTGAGAACTACCGGTGGTACTTATGGTCCTTGGCAATCACAAAAATACTTCAGTTTATCTCTTTTTATTCGTGCTGTTTTGTTTTCCCGTCCACTTGGCTCTAAGGAAGTATGTGTAGATGCCTGCTTAGTAAAAACTTCCAACAACAAACCAAACATAGCAAAATATCTCCAGTGTGTGGAGGCGGATAAGGCTGCTGTTGGGCTACAGTTCATCAGCAGGTACAGAATGAGGCTTGGGTATGAAAGCTACGGCTCATGTTTTGAAAGCGCTCACCCTGTTCTCCATGTGGAGCAGCCTCTGCCAAAACTACACCTCTATCCTAAATACAGGGCTCAGCTGGTGCTCACATTAGTAAGGGTTGGTGAATATAAGGCTGTAGTTAAAGGAATACTCCAGCAAAATCTAGATTTTAAGTGTTAAGACATTTTCTGCCTGTTGGCTTGGACTCGTATTTTGTATCCACAGTGTTTTCTATGCAAATATATAACAAATACTAAGGATTTCCTTTTACTTTTTTATAGGTTTCGTTATTTTCCCGAATGTGTAATGGCTCAGTCATACTTGAGTATAAAATAGGATGACAACCTCCTTGCTGCTAAAAAAAATCTGTGATTGCACAATGATTTTTTTTCACATTTAGTAACCGATTGCACCTGGTTACCCAGAGGCTGAGTGTGTAACACTTTCAGCCTGTGGGAGGCTACTGGGAATTGCAAGACAGCTGCACAGGTCACCTGATGGGAGGCAACCTGTCTCCAAACAATCACGGTCCAACTCGGACTGATTGCAATCACTCTCAGACAGATTTCTAACACACTGCAGTCAATCCGAGTACGTCTGAGTCAATGAGCACAAGTTCTCTGTGGACTTGAACAAACTCATTGCCAGATCTATTCTGGTCATTTCCTCCTGAGACTCAACTCATTTATTTATGTCCTCTGTAGTGAACACGCAAATCACAAAACATATTAAACTGAAAGATTTCATTCTCAGGACAATATTCCTATACAAAAAGGAAGGTTGCCAAGCAACAGTGTTATTTTGCAGTTAAATAACCGCTCTGCTGCAAATACGGGACTTTTTGTTGAAGAATTTCGGTTTCAAATCTATGAGGTTCTGGGTGGAGTCAGAATGTATGTAGTAAATGTGAATTTCTGATCAATGCGAGTTTCTGTTTATGCAGATGGCAACAAATTTGCAACAGAGGGCAACAGTTACAATTTTTGCCAATTTATCAGAGTTAATTACCATATCATCACAAACAGCTTTTTTGCTGTCATTAAACTTATTCAGTCACAGATAGCAGATAGACAACAGTCTGACCCATCATGTTGCTGTTTAATCATTGACTTGATGTACCAAAGTTGGTTTGAAGGTGAAACCTGACTGTAAGATGTGGTCTCGGTCTTTGAAGCAACCATTTCAGTGACAACAAGGTTGCAAGTTTTGCTTTTCTTGATGTGACGCTAGCATAAAGAAGGCTTTAAAACACTCTTCAGACCATTATTCACTATATATGGACATAACTACGCCTGCATAAACTCTTTGTACTGAGCCATATTGTTGAAAACAAAATGTTTTGAAAGTTCTGAGCATGGACAGTGAAGTTAGGATTATGCTGCAACATGTGTGACAATGGGGCATTTCAAGCCAACAGGCAGGCAGGTTCAGCAAGTTAATGTTTGGTCCATTCTAGACAGCCATTTTTAGAGTATCCCAGAAAGAGTACTGTCAGTCTGTCCTCTTGTTGATTGAATTTATGTTATACATTATGGTCTGGTCCCACCATTTTATACCTGTGTAATTCCAGTGTATTAGCCTGTCCCATTCTGTGGAGTGAGGCTCTCCCAAGGGCAGATGATCTCTTTGGTTCCCACTCTTTCCCGAGAGACAGCTCTGTTCTCCTCATCCTCATCCTCAGACTCAATGGGGTAGATGCGGCACTCCGGAGGAATATCCACTTTGATCTGAAAAAAGCTGAGAAATGTTTCAGAAAAAGACGAGGTCATCAGGGGCTGATCTGATATTATTTGTCACGTTAGCAACATAAACTTTTACTTTGTGTACCTTAGTAGCCCAACTAGATACAAAGTCTGCATACACAGGCATGACTAAAATACATACACTGTATGTAATATAACAATATTTACATGTGCTGTGTCAGTTAAATAAATAACTGAATATGAGATGACAGTTTTGACTTCCAGCTTTTATGCAAAGATGTTCCCATCATATTGGTTTTGTAGGAACTGTAGCTCCAATATTGCATATGTATGAATTTTTGCAATAAAAACAAAAATAAATAATTGTATTAAAAATTGAATTTCTTTTTCCATCCATCCATCTTCATCCGCTTATCCGAGGTCGGGTCGCGGGGGTAGCAGCCTAAGCAAAGAGGTCCAGACCTCCCTCTCCCCAGCCACCTCCTCCAGCTTGTCCGGGGGAATACCAAGGCGTTCCCAGGCCAGCCGAGAGATATAATCTCTCCAGTGTGTCCTGGGTCTGCCCCGGGGCCTCCTCCCGGTGGGACATGCCTGGAACACCTCGCCCAGGAGGCGCCCAGGGGGCATCCTTGCCAGATGCCCGAACCACCTCAGCTGGCTCCTTTCGATGTGGAGCAGCAGCTGCTCTACTCTAAGCCCCTCCCGGATGGCCGAACTTCTCACCCTATCTCTAAGGGAGAGGCCAGCCACCCTTCGGAGGAAGCTCATTTCCGCCGCTTGTATCCGCGATCTCGTTCTTTCGGTCACTACCCACAGCTCGTGGCCATAGGTGAGGGTAGGGACGTAGATCGACCGGTAAATTGAGAGCTTCGCTTTTACACTCAGCTCCCTCTTCACCACGACTGACCGGTGCAGCGTCCGCATTACTGCAGCCGCAGCCCCAATCCGTCTGTCGATCTCCAGCTCCCTTCTCCCATCACTCGCGAACAAGACCCCGAGATACTTGAACTCCTCCACTTGGGGCAGGAACTCATCCCCGACCCGGAGTGGGCACTCCACCCTTTTCCGGCTGAGAACCATGGCCTCAGATTTGGAGGTGCTGATCCTCATTCCCGCTGCGTTACACTCGGCTGCGAACCGCTCCAGTGCGAGCTGGAGGCCCTCACCCGATGAAGCCAACAGAACCACATCATCCGCAAAAATCAGAGATGAGATTCTGAGGCCACCAAAGCGAAAGCCCTCCGCCACTTGGCTGCGCCTAGAAATCCTGTCCATAAAAATTATGAACAGAACCGGAGACAAAGGGCAGCCTTGGCGGAGCCCATCACCCACCGGAAACGAGTCCGACTTATTGCCGGCAATGCGAACCAAGCTCTTGCAACGGTTGTATAGGGATTGAATGGCCCGTAGCAATGGGCCAGACACCCCATACTCGCGCAACACCTCCCACAGGACGCCCCGAGGGACACGGTCGAATGCCTTCTCCAGGTCCACAAAACACATGTAGACTGGTTGGGCAAACTCCCATGCACCCTCAAGTATCCTCGAGAGGACAAAGAGCTGGTCCAGTGTTCCGCGACCAGGACGAAAACCGCATTGTTCCTCCTGTATCCGAGGTTCGACTAGCGGACGAACCCTCCTCTCCAGCACCCTGGCATAGACTTTCCCGGGGAGGCTGAGGAGTGTGATCCCCCTGTAGTTGGAACACACCCTCCGGTCCCCCTTCTTGAAGATGGGGACCACCACCCCGGTCTGCCAGTCCACAGGTACTGCCCCTGATCTCCACGCAACATTGCAGAGACGTGTCAACCAAGACAGCCCTACAACGTCCAGAGCCTCTCTGCTTCCTCCCCGGAAGACGTGTCAGTGGGATTAAGGAGGTCCTCGAAGTATTCCTTCCACCGCCCGACAATTTTCTCAGTCGACGTCAACAGCGCTCCGCCAGCACTATACACAGTGCAGGTAGAGCACCGCTTTCCCCTCCTGAGACGCCTGACGGTTTGCCAGAATCTCTTCGAGGCAGTCCGAAAGTCTTTTTCCATGGCCTCTCCGAACTCCTCCCACACCCGAGTTTTTGCTTCAGCCACTGCCCGAGCCGCATTCCGCTTGGCCTGTCGATACCTGTCGGCTGCCTCCGGAGTCCCACAGGCTAACCAAGCCCGATAGGCCTCCTTCTTCAGCCTGGTGGCTCCCTTCACCTCTGGTGTCCACCATTTGGTTCGGGGATTACCACCACGGCAGGCACCAACCACCTTGCGGCCGCAGCTCAATGCAGCAGCTTCGGCAATGGAGACGCTGAACATGGTCCATTCGGACTCAATGTCCCCAGTCTCCCTCGGAATGCTGTTGAAGCTCTGCCGGAGGTGTGCGTTGAAGATCTCGCGGACTGGGGCCTCTGCTAGACGTTCCCAGCACACCCTCACTACGCGTTTAGGTGCACCAGGTCTGTCCAGCGTCCTCCCCCGCCACCTGATCCAACTCACCACCAGGTGGTGATCAGTTGACAGCTCAGCCCCTCTCTTTACCCGAGTGTCCAGAACATATGGTCGCAGGTCTGGTGATACGATTACAAAATCGATCATCGACCTACGGCCTAGAGCATCCTGGTGCCACGTGCACTTATGGACACTCTTATGTTCGAACAGGGTGTTCGTTATGGCCAAACTGTGATTAGCACAGAAGTCCAATAACAAAGCACCGCTCGGGTTCAGATCAGGGAGGCCGTTCCTCCCAATCACGCCCCTCCAGGTCTCGCTGTCGTTACCCACGTGAGCATTGAAGTCTCCCAGCAGGACAACAGAGTCTCCAGGTGGAGCACCTTCCAGCACCCCCCCCAGGGACTCTAAGAAGGCTGGGTACTCCGAACTGCCACTCGGCGCATAAGCGCAGATGACAGTCAGGACCCGTTCCCCGACCCTAAGGCGCAGGGAACAAACCCTCTCGTCCACCGGGAAAAACCCCAACGTACCGGCAGCAAGCCGAGGGGATATAAGAATACCCACCCCAGCCCGCCGCCTCTCACCAGGGGCAACTCCAGACTGAGACAGAGTCCAGCCCCTCTCCAGGAGACTGGTTCCAGAGCCCAGACAATGCGTAGAGGTGAGCCCAACTATATCTAGCCGGTACCTCTCAACCTCACGCACCAACTCAGGCTCCTTCCCCACCAGAGAGGTGACATTCCATGTCCCTATTGCCAGTCTTGGCAGCCGGGGGTCGGTCCGCCAGGGCCTCCGCTCCTGGCCGCCACCCGGCTCACAATGCACCCGACCCCTATGGCGCCTCCTGCGGGTGGTGGGCCTGCGGGAGGATGGGCCCATGTCTCCTCTTCGGGCTGTGCCCGGCCGGGCCCCATGGACTAAGGCCCGGCCACCAGACGCTCGCCCTCGGGCACCCTCCCCGGGCCTGGCTCCAGGGCGGGGCCCCGGTAACCCTATCCCGGGCAGGGTAAACTGTTCCCTCGATATTCTTTTCATGGGGGTCTTCTGAATCGCTCTTTGTCTGGTCCCTCACCCAGGACCAGTTTGCCATGGGAGACCCTACCAGGGGGCAAAAGCCCCCAGGCAACATAGCCCCTGGGATCCCTGGGACACACAAACCCCTCCACCACGATAAGGTAGCGATTCAAGGAGAATTTCTTTTTCCTTTCTTGCAATTAACAAATAGTCCTAGTGTCCAAGTTACAGATAACAGCCTCTTCCTCAGGCCTGTTCTACAACTATTTCACTTCTTGTTTCAGCGCTTCCACCTAAATTTAAAGTAAAATAAGACTCCTGGATTGGAGCGAAAATGATGGAAAACATATGTCTTTCAAAGTAAAAGTCCTGCATGACTGTCACGTACTTGCCAATCCGTCTGGGCGGAGCCTGACTAGGTTCATCTGGGCTGATTGGCTGTATGCGGCTGCTTGTCCCGGCAGCTGGATTACATTTAGGTGACAAGCTGGCAAACATAGAGGAGGGAGTGCAGCCACGCTTGAGTAGACGACGCAGGGATAGAGCCATGCGAGACTTGGACACGTTCCCTCCTGCAGATGCTCGGGCCTCAGGGTTCCCTTCACTTTCCCCCTCACTGGCTTCCGCTCGCCGCTCAGAGGCAGAGGTGCTGTCTAAGGCCACGCTGATGGGGGACGGACAGGCTGGGGTGTGGGCCAAAAAGGGAAGAGAGGGCGAGGCGTTGGCGGAGGGGGGGTCAGTCATGCCAGAATAAACAGCGAGGTGGGGCACAGGAGTGGTAAAGTGGCACAGCTGTGAGGTCAAAGGGCAAGAGACACAAGTCAGAGGGCATCCAGACAGATAAATACATGTCTGTATTTGGAATTTTTTTAGCAGATGGTTCCCTGAATACATCACTATTCTGTTTACAGACCTAACAAGAGACATAACACGCAAAAGGTTTCATAACATCAACTTCATTATAACAATATAGAGCCCTCTCACTTTCTGTAACCACAGGAAATTAATATTTAGCCTCCAAGACAATCTCACTGTCCGCTCAAAGTAAAGAAAGGTCTGACCAGCATTCAGCTTTGCTGATTCATGATATTAAAGCTCACATTAGAGCACCACACTTTCATCTCAGAGAGCACAGCACTTTAAAAAACATAACATCTGTAACTGAGTAGGGAAAATGGGCTTTGATAGCGTATCCTGATTTTCCAGCTGTTTTTTGTCCTCAGGCTGACATACCCCTGGGACAAATGCCTCAGTGCCTATGATGTCATAACAGTGAGTCCTGCTCCAGATGGAAAAACAATAACAACTTTTTTGTTTTAAGTGATGACGATAACAGTCATCACTTTTATCATCAACCCATGATATCAGTGTTGGTCTCAAAACCCCACAGTGCTGCGATGATTACCCGAGATCTTCATAATGTGTTATCCCATTTGCCTATGATGCCGTTTCTTGTCTGTCGACTTCAAAGTATTTTAAAATATGTTCTCCCCATTCTGCACAATTGTTTGCAGGTGCCTTGCCTGAGGCACATAAATCTGCTTTTGCAATACTGATAAAAAATTTCCAGAATATTCTTACGAGCTATCACAGGGTCGGCAGTAGCCCAGGAGATTTTTGATTCTAGCTCTCACTGTTGCTTGTTGCCTGCAGCAGTTTAATTTTACTTTAAATGGATATCCAACCTAAGCATCACAGGCATTGTTTCTGTTTTATTAGCTAAATCCAGAATTTTTTTTCTTGCCAAATAAATTTGTAGTACACTCCTTTTAACTTGTTTTGCCCTTAGCTTCAGTTTCCTATTGTTTAACTCTGCTTTTTAGCAAAGGGAAATGTAAGCTATAAAATATAACGGCAATGCTCATCAGTTTTGATAGGTGGAGAACCATACCTCACTCTATGGTGGAAAAATGCTGTTTTAATAAGTTAATATGCATTTTAATATCATCTCAATGATCAAGCTGTAGAAACAAGCGTATGTTTACAACAAGTGCAAATGGTTAAGTAAATTTGCAAACTTATGTTGGTCTTAACGTTGCACTTTCGCATCACAAAAAAGCAGGTTTTGAAAGAAAGAAACAATGGAAGGAAGGAAGGAAGGAAGGAAGGAAGGAAGGAAGGAAGGAAGGAAGGAAGGAAGGAAGGAAGGAAGGAATTTGAATGCATTGCGCTACAATCGAATTAAATGGAAAAATGAAAACGGTGAATAAATGACGGCTTAAGTCCAAACACATAAGTATGAGGTGGTTTTATGAATGTTTTATTACCTTATGACTGATAACAAAGACAACTCAAAACATACTAAACAACAGTGAATGCACAGAGATGGACAGCACAGTAAATGTATCATGACAAACAAAAAAGCAGACAACACTTACAGCTTACATGGACGTAAATGTCAGCGATGACAATAGATGGCTATTTGTCTTCTTCTTGTAGTAATTTATTAACATGAGTTGCAAAAAAAGGTTGGTTCAGATTTTGAAACATGCATTTCCAAAGACGTCAAACATGTGACTCACACAGAAATATAAAGTATGTTTACATAGAGCCTGATCGATATACGATTTTTAAGACCGATATGTGTTGATTTGAAAATCGAATATTTTGACACATATCCTAAAATCTACCTATGCAGCATCAATGCACAAACATGATTAAAGTTGTTATGAGGCACAACAACTTCAATTCTTTAAATTTTAAAAATTTTATTTATCAGTCATGACCAATATGGATACCAATAGATCAGCAAACAGCTAATTTCAGCAGATATATCAGCACGCTGATAAATTAGCTGGGCTCTGGTCTATGACTCTTCACTGAAAGGTCTAATAGCAACATATTATAGATGTTTTCTAATTTATTATATAACATTATATCCTGTCTAAACATATAATGTATTACATGTATTATATGTAACTACTATAGCAATTAGACAAATAAAATTAGTCATTTTTAACTGAGGTGCGACGAGGAGGCGCCTCTTTGCCCTGTTGGCTGAGTTTGCTCATGACCTGTGTGATGTCAACAGGGGCACTGGCGGCCATCTTGGCCTTTTGCTCCTGCTCCTGTTGCCGGATGATGATGGGACTGAGACTGGGCCGTCTGTTTCTTGCATTTTGCTCCAACTGGGAGTCACTGGGATGATGTATGGGGAGGGGAAAAGAAACAGGAACAAGGTAAGAGTTGAAAGTTGAAAATTCAGGATTGTCTTTAAGAGTACGGAGGAGAGAAGAGAAAATTTGAGGTTTATGTTATATATTTGTTAGGGTTGTTTAGACTGCAACATTCCTCTTTGCTGTGACTAAGACGTATTTTCTGTTAGTCAAACTAAAAGCTTCAAATAAATCTTCCAACAATGTCTGAGAAAAGCTCCACAAATTCAATGCAAAAAGTGCCTCTTACCTGAACTTGTGTTCCTCGGGACATACGGCCTTCTTCGTTGTTTCCTTAAACACTGGAGATTTTAGGTATCGGCCATATGAGTCCTGCAAAATGCAAAATGCTATCAGTTGGTCCAGTGAGTTGGTCTCTTACAGGTACAGATACAACCCCACCGTTCCCTTGTGATTTAACCATAGACATCCAGGTCTGAAAAGTGGCCAGCAGGGGGCACCTCATCTGGTCACAAAGTTCATATTGTATAAAGGTCAATGAGAACATTATCCTGCTACTTAATCATTTATGACACCAGTTAACATTTTTTTGTGAGTTTATAGTCTCAATAAAAGTCTAATCTGATACTTTGTGATGTTTAGTTTCAAATCATGCTCCCATTTAGAGCAAATTACACACGTTGCTATAGCATGGGCATGCATAGCGCCATCAGCTCCACAGTCAGCTCAAACCAAAATCCAAAAAGGTGTTTTAATTTATGCAGTCTCTGCACTGATCACACCTACTGACATGTTTACTGACCTTCTTCATGAGCATGTAGATGTGAGTCTGGGCTGCATCCAGGACGTATCTGTGTGGGTGTTTCAGACCTTTCACTGTGATTTCCATCGTCTTTCCATCGATGTTGATCCATCGTGGAGCACCGCGTGCCAGGAAAGTCCTGAGATCAATGAAAGTGGGAGGAATGAAGAGGAAATGCTTTGACACTTACATGGAAAAACCTCAAAAGCCAGATAAAAACTTCTTCTTCAGTAAAGATGTGAGAAAAAAATATCCACTGCATTGTTTTCATCATTTAATCATCAGTTAAAGTAACACTATACTTGCAGGTAAAGTTCACTACATGCAAAGTTTAGATTTAAACTGTAATTAATCTAAGGCGTATTATTTCTGGATGATGGCAACCAAAATTTGTATTAATTCTCAGTTTTATTTTAAGTTTTAATCTTTAATCTTTATTAATTAAAAATAATTGAGTGAATTTAATGTTAAAAATAAAAATTAAAAACACTGAATGTCCAACATGTATTTGTGTCACTATTAAACTAATAAATATAACTATTAAAGAGTCATAAATCACTGTCAGTAAACATAGTTGGCGATTTTTAAATCAAATAATACTTTCTTCTCCACTGTCTTCAATATTTACCAGAAGACTAATATATTCTTCAAGAAGTTCTTACTTGTAGATCTGCTCTGCTTTCTCTTTCATTGTCGCAGCAGTGCCCCACTTCAGATCCTCACAACCTTCCCAGAATGCCAAGTTCTCACCTGAGTAGGTTTAGAGAAAATAACCAGATATAAACTCAGATTATTCCTAACCCCTTCTACTGAAGGAAAGCTTAACATCAGGACCAACAGTGACTTTAAATTGCATCAGACTATCATACCGCTGAACTCTTTCTTTAGGAACAGTCTGAAGTCATCTCGTCCTCGAGGGTCTGAAAGGAGCTCTCCAAAGCTGAACGTCCACCTCTCCACACGCATTTTAGTGGGTATTTCCACACTGTGCCGCACAGATAACAAAAACAAAATATTCTTAATTATTGTCCAAAATCAGTGATTTCTATAAGTATAATCATCTTACGCACTTGGGCATATTCAAAGCCCAGTATGTGACGTCATCAGTGAGCCAGGGGTTGCTGGGAAGACACTTGGACAGAAAAGGGTCGTGGCCTTTATAAGTGGCGCAGTATTTCACCAACCTGCAGTGGAGGGAAAAACACGTCACCATCGACCACACTGAAGGAAAATAACGTCTTTAACCATTAATGATGCAGCCACACAGAAACAGTAAAGCAAGTGCAGCCAAGCCTACAGGAGGCATAACTCACATTATCTAATCCCTCATCAGTCAGAGAACAGCAAATACACTTGACAATACATGTTTGTCTACTGTGAAGATTCTCATTTTCTTTTTATTTGCTGGAAAGACACGTGGGAAATATGTCAAAGATTCAAGTGAACTTTCTACTAGCTAGCCACTGAGCTAGCTACTTATCATATAATCAGGGCCAGTATTTTTCTTTTTTTTACTGAGAAACTGAGACTGTTGTGGAGGGCTCCACCAATAAGCTTAAGCAGCCCTCCACAACGGTCCCACTTTCTCATCAGCTTTAACCTGTCTGACCTTTACAGATCACTCAGTGGGGTTATGCTGAAACTAATGTGCGTGTGTTACTTTAAGGCATACAGCTAATGGAGCAGCCAGGGTATAGGAGGGGTACTGGTTTGCTACAGATAGTAGCGAGCTTCTTATATGAGGGACTGTCTTACGCGCCAATGGACACTGATGATTTCACTCTGGGACGCATGATGGACTGCTGGATGAAAATCATCTACAGGGAGAGAAATGACAGCCAGAATAACACAGAGCTGCCACTATACGTGATCAATAAAACATCCAACAAGTGAGTAGAAAAAAACTTACGATCCTCTCGTAGTCATCGGGTGTTTTTGCCTGAGGAAAAATGTATTAAAAGTATGAGTACAGATAATAAGCCATATACTTTATGACTTCACAGTTAGGACACTGTATGTATTTCTGCACAGAAAAAAGCACTGTTTTATACATCACTTCTTTATCATTGTTGGACTCATGATGAACACTTGTGAACACTAACCTTCAACATCATTTCACAACCTGAGCTGAGATTCAGGTACTTTTTTTTTGTTAGCAAGTATTATAGCAAGTGCATTCATGAGGTGATGTGAGTGTGTGCAGATGTGTTCACAACCAGCCTAAAAGTCTGGGATTTGAAAACATAGCCGTAGGAAATGCCTGCAGAGAAGAAGAAAGGAAAAGAGAAGGCCTTAATTTTAATAAAAGAAAACAGCATACATATCATTTACTGTACTTGCATTAATGCATTAAAGCTTCTTATGGGATATAAGCTGATTGAAAGGAATTATGTTCATGCGGGTCAGGCAGAGACTCACCTGTTACCTCGTGTGCATTTGGATCTATTAGTCTTTCCAGTCCATAGTCCATGGCACTCACAGTCCCTGGCTACATACACATCAACAAAAGAGAATTACACAGTGTTTACCAAAGGACTAATTAATTAAACAGATGGCTGTTTTATAATGCTAATCATCAGCGGATAATGTGTCGTACTTCTCATGGCCATCTCAAACAAGAAGAGGCCAATCACCAAATTCACTCTTGGTCATTATGAATACATCTTCAAGTACTTTATTTGTTTCCCACGGGGGGCTTTAAAATGCATTAACTTTAAATCACATTTAGCAGTCATTACGATCAATCTGAACCTGTAAGATGAAGTTTTAAGGACAGCATATGTTATTTACATCAAGGTGTCATTATATTTATTTTTCAACATGAAACATCTGTTTCTGCTTTTATTGAATACTGATTTTTTTTAGAAAAGGTCAAAAGTTTCTTCCTTTTTAAATTGTGCATCTTAAATTAAGAGTGTGCATATCTGATTTAGTATTTAGAAGGAATGAAATGCTTGAAGGCTGGAAGACGGAAGAAATATCTATCCTTTTTGTCTGAAAAGCTTTAAAATACACAAACCAACAAATGCAAAGCAGTTAATACTCTGATTTTGTAAGTATCAATCGGCCACAGCATTTAAACTTCCTGTCTAATACTGTGTCAGCAGACACAGGAGCCCCTTTTGTGTCTGACAGCAGGACGTTTGATCGAACTGGGATTTAAGAACTTCGGATGGGTTAGTTGTAGTTGTACCTCAAAATTCCCGGCAGAACTTGACCTATCAGCTTTTAACGTTGGTAGCTGATTAATATGCTTTATTGCTTTATTTTACAGCATGCATATGGAAATCTCAACTGAGGGATTGACAACAGAGCACCCTTGCAGCGATAACTCATGTGCCATGAGACACAAATTAGTGCCAGTGCCAGTGACCCTCGTTAGGTCAAAGTCTTCTGTGCATACACTATATTGCCAAAGGATTCACTCACCCATCCAAATTATTTAATTTCAGGTGTTCCAATCACTTCTGTGGCCACAGACATAAAATCAAGCACCTGGCGTGTAGACTGCTTCTGCAAACACTCACAGATCTTAGGAACTCAGTGAATTCCAGCGTGGTACTGTGGTAGGATGCCACCTGTACAACAAGTCAAGGCATGAGTAGGCAGAGTGGGGTCAGCAGATACTGAGGTGCATAGTGTACAGAGGTCATGAACTTTCTGCAGAGTTGAGCACTACAGACCTCCAAACTTCACGTGTGCCTTCAGATATGCTCAAGAACAGCATGTAGAGAGATTCATGGAATGGATTTCCAATGCTGAGAAGCTGCATTCAAGCCTTACGTTACCAAGTACAATAGAAAAGCGTCATATGCAGTGGTGTGAAGCATGCCCAACCTAGACGTGCTCTCTGGAATGATGAATCATGCTTCTCTGTCTGGCAATACAATGGATAAGTAGTTCCAGTGAAAGGAACTGTTAATGCTTCAGCATACCAAGACAATTCTGGACAATTTCATGCTCTCAAGCATGGCAATAGTCCCTTCCTGTTCCAACATGACTGTGCACCAGGGCACAAAGCAAGATCCATAAAGACATTAAAGAGCAATTCTGGTGTGGAAGAACTTGACTGGCCTGCAGAGTCCTAATCCAAAAGAACACCTTTGGAGCAGAGACCAGGAGCTAGGCCTTCTGATCCAACATCAGTGTCTGACCTCACAAATGGGATTCTGGAAGAATGGCCAAAGGTTCCCATAGACACACTCATAAACTTTATAGAAAACCTTCCAAGAAGAGTTGAAATAGTTATAGCTTCAGAGGATGAGCCGACATCATAATAAACCCTGTGGCTTAAGATTGGGATGTCACTCAAGTTCATACGCATGTGAATGAAGACAAGCAAATACTTTTGGCAATATAGTGTACCTCACTTCTGAAAGGACACAACACAAGTCACAGAGCACAGGCTACAACGTGCTACATTACTGAAAAGGTCACCAGTAGTCAACACAATATTCTTCCTAAAGGCTGAAGTCATAAACAATGAAAAGCACAACTGTTTAACATTATGCACTTAACTGTGTTTTTATTATGGCCCTACTTTATATGATGTGACCATATAGTTTATGGTGACATATATTATGCAACCAAAACTTTAGAAAGACATATTTCTGCAATATGAGAGATGTTTGTGCAGGAAAATCCCAGTAGATCAGCAGTTTCTGAAGTGAGAATATCCTCAAACATCTTTGCACCTAATCAAATGACTGCAAACCAATTAACTCATGGGAAACACATGGGTCTTTGGTTGGGAGCTGTCACTGTCTTTGGTAACTGTTCTAGCTGTAATCCAGCATCACAGCACAAGAAGCTCGATGTGCACAAGGTGCAAACCACTGTACCACTTTCTCCCATGCAGTGTGAAATATTAATCAGTTGTGCCCTTTTCCTCTGACTGGACATGCAGTGGTAATGAGACATCATGGGTAGAGATAATGAGATACCTTGGGAAGTATTGCAGTGTGGTGCAATTTACTTTCTTACTTCTCTGTTTACCTGCAATGTACCAATATCTGCTGTTTACTGTTCAGGCTTGATAACTATATCTGTGCATGTATGCTTATATTATCTCATGTTGTGGGGACATAAATGTGTTTATATAATCACATAGTGAGGCCCAGCTCCTTTTGGTGGCAAAAAGCCATTCTCATTCACGCAAATCATAAAGGACTTGGTTGAGTGACGGCTAGTCTAAGTCTTCAAATATAAATTCACAAACGTCTTCTGTAGTGATAGAAACATGCATGTGTGTGTTCTCACCGGAGGTCTATGAACCACCCAGTAGGCTCTTTCCTGACAGTCAAACACCACACGGTCCGGTTTCTTTCTCTCCTTCGCAGCTCTAAAACCCAACCCAAACACAGAGAGTCATAACACATTGTTACCCTTAACGCTTCCCGACATCACTGAGCTTCCTGCACACCCACCTATACTGCTCTTTAGCTTGCATCACTATAAAATCCCATTTATGATTCATCCACTTGTGAAGATGGTTGTACTGCTCCTGAGGACATAAAACAACACCTCAGTAAATGCCAATAGAGAAAATTAATCGCCGTGGGATTCGTGTCCAATTCTCACCTGTTCGTGCAGCTCCAAGATTCCTTTCTTACGTATGTTTCTCTTTGCCAGGTAGATTGCTTCGGTAACAAAAACATAGATGGATGTTAACGGTAAGTGATTCTTAGTAACAGGATGCATTCAGATACACTCACCATAATCTGTATCCTCAACAGGCCACTGCTGTGTGGGCCAGAAATATGGTGTCTGGAAACAATGAAGGGCAGAGGTGATGATTAGCAGTAAGCGTTTTTGTGAGTGGGATTCATTTCTTGCAGATTTAAGGGTGTTTTTTGTTGGTTGTTTTCAATTTGCAGTCATTCAGGAAACTAAAGCCAGACTAATTTGGGGTTTCACATCATAAAATCAATACGACGGAAATTGGTTTTACTTCGCTTTAGTGGTTTTTGTGTCTTGTAATGGTAAACTCTTTTATTATCTAATCATTGCATGTTACAGCAGAGATGCTAAACCCATTACAGAAAATCTGGCACATGCCGCTTTCTGGAACCAATTTACCAATGGGAAATTACCATGGTCAATAATGTTGATAAAATGAATCTGTTAATATATTAAAAATAATGACTGACTGCAGAATTAAATATGTATATCACACTGAAAAAAATCTCTCAAAAAACTAAAAATATCCCCAAAATTTTCTGACAGTAAATTCTAATTTTTCCCAAAATGTACGGGCATTTCTATGTATTGTAAAAATGCAATGCATAGTGAAAAACATCCATAAAAAGTAATATGGAAAATTCCTTTATTTTAAAAATGGTGAATGTTTTTACAAAGATGTTTGTTTTATTTCAGTGTAGGGCCTTTCTGTCTTTTTTTTGAAGAAGAAAAAAAGTATTTAAAAAAAAACATTATTCTGCACTGAAAAAAATGCAGCACTGTTTTAAACTGAAGGAATTTTACATTTAATTTTTACACATTTTTGAAAATAAAGGTTTCTCACATTTTTACATTTTTGGATGGAAAAACTTCCAGGAAGTGCATGATTTTACTTCACAAGGCTCGATCAACCTTTTTTTTTAACCTTCCATGGCTCTGCATTTTTATTTTGAACTTACATGATATACCGACATAATTATTCTTAGAAGTTGCTATGTGCTCAGGCTAAGAGACACAGCAACTTTCTAGCCTTTACATCAAATGAATTTGATGTACTGATGTGTTTTTATCACAATCTTTTAGGCTCTGCACCTAATAAATTAGCAACTGCTCTGTTTTCTGTTTTCTTGTAGGTAAACAACAGTCACACTTAAATGACCTTTGCAAGCATTTCAGTTTACACTGCATTTTTTGCATGAGTTGTGGAGTCACTAGATAGCAGGAACAGGAGTGCACACTATGTGTGTTTCTGCATGACTATGTGCATCCCTTTTTTTACATTTTAACAACATGCAAAAACACTGTTCAGTGTGCAGCAATGAAAACTAAATCTTCCCATAACCAGAAATACTGTTTTGGAAGATCGTTTGGCTTTGCTGCAGCTGAGATTTTGGCTAAGCTTTAAAATGTGGTGTGTTTACCTGGAAGCGATACAGGGATGCATCTGGTTTGACCACTAAACGCTTGTGGTCTTGTATAGGGTAGATGTATCCTAACGCCACCAGCATGGAGCCAAAACTCCTCGCCTCTGAATAAAAAAGACAGATTTGCTATAAATGAGGTTCTATCACCAATTTTCACTGTCAGCTAACATGATAACATCCTAAAACTGTCTTCTTTTTATCAAAACACACACTTTGAACTGGGATGGCATCAGCTGCCTGATCTCTCACCTTGTGCATCGATTTGGAATCTGTCTGCTAACCACACAACTATGTCTTCACCTGAGGAAAAAGGACTCTAGGTCAGAAGTAACAAAGAATCTATGGAAATAAACAACACTAGTCAAAAGGGCAGCTTGAACAGCAAACAACTTTAAATATACTGTATGTTGTTTATGTCCATCAGTGCATGCCTGTAAATGCCAGAAAGCTAATGTCAAAGAGAGACATGGAAGGAGAAAAGGGAGGAGGAGAAGGATGACAAGTGAAGAAGAGAGAAAATGACAGAAAGGCAAAGGAAAGAAACAAGAGGAAGAAAGAAACTAAGAAAGGAAAGGAAAGGAAAGCTTGTGAGATGAAAGAAAGGGGGGAAGGGGGAGGAAAAGGAAACAGGAAAAGCAAAGGAATCAGAGATGGAGAGAAAACAAAACAGCAAAGAAAGTGAGAGAGGGAAGTGGAGAGAGCAGCAGAGAAGAAGCCTTTGGTATGTTTTCATTCATTCAGCTGTGGGCATTCAAAGCTTGCAGGTGACGTAGAAGTCTGGGTTCCCTCTCTTCTCCTCCTCCACCACCTACTGCCTGCATTCCTCTTGCTTCGGGCGCTACATGTTTGTTTCCTCTCGCCTGCTCAATCATCATCCTCCTCCTTCACCTCCTACTTCTTCCCTCTCTCTGTCTCTGAGACCATGGGGTTGTCATGGAGATGAAATCTGTAGCTCCAACACCGTGGTATCCTCTGGCGAGGTTGTGCAGGTACAGTCACTCAACGGGATAAAAATCAAGCCACTGTAGTGTATGTGAGAGTGTTTGTGTCCACTTTACCAGTAATAGCATGTGGTATTGTGGTGATAACCAGTCTCTGAGGCTGTAGCTTCACTCCCGTTGTGGGGTCCTGCATCTCGAGGACCACCTTCTCCGCCTGCTCAAAAAAAGGTTGTGAGGAGGTGTCACATCAGAGCTCACAGTGTAGGTTTTTGGGGCAGCAGATTTGATTGTAAATCCTAAATTTTGATCAGTGAAATTCACATGACGGTGATGATGATCATTAGTGTAACCTCGAGCATGCACAGCATTACCATTAACCTCTTTTCTACTTAATGAAAGGCAGAGAAAGCTGCATTAAACTGTGTCTCACTGATTAAAAAAGGGCAAATTTCCCCCCTGGGATGTTAAGGCTTGATGTGTAAGCTTGTAATTAATACTTCCTATCAGACAAATGCCGAATGATTCGGTTTCTGTTTCTCTCCAAACAACTGTTCAGCTTTTTAGTCCAATGACTGGATTACAGTTTTAATGCTGCATTAGAAAGTGGTGAGAAGCGAGATGACGGGATTGTTTCAAGCCCTGATCTCATGGCTTTTGTTTGGCTTGTGTGGGAGGTTTGTGATGACTCACTGCCCTCTAAACAGTTTTTCAGCCATCATACCATCTGATCCCAGAGCTCCCCCACAACTTGGGTGTGTACGGCAGAGGAAGAAATCCTGTAGTACATTAATTCACTTTATGTGTGTGTGTGTATGCATGTGTGAGAGAGAAAGAGAAAGAGAGTGTGTTTGTAGCTGACTCCTGGGTCTTTTTGAAGTGGCTTTGTGCTTTGAAGTCAACCTGGAGAGGCTATAAGCCCCAGACTGAGCTGGACCAAAGTGGGCTTTCATTGACCAAAACACAAAGTTCTCCAGGAAATGGATTCTGTGTGCATTCCCCTGGAGAGAGGGGGACACTGTGTGAGTGCTACATCTGGAAGCTCATGTCTTGATTATTTCCTTCCATTTATTTATTTATTTTTTCTAATGTTAAAACATTCTCTTTGGTGACCATCCAACTGAATTTTAAATATGAGATGATGAATGAAGGACTGCTCTGGCTGGCCTCACACACACACACACACACACACACACACACACACACACACACACACACACACACACACACACACACACACAAACACACAATTCACACAGCGCCTGGATTAACTTCTTTCCAGCAGCTGGTTGGTGTAGATGGAGGTATTGATACTGATCCAGGCCTAATGCTTATTAAACAGAACGACCTTATCACAGTGAAAAGGTTGAAACAGAACACAGTCTGACAGCTATATAGAATGTAAGGGGGAAGCTGACATGACATCTGATTTACAGTATGTTGGCATCATTCTGAAACACGAGTATATGAATAACATCTCTAATAACCCTTAATAACTAAAGTCCATATTATTAAAGAAATGCATTTTGCTATTGGGTTTCCCTAAAGCTTGTTGTAGTCCAAATGGTACCTGTGGGTTTTAATCCTTAACGGAATGACCATCCTTAATAAATCTATTCAATGAAAGCATTGGGATTTCCAGAGAATATTATAGATTATTATAGTGCAAATGCCAACAACAGCCTGGGTTTGTGAGGTTCCTGTAAGCCAATACAGTCCAAGCATTGCGTTAGAGAATTTATACAAGTCACTAATGATGCGTCTGCAGCAGGTATAATCTATAAGCCTGTGCTCTGGTTTACATCATCTAATGTAAGCTGTGCAGCCCACCTTTTTGAGACAAGCCATCCGTGGTCGGTACCTCTGTCCATGATCCCGGAGAACGTTTCGGATGGTCATGTTGTGTGATGCTTTGCACCGCTCTCTCTCTTTCTCTCTCTCTCTCTCTCTCTCACACACACACACACATACAACACTGCTGCCGCCTGTGAGAGCCCTGTGTGTCGTGTGGGGATGCTTGAGGGGAAGTGCAACACTGATCGATGGTGATGTTGCCTTCAAATGTCCCCCCTCTAAACCTCTCACTTGGAAAAACGGAAACTGTTAATGTGCCAATATTTTATCATTTTTAAATTGAATTAGGATTAAATTACCCGTGTGGCACTTCAGGCATGTAATAAAAAGTTGACAGTTCCAATAAGAGTAACAAAGAATTGTCTAAAATAGGTTTAAGTAATTGCAATGTGAAGCCGTTTTAGTTAAGTATAGGCAATAATTTAGTGTTCTTTATCTCATCAATGCTATAAACGCAAAGACAGAAGGTCAAATACAACCACTTTCACAAAACCAAGTTATTTTCCGTCAAGATTTCAAATTGTATTGTTCTTCAGCAGAGCGTTCAACTGCAGATAGCAATATTTCCTGCAGTCTCTGAAAGCAGCATGTCTAAAAGTGTGAAACGAATCAACCAATCGGAGCGCGTCTTTTTTTTTCCAACGTGTTTCTATACTGCACCAGTAGAGGGCGACATGCCACCACCGGTCAACTCTCCTTTTTTCCTTCATATTTATTTTAATGTTAATTATGAAAACTTTATGTATTTATTTTTTACTTTAATTATAGCCGTTAACGCCTATTAATTCTTTTTATAGTGTATCGTGCAATTAGACCTCTAAAACTTGAAAATGTATTCGCGTGTAAATTTCAGTATGCTGCTTATAAAGTTATTTTTGTGTGTTTCCATTCAAACGTAGCTACGGACAATATTACGTGTTTATGTGAGGCATATCCGCGTAAATAGCACAGTAGGCTGTGCCTTAAGATTGATGGTAAACAGTCAGCAGCGGTACTTCCTGAGTTTAGGGAAGGGGCTTGGTCCCGTGCCTGCGCCCGAGAACGCGCATCAAATTAGCATCGATGAAGTTTGTGCGAACATGGCGGATTTCCTGCCGACCAGGTCCGTGTTAAAAGTTTGTCTACCCGTCTGCCTGCTTAACAGCGGCGAGGTGGAACAGCTGAGAAAGTCCAAAGAGATCGACAGATGTCTCTCCAAGGAGAAAACGTATGTAAAACGGCTGGTGAAGATCCTTCTCCTCGGCGCTGGCGAGAGCGGCAAGTCGACTTTCCTCAAACAAATGCGGATCATCCACGGCCAGGACTTCGACCAGCACGCCCGAGAGGATTTCAGAGCAACGATTTACAGCAATGTTATCAAAGGTAACCTCGCTACCGAGGGCTGGAAACTTAAAGGGCGTGAAAATCGCCCTTTTTACTCGGTTAAAAGGCACTGGAAAGTTTCCACATCTGTTTAGCAGCGCTGGGCTGGGTGAGAGGACACATAAACAGTCTACATCTGCTCTCGGCACACCCATAGGAGCCTCGTTTGTCCTAAAAGCTTAACTTTTCTAGGGGTTTAGCATAGCTATACCAAATACAGCGAATCAAGTTTTTTGTGATATCTTTAACCAACACTACCCGCGGTTTTAAATCAGCTACAGGCAAGTTTTGTTGCTCAATAACTAAGCTCGGGATGAAGCTAATGGAGGGCAACCCGCCAGTGTAGTGTGCTGTAAGGTGTTCCTCTTTGTCCACGGACTGAATGAAAGAGAAATCTTTACGTTGGTGTTGTCCACGTTAAACAAAATCGTCTGTAAATACCAACAAGGCTCAAGCGTCGCTTTTTAATAGTCACGAAATTCTATATAACCCGACAGTTATTTCGGCCATTTTCAAAGTAAGGTGTTGGTGTGACCAGCACATCCTGTACATTTTTTTTAATGAATAAACAGTTTGAAATAAATGTAAATAATAGCTGTGAATACAGGGATTTCCCCGGATTATAATGTGGTTTTCGAAGCACATTTTCTTGTTATTTCTGGTCATTATATCAGCAAAATGTGCTTTATTCTTGACTGAATGAAAGTTCAGTTAAAGAAAAATTGGGTAGAGTGATGGTTAGTACAAGGTGGTGATTTTCTTTTTCCTTTGAGGGGAGGCTAAGACCTCTTTGGTGGAAATTTTGTGTAAGCAGGAAAAACCCTGAAATCTGTCTAGTAACAGGGTTATGTTAATCATGTGCTACCTTAAAATCAACTCCACTTTTTCTTGCCCTATCATCATTTTTTTTGTATTTTATTTATTTATTTTTTAGACACAGCAGGCCTCCAAAGGACACAGGTGTTGGGTTACTTTTGTTTCACCTGCCCTTCTCACTACCCCTTTCCACTATTAAGTTGCCATCTGACTTCCTTTTCCAGGTATACGTGTGCTGGTGGACGCCCGTGAGAAGCTGCACATTCCGTGGGGTGATGAAGACAACCAGCCGCACGGCGACAACCTGATGGCGTTCGACACCCGCTCAGCCAAGATGACCAGTGGGCAGCTTGAGACATCGGTTTTCCTGGAGTACCTGCCCGCCATTAAGGCCCTGTGGGCAGACTCGGGCATACAGAACGCCTACGATAGGCGCAGGGAGTTTCAGCTGGTGGGTTAGAGCGTGCGCACACACACACACACACACACACACACACACACACACACACACACACACACACACACACACACACACATATGCTGAAATGGCATAACTGACAGATAATGGTGGCCTAGTTTTGTCTGATAAAACGTTCTCAATCTCAGCTCTCTATCACCAGGTGCAATAAGGGTTTTCTGGTGTTTCTGAATGGGTTTTTCCAAAAAGTCATATTGATGAAAATGGCAGTGAAAACAGAAAGTGAAACTGACTTTTCAATTCATCCTCCCTTTCCACTCTCCCTGCATCTAATTCTTTAGTCTCTGGTGCTCTCTCTGTGCCGAGTGGTCAGACATGTGATTCAATAGGCTTCCTGTTTACACCTCTCCCAGCTGCGTATATCTTTTGGCTGTCAGTGTGGACGTCTTAACTCTGTGACGTTTACCCCAGAAGAGCAGATGTGGTCGGGAGTGCGTTCACATGTCCTTTCTGGGCTGTTGATATGCTCTTATTTTATCTTTTATTACTGTAGCTTTAGGCTTTTTTTAAAAAATGACCAGCTGTCAGGGATTTTCCTGACTCAAAATAAGCCCCTTTCTCCCATGAGTGTAGCTTTACAGTTAAAGCACTGATTACTTTACATGATTTGACAGAAATCTGTGTATTCTGGCTATTTAATAAGCCAAAAAAATGCCAATTTTATCCAAGTAAATAATCCCCAATTAAGAAAACAGTGTGTTTGTCAAAAGGCTGGTGATTTTCCTGTGGCTCTTGCCAAAATGTTGTCTGTATAGGAATAACCCTGATTGCCCTGCCTTCATGTGACAAACTTAAACACTTCAGCAGTTAAGGGGCCCCCAACTGAGGACAGAATAAGGGCTGCGCTTCTCCAAGTGGCTTTCAGTAATGAAAAGCAGAAAATTACAATTTGCCAGTGGGTTGCATAAAACCAAACTTTCGTCAATGGCGTTTTGTTGCTCTGGCACACACACACTCAGCTTGTTGGTGCAAACCTTTCCAGACAGACAAGGAGAATAAGTGTGATCAGAGCAGGAATGTTGATCTGTAGTTAAACAGCTTTATGCTCACAAACAGATCCCTGGCTCTCCCACTCAGCGTTATTTGCACACAGAGTGTCACACACCTCGAGTTACACAAGGTCACACACACACTAACGTGCATAACCTATCTGTGTAAGAGTGTAAGTATTCATTTTGCAAATTGGCAAGTTCCTTTATTCCACCCGCCCACCCCCGAAATCTTCAAAAGCGTTAATTATCACGGAAAACATCGCACCTTTTAGACTTTTGAAGCTGGAGCTGTGCATTTAATAATGGAAGTGAGCTGTCACTTGGACTGATCATTCATATAAACACACAAATGTGACTCATTCGGTGACAGTAGTAAACGGAACAATGTAAGCAGCCTGCTATGGAAACAGCCTGTAACTGAAGAGCGGCAGGATCGCTGAAAGCCTGACTAGCTGTTCAGTTACTGGACGCTAGGTGTTGGTATCACAGAATCACTGTAGCCTAAGTGTGCTGCGAGGCGATCATCTGCGATACATCACAATATCTGTGAAAACGAAACAAGTGAAATCGCCTACATGTGTTGATAAAGATATTGATACCACAGATGGAAGCCATATAAAATATATTGTCCCATCCTTATTTCACATGTGCACATGTTTACAGATTAAAGCTCTTTGAATTTTGGCGGATTGGTTGAACAAACCAAATAGTTGGTCACCTGTCACTTCAACCCACTCTGGAAAATGAGGTGACATTTTATAGACTAAACAATTGATCAGAAATAGCTTTGAGCCTTTATTTGTTGTGTAATATCAGTGGAGGGTCAATGGACCACAGACACAGGGCTACACACACACACACACACACACACACACACACACACACACACACACACACACACACACATTACTGCACAGCCAAGACAGTTAGTTTATAAAAAAAAAAAAAAATTAATTCATATGTGACAATTCATTGTTCTAGGGTACAAAGTGAAACAGTATTTGACTTTAATTTTAAAAAAAGCATTATTTTAGGGTCAAAAAAGTCTCTGTATATGTATTAAAATCAATGTATGTACAGAACAGTGTAGTTTTTGTCAAATGTCCATCTTTTATAAAACCAACCACACATTTTGAAAAGTGTTTGGGATGTTTTGGGTTCTTTTTGCCTTTTCTCTTATATTAAAATAAACTTATTATTGTTAGATGTCTTGAAATGAAACTGAATATCAATTGCAAGCTTACAGTGTACAAAACCTTAATATTAAGTTTTAATGGTGAGTACACTGTAAACCCTGAGGGCAAAATTAATTCTGTTGGGAGCTGTTAAAAATTTTTTCCTTCTCTAAGAAGAGATTTGTGTCATTTGCAGCAGATTACCCAGAATCCCCTCGTGTTGACCGTGCCCCATTTAAGCATTTGCATCACAAATCGCACGTGCCTTCAGGCCTGGTTGTAATTATCATGTTTAAAAAAGCACACACACACGTAGCGCTGTGAGTATGCACATGGCTTCTCTCACTTCCTGCAGTGCAGACGTCAGCGTTGCTCGTTACAATAGTCTTAATCTTTTCATCGGAGATTCTGAGATTCATAGTATTAGAATTATTTAGTCACATCTTCCTTTAATGTAAGTGTCGGTTCAGATGACATATTGCTGAGTTTCAGTTTTGCTTCTGCAGGCGTTGTCATGCCTCAGCAGGGAGAACGCAGAGTGATTGCGCTTCTTGTTTCTCTTCTCCTTTTTAAAAAAAAAAAAACAGGAAAAAAAATCTGACTTGATTTTTGATTATTTCAAAACCAACCAAACCCTTCTTAGTTATGAGCTCCTTTTACTCGGGCGGAGTCGGATGTGAAATCAGAAAAGTAGCTTTTTCTTCATTTAACTCTAGTAGAGCGCCACACCATTGGGCTCCTCCCTTGGGTAATCCTAGCCGTGCACATACACACACACACACAGAAATGCACACACACAATCACAGGTTTTTCAGGTCAGGTTAGTTTTTTTTTTTTTTACCTAAAGATCAAAAGGTGACAAGAAGAAGAAGCTGGGGTGGGTAATGCTCGTACATGGTGGTAAGAGAGAAATACAACCCAATCGCTGCAACTGGGAACATTTAAATGCCTATCGTGTCATTAATGCAAAATACATGCAAAAAACAAAACAAAAATCCCCTGTGCAAGTGTAGTGCGTTGCAGTAGAGGCGCTGCAGGTCACAGGAAAGACGATGGGTTAAATCTGTTTTTCTTTTTGCACACGGTGTTTTGGTTTATGTCGAGTGCAAGACCCGCACCAGCTCACAGATAAAGGAATGCATCTCAGTCCTGGCAGCCCCGTGTCTGGTCTTGCACTGCCTGCACAAAAGCAGTGTCGAAAAAGTCTTGGGAAAAAACTCAAATAAAACACTTCTAACCACGCAGACACACACTAACCAACACTTCTGAATACATCAAAGACACACTTAGAAACACGTGTCACAGTCTTACTAAATAATGCGCATCCTGCCTCAGTACCTCAGAACAGACTCTGCTCTGGGGCAGACACGGGAGAAAGAAAAAAGTCAGGTTACTTCTGTCTGTGTGGCAGCTAAACACTCTCCCCACTAGTATCTCAGCGCCTTTTCCACTTGCAAACATATTGCTGCAAAATGTTTTCTGCTGATTGTGGTAAAAATGACAGAACCTAATTAATTGTGTAGAATTAACAGAAATTCCTCCTCTGTCCTGTCGCAGGGTGAGTCAGTGAAGTATTTCTTGGATAATCTGGATAAGCTCGGCGAGCTGGTAAGTTGTTTCTGCTTGTACTCTTTGTGATAATCAGACTTGTGCATGTTATAGTTAATACTGCAACATGTCCAGACAATTAAAGGTTACCTTAGAAATGACTAAGGTGGTTGCTTGCCGCAGATAATGCTGGCATTTTGTGAAAGAAGCTCCTTATATTTAGTTAAGCTCAATTTTTTTTCAGGTGTTTAAAAGTTTAGTTAAAAAAAACATCAAGATGAACACACTAAGCAAGTTCAAACAGTTTATAAACCCTTAATATTAAGTCTAAAGTCCAAAACTTGAGGGCGTTATTGAGAGTAAATCAGGGTTTTTCCTTTATTAACATGAGAGATATTTTAACCGCTCCCAACTGAGTTTTAACAATACTTCCTTTTTTCTGACATCAGCATGCTGGAAGTTGAATTGTTTTTCAGATTTCTGTGCATCATAAACACATCCTTTTTACATTGAGGACATTAAGTGTTTATACTTGTACTATTATTTACAAACACACATGCTTATGCTAACATCTACAATCTTATTGTCTTCATGAGGTTTGTATGCGTATGTTTGTTTTGTAAATTTAATTACACTTTTATTACCAAGGTTGTGCTTACAGGTGGTGTAAGCACAAAGGCTGCTGTATTCTTTTAGATGCGTCTTTCATGTTGTGCTCTTCAATACAGCCACCTTTAGTATGAACTCGATACATAAAGTCCAGCCTTTTCTGCTCATTTCCAGCACCACCTTTTCAGACTCTACTAGAGTAGCTTTGCATGATTCATATTAAAAATAATCCTTATACTGTGCTCACTCAGATCTGTATGTCTGGGATGACAAGATTAAGGTGGTGTCACATCTTGATGATGTCAACCAGAACTAGGAGAAGAAAAAAATGCCATGCCATTGTCATGTTTACTGCAAGCTTCCATCATATCAGTTTACATATCACAGAAAATGGACAGAGGCTTAGCAGGTTCACCTTATATGTGTTTGAATGAATATAATGTTGCATGCACACACATCCTCATAGCTTTTGTAAATGCTATGAAGCTAAAAAGCTAGTTTTGTTTCTGTGGGTGTGTGTATGTTAACTTCACTCCTGTGGCTGACCTCAGGCTTTTTTTTGTTTATTATAGAAATACACGCACACACAGTTGCAAACCACAGTGTCCTCATTACAAATGGGCACATTTTGAATGGGCGCTACTAACATGAATGAAATCCCCCCCCTAAATGTATAATCAAACTCATAATGACTGTTTTCATAATGGAGTTGCTGTGTTTTCTTTCATCACCATTTTACAAACAGCATCCATTTGTGGGTGTTTGTGTTTAGTATATGAACATAATATTCATTTCAACTCTTTGTGCTGTCAATTGTAGCTGTGCTAGTTTCTCTCCTCCCTGTTTCACTCTGTGTATGAGTCTTTTTTAATTTGGTAAGGCACGTTTAAAATGCTCAAGTTATTTTTTTAAACAGAACACACCTAGCCTGCATCTGGAGCCGTCCCCTCTATTAAGCAGTGAATCTGAACCTGCTAAAGCCAGTTTAACAATGATTACAAAGATGATTAGCTTGTATACAGAGCCTACCCAAGCTTCCTGGTGATTTTCAGTTGAAATATCCACCTTTAGATTCAGCTCCTCCACAGAGCCACAGAGGTTACAGCAGAAGCAGATGTTAAACTTATTATGTCAAACCTTTACTTTCATTTTCTACAAAATGCTGACCTTCCCATCGATTGCTTTCTGTGGGAAATCCCCATATTTGTGAATATTTACGGAATCGTTTTTGTGTAGTCTTAAACTCTGCTGTGTTTTCCTCAGCGCTCATAAGTGTGTCATTTCCAGTCTTGCTTTTGCAGGACCCAAAGTTAGAGCTGAAGAATAAAACACATTTCTAGTATTTACAGATGAATTGGCTGCTAGTTTGAACTTTGTTATGTGTCTGGTGTTTCTTCTTCAGTCTGCAAACAAATCCTGGTTTGGAAAGGATTTTCTATCAAACGGTTAGGTGGAAATGAGGACAAATGGTATTTTTGTCTCAATAATTAAAAGTTTGTCTTTCTGCCTCTCCTGCTAGGATTATCTTCCCACTCAACAGGACATCCTGCTGGCTCGTAAACCCACTAAGGGCATCCATGAGTATGACTTTGAGATCAAGAATGTTCCCTTCAAGATGGTGGACGTGGGAGGGCAGCGATCCGAGCGGAGACGCTGGTTTGAGTGTTTCGACTCAGTCACCTCGATCCTCTTCCTCGTCTCCTCCTCCGAATATGACCAGGTAAAAAAATTAAAGTAAACACCGCTGCTGCATCAGATGCAGAAAGAAACCATGGCATCTCATTTCCTGCCACTCACAAGCAAGCACGCTCAATACAGATAGGATGATAAGAAGCACATTAACCAGTTTGTTCTTGACAATAATGTGTGGTAACTTTTGATAACGTTTCATTGATGCTTCTGCTTGTGCAGCTGCAAGACTTTCCTTAAGACGAATTAATTATTTGAGTTTCTAACTAAAGCTCTGATTTGACCACCACTTAGATGTGCAAGTGACAACTTTGGTTCATTTATTTGCTAGTCGTGCTGTATTTATTTACCATGTTTCCCCTTCCGTCTTCAGTATTCTAGCGACAGGCTGATGTGAATCCCCAAAATGTGACTGATATGTTTAAATGGGCACCAACAGCATGAATCGGTCTGTTCTTCATCACATTTACAAGGCTCAGTTCGGGGGGTTGTGGTTTGGTACTTTTTCAGAGCGGTGGGAAAACAGTGAGAAGACTTGCAAGACAACATTTTACAAGTACACATTAAATTGTGATGGATTGAAGTATTTACACAAACGAGAGGCTGAAATGTCCAGCAGAAACTTGATTCGAAGCTCAGAGCAGATGTAAGGTTTGCTTTGCTGCTAACTTTACACAAACTGAAATTATCTCAAGCATTAATGGAGCCGACTAACTTCTGATTGGTTGTCCCTCGTATACAAAAGGCTTGAATGTCAGGCAGGTATGGCTTCTTTGAGAGAACCATTTAGAAGATTTTTCACATGAAAAGACCCAAGATTAGGAAAAAACCTGTCTGAAACTGAGTGTTTACAGCAGTCTGAAGCCGAATTCCTTGATGATATTTAATATGAGTGAGTTTTATGAGTGTCCACCGTTATAACAGTATATAAATGGCTGAAAATAAGGATGAGAATGGGTCCCCTTTAAGGATTCCAATGGCATTGCTTTCTTAATGGTTGAATGTGGAATCAAGCTGCTTGAAAGCAGATGGAAGAATTATTTGCCTCTGATTGAACCATCTCAAGTGTTTTACCATCATAAATATGTTTTCTGGGACTTAACCAACTTCATTTTAGCTATGCTGGCCCCTAGTTTCAAGTCCCTCACTGTTTTCCTCATTTTGCTGTAACTGACTTAAAAAACAAGCTCTTGTTTGATTTGCCCTGTGCAACATACCAACTGTTGTTGTAAGAGCCATGCAATAGCAGGCTAACCCAAATAGCCTAGTTTTTGGGGGGGGTTTTCTCGTTTTTTTTTTGTTTTGTTTTTTTTTAAACCTATTGCACACCATAAAACCACAGTTTTAATCCAAATTGACTTTGGTTAACAGGAAATGCTATTAAAAGGAAGCTTATGAATACCTGACAGGATGTAACATGTACAGGTTAAAGGATTTACACCATCCGTACTGGCAGTAGTATTTAATTGTTCCGTCATCTATTACAGGTGCTGATGGAGGACAGGCAGACCAACCGGCTCCGTGAATCGCTCGACATCTTCGAGACCATCGTCAACAACCGTGTCTTCAACAACGTTTCGATCATCCTATTCCTCAACAAGACGGATCTGCTGGAGGAGAAAGTGAAAAACGTTCCCCTCAAGGACTACTTTCCCGAGTACAACGGACCGGAGCACAGCCTGCCGGACGTCCAGGCGTTCATGGTGGACTGCTTCCGGGCCAAGAGGCGCGACTGTACTCAGAAGCCCCTGTACCACCACTTCACCACCGCCATCAACACGGAGAACATCAGGCTGGTGTTTCGGGACGTCAAGGACACCATCCTGCACGACAACCTCAAACAGCTCATGCTCCAATGACCTCTGACAACCTGTGAAAATGGAGGACCTGAACAGGGACAGACCACCCCCTCGCTCATGAAGAGGACTTGGGAGAGAGAGCAGCATCAGAAGAATCCGATGAGACGTCAGCATTCTTCTTCAGACATTTTATATTAGTTTTTACTCTCCTCTTTGAAGAGTTGTCCCTCTTGTAAGTTCAGGATTTGTTTGAGGAACGAGTACGCCGTGCACGCCGTGGTAATATAAATGGAGAAGAAGCCTCGTTTGGATCTTGGATGACATCTGAAACCTGCTGCTTCACCTCCTCTGTCCTGAGCTCTGCATTCACAGCACGAGTTACTGGGGCTATTTTCTCACAAGGTGTCATTGCTGGCGCCAGCAAAAGGTTTTCCAAAATGAGACGCACGGCTTCCAAACAAACGCAGGAATTAATCTAAGTAACGTTTAATTACCAGTACTGTGTGTGAGAGTTGATTTGCCGAGCACTGAATTCATCTAGTCCAAATTTACTGTTACGTCTGTTGAAAGTTGTTGCGAAGTCATTTTAGTCACATTTGGCGGTCATCAGCTTTTCTTTTTTTTCCATTTCAGATCAGCAGGTTTAACGCCCGCGATCAGAAGTGAAGACGTAGTAGAATTACAGTTAAAGATTTGAGGAGTGAACTGGCTCCAGCACTGGCACCTTGTTTTGCAGAAAACTGCTTGACGAGGGCACAACCACAACAGACTGAACCTTTTATTTCCTTTGATATAATTTCTTAAGACTTAATCACTATTTAAATGTTGCTTTATTATTAAATCTTTAATCAGATAATTAAGATGCCAGTTTCCGTATAAATTGTCCCTTATTTCTGGGTGTTCAGAGGGTAAAAAGATTACCTTCTTAGGCAGGTGTGCCACTTAGTGAACATGCAGTCCACTGTTTTCTCAGGGTTGAATCAAAACCGGTGTCGATGCTGATGTAATTGTTGATGAGCTAACTGAATATTCTGATTCTGATTATTATTATTTTTTATTTTTTAATTCTGAGTGGTGCGACTCAGCCAGGCCTCCCTGCCGTTAGCCGGGTGGTGTTTAGCACCGTATCCTCCTGGCTTTGACCACTGACATTGACCCAGAACCCCCAGCTCCTCCCTTTCTTTGTTTCCATCTGTGATTAGATGCCTTGTAAAGGGACAGTCCTCCCCTGTTTGCCTGAATCATGAATGTGTGTTAATAAATGTACAGAGATTTGCTCTAGATTGCTTGAATATACTATAACCAATATTAATGTGGTAAGATATAACCCATTATGTGAGAATATCTGTGTTGGCACTGACTCCAGGCATCTCTGAAAACCCCTTGAACATTTTTTTTCCTTGTGTTGTTTAGATTTCCCTCAAAACTACATTTTGAATTATATGTGACCAAAAAAAAAAGACAAAAGCTTGAATACTTTTGTTGGTGACCGTATTCTGGTCTGGGCCGATCTTTGTTAGATCACCATTTCCAGGCACTGTTAAAATCTCTGCTTCTCTGCCAAAAAATCACCCTGTGCTTTTTCAGGACTGTGCACACTGACCGTGTCCAGTTTTACTCCAAAAATGCAGCTCGTGAGAGTTTCACTTTGCTTCCAGCCCTGGCTTTGTAAATACTGTAATCTGTTGCCATGTAAATAATATCCAGGTTTATCTCCTATATGTAAATGGTTGTAGAAATGGCTGACTTTTTTCCCATCCCGATTTTTTTTGCTTTTTCAAATCACAGCTTTTCCAATGAAGATGACTTTTTGATGTAGTGTATTTGTTTTCCATCACGGCTTGTTTTTGAAATTCTTGCTTGTGTTGTCTCTCATGCCAGTCTAACCTTCTCAATAAAATCCACTTTTCTACTTATGTCTTGCTCTCTTGATATGTTTGCTTTTTTTGAATAATTTGGTTCATTGTGAATCGTGAGGTGCCATTTTATGCCTGAAAAACTTGATTTTATTGTCTTTGGAAATTCACTGTGAATTTTTTTGAGGTGCAAATTGAAACCTGGGTTCTTTACCACTTAGACCAAAATCTAATGATTAACAAAACACGAGGACCACGTGTTACGTAGATAAACCTTACTGTACCGCTAAGACGTCTTTTTTTCAGTACTCTGCCAGAAAAATACGTAAGCATTTCTGCGGATACATAGTTTCCGACGCCTCAAGCGTACCTGTGAAACGTTTAGTGGTTATTTTGACTTCATCCAAAAATGCGTCGGCATGTTTGGGGACTTCAAAAGGCGGAAGTGGGGAGGAGTGAATCATAAAGTCGACGCAACACACCCACCGAGCAGATCCCTGCGTGTTCGTACAAGACTTTTATCTGTCACAGCAATGTAACGGGCTGTACCGTTATAAACCACATCCAAGGGGTGTAATTTTAAACTAGGGCGCCAATATATTGATGATTTTACGATAACTTTTGATTTTACATTCAGGCTTCGAACTCGCTACCTAAAAGCGGGGTCTTTCACTTCACCGTCGCGACTCTGAGAACTTACTTAACCGAAACTGTTTAAAAGTGACACTCCCGCGTGTAAATGTGATAATTACTGACGCTTCACCTAACTTTGCTGCTCTGAGTCATGCTTTCACCCGATTGGCTGTTTGACAGGCGCGTGCGAAATGAGCTGTGGTAAGTGTCACACAACTGTAATTCAGAATAGCGGAAAAAAGACGTGATATAATAACGACCAATATATTAATTTGCTGAATTATAAAAATATGTTTATAGCTTCGTCTAGAAGCCAGGGTGACAAACATAAGACCCGGGGGCCAGAACTGACCCACCAAAAAGTCCAATCTGGCCCACTGGACCTCTATGTAAAATGTGAAGGAGGTCATAAAATTTGGACTTTCAACTATATTTTCACAAATTACGCAGCTGATGCTATAAGCCATTTGTGCTACAAGAAAGTAATAAAGTAACAAACACAAGACAGAAAATGTCCAGTTTCTTCACTAACTACTAGAAATTTCTGTTTTTATTTCAAATGTGTCTTCAGTAAAATAAAGGACATTTTCTGTAAATTAACAAAAACTTTCTCTCTATAATTACTGGTAGCTGGTCAATGAGCTACCAGAACTTTTCCTGTAATTTTACACATTCATATCTTGCAATTTAGGTGTGAAGAATCATGCTGACAAACATGTCCTTATCATGTACAGTATATAAACTAATGCATACTGTTGAAATTACACTTCTTTTTAATAAATCGAGATATCCCAGGAATTAAATGTGCAGTTAAACTACTTTACAATGACAGAAAAGGGATTTTCACAGTTCTAGCTAATTTCAAAGTGGCCAGTATGCGTCCCTTGATGTAAAATTGATCTAGAGACTAGGTATCAACTATATGGCCTGTTGGCCAGACGTAGGTCCAAAAAGCTCCAATTCAGCCCACTGGATGGCTTTGGAAAATATGGACACTTCAAATAAAGATTATAAAGTCCTTTATTTCTTGCAGCTCTTACAATTTTTTTAAATCAGCATTTCTTTGTAATATGGAAAAGTTGAGATGTTTTGTTAAATAAAATTGCGCTTATTTTTCTGAGGGATTTTTCTTATCTCAGGGAAAACAAGGGTAACTTTCACAGTGCTGAAAGTTGAACAAAAACAGTTAAGGCTTCACTGATCTAGCCTATTTAACTTGAAATTTGGTTGTATGTGCCCCATGATAAGCTCGACACCCCTGGTCTAGAGAACCTATTATTCAGGTGACAAGGTCACCCTTGTAACTACCTTACATTTCCCATTAATCGGGTAGTCTTCAATGCAAAGCAGTATTTTATTGACACTCAATTATGGGTCTGAATGTCATGGTAGTTTTGGGCTTTTAATTTCACTATTCCATTGACTTTGTGCAATATACTAGTACCACTGACAGCTTTCTAAGGTCAGAAAGTTTCATCTTTACTTCTTCAAACACTGTGGGTCAGTCTTTCTCTCATCTGACCATAAAACCTTTCTCACATTTCGTTTGTCCTTGTGGGCAGCTGCAAATTTCAGTCAAGCTTGACGGTTTTTATTTTGGAGCAGGGGCTTCTTTCTTGGTTGGCACGCTCTCAGTCCATAGCTATGTAAAACTTGCTTCACTGTAGACAGTGACACTGGTGCTGCAGTTTCAAGTTAATTGCAGGCTTGAGCCTTGTTGGTTCCCAGGTTGTTCCTGAACATCCCAATTAATTACATCTTATCTGAGGAGGACAGTTTGGGTAATCTTCCAGACGTTGGCAAAGTGGTGGCACATCCAACATGTACAATTGTCTTAACTGATGATTTTGGGATCTGCAGCTGTTTAGAAATTGCTTCAAGAGATCTTCCCAACTTGTTTAAATCTAAAATTGCCTTTCTGAGATCTTCACCAAGTTCTTTGGACTTTCTCATTCAATGAGTGCTGTCAAAGAAATCCATTTTATGCTGGCAGACAAGTTACCAGTTGTACTGTATGTATACTTTTAACCCTGTGTGGATTAGAGAAAATGCAAAGTAAAGCCAGACCTGTGCACTTATGTATTGTTTTTAAAGTCATTAAAGATGTATGTTGTATAACCATGCTACTTTGGAAAAAGTTAAGTTAAAAGTCGAAAATTACCACGACATCAATGCCCATGATGTGTAGATGTAAACTTCAGACCACAACTGTACGTGTGACATATTTTGAATGCAAGGTGTGTTAAACATGTAGATTGGGAACCAGAAGAGGTGTCGGCCCACCAAAGGAACCAATCTTTCCAAGTGGACTGCTCTGCGAGTGTAAAAATGTAGTGACATTTTAATTTTAGTTATTTTTGTTCCTAATGGCTGACCTTAACTTATTCTTCTTTACAGTAAAAGAAAGGATAGGTATTCTGTTTTGTGCAGCTGATTTTCTGGTCTACTTAACATCAAAATGGACTTTATTTAATTATTTAAAAAAACCCAACAACCTCAAAAGCAATTGGTGCAGTGGTTAACACTGTTGCCACACAAAAATAAGGTTCTTGGTTTGCACGTCCTGGTTGGGTCGGGGGTTGGGTGATCCAGTTTCCTCCTACGATCGTGCATGCATGTTAGGTTAATTTGTGATTCTAAATTGTGTATGAGATCATAATCAGTATGTTTATGCACACATAGCTGGTGCTTGATATGATTTTCTTTCTTTAAAGATGAAATTGTTCATATAAAGCTAAAACTATACCTTATTTATATTCAGCCATTATGTCCTTCCAACACATCTTCACTGGTCATTCTATGTTTGCCCTGGAAGTCCCATTTTGACCCGTTCTCTGTCACCCACCCACCCACAGAGGTGTGTCCATTCTGCGGGAAAACGTACAAAAGGTTGAAGAGCCACTTGCCACATTGCAAGGCAGCTGCTGCCTCTAAAGCGCCACCATCCAAACCAGATGTCACAGCAAACCAGACAGCATCGTCTTCTCAGCTGGACTCGGTTTTGTCCAGAGCAACAGCAAAGGGAAGGAAGTCATCATCATCAGTCATAACAGATCTACAAGGACAGACGCGTAAAAGGGACACAGCATCAGGACCATCAAATGCGACATCTTCATCACCACGAACATCATCATCCATGACATTACTTTCACCAACTAAGAAGAAGAAACAAAAGCTGGTTGATCAAATAAAGACAAGCACCCTTTTGTTATCTCCATCTCCAGCTCTGCCCCCCACCACTTCTAAACCAAAAAAGAAGAGTCTCCGTGCATTGATAGAAGCTGCTAAGTATGACCAAATTACAAAGGAATCACTAAAGGTGTCTGAAACAGAACCAACTCTAAGCTCCAGAAACACAGCTCAGACAGAGCCCAAAACTATCTCAGGCAAAGACTATGCCCATCTGTCTGCAGACGCTAAACCCAAAGATGCACCTAAGAAGACACCAAAGACAAAGAATCATGTTAATCAGATGCTTTCCACAACCAAACAGAGTGAAAGTAGCACAAAATTCCCAGAGAAAAGACACAAGTTTTCGGAGGATGGCAAGCAGGAGATTGAGGATTCATCCATGAATAATTTTGTTTTGAAGTTAGGAAATGGCCACCAGGCAAAGATCACCCTCCAGGATGTTAAAGCCACATTAGGCCGAGCTAGATCGCCTCGTCAGTCCAGCAGGCCGAGCATCCTGAGCCAAATTCAAACTAATGACAACCTGTGCAGTAAAATCAGAGTCGATACGGGTGTTGGACCAGCTCCACTTTTAGAAGATAATCAAAAGTATGTTGCAACTCAGTCTGATGAGCTGCTGAGCCCTAGCCCACAACATGCAGGCCTAAAATCAGATAAGAAAATAACCTCAAAGACTAAACAACTGGCTTTAGTCCCTCTGCGAGATGTGCCAGAATCAACCCCTACTACAGCTCCCTTCCTGCGTGCGTCATCTCAGCAGTGGCAAGCTATGCCTCCTCCAGTCAACCTGAATGAGGGGCTGAAGGTGAGCCATCACATGACAGGCCTCCTCACAAAATCGGCACCAGTGGGTCAGTTTTCCAGCCTTCTTTCCCCTCTTGTATCACAAAGTCTGCCAGTGAACGTGGAGACAGTGGAGAAGCCTGAGGTCAGGAAGCAAAGCACTGCTGAAAATCCAAACAAAGGTAAGTATTTGGAAATAATTGTATTCCAGCCAAAATGTATACAGACCTGATGGTCCGGATTCTTTCCCTGTCTGACTTACAAAATAATATAATTAATGAATTATATTCAGACATTTGAACAAGTCACTTTGTGGCTCACCGCACTGTGTTAGGCGTTTTTCACAGATTTTATTGATAAAGTAGTTCATAAATGAAGAAAAATTATTGCCATATATTGTCAGTTTTACTGGGCCAGTACCAATAATAAAGACTTTGGAATAATATTCAGCTCGATTGTAGTGTTTCAGCTTCCTGATTCTCTGTCGGTGTCATGGATTACAGGAGCTCTGACACACCGGAGTCTTGGACAGGTGAGACTGAGGGAATTACCTAAATGGCTTGCCTGCAAAGCCCCAAGCCATCCAAAAGATGCTGTGGGAATGTTGCAAAGAGGTCAGTATCTCTCTCTCACACACAGAGAGACACAGTATTTGTGCTACTCACAGCACAAAAGCCGTCCTCCCATTTGTTTGTCTGTCACTTCTAACTTCCTGTAACAGTGTTATCTCTCAGAAATGAGGTTTTATTGAACATTGTAGATGCTTGTAGTCAGATGTTACCTCAGAACAAAAGCATTATAGCCAACAGCTGTTAGCAGCTGCTTAATATCTGCTATACAGATGTGAGATTGGTGTCTATTCTTTAAGATTTCTGTGCTTGTCCTTTCTCAACTCTTCTGTGCGTGATTCAGGCTGGCAGTGGTATTACAGGCGGTATATTGATGTGAGGAAAGGAGGTGTAGGTGGACTGGGCATGTTGTTAGCAGGATACTGCGTGCTCAGCTACATCTGGAGTTACCGCCACATAAGTAAGTGTGTTTTACTAAGTGTGTGCTCCATTTAACTGATGGATTTGGAGATAAGCTGGTTTTCTTTTCTTTTTTTTCTTTTCCCAGAGCTTGATCGCTGGAGGAAGTATCACTAAGGGTCAAGGAAAGATACTTGAAGCAGCAGCATTGACAGAGAAAAGTCTCAGAACTTCAGGACTCCATATGATGAATTTGCACAGCATTTATAACTGAGAAACTGGTACCGTTACTTGTCAGCATGTAAGCCCTTCCCTTCAGCCAATTTTGTGTATTCTGTCACCAGCATACATTGTGGGAGCACTATATAGTAAATGATAAATAGTGAAGTAAGTGCAAAAGTGCCTTAAACTGAATTCTTTGTAGTGACCATAAGTGTACAACTCTTCTGGTTGGAAAACAAGTACAGGTGTATAGAAGTCTATGTCAATTCTCCAGTGAGTTTAGGGTCTCAGTAGCTAGTTTCAAGCTTGATTGAATGCAACATGCTTATTTTTTTAATTAAATGGTCACTTCCATATAAGCATACAGTTCCCCCTCAATTCAACCCCAGATACACTCATGACAACAGGACAAATGCTCATCTCTAAGCTTCACATTGGGACTGCGTTGACTTCATAGTGCTTCTAGAGTTTTTCTAGAAGCAAGTCTTGCCGTTGGGTTCTTGTTTGGGCAGTTTCATTTCAGTGGTCACTGGGACATAAAACTGCATGTGTGGTATCACCAGTCAGATCTGATAAAACTGGCTTAATCCTGATGACTTTTCCCCAAAATAAGCCTTTTTTGTTTCCCCGTTTGTCCTACTACCTTGTTTGCTTTTGCTGAATTTTCCCAGATATTTATATTTAGAATTGGGTGTCGTGTGTTTCTTTCAGTCTCTCTGGTTGTCCATCTTTTGTATAAAATCTAAAAGCATATGTTTTGAAGACAGACTGAATGATTATGAATTTTCCTAATTAAATGAATTGCAAATGAATACAAAACTAAAACATGTAACTTTCTATCTCTAGGTGACCAGGATAAGAGTTTCATTCTTATCTGTATAAGGTTTCTAAAATGAAAGCTTGTCATGCTAAATTGTATTATTTTTATTTTGCTTATGTTTTTGTATGTTTCTTTTATTATTCCTGTCTTATTTATTTCATGGAGAAAATGTTAAAAAAAACAAGTATTTGCTTTAAAAAAAACCCAGCTTTTTTAAGGGTCAAAACATTTTTCCTCATCAGTGACCACTGTGTGCTCCAGACATCCACTAGCTGTCACTGTTGGGTTATGTTACTTGAACCAAAGGGGGCTGGGCAGTCTAATGTCTGCTGTGCAGTTTTCTCAGCTCTTTTGTGTAGAGGCATCGGTGCTGGAGTCCATAAAAGGATTAAAGAGAACCAACAGATTTCTAACTTGATAAAATATTACTTTGGCAGCTGTGATGCAGAGAAACATGAAATCTAAATGTCATGACATCAATGAAAAGATCATATCTGTGCAGCAGAGGGTAACAAATCTGGTTTTCCTTTGCCACTGCTTCCTCTGTCACATGATGTGATTATGCATGCTTAGTCCATCAGTGCCAGTGTGTGAACCCTCACAGAATAGCAATGGAGGGAAATTGAAGGTTTTCAGCCGGACTGGACCACTTCCTTTTTTTTTTTTTCTTTTCTTTTTTTTTTCTCTTTTGTTCCTTGTTGTACACAAAATTAATTCATTGTTGAATCTCCTAACTGCTGTATTGAACAAATACAAATAAAGAAACAACAGCATTTTCTTTTGTAATGACTTTACTGACACTGCTTCTTAGTCAACACAATAAAAAATAATTTTCTTACGTTTTTTTCTTTACATTCTCTTTTTCTTCGTACAAAAATTATAAATATTTTGTGTCTAACTTTTTTTATACAAAACAACAAACTATACAAATCAAATGGGACAATAAACAATGAAAATGAAGGCAGAAAACGCATCTCTGCACAAAAAAAAAATTAAAAAAAATGATGATGATAGGGGAGAAAAAGCACAGTTTGTTCCTACCAGGCTCTCAAGACCATGATATGCATTCTGATAACACAATGGTTTACAAACACTGGGTATGTCCCTACTTTGAAAGCCTAAAGTGAACATCCTTGTAGATATAAGTGCTATAGAGGCACAAAATCTTGCAGCAGTCGCTTGGAGGAGCAAATGCAAAATCTCACTTGACCCTCACTTGTCATTTGAGATTTGCTTTCAAAGCAAACAGCCCAGTTTTTCTCGGAAAGAAGAGGTCTGCAAGAGCTGAGGCAGAGATGCAGGCAGGCTGCCATGGCCACTGGCACTTAAATTAAAAAAGGGTCTTCTATCATCCCATATGAAAGGCCTTCAGTCTGTTTGTGTGGTCTATTAGCAAGCATATTTCACATACATGCTCATAGGAGAAAGGTGGTGCTGTCCAGAATCAACCCTGAGAGCATTTAATGCATTTAATCAGGGCTTTTGTGTTGTTGCAAAAACAGAAGTAGAGGGACATTATTTAGGACTTTTAAGTCTTGGTTTAATAAAACAAAAACATAATCATTCTGAGTTCAGAGGAAACACTACAGGGTTTTTTTTTTAAATAATTAGCCACAGAGCTGGTGAGACAAATGACGGGGATTCTGGATGAGACCACAGTCTCTCCTAATAATTTTGGTTGTGCTGCTGAGAAGGAAAAGAGCGAAAGTGTGAGAAAACTATCCCAGGGAACTAAGAAAACGCTTGGCAATAAAGTCAAAAGTATGGCAATCACACTACCAAACTACAGGAAATCAGTGTGTATGGTTGCCAATTAACACACACACACACACACACACACACACATTGACGTGTCAGGGTAGTAAAGCATAGAGAGAAAGATATGATTCATATATAATTATATGCAAAAGGCAAACAAACATACATACAATCAATGACCCTCCTGGGTCATTTAAACTGCTGACAGTATTGTCACGTTCTCAACGCTGGGGAACACATAACAACAAACAAAAACAGTCCTGTTTCTTTCAATGTCATTTAAAAGAAAAAAAAAGTTCAGCAAATTTAACATCTCTTCCTCAATCTGAGGACGTAGCTCCACAGACACAAACTCACTGTGAAATGATGAAGGTGGCAAAGATCTACAGATATGTCCTGTGTCTGTGTCGGGACTTGCATACCTTTAAGGTACAAAAGAAAATGAAAAAGGTGACTTAAGCACAAAAAAAGCACTGTAACACTACCATATGTGTCAATGGGACTAGTTTAACTGGCTTCTAGTGTGATTAAGAGGTTGTCCTTGTTACAGGCAGCCAAAAACACAAAAGCAGGCAAAAAGATTTTGGTTCTCTTTGACGTGTCCATCCAGTTCAGCCCAGCATACACCGCATATTGACTAAAGCCTTGTGTTTATATAGTTCCTGAAATAGGCCACAGTATGTTTAGTGCAACTTGCCTGTTTGAAGGTATCTCTACTGAGCTTAGATGTGAGGAGATCTACACCTCTCAACCATGAACTACTTGTACAAAAGCAACTGTTTGCGTGCTTAGATGTAGAAAGAACAGAAATAAATGGATTTTCTGATATTTAGAGCTTCTTCATGTAAACACTTCCATATAAAAACCTACAATTAGGCACAGAGTCCCTCCTCCTCATCCCTCTTGTTCGGCATAGGTAGTGGGGTGGGGAATAAACAATAAACTGGCAAAAAGTATTAACTAGTGTGTGAAGAGAGGGACACTCTTGCATTCAGTCGCAAACCTTACCACTGTAAAATAAACAAAAGAACATTTTGCATCTGTTAGTACATTGCATTGCACACATTCCCGGGTCTTTATAGGTAACTGTAAGTGCATGTGTTCACGTAACACCTTTACAGACTAACTGACTTCAACATAAAATTCCTCTAAAATAACCCAAGGCAAACTACGTACATGCTACATGGCTGTGTATCACTAAGAACACAGACCTGAAAGAAGAGTTAGCCTCTCTTCACACAGGGGACATAAAGAAAAAGAAATGCACATACAAAAAAGAAGTAGAAACCATACATTGGGTGTAATATGGTTTATACATCTTAACATTCCAGGATGCTGTTGACTGCCGCCTCAAGAGCAGAATCTGTGTCAGGGTGAGGGGGTGAGGTGAGCTGAGGGGTATATGGAGGCTGCACAGGGTGGTGAGACACCTGGTAGTTTGTCGGGCCTCCTGACAATGCTGGGAAAGGTGAGGGTTTATTATGGGGGCAACTATTGGCAGCAATCAGGCTGTTGTTGCTGATGCCGCTGGGTCCGTAGAGTTGCTGGGATCTCTTCATTTCCAGCACGTTCTTGCTTTCGAAGTGTGGTGGATGAAGTCTCTCTGTTGAGCCAGGTCCTACAGGCTCACTCCCTCCTGGGTCTTCATAACCAGGCTGGGAGTCTGTCCTGTATGGTGGCTCCATAGAGCCTTGTTCTGACTCATTCCATTTATAGCTGGATATAGGCTGAGGCGGGGAAGGGACTTGGAAAAGTTTGGATTTCGTCCCACAACAGAACTCCTCCAAGAAACTGTCTACAAACCAGACGGGGCAAAGTGTTAAATCAAAGTTAACTGAAAAGGGAATATTAGTTCACAATGGGATTCACTCCAATTCTGTTTTACCTGGGTCCACTAGTACCATGCGTTTGTCTTGTATCAAGGTGCTGCGCTCCTCTTGGTTGAAAGTCCTGTCGATCATCACCATTTCTGAGGACGGACTGAAACGCTGCACAGAAGAGTGAGGTTATGCTGTTAGCCCTGTGCATTTCCTAACATCCCTCACATCTAGTCATTAACTAGCGCGTGCACCTACCTCAGCTTCCACCATCAGTAGTCGCCTGTATTTGTTTACCATCCCCTGTGTCCTCATCAGCACCTGAGTTGCAGCTGCTTCAAATTCCTCATCCACTGGAAATTCAAAACACAACACACTACTTTTATTAAAAACAACAACAACTTTAATTCCATAAAAGACTTGGGGTGAATCTAGTATTGTCATGACTGTACCCTGGGAGAACTCGTCCGGGCTGGGTGGAGCCCCCTGGAACACGTGGTACGGGATAAGTCTCAGGAGTGCGTCATCAACTGAAGTGAATCGACGTCGATCTGGGGTCTGAACTGCAACATGATCCTTCCTCACCTGCTGTAAAATCCTTTAAAAATAACAGAGAAAGACACAAGTTTGTTAAATGACTGAAAGACAAAAGCACAACTACACAGGACAGATGGCATGTCAAAAAAACTCACATTTCTCCTTTTGTAAGAGTAGGAAGCAGAGGCCTCTTCTGTGCACTGACCTATGATGGGGAAGTGTAAAAACCAAAGATGTCATTACATTAGATTGTTCCACCTAAAAAAGACACACAAGCATGTAAAACAAACAGCTAACATACCTCAGAGTTTAGTATTGAATCCTGTACCATGGGTTTGATTGCTACAAGAGATCACACAAACAAAGCAACTTTATCAGTCTGAAATTCTGCAGCTTATATTGAAACATATTATACACTGAAGCCATTGGCGCCTCTTTTACCGTGGATGCTGCTGGCATGTGCTTGTTTGAGGGCAGGTGATGAAGAATTCTGAAAAATTTCAAGTAAAAGTTATGTTAGAGAGAGAACAAATAAGGAGAGAGCAAATTAATAAAAAGACTGCCATCTGTATACCTGTCTGTAGTCTTGTTGCTGTGTCACATTACCAGGTAAAGGGGACAGAGAAGTACAGTTCTGGGATGGAGTCACTAGAAGGCGCTGCACGGGAGTAGCCGACGCTTGGCTCTGATTGCAGATCCCTGTTGTAGCCGGGCCAACCAGAGTCAGACGTCCAGGAGCGCATGGTGTCTGCACGGAGGTGGAGCTCGCACAAGAAACTCCCGTCCACATCTGAGTTACACCTCCTCCAACCTGATTCCCGCTTACTACTCCCTGATTCAAAATTAGTGGACCAGCTGTTGGTGCATTGAAGTTCTGCGCTGCAACAATCTGCACTGTGTTTTGACTGGTAATTAGGGGATTTGAGTTGGGGTTGATGGGCCCGTTGTGGATGGTGCTAGATGAAGTGAGAGCCAAGGAGCTGGGTAGCAAGAACTGTCCGGCTGATATATTTGTCAGTGTAGACGCTTGTTGCTGCTCCAGGGGTGGTTGTACTACAATGGAGCCATTAGGTGTGTACTGTCCTGCAGGAGCAGCAGTATTAGTGTTCACTACATTAGTCACGGTGGTGGAAGTGGGCTGAAGACCAAGGCTGTAGACAGTCTGAGACCCCGGTTGGAGGGGTTTAGGCTGGATTGGTCTGACAACAGTCTGGGTCCCTCCTGGGCCTCTCTGTATGATGATATTTTGAAGCGGGATGTTTTTGAAAGGTAAGCCAACTTGGCCTTGGGTGGGAGCAAACACCTGCCCCCCTGTTGTTGTCCCTGCTGGAGCTACAGAAACACCTGGCCTTAGCACGATCTGTGGTGATCTTTCTAAGCTACTCAAAGTCATCACTCCGCCACCTGCACCAAAAGAACCCAACACCTGGATTGGCTGACCAGAACCATTAGGCAGTGACGGCATGCCTTGCAAAAACTGGCCTGCAGAGAACGTAGCAGTTGCAGTCGTTACCACACCTACCCCGCCTCCATAGTTCCCCGAGACCAGCGGGGAGGAGAAGGGAACAGGAGCTTGCACTAGAGTGGGAGCAGGCTGCGAGTCCAGTAAGGCTTCCTGGGCCAGCGTTTGCTCAGTGATATCAGCTTCCAAGAGAGATTTCTGAAGGATGTCAAAGGGCTGGTCCTCTCCCCCGAGATCCACCCCTCCAGGGGAGGTTTCAGGCCCCAGTTCATCCTCAATAAACGAGAGACTGCTAGAGAGTTGGAGGCCTGCCCCGGTCGAATCCTCGCCAAATTCACCCATTGTAGAAGAATCATCTTTGAGGCCAGTGTTGGAGCCAGTCTGAAGGAAGTATTGAGAGAAGAAAATGGAGAACTATTTGCATGTGAACTGCATATCTGATTTCAAAGTCAAAGGCTTCTTTTTATGCCCAAGTTAAGATATCAGGCTAATTTTATTTCAAATATTATTAGCTTTCTGTCAAAAATTGAACATGATTATCTATTATAGAATATAAAATACTAATATAATATTGTATTTCAAAGTTAATAAAGAAGTATCTGTTAGTGTTACAGAAGAACACAAACTGAAAATTCTTTGGTTAGTTCAAATAACAGATATTAATACAAAATAAAATCTCAATAAACCAAACGGTATTCATTATTTTGTATATATTCAAACTGTTCAAACACAAATAAATAGCACCCCCCCCCCCAAAAAAACAAAATTCTATACATACCCTCAGTACAAATTCAAGAAACTATCAATTTAACAGAGCATAAACAAACCAGACATATCCACTCAGATGTGGTCTGCTTATGCTCCAAGGCAACAAGTAAAGACATTTTAAAAGGCAATACCAGTGCAGTACACTCCAACGAAGTGGACAGTGAAGCTTATATATGGGTCAGATGCGTGATTTGACCACAAATCCGATGTGGCAGTGAAGTATGACACCGCTTGTTCAGCTGTCTCTCTGCACTCCTGTGCAGCTGGGAAAAGGTGTTGTTTGTCCACAGCCCAGAGACTGGTAATGAGGATCAGGTCCTTTCATCACCAGCCTAAATTTGACATTTTTAACTGTCGTTGTGAGATCACTGTCCCTCTTCATTTTCTGTCATACCGCAAACAAGTGTCTAGAACTGCAAACTCCTGTACTGTGTGTGCACTGTATTTTTCAGGTAACTGCAGATAAACTGTGCATTGTGCTGGGATAGCACTGCTTCAGATCTAAAAGCGATTCATGATGTTACCTGCCTTTGTCGAAACATGCTACTCTGTGTCTTTGTCGATCTTTAAACGGTAAGAATATCTCCACAACACCGAATTCCCTTTAACAGAGTCTTGGACACTTGGGCTCTTGTTTTGTAATGCTGTAGCTGACGTTTTGAACATTTTTTCTTTTATCTCACTCACACTTCTAACGTAGTGCTCTGTAGTGCTGTGTATGTGTGTGACGACCTAAATTGACATGGCTTTAACTCTGCTCCAACCACGATTGGTTCAGTGTAGAGCTATTGTCATCGTCCTTTTGTCTTGTCTGTCAAAAAAATGGACGGAATGAGTTCGATTGACTTTTTATTAATCGTTACTCATATTTCTGTTGAGGAAAAGTTATCCCTGGTAGTTATCGTTACCATTTTATCATCCACTCCTAATGATGAACTGTAACAAAATGTCCTTGTGGTTTGGCTTGGATCAAGGTAATCATAGGTATACTCACGGTGTCGTTACCAAAGAGGGATCCATCAGACCCATAAGCTGCGTTTGTTACATCATCCTCCTCAATCTGCAGGAACAAAAGACAAGCGAGTGAATGGACTTGGGTAATTCTGGTGTTTAAGGAACATTTCTAAGGAAGTCATTCAGACAAACTCTGAATTCTCCAAGTGTCACTCACAGACTTGCTGTTGCTGCCATGGAGATAGTCATTCAACGCATCTACATCTCTGAAAAAGATAAAGAAGCAACATCTTTAGCAGTTTCTTTTTATTTGTGTCACTATCTGTGGTTTTAAAGTTCCCTGACATTTGCTTTACTACATGTGTCTTGTGCTTATGACCATTAAAATATTCACTTCCCTTATTCAATGAAAGATTTAAAACCAAAAAAACAGATCTTGCAGATAGTTGTGGCACTAATTTTAAAGGCAACTATATATTCACAAGTATAAAACTGTATGCCCGGGGTGTGGCAAGAAGAGCTCGAATCTTAGTGCAGATTTTATAATCTTATAACGTTTACCCTAAAATATCCAGAAGACGGCGATCGTCATCATCATCCATGACACCTGAAAGAGTATGGAAGGCCATCAGATGAGGACATGGGACACGCTAAGGTCTAATCACTGAACAGTGGAGTAAAAAAACTTGTTTTTGTTTTACTCTAAAGTAGAAGTGCTTGAGCTCTAAATGGCTGGCATGTTTTTAGACATTTCACTCACAGGTTTCCAGCAGGAAGCATGGGCTCAGTCATTTAACACCCTTTCTTTCCTGCAAAAGGCTGGGCTGCAGAGTGAGAAACTTCATTTAGTAGAACTACATAACTGGACATGTATGTCAGATAAGGGGCGTAAGACAGTGCAGGCAGGTGCTAGATAAAAGAATGGTTCAAGTGTGAAACAGGAGTGTGGACAGGAAGTTGGGAGGGGGGGGGGGGGGGGGGGGGTACATATTTGCTATTCAGTACATAAGGACAGAATGGCCTTCATCCCCTCCTACAAATGCTTAGCTATGACAAACTCCCACCCATAAAGCTTCTCTGCTGTCCCACATTGGTTGTCTTTCCAGTGTGCAGAGTGAAAAAGAGTATTTGAGTGTAAACAACCCCACCCTGCAACATTTATACATTATAGTTCTGGTTGATGTTCTGGGTTTCATCTCTCCATTGAAAGAGGTATTGGCTTTATGTTGTGTCAGTCAGTCAGCTTGGTGCTACTTAATAATTGGGGGTTTAGGGGTTGTTGTTTTTTTTTTAATGGCACTTAAATGATTCAATATCTGTAAGTAAATGGTTGTGGCTGCTTTATTTACTGTATCACATAATAATAATAAAAAACTCATTTAATCACTAATAGAGCATGTGAATAAAATGGTTGTATCACATTCAATTTTATTTTGCTCTGTGTGTGTGTGTGTGTGTGTTTGCAGGTGACTGGGGACATGTAGGTTTTGTTTTCCCATGAAAGGCGACTGCAACTCTACAAAATGGCTGTTACCATGCCATAGGCTGTCTTTACAGCAGAGCCACGTTGAGCCTCCATCTTTGGAGCGAGCGAGAACAAAGACAGGACAGGGCTGCTGCACAAATTAGGCCGTTTAGACGGACCGTGTTTGGAGTTTAAAGCAAAAACAACGACCGCTTGAGCGATTTAAATCGCTGGAAAATCACGGTTGTTTTTTGTGTGTGTCCACAGCAAATAACACGACATTTTCTCGTCGAGCAAACGAGTGTCATTTATCCTTCGAAACTTGTTACAGAAAACCATGTCGTGATTCCGAGACAAAAACAACGCAAACTAAGCCATAAACACTTCACAAAAAAAGGCATCAAATACGGGCTGTAAAAATCTATATTATCCAATTAAATCCAAGGTGCAAAAAGTTAACGTTTACAAGCGATCACCTCAAATTGTAATGTTAGCTGCATTAAAAATGAAATGACGAGCTGTTTATGCTGGCCAGAATAATAACCTTTAAAAAAATGTGATCTAGCTCGATATCGCCAGATTTGCATCTTTAATGCCAGTTTTGATCAAACTGGCATATTTCTGGCGTATTTCTTGTTGCATTTTTTGCCTAATTTCGAGCTCAAATTCACAACCACCAGCAAATCCAGCACAGCACGTGCGCTTCGACGCAAATCCACGGCTAGTCCCCGCCGTTAAAGCCGCACAAAAACACGGCTAATGTACAGCTTGCAAGTTTTATTTCCAAAAATAGACTGAATCGACAGAGAGTGATAATCGCATTCAAGCAGCACAAAACGCCCGTCGTCGCTGACGTGCTCTTTCTTTCTCTGTTGGGGAAGGCTTTCATTTGTCCTCTATGTGGCTCGTCTGCCAGCATGAAAAACGTCACATTTTGCCTCGATATAGCCGAATCGACGCGTTTCAACCCGGGACTTTTGTCCCCAGTCCGTGTCCTGCTCGGGACATTAACTCAGCGGCTCCGCCACATTTTTAACTTTAAATATCGGCCTGCGCTGGTTAGCTAGCCGCGGCGTCGATGACGACGCCTATTTTGAAAGCCAGAATCCGTCGAAAAGGGCTAAAACCGCGTCGAGCCATAAATATTTATCCCGATTAGCATAACATAAAGACGACTCAAAAAGAGGCAAACCCTTTTACTCCTGTCTCACTCCTTCTTGAAACCCAATATCTCCATTTGGCAACTTTTAATTTGCTCCCCCCTCCTTCTCCTCCTCCTCCTTCTCCCTCTCCCACTCATATATTTTTCTCACTGTCCCTGCTCTGTCTCGGATAGATTTTTCTCTCCGCTCAAACTCTCTTCCCTCCCTGAAGGAAGGGAGGAAGGAGGTTGTGTGTGTTTTTTCCTTGAAATTTTTATCACAAAATTATAATACACTCAAAGGGAAACTCACCGTCATGAAAAAGCAGTGCCTTGTCAACGGGGTTTCCTCGCCATCACCGCACGGGTTGTTGTTGGGGTAGTGCACACAGCGAAATCAGCGGTCCTCAACGACTGCATATGGCTCCATGCATTTGAATACGAAACCTTAAAAACAACCGCAAATAATTAATAAACTATTTTTAATGCTTATGTGAATTATAATTACACGTGGCTCTGTCTTTATAAATAGCGGATAAACGTTATTACACTTAATCACTGCCAACAGTAGAGGGCGGGCCTTTGTGTGTGCCACACCTGGATGTTGCTCAGGTATGCCTAGTTGCCTGCTGAGAAGCCTATTTCGTATTCAGAAAGCAGTCAGACTTTATAAGAAAGCAAAGCGTTTACATTTATTACACTTATTGTTTTTTTTATATGTAATTCAATCGCATTTTACACACACTTTCGAGTAAAAATAATATTTCTTCCATCTTCTAGTGTTGTATGTGATGTCTTTATTATAAAAACGTTAAAGAAAATATTATTTAAAAAAGAAGTTCAGTGTAAATACCTCATATTTCTATACATAAACACTTATTGTAAATGGTCTTTAAGATACTGTGTGCTGTTCATATTAATACTTTGATATTTACTTTCATATCTTTATCTAACATTTTTATAGCTCTATTTACTTTTACTTTTGATTCATTCAATCTGCACAACCAGGGGGATGGGACCTTACAGTAAACGATAGATGAATAAATGGCATGCTATTTAAATTTATTTGTTGTCTATATCTGTAATGTGTTTCACAAAAACCACACTATAAATATGGGTAAACTGTAGGGAGCAGGGTAGATAAAATGAAGGTGATATGAAAAAAAAAATTAAAAGGTTCTTTGAAATATATAAATATTTCATTGAAATATATAAATATAAAACGAATGGAAATATAAAAAGAAATTAAATAAATAATGCAAATGTTCAAGTATTTACTGTTCTTTATTTTGTTTTACTTTAAAATGATGAAAGAAACATTTTGGTCTAGCAGTATCATTAAATGCGTTTTATTAATAATACACATACATATTAATATAATACTATATTCTATTACACAGAGGCTAAAATAAGCTCACTTGCTATAATTAGCCAGTCACTGGCTTCAAATATTTTGTTTCATTTTGTTCAAAAGGTAAAGAAGTCTGTCGAAGCTTATAAAGAGACCAAATGTAGAAGAAATTATATAATTTTGTGGTTAAATTGCAGGTTTTATTTCATCTTTGAAAAAGAAAAAATATATATATAGTTTTTAAAATTAGCTTAAAAACTCCGATGCAGCAGGTGGCGGTGTGCCACAGTGCATATGTTGGCTTTGCGAAAGTCACGAAGAAGAGGGTCATCACTTCCGACACAACTATCAGTGCGACAATATGGCAGCGGTGATTGAAGGTAACGAGGAAAGTGGTTTTTCTGGCGAAAGTGGGGCGGCCAGGATACAAGAGCGACTTCAGAAGCGGCACCAGGCAAGGATCGAGGATGCCGAGCGGAGGAAGGAGGCTAAAGAGAGCCATTCTGTCGCCGAGGAGAAGAGCGAGTATTTCTCCATCGCCTTCAACAGGGAGCGGGCGTGTATAGAGGAGCTACTGTCCAGCTGTTCCGGAGCTGAGCGCGCTGTGGTGACTGAGAAACTAGAAGAGGCCACGACCAAAACTCTCCAGCTGCAAAAGTTTCTGAATGACAGTATGCAGTTTCTAACGCAGTACGAGCTCAGGCAAGCCCAGGCTGCTCTCCAGAAACTCCAAACCTCGCTGTCTGAGACCAAAGAGGAGGCTTTGCCCAGGAAGAAGTTTGCCTTTCGAACTCGCACCAAGGCAACAGATAAAGCCTCTGCACAAGATGCTCATCCCCTTCCCCGTGATGAAGGCACACCTGCAGAGACAGGTAGGACCCAGGTGGATGGAGCAGCACCCGCCGAGCAGTGCGGCTTCTCCAACATGACCAGTGAGTTTCTGACCAAGACGGCTGAAGAGATCCAAAAACGAGATGTGCTTCTCACTCACCTGACCAACTGCAAAGTCCATCTGTTCGGCTCCCCCAGCACGCTGCACCTGAAACACATCGACAGCTGTGAGATCCTGTGCGGGCCGGTGTCCAGTTCAGTTTTTGTAGATAATTGCAGAAACAGCGTGCTGGCCTTTCCCTGTCAGCAGCTGCGGACCCACAACACAACCGACACACAAGTGTATCTGCACGTCACCAGCCGAGCCATCATAGAGGACTGTCACGGAGTGAGCTTTGCCCCGTTCACATGGTCCTATCCCACCCTGGAAGAGGACTTCACTGTGTCTGGGCTGGACCGGGCCCGAAACAACTGGACTCAGGTGGATGACTTCAACTGGCTTGCTGCTGGGACACCTTCCCCAAACTGGACTGTTATTCCAGAAGCAGACAGAAAAGCCAACTGGGACTCCTAGAATGGGACTTTTAATGACCTAATGCACTAAAACAAATGATAGTAGAAATTTTACATGAACTGCTTGCGGCCAGAATGCACATTTAATGTCCATTTTATTTCATGGATATAATCTTCATTAATATATTTAAATAAAAATTCACTTAATTTGGGCTGTTACTGTGTGGTTATTTTTTTTGTTTGTGTTTTTTTTTTTTTTTCAAAAATAAGTCTAATTCTTAAGAGTCTAGGGTCAAAGTCAGATTTCAAGTAGTTTGGTATTGGGACAGGCTGAGCTTTTCAGAATCACTTGTTTTACCTAACAGACCAAAACATGAAGATTTTCAGTTTCATGTTATTATTCCAATTCAATAGCTATCAGATTTTTACAGCTTATATGAAGTTTTGAGTCTATTCACCACATTTATAAAGAGGTGTATAAACAGAAGAAGTATTCAGAAATTCATACTGCATGTGTACCTCTTTGGGATTAACTCAGGACATTTTGCAAAATCAAAAATGGTACATAAGGGGAGGAAGAGTAAGATCTGGGAGTATAAAGGGACCAAAACATACTCAATCATTATCTATGGTCCGCGTTTAGCTGTGGAATTTCACCATCCATATCACGAGGGATGTTTTCACTACTTGGGCAATGCAGGAAATCAAACTGGTTAAGTCTGATCCAACTTTGGATGTCTTTGAAAACCTCACCAGCCATATTTCAGAGTACTCAATAGGTATTCCCTTGTGTAGCTGTTTATGTCATAAACTCCCATGCAGAGGGAAAAAAATACTGCACTGAAGAACAGGTAATATGCAGTTAAAAAACAAGTTTGTGGACATGGGTTAGTCACTGACCCAAGAACAAAGTAGAGCACCCTGTTGAAAATACCCTTCTTACTAAGTTACTGATAACGTTTCAGTAAGACTTGACCAACACTGAAGGAGCTCTAGCTTTCATGTGCTCTCAAAATGTGTTTTCTGATGACCATAAAGTTCAGGTATAATTAATTCAACCATTTTTATATTGAATAATTTTTGCATTGAAATATGTGGGGGAAAAAATGGGAGTAGTGTTTACAGTTAATGTAAAATGTGCATCTTTTGAGAGATTATATAGGTTTTCTTGCAGAAGGAACAGAAAGTAAATTGTTATTACACAAAAATATTAAGACACCAAGTCTGAGATTTTTTATTTTTAAGTCTGTTTTAGTTCAGGCTTTGTTTTTATACCGACTCTGCCTTTTAAAATTCCTGCCCACAAAGGTAATGCAAGTTACACAAAATAAAGGAGGAGGGGGAAAAATAGTAAGAAAAGAAAAGATCTCTGTGTTTGTATTTTATTTAAAATGCAGTCTAAGCCATTTAAAAATCCAAAAAATAAGAAGGAAACAAAATAGAATGCTATGGAAAAACGGAAGATAATAGAATAAATCGGCAATATAGAGTTAAATGGCTCCTAAAATTTAATAAAGCAAATAAAATAAAATGGCTTAATAAATGTAGTTAAAACAATCACAGCAAATATCTCATAATATAAAATGTAGTGGACAGTCCAGCTTTGAAATTAAGCGCAATAAAGAGTATTTTTTGCTAAACATGTGTCACATTATCAAGAGTTACTGCATGAGGTAGAGAAGAAAGAGCTTTTGGCAGCTGCTTCCTAAAAATATCGTTGCTCACTCAGGTTGTAGGCAGTATAAGACACTACTGAATAAACCAGTAGTGCTGTGAAATATTCATTTGGCCAACAGTTTAAATAAATCATTGAATACCTGGTGTTAGCATGACATTCATGTCTATGACAACTGCAAACTTATGATTATAACACATAAATATTGTTAGTGAGACAGCGCTAAACACGCACAAAGGTTTGATGAAAGACATTGTGAAAAGAGCATCAGGAGATTGGGCCTTCAGTGTTCCAAATGCATTTGGTAAACATTTAGCAACACTGCAGCTCTCACATCCAGCCACAAGGAGAAAGAAGAATAGACCGTTCAGGGAAAGGCCTGGCTTTGATCAGCATAAGTATCTGGCTCGTGTATGTGCCAGACACTGTGTTGGTTCTAACTGCCAAGATAGCAAATGACAACAAGAACATCAATGAAAGCAATAGAATATTTTTTATCAGCTTGCCAGACAACGTTTACTGCAAACACTGAATTTTCATGTTTAATAATGTTTAAGCAAAATTTTAATTTGTCCAGTTTGTCACAGTTTGGTCTTGATTTATTAAGCAATTACTTCCAAAGTAAAGTCATAGTGGGGCTTTATTAACTAAGTGTTTTTGATTCGTTGTGAAGACATCTGGTTTGTGTTGAGCTTGTGGACCCCATACCTATGAATGATTAGGCTTTATCATTAGCCCTACTGTCATGTCCATTACCTTTGTCAACCATCTGCTGAAACTTGTGCTGCTCCTGATGTGTTTGATCAAGGCAACCATGACCACATGAACACTCAAACCAATTATGGCCCCTGGCAGCAGCTTACGATCAGGCTCATCTTCTGTAAATTGGATCAGGGTGCTTACAGGGGCTTAGCATGACGTACTGCAACTTTGAGTTTAATCATGAGGATCCCCGGCCATCCTCAACCTCTTTGAGAGAACGCAACATTAGCTTCTCCTGTAAAGGTTTGAAGAAATAAACCCTTTTGAACACTGAAGTTTAGGACTCAATGGTGCAGAAGAACCTTTAAAATAAGGATCCGGTGCTGTTCTCCTGAGTTCTTTATAGCGGTTCTTTTGCCATAGGATGGATTACAGTCTGAGCTGACTCTTCTGTTCTTTCGGACCAGCCAGAGGACATACTGATTACAAACAAACAGGGAAGTGCAGGTTAGCATACTCAAGAACTTTATCTAAACCGAAGTGGAAATCTTGGAACTCCTGCAGTGTTTTTTACAAGCAAGGACACATCACAGATTGAAGAATGGCTTTGTTGCCAGTTAAGTTTGATCTGAAAAAGCGAGTAAAGTTGGCTCAGACAGTCTGGTTCATGTACTGGTTTGCTGTGTTGGCCGGCGTGTTGGTCCTCAGCATGGGTCTGTTCTTCAAGATCGAGCTGCGAAAACGCTCTGAACTTATGGACAACAATGAAAGCCACTTTTTGCCCAATCTGCTTATTCTCATGGGTCTAATAGCCTGCAGCATCAACGTCTTTGGAGGCAAAGTGTGCTATGACTCACTGGACCCCGATAAGTTTGCAAAGTGGAAGCCCATGTTGAAGACCTACTTGGTATTCTGTGTAGGATTCAACGCCCTGCTGCTTGTCACGGCCGTGCTGTGTTTCTTGATGAGAATCCCTATGCAGTTCACCCTGGCTGAAGGGTTGAGGAACGGCATGAGGTACTACAAGGACACCGACACACCGGGACGCTGCTACATGAAGAGGACCCTGGACTTGATGCAGATTGAGTTTCGTTGCTGTGGAAATGACAACTACAGAGATTGGTTTGAGATTCAGTGGGTCAGCAACCGCTACCTGGACTTCAGCTCAAAGGAAGTCAAAGAGTAAGTGACAGAGATTTTTTTTAAAAAAGTTAAATCCTTTATTGTTGGCCTTAAAAGTTGCAGAGTTATTTAATGTGGAAGTAAAATGAATGTGTTTGGATTGCCGTTGAACCTAAGTGCACCAAGCTGCTGAGGTGGGGTGATCTGTGCAAAGTTAGAGTTCAGTATAAGTGGATTTGAAATGAAGGTAGATCAGATCAGGCGTAATACTTACTTTCATCCACTGAGGATTACCATAGCAGAAACGGTGACTGCTATAGTTCATAGCAGAGATGTGTTCTTGGGGTCAGAGAAGAGATCTGGGGGCATTTATATGTGAAGATCTGGACTTTAGTGAATGGTTGCAGAAAAAGATACAGTCAAGTCCCACGAGAAAGCTTTACACTAGCCTGTTTATGTCTCGGCCAACCAGCACCACTTAACTTTTTGTAAACAATTTTGTGTGCCGGGACATAATTAGTGTTTAATCTCCAGGATTACAGTGTCTTGTCCTTCATGAACCAGTGTCTTGTCCAATCAGCAGAGGACATGGCAGCACTCCAATAACAGCACTGCCAGTCAAAAAAAGTGTAGCCAGAGATGCTCACATTAGCATAAACTAAGGACAACAGCGTTATCATGAAAACAGGAAACAGCTATGCTTTAGAGCCTTCTAATTGGGCAGCATTTGGGGTCAGTGTTGTTGTGGTGCCATTACAGGTTTTTGTTGTACTTATACATGCAAGATATCACATTCACTGCCAACTTTCTTAGTAACAGTAACTCCAGAATTATTCTACATCATAAAGTCTCTGTGCTTTTGACCAACAAGTTGTCTGGGTCATAATTCGGAAAGCTCAAGTAGGTGGTGACATTTCTTGCAATAACGGATACATATCTGACACCCCCCAGTTCTTTGTGATCCAATTACACTTGTCTTTCCATTGACCTACTACTCTCAATCATAGTCAAGATCAGCTACTCAGACTGAGCAGTGATTCTAATTTCAGTGTTTGAGTGCCTGCCTTCTTGCTTCTCGCAGTTGTTCAGACCTTAATATGTACTCCTTGAGATAGTTTGAAACAGCAGTGTATGATGGAACATTTTAGCTGACGACTGAATGCCAATTCAGGCTAGCTTTGTGGAGGTTGGATAGCTGATTTAATGTTGTTTATTGTCAAGGTAAGATTGTACTGCAAAGTATAATACAACAACTTTTGACCTGGAGTAATGTATGGATTCCAGTTAAATCTGAACGAAGGGAAGTCTAACACAGGTGTGCTAATTCAAGTAACAGCCCATTCCTGGCCTTCAACATCATCTTCCCCTTTACTGTTCCTCTTCTTCCTAGCCGCATTGGCAGTAATGTTGATGGCCAGTATCTGATGGATGGAGTGCCCTTCAGCTGCTGTAACCCCAGCTCCCCCAGACCCTGCATTCAGGCACAGATGACCAACAACACTGCCCACTACAGTTATGACCACTACACAGAGGATCTCAACGTGTGGAAGCGGGGATGCCGCGAAGCCCTGCTGTCCTACTATGGTGGCATGATGAACACCATCGGAGCCCTGGTGATACTGGTCACTATGCTGGAGGTCAGTGCCACAGACTTACTTAAATATATTAACTGAAACAATGTTCACTTCTTAGTTGGAAAATGTAGCTCTTTTCAACTTCATTTAAAAGTTAGAACAATCCCATGCACTATCCACTGCATGGAGGAATGGAGATCGTGCATAAATGTCTAATTAAGTCTTCTACTGTAACATTGTCTCTGTCTAATGTTGGTTTTGCAAACAGTATGTCCTCATTAATCTATTCACATGGAAAGAAAATAAACAATAGAGGGGACTGCTTGAGAGCTGTTGAGTGTTTCAGTTGTAGTGGGCGTTTTTTTTAAATACCCCAATTGCAGAAGTGACCTTAATGCACAAAATATTGTTGTTGTCACAACTATTACAGAAAAGTATATATTTCCATGTCCACTGGTGGAAGGCTTGTTTGAAGATACAAACAGCTGGTCTTGGCATATCAATATCTAGAAATAGCAACAACCTTGCTGATAGCTAAATTGAAGCCAGGCAGGTGTGTTAGTCATTTTAATCAGAAATACAGAGTTCTTTGGAGCACTACTCTAGCCTTGAAATCTGTTGGTGGAGCCTACAATAGAAACAACTGATAGGTAAATGGGCACCAGACAATGTTTTCCCATATTCCCAATGGGCTTAACATCCCAAGAATTCTGAACAGGGAAAAGCCTCATTTGAAATGAGAAATAGTCTGGAAAATTGTTATGTTCAGAAAAATAATACAGATAATTCAGCCTATTCGATCTGACAAATCAGAGATATTTATGTGTCTAAGTGTTTTCTAGCAGTACTTCCCATTTTTTTTTATATCAACAAAGACAAATTGGTTAGTCTGGCAACTGGTTAACCTCCCCTTCTGTCCTTAACCTATGACTTCAGTCCAATTCACTTTCATGCAGTAGGTTAGACAGTCTCTAACAGGCCTAGCAATACATTTCAGTTTGCAAGAGGCACTTTGAAGAACAATTGGAACTAAATATGTTGATTTTTTCTTCAAGGAAAATCAGTTCTCAGTTTATTTTTTACTGAAATTCTCGAGTTACCTCATCACATTTGCTCCAGTTGCATAGTGGGCCTAAAACAATAGATACCAACTTATAACATTCCTGCACACATTAAGGACCGCAGCTTCCCTTGTCAGCAGATAAAAGTAACAACAGCCTTCTTAAGTCACAAATATTGTACCTGTATCCGACTAGATTTTATTCATTTTTAAATTGTTCTGCATTTTTTCCTCAGATCATTTTCAGTTAAATGACTGAAATTGAGAGAAAGTCTTTAATGTCCAGCTAGTAGGAAGTCAGGTGAATAAACATGCAAAGCCTTGACCTAGTTGGCATTTCTTCCATCAGTTTCCTCCATCCCTGCTTCTTCCCTTCTTTCCACAGTCTGCCCACGCTATCAGTAATACCCACTTACTGCATCTCCTTCCCAAACACCGCTATCCTCTTTACCTAAATATATTTTCTCCTGCCCTACTATCGAGATACCCTGTGCCACCTTTGGCACGATTTAGCTCACCTGCGGTTTCTCACCTGCTACTTTCTACCTAAATCCTGTAACAGCCATGTGTGTCCTCTTTCCTCTCTTTACTTTCTCCTTGGCCTCCACTGCCAACATCTGTGGTTGTTTGTAAAGCCAAAAATATCTGCTTATGATTATGCAGAACAAATAGACATGTACAGGTGAATCCTTGAAGCCAGTGACCACAGCGATGATATAAATTGTTTGGGTTCCTGCATCACCTTGAGGAGACAGTAAATAGAGCCATACAGATAACATCTTTGCTCCAGAAATCCAGCAGACAATTGTTTGTTGTAAAAACACAGCTTCAGCTAATCAGATGCACGCTCGGAGGAATCCTAGATTTAAAAGAGGAGTTACGCAAGCATCTCTGTGCCGACACATATGGGTTAATCTGCAAGAGGTGACAAGGAAATACTTATTTCCAGGAGTCTGATCTCCTGATCTGATGTCTCCATTTACAGTAACTGGATCTTAACTGTCCTAATGAGATGTTAGCCCTATAGGCTATAGATTACTTCAAGAATTTAAAAAAGCTCCTAATTTCATTTTCCTTGCTTGAATATTTGCCTTAACACAACATATTTGCAGTATATTACACAATTTCTGACTCAGATACATTTATTGAAAGATGTAAAGTTGTATCATCTTTTCATGTCCTACTTATAAAAACCATGCAAACATTTCTAAGCATTTAGAAGATATTCAAAATAATAGCTGAAGATTTTTTTTAATTATTAGTGAAACTGGAGTTCTGAATTTAATATTATTACACTGGAAAACATCAGGTATTTTCCATTTTTGCTTTAAAATTTAATTAAAGGATTTATTAAATTATCTGAAAGAGCATTATTAATTACATTTCAGCTTAAGTAATCAGAATTGTTATGCTGCAGCAGATTTTTAGCATCCATGAGTGCTAAAATTCACTACGTACAACTGATGCATTACAGTGGACCTATTATACCTGGTTTGTTAAATTAAAGACAACTACATAGCGGAATTATAAGAATGAGGTCATCCCACATCTGCACTGAATGCTCCATTTTTATACTTTTGGATTTGTGTGATGTCTTAAAGAGGGGATATTCAAATGTGGGCATCCCACACAAACAGCACAGTCTGTGAACACCGCCTATTACTCCAATCTTCTGCTTGGGCAGGGCAGCCAATCAGAGAAAATCATGCATCATGCAGCACCAAGACCCAGTAGAAGATAAAAAATTTTTTTTAGCTGAAACAAGCAATGTTATTTAAGTATAGTCCAAGAATAAAATATGGAACTATAGATGAGTAGAACAGGCCCATTAATTTGGAGCTGAGCAATGGTGATACTTTTCCTTTGCTCTGATTTGAAACTTCCAGTAATGATGAGAATACAGATTTTTGTCTAGATATCCTCTGATAATTAGCTAATTGTCTTGATAATATTATGTTCTAAACCGCAAACAACATTTGTTTAACTTCAATTCAATGTCTTCCTTCATATAATATCATTTTTCTATCTTTCTGATTAAACTGGAATTTCAATCAAATTATTGTAGCACAAGTGTATAATAAATTCCCTTCTTAAACGTTTTCTTTCATGTGGCATGGCTACATTTCACATTAAGTTTATCAGATCTGTGTTCCTGTTCCTTGCAGGCTAGTGTGACTGTGGGCATGCAGTATGTCCACAGCTCCCTGTGTAACCTTGCTAATCCGGAGGATCCAGAGAGCGAGAGCGAGGGCTGGCTCCTGGAGAAGACAGTGAAGGAGACGTTCACTGACATCATGGACAAAATGAAGTCCATGGGCAAAGGCATCAAGGTGGAGGAGGGTGAGCCAGCGGTTGAAACAGTGAGCTGAGCTAGCGCCACCTGAACAAACTGACCCCACTCCCACCTGAGGAGAAAATCAAAGACATGTGAGATTTTTCTACCAGCATTTATTTTGTAGGCCTACTCATATATTTGGTTATGAACTCATTAGAAATGGACGTGAAAAGATCATATTGCATATTCATACTTTGATAAATAGCAGCTGGATGGGTTTTTAGTTTTGGTTTTCCCCAGTAAAACAACCACCAGCATGGTTTTTTGTTTTTTTGTTTGTTTTTGCACCAGCATGTTTTTAATTAGGTTTACAGTTCTGCTTTCTGACACTTTGTGCATTTTTTTCTCCAAAAAAAGTGCAAAGTTATAAATCAAGTAAATGTTATATGTATTGAAAGCATGTAATTTTCTCCTTTATTTTGCTGTCACGTAGTTTGGCGGGGATGGTGGTTGCTATGCAATCCCCCCCTCTCATGGAACCCAATGGTGCAGATTGAAGATATTTAACTCAGGTTTTGCAATGTTTTATTTTTGCTAACCCGTCTAGGCTACTTTATAGTCAAAGCAGACAAATTAACCCCTCTGACTTGCCCCCATTTATACTCCAGTTCACTGGATAAGCAGCTGAGATGGAGTATAATTTTCAATTAAATGAATCAGTCATGCATGAACAGTGCAACACATGGATCAAGACTGAGCATGGGAATCAGGAAGTTCAGAAACATGGGGTGACTCCAAACCTGTGGCCTGAAATTGGCAGCTAAATCTTGGTTCCTGACCCCTGTACTGTAATCTCAGATCCTCTTTGATATTTCCCTAGTGCATTCAGTATCTGTATATTGACATATGTGTATGTACAGTATATAACTTTGTATATGACGTAGAAAAGATGAAAAATTACTTTTTTAAAAGAATGTAATTAAGTTGAATCTTTTATTTGAATCAATGTAAAGTTGTTTTTCTTTTTTCCAAATAATTTTCTTGGCTTTGTGTGACTGTGTAGAGGAGAGATTATGCTGACTGTATACGCGAATAAAGGATATTAGAGACGACATACAGCAGTGCAATGATGGCGTTGTGTTGTCTCGACCTTGAGTCATGAGGCATGCTGTGAGTGCCACTGGGTTCCTTATTAAGCCAATAGGATAAGGCCTATTAAGGTATTACTGCTTTCACATGGCCATGGGATGACTTTTCACATGCCCAATGTAAGGACATGTGTGTACAGTATGTGTGTGTGCTTGAGGAGGAGCTATGCACGGGATGCATTCTCAAGAAACATGCAACAAATGTTACTCTCACTTGTTCTTTTCTTTGGTTTTATGCACTTTTTGTGACTTAAACCTACTCTAAAATGAGGTTTGACTTCAGAGGGCGCAAGTCGGAAAATCCTTTGATCTCTTTGGTTGATATATTGGTAAATAATAACCTGTAAGGTACTCTTTATCCATCCTGTTGAAACTAAATCCGCTAATAACGTGTGTATCTGAATCGAAAGCCACATGTTCTCAAAACTTTAGCCATGAGGAATTACGAGCCATGATATTAAAGCCAGTGTGGTGTTGTTAGAGCAGATGTGAGGGAGTGCTGTGAAGAGTCAGCAGGAACGGCAAAGAAGCCAACTCTGTGCTGTATTTTTGTTGGACCAAAGCACATAACCAGCGCTGAGTAGATAAGAAGCTTAATCGGCTTTAGATTAGCATGAACCCCTCGACCAGGTGAGCAGGTGATGTCCTGCTGCAGGATTCGAGACACGAAAGACAGAGATAGAGACAAACAAGGGAAAGTGAAGATCAGGGTGGTATGAAAGAAAAATAAGGCACCACTTTATTGAATTTCTTTCTTCTTCTTTTTTAAATATGTGAAATTAAAGTAACTTCTTGAAGTATCACATAAAAGCATTTATTATTCATCAGGTAATCACTGACATTTTAATGTTGGGGCTTTATAAAATGTAGTAGTCAAAAAATAGCATTGCAGTTCAGTATCTAAATGCAAGTTCTTAATTTCCACTAGAGCTATAGTGTCAAGTATTTAGCTGAGTACCTAACCAAAAATAGCATTGCAACACAGAGAAAGTACTCAGGTGCAAGTGAAAATACTACATTCAAAAGTCATAATTACACAGCTTTATTGTAGGTCTTCACCCAACATTATAAAGAGGTTTGAAGTGTTGGTTGTGATTGTGAATGTTGTGATTTGGCCCGATATGAATTGAATTGAACATGACTCCATATAGGTGTTGTATTACTGAATAATTGGATCATTCTTGTCATTGTCAGTTTTTAGTAGTGGAGATATTTTTATGCTCTTTAATTTCTTGGATGATTTAATCTATTAAAAAATACATACTTTATTAGAAATAGATATGTTTTGTCTGTTAAAATGCAAAGTGAAAAGTAATTGGGTGGCTAAATTATTAAATGGACAAGAAATAAAACATATTGGCCAAAATTGGAGATATTGGAAGTAAAGAACTGTGCTGACTAGATGTAGATACTTTGTTTCCACCCCTGTGTTTATGTTTCTAATGGCACACTCATATTTGTTTGCATACTGCATTAAAAAAAGCATCTTCTCCTTTTAATGGTAATACACCTGCAGAATATGTGACCATGCAAACAAGGTTGAGTATTGTCTTCAGACAGTGAGTACTCCCTCCCACAGAGGCAGCTTCTAAACTTTTAATCTGCTAAGAGCATCCTATACGTCGTCTGTATTCTGCTGCTCTCTGTTGGTGACTGCAGGTAACCAGCTGTGACCAAATCATGCTGACCGTCATGTTGATCTATTTAATTAATTAAGTCCAGCAGTGACAGTGTGACTGTTCTGTGACAATGTAATCTGTAACAGAACAATCACGCTGCCACAGCTGTTCTCATAAGTACAGCTAACTTTTATAATCTGCCTCTTTCGATTTATTTTATTTGGATTCCAAATTTCATATTTTTCGGTGGCAAACTGGGTGCTTTGTAGAGCTTTAACTGAATGATTTCATTTACATTAGAAGCCCACAAGAGGGTGTCTTTCCATCAGTGATAATGCAGCAGGCGTGGCCTTCTCATTGTGGAATGAAGAGGAACTATATTGCTTGAGTTTCGTTTAATTAATCTGTTGACAATTTCTTTAAAAATAATTTAGACTTAGAAAAGAGAAAACTGTTTAAAAAATGACACCAACTTTTTGAAATTGTTAAGTAAATAACCTATTATTTACTTCCTTCCTCATAAAATAGTTTGCATGTAAAACATCAGAAACCATTTTCAAAAAGTTCATTCCAGGCAGCTGCTCTTTCAAAATGTAAAATATAACATGCATACAACGATATGACACAATAACTCTTATTGCTGTAAAAGCTGAGACACACTAAACAGATCGAATCAGTTATTAAAAAACAAATAAAATGAGAAAAAAATGGTCATTTCTAATTGGTGATTGAAATTCTTCCATCCCAGTGAGACATAAGAAAATATGCAGCAGTGTTGGAGTTCTTGCTATGTAAATACTTAAAAAATACTAACCAAGCCCCCAGTCTCTCATATATGAGACTTGTTTAAAAATCAGTGCATTAACAACTGATGCTGAACATTAATTATTCATAAAGGAGTGGCACTTATGAATACATGCAAGATTCGAGGTGTTTATTAATTATTTAACGCGATAATGAACATGCAAGGTGTGATGTGGTTGCAGAGAGGCAATGAGTGACACGAGCTCTAATATTAGCCCGTTGACCTTGACGCTTCTGTCAATGGTCAGGGACGCTAGCTGCTATCACATCTCACTTTACACTTCACTATGGGCCTGAATAAATATGGCAGACAGAAAGAAAAGCAGAGAGAGAAAGTCAGAGAGAGAGAGAGCGAGCGAGAGGCCCGTGACTGGTAGATGTGTGGCCTGTTCAGAGGGGCATTGTTAGAGCTATGAGAGGACAATGCACTGCCCCCGCCCTGAATACTCGCCATACCAGCTGACCAGCCATTACCAGCACTGCTGCACCGTTACAATTCCTGCTGCTCGGACACACACAAACACGTACACACACGGCCTCAATCATAAGTTTGGTCTTACAAGGAAAAAACACACTGTGTGTATAACACTGGAGAGAGGAGAGAAACCAGGTGGGAGGCCAGCACCGCCTGACAAAAGGCTTAAGCTGAGGCATGCATGGGCACACAGACTGTGTCGCCACTATGTGTGTGTGTGTGTGTGTGTGTGTGTGAGAGAGAGAGAGAGAGAGTGGACGCGAACATGCGTGTGATTTACAACAAGTTAAGTTTAGACCCTCGCACCTATCTGTTTCTTCAGCAGTAACATTTCTCCTGCTGGAGCAGCAGCAGCAGCCGTAACCACCCACAAAGGACAAATGCAGCACTCACACCATCTTATTATTTCAGTGACAAAAGTCTTCAAAGCAGTGAACAGGAGAGGAGAGGAGAGTTTTCCACTGGAGGATGAGTACAGTACTACCAACAAAAAGCAATTAGAATATATACATATACTAATTAAGAGGCACCTCAATGTTCAATTTAGATCTTAGGGCTGTGTATTCTTAACTGATAAATATAATCTGTGTAAAACTGTAATCTGAAAAGAGAAAATCTGTCAATTTTGAATCTATTGGCCAAAATCTCCTTTCAAATAGGAAATTTTTGCTGCTTTTCTCTCTATAGGTGGCTGGATCAAGTGACCATTTCCTGACATTAAAAGCAATCAACATATCAATCATTAATAAATGCAATCAGCAGTGTTGGGAAGCTCTTCGTTCATTTATTCAAGTACTGTACTTGTGCACAGCTGTGAGGTGCTTATATTACTGATTTAACACCTGCATATGAAACACTTTTTTTATTTGACAGCTTCAGCCCACTTCAAGGTTATTTTTTATATACATGTATAGAATACACAGCTCAGAGTAAACCAGTGATTTCCAACATGTGTGGCTTGCGACTTCTTATGAAAGCAATGTTTCAGACATTTAGGAGCATTTAGGTTTCCCTTTAAACGTCTCTGATTAAAGGATCAAATGTAGGAATAAAAGTGTTGATAAAAGCTTAGATTTTTGCAGTTCGTATTCCATTAATCATCTCATGTCCCCTTAAGCTTATCTTAGAGGCTGGGACTCCCTGCTGTATAGGATGAATACTGCTGTTTTCAGTTGCTTCAGTCACAGTAATATCATGTCTGATCATTTGTCAGTCACAAAGGTCATTTTTCAGAATACCTATCTTTGAAGTTTTGATTTTAAGTATTACATTAAATCATGCACAACTTTTTTTCTAGTATTTTTACTGGCTATTATTTGGCAGTTTTACTTTTTATTTATTTCTATGTTGTCATTAGTTATTGTGATTGATTATTGTTGTGTACCATCAAAAATATAATATTTTCCATAAATGCCTTTTCCTGAAAATGTTTGTCAGCATAACCAGTTTGAGGAGGTGTTGGTGCCTGTGTTTAGTGAGACTGGGAGGTATACTGGGAGAGTATACCCCCCCGTCTGTGTTTGTACTGGTGTACCGTTCAGTTCTGAACGTCACATCTGCTACCCCTGACAAAATATAAGCCGTGCTACCCATTACATAACGAAGGAAAAGGAAAATTAGTACTGAAAACTCGTGAAAACTAAACCAAAAATCGAACATATTTATAAGAAAACCTAAACTGTAATGAACAGATCTACTGAAATCAAAAGAAAACGAATCCAGTAAGGTAAGAAAAAGTACAATCGTCCTCTCTGCAGGACTTTAAGTTAAAAAATAATAATAATAAAGTGCATGAACCTCAAAACATTCAGATCCTGGGGGCGTACACCCTTCATGATTCGAGTGATGGACAGTAACTGTTGTAGAACAGGTGTGCATACCTATGCTGAGCTGTTTTATTGTTATTCAGTGTGTGTGTGTGTGTGTGCGGGGGTCAGGGAGAAAGAGGGGTGCTGCTTCTCAGGCTGCTGCTGCTGCCGAGGGGACGGGCACGAGCCTCCTCCTCCTCCTCCGCCCATCTCACAGATATCGGCTTCGCGCAGCACGCTCCCGATAGCCCACTCGTCTCGCTGCTGTACTGTAATCATATGATAGTGAGCCGATCCCCGCTGCAGAATACCCACACACCGGCGGACATAAGCAGAGGAGCCGCGGCGGATCAGACTAGTTGATGGTAAACTTGTAACCGCCGGAGACGTGCGCGGAGTCGGGCAAAGTGTCAAACCGAGCTGAACTCTCTCCCCGTACAGGAACTTTTTCAAACTCTGGAGAGTCGGGCAGAGGGGGAACCGTGTGGAAGAAGACAGGGCTCGCATACGAGATATTAACCGAGGGACAGTCGATTTTACAGGAGTTGAGAGTTGAATTTTCTCAGTAGGTGGAGAAGCGGTCAGCGGGTCGCGCTCGGCGGAGTCCTCTGGGATCCTCGCATCGCTTTTCGGGGCGTGTGTTTCTCCCCCTCAAAAAATAATAAATAAGAAAAAAGAAAATAAACCCTTCATCAAGTTTTCCCTGCTCGCTAGGTCACTTTATTGCTTAATCAAAAGCCATGGTTGGGGAGACAGAGGTGAAGGAGAGACCCAAGTCCAACCCGGACTATCTAATGCAGCTGATGAACGACCGAAAGGTGATGAGTTCCCTGCCCAACTTCAGCGGCATCTTCACGCATCTGGAGCGGCTGCTGGATGAAGGTAACCCCCGCATGTGTTTGAAGCTTTGAACTCTGTAGCCACTTGTCACACTACAGGGGGGGATGAGGCCATCTTCTCTCTCTGTCTCTCGTCCAGTTTAGTGGTCAGTGTTCATAAAACGTGGCCGTTATCGACTGACTTTATTGAATTAGTCATTAACTGAAGGAATTCCTCAGTGGCTCCTCAGAAACGTAACAGCAGTGTTACCCACATCACACAGTGGTAAATTATCCTGCTCACAGTCCAATAAGACTGTTTGGATATCAAAACATTTGCCGAGCTGTGAGTGTAAACCCACATTCTTGGCTTCAAATTGTGGATGTAGGGGATGTGTTTGTTGCATGAAGTCACATTTTAATTTGTTGAGAGAAGCAAAGCTCTCTCTCTCTCCCTTTCTCTTTCTCTCTCTCTCTCTCACACACACACACACACACACACACACACACACACATTCACAGAGGGGCAGTTGGTGATGGGAACAAACAGACAGTTGTTAGTCTTTCCCAGTGACCTAATGCGCAGGCTTGTGTGAATGCTTGAGCCCATCCCTGAGCAGGAACGAGACTCTGTCACTGTGCAAAATATTTGATATCTGTATCTGGCTGCTTACACACCCTGAAGTCATGCTTTCTGCACAGAGGATCAATGCACCTGATTAGTTGTACTTGTTGATATGCAAGATAAAAGAGAGGAATCGCAAAGAGACACAGCTCAAATGTCTCTAGTTGCCACCAGCTATCAAGGCCTGTTTTTGCTGCGGTTGCTGCACATCAGGATCACAGAGGTCCCGACTTTGCGCTCTGTGACAAGTCTCGTGACGCAGCAAGGTTGTTCTCATATCAGACGACCTCTACAGCTCAGTAAAGAGGTCGAGTTAACATCTCTGGTTGTGTTCGTGTTAAGGACTGACAGCTGAGCGTATTCATCCCTCAGTGGCGATAATGTGACACCCATGGTTAGCATGAAAGACATTGTGCCATTCCCATTTTTGAGGCTGCCTGTGTCTTCTGCTTGAGTTATGTGGTCAAGCTGCTCAGACGTAAGGCCTCTATATCAGAAAAAAAAAGTTTATGTAAGGCATTGTCAGGCTACTTGACTCCTCCAAGGCTGCACTCTTGCCCAGTCTATATATAAAGTCCTATGACAGGCTGAAGTGTTAAGATAAGGCCTGCTGCAGCTCCCTGCTTTGTCTTTTTCTCCTTGGACTTTCTTGTTCTTCTTTCACTTCTCATTTTCCTCGAGCTACTTTTAACTCAAGTGTGACAAAAGCCGTGTTTGTCTGCACAGATTTGTTTGTGTGCTTGCTTTAATAGTCACTTCTGGTGTCCAATAGGTTAGAATTGGTCATTAGGGGATCATCGGTGTCACTGCGGCAGTGGCTGTAATTATAGCGTCCTACTGTAGTTATTACGGTCAGACTTATCACTCTCAGAGCAGGGAGACGTGCCTGTCAGCGTGCTTAGGTCAGATGATATTTGCGCCTCAAGGCAGTTATTCTGCCGTGTGTGTGTGTGTGTAAGTGTGTTTGTCAGTGTGTGAGTTCAAACCAGGGGTCTGTGTGTATGTGTCACATATGTGTTTGTCTGCTCCAGTACCAGTTATTATTGTGCTAGTGTGTCATTACAAAGGCATCAGAGGCTAGCATTGGTCATCGAGACAGCACTAAACAAACACACAGGCAGACAAACATAGTCTGTTTTATAACGGTGCTTCTGTAGCAAACCCCAGCCACAGATTAGACCTTTTAAGAAATTAATTTTTACACTTAAGTCAGCTGTTCTGGTTTTTCAGTGACTGCGTATGCTAATATGTTTTATAGTCTCTTCTGATGTTTCGTCGAGCTGAAACGTTTCAGAAAATCATTCGGGATCTATTTTTAAAGTTAATTTTAAAGCCAAATTCATTGATTGTAACTTATCCAAGTGATATTTGGACAAAACAAGATATTCGTACACAAAAAAAATGCTGATAAGTGAAAAAAGCGATTACAGATTAAAATTCTTGCTAATACTAGTATTAATACTAATACTTACTCATATTGCTTTATAAGATACCTTTTCCATATTTGCCTCTGAACGACTGCCCTGCACAGGACCCTCATTGACTGGTAGGTCACTAAGGCCCCCAGTAACTTCTGTTTTTCACTCGCATTATTTACACAGCGATCTGATCTATAGTTGTGTGTGTGTGTGTGTGTCACACAGAAAGAAATAGACAGGAGGCTGTCAGAAATGGAGGACACCTTATTGCAAAGCATTCAGATTTTACATTGTGGTGCAGAATGCTTGTCTCCTGCCTGTTTGTCTGTCAGAGCTTCCTTTAATTCTGGCGACGGTGAGTCATCGTCCTAAGAAACGGACAGAAGAGAAGAAAGAAATGTGAAACTTGCTGTCCCCCTCCTCCATGGACAGACTTTCATAGTTCCTCCTCCTTTCTCTCTTCCCCCCCCCCCCCCAAAGAAATTGGCAGGGTACGCAAAGACATGTACAACGACACGCTGAACGGCGGCATGTTCAACGGACGGGACATGGAGGAACTTCCCGAAGCTGTCGGTCCCGTGGCTCAGCTGCAGGAGAAGCTCTTCGTGCCTGTCAAAGAGTACCCAGATGTGAGTGGGCAAATCAGTGACCTTTGACCTTTCTGTTTACTTTTCACTGTTGTCGCTTTATCTCTTCTTAGTGCAGAAAGGATGCCAGAAAATCAGCGTGGCTCCTGATCACAGGGACATTTTGATTTAGATTTCATCTAAAAGCTGATTTCATTCTGAGATCATCTTTGTCTACACCCAGTGATGTAATCTGAACTTAAAATAGATCAATAATGAACCATAGCCAGTGGGTCCAATGGCATATAAATGAATAATTTGCAGGAATATCTCGGTTTGTTTACTCCAAAAGCCAATATTGTGATGTAAATCTCCCCACTGTGACGCTGTTTTCACCTTTAGGTTTATACCATAAATATTTACAGGAGCTCAAAACAGTGGATTAAGATTTTCCACCAAATATAAAGACAAGTGCACTGCAGCGAAGAGACTTTACCATCCAGCACATCCCTGCTCACGCCAAGTACAGCTAAGCTAAGCACTTCAATATGAGTTATGCTGATCCAGATTGAACGACTCACATGATTTTCTCCACGCATCAGCTCGCCAAATTACCAAATACAATGACAGGCTGTCCTCGCTCACATGACAAGAGACTAACAGGACACATGCAGGACTACATTGGAAAATGGTTGAGATCAGGGTTAAATTTAGAGAGGAGTGTGCACACAAACCTGGATTTGTGTGAGTGTAGGTGAAAGTCGAGGGTGACCTTAGAGGTTGAAATATGTTGCAGCCATTACTCAAGTTAACTTCTGGTTAAACTGGAGGGAAGAAAAGGTGGAAGAAGCTGGACAGTTGTTATCAGACAAGTGGATAAAGACAGAGCAATAGGGAATAGTGGCAGAAAAAAAAGACACACACACACAAACACACACAGGGGGGCAGCTGTCCAGTTAATCACTCAGTCTTAGTGACAGATAAGGTTAAGAGAATGTCGCTATCCTGTCATGCCACGAGCACCAGCCAGCACCCATATAATGAGCTATTTTTGTCTCTCTTAGTAACACAAACACATCGCAGATGCACAAACCTCAAAGGCACACTCGCTCGTACAAATACTGGCACGTAGTAAAGACACAGTTTTGGCTTGCAGTGCGCATCAAATCATTTCTTCCTTCAGCTCTGTTTATATCTGTGTGTTTCGCTCTTTTGCGCAGTTCAACTTTGTTGGGAGGATCTTGGGCCCACGTGGACTGACGGCCAAGCAACTGGAAGCGGAAACCGGCTGCAAGATTATGGTGCGAGGAAAGGGCTCCATGAGAGACAAGAAGAAGGTAAACGCACCAAGTAACGCTGAAGATACGTGTGTTTTATCATCACATTTAGGACTGTTTTCGTACATCTTCACGTTATCTTTTTTAAAAGTGAGTCTGATGTACTTTTCTCGATTTTCAGTCATCTCTATCCACAGGTTCAATGATGGGGTTAATTTTAATAGGTCATACCATTGCACCAAAAATGCAACTGCTTGGTTGGTTTCTCTTCTTTGATCTGTGAAATTCTAATTCTGGTTGCGACCTTTGGAGCTCCAACCACCTGCTGATCAAACCTTCTGTTTCTGAGGGGCAGCCAATGAGAAGAAGGCTAGCTAAAAGGAGCCTTAAAGGGAGAAGAGTTAAATGAGCTGTTTAATGCAGAAGATGACCTGAAGGGTCTACATAAATAGCTAGTATAAGAAGGATTACTTTGCATGGTGAATCAGGCAAAGCTACTCTACTAGAATCTGACAGCATGGAGGTGGGAGTGAGCAAATATATTTTGGGAAATATGAATTTGAAAGACTATTGATGAAGGGAACTGGTATAGAATGATTGCACCTCCAATCTTTCCACCTCAGATCCATTGTTCACTTGTTTTTTTACATATTAAAGAAAATGATATAACATTTTAACAAGTGGGGCCCAGGTAGGTGGATTTTATTGCCTCGGGGCATTGCAAAGCTGGCTGTTTTCCTCTCTTTTCAGTCTGCAGCCAATCTAAGCTTTTAGCTGTGGCAGTGATGGTATTCTCTTCATGTAACTCTGGAAGAAATCAAATCAAAGTGTAATAGTGTTTCATGGCAGGTTTACATTCCTTTTAGCTTGAAAGTCGACTTGGAGAAACTCTGGCTGAGGCAAGACGTTACTGTCAAAGCTTCATTTTTGGTGTGTTTCCTATAGATCTTAGTTTTAGATGCTTTACAGCTCAACAATGAGATGAATCTGAAAAGCCTTTACATTCCTCCAGAGATTTAAAAACTGCTAAGACTTGCTTTGTAACTTGTTAACAGTACCTGTGATTTGGAGAAAGAATGTTTTAACCCACCACACACTGAAACATGGCTTAAAATTGTAGAAATCTATATGATATATAAGCTGAGTGAATCATCAAGCATCCCCATATGGAAAAGAAATAGAAAAACCTTGCATCAGATGTGGCCTACTTCATATAGTGAATCATATAAGGCTTATATGATTCACTCATGAAAGTGTCCACTTTCATATATTGTTTTAGTAAGTATCCAAAACATACAAGTTTCATTTATATAATTTTTCTAGGGATCTTATATCTGTTTTCACACAAGACAGATACAACCTTTATAAGATTTATATATATCTTTTCCATGTGGGTCTATATAATTCTAAATGAAAAATGTTTATATTAGTAAGTGTAATTTAAAAAAAATATGTTATTTTGTGGTTTAGATGATCTTAGTGTCTAACCTTTAACGAGTAGCTTAATTTTATCCATGTTCAGCAGCATGCACGATTAGCTTCTATGTTCAGGACATTGGGGACGTGTGATAGATATAGAGAGCGAGGCTGAAGTGGACGAAGAGAGACGGGTTTTTCCAGGCCCAGAATGGGACTTCTGAGGTTGTGGGGGGGGAGACAACAATATACGCACATGTGGTTCATGCACAGGAGAAACAATGAGTCCTTTTTCCTTCACTTCATATTTTATTTGCATGTAAAACTCCAAATTAAAAATACCCAAATTTCCCCCTATGCAGGAAAAACCCTGACAGAGAGCAACTAGATGTAACAGTTTTGGAAATCTCGGGGCCTTACTGGGTGAAATGATTAAACTGACGCATAGTTATGCATGACTTTTTGACCACTCTGCCACATCTAGCCACAAACACAGTTTAATGTTTCTCCGAGACCATGATAATTGTCATCCTAACGAGCTGACGTGCACGCAGAAGCAGACCATGTATCCCATGATGGGTCAAAGAGCTGAAAGACAGAAAGAAGGGCGGATAGATAAATAAAATGTAGGTTATATATAATTTTCTAGCTAATTGGAAAAGGCAGTGAGTTGAGATGAGTTGGCTCAGAAACTGAGAGACAGATTAAGTGGGAGCAAATCTATCTATCTATCTATCTATCTATCTATCTATCTATCTATCTATCTATCTATCTATCTATCTATCTATCTATCTATCTATCTATCTATCTATCTATCTATCTATCTATCTATCTATCTATCTATCTATCTATCTATCTATCTGTCTGTCTGTCTGTCTGTCTGTCTGTCTGTCTGTCTGTTCCTTCTCTCAAACTGAGTTTTGCTGCTCCGTTTTTCTTTCCTGTCCTGGTGTTCGGTCCATCTGTCCTCCCTTCCTCTCCCCTGGTGTCTGCTGTTGGACGGAGTCGGCTCAAGCTTTCCAAACGGCAGGTGGAGCAAGTCCAGCATTCCACCCCCCTCCCCAGTCACTCTCTCTCTCTCTCTCCAGAACATTCCCTACCCTGCACGCCCCTCAGTCAGAGACTCACACATACAGAAACACACAGAGACAGAGAGGGAAGGAAAACAGAGACACAGTGGGAGGCAACTGGGGGAGAAGGGAGAAAGATGTTGACTTTTAGTGCTCTTCAAAAATGATACATCTCACTTGACAAAACAGCCACAGAGGACACAATCTGCCGGAATGCCACACTGAGATCTCGGAATTTCTGTTTTAACTGTAGCTGCACCTCGCAGTTATCTTCACTGGGAAAATAGTCTATTTATAATTTGTAATATCTGGCAGTCAATTCTGAAAAACAAAATTACGATTCTGCTGTCGCGTTAGAAGTTGTGTGAAGCTTCACTCAGAGGATTAGCTCTGAAGGACAAGCTTGCTCATTCTTTCCTCGGAGTTAGATGATGAGATTGCTATCACTTTCATTTCTGTATAACAAATTTGAAACTGAAGAGGGTTCACTTATCTTGGCATGAAGACTGAAAGGAAAGAAGCAAGCCTGGCAACTAAACTGTGCATAGTCAAGAAATGTTTCCTCACATAAGCCACGAATTTGCCATTTTGTCAAACTTTTGTTGTTTGGTTTGTTACTCGGCGGATTTTGTTATTCTAGGCTCGACCCAGATCGCTTGTTTCCCTCCCCTTGCACTACACTGCGAGTGTCGTGTCTGCTTGTTTATTCAAGTTGCTGCAAACAATGTGCTGCTCCTCTATGCACCGCTGTGCTTGAAGCTAAGGCTAACATCAACAACAACAATGGCAAACCAAAGCATTTGAAAAAAGGAAATTTGTACTGACAGAGTTGCTGGAGGAAAAGTTGTAGGCAAAGCTGTAGCGGTTGATGCTGGGGGCGGACGTGAATTTCCACAGCAGTCCCATTCACATGCTGTTTTATTTAGTTGAAAACCAAGAATGTTCCTGTCAGACTTGAGTGGAAAAGATCTCTGGTGAACCATGAATGCCTAAGAAAAATCTGAAACCTTTGCTCAGATATTTTAGTCTAGACCAAGGGTATCAAACATGCAGCCCGGGAGCCAGAAGCAGTCCATCAAAGGATCTAATTTGGTCCAATAGGTGGATTTGCAAAGTCTGAAAAATAGTTGGAAGTTCAGCAAAGATACTTACTACACAGGAGAAGGAACCTGCTGTGTGAAAGTAAAGAGTATGTGTATCTGCAAATAAGTTGTGTAAATCTTAAAAAGTACACTAGTATTGTTGCAAGTGAAGAGTTTGTGGCTCTCCACTGTAATCTCTTAATTTCTTATCCACACAGAGTAAGTATAGGCTTACATGTGGAGTTGAACTGAAATCGCACCTTGTCTTATGACATCTCATGCTGCTCATCATCCATTTTCTAAATGGATCACTTATTAAATGTGAAAATTATTAACCAAGATCTATGTCTTGCTTTGTCTGGCAGATTTTTAAAAGAATGGGGTCAGTGTTCAGCTTTTAGGAGGAAATCTCCAGAATGTACTTATTTACATCACTAAAGAAAGAGAAAACTTTGGAGTGTCAGAGTTCTGGTATTTTCTTTTAATAAATAAAGTTTTAATGTAATGTTTTTACTAGTATGGCTGACCGAATCACCCAACAGATTTTGCCAACCCAGGTGTCCATGTGAGGCTGACGATAACAAGCTTATTCCCAAACAGACTTTCTTCAAATTGCTTGAATTACATGATAGGAAATTGCAATTCACCGTTTTCAGTTACATGACTGGCGCCTGTTCCAACATACTGGACACACTCCATTAAACTCCAACACAAGCCTGTTGGTTTTTCCATCTGTTGTGAGCCTTAAATATTTAGATGATCTTCCCAAAAAATAAAAGATGTGTAAACAAACTGCAAGTTTTGGGTACCTGCAATCCATATACTGCATCTGTCACAGCATTTCACTAAAAGCTGTGAAGTCTGTGCCAGAGCTCAGCATTTGCAGTGTTTTACATATGTGTTGTGGGTTATACCTTCTTTTGGAAGAACAGCAGTTTTACGTACAGTTTATTCAATCTGAGCCAACATTTATGACATTTGGGAGATGAGACAGGAAAAGGACTTGTTCCTTGTCAAAGCAATAGTAAGGACTAGTTAAGGGAAGCATGCCATCTAACATGGATTGGTTGTTGTTAGATTGAGAGTCATTGTTCTGGGGCATTAAAAACAAGGCAGTAATATTTTGAAAAGGTTACATGACGTTTTTTAATCAAAACCCATGTCTGATGTCGGTTTTAATGACCCACCATTGACAGAGTTGCTGTGATCAATTGGTTTGCATAGCTGCACTCTGCTCTTCCCTATCAGTTGCGAAAAAAACGAGTAGCTCATTAGTGCATCCGAAAAACCGGCTATTGGGCATTTAGGCAAAACAAAGCTGGTAAAAAAATAACTCGGGCAGTGTAAGAAAGCTTTGTGTTGCCCTCCAGGTGGGCCCTTGTATAATGATGTGTCACATGAAAACTATGAATTATCTGTAACACACAAAAGCAGATAATGGAGCTATTTGGAACACAGATGCATCCAAAACATGTGTGTAACCAGGTTTACCAGGAAACCGACAAATGCAATCAGCTGCAGTGTCGTTGGTGTTTTACTTGACAACGACTTCATAAGCGTTGATTTATTAGTCATTTCACTATCAGTTTTAACGAAGTGACAGAGCAGGGAGAAGGGAAGAAAGGAGGTGTTAAAGACAAAAGAGATTTAGGGAGATGTTACACAAAAACTCGAGAGTGCAAAACCTTCAGTTCAGTTCAATGCAACACCAATCTTGTGTAACCACTGAAGAACAGCACGTTGTTCCACGAGTTTGATACGCCTCCCGAGTTGCATTAGACAACCTTGAGCCTTGTGTGTAGTTTGAGGGCGAACCAGAACCAGAGCCAAAGAAGAAAGAAAAGTGAAAATCCTGTTCCCTCTCCATAGCAAAAGGACCGAGGTTGTGTGTGGTGCATTCAAAAAAGAGCTTCTTTTTTTTCTTAAACTGTTTGTGTGTTTCAGGAGGAGATGAACCGAGGGAAGCCCAACTGGGAGCACCTCAGCGAGGACCTCCACGTCCTGATCACAGTGGAGGACACACACAACCGCGCCAAGATCAAACTCCAGCGGGCCATCAACGAGGTCAAGAAACTTCTCGTGCCCGCTGTGAGTATCAGTATAGCGTTTTACGTACAGAACCGAGGGAAAAACTGTGTGACTGGATCAGAGTTCGCTGTGTTGGTATGCATGGAAGGGGGAAGGGGGATTGTCAGACCAAAAGTGTGTGTGTATGTGTGTGTTTGTGCCTTTTTTTGTGTGTGTCTCTGTGTGTATGAGAGAGTATGTGTAAAGGGTTAGGGTAATTAGGGAACACGCATAAAGGGGTTTCCATGGAAACCCCGGGTTGTTTGAAAGGCTGAGGGAATGAATGGAGAGTCTGTTCACTCGTTCTCCCCACTCCATCACTGCTTTCACTCGTTCACAACTCACTTCATTCCCAACTACTGGCTACAGTATTCCTTTTTCTCCATGTTTTTTCTTTTTTTTTTTGTCCACACAAGAGAACATTTTGATTGCACTCCTCAACATTTCTCACATTCCCCAGCCCACCTACTGCCCCCCTACAGACTCACATAAACGTACACAGTGATCACACTGGAACATTGCGCACACACGGGCATATAGACACAGGGACACACACACCAATACTCTAAATTATCCCGTGTTTGACACATAACCACAAAGGCACATATTTCGAAATCACAAAGCCTTTCCTTTTTCATCTCTGCATTATTTGCAACAATAGAAACAGAATGAAAAGCCCAGCGGGGGGGGGGGGGGGGGGGGGGGTCTATTGCAGCAATCAGCCGTCACTTCCCGTTCAGTCACAGCACAGTACACGCCAGCCCTCAGCTTTAAAGTATGTGAGGAGTGTGTGAAGGCAGTCAGGAGCTAAAACACCTGTTAATCTATGGTTGTGCATGTATGTGTGTTTGTGTGCAGGATAACGTCAATGATATGTGTTAGTTTAACCCAGCTGACCTTCCTCTCGAAATGTAAATCAGTCAAGCTTTTCACCACGCTGTAACTAGAGCTAAGAAGCTAGCGTCGCTGACACTGAATATGTCTTGTGTGGTGGGGCGGCTATGTTCAAGGTCTGCTCGGCTTCGTCACAGGCAGTGTTTAAGATCCCCGACGTTTTTCCCTTTAGAAAACATTTAGCATACTGTAAGATTTGATGACTTCTTGAAGGGAATCTGACAAAAGTTCATTCATTTGCTTGTGAATTGGTCAGTGACAGTCATGGCTAAGGAAGCTGATTGTGCTGCTCTGCTTGCATGTGCTGGTGTAGGCTGAGGGGGAGGACAACCTGAAGAAAATGCAGCTGATGGAGCTGGCCATTCTCAATGGGACCTACAGAGACGCCAATGTCAAGACGCGTAAGGATGACATCATAGATACATGTGGAGGAGGGTTGGTGGGTGACAAAGGAAGGGTCTTGGTACAGGAGTCCACTGTATATATGAACAATGCCTCTGTTTCTCCTTTTAAATAGACTGTTTGTTCTCCCTTCTTCTTCTCTGTCTATTGTATGTGCACTTTGTGTGCGCTCACATGTGGGTGTGTGCTCAGATTTTTCATTATTATATGTTTGTGTGCTTTACAGCCACCGCTGCCTTTCCTCTAGCGACCCCTCAGGCGCCTCGGATCATCACAGGCCCGACGCCCGTCCTGCCCCCCACCCTGCGCAACCCCGCCCCTGTCACCACACCTACACTCATGCCTCTGATCCGTCAGATCCAGAGCTCCACTCTCGTGCCGGGAGCCAATCCACATCCGGCGCTGGTGCAGCAAGGGCCCGAATCTGGAATCATCTACACGCCCTATGAGTATCCCTACACACTCACGCCCTCCATATTGGAATACCCGATTGACTCAACTGGAGTATTAGGTATATAAAAATGGAAAGTCCTGCACTGTCATGCGTAGTCAATGGATGTATTATGAGAACTGGATACTGGACTCCAATAAAAGTTTCTTACCAAACATTAGAAAAGAAAATCCTTCCGTAAGGGTTTCTTTTCCTTGCCCTTCCCATTTACCCCCAAAATTTCACACTGAAATACTGAACAGGGCCACAGCAAAGTTCTGCACTAGCATCACCAAACCTACATTTATAGATTTGTGGTTAGCAGAGTCATATAAAAGTGCACATTATTATTTTACTACATTTAATTTAAAGATAAGATTATCACAGTGTAGCTCACCGTGCAGTGCTGTCAGAGGTGCTGCTTGGGGCTCCCGGCCCCAGGGCTGACGAACTTTAAACTACAGCAATGGAAATGTGCATCCTTTATGATGACAGTAGGAGAGACCTGACCTCCCTAACAGGGCCTCTCCTGACTCCACTCACTCCCCTTCTACTGTGGCACGCATGAATCTGTTTAAACAACCCTACTAACGACTCAACGAAAGTGTCCCTCAGAATATAATGCTAATTGCTAGTCTAGCTTTAACGCTGGTTAACGGACACTTAAATAACATAACTTCCTCAAGCATCAAATAATTTGTTTTGTTTACTTTGATGTTTGCCATTTGTTATCGTAGCTAGCAGAGCAGCCTGGTGTGTCCAGATCTGCTGGCCATGACGTGACAGTTGAATGTGAGTTGGGAAGTCTGTTTACAATTTACTTGTTAATGTAGCCTGCAGGCTAGATGAACGTAGAAGCTAATAGTTACAGTATTAAAACGTCATAATCAGTCAGCTTGGTGCTGTTGCAAAAATAAAAATTAGATTAATGTGTTACCTGTTTGTTTTACAGGACTGCTGTTGGTGTTGTATCAGATTATTTAGTTGGAGAGGCCCTGTTGTGAAATTTTGTCCAAGGGCTAAAAAGATTCTATAATCGCCACTGGACACTATCACTATACAGTTACAATACAGCAATTGTACCAATCTTGATGCATTTCAAGGCAGTTAACTACGATAAATCATGATAACTGTGTTTCTAAACCCTTTCAAAAGATAAAAAGCAGGAATAAATTATTTATTCACTGCACTTTAGCGACAAAGTTTTCAGTTTAACTTAATTAAAGGGCCCAGTTTGCCACAGGGACAAATTGGTTACCATATCCAGTTCTTGTAATACATCCACAGCATATATAGATGCATGCAGAAGCTCATTGCTGGGCTAACAGTCCCTTCTCCCTGTGTTTTTGCAGGTATGGCTTTCCCAACCAAAGGCTAAGCGATAGCAACCCTTCCTAGCACACACACGGACTGGCTTGCAGAGACCCCTCCTCCCCTTTCCTCCTCCTCTCCCTCCCATCCTCCTACACACTTATCCCACAGAGCAAACATGCAAAGTTTGCTTATACTTTAGGATGACAGATTCCTCAACAGTCATTATGTAGTCAAGTGTCCATTCCTGTTAATTTCCTCTTTGTATTAGCACACTAGTGTTGTGGTGTGACAGCTATTTAACTTTTTTTAATAGTTCAGCTTCCGCTTGTAATTTTTTAACCTATTTTAGTGAACCCATAGATATTTTAGAGCTGCTGTTTGTGATTTAACCTATGTTAAAGCTTATTTTGATCACAGAGCTATATAGAGTGACTTTGCTTACAGCTGATGTTGAATCTACTAGTGAAGCTTAATGAGAAATTAGTGGTTTGGTTTAATATTTTCTTTAGAGAACAGAAGACCACAAAACAACAAAAGATTCTCTCTCTTAGAAGCGAGATGTGTTTGACTTATTTTCACCCTCAGCCTTGAACACTTTGTAAATTCCTGGTTTCACTGATGTTGGTGCCATGGGTGGACTGTCTGATGTCTTTCTGATGAGTAACCTTCTGTGTTCTGTTTTGGCGATGCCAATGGCTGTTAGCAGGTGCCATGACCACTAAGGTACGACGCCACGACAAGAGAATCCATCCTTACCAAAGGGTAGTGACCACAGACAGAGGTTAGTTAGCTCACCAGCCACTTTATGTGTATGTGTATCTGTATGTGTGAGTGTTAGCGTGTGTGCATGCAGACCAATGGACCAATTTCAGTTTACATGTGTCTGTAATATGGCATGCCTAAATAAGAAGTAACTGTGTCAGGCGAAAAGGTCACAATGTGAAACAGTATTTGTTGCAGTGAAAGTGAAATAAGTGAGCGGATTGGGAGGAACCATGTTAGGGGTGACAGCTGCAGCGGTTATCTGTGCTCGCCTGTTAATTTAAACTGGATGGCTCTCAGGCCGGGAACCTCTCAATTAGAATGGATCGTTCCATTCATGTGACTCGGTCCTTGTGACTCTGGATTCGGAGTCCTCTCTCAGAAACTTTTTTTTTTTTTTTGTTGTTGTTGTTTATCTCTTCAGTACTACTTTTGACCCTGCAAATACTGTGGGAAACATATTTATACCCAACTTCATTCCACTAGATTCCACAGATATTTTTTTATTACTGATGAAATCCTGTGTTACGCCCACTTACTACATGACACTTAAACGGATTTTCTTTCTTCTAAAGATCTTTCAATTCATGGCGATCTTTAGTTTTTACTACTAAAACACAGCGTGTGATAACTACTGAAGTCTGTGTTACAAGCTCTTTTGTACGAAATACTGTTGTTTGTGGTCTTATCGGTCGCCCACTGGACTTTATCATTGGGGCTGTTTACATCTTTCATTTATTTCCTAGCCAGAGTGGTGCTGTTACCATGTATTTAGCTGCAAAATAAATTTGTATATAGGGATTTTAAGTAAGGATTTAAGTGCTTATATAAAGCTTATGGAACAAGATCGCTTGGAAATACTTGTAGTTTGTTTTTGTTTTTTTTTAGTTTGTAAATTTTTATTTTTGTTTTTATGGTATGCTTTTTATAGATGAAGTGTCTCCATGTAAAACTTTATTCAAAGTGTGTAGCTACTACTGTTTTAGTCACCGCGAAGGTGGCAATGAAGGCAGTGTTTTGCTCTGTGTATTTAAGATGAGGTGACCTTCTCGATTCACGGGCCTCGTGACTGTTTTATGCAATAGAAATGGACTTAGCTAGCTACAATATATGTGTGTGTGAGCGGTGGCGCTCTTGTTGTACACAATGGACAAAAAAACACTAAAAGGCAATAAAGATGACTATTGAAAAAAAAACAACATCTCTAAGGAAAACCAAAGCCTCTAAATTCTTGCAGATAGACTTGTCTATTGTGAAACTGTTTCTTAAGTCCCTCTAAAATCACCATCTCTTAACCTCTCATTGCTGTCTCTTACGGTGCCTCTTTGCTTACTGTAGTTTTTAGGCGCTCTTCTAATACTTCATAGCAAATGGATCAAACCATAATCAATAATCAGTTAATCACCAAGATCTTATGCCTGCTGCTAAACATGAGCTCCACTTGTGAGTAAATGAAAGTTTTTCTGAGGCCTGAGCACTTTTTTCCTTGGACATAAAGGTCACTCTCTCACCCACATGAAACCATGCCGTCTCCCTCTCTGTCCATGGTTTCACTGTCTGTCTGTGCTAGACGTAGCCCAGCTAGCATGAGTAGTATCACTATAGCAGCAGTCTCATGACAGGAGGGGCGCCTCCTAAACCTCAGCCCTGCTAACGCATTCATGAGCACATGTGAGCATTGCTAACCAGCCATTCCTTATGTCAACACCCAGAGGTTGATGTAAGTTTGCGCGAATGGTTATGCGGAGCTCATGAAGGTGTTGTGCAGCTCTTGTGTAATGCGCCTCCTGCTGTGTGACTGCAGTAGATCTGCCTTGTTGTCATCCCGACGCCACTAGCTGACACTAATCTCTCTTCTATCTTTTTTTCTTTTTATGTCCCCCCTTTTATGTGCCCTTTTTGTTTCCTTTCCACGTCTGTCCGTCTCTGTCCGTCTAACTCTAGCTGCCACGGCAACTAACCCATGACCCCTTGACCTTCTGACCTTTCCGTCCACTGATGACCCACCCATCTCTGCCCGCTGGCGCGCTCATTGGCCCGCGGCCCTGCCACTCCCCCAAGCTCAGCCAACCAGAGACCAGAACATTGGGAGCAACCCAGCTGCTTCTGTTTAACCAACCAACCAGACGACAGCGATCATGGGAATAAACCTCAGGACCCCGCCCATCACCGAGTCCTAACCCAAACTTTACCAAACGTGCCTTCTTCCGATAGCCCAAAGCCAGTCGAAATTACAACCTTAAGCAGTAGACTTTACTGAGGATGGGCCACAAACTGGTGAAGGGCTCCTAAATAACCCCCGGCTGTGCCACACTGTCTCTCTGAGCTGCCATGCCTTCAGTCCATTTGATGCAATAATAATAACATGGTAACTAAACTGATAATGGTGATACTTATCCAGCACAGAAACCCTCCATAAATACTAAACTGACGGAGATATGTTGGTGTTTTGATACATTTTTTTCCTCAGCGGGCACCTCTCTTACCTTATTCACATTATAACATTTATAATTCATTTACAAATGCTCACATATTGTCATGCTTTCCTTTTAAAAAGACGGTTCCAGATATGCATTTGACAGGTCAGATACTGCACAGCACGTACCGTCAAAAATGTCTCTTACTTCCTCTTGGTAACACATAAAATGCCAACGTGGAGCTTTTTAAAAAAAACTTCTTTCATTATAAAGCGACAGGTGCTCGATGGGGAAAAAGAACAAACTGGAATCCAAAATGCCAAAGTATCTCTGAGTGTTTCCTAATAGGTAACGTGTCTTTATACTGAGACGACGCATACAGGACGAATGCCAAGCCTGTGCAGTATGAATACACACATAAAGGGGAGGGAAGGTTGAACTCCTTTTGTCAAATTCTCGAGGACTTACACAACGATGCCTTTTTTTTCTCCACACTACAGTATTCAGCGAGCTTGAACAACAGTGCCTTTATTTATTGAGAGCAATGGAACAATGTTACACCTAAATCTTTTACTATGGCATCATGGCATTGTGCCCAGCTTGGTATTATATCATCTCCATTTTTACGACTTTACATCCACGGCTCTTCTCAATTCAAATTACGGTGCCAAGAGAATAAATAAAAATAATAAAAGGTGGCTCATTTGAATTAGAAGTGCAGCGCAGTATTGAAGCTACGTCTGAAATGTTTATGTGAGGTTCGGACGCCTCCGTAGAACAGTGTTACATTTTATGTCTTTGTTTTATTGTTTCTTTTGGGTGATTGTGCTGCTGGAGATGAAGTCGTCCTTATGTCTCTGCATGTGTTGTTTTTTTTGTTTTTTTTCGAGGGTGTGGTACGGTTTTACAAACACGCGCACACACACAAGCCAAGTGATGCCTTGATATAAGAGAAAACATGCATTCGTAACATCTGTAACAAGTTTATAATGTATTTTTATATCCTATTTTGTACGTGAAAATAACATTAAATGACCTTTTCAGATGAGAACATTATGCCTTATTATGGAGAATAATTTGATAACTATCACTATCCTTCATGTGTCATAAGTAATCTTGTCACAATGTCCTGATAAACTGGAGTCTCTGATGTTCTCTGTATTAACTTGAGCCTCCTTTGCTTGCCTTCTGTGCCTTTTTGTATACTATGAGTGTGACAATTAACAGTGTAGTACAACATTAATCTACTCTTCAGTGCCAAGTGTAGGTTACTAACTGTTACCACTTCTGTGATTATTAACCTCTTTAATGGTATCTGTCTCTGCCTTTTAAAAAAAAAATACATGTGTGTCTAAAAAGAATTAAAATGAAAACAGGAAGATACGTGTTGAACAATGATCTTTTAACTTTTAAAGTATTCTGAGCAGAAATAACTCTTTGTAAACGATTAAACTCATAGTTATAAAACTAACAAACTTTGTTGCTTTTTCTCTGTAGCACTTAATTATGCAAATCGGCTTCCTTTCCGCATACTAATCACAAAACACTCCTCAGATTCACAAGGGGTGGGGAAAAAACCCAAGCTGATACTTAAAGACAAAAAGGAGGGAAAAGGGCCAAAACATGTTTTTCCCACTTCTCCTTTTTTCTTCTTCCTGTGTTCTGGCTCTCTGTCTTCCTCTGTTATTTAAGTGGACATTACACACATTGATGTGTGTAATAAGAGAGAAGAAAACACCCAGCTCACCATGGTTTCTCACAGGCATGCACATGTATAACAGAAAAAAAAATAAAACCGGCGTGTGGGTTTCAGGTTTGGGGGACGAGATGGCTGGGGAATTGAAGGGAAATTGATTGTGCAAGCTCGCCCTTAAACATCTGCAGAGTAAATATTCCACATGATCACGGTCCGTCCCTGAAGCCTCAGAAAACCACAGCTAATAACCCACATGCTGTGTGTCATGGTAGCTATTGCTTGTTTTCATTTAAACTGAGAAATTTGAGCCTGTCGACACCTGTAGTTAAGTAAAAGTTCTTTTTAAAACTGCAGATTTAAAGTTTCTCACATGCAAAAAAAAAAAAATCACATGAGGGTTTTTTCTGTGGTGAATGAACCCGTGGGTGGCTCATTCGCCCTCTCCCTGCCCTTCCTGCTTTCATTGTGGAGTCGGGGGGTGAGGGGGTGGGGGGGTTGATATTGAACTTCAGGCTTGGAGTTGAGCCTGCACTGTGGAGGCAACCCCACTGATCACAGAGAGAGAGAGAGAGAGAGAGAGAGGGGACATAATGTGACCGCTGCTGACAATCCTCTGGACAGGAAGAAGCAGAGTGGAAGCACTGAGTGGACATAGCAAGAGAGAAAAAAAGAGAAGAGAGAATGTGTGTGTGTGTGTGTGTGTGTGTGTGTGTGTGTGTGTGTGTGTGTGTGTGTGTGTGTGTGGATAGAGATGGGTGGGGGTGCGTGCATGTCTGGATGGGTGTGTACCCTTGTCTTCGTTTTTCCTGTTTTCACTTGAGTTTTTGTGCTTTTTTTTAATTCTTGTTCTCTGGTATGAAACACTCTTTAAGCATCTGGTAATGTATTCTGCAGTCAGCGCTCCCCATTGCCAACACTGGGGCCCAGGGCTCCCAGAGCTTACAATCAAAGTGTGTTAGCGTGTGCGTGTGTGTGTGTGTGAGAAAATGAGCAAAAAGTGAGAAGGAAAGACAGGTTGATTTACATTGCTATGTATGCACAGCATTCTCCACATAATGAACAACCCCTGATTTCCTCTGCTTGGTAAATATTTGATGACTGAGCGGTGGAATGATTTTAGCTGAAATTCAGAGGACTCCTACAAGCTGCTTAAAAGTTGTATTTCAAACCCCTCTCTCTCCCTCTCTTGTCCTCTTCCCATGTAAATAAGGCCAACTCCCCCTAACTCCACACACCCTTCTGAGGCAGTTTAAAGACCCAACACTGTCTCCTTGTATCCTTGGCAACCAGCATACACTGGGGTCCTGTCGTGGCCCCTCTGTCTTTTGTGTTTGGGAGCTCAGAGAGACAGAGAGAGAGAGAGGGAGAGGAAGAAGAGAGGAGAGGAAGGAGACGAAAACAAGACTTACTGAAAAAGACAACAAAGATGACATCACTGCTATTTTATCCCACAACTGAAAATTTGGTTTGTAGCCCAACAGTGATGATGACTATGATGATGAGTAGCCAGAGGCACAAAATGGGTAGCAGCTCAATCTGAGAGAGAGGGGGGGAGAGGCCCAGGGCTGAATGGGGCATTGTGGGAAAGACAGTGGGCACACTGGGCAGTAACACAGAGAACACTAACTCACAGATCATGCCAGAGAGTCTGAAAACACCCACACTGGGCGACAATGGCAAACTTCATCGCTCCACTTGGCCCCCTCTGAATACACACATACAATGGCAGAATCCAAATAAGATGCTCTGTTATTCGTGAAATTTAACACACTACATTCCTTCAGTGCCTCCATCCCTTTGGCCAGCAGCAGATGGCCTGGTCCGAGCTGCACTGAACGTGCACGTCATGTGTTGCACGACAGGTAGGGCACCCAGCTGGCCTGAAAGGTGTGACAGGTGTCATGGAAGTTGTTTTACCTCCTCAGCTCTGCTTCCCTGCTTCAAGTAAATGCAAACGGCGTCATGCAAATTTAACTTGTATGTGCCACGACTGGTAACAAATTTAACCTAATCAGTTAATTAAATCAAGCCTAATTAGAGCGAGGACCGAAAGGACCAGAACCAGCAGGTTTGACCCTCTGCAACCGGTTTCATCTGTACGGTGGGCTCTCTGCTGCCGCCCTGTGCCGAATGTGAGGAATTGCACCTTTTACTCGCGAAATGTTTGCAATAAACCGAACAGGTAAGGAGTTAAAAGACAGGAAAATAAAAAACCCACAGCATGCGTCAGCAGTAGAGCTCAATTCGTTATCTGATTGAATGACTAGTTCCAAGAAAGGTAAGACAATGAGTCTTGATGGGGATTTTTTTTTCACAATTTCACAAACTTCTGATAGAAGGATTAGATTAGAAATAAAATAAGTAAAAGTTGCAGTAAATCTATGAGAATTAAATAATGATTAATAATCATGGGGTTATCTGTTGTACATCTGATTTGTTTTATTGCACCATATGTCAAACATCTGAAATTCATCTACTTCATCTGGTGATGTTATCGGTTCATTCAATAGATGTGTCTCTCAGACAATGAGGCATAATGATTGGATTTTTAAGACGTTCAAGTTTTTATACCCATTAAATAAAAAGAAGTGTGCCGTGAGTATTTTGTACATAAAATAATTGTTGGTATATTTGCAAATTGCTCATTAAAGCATTTTTGAAGCTGACAATGGATACTTACAAATCATGAAGTCAAACTTGTTTTCAAGTGCAAGAACAATATTATATATTTACCAGTTTATACTGTATAATCATTATTACCAGGAGTAGCAGAATGTTAAAACAGATTACTTGATTGTTCCTCTTTCTCTTTTTTTTATTATATTTGACCATTATTGACATTTTCATATAATTACTTTTACTTACACGGAATATATTCTTGTACTACCAATGCAGTTTCTATCTTAAAAACATTCTATATCTGCTTTTATTATGCAAGGAATCATGAGGCTGGCTGCAGAACAATATGGATTTATCCTAGCCAATCAGCAAAGATCAGGCTATGTGACAGATAATGACATTATTGCATGCAATCAATCAGCAGTGACCTGGGGTATTTCACACCTCAGTGTTCTTTCAGGAAATTGAATTTTTCTACCCCCTACCAACTCCCACACCTGCGGTCATAACATTGAAACTAACAGTGGTAAAGTTGTTCTATTTTTTGTGGCATAAAAATGGTGGCACCTTATTTGATCACAGGCCCTGTTCACCTGAAACTAGTGCAAGCAATGGTAAGAACATTTTTTGATGGATCTGTGAACCGTACTTATTTCGTATTTCAGACATTTTCAGGCTATAATAGTTAAATATGTGTAATTTTACGTTTTTTTTTTTTTTTACCTTTTAGCAGTTTTTATTATACTTAAGTTGCATATATTGGTGTTTATTTTCCCTGTTAGTCTTATTAATGCTAAAAATGATTTAGTAATTCAATATTTGTGATTTACTTAATTTTGATTTGATTTACTTAATTTTGATTTCATTACATGTAAGAAAAAAACTGTACCACCAGTAGTTCTAATGTTTTTTCACTTTGTATTATATATTTAAAATTTCTGCGTCAATATTTTATCATTTCATTTTTGGTAGATCTATTTTTTTTTTTCTTGTTTCTTTTTGCAGTGGTCTACTTGGCTCTTGTATGGAAGCTTGCCCATTCAGTACTATGCAAGAGAATAACATAACATATTTGGGTTTAGACAAAACTGTGTGACCGAACTTACATTAACTTAAATATTTGAAGAAATGTATAAATCATTTGCCAAATTATCTTACTTGAGATTACAATAGCTTCACCAAGTACCATGAAGCAGTTGGCTGTGACTGGTGATATGCAGGTTTGTGTGTAAATATGTTATATACCATAATAACCACATTGTCTTATTGGATACTACTACCTTAGAGTAGTTTCACAAAGTATCACAAAGTCTGTCACTGGTATATGTAATATTCTGATTCATCAGAATTCTGATTTATCAGAATATTACATATATTATTATATTATATGATCTCTATAGGGTTGAAATTCTGAATTTCCATAGGTTAAAAGGATCTCGTGTCCACAACTACCATGCAGTCAGTTTTTTATGCTCTGCCTGCTCCTCAAGTTTGCCCTTCAGTTAAGTCAACAGATCCCAGATCCGTTGAACTGTCGTAAAACCGTGGTTTTATTAACGACATCAGAAAGACTTTTTAGTCGACTTATCACTAATAGATACGCAGTAGTACGAACTTTTGGTGTTAAAAATAAGTCTGAGCCGATTTTTTCTCTCATTTTTCACAAGTTACTGTGGGTTTTGATGACGTAACGACAGTGCAGCACCGGTCATCGCTTTACGGCGGAGCGTGCTGCTGGAGGTCAGAGGCATGACGATAACGCGAGATTGGTAATATCGAAGCAAAAAAGACGTAGTTTTCGCTCCAAAAATCCAGCAAGACCAACAAATACGACCTGTGTTGACGTTTCCTTTTGACAGCAGTGAATTCAGGAGCTCGTCTGATATACGTTTGTCTAATAGCTTAAGGGTTTCGACATATCTTGCTAACGTTAGCCAGTCGGCTGCTGTAGCAGCTCCCCTTCAGCCTCCTGTTTGACACTCGGAACATTTATCCAAGCATGGATAACAACTCACAAGGATCAGGGGGTGTTAAAGCAGGCCTGGGGAGTCTTTTTGGAGGGGGTGCACCTCAATACTCCAACACAGAGCTCGCAGGTGTCCCACGTAAGTGTCATGTAATCTAACTGTGATGCTAGCTGCTGTTACATTACTTCAGTGTTGCTGTACTGTCATTCAGTATCTGAAAAATCAACTCGGTCGATAATTGATCGTTTACATTACAGTGACTGGAATGAGCCCATTGTCCCCTTATCTGAACGTGGACCCACGTTTTCTGGTTCAGGTAAAGCTGAGTCTGTCTCCTTTTCTTTGCTGTGAGTGAGAATGTTTTGGATTTTTTTTCCGGGCATCACTGTTTGAATCTTGTGTTTTAGGACACAGATGAATTCATCTTACCTACAGGGGCCAATAAGACAAGAGGAAGATTTGAATTGGCTTTCTTTACCATCGGAGGCTCCTGCATGACTGGTAAGAAACTGGTACACTGACAAAACGGGTTTAATGCTGAATATGACTTGGAAATACAAATTAAAGTACTGTATAGTACAGACTAAGTACAAGTATGTTGATGTCCTTGTTTTGTCTGTCCAATTGATCTACATTTTTTTCTGTTGAGAGCGACAGCTGTGGTCAGAAGATTACATAAAGGAGGAATGATTGCACTGCATACATCTTTAGTGAAATCAAGATTTAATTTATTTTTGACAGAGTCTAAATTGCACGTAGAGGCTCAAATATAGTATACCAGCTATTATTTGGTTAGCAAGTTCCACCTGGATCAGATGCTTTTGGTTTCCATCAACAAGCTTCTGGTATAACTGTGGCTGGATATTTGATGACACTTCTTGGCAGAATTGATAGAGTTTATTTGCTGTTTCCCGCATGGACCTGGCTTTTAAGCAGAGTCTGTAACTTTGGAACATATTCATGTAACATTTACAGATATGTTCATATGGGTAACTGCAAATTTAAGACGAGCTTGAAGGTTTTTGGAGCAGGGGATCTTTCATGGTTGGCACTTTCTCAGCCCATGGTAATGTAAAACTGGCTTTTACATTGAATTTGACTTATGGACAGTGAGGCTGGTGTTTCGGTTTCCAGTTCATGGTAGGCTTGAGCCTTGGTGGTTCCTAGGTTGTTTCTGAACGTGTTAACCAATTTCCTGTCATATGAGGGTGACAGTTTTGGTTATCTTCCAGACCTTGAGCTTCAGCTATGTTTAAAAAGCAAAACAAAACAACAAAAACACAAGAGACAGACATAAAGTGTGGGCATAGAAACACAAATGCAACAAGAACACACACAGTTAATGGCATATAAATCTGTCCATGTTATTTATTAAACCCAAAGCATGATGCAGGTGGAATAGTGTGAAATAATTCTTTCACTGACTCTTTGTTGACCTGTTCTGCATCCTTGTTTGAAATGCAGGGGCGACATTTGGGGCTTTAAATGGCCTTAGAATGGGCTTGAAGGAGACCAGAGACATGGCATGGTCCAAACCACGTAACGTACAGTAAGTTTGGTTACAGAATTCAGTTTATCGAATGGTTTTACGCTTGGATTTGGGTTGCATATTGTTCAAATGTTTATCTTCCCTTCCCAGGATTCTCAACATGGTGACAAGGCAGGGCGCTTCATGGGCCAACACTCTGGGCTCTATTGGTAAAGCTTTATTGTTACTTAAAAATGATGTAGAGGTGTTACTGTAACAAGAATATCTATGAATCCCATGGTTGGAAGATCTTAGTGTTACTGATTTAAATGGATGGATGTATTTATAGGATTTTAAGTTTTCTAAATCAGTATATAATCATACTTTAATTATTTTGTTTTTCTTTATGTCACTGCAGCCTTGCTGTATAGTGCTTTTGGTGTTGCAATAGAGAAAGCCAGAGGAGCAGAAGACGATATCAACACAGTGGCTGCTGGGACATTAACGGGGATGCTCTTTAAATCCGGCGGTTGGTGTCTTTTCCTTTTTTCTGCTTCTACTTTATATCTGGCATTAATGTATATTAATGTACCTCTGTGTGTTTTTAACCTTTTAAATATTAGTTTTTACAAATAAATGATCCAAACATTAGTTTTAGCAAATATCAGGCTGTCAGCAAGCAAAATGGCATTTACCAATGTTGGTGTTCATCAGTTATTTGTCATTTATTTTGCTCTGCAGTTTGATAAAGACTGAAAATTTCTTAGGTCCTTGTTTACGAAATGGGTGACAACATAAACAAAGTAAACGCAAACATGTATGGAAATGCTCAGTTTGTTAGGTAAGCCTTGCCGGTACAGACTTGGACCCCATTTTACTTTCAGAGCTGCCTTAATTGTTCGTGGCATCGATTCAACAACGTCCTGGAGATTTTAGTCCACACTGACATGATAGTATCACACAGTTGCTGTGCATTTGTCAGCTGCACTTCCACGATGACTCACCACTTAGGTGGTCTGTTGGATGGAGATCTGGTGACTGTTGCCATTCAGCTGGCGGATTAGACAGTTGCGTTAACAAGCAGGTGAACAGGTGTACTAAATAAAAGGGCCAGTGAAGATGCTGGTTTAAGTTGTCAGTTAGCAGACGTTTAAAATCCTATTAAAATGATAGTTTGTTCAAAAGAATTTGTTAAATGTGACACATACAGTGTTCTTATTCTCTTATTTGAAAAGCTGTTAGCAGGGATTCTTTATATTAAATCAAGGCTAAATTTTGAACCACATGTCGTAATCATTAATACTGCACTGACTTTTTCATCTTATGCTGTATAAATGTTGTGTGGGCATGTTGTGACTTACAAAGGGCAGTACAGTGAATGCGCAGGCACTGAGATTATCTTTGGAAAGCACCTAAACTTTGTGTTATTAATTTACTTCATGCTGTTTGAAGTATTAGGTTTATCTTTGCCCACCTGGTACTTTGGCTAAGCTGAAGCAATTATTGTTTACTGTAATTAAAATGATTATTGTGATGCATGTTAAGCCGTATGACTCACTCTGTTTGTTTTCTCAGGTGGATTAAAGGGCGTAGCCCGTGGAGGTCTGGTCGGTTTAGCCTTGTCTGGTGCTTACGCTCTCTACAACAACTGGGACCATCTCACCGGCTCTCCTTCATCGAGGCTGTACTAAACTCCCCCACACAGCTGCTTCAACATTAGGGCCAAATATTTTGAGGACACAGCCTTTAACCACAGCGCTAAAAGACATTAGACTCTGGTCAAATGCTTTTTCTTTTTTTTTTCTTTTTTGTTTGATTTTTTGGGTTTTTTCATGGTGCGAATTGGTCGCAGTTCACTGGTTTCCCATCATAGCTGTTTTCCAGGAGCATTCTGGGAACTATGAGATGTGTCTTGGAAAAGTTTTGAACTGAATTAAAATGAAATCCAGACGTAGACCATCCAGTGACAGTTCTCCTTTCATTTATGTTGATTCTCTGAGGTGTTCCTGTCACTGATCTGATCAGTAATGAGAGCACTCTGTGAGGATGCGGTATAAAAATATGACTTTTTGTGATGATTGTTAATGTTACGCTAGATTTTAAACACCCATGATATTTGAGTTCAGTGAGTCAATTTGTAAGATGACCTCCAACATCTGTCGTGTTGTTTAGCCCTTGAATAACAACAGATTCATGTTCTGATTCATGTTGGACTGAAAGACTCTTCTGTAATAGAAGAACAGCTCAGACCTGCAGTCAGAGGGAAGCCTTGGGGTCAGTTTACTCTTCTATTTATTGAAACGTATTGGCTTCTGGCCCACTGTGGAAGAAGAAATCTCTGTAAACTGTACCTTGAAGTGCATGCTGTTAATGTGTCCATCAAACCCACTGTATTATAGATTAAAATAAAAAACAAAAACAAAGGAGCGGTTCAGAGCTTTTGCTTTTAACCAATTTTATTGCATAAATGAGATTGGATGTAAAAGGTGGTGAGCAGTGTGTACTATGCAGTGCTTCACCAGAGTATAAGTATATACTGTAAGAAGATGACAACACATTCAGAACATGAATTAACATCATGAAGTGGAAAGAACTGGCTGTGAGACTGTCTGTAGACGTCGGACATTTAACGGCAGAGCTTATGCTTGCTGCGAGCGCTCAGTGCAGGAAGAAGTCCCTGATGCGCGTTGCCTCGATCCAGGGGATGTAGGCGACGGTGCGGGTGAAGACGCTGGGTTTGTTCTCCACAGTGCAACCGATGGGGCCGAAACTCACCACGCCGTGCACCTCCCAGCGGTCCCGGTCCAGCTGGCACAGCAGAGGACCGCCAGAGTCACCCTGAGAAAGGAGGATGGAGACAGGTGTTGGAAGATGAGATGAGAATTGAGTCTGGTGGATGAAATTTGACTTCAGGATAGTTAAAAGTGTAGTCCTACCTGGCATGCAGCTGGTGGTTCCTCGGTGTCTCTGAACCCGGCGCAGATCATGGAGTCTCGGACGCGGTCTCCCCAGAATTTCTTCTGCCGACAGGTTTTGAAATCAATGATTGGTAGACGGGCTTGATTCAGAGCTTCTGCCAGAGACACGTTCTCCTTCCCACCTGAAAAATGACATGATTTAAGAAATTATATCTCTTAACGTCTTTCTGCTCTTCTTGACTTTTTAACTGTGTTTACATTATATCAATGGACATTTTCTTCGGTGGATGAATACTTCTGACATCCCTTAAAGCACCAGCTGGAATCTGAGATAGAAGGCTAAAAATATTTAGCTTATTATACCAAACATGATCGTTCTTTAAAAAGGTGTTGCTGTTCCTCTACCACTAACCCTCTACCAATAACCCTAGACCCTAGAAATTTTCCTAAAAAATGCATTAAGTTGCTTTTAAGATTTAAGCTCAAAGTTCTGTCATTGCACAGCATCTCAGTACCTTTCTGCACTACTCACCCCGGGTGTCTCCCCAGCCGGTCACCCAGCAGTAGTGTCCTGGTTTGAGGCTGGTCTGCTTGCGCGGCAGGCAGGCGTAGCGGATGAAGTTTGAGGGGACGATATCTGTGGCAGACTTAACCAGGGCAATGTCGTAGTCCAGCTCGCTGTGAGTGGGATAGCGGAAGTTCTCGTGCCGGTAGATCCTCTTCACCGGGATAATCCTCTCTGCAGTCTCTGAACGCTTCAGCTGGTGCTTCCCCAGGACAATCCTCCAGCTCCCAGCATCCTCAGCTTTACCCCTGATAGACGAAAAACACGTGTAGTTTTTGTGTAGTTGTTGAATTGGTATAAGCATGAAATTATAAGTGTACTAAATGTTTTCTTACTTTTGGAAGCAATGAGCAGCAGTAAGGACCCAGGTCTTGTGGATGAGAGTGCCTCCACAGACATGAATGTACTGTTTACTTCCTCTAGGCCGAACCTGTGAGAAACAACCAGCTCAAAAAACGTGGCTTCTTACTGCTCAGATACTGAAATTAACCGGCTTTCCTTATTTAAAAAAAAAAAATGAGCCTAGTCATACATATTTCTCTCATCACTAATAAATGTAAATTTTAAATACTACGTTCTGCAAAGAAGTTCCAGAGCAAATAAACTGAATATCACATAGAGGAACTCATCAGTTTCCCTTGTGAGCAGCAATTGGCTACAGTAAAGAGGAGAGTCTCCAAATTCCGAGTGGGCGACCATCTGTCTCGCCTGGTTGGGGTGTGAATCAGAAACAAAACTGCATCTGCTGATCAAGTAAATTTGTTTGTGATTTTTCCTCCTTGTGTGGTGTTCCAAAACCTGAGTGGAAATTAGAGTCCAAAAATTATGTAGTTCTGGGTGGAAGGCATGTGCTGGGTAATTGGCTAAATGTTCAGGTCATCTATGACTTTTGACTGTTTTCGGCCAATTTGGCAGATTAATATTACTTGAGATGACAATAAAAGTGAAGACTGTGTGCTTTAAAGGCTTTTCATGGTCACTTCTGAATAAACCAGTGATTCTCAGAAGCTCCTAAAATTCCCATCCCTAAACCACAATTGAATTCTCCTTAAGAATACAGATAGGTTAGACATATCACTTAAAATGATAATGAAAATAATGATTAGTTACAGTCTAGAACTGATATGACCTTTTTAGGTCAATGTAAGACCTCCAGATTCTTTGAATACTGAGCCACGTCAAAGAGGTTTACCTGCAAAGAAACCTGCCAGGGCCAAGAGTGAGGCCTGGCCTCATTCCCAGACACAATCCTTTCAGCCATGTTGGGCTTGAAGTGGGCCATACCACAATCCTTAGGCCAGTCTAAAAAGAGAAAGGCAGAAAATATGAGCACCAAATATTTTGTTTTCCTCATATATTTAGAAGTGTTTTCAAGTCCTCACCCAGGTGAAGGATTTTATGCTGTGGCTGTTGTTCAGAGGTGAGTGTGTATGCAGCTGCAGGCAGGGACGCCTTGCTCAACAGCAGCGGCAGCAACAGAGACAGCAGCAGAAGCAGAGGAGGTCCTGGTACAGCCATCGTCTTCCAGAGAATCACCGGCCGGCCTGCGTTCCACGCTTTTTATACCAAGCACATGCAGATGTACATAAACAGGTACACACACACGCAAAAACAACACACCTCCAGGGACAATGAGCCGTGTCACAACAAAGGCTGAGCGCTGGATAGTTCTCCTCTAGCTTTGGAGTTTCCACTGTAAATGAAAAACAGGGGATTTTGGGGAGTCCCATCAGCACTTTCACACACATATAGTTTGCTCACATGACACTAATTTGCATGCAAGACAAAGACAACATAGTACTGTATGCAAACAAACATCACATCATGTCACGTGACTTAAAGCAGTGACATAGTGACCTGAAAATGACCTTTATCTCTGCATGTGGACTATTTAGATAAACTGGTATTCCAAATAACCAGTGTAGTTCTCACTGTGTAAAGATGACCCAGAAGAAAACATGTTTTTACCTTGAGCTCCTATGATTAGTAGTGTCCCTCGAAACTGGCAGTGGGGAAATAAAAACTGGGGTGGATTCTAGAGGACAAAATACAACACCCAGTGTATAAATGACTCATATAAACTCAAACAAACTTTTACTCTGGTCAGCTAGAACACGTAACAGATCTCACGCTGTCAACATCATTGTGAAGAGATGTCAAATATTTCAGTTGTTCTCATTTTTAGGTTTTTAGATTTTCAGGTTTTCTTACACATACAAATTTTCAATAAGATTAAATTCATTTCTCACTATTTACAGAAATACATAAAAAATAAACCCATAGCTTTTGGCTAGACTGGCATAATATTTTGTGTGAACATGAATTTTTCGCAGAGGATGATTCCTACGTCAACTTCCCGATCATAATGTCCACAATCAGGTCAAAATTCCACTGCTTTACATTTAAATATCTGTTGAACTAATGATAGCATTATCAATAATTTTAATAGTTTTGCAAACCTCTCTTTTTACAGGAAGAAACCTCCATCAGAACCAGGTCTGAGAGTTGCAGCCATCTACCATGATGGTTTGGAGGCGTCACCATCTGGTTGGAAAGCAGTTTGAGCTCCTATATTGAGGTCTTCTCTGGTGGCTGAGAGGGTTGCTTTCCTATTCATTTGTGAATGGACCTTGACTGTTATTTGCACTTGTGTGCCAAATCACACTTCCAGCCTCACAGAGCTGCTAGGTTTATTTTTGAATTGTCACTCACCTCGTGGGTATTTTGGTGAAGGACGTTAAAAGCCACAAGTGTTTGAATACTTTACATCTTTATTAAATTTTATGAACTTTTAAATAGCACAAAATATATCAGCTTTAAAGAACCATTATTGATTCTACTACAGTCCGTTCACCCAAATATTAACAACAACGTGTTCATGTGTTTATGTCACCTAAATTAAATTCTTTTGACAGACTATTTTGTAAATTATTTATAACTTATTGGCTTATCAATTTTCATAAAAATACAAGTGACCCTCCTGCTTCTTCTACACACAAATCCAGATCTGTGAAAATATGACAACAATAACTGCAGTAGAAGCCACTAGTGAGCTGAGCCTTTTTACCCTTGGTGAATGAGAGAGAATGTGCCTGCTCATCTGAATGGCAATGCCTGAATGGCCAAAACTCACAACTGTGGTTCACCAAGTTTACATACAGTTGAACGTTGTGTGTGTGTTTTTCCCCCCGCAGTGAACGAGTTGAGTGAGGTGATGTGTTGCTTCAAAAGTTCAAACAACAAAGTAGCCAAACAATTACACATTTTAGAAAAGAGACCAAAATTATAAAATGTGTATTTCTGAAACATTTTCATTTTATTATTTTGTTGTTGTTGCTGTTGTTGAAGATTTTTGTAATAGGTTTTGAAGGACTCAGACCTTTACTCCAGGTAGCACTTTTTAAATAAAAAACCCATTTACAAACACATTCGTGCATTCATAGTTTTAACACAAACGCGCAAAAGTACATTTTTAAGGGATTCGTGCTTAATAACATAAAACACATATTTGTGCAGAGAGCTAACTTAGCTACCGTGTATATTCCTTTGTTGTGTTTATTAAAGTCATAATGTGCGGAGTGGTTGGTAACCAGCAACCTGCCCAGTACATAACAATTATTTGCAGTGAAATGTCAATGTATGTATTTATTTTGCTTGAACTAAACAAACTAAGCAAAAAGAGTTGGGCAATAGTTCGACTGGCCCCCAACTCCAATGTGTGTAGGAACATCAATCCATCCATCAATCTCTTTTCTGATCTGGTTATTACACTAGGGCTCAGTGAGGCTAGAGCCCTGGACAGTTACGAAACCTTCAAAGGGCTAACAGGCTGTTTTTACACATGTACTTTTGACTTTACCCACAGCGGTGCATTTGAAAATACAAATGGCCAAGTGGATCAGACATTAACTGGTCTTATGGTAGCACGCCAATTCTCTTGTACAAAGTCAAAGTAATGTCAGATTGTAGCGGTGTGAGAATAATAATGCATTCACTGCCAACCAGTGGACAACGTGTGTACTGCCTTGCTAAAGGCTACATCAAGGAAACTCCCTGACCTAAACAACAGAGTTTTTCCAGTAGTACGAGTATGTCTGAAGGAGAGTGTGGAAAATATCTCGACTTGGGTCTCACAGATGTCTGAGGCTGTGAATTCGATAAGACACATAAAAAATATTTAGATTCAATTTAGAATGACGAATGAACCCAAAAAGCATGTCTTTGCACATAGAAAACTCTTACCCTTCACTTCTTATCCTTATGTCCATTGTGTTGCTCATTTGTAGTAATCACTCACAAACCAAAGAATTTCAGCAATGGACACCAATATTTTATTGTACATCTACAGGAACAAGTTTTAGTGATGACTGTTGACTTTTATGAAAAGTTTAGCAGAGTTACATCTATCTTCAACTAAACAGTGAATACCAGTGAGAGAGGAAAACATTACTAATGTTGCACCTGTTGAAAGATGTACCTAATAACAGAAAACATGCTGACAGAAAGTCTAGAATAGAGCTGAACAGAACTCTGAAACTCTTTCAGCTTCAATCCAAGGTTATGAATATTGTGCAACCTGAGGATTTAATTAGTTATCATAGATTTAATTTAGCCAGCTATATTAGTCATCTGCCTTTGTGGAGGCTCCACACCATCTTGGCCTCCTCAGTGACCTTAACACACTCTTCTTCCGGCTGTGTCCATTCCCAGATGAGGGGGACTTAGAATGGTGGCTGCCTTCCTCTCCACAAATCTCTTGCTCATCTTCTTTTGCTTTGTCATCTTCTGCTGTACTCTTTTTCTGTGAAGCTTCTTCTATTTCTATCTTATTTCCCCCTCCTTCCTGCTCTTCTTCTCTACCCTGTTCTGCTTCTGCTGTTCCTTCATTCTTAGGGGACACAGTGATATCAAGGTTTTGAGGAGGTTTAGGTGCTTTCTTCTTCTTTGAGGAACGTCTTGGCGGTTCTGGGCTGTTCTTGCTTTCCAGATGTTTTAGTATGGCTGTGTTCAACTCTTCAGGGTCCACAGATGCCCCATGAACATCCCATGTCATACCATCCTCATCCCATTGCACCTGCTTCATACTGCTCCTCCTTCCACCTAGCTCATCCCTATCCTCTGCCTGAATCTTCAGACACGGCCTCCTGCTCTCCAGATCATGTGAAGAAACAGAGGTAACTTCCAATGCAGGGTCTTCAACTTGTTTTTCCTCCTCCTCTGCACTGCTAACTGGGAACATGCTGGAAGATGCTGATACTAGATTGGAGTTAGACCCTGCTGAAGACTTCAGGTTCAGTCTGGATCCAGGTGGCGAGCCCAAGATAGAATGGGACCCCATGTTGGATGTGGAAATGTTCCTCTTGAGGTCCCACCATGAGCCAACAGGAGAGACCGTCTGCACAGCTGCATCTGCCATTTCTGGCCGTGACACTGGTGGAGCTTCTTGCCTGAACAGCTCTACCTTCATTGCCCTTTCAGTGCCCTCTCTGGCATTTAAGCAGCACCTGCAAGTGTCACCCAACCGTGAGTCACTCAGGGAAGAGACAAGTGGTGACCCCCAACCTCGACCTGTTGCACAGATTTGCTCTGGCTGCCACGGCAGCTCAAGATAGCAGACAGATGGTCCTGTTTTTGACTGCTGCTTTGGAGAATCAGGTGTCAGGTAGCTAAGCATTTGCACAGGGCTTCTTGCTTCTTCACCCTCCAGTATTCCTGTAGGGCTGGACAGCAGTTCTATCACGTCATCAACAAGGCATTCGGGATTTGAAGACACTCCTGCTTCATCTAAACTAACAGAGGACAGGATTGGGGAAGGGAACTGAAATGAAAGGGAATTATTCTCCAAGAAGCCTTCATCTTCTGTGCTGGTGAGCTGGAGTGTTTCAGGAGAGTGGGACTGAAAGCTTGAAGAGTTGTCAATCTTTGGGGATGAGAATGCAGGTGAAAGTTCTAGTAAATCTTCCTGCTGCAGTGAGTTCAGTGGAAGTGGTGAAGAAGAAGTCTGTACAGGTGGTAAAGTAGGCGTGTTGAGCGGGGAGATGAACGGTGAGGGTGTGGTTTCTGGAGAGGTCAGTTTGGACATCGGAGAATCTGGTGCTGCAGAACAAGTGGCTTCATGGATGAGACTGGAGGGGCGTGACACGACTGTGTCTGGAGTGCTGCTGCGGCTATGTGTGCTACCACTACACCCACTCCATCGCTGCATGTTGGAAACCCAATGCTCGCTGAGAGCAGGAGAGCTATTGATGTTAACATTATTGGTTGTGGATGCTAACTGGTGGCTGTTGGTGGTGTTGACATGTTGCCACATGTAAGCGTGCAGCGGCTGCAGTGTCACGGAGTTCTGCTCATAGTGGGTGTTTGTGCTTGAGCTGCGCCTCAGGTCCAGTCTGGTCCACGCTGGATCACGCTTGTGTGGCGGACTTGCAGCCATTAAAACATCCATGGAGCTCTTAGAGAGGGAGAAAATCGGTGCCTTATCATCTTCATCCTCCACCTTTGGAGCTCCACTGGAGTAAGAGAGCGACTGACTGACAGAAAAGCAAGCTGGCTGGTAGCTCTCAGATGCAGGGCGCCCAGCCCTCGCCATGGTAACGGCACTAACCTGTTTGGGAAGACACACCTTTTAACATTAATTCACTGTTTTTCACTGATGCAAAAGTATTGGCCACTAAGAGGGAAGCAGCAACACTTCTATGACACAATACTGACATAGAGTATCATCACCATTGTTGGGAAGGTTATTTTTGCAACGTAATAGTTTACACATGACTAAATACCCTGTTGATTACTCAATCAAAGTCACTTTACTATATTTTGATTATTTTTCTTATAAATAGTTGAAACTACTGTCTTCCTTCTCTCACCCCAACCGGTCGCAGCAGATGGCCCCGCCCCTCCCTGAGCCTGGTTCTGCCGGAGGTTTCTTCCTGTTAAAAGGGAGTTTTTCCTTCCCACTGTCGCCAGAGTGCTTGCTCACAGGGGTCATATGATTGTTGGGTTTTTTCTCTGTATGTATTATTGTAGGGTCTACCTTACAATATAAAGCACCTTGAGGCAACTGTTGTTGTGATTTGGTGCTGTATAAATAAAGTTGAATTGAATTGAACTAGTCTTGTGTGTGTTTCTTAATCAAACATTTCAGTGTTAAATGTCAGAATTTTCAACAATAATTAACAACTCTGTGCAGTGATGTCAGGACACTTTTATGATGATTTAAACATTCAGTTAGTAAAAGTCATTGGTCATCAGTCAAAAAGTTATTTGCAGGCATAGCAGGTTGTTTGGAACAATGTGTATTATTTATGGTGTCATACTCAAATTACAGTTTAAATTCATGGATATGTAGGTTAAAATAAGTAGCTTATTTTGATTCTAGTAGAGAGGTAGAAAAATTGTTCCCCAACTAACCACTCAAAAAAGTAGGTAGTGGGTGTAACTCTAGTTTTATGTGTTTAGCCCCCTTACAGGTACCAAGTTTGATACTTGTACAGCTCCATAGAGTCAAGGGAAGCTGCAGATTGTCATAATGTCACATGATACAGTTCATTATTGAAAACATCACATCTGACCACCTTACTAAAACTAAATTCAACAGTTTAGGAAATGCATGCCAAGACTTGGATGAGAAGGCCGATGCTCGCACTGAGTGCACGTATATGCTCACCCCCACACATCCGCAGGCACTCCAGATTAGCCAAATAAGATTACACAATCCAGATTATTTGGTCAACGAGACAAAGGGTAAATTGTTTGAGACAGAACTACAAAGCCTGTTTGGGACTCATTTAACAAAGACCCGAAAGAGACAAAGAATGATAACTACAGTGGATGGTGGAGTTTAGAATAAATTACAATCAACCTTTTTTAAATCTTTGATTTGTTCATGCTTTTCCTCTTTTTTTCTTCTATTCATTCATGATTCATAACTATAATGCTACTATTTCTGATAAAAAAAAAGCCTGCATTCTTATTTCATTACCTAGCTGGCTCTGTCCAGCTCTGTCCCAAACTGACCTAGTAGTATTTAGACCACAACTGACCCGATGGTACCCAGACTACCTAATCTGCACAACATAAACTCTTAGTTACCCATAATGGTTATTCACATAAACAAAACAGTATTACATAAGACAGAAAAAAACAAATAGTAAAGTCCTACCTTTAAGTTCACAAGTTATGTCCTGTTTTAGCCTCTGCCATGCCACAGAGCGGGTAGCCCTAAATGGTGTCTTTCCTTCCTCCCCTCATTCCTTCCCCTCTCTTCCTCCCTCACTTCTTAATAAGATCACCTTTGCTGTCTCTAGCATTAAAACAACCCACAGCTTCGCACTCTGTGTCTGTCTGTTGTCAATTTGCTCAAGCTTAATCTCCCTCTCTGTCTTAGCTGGACTTCATTTGAAGCTGGCATCAGTGTAAATGTGATGATTTCCTTTTGTGAATTTGAGTTCTTTGGTATGTTGACGTGCGGGGGAAACAGAGGGGGCCATTACTCTACCTTTAGCCCAGAAGATTAACGGTCATCTTATTAGCTGCCGTCCAATCTCTGAGCAGTCTGAGCGTGTGGATGAATGCGTGTGTGTAAGTGATCAGTGGGTAAGCAAGTGGCTTATTTTGATTCTGAGTTAAGGTCAGGCCAGCTGTCATGACCACCATTGTATGTGTGTGCAGACTATTGTACTAGCAAAAGAAATCATATAGATGTTTAAATTAATTATGTTCGAAAGTCAACCATTCGAGAGATATATTTTACAGAATGCGTAGAAACTTTGAGCTCCTAATGGTTACAAAGGTAAAGTCGGGTGTTTTCATTAAAATCAGTCACCTTTCTTATACCATGAATGTTGATACCACATTTTAAGGGCAGTGCAGAGGCCCCTTCCACAAGATCTTCATTTCAGGATAAAGCAATGTTCTAATCAAACTGTATATAGTGGGGTGGGATGCTGCTGATTTCAACTGAGAATGTAATCAGGCAGTTAAAGGAACACTAAGGAACTCCTCAATCCCACTGCCTTGCCTTCTGCAATGGAACCAGAATCTGGGAAAGAGAGTGACCATCCGCTTCTTGTTGGGGTGAGGTTACTGATGCAGTTAAACAACTGCTCAGTGGCAGAGCCCCTGGGGTAGATAAGGTAGATAAGGTTATCCAAGACTGGCGTGGTGGTTCCCATCTTTAAGATGTCTGCCCCCCCGGCAAAGTCTGAGGCAGGGTGCTGGAGAAGAGTTGAATAGTTATTGGTAAATGAACTGGTTCTTATATAGTGCTTTTCTACTTTACTTGAGCACTCAAAGCACTTTATACTTTGAGTATGAAGTGCTTTTTCTGCATAAATGCACAAGTGCTTTCTATCTGACATTCACACACATTCATACTTTGAATGATAGCATTTCACTACATATCGTACTGTGTATGACTGTGTACGTGACAAATAAAATTTGAATTTGATAATCGGTTAGTATCCAACCCAAGGGTATTTGGCATGCAGACTCACCAACCAGCCTTTTGATTAGTAGATGGTCTGCTCTACCTCCTGAGCTACAGTCACTCTGAAATGAATCCCTGGTTCACCAGTTGAACCTCAGATTCAGGAGGAACAATGTGGTTTTTGTCCTGGTGCTGGAACATTGGACCATCTTTTTATCCCCTTGAGAATACTTAAGGGCACCTGGGAGTCACATACTGATTGTTTGATTTAAACTCAACTGTAGAGGTGTACGGAGAAATCACAAAAATCCTGCCATTATCCAAAATCTCATGGACCTTACTGTTGCTACTCTTATATTAGCTATGAGGTACTACAGAGCCCCCAGTGACACTAGGTTGGATAATTCTTTGAATAAAACAAGTTCCCTCAGATTCAAAGTCTAATAAAGGATCAAAAGAACAGAAGACATAGTCTTGTTTTAAGATGTGATGCAGCAGAGTCACTTCAGCACTTAAGTAAGAGAGACACAAACAAGAGAAATGCAGCTGAGACCAAAATATCCTGACTTATTCTAAGAATAATTTACCACAACACAGCTAACAGCTTGATGACATTAACAGGGGTTTTTTTCGTGACGTTTTTTAAGGACACTCTTCCAGATCTGCAATTTTGCATGACTGGGTGCTAGTCATGGTTGGGAAACTGACCTTCATGTGTAAAACTGAAGCAATGGCTCACTAAGGAAGTTAATGAATGCCAGTAGTTGCCAGTCTCTAAGCTGGATCACAAAAGACTGTCAGTTCTGACAATGAACAAGAACAAAAATAAATCCTTAAAACCAGAAAGCACCATCAAACCCAACGAAAAAATGTCTCTCTGCAAGGAAAAAATGAGACAAAACCATTTATTAAATGTTTCATCTTTTAATTTATGCAAAGCAAACAATTAACAAATAAATTCCACTCTAAAGCTCAAGTTAGTTTCTGGTTGTTTAGTGAATTAATTTAACTTAGAATTAATTTGAGGCTCCACTGGAGCCCAACGGCAAATTTTTGCCCGGTGAGTCCTCAGGAGATTAATCCGGCCATGCATATAACAGCATGGGAACCAGCCAGATGTGTCGCACCCTCACAGCTCTGCGGAGTCACAAACGGTAACCTCTCAGTCTGTCTGAGTCAAAGCTGACTAGGAAAGAAAAGTTATTCACGTGTTGGAGCTGACCTCTTCATGGCTGGTGAGCAGGAATCTAGATTAAACCTACTGCCTGTGATACACCTGTATTACACCCTATCGTTCCTCCTCTTTGTGTTTTGTTCAGATCACATGTTACAGCTTGCTGTTGGTCTGTCTGTGGGTGTCCTGTTGCTGTTGCTGCTGCTGATTCTGATAGTGTGCTACCTAAGGAGGAGGAAAAAAGAGCAGATGCAGTATGAAGAGCTGCTCTCTGCAGTGCCTTCAGTCCCGGCATGCTCTGCTCCAGTGATCCTGGTGTCTCAGGGCTCCTGGGCCACGTTAGTGAGCATTTTACATAAAATATCTACATACGGGCTCTTGAAGCATTAATTTATTAATTAAAAAAATATTACATATTAATAAGACTCAGAGGCTTTCCGCTTTATCACACGGTCCTCATCAGTGATTGCAGGTGGTTCCCAGTATTACACTATGGCTCATATTGGTTTGTCCTTGTGAATCTGTGTGGTCCTGGAGATACCTCCTGTAGCAGGAATCACTAAGGCAGATTTGAGTTCTTCAGCAGGTGTTTGCCAGCACACTAACACTAAAACTCAGTGACAAAACTATAACAATTTGGGTTGTGATTGGGCCCATGAGTACTGAGAAAATATCAATCTTTATAGACTAAAGATTAAAAATGTATTTCACTACATAAAGCCAGCATATCTTCTATTGGCTAGTATATGTTTAAGTCTTTATCTGTTAGATCTTGTTTCTAGTTTTTAACAGATGTTGTTTAATAGCCCATATTTCCCTTTTTTTCCAAGATTTTTTGTGTGAGAACGAGAGCGTCTATTATTTTCAGTTTGTGAGGAATTTAGTCAGACTTTTACTGACATCTCTGACCACTGACAGCTATTTGCTAAAGGCAGTTGCAGCACCACTCAACACTCATTTAATATTATTTGTCTCTATGTGTGGAAGGCCCCGTGAGATCGCTTTCACTCTACCTCCTCGCTTCATCACACAAAACCATGGAGATCGGAAAAATAACGAGCAGGACAAGAAAGAGGAGGAGGATCCCCAGCGGGACGTACTGGCTCATCGTGGGTCGCTCTCAGTGAGGAGTAGGTCATTGCTTCTTTTTATATGACAGCGTATCAAGACAGTTAGAGCCACTTTGTTGGTGCTGGTTTTATGCTTGTGGAAACATAAGAGGATAATAAGAGCATTCACCTACGATCACCTGAAGAAGATATTATTGTTGTTAAGACGTTTCAGTCTGGACAGATGTGGCGCTTTGGGGGGGACCAGCTCACCTACACTCCTTCAAACCAACAGGGCCAGTCCTGGGCCTGACAATTACACCAAAGTATCACATAGCTTTCATTAAGTTGAAGAAAAACTGTGATATTTTGCTGTTTCCTTCAGGCTGGTACCCAGTGGGGACGGTTTTGGCTGGTCTCTACTCTGTACCTCCTCTAAATGAGGTGGTGGCCCCCCCTCCCGGCATGGTCTCCCGCCTCTGCTTCTCCGTGGAGTATCGACACAGCAGCGAACAGCTCATGGTCTTCTTGCTCCGCCTCAGCAACCTCCCTCCACGTTTCCATGGCAACGTCACGATGGTGGAGCTCAGACTTCTCCCTGATGACAGGCGGCCCCGTCAAGCCAAGGCCCGGGGCACGGGTCCAGACCCCGAGTTCACCGACTGCTTCATTTTCCAGGTGAGGGCAGAAAAGTTTCCAGAAGTTCACATCTAGAAGTTAGAGACAAAAGAGAAGACAAAAATGATTTCCTTAACTTTTATTTAAAGCTGATATCATTTATGTTTTTATAATGTTTTGACTGGAGATGCGAAAGGGGACAAATACTGCTACCCAGGTCCCGAGTAATACACCCACTGAGAGAGAGGAAGAAGAGATGGAGGGTCAGATGGGCACAGAGATTTTTCTAATTTTTAGTATAATGCTCATAAAATGACAGCACGGTGGCACGGTGGTTAGCACTGTTGCCGCACAGCAAGAAGGTCCTGAGTTCAATTCCAACATCAGGCCGGGGTCTTTCTGTGTGGAGTTTGCATGTTCTCCCCGTGTTTGCGTGGGTTCCCTCCGGGTACTCCGGCTTCCTCCCACCGTCCAAAGACATGCAGCTTGTGGGGATAGGTTAATTGGATAATCCAAATTGTCACTAGGTGTGAATGTGCGAATGAATGTGAGTGTGAATGGTTGTCTGTCCCTGTGTGTTGGCCCTGCGACAGACTGGCAACCTGTCCAGGGTGTACCCTGCCTCTCGCCCTATGACAGCTGGGATAGGCTCCAGCGCCCCCCGCGACCCTGAAAAAGGATAAGCGGAAGCGAATGGATGGATGATCATAAAATGCTTGAAGGATATCATTCTCTGAAAGTTTAAAGGGAGCGTTGGGAGTTAGGAGCAACAAAACTGAATGCAGTCTGTGCAATTTCACACTTGACTTCAGAATCATGGGTGAAGGTCTAATTTCTGTATTGGCAACAGTATTGTTCCCATTCTGCAGTGATTAAATACTAAGAACAACAATTTATCAGAGTTCATTCAGTACACAGAGAAAGACTGACTGAGGTCATAGCTCAGATAAATATTGTGGATATATGAAATCTGCTTTTTGATGTTGAGGAATGAGTACAATGGCTCCACAGGTGTCAGCGTTGCGTGTGCTTCACAGCACCCTGAGTGTGTGTGTGCTGAGTGTGGAGCAGGATGGTAAACGCCATGTGGTGGGTAGGGTGCTGTTTTCTCTGGAGGGGGAGTTCGGTCAGGCTGGCAGGGTGCTCTGGAGAGACCTTGAGACTGAGGAAGACCCACAGGTACACACCAAACAACCACACACACACACACACACACACACACACACACACACACCGTACTGCACATGAGTGCAAAGCTAAAAGTTCATGATTGCTGTGCTTGTCAGTGTTCAGAGCTGGGGGATGTGCAGATATCTCTCAGCTACAGTAGGTCCCTGCAGCGCCTTTCAGTGGTGGTTTTGAGGGCTCGAGGCATACAGCTGCTCACAGACGCAGGTACGAGGTGATTTATGGTTGTGGATGGAGCTTGTGTGGAGTACACAAATCCACTGTTTATCTACAAAAGAAAGAAAGTATGAGATAAATCTGGTTATGACCAAAGGAATGTCCGGTAATACAGCACCTGTGTGTGTTTCTAAGGTGTGTGTGTCCAGGTGAGCTTACAAAAGCACACTCAGGTGGTGAAGATGAAGCGCAGCTGTGTGGTGAAAGGTGAAAATTACCCCTACTTCAACTTCAGGTCGACCTTTAAACTGCGACCTCAGCACCTGGACGAGGCCTGCGTGAGGTTTGAGCTGCAGCAGCCGAGCAGCGTCCGCTCAGGTGACTGTTGGACGGGCTGAACTTCAGATCTAAACTTTGTTTGGAGATTAATGGAAATGATCAATGTGTCAGTGTTTCATAAGATAGGCATTAAAAGCTTTTCATCAAACACTCATCTTTGTCATTTTAAAATTTTAATTTCTGACATATAACTTCTGACAATAACAATAAGACCTCACCTACCTGACATTTAAAGAATGTCGAGTGTTTTAGGGCTTCTTTTAAAGAAGTAAAATGTTAGAAAAGCTCCAAGTATACTGAAAAGCATGTTTCTTGTTTATAATTATATTATTTATATTTATTGAGTTTTTCGAGTTGTTTATTAGTAGAGGTATAATCATATTTAATAAAATGTTATCAGTCTGGAGAGTCCAAGGTTAGGCATTACTGTTAATTTGTCTTTAATGCTTTACGGGTTTTTACAAACTGTCCATTGGAAATAAAGGTTCTTATTCAAAGTTTATGTGTAACAGAAAAAAACTTATTTTTTCCCTTTTTAAAAATGTTTCCTCTTAGGAATTTATTATTAAAAAAATAAGTAAAAAACAGCATCTTCAGAAGATAACATTTCTCACTGGTTCTGTTTCTTTTCCTCTCAGAACCTCCGACCCCTCTGGGAGTGGTGGTGTTGGGTCCCTTCATGTACTCCAGGGGTCCTCAGCTGCAGCACTGGATAGACATGGTCAACACGGCACAGGAGCCCGTCACACTGTGGCACGGACTGCGCAGACCCACCTAACGCTAAAAGCATCCTCATATGAGTAGATATCAAAAATGAAATAAAATAAGTATGAATCAATCATCTACCATTTGTTAAGAAAAATTTCTACAGGAAACTCTGGAATACATCAAAGGAAAAAAGCTGAGAAAAGCTCATTGTTTAGTTTTTTGACCTGTAGCTTTACTCTCTTCGTTCACTGCTCTCAAAGTGTTGTTTTCAGCTGCTGCTGTGCAACATTTAGCAAATGTATTTTCAGGTGTCATCTTCTGTAGCTGATATTGAACAAATCAGAACTAAAAAAAATGGACTTAAATTCATCAGATCAGCACGAAGTTGAGTTTTTGCTGCCCCCAAATGGTGAAAAATAAATAAATAAATACATAAATAAATATTTGGGCTCCTACAAGTTTCAGTAACATTTTTTGTGCAATTCTCTGAAGATTCATGTATTACTTTAAAACAAAGGAATATGAATTCTAATGTGAGAAACTATGTAACATAACAATTAGATGATAGGGTTTAATAAAAATGCTGTAATAAGACTCAGATTTTAATATAGATCATCTTAAAGCCAGTGTAGGAAAGTCTTATTTGGCTTGTAAGCATTTCAAATGTAGAGATATTTTCAGTCTAAACCACCAACATAAGAGCAGCCAAACACAAAATATAGACTTTGATATAAACATTCTCATGTTCCTGCTTATTATTCGTCTTTCAACCTCTATGATTTATCCTCAGATCTTTCCGAGTGAACTCCAGAGTGCATCGTGTGTGTAGCAACGTTAGAAAGAGGCATGCTTGCCATATCAAGCTGGGATAAATGGTCTTGAGTTTGTTGTTCCGTGATTTTCTTTTGTGTGTTTTTAAAATTACATTATATTATACTATATTATATCTTAAAATGACTAGTTATTACAAATTGTAATTATTATAATTATTATTTTTATTACAAAAAATCTTACAAATAAGTGGATGGGATAGTCACTTTTTCTTTTTTTTCTCTTTTCTTTAGAAAAACAGAAAAAACTTTTATAATCTTTACGGTACTGTGCAAAAGTCTTGAGCCACTCATCCTTTCTTTGTGTTTTACAAAGAAAATGGGAAATAGGTTCAGCAAGTTATTAAAATATGTGCAAACATAGATGAAAATGCTGTAATTTGAAAATTCTAACTAAAGTCAAAATTTGGTATGACTGCCTTTATTCTTCTACACAGCCTGAAATCTCTCAGGTATCTTCCTTGTAATTTATCTCAGTAGTCTTCAGAAATAGATCTTCAGGATTCAGGAGATTCTTACTTGGATGTTGGCTTCCTTTTGTTCTGTTCTATGTCAAGATGATAACAAACTGCTTCAATAATGTTGCAGGAGGCCAATCAATGACTGGTAGCGTTCAGGTGTGTTTTTCACCCTGCTATGCTTTTACTGCATTGGCAATATGTTTGGTATCAATGTCATTGCTCAGAAATAAAGACACAGTCCTTTCCAGATGGTATTACATGTTGGCAAATTAAAATGCTCGACGCCACTGCTTGACATGCAACTCCAAACCGTGATTTAGCCTCAGCTTTGTTCCACAGATGGTTGTAGACACTCACTGTCGTACCGCTCTCCTCTGATAATAATTTAATATACAAAAATGTACATTTGGATTCATCACTTCATCAAACCTGTTGCCACTGATTTTCAGTCCAGTTCTTGTCTAATTTTGGATACCTCAGCCTTTTCTCCCCATCTCCCCTCGCTAGAGATTAGCCTCTTGACAGCCACCTTTCCACTGAGGGTGAACAGACAGATGAACTGAAGGGCCTGATGCATCTCTCAGGTCCTGTTTCAGGTCTTTCATTGATTTGTTTGGGATATTTCTCAAGGATATGACTTTCAGAAGCTGCTGATAGTTGGTTAGACTTGTCACTTCTTTAGTTGTCCACACTGTCCAGCTTCCTCAAACTTAAGGGCACACTGTACATCATGGAGGTTTTATGCTAATATCTTGATACAAAAATGCTACAAAATTTTATACAATTTAAAATCATTTAAAATAGTTTCTTTGCCAAAATGTCTGTTATGTGTAAGCACATGACTGGTTCATCCATGAGTCACAGGTTAGTGTTAGAAGTTTAAACTCCCCGGAAGGACATTATCACTTACTTTGAAACCAAAGAAAATAAATTATGTGCCATTGTCAATCTTAATATCTTACTAGGGAAATTCCACATGCATAAATGTAAATTTCAAAACTCAATCCCAATATTTAGTTTGTTTTTAATTGAAATTGAATATTACTTAAACTCTCTTAAATGGAATTCAAATTAAAAAGGTTTATCATTAATTGAAATTCATCCAGAAATTTTCAACAAATGAGCTGTCACAGATACAATTTTCAAGCACAAAGCTACTATGAAGTCTGTCACATCCCTTTTTTTCTTCTTTATTTATTTATTTACCCCTCTTATTTTCATTTTCATTGTATTGCTTATTGTTACTCTTATTTGCCCTGAATGTCTACTGTACAAACTGAACTGGAATGACTGACTGTTCACTTTACAATTTCAAATAAAGTTCTGCAAAAACAAAACAAAACCTCCCTGCCTTTCGTGCTTCCTAATCCTGTCCGGCAGGTGGCGCCTCCTGTCTGTGTGACTCCTGTGCGCAGCTGCAGGAAGCGTGTATGCGGAAGCGGTGTCTGAGCAGAAACGTGGATCGCTTTTAAAGTTATTACAGCTTCATCAGCGGTTTGATGCCATGAAGATAAACGAGAACACTTTACTGGAGGGACACAGAGTCGTGCTGGTTCCTTACAACGTAAACCACGTGCCCAGGTAACGTGAACAGCTGTTAGTGGAAGCGATCCCCGCATCACAGCTGTTTACTGTCCTCTGCCCCTTTTATTCCTCTTCTTATCACCACATTTTGTTACAATGTGTGTGTCTCTTTATGTGACAGTCTTTTAGTGCTAAGTATAAAACATTTGTTTACAATAGCATTTACAACTGCACAAGGAAAGGCAATACAAAGAATAAAGATTAATCCGTTCAGGTCATATTTACTGCTTAATGACACATTATTTGTCTTTAGTAAAGAGTATGTTTTAAGGCAGAGGTATCAAATACGTGGTCTTTCAAAGGCTTTGCGAAGTGTGAAACCTGGAAAAAGGAGGCATAATCTTAGCCTTTTCTCTGCTTTTGCACTATTAACTATTGTGTTGCAACTCGTTAAGATGTATTGCACTATAAGAGTGTTTCTAAACTGGTCATCCCCCTAAATTAATGTTAGAGATAACCTGTCATATAACACTGAAATAAAATGACTGAGCCACACAGTCATGCAGATGTTTTTCTCTGAGTTCTCATTCAGCTCATCGTTTGTTTTTCCATCGGATGCTTCTTTACATGTGAGTGTGGCTGTAAAAGTTAGTTAAATAGTTTGTCATGCAGCAGTTTTATTGACATAGCCAGCTGGAGAACTCCTGAACAGGTTGAGCCAGAAGCAAGATGCATATCTGCCACAGTTGTCTTCTATTATAGCCTTTTTCACAGCAAAATCACAAGTACCTCCCATATCATATCTGTATTAAAACATATAGTTCATAATTACCGTAATTCTGGCAATAATAGATTTTTCTCAACCCATTATTTATTTATTTTTTATTATTACAGCAAATGTTTCAATTTCTGAGTAATTTAGTTTGATCATAGTAACCAGCTGTCTTTGTTATTTCATATTTCCTGGGCGTCTTTATTAGTGAGTTTAACTTCATCCAGGTATCATGAGTGGATGAAGTCTCCGGAGCTGCAGCAGCTGACCGCTTCAGAGCCGCTGACCCTGGATCAGGAGTACGACATGCAGAAGAGCTGGAGGGAAGATGACGACAGTGAGGAGCCGTCAGTAGACATGATAGGAAAGCAATGCCAAGAAAAGCATTTTCATTGTGTTTGTGTGTTTTTATGTTGCCTTTCCAGAGTGCACGTTCATAATTTTGGACAAGCAGCGGTGGGCTGACCCCAGTGTGGAGGAGGAGCAGTGCATGGTGGGAGATGTCAACATCTTCCTGACTGATCCAACAGACCCTTCGCTGGCTGAGCTGGAGATCATGATAGCAGGTTCTTAAAAACATCTATAAGAGAGCAATCAGTGCATTTTTACATGCTCGGTGCAGACTTTTTGTTCAGTTGTTACATTGTTTTGATTCTGTGATAAAGAAGAAGTGTTTTTATTGTTTGTTTTTTAACAGAGCCCAGTTACAGAGGCAAGGGCATCGGAAAGGAGGTGACACGTATGATGATGTGCTATGGTGAGGCAGCCAGAACAGTCTGTCAGACTTTTAAAGATTTCTGTATGGAAATGAAAGATTTTTTCAGCCTTTTTTTAAGTACTGTAGACAGTATAGTACAGTTTTTACGTTACATTTGTAAAAAACAGTTATTTTATGGTGGTGATTAGCGTGTTTTCCTCCATCAGGAGTCACCAAACTCGGAGTCAGAAAGTTCCAAGCAAAGATCGGGCTGGAGAACCAGGTCAGCATCACCATGTTCAAGAAGCTCCACTTCCAAGAGGTAACCAGATCCCACTGTGTGGAATTGTGGATATGCTCTATAAAATAAACCTTTTCTTTGGGAATTCAATACAAAGTCTTGCTTGCTGCAGGTGTCGCAGTGTGCAGTGTTTAAAGAGGTGACACTCGAGCTGACGGTAGATGAGTCCGTTCGGACGAAGCTGCTGGACGATGCAGCTCACGTGAAGGAACGAGATTACAGACAGACCTGCAGCAGCGGACCTGAACTGCTCTCACAGTGAGGTTCTATACTGAGCTTCTCACTCACCTTCTAAAGACTTCAGCTTGTGAAGCAGGATGATGTGACAGGATGACATGTGAATCTGAAAACTTGCAACAGAATTCTGTATTCGAGTCACAAGAAATGTTATTTTCTGTCACATAGTGGCAAAAAATTCTGATTATAAGACAAACAGAGGCAGACAAGGACAAAGCCATACCTCATTATACAATTTTAAATAAGGAAATCCAGATTCACAATAGAGTTGAATGGGTTCTTCCTTTTTGGATACGCTTCACCAGGTTTGTGGAATTCGTCTTGGTGGTTTTGGTGTGATCTTGCTGGATGTTGGACTTTGCGGAGGAAAAAACCTGCAAATTGTAACCTGAACACTGTTGAAAAACAAATGCATAGGTGTGAATATGACATCAAACTTTCATCCTCACGTATCAAATCGTGTACTGTAGTCGAGACATTGATTTAACCGTTGTCATCTCCGACCCGAGGAGTAAAATGAAATGAAAGATGCTGTGGCTGATGTTTTTAGTGGAGCTGGTTCACTTTATATTGATTGCGTACCACCTTAGCAAACTAGAAATCACTTGCCAATGCAAAGATTTGTGCTTCTCTATCTATAAACCAAGTTAATATCTTTGGTGTCCTTTGTTTGGAGAAGCTTTACACTTAAAATTGAAAGGTGATGTTTTTATGTTTGGTTCAGTATTTCTATTGACCAGTTCTGACTTTTTGAAACTAAACTTCAAATTGGACCAAACTGATGGTTTTAGTCACCAGCTTTCAGCAGCATTAGGCGCTACTTCTTTTTAATTATTCACTCTGTCCCCAGAATGAAATTAAGAGCTTTTTTCCACTTACTGATGCACAGCCATTAAAAACCACAGCCTAATGTGTTATTTACACATCTCTTATACATTAAAGTCTCATATTCCTCTTAATGTCACATATTTTTCTCAATTTTGTTGCTGAAAACTGGTTGGTGTCAAACATTAAATGCCAGCTGCGGGAGCTTTATTGCCATGTTTATTTTCATACTTCATACTCCTAAATCTCACTGTCCTCCTATTCAGTCAACAATGGACATTCATGAGGTCTTGAGATTCAGGAAAAAGGACTAGATGTTACAGTCCCTGATGCATTGCTTTAGATGGAGAGACTCTTGAGGGATGGCTGTCATGAGGAAAGGCAGCCCAGAAACTTTACCAGCAGTACACATCGTTCTGTGCCTCAACTTTCGGTCTTACCCAGGCTAATCTGCCATTTTCCTTCCTTGGTTAGGTTTAGGGATTAGAGATCTGATCTAGATTATCATTTTAAAGTTTAGGACACATCGTCAGTAGTGGACCTTGGATTCATCGGGTGTTTCGGCCATTATCACTAGACCCCCTCATATAAGGAGGCCCTGCCAGGGTTGATCAGGCCCTAGAGCGTGTCACTGGTTTATGTTAAACTGTTATTTTTCTTCTCCTTTCTTCTGTTTAGTTTCCTACAGTTTATTTTCTATCTATTCACTGCAACTGAGAAATAATACTTACCTCTTTAGCATTTATGGAGCCTAAATTCTTCAAAGGGGTAGAAATGATGATAGAGAGAAGTAACACAAAAGGGACAAGATAGGAGAGAGCAGAGAGGAGAGCCGGAAGGGGGGCGCCCAATCTGGCTTCCCAGACCTCCCCGCCGGATCGGGCTGTACGCTCCACCTCCCCACTGCCTCCCAGAAAAGGGGAGAAGGGCAGAATATAAGATCGTAACTAACAAACTAATTAAAATTTTCCTCTTCTCCTCATCAACTTCAGTTAAGTCGTATCATTACTGTGTGATATTAGCACAAGTGTGATACAAGCTAATGCTAGTCTACACCTTAAGGGAGTTCTGCAGTTAGGTCCATAAGTTTTTGGACATGTCATATTTGTGATTTTTGTCCCTGTACACAACCACAGTGGATTTCATATCAAAGAGCAGAGATGTGATTGAAATGCACGCTTTCATCTGCATCCACCTTCAGTTTCTGCTTCTTTGTGGGTCTTTCGGCCTTCAGTAACTGAAAACCATGCTACACTGGGTTCAGATCATGTGACTGACTGGGCTATTGAAGAATACAATCCAGATGATTCTTAAACTGTCAGGATTTCCTTTTTTATAAAGACATCTGTTGATTGCTGACCTGTGAAAGGTTTTTTCCCCATCAAGTTTAAGACTTGAAATCAACTCCAGATGAACTCCAGATTTATCTGCCTAATTTGTCATTAAATAATGATGGAACAGGCCTCATGGAGCTGTAAAATGGATTACTTCTGAGCCCTTAAAATAGGGAAAAGATATATAGAAATTCCAAAACAGGTGATATAATGTACTTTTTTTTCTCAAAATTACCCTCAAAAAAAGTAATTCTCCCAAAAACATGGACCTAACGAAAAGCAGATTGCAGTGTGGCTGCTTGAATGATTGTTCAAGACTGAAATGATTTCTTTCAGTCTTGTTTTGTTAGACTTGAACTGAGAGGTACTTTTTTTTTTTGAAGAATTGCTACATTAACTTCAGTTGTGACACCAAACCTTTAATTGAATTTCCTTCCAACCCTATTTTGGAAAATCAGATTTAGGAAACACGAACCGCCACTAAAGGCACTTTCCACCCATTTTCTTTCTTTTTTTAAAAAACTTATTTGTTGTGGTTTCCCAGACTTCATTCACACAAAATGGTCGTATTAGACAAAAAGCTAATGGATGGCAGCGGCAGCTAAAACGGAACGCTTTGTTGGTCATATTAGGTGGTTTATAGTCTCAGGTTTCAATTGTCCAAGGAGTGCATTCTGAGTAATGTTTGTGGTATTGTTTGCAATTTCTAGCTCGTTTAGTTTAGTTTTAGTCTAGTTTTGGAGAATGGCTCTAACAGCACAGAGTCCTCTGAGGTGTCTTAGTGCAGCTGTAAAAGTGGATCAAGATGTTTTCTTAAACACTAACAATGATCATCAATGGTAACTTGAATATGAGCATTATAGTTCTTTTTTGACCTTCTAAGCTGCATTTCACCACCAAGCCCATCCTGGTGCTTTAACATATAACATACCAAATAATCACATGAGCTCCACCTGTTTGTCACATTGATGTAATAAAGTCAGAAGCTCCAGAGAAGCTACATTCAGGCTCATTACACACTGATTCTCTATTACTTTCTCCATCACCTGAGTACTTTATGTTTCACAACATTTTACAACAACGTTAAACATTTCACCAAACTGCAAAACCCAGGAAGCCAACTATCCAACTTGTTGGGGTTATAACTAAAGAAACGTGTCAGCGTTTACATAAATGACCAGGATGTTGACCATTTCTTCTATTCCATATTGCACCAGCTCAACACTATTTTGAATGCTATGCTAAAGCTGAAATACGTCGAATTAGCAGAGGAGAGATGGAACTTAAAAAAAAATGCATAGTACAAGTCCTGCCTTTATTTATTGTCTGCAGCTAATGTCATGAAATGGCAGTGCAGAGACTGAACACTATATTTTACATTAACAAAGACAAAACTAGACCTGAACCTATTGACGGCATTTTCTTGTCACCAAGGTGTTATTCTGTCACAAACAATATATGAGCCAAATATGTTTTGCAGCACATTTAATTATGCCGACAGGAAAATTACACAAAAAAACAGATTTTTTTTTTAAAAGGCTTTTTATTTACACTGCTAATTCAATATGCACATTGAACTAGCAGTCTTGGGGGTTAGAAAGACATAGATAGACATGCCACGCTTTTAAAAACAGCACACCACTCTTTCAATAAAGTGAAAATGAATGAAATTCACAACTAAAGATGTTTGAAACAGAATATCTGAATGAGTTTTATTTGTCCTTCACCGCTGCATCTGAATTAAACATTCATTTATTGCGACAGTAGCAAAGCTTGTTTATTGGTAGTCCAGTTTAAAGACAAATTTACAGTTTGTACATTGTTACTGAAAAATTAGGTCTGCGATAAATACTCACAGTTGGGAAGCAGGAAAAATCTATGAAATGATACAATCTGTGCAGGATTTATGAAAAAAAAGAGTTATCAAGTTTAAAATGACCTGTTGTATTAGAATCATCAGCATTGGCTGAGCTTTAATTTATATCAGAACTGAAATTATTTAGTATTTCTAAATTTGCACATTGAGCTTTCAAGGTAAACGTTTGTTTTCTGATTTGCTGTTTTTTTTTTTATTATAAACGCACATAAAGGAAACAGAGCTTTATAGTGAAATGGAAGACATCGAATTCAATCTTGGAAGATGGTTGTTGGGCCACTGGATGGAGGCCATCCTTTCCTATTGATAAAGATCTCTTCCTATGACATTCATACACCATCAAAGTAATGAATTACACTTTATTTATTTGTGCAGACAGATTTCTTGCACGTACTACAGCAGCATTTATTTATTATGCAGAAAAACCGAGATGTGCTGTTGAAATTGCCCTTTTCTTTTATTAAACGGGATTCGATTTGTGGTTAAGCAACTTTACACCGTCAGAAAGGGGATTTTTGCTCTTGTTAAAGATCTGGAAGCAGGAAACAGGATGTACTAAACAAGAGATTTTGCTCTCTGCTGGATAATACCGACACTTTTTCTTAATTACCTCTGATATCTTTGGTATTCGTGTGACTGAAAATGTTTTGCCGGCTGAGGATATAAGCTGTGACAACATAAAATCCACTTCTATCATTTGGACTCCAAAGTGCAAAATTAAGGAGGGTTGACTATATGGCTGGAAAGGCTTTGTATTGACACAGCTTTTACTGCACATGCTCAGACTGCCTAATCTAACACTGGCAAATGGACAACTGTGACTGGCAGCTAACATGTGACTGGTGCAGCACAGACAGGGCCCCCTGACACTTCACTGAACGTCTCTCAAATACAGCCTGTGCTCCGTGTAATGCACAGAAAACAAACCAGCTGGCTGCTGGTCAAAGTGCAAAACATGGTTGACAGGGAGACATTTAAGATGATTACTTCTTCTTCTTTTTTAAAAAACACACTGTAGTACAAAGAGGGTACAAGAGAGACAATTCCATAGGAATTTAAGATGGTTTTCACACCTGTTCCATTGTCATTTATCTGTACAGACCTTTCACCTCCCCAGCATCACAAACATGGTAAGGAGATGCAGGGTTACCCATTTTAATGAGACTCATGATTTCTCATATTTAAAAAACAAACACACAAAATCCCTTGGTTCACAGGTGATAGTGGAAAACCTGGAGCTCTGAGCTTTGATGGAGGCTTGAGTATTTAGTTCTTAGATGTTTGTGTGGATTCGAGAAACTCTTTCGCTGCAGTCGACAGATTCTGCACCAGCTGTCTGAGCACAATCTGCTGCTCTTTGGCCCAGGATAGGCCGTCGTCCACTGCGGCGTTTATCGGCAGACAGAAAGCTTCCTTTTGCAGGTCAGTCAGGTGACAGACAGCGGCGACTCCAGCCAATCCCACAAGCAGCAGGAGGAGGAGCTTGAAGATCAGACCAATGACAGAACGGCGAGGTTTAGGCTTAGACTCCACAGCGACCTTTTTATCTGCTGTAACGAAACACATGCTTGATATCAGAGTGACTCGTCAAACCAGAAATAAAAGATTTTCTGACCACTTTGAGTGATTTGTGCATTTCAAAGAAAAAGGAAAAAAGAAAAGGCCTGTTACAAGCTGAATAAAGTCTTCAAACATAGATACGAATACTTTCTATTTCAATAGATTTACCACCTGCTGCCTGTCCGTTCTTCTTCTTCTTCTCCTCACTTTTCTTCTTCTGTTGCTCTTGTGCAGCCAGTGCTGCCTTCTGAGCATTGTACTCTTTCCTCCTCTTCTCCTTCTCCTCTGCCTTTTCCCGTTTGCGAGCCTCCCTCTCTCTGGCCTCCCTCTCCCTCTGCTTCGCCTCCCTCTTCCTCTCCAGCTCTGATTAAAGGATGAAGGAAATGTGGCCAGAAGAGATGCAATTACACAGATTTATTCTTGCTGGGACATTATAAGCTTGTATTTCAGGGAGCTTTTTCCTGCTGTCCATAAATGAGATGAAGTGCATTTACTTCTTTTCACAGCGGCAACAAGACTCCCATTAACAACGATCCTCTCAGTCTGTTGTTTGCGATACTTTTTCAAATAATCCAGAACAAAAACAACCCACAAAATTATTGTGCGAGTCTGCACTAACCTTTAAATACATTTATCTAACTGAAAACTCATATTTTTAACAATGATAGATTTGAGTGGTGGAGCAATGCATGACTGAATGAAAGAATTCATGAACACACTTTACAGTAAAGTCGTAAGTATAGTTTTCCTTGTTTCATTTGTCTTGATGTCTGCTTTTTAGATTCATACTATTTAGACTTTTTGTGTTTTAAACCCCCAACTAGGAACATAACATACTTGTGCCTGTGTAAAAATAAACTAGCGTAATAGCAGTCTTATTTTACACATGTAATCATTCTGTGTCACTGCAACTTTTAACCACAATGTTTTAATAGTAAGAACAATATTAATTGTGATAGAATTCACCCTCAAAGTCCCACATTTTCATCAGAATTATTTTTTATTATTCATTCATTTATTATTTATTTTTATTATTATTATTTTTCCTGTTTTATGGGGTTTTTTGTTTTAATAGCACTTCTGTAGTATTAATTCTATAATCCTCCATTTTTATTCAGTCAACATTTTCAAATCCTTTTATAGTCTGTTCCAAGGGCACAATGAGACTCGTGCTTCATTAATGTACATCAATCGGTGTGAATACTAATGGTTGATAACATCTAAGCTTCCTTACTATACGCAGAGCATTTTAAATGTGCGTTTTCATAATTTCTACAACCCTGGATCTCAGTAAGAAATACTTAACTTCACTGTATTCCACTGCATTTGTTTTTTTAAAGCTACAGATGAAGTTTCCGCTACATTTCACACAACTTCAAAAATGTGTTGTTTGTGTGGACGATACACAGGATAAATATGTTCCTGTAACACTTGGGGAGGATATGACCCCACTTTGCAAATCAGTTTCTTTTAATGTATCAAACAGTTTTCTCAACCAAATGCAACAGTATACTTGTTAGTTTAAAATAGCTTTTTTTCTCCTAGTTATTACTTTTTTGAAGTTCTCGAATGATTATGTTGCCTACCTTTTTCTCTTAAAAGTCGTTTCTCTCGAGCATGATCGACCTCCTCCTGAATGGCTCTCATGTGCTGCAGAACCTAAAAAACCCCCACGATCTTTAGTATTGGACGCATTTATGGTAATATCATCAATTTGCTGACTCGTCATTCTCTCTGTCACCTTAGTGGCGCACTGTTTGCACTGTTTCTCATCCAGACAGTCTCCTGCTGCCTTGGCCAGGCCAAGCTCCAGTGGGTTATCCTTTAGGTCCAACCATTTGAGACTCTGAACACAAAGACACACACAGAAAGAGCCAAAACTGAGCTTGGGAACCTCAACAACCACACGCTTCACACCTTGTAATTACAAAGTAAGAAAACAGCAAGTTATCAGCAGCAAAGGTTAACAAAAAAGCAAAGGATTTTTGTTTAGAAACATATACTAGCGTCTTCCTGAGATTTAGGAGATTTACATCCAGTAGGTCAAACTCTGGCTATGAATTTAGCTCTTTATGCTAAGCTAAGGCTGCTGGATGAGGCTAACTTAAACAATGGATGCACATCTATCAAAGAACACCCACCCTGAGCTGAGAGAAGCTCACTGGCAGGTTTGTCAGCTTATTGTTGTACAGGTCTAGATGCTGAAGGTTCACCAGGTTCCCCAGGTCATCTGGGAGACCGGTCAGCTGGTTTTTACTCAGATCCACCTTCACTAGGTGGGTCAGGTTGCAGAACTCTGGCTGCAGGAGGATAACCCAGTCAAAGAGACACACAGCAGTTATAAACATCCCAGCTCATTCATTAAGACATTTGAATGCATGCAGGGTAATTCAACTTGTCGCTCCCAGAGTTTCAGAAAATGTAAGTTACTGAAAATACTTCACTAAAGCAAGAGTGATTACTTTTTAAAACAATGAAAAAGTAACTAAGACAAAGAAATACTTAAAACATTTGAAGATGATCAATTACCTAATAAGATAAAATAATTTTGACCTCTAAAACTTCTCAAACAAACAGTCTTTGCAAGAAATTGTATTATTAAGAGCATCAACTTGATCAAAAACAAACAAAATGTTTAATCTGAGTGTTCAATACTCACAGGAAGGGAGGTAATGTTGTTACAAGATAAGTCCACAACTGTTACTTTGGGGAACAAGGCCTATTGGAAAACATCACATTACAAGTCAAGTTTGACATTAGTGGCAGGTAATTATTTAACAGACATTTTAACCAAGAAACAGAAATGGGAACAAACCACAGCAGAGTAACGGTGAGTGTAAAACTACAGTATGCTTTGAAGCAGCTGAGTAACTTACCAGCTCCCTGACTGGCACCTCAGTGAGATTACACAAGCTCAGGTCCACTTCATTCCCACTGATTTTATCCTTCAGGTTCAACACTTTGCTGTTTTTACTCATCCTGGAGTCTGTGGTGAGTAAACACACATCACAAGGACTGTCACAAAGAAATACTGACATGAGTGGCCAGTTTCTGTAGTTTTTTACTGCAGATACTTCTGAACTAGCAACAGGAAAACCCTGCAATGTGAACATTTTACGCGACCTGCTCACCTGTTTCGACAGCTGCGGCACAACTGTGTTAAAAAGTGAAACACGACGAAAGAGAGCGACGGATTCACCTTGTAAATGTGGTTAAAATGCGTTAGAAGGAGAGCTCTATAAGGCTGGAGAAACTGCTTCTGGCAGCACTGACTGCTTCAATGAAAATCCACGTCACTAACTGAGCGACAATACGGAGATACTGAAGCGAACAGCGCCCCCTGTAGCAACGGAGGAAACAGCGCACTGCAACCAGTGCTATCTTTGATCTTATTCTTAAAAGTCATAATATACTAAATTATAAATGATGAATATGATAATATGAAATTATTAAATAAAATATAAATTGTGAGTAATAATTATAAACAAATTAAAATAGTTAGTGTGTGGGGGCAATAGAAATGGCAGTTATATTTGATGTGTCAATCCATGCTTCTCTTCTTGACATCCCTCAAGTGCAAAAGAACCCAAACTTCAGCATCTTCTCTTAAATTTACATAGATGTGAAATTAAGAGGCTTAAACTGATTGTACAAGAGGAAGCTTTAATGAAAAGTTTTGCAATTGTGCAGCGTTTCTAATGGAAGAATTAATGAAAGAGTCCCTTTAGCGCTGAGCCCAAAGACAAATGATCTACTATATCTTTCACCAGGCATTGCTATTAAATTGAATGTTGAGAAATTCTGTAATTCAGAATTTGTGAAAATTTACATTGTGATTTGTAAATGTAAATTTACAAATAATAAAATTCTACCACCTGCAACTTTTAAAATACAACATCAAGAAATAGCCAGAACCAATGTTTTATCAATGCCAACTTTCTAGAAATTGGCAATAGTCTAACACTGCACCAAATTTAAAATATATTATATAATAAGAAGAAGAAGAAGAAGAAAGAAGAAAAAGTATTTACCATTTTGGATAGCTTACAGCGTGGAGGTAGATCTCTCTGGACTGCACACTCACCCACACACATACACTCAACAGGAACACTTTCCTTAATTCTCTGTGACACACATTTAGACATCGCTCAAATATTTTGGTTCATATTAACATGATAGTAGGACAAAGTTGCTGTCGATTTGTCAGCTGGACATCCATGATGTGATAATGTTTCAATACATCCCAAAGGTGCTAGGTTGATTGGCTGGTTATGTTTGATTGGCTATTTAGACATTTACAACAACAAGCAGTTAAACAAGTGTACCTCATAAAGACCGCTGATTGTACATTCCAATTTCCATTTATTTTATTTTTTTCATTTGATCACCTTTGATACATGCTCCTGGTTGGTTTTTTGGTTGTTATAGAAAGACATAATGACTACGCATTAAAAGAGCATACAGTTGTAAATGTGCACATAAAGCAGCAGTAGCTACATTGTTTTACATTCCCACAGATGAGCTTTTAACTCGATTTGTCAGCTACACTTACAAAACAATAGACTTTAAATAATTCATTGTGTACTTGAAGAATAAACTGAGCATTTCACATCAAAAGAGTGTAATACATACAGTAATGTATAACAGGTCAGTAAATATTAGATGCATCAGATGAGACAAAATTGACCTAACTGGCCTATTCCTTGGTTTAATCAAAAGGAAATGAACTACAGGTGTGAACAAAGACCACACATAAGTACATGTAATCGGCAATATTTATTATTATTATTATTATTATTATTATTATTGTTGTTGTTGTTATTTCATTGGACTTTAGAGATACTAGTCTTCAGCAGTTCTCCACAATGAAAACATAGTTCCTATAAATACAGTAACTGCTATGATATAGCAAATTAAGAAAACCCTGTTGATGACTTTAACCATTCTGGTCCAGTAGCCGGATTTCTCCTCTTTGCTCTCGTTGCTGTTGAGCAGATTCACAGTTTTCTCAATCTTCTCCAGCTCATCTGAGATCTTTTCCATATCAAATGACACCTCCATCAGTTTGTTGGTGCTACCCTAATGTGGTTTTGTAGAAAGGCAATTAACAAGGTTTTAGGCCATATATGGTCTATTAGTTGCTGCTACATGCAATAAACATTTTTTGCCTTATAATGTAATTTTTTTCTCATTCAGTATAGGGATATATTTCTTCCATGCTTATAATAGCTGTTGTACTTTAATCTAACCTCTTTGGTCACAGGTGGTGCTTCATCAGTAGCTGCATCATAGACAGATGCACAGTGAATGAATTTTGTCATGTCTAAAGGACATACAGAACGCCACATCATTAGAATGATACAAACAATCAGTATATAGTAAGCTCTGAAACAGTCTGAGCTTGTAAACCGTACCTACACATACAAGCCTGCAAGGGTAATAGAGGTTTGTATGATAAGCTTATATGATACTATGGGACAGCATACCTCTAAAAGAGCACTGAAAGTTGGATTTGCGCTGTTTTTCCCCACATCTCTCAGTCAGGCTTTGGTCCTCATTTGTCTCATTGTGTTGGGCTGTTGAGTCTTTCTCAATCAGATACATCACCAACATTGTCTCCAGTAGGCTGAGCAGCATGAGAGCAAAAATTCCAATACAGTAGATTGCTGAGGAGAGCAGACAGCATCAATAAGATGGAGAAGTAAATAATTATTGAGTCTGTAAGCCAGATTAACCAACAGTCTACAGCAGCACATAACCATTTTTTAAAGTTAAAAACTGCTATTGGTATCTACTAAAGAAACATTGTATGAATTTTGCAGTTTTTTAATTTGTATTTTATTCTTTTCCTTTTCAGAGTGCAACATTTTGAGAGTAGAGTATTAAAATCATACAGATATGACTTATTAAGGTTTGCACAACAATTAGCCCTGAAAAATAACAAAAACACTCATATACTGGTAAGTTTGTTTCCTTTATGTGAAATGCCAGGGGATGTATAATTGACATGATTGGACTGCTCAAAGCACTAACTGTATTGGCTGTGTACTGGTATTTTGATGTGATACAGCAGAACTTAACTGAAGTGAAATTAGACTGGAGCACAGAGTGAAGGCCAGAATCCCAGTAATCACAAGGACACATAATGTGTTGAGTCAGCAAAGTTACTTGTTGTTACAGTGAGATGAGCAGCTTGAAGTGTTTTGCGGGTGGATCAGTACATCTTTGGTTGCTTTGGTCATTATTAAAATTAATTGTGTTTTAAAACAAATAGCTCAGTGTTAAAAGATCTCAACTCTGCAGTAAAACTGGTGCACTATGCACAGTCAAACAAAGGATAGATTCAGCTGCATTACCTATAAGTGGAACCTTGTTTGAAGAGCAGGGCAGAATCTCATTGAGAATAAGTTGCATCACTGTGACAGCGAGCAGGACAGTGATCTTAAAGCCGAGTTTTTCGCCACCACTGTCGGAGATCAGGAAAGAAGCCAAGTCCAGAAACAAGAAGAAGAGGACTGGCAGCAAGAAATTGGCAATGTAGAGTACAGATCTCCTCTTCATGGTAATCTGCCAAATTTTATGTCAGGTGGTTATGTTGGATAGAGGTAACTATACATATGCTAACAAGATAGCCACAGAAAGACAAGTAACAATATCAAACATTTTTTTTGCTGCAATAAACAAAGATTATGTGACAATGTGCAGTAGCAAAAAGAATATTATATTCAGTTCAGTTCATTTTTATTTCAAACATGTGACTTCACAATCATTACAAAATATCATTCCATTCTTTTGTTTGAAAAGGAGTATTCAGAAGTATACACGTATTAGTCCCTACCCCCTCAAATTTTACCTCTCATTGATTTAATTTTCTTTTAGCCTTAAATTAAGCAAACAACATATGAAGCAAAAGTAAAGCAAAGACAAAAACAAAACAAACAAATAAACAAATAAACAAAACAAATAAACAAGCCCCACCACAGAATAGTTACTTTCATATAAATGAGGACTGACGGTTTGCAGATTGACAAATTATGAGACAAACAAACTAAAACACTATTACGAGCAACATTACCGCCCTGGGTTAACCCTGTTTTCTTCATTCTTATATTTGTTAAAAATGTGTTTTTGATATTTCATTTTAAACTGGTTTATGTTGTTACTTTCTTTCATTTCTTCTGTTAGACTGTTCCATAATTTAACTCCTGCTATAGAGATAGACAAACTTTTTAAAGTTGTTCTAACACTTTGTATTTTTAAATTCCATTTCCCTCTTAAGTTATACTCACCTTCTCTATCTATAATCAATTTACAGATTTCTTTTGGAAGCATTTTATTTCTTACTTTATATATTATTTGCACTGTTTTAAACTCCACTAAGTCTTGGAATTTAATAGCTTGCATTTTGAAAAATAGTCTATTTGTATGATCCCTGTACCCTGCATTATGTATTAATCTGATGGCCCTTTTTTGTATTATATTTATTTAGAATCAGAATCAGAATCAGAATCAGAATACTTTATTGATCCCTGGGGGAAATTATTTTTTGTTACAGTGCTCCATTTTAAACCAACATTAAGACAAGACAGACAATACGCTAACTAAGAATAGTACAATAATTTATAAATTATAAATAGCATCTTCTATCTGAGCATCCCTCCCTTGCACAGCTGTTCCCTATACCGTTATAGGAGTCATATACATGCCGCCGCTGCCTCAGTCTGGACTGGCTATATATTTTTGTTGATTGATGCAACTTGTAGTTTGTAGAGATCACCTGCAGATTATTTGCCCTGAGGCCTTCCATCCATCTATTTTGTGCTGTACATTCAGTTATTTTACTTGGTAGCCCTTGGTAGAACCTCAAAATCCCATCCTTTCGTGAACCTCGGGACCAAAAATGGTCCCGCCCCAAAAGTGCTCTAAAAATGTTATATATCAATATTTTTTTCTACTTTAAATTAGTCAATCTTTTAAAACTACTTCTGCTTAAAATATCCATGTCAAGTTTTAATTATATTTTCATTGTTTTAACCCTTTAAATCCCAGTTTTATTACATGAGCGCCCTGTTTTTTTAGCCCCAAAAAACAAAAAACTTGAATATTTTCCAAAAAAAAACATTTGAGGTAATATTCAATTGTTATTATAATTAGGCCTTTAGATGGACTAAAGATTGGCACCAAGAGTCATTTCGATCGCCTTTTATTTTTTTTCCAGGAGCGCATTTCATAAAATGCACACTATCGACCACGCCCAAAAAGTGCAATAAAAATATTAAATATTAATTTTTTTTTTCACTTTAAATTGGTCAGTCTTTTAAAACTACTTCTCCCTGAAATATTCATGTCAAGTTTTAATTACATTTCGCGGATTTTAACCCTTTATATCCCGGTTTCGTCACATGAGCGCACTGCTTTTTTTGCCCCAAAAACATAAAACATAAAACATAAAATATTTTCCAAAAAAAACATTTGAAGTAATATTTTATTGTTATTATAATTAGGCCTTTAGATGTACAAAAGATTGGCACGAACATTAATTTCGATCCGGTTTTAATTTTTTTTCCAGAAGCCAAAAATGTCCCCAGGCGGCGCTGCTGCTCCTGCTCCCCCGGGGAGGAGTGCCTCTGCCGCGGGTGTGTTTCGCGCAGCGCCGGAGCATATGGTTCGGTTCCCGTGTCTGCAGCACACACTTCCGCTACCACGTGAAAACAAATACGTCATTTCCTGTTGATTAAAAAAAAAAAAAAAAAAATCAAACGAACCTAAGGGTAGAAAATGGTCCGGAACGAGCAGCGGGGCAGGCTGCTGTGGTACGCGGGAAATTAGTGTGCCTTTTCCGGGTATCTGTCTCGAGCAGGCCGCTGGAGAACATGTGTATGTTCCAGCAGGCGTCACATGTGGAGCAAGGGCGCCACCCGGTGGACAAATAAAAAAATTACAACTCTAAGGCCTGTAGTCCAAATCGAAACCTAAGCTGGAAACCTGGCGATCGATTTGACCTTAATTTTTCTGGCGTGAAAAATAGCGTTTATAATGGGTTTCAATGGGGCACAAATCGGCCACGAGGTTCGATAGTGGATGTATGCCTTTTATTCAGCCATTTAAGCTCATTTAAAAAACTCAGACTGAAATTTTAAAATAAAATGGGAAAAAAATACATGTTTGAAAATTTGGCTATACTCCATTAAACACAGTGGAAATGGCGTGGAATTAAAAAACGCAAAGGCCACGAAATGGTCCCAGGTTCTACAGAGGGGTAGTTAACAATGTCTGCTTTCTCTGAGAATCAATGCCGTTTGATCGGTATGTAACTTTGACTTGCAAAGATCTTAGCATTATTCCTGTCACCATTGTTATGCTACATTTAAAGGAACATTTCTGTACACCTACACTCTCTTTTACAAATGAAGTATATATATGAGTAATTTATGTATATTAATAAAGTGACTATCCATCCATTCATCCATTCTCCTCCACTTATTTTTTTCAGGGTTGCGGGGAGGCTGGAGCCTATCCCAGCTGTCACAGGGCTGACACATAGACTCAGACAACTATTCGCTCTCACATTCACACCCGAATTCACACCTATGGGCAATTTAGAGTTTCAAATTAACCTATCCCCACTAACTACATGTCTTTGGACTGAGGAAGCCTGAGTACTCAGAGAGAACCCATGCAAACATGGGGAGAACTCAGGGGAGAACTTCAGATTCCTGTGATGCATTGAGTATTTCTTCTTCAGTCACCTTTCTCACTCACTATGTGTTAATAGACCTCTCTGCACTGAATACTACTTGTTTTTAATCTCTGTCTCTCTTCCACAGCATGCCTTTTATCCTGTCTTCCTTCTCTCACCCCAACCGGTCGCAGCAGATGGCCCCGCCCCTCCCTGAGCCTGGTTCTGCCGGAGGTTTCCTCTTGTTAAAAGGGAGTTTTTCCTTCCCACTGTCGCCAGAGTGTGCCCCCCCTTAATAAAGTGTATTTATCTGAAATATATCATTGCTAATTTGAACCAACTAACTTGGCAACAAGCACACTGCATTGCTCTACAACTTACTAAACCGCAGCAGCATGGATAGTGATATCCTTTATTTGCTGTAGAAACATGAGTCATCATAGTGTGGCTAAAGTATGCAATGTACCCGATTGAAAAACAACTTTTTTATTCTGCTTTTAGCAATACTTACAGTGTAAATAATCGTAGTTTGGTTGAAGCCAAAATGGTTAACAGTTTTGTTGGTGACTGACATGTTGATGAACAGCCACTCGTACTGTGTGTGCATCACCTCACGAGACCACTCTGAGATCAAAGTACTGTTTTCCTGGTAGAATAACAGAATTTCTTTATCTGTAGTGAAATATAAAAATAACTGTGAGCAGTCCAACAAGGAAGGAATACATGTTGTGGTTTCTGATGCTGTGTGCTCATCAGACCATTGAAAACACATGCAAACAAAATGTTATGGGCTCACCAGAGTGCATGATAGACTTCACGGAGAGGTTGCAGCTCTGAATGTCAAAGGGGAATTTGTACACGTGCATCTTGCAGGTGCTTAGCACTACCTGATCATTCCTAAATTCAACCCAACCGTAATTCCTAATGTTGAGATAAGGACTTGGAGAGGCTTTGTCCTTCTCTGTCCTGAGTAACCAATGAGAACAAATTAGATTATGGTAACTAAAAATAGTATATTATCTGTTACGGACTGTAACAAGCTAAGTACACCTACTATGTAAACAAAAAACTCTCATGTATAAGAATGGTATTTTTTTAGTATCTATAGCATAAAACAGCTAACTAGCTACTGGTGGGAGGAGCTTAAATGGAAGATTCATCTAGCCACATCTTAGTTACTCACTGCGCTGCTTTAAACTGCTATGAACTAAAAATAAACTAGGGTGACCAAAGTCTAATTTCTGAAGTTCGAACACATTTTGATATTTTTTAAAATCAGCAGTTACACTGTCTGAAGGCTGCTGCATACAGCAGATACAGCACAGAAGAGAATATTACAGAAGAAAATGACCTGAAAAATATCACTTCTACATTTGAGAGAGATTTCAAGAGGCTTACAAGGTGAGATAGTGGATAGTTAATAATATTATTATTAATAATAAGAAGGATGCTACCGGTAAAGACTTTGAACAAAGAGGACTTAAACAGTTTTGTCTGCAAAGCAGTGATGTCTGACAAAATCACCACATTCAAGACAATGGATGCACTGTGATCATTGCATCATATTCCCTCTTTGTTTTTTGTATGGTGATTCAAAGTTTCAAAGACAAAATTAATGTCTCAGGTAAAGATTGTTTTTTTCTAACCTTTTCATTAGCTATATTTTCTATTCCATTAGCTATTTGATGACTGAAAGGTTACAGCTTGATGAAAATGTATGTTTTCCCTGCAAATTAATCTAAATGTCTCAGGCTTTTGTCATTTCTAAACAATAAATTTCTTTGGTAGTGACTGTTTGTGAATCAGTGAGTGTTTATTAAACTTACATTTCTTCAATAGTTAGATCCGGCATCCACAAAAGCTTGGTTGGAACTAATATATGATCAAGTCCACAGAACTCATTTGGATCCCACCAAATGTGCTCATTGTCCCATCTCTGCACAGAGGAATGAGAAAAAGAGAGACGAGGTACAAGTAGAGGGGAAAAAAAGCGAGGAAAAGATGAAAATGTCATTTTAAAAATAATACTTTTAATTTCACCAATAGAGTGAGAAATTATGTATTTTTAAGAATAGGCTCACCAAATAAACCCAAATGTAAGAAATGAAGGTCTGATCAGTTTCTCTCTGTGAGCAAAGAAATTGAGCAGTGTTACTTCAGGGAGAAGCTGAGCTTTTCTCAGTGCCATCTCACACCATCTGATGGCTAATGGCATACGGTTAATTCAGTTCAATTTTATTTATATAGCTGTAGCTAACTGCCACGACTGATTGGGGGTGAGGGAAGGAAGACAGGACAAAAGACACTCATCCGCAAACCACTGTGCAACCAGAGTCCACCACAACCCCCCGTTCCATGTCTTTTCTGACTTAATCAACAACTTTCCATGTAGTCAGAGAGGGGGGGGGGGGGGGGGGGGGGGGGGTCGGTCACATACAGATGGAAATGACAGTAATTAATTGACTTAAATTGTCCAGACTGAAATGCAGTATTTAAAAAATTTCCAGCTCCGTGAATGTAGCTGAAAAAGATGGTTTGCTATGATCCTTTTAATCAGCTACAGAGGAAATAACATTAAAAACAAGAGCAGTCATTAAAAATAAACAAAACAGTAAAAATAACTTACCACATCTAGGATGGCAAAAATTTTCATTTCAACAAATATCCATGTAAGATGATTGTGGCATTTAACAGGCCGGCTCAGAGTGTATTTGTGACTGTCTTGGGTTAGGTTCAGGTAGTTTACAACAGCCTGAGAACTGCAACTTTCATCTGTGTCCATTTGTCTATCTGAAATGAATACACATATAATGCATTAGAGAGTAAATTCCTGCAAGAAAAAGAAAAAACAAATTCCACCTTCCACTCTTCCATGCTAATTAAATTTGCTTTCAAAAAGCACTTCAGTGATCTGGTGGTTATCGAGACTTCAAACTTCATGTTTATCCATGTTAATGCTTATGAGCTAATGGTGTCAATGAACAACAGAACAACACTTCTGTGGGTACGTATAGACTGCTTCAGGAACCTTTTAACAAGCCATGAAAAGCATGGGATCACAAATGTAACCCAGGATCTAGGGGCTTGTGGTCACAAAAAGGCCTGAATTGAGCATGTATATGTAATCAATTCTCTAATGAAATTATTGTAAATGTGAAGATCTGAGCAGACAATTAAATTTAAAAACAGTCTTCATTTAAAAATAAGTTTTCTAAACGCATAAGTTTCAGCAAGTTGTTATTGACTCAATACAGGCATAAACACTCAACCCAGAATTAAAACAATAACCTGGTTCAGTCTCCACGTATACTCACAGTCTACAATATTAGACAGATTGAGAAGAAAGACAAGAAGAAGAAAAAGAAGAAGTTTTGCAGGTTTTGTTTCATACTTCGCATTCGTTCAAAGATCAGAATATCTTCAGGATTCTTTATCTCTGCCGAGTAATTAACTGAAAGAAGAACATATGGGATGTTATTTTCCACATTTTTCAGTATATGGTATTTGGTAAGTGTTGGTTTAATGTATTTATCTGTTAGTATATTTACCTTGGGAGGAGCAGCTATATTTTATGGCATCAAATCCATTTAAAATGCTCACAAGTACATGTGTACCTACTATTTTTTCTTTATTTAGTCAGGAAAATTATCCACAACAAAAACACTGCCTGGCTAAAGAAATGGGAAAGTTTAATGATTACACAATATTTATATAATTAGATTCTTACATGGCATTCCAATTTCTTGTAGCTCAGGACTGGAAGCATTTCCATCTGGCAAAAAACAAACATATAAACAAACAATACACATCTATTAGATTATTCATATTTCATCATCTGTTAATAACATCTAACTATGTTCTTATCCACTTGTACAATTCATTGTCACTATGGGGCTGGCAGGGTATAGGGCACAGCTTGGAGAGGTTGCGAGCTCATCACAGGGCAAACACAGAGCAAAAAAGTTTTGAAGTGTTTGTTCTGTACCATAATCTTGTCTCTCTAAACTGGAGGCATTTCCACCTGAAAGAAATGAGTTTTTTAATACAAAAATGAAAAGCAAAATTTCCTACTTTGCGTATTTTATCATCCAGGAAGGACAGTAAGATGACAATAGTTACAAATATCAACCATATTGTCAGTTTATGCAAGCCACAAAGAAAAGCTGCACTCGTGACTGATCTGGGCTGCCTCTTTTACTGCCAGCCCAGATCAGCTAATTGCTCAGTTTATACCATTTACCCACTTGGCAAATCTTATATATAATATTCTTTTAAAAGTAATAGTTTGTTTGAGCAGGAATTTAGCAACCAAAACTTGGCATGAAGGTTAATCATAGGCCTTTGTGTAAATATTGTCAGTAAATTATTCCAACTGGATACATCACAGAGATGCCTACAAGATGCTTAGAGAAGCAAGCATCTATCCTAGACTAAAATATTTATAATAAGTAAAAACAAACAGTCTTTCTATAAATTTAACACACATGCAGTACACAATAACGTCTCAGCTTACCTTTGAGGAGGAGTAGAAAAAAGAAACCCACAATTCTCATGGCTGTGAGTGTGTTAACCTCTCTATGTTGTCTGCACATGCTGCACTAATCTCACTGTCCTCACTGGAAGAGGGCGGGGCAAATGTAAAGACTTACTGCACATCCATGTCCACATCAATTGTAAGAGCATAATGGCTGCAGCATATTGGCAACCAGTAACACCAATGGTGCTGTTACAAAGTCAGTGAAAAAAAAAACTGCCTGAATGTGAAAGTAAATAAACAGAGCAAAATCAAAGCAAAATCAATATTTATTAGTAGAAATTAATAAAATGTGATAATCATTGTTTTGTACTGGTGCTGTATAAATTCCACTTAAGACGTGTGGACTACATTTCACACTTACAACAACAACAACAACAATCTTTATTTATAGAGCACATTAAAAGCCCGGGGCATGCCAAAGTGCTTTACATGAAACAATAAAACAATAAAATGATTTACACTAAAACATCAGAATCATATAGGTGTGGGATTATGTTCACAGGTAAAAACCACTAATAGGAACAGTCAATAGCACACAGCTGTAGCAAAGAGAACTGTACCATCATACACAGTGATAGAGGACATAGGCAACGCAACAATAAAATAATAAAATAATTAAGACTATAACGTCAGAGTCATATAAGTGTGAGATTATGTTCACAGGTAAAAACCACTAATAAGAATAAACTATAGCACAGAGCTATAGCAGAGTAAAGCTGTAAAGCTGAACCATCAAACACAGTGATGGAAAACATTGACAGCACAGGACAACGCAAAACAACCAGACACATTAGAACATTAGAACAACACACTAGAAGCAAGGCGAGAAATTAACTGGTAGGAAAAGCAAGTTCAAACAGATATGTTTTAAGCCGTGATTTAAAAGATTGAATAGAATCAGACGCCCGGATGCCAATCGGGAGACTGTTCCACAGCTCAGGTGCAGCTAGAGCGAACGCTCGATCACCTCTAGACTTCAAGCGAGATCTGGGCTGAACCAACAATGACTGTGAGGAGGATCTTAAGGCCCTCGTAGGAAGATATGAATTTAAGAGTTCCTTAAGATAACTTGGCCCTGTGTTATTAGTAATTTTAAAAGTAAACAACAGAATTTTAAATTGAATACGAAATTTCACAGGCAACCAGTGCAGATCAGCAAGGACGGGAGTGATGTGAGCAAACTTCCTAGTTTTAGTTAGAATGCGTGCAGCGGCATTCTGGACTGTCTGTAATCTATGTAAAAGGGTAGAGTGGAGACCATAATAAAGTGAATTACAGTAATCTAGTCGTGACGTAACAAAGGCATGGATAAGCTTTTCCAAGTCATTGTGCGGGATGTAATGTTTGGCCCTGGAAATAAGGCGAAGTTGGTAGAAACTAGATCTAACGACAGCAGATACTTGTTTGTCAAGTTTAAATGAGCTGTCAAGTAGCACACCCAGATTCCTAACAGTGTCAGGGAAAGAACTGGTGAGAAAACCAAAAGCATCATGAAGTTTGGCACGAAGAGCGTCACTGCCAAAGATCATAATTTCAGTTTTCTTATCGTTAAGGATAAGAAAATTTGCCAGAAGCCATTGCTTGACCTCGCACATGCACTCTCGAAAGTTACTCACGGACATAGCTAGATCATCATTCAGCTCAAAATAGATCTGGATGTCATCGGCATAATAGTGAAAGGCAATGTGGTATTTCTCCAAAATGACACTTAAAGGAAGCATATACAGTGAGAACAGGGTAGGGCCTAGCACAGATCCCTGGGGAACACCACAGCAAACAGGTACAGCGGAGGAGGAGGAGGTAGCCAAGTGAACCGAAGAGAGCCGATCGGAGAGGTAAGATTTAAACCAATCCAAGGCGGTGCCCTTGATGCCTACAGTGTGCTCTAGTCTCGCCAATAGTATGTTATGGTCAACCATATCAAATGCCGATGAAAGATCCAATAGCACTAGGACAGAAGGGCGTCCATTGTCAGCCATTAATAAAAGGTCGTTAAAAACTCGAAGCAGTGCTGATTCAGTGCTATGGTGTTGTTTAAAGGCCGATTGATATTTATCATTAATGTTATTCTCATCCAGGTAGGTCTGAAGTTGAAGCAGAACTACCTTCTCAAGAATTTTAGCCACAAAGGGAAGTTTGGAAATCGGCCTATAATTGGCATAATTTGACTGGTACTCCTGGCATACATACAATCTCTTCAATGCATGTGGGCAGCCATCCACTTCCTCATCAGCTTTGCTAAAAGTTAGATGTGGTGAAGGACTTTTTTAGAAACTTTAGCTTCATCTTCCAGCAGAGGAAGATTTGAAGGGGGCAAACTCAAAAAGATAAAAAAGCGAATTCATTTCCCTCCACTTGATATTTGTTTATCATTGTTTGCATCTATTCCCAATTACCTTGTTGTAGTTAGAGTGCCCTGCACCAGCGTGGTCTTAAAGGTCATAACTGGAAAACACAAAGTAATAAATTTAAAGGTGGACTTCCACTTTTAACAGTCCAACATAATAGTTAAAGCTTCTCCTCTGTCTGCAATAAAGGTGGATGGAAAAGAAAGAAGGAGAAGTAAAATGCTTGGCTACAATCTCATCTCCATACAACTGGCCAATCACTCTTTACAGTCACTTTGTTTGTTTACTACTATAAATTGATGCATGCTCAGTAATCCTGCTTTCTTGACACTCTTTGGTGTACCCTTTTAAATAGTCTTAATAATTTTTTTCTAGGACTGAAAAGTGTCAGTTACATGATTTACATTTTAAAATAATCTTTACTTATCGTATACTCGGTCTTGGGGCAGCCCTTCAGTTCACCACTGAATGTAACACCACTGTAATAATAATTATTGTCATAGTCCATGTGTGCAAATTCAGCAGTGGCTTTAGCACGGAGAGAAAGACAAAGTACATACTATGGAGAGAGTAGAGATGATTTATTGCAGTGACATATAAAGACATGGAAAGTGAAAAGCAGTGAAAACTAAAAACCAGAATAACTAAAGGTGTTTCAGGGTCACCTAATCCAGACCTAAATACAACTCAGCTCCTCTGGCCACTGCAGGTCTATGAGTTTCCACTGACCCATGTTAAGGATTTGAGAGGAGGATTAGGCACTACCTGCACAGATTGTCTCAGCAGCATTGAACTTTATCGCAGCAAGAACAAGCTGAAAACTTCCCTTCACCTTGTGTTTTGGAAGAATTCACGGTCACCCTGCCAAGCAAGTGATGCTATACAGGGACTCCAGCAACAACAAAGTCTCTGCAGCAGGCATTGAGGTCAGAACCAGCTAAAAGTGGAAGACATGGGGCAGTCAACCAGGTTGAATTGTGGTTGCAGCACAAGCAAGTTTATGGGAAAAGTGGCATCAGGATGAGCAGGGTTTGGAAGCTTTCCAAGGTCTGGAAGCCTGGAAGATGAATTGGACACAAGCCAGGGGCCTCATCATCACAGGCTGGCTGAGGGTGTCTGATGTCTTGATGACTCTGTCCAAGTTACATCAGAAGATATATGTTATGTAACCAGAAATAGTCTGGTTGAAAACCGAAAGTTTTATCCTTTTGATAACAATGGAGAGTGTGTCATTTCTGGATTTAACCTTAACCTAACCGAGTAAACAGAAATAGAGGGAAATATGATCTCTCTTTTCTAGTCCATGTTAGTACACTTGCTACAGCAAGAAAAAGAAACTGATTGAAAATCCAAGGCTTTTCAGGGAGTTTCTAGAATATTCAAATAATACAGAATTATGACAGTGTGGTCTAGAAGTGATTCATGGATGAACTAGGTTGAACTAGTATCATTCTGAGATTGAATGTTTCTAATTTTATTGATATGGCAGAGATGAAAGAAAACAGTTAGTTAGAAAGCAAAACTTTAAAGGATGTCCTGGGCAAAAATGACTCCAGGTTTTCTCACAGTGTAACTTTGAAGCCAAGGCAATCTCATCCACAAGAAGTACTGTATATGGCTAAATTCTCATTTTCAATATTTGGCTAAATCATTTTTCCAATCATATAATTAACCTTAACCCAGCAAGAAAAGCCATTATCACATAAAAATATGCATACACATACACATACACAAACTAACAGCCCATCAAATGATTTCCAGACTTACAGCAACAGATGTCACTTTACTAAAATTCTCATCAAAATAAATACACATTTTAAATGAATTCAAAGAAAATGAAAGTACAATATAGAGGAGTACCAGTCAAAATTCCAATGACCAAAATAATCATTGAGGTCAGACTGGGTTCGACCCAATGTGTACATATCAGCTTTCGGTACAACATGTTAAAAAAAAACAACAACTTACAGTTTAAAAATAAATATTTTAAAATAATATATCATATTAATCTAGTTGGTACATTTTAACTTTAACTGTAAAAAGCAATTAATAAATATAACAAAGTTGCGACCAGTTTGAACTTTAGAAGCTTAAACAGACTTGTTTTGTAATAATGCTTTAAAAGTCAGTATTTTCTACAGTGGGTCATTTTAAATTTGATGATGCATAATAGATAACTAAACATAACTACATTATCAGTGTGGATCAGACTCCACGTTTACATCTTTGGATTACTTTGTAACATGCCAGTATGAACTCTCACCAGCCTACATTGCATCAATGACTGTTCTGTCTTCTTTGGTTTGAATACATGGAAACTACAGGTGTGAAAACAGACGGTGCATAATGATTTCAAAATGTTTAACTTTGTTTTTAAACTAGCAATTTATTTATTGAGAGGGTTTTTCTTCTACCCATCATCATCTTCAGAACTGTTCCACATTATAAACATAACCCCTAAAAACAGAGTGACTGCTGAGACATAAAAAATCAAGAAAGCCCTGTTAATGATTTTAACCACTCTGGTCCAATAGCCTGACTTCATTTCTTCCTTCCTGTTACTGCTGAGTCGATTCATTGGTTTCTCAGTTGCCCCTGGTTCATCTGAAACTTTTTCCACAGCAAAGGACACGTCCGTCAGTTTACTTCTGCTCCCCTGAAAGCGGTTTTGGAGAAAGATAATTAACATTAGCAGTGCATATTTGCAGATGTTTTTTTCCCACTCCATTTGGAACAAAAGAGATCATTCCAGATATACAAAAATGTTAAGAATAATCTCTTCCATGCAAACACAATGTCTGTTAAGATTTTTTTACACTTAAAAAAAATAATAATTTAAAAATCCTTTAAAAGTGTAATATAATCCTCACCTCTTTGATCACCGATTGCATTTCTTCAGCAGGTGCATCACAGACAGATGCACAGTGACTATCTGGAAAAAACATATTAGGCATAAAGATAAAGGCAACACAATTTAAATTTATATAAATAATTAGTTGTACAATGAACCATTATTAATGTGTCTTTGAGTATATAAACCATAACTATACATCCAAAATATACCTGAAATTTCAAGGTTTCTGTGTGGATTGGATTTGTCACCACAGTTCACATCTGTGCTTTGGTCTCTACTAGTCTCGTTATCTTGAGCTGCAGAGTCTTTCTCAATCAGATGCATCACCAAAATTGTCTCCAGGAGGCTGAGCAGCATCAGAGCAAATATCCCAATGCAGTAGACAGCTGAGGAGAGCAGGCTGTGTCATTAATGTGGATATACAGTCATTGTAAAAAGAAAGTACATGGTTTCTTCTAAGGTTTTACATACAGAGGGTAATAAAATGTAATGTGGTTCTTACCAGGTGCTAAAATTAGGTAAATGGTTCAGATGAACAATAATGCATGACATGTTGCACTACGTTGCAAAGTAAGGTAAATACCCTACAATATTACAGAGGACACCCGAACAATCAGATAACCCCGTATGAGCAAGCACTTGGTGACAGTGGGAAGGAAAAATGTATTTTGTAACAGGAGGAAACCAGGGAGGGGCAGTCATCTGCCACGACTGATTGAGGGTAAATACAGACAAGAAGCAATTGCTGCTGCCCATCAGTCTGGGAAAAAACTTTTTAAAGTCCAACTTTCTAAAGTAAGAAATGTTAGTTACAATTGGAAACATTTAAGATAATTGCCAGTGTTGCCAGGAGTGGATGTCCCAATTCATCTCGAGGTCAGACAATGTAGCGCTCAGAGAAACTGCCAAAACACCCAAGAATTACATCTCAGACTCAGTCACAGGCCTCAGTTAGCATGAGTTCATGGGAGTACAGTCAGAAAAAGACCAAACAAGCTTAGAATGGTTGCCAAGCGAAAGCCTGTTGCATCTAAAGAAACCGCAAGACTTCTGGAACACCGTCCTTGGGCCAGTATAATCATAGTGGAGATACTAAACATAATGCACAGCACTACATTTGGAAAATGAACAAACAGAGCATGTTAGTGTCAACTGTCAAACACAGTTGAGGAATGATGATTCAGGCTTGTTTTGCAGCCACAGGACCAAGGCACCTTGTAGTCCTTGAGTCCACCATGAATTCCTCTGTATACCAAAGTATTATAGAGTCAAATATGAGATTATCTGTTTGACAGTTTGATCTTGTCTGAAACTGAATGATAACAGGACAATGATCCCAAGCATTTCTACAACAGAATGGGTGAAAAAGAATCAGTGCTACAATGTTCCAGTCAAAAACCTCAACCTGATTGAAATGCTGTGGCAAGACCTTAGGAGAACTATGCATAAATTAATGAACTAAAGCAATGATGTAAGTAAATCAGCCAGAATTCCACCAAAATGATGTGAGAGACTGATAAAGTCAGAGAGAAAACGATTACTTTAAGTTCTGGCTGCTAAAGGGGGGACTACAAGCTACTGGCTTAGTTTCCTAGTTGAGCAGATAAATAATGACAGTGAAATATGTCATGTGTTGCTGTTCATCTGGGGTTCTATTAACTTAATTTTACTAACTGGTCAGGACCAGATGATCTTCTGATATGTAAATCCTTATAATTAACTGTGGCATGAATATACAACTGCTGTAACTATGTGCAGTTAAATACATTTCTTTACCTATAAGTGGAACCTTGTTTGAAGAACAGGGCAGAATGTCATTGAGGATAAGCTGCATCACTGTAACAGCCAGCAGGACGGTGACTTTGAAGCTGAGCTTCTCACCCCCAGTATCTGAGATGAGGAATGATGCCAAGTCCAGACACAAGAAGAAGAGGACTGGCAGAATGAAATTCACAATGTACAGGATAGACCTCCTCTTCATGGTAATCTGTGAAATTATGTTCAATTGGTTAATCAGATATATTGGTTATCCTCTTATATTTTTGACTGTAACATGTTTACCCTGTATAAACTAGCTCTTTGTGGATTAAGGTTTTACCATGACCAGACTAAGAGTAGTGAATGTTAAGATTACCAGAAGGGGAAATTTAACAAAATTGTGCATATTAAACGATATACTATAGTGTCTAAATGTTTAAAATAACTACTGAGAAGCAGGTTTTTTTCAATCTGAACCGAATTATTCAATTACATCAAAAAAGCAGTTTTTCCATATTTATCTAGGGATAATTAATCAGTTATTCATGACAAAGAAACACCTCCATTTGTACTGGATAGTCTATATTTTGTGGACTTGAAAACTACATTCAACCACATCTTAAAGTTTCTTGTGGGGAAGCTGTTGATTTACTTGTTGGTCCTTGTTCTTATCTTCGTTTACGTTAACTAGCTCTGGTGACTGATATAAGAAGATTTTGGGTACGTGTGGGGAAATGAGCTTCATATGAAGGGTTACTAGGCTCAGCCTTACAGACAGACTAACAGACTGACTAACAACTTGCTCCTCAATGGAGCAAGTTGGGGTGATTTGGGAATCCGAACAGGGTGTTTGATTGATGCCTCCTAGGTGAGGTTTGTTGGGTAGAGCCTACTTGGAGGGGTCCAGGCGGAGCCTCATGACATGCTGAAGAGATCTCTCAGCTGTCCTGGGAACATCCTTTAGTGTTTCGCTGATTTCTAGTCTTTAGCTTTTGTTTCTGTGCCTTCCTTGTGTCCTCTGCGTTACTTCTAGTCATCCTTGTTTCTATGTTCGTGTATTTCCTCTTTCCTATTTCCTCATTACCCTCTGTGTGTATACATGGTCTATGTTGTCTTTTGTTCCTCCTCCTCTGTGTATCTCCCTCTGCATTTCCTCTGCATTTTGTCTGCTATTCTTCCCTCCGTGTTTCCACGTTTCAGGTTTTTCTAGTTCTATATTTCAGGTTTTGTGTTTGAAGTTTCATATTTAGCTTTTCCAGTTTAGGTTTTTCTTAGTTTATCTCAGCTCCCCGTGGCCTTTTGTTTTGCAGTGTTTTGTGCAGCCGACAATAAAGACTTGCTTTAAAAAAAAAATCCACCTCCATCTCTGCTTGTCTGCGCTTTGGTCCACACCTCATTCTCTCCACATGATCTGCCCTCACAAATCGTGATAGATATAAGGTGATTATAATTGTATATTGATGCATACAAAAATAAGGTCAGCAAGTAGGGTTAAGATGTGAACCTGTGGTTTTTGCTACAAGACAAATCTATCAAGAAAATATAGAAGAATGTGTAAATAAACAGAAAAGGATGGTGTAAAATTCTTAAACAGATGAAGAAGAGCCTACATACCAAATGCACTGGTCTTTAGTTGGAACTATGAGATGTATTTGAGCTAATTCTTCTGTGTAAAACAGACCCAGTTGAAGGCCTGTAACATAGGCAAACGGGACAGTTTCCATTGATGTGTCTCTGCTTGAAAAAATACTTACAGTATAAACAACAGAAGTTTGGTTGAAGTTCAAGCGGTTGGTTTTGTTGGTGACTATCATGTTGATGAACAGCCACTCGTACTGTGTGTGCATCACTTCCCGAGACAACCGTGTGATCAAAGTGTTGTTTTCCTGGTAGTGTAACTGTATATCTTCATCTGAAATGAATATAAAAATAACTGTGACCAACTCAAACATGAAGAAATATGTTGTATATAATGTATATTGTACCTATATGATATCTGATGGTGTGAGTTCACCTAAACAAAACATGTTATGGACTCACCAGTGTGCAGGATAGACTTGAACGAAAGGTTGCAGCTCTGAATATCAAAGGGAAATTTGTAAACATGCATTTTGCAGGTGCTTAGCACAACCTGGTCATTTCTGAATTCAACCCAGCCAGCTGAGCTAATGCTGAGATAGGGACTCGGAGTAGCTTTGTCCTTCTCTGTCCTGTAAGAAAGCAAATATGGGACAAATGAGATCACTTGTAGTTTACCATTTTACAGACCATGAAAAACAAGTAACATTGTGGTGTGAGATGCAGTTTACAATGTAAAGCTCCAGGAGGCAAATCTAAAGATGTAATAAAAAACCCAACAAACACAAACTAGATCAATAGAACAATACACAATTTTTTTTCTGGTTGCCAGGGTGTCACTGACTGGTACTTAGATCTGGATAAGGAGTTGTGAGTTAATCACTTTAAACTATAGGCTAAATGAATTGCCGAAAGAGGTGTCAGGGTAACATATACCATTTTGAAAAGTTGTTATTTTTGTCAGTTTGCACGTACAGCATGCAAGTAGGCCAAAGAACAGGCTTAAGCATATCTACATAAGACACAAGCTATTAGTTTGGACCAAATAAATATTTCAAATAATAGTTTTTATACAATCTGGTATTGTCCATATTCTAGATTCAGTATGCACCTTAATGAATAAATGGATAGGCTTTTTTGAGTTTGGAGCAGTAGTGTATTATTTTATGTTTTATACAAGTGAATCAATAATGTTTTAGCTTTGTTGACATTTTTAAAAATAAATGAATGTTCTCTCATTACTGCATGTGGATCTGTCAGTGTGAGTGCATGTGCAAATATATTACACTTACATCTCTTCAATTGTTATGTCTGGTATCCACAAATATCCGGTAGGGACAGTTATGTATTTCAGTCCACAGAACTGATATGGGTCCCACCAAATGTACTCATTTTTCCATTTCTACCCATGAAGATGTACCAGATATATAAGAGGAGAAATACAGAAAGAGGGCAAATAGACACGTTTTCAAATAAATAATTTGAATTTCCACATTTCAGTAAAATATTGTGTATTTTAAAAGAAGAGAATACTGACCAAAGAAACCCAAATGTAAGAAATTAAAGTCTGGTCAATTTCCCTCTGTCAGCAAAGAAGTCACAAGTCAAGCTTAATAAAATACAATATACATACAAATATAAGTTATTGCTTATGAAAATACTTTTCTTTTAATTGTACCGCAGTGGTCCCAAATACAATACAACATGTATGCAAAGCTTTCCGGCTGCCCATTTAACTGTTAAATGGCTGCATGGAAAATACACACACGACATTTATTTTTAATAAATGTCATTTGTCAAATTAATACGTTAATTAAAGAAAAAAAAAATCATTAAAAAAAAACTCTAAAGAAGTACAACTTACCATATCTAAGATGGCATAGATTTTCATTTCAAGCACTACTGTCAAAGGGTGAGTGTGGTGTCTAACTGGCCGGCTCATGGTGTACTTATTATTGTCTTTAGTCAAGTTCAGGTGGTTTGCAACAGCCAGGAAAATGCAAAGTTCATCAATTTCTACTTTTTTATCTGAAATGAGATTAGATTTTGTATTAGTGAGGCAATGAGAGGAATGCATAAAAAAAAAAAAAAGGAAACTTGAACACACTCAATTATGCTTTTCAATAAGAACTGCAGTGTCCTGGTGATTATCCAGGCTTTAAAATTGATATATGTTCTCTTCAGATCTGCTGAACATACGTCGTATTAAACATGACAAACACAGTAATCTCTGTGGGTAGATATTGACTGCTTCAGAAACCTTTTATCAATCTATTAAAAGCACTGACTCACAAATGAAAGCCGATATCCTGATTCTTGTGGCCACTAAAAGGCTTGGGTTGCAGGATGTGTCTCATCAGTTCTCTAATTCCATTATTTGAAATATAAAGATCTATACAGACATTCAGAAAGGGTTCATTAATAATCTATTTCTTATTAATGTTAAAATTAATATCAGGAACTCCATACTATACACAACAAAACCCTGGCATAATAATTAAATTGCGTTGAGGCTGAACAAAAGTCTTGTTTCATGGCCTCACCATATTCCCCCCACAGCTACTGTCAGAGCTGCCCCCCGTCCGCCTGCTATTAGTACCATCTTACAGCTGCAGCTTCTTACAGCTGCTTCAGCAATGGAATTGTGAACATTGGACAATCACAGACGATGTCTCTGTTGGATTGGGATCAAAGTGTTGTGAGTCTTGGAGTCTTGTGACCCTCATAATAAGTTTGGAGTCTCCTGCATCCTTCCCCACCTGATCCAACTGAACACCAGGTGGTGACTGTTTGACAGCTCAGCTTGTCTCTCTAACCAAGTCCAAGAAATGTGGTTGCTGGACTGATGACATTATTACTAAATCAATCAGCAACCTGTGAACTTAGGAACACCCTTATGCTCAAACATGTTTAGTCCATAGACTAAGTTGATCTGATAGGTTAGTCCTAATAGGGTAACCTCATATTCATAGATGGACTAACTATGGTTTAGTTAGTCCATAAGGTAAATATGGACTAGTCCAGTGTTTCCTACACTTTTGGAGCCATGGCACATATTTCACATTAGAAAAAAATCACACGGCACCCCACCAAACAAAAATGTTACAAAAAGCATATTGATAATTTTTCCACGTGCACCAGGTATAGTGGAATTGTCTTGGCTTGTCCCCAGTATATCTTTTTTGCTTTCTTCAAACCACTACCCATGCTAGGACCTTCATCTGGGTCGGAATTATCTCCAGGACCCAGGTCAGACTGACTACTTTTTCTTTTCAAATATTTATCTATTGATATTACGCGCTGTCATCTCACTCACAGGATGACTATTATGTAATTTCTACCTTGTCTTTTTCCGTTTTACTGTAAGTTGGCAACCCATTTAATTGGAGCAAGACGTTATACTGCCCTCTAGAGGAAGATAATATAATTGTTCTGCCCGTTACTCATGCCGGTCGCTTAGAGTACCAATCAGGCGAAACCAGATAATCTTCCACAGCAAACCTGATCATTTCTCTTGGCACACCTCTGTACCGCGGCACAGTGGTTGGGAAACATTGGACTAGTCTATGGACCAACTATGGTTAGTCCATAGAGTAAGTTAGTCTTCTTGGTTAGTCCTCTGACTAACTTTGGTTATTCCATAACCCCTGGGGGAAACCCCAACATACTGGCAGCAAACAAACATACCTCTCACCAAGGGCGACTCCACATTGGAAACATAAACTAGACAGCTCCAGATTGCTCCCAGAGCCGAAGTTGTGTACTGAGGTGAGCCTGACTATATCTAGTCACCGTCTCTCAACCTTTTCGTTAGGTCAGGCTCCTTTCTCACAAGAGTGCTGATGTTTCATGTTCCAGGAACTAACAACAAGCAAGTGCCCTGCACTGCCACTGAACACTTATTGCACCTGACCTATATGGTGCCTCCTGCGGGTGATCAGCCTACAAGAGAAAAATATAAATGCACACATCTATAACTTCTGTGAACTCAAAGTTAGTTTTACTTACCTCTGGTCATGGTCTCATTGGGCATCAGTTGAGCATCATCTTGTAGCTCTAAAGTGGAGGTATTTCCACCTGAAAGAAAATAGTACCCCTGTTTTTTTTTAACAACTACTGTGTTGCAGTATATATTATGTCATCTTTTAACACTATTTATTTTAAATTTCCACAGATAATCTTCACAAGAGGTATGGGCTATTAAATGTTAAAAAAAAAATCACCTCAAGATTTACCCTCTTAATGTTCCCGCAGTGTTTTTTGCATGCCTGAGCTGGATCCAGACTGGAATAGCAACATGAGCCTGCCCTCCAGTGGGCATACCAGTTACACGATGAATGGTAGAAATTTGGTGTTATGTGGATCTATTTATATTCAGCAGTGGTGAGCTGACTTTTGTTTATTCATTTATTTATTTAAAAGTTAGTTAATCTGACCTCTGCTCATAGCTTGGTTCTGAAACAACTCAGCCGTAGAAGAGCTAGACTCTATTCCACTCAGCATTTCCTCTCTCCTATTATCTCCTATTTCTATTATAAAGCTTCTGTACTAATCACTGTTTTACCATAAGGCTGTTGCTAAAGCTCACTTGGCACCCAAAACCGTCAGACAAAGACTGAAGTTTAGTTTTACATTGCACCATCGGATGTGCAGCTGGATGTACTGGAGACTCAAGTAAAGAGAACAGTTCAGCTGTCAGCTAACTGGTGGTAAGTAAAAAATGCTGGATAGGCCCGACATGCCTAAATGTGCAAAGGATATACACAAAAGGGCTCACAAAAAAACAAGAAGGTACAAATGGGGGAAAACATGCAAGAATGTAACAAAATACATACTTTGGGCTAGGTTTCAAACAATATGAGACCTGGCAACATCGATAAATCCTTGCTTGGCTTCCCTGAGTCTCACTTCTGGTTTCCAATTACTGCAAAGATTAACTCTAAATGTTCCTCTGTACCAACCCAAGTGTTCTGTCCAGCCTGCACCGTCCCAGCTCATCTCCAGTCACAGATTCTCCTGTTTTCTTTTTGTGATAATAAAGACTGAAATAACATGTTTTGTGATCTCCTTCTCAGTTTCTGGGTTCTTCAACCATGGCCAGGTTGTTTTTAATTTGTTTTAATTTTTTCCACAATGTTTTTTGTGTTTTATAATTGTTTGAGAAAAGTAGGAAGATTATTTGGACAGTAGGTTTTATATATGAGTTTCATATCAAGCAGATTAAGCAGGAGAGCTTCTATTCAAACTAAATAAATGTTTCTATGGAGAAAAAAAGAAAAGAATAAAACTTTCTTGGTAAAGCTGAGTATCTAAATGTTACCACCTCATCATTATGTTGTCCCGATCCTCCTAATAACCAATTAAAATTGTGTTAAAGAATGAAGCTCACAACACAACAGATTTAGTAAATTGAAGCATTTAATTAACGGTTGTCAGCTGGTAGCTACTAGATGCTAACATAAGCCATTGTCTTACACTGAAAAAGATTTTACTGGTCAAAGCAAAAACAGTGTTTCTTAATTGAATTAAATGATAAGCTGCATGCATTGTACAGAAATAGTGAAACTTACCTTTGAGGATGAGGAGAAAGAAGAGAGATACAATCATCATAGCTGTGAGAGATCAATGAGCCCTGTCATGCTCTATGTGCTGTCTGGAGAGGCTTCCTGTTCTGCTAATGTCACTGCCACATACTGGAAAGGGGGGAGGGCAAATGTAATCACCAACTGTGTGCCTACCACATCCATCCTTAGAGAGTAATCACCATCAACAGTCAAAACAGCAGCAACTGCCAACTTTTGCTGTTACAAAGTCAGTGAACAGTACTGCCTGTAGCAAACACTGAAACATTTTTTTTACATTTTAAAGATAAAAAATTTAAAAAAAGTGTAACTGAGACCCAGCAGAGCCGTTGTTGTAGCTTCTTTCATGACAAACCACCCATGTCTTGTGAGCCACAGTGTTTTTTAGCCTCCCTGTACTCCAAACAGGTACAGAGGATGGCTTTAACAATCCTTAAATATGGTCCCCATCCTCTAAGGGGTGAATTTCAGCTTCTTTCCACAGGACGGAGGTTTCTTTTTCCAAGCTGCAGGACAAAGCGTTATAAAAACAGCTTTGTCCCTGTTGCTGTCACTGAATTAAATAAGAACTGCTTTTGTTTTTGATTCAAAACGTTTAAATTACTATATATGTTCTACAGTGAGGTTTATATTTTTCTTTTAGGTATGTGTGTTTTTGAAGGGATGCCAAATGCTATCATTTTTCTGTAAAGCAAATTTACCTTGCCTATGGGTATAAATACAGTTACCTTGAAACACACAAACACAAATTGACTGGTTCTTTAGCACGTTTCTACTCATAGAGCTTAATGCACTTTTTTATACAACTTGCCTCATTCATCCTTTCATATAAGCACTTTTTTAAAAATGCTTTTCATATGTAAGTGATTTCTATCTTGTCCAAGGATGTTTGGCATGCAGACTGGAGCAGACAGGGGTCAAACCACCATCTTTCCAACTAGTAGGTGATCTGCTCTACATCCTGAGCCACAGCAACCCCAACATACTCACAATCACACATAAAAAGAACACAGCAAGATTTTTGTGAAGTTTGTACATCCATTTTCCCCCTCTTAGCTGTGCTGAGTAGTTGATCTACATAACAAATGAGCAAATTATGTTTTTCAACATTTGAAACTGACATTTTTTTTCTGCTAAACTGATTGCACACTTGTTGGAAGCTGTTGGAAACCCTTTAATGAAGACTTCTTGACCTGAATTAGAGGTAAAAAAAAATTTTGTTAATTGTCAGTCATTTAGTCATTAAAAGGAAATAGGAATAGGGGTTAAACTCCTGGTCCTGATTTGAAAGTTAATGGACCGAAATGCAACAACCAGGCTTTCTTTTTTTTTTTTTTTAGCAGCCAGATTAATCTATTTTGGACCAGCTGAAGGGAAGCTGGGAAAAGCTTAACTATATGTTTTTTTTGCAATTGAAGGGACTGGCTTCCTTAGCCTATTGACATTTTTGCCACATTCAAAGTTTAATGAAGTTAAACATCCAATCTTTGATGATAATTAAACATTCACTGAGGTAAGATACCTTTTTTAGTTTGTTAGGTGAAGCATACTAATAAAAAGTTTAAGGAGGTGGCTCAAATGTAAAATATAAATAAAATAAAAAAGAACTAGTCTAGGGTTTGACCCTAGACTAGTCCCATCTGCAAATTCTTCAACTTATATTTGTGATTCCAATATAATCATAGAAGAAGTTATAGAAATGCTGAGCGGAAATGGGAAACAAACTTCCATGATCATTACCTTTACATGGAGTGCACTTTATAATTCAAAGAGTCAGTTGGTTGTGCAACAAACACACAAACACACAAAGATATACATAAGAAAAAAATAAAAAGCTTTTTAATGTTTATTCCAACAGGATACAGATGTAAATGAAAGATATACAACACTCATGAACTGCATTGCTTTATATTGCCATGCATATAATGTGATGTGAACTAAAGTTACAGTGAATAAATGTGAGTTCAAAGTGGACCGAAATATGAGGTCCATCACACAGTACAAATGTTATAAAGTGTAGGAAAAGGGGTCTAAATTAGGGCTGGGTATCGTCACTGATTTCTAGAATCGATTCAATTCCGATTCACAAGGTCCGAATCGAATCAATTCGATCCACGATTTGATTCAATTTGATTCGTTTAGATTTGAGATTGCCTCAGACAGTCAGAAATATTATAATTCAGATCATGCATCGGTACATCTCCATATTTTTACATCTATAATAAGAAAGCTGACACTTTCAAGACTTTATCAAAGGTGTGAGCATCACAGCAGAAGCCTTTGTGTCAAAGTAGATGAGGATAAAACACAGAAAAACATGAAGGCGATTTTCCAGGCCTCGGATTTTATAAAAATATTCTGCCGTAGATCAAAAACCAAAGAAAAACGTTAATCAACATATGAACATTACCTGATGCTGCTGAAGTGAAGCAGCGTCAGGGACACAGCTAAGCATTTTGCAATTTTGCATAAATTTAAAAAGATTAAATTTGTTCAGTAGCCTATTGAACAGGAGAAATTAGGCTTTCTTTTCAGAAGAAAGTAAAAGGAAAAAAACAGCGGCGGACAGCGCTGTAAACAACGGTAGACTAGTGCATAACAAGCAAGCGAATAATGCAGAAAACAGATTTTTAGACGGGAAACTGTTCTTGAAGTACAAAGAGAGAGAGAGAGAGAGAGCGCTGTGCATGAAGTGTGATTTTATCCTGGTGGAAGCAAAACAGCAAAAGTAAGAGGGAGTTCATGACGATGTTTATGTGAAGCCTAGTTTGGGTCTTCTTTTGCTGCTGGTTCGGTCAATATTGTTTGGAGAGAGATAAAACTAACAGCTTTAGAATCTAGTGCTAAACACAGAGCGCAGACCGGTCGAAACATCAGAATCAGCGAGCTGTCGGCTTTCAGCCCCGACCGTGTCCGTGCTGTCGGGTGAGAAAGGCGACATCTCACTGATTCTGATCCACGGTCCGCGCTTTGTTTTACGTCTTTGTGCAGAATCCGTGTACCTGCTCTCATTTACTGTTTTAGCTGTTTGGTGGTTGTTGAAATTTTGTGAGGTTTAACATGAGAATAAAATATATTTATATTAAAAAATCGATTCAGGATTTTAATGAATGATATCACGTTATCCAAGCTAGAATCGATTTTAATCGATAAATCGATAATCAAAACCGACCCCTAGTCTAAATGCATACTTTAGACTTGGACTTAATAAAGGAACAGAAACTTTTAGTTAAGTAAAGTTAATCCTCATGCTAATGATTTAAAGTAAAGTAACTTTCGGCCTACTCATCTTCAGCACTGTTCCACAATAAAATCATAATTGCCAAAAACACAGTCACTGTTGTCAAATAAAAAATGACAAAAACCCTGTTGATATGTTTTACTATATTGGTCCAGTAGCCGGACTTCTTGTTGGTACTGTGCAGAGTCACGGTTTTCCTAGTCTCCCGCAGGTCACCCGAGACTTTTTCCAGTGGAAAGAACATCTTCATCAGGTTGCAGCTACAACCCTGAAAAAATAGTTTTGTTGAAATGTAATCAATAACATTACATATACAGCCATTTATAGTCTAGTTGCTGCTACATTTCACACACTGATTTGTTTTCACATTGATTTAGTGAAAGTGTTTACTTTCAACACCCATGTTAGGGTTTGGGATAATCTCTCTCTCATGCAACATGATGTCTTTCATCAGTTTTTATATTTCACTTGAAAAACACTTAAAAGTCCAATTTAACTCCAACCTTTATAGTCAGTGGTGGCAGACTGTTGATTGATGTAGACACAGTTGGTCTTTCATCCACAGATACATCATGAACAGATGCACAATGACTACATCTCTTCATGTCTGGAATAAAAAAAATAGACGGGAAGAACAATGCAACACAGCTAGAATTACATAGATAGGTGACAGACAACGACTGCTACAATTAAGCACACCTCTAAAACAGCTGTGAAAGTTGGATATGTCCTGTTTCTCCTCACAGCACTCCACCAGGCTTTGGTTTCCATCTGTCTCATTATCCTGGGCTGGCGAGTCTTTCTCAATCAGATGCATCACCAAAATTGTCTCCAGGAGGCTGAGCAGCATCAGAGCAAAAACCCCAATGCAATAGACAGCTAAGGAGGGCATCCAGCATGAAAGTGGACAAATCACTTAATGACTTGATAGCTTGATTAATTCACTGCATGAAGTCAAATATGCTCTTCTTTACCTATAAGTGGAATACTGTCTGAAGAGCTGGGCAGAATCTCATTGAGAAGAAGCTGCATCACTGTGACAGCGAGCAGGACAGTGATCTTGAAGCCGAGCTTCTCACCTCCACTGTCTAATATCAGGAAGGAGGCTAAGTCCAGAACCAAGAAGAAGAAGACTGGCAGCAAGAAATTGGCAATGTAGAGGACAGACCTCCTCTTCATGGTAATCTGTCAATTTGCATGTGAGGTGGTTAATCATCCTACTCCTACTCTATATTGGACATGTATTATGGTCACAAAAAGGAAAGTAATGAAAAAGCAGCGAAATTGATTAATGCTTTTTTCCCCATTTCTGTGCAGCTGCTCCCAGAAATACTCACAGTGTAAACAATCATAAGTTGGTTGAAGTCAAATTCATTGACAGTTTTGGTGGTAACTGACATGTTGATAAACAGCCACTCGTATTGTGTCTGCATCACATTTCGAGACCATTCTGTGACCGTATTATTGGTTTCGTTGAATTGTAACTTTATTTCTTCATCTGAAGTGAAACATAAAAATAAAAGATCAGCAAGAAAGAAATATATATTTTTGTATCTGATGGTTTGGGTTTATAACTTCATGAACGGCACGCATATATGCTATGGGCTCACCAGAGTGCATGATAGACTTAAAGGAGAGGTTACACCTCTGAACATCAAAAGGGAATTTGTACACGTGCAGCTTGCAGGTGCTTACGATCACCTGGTCATTTCTGTATTCAACCAAACCACCGCTTTCAATGGAGAGATAAGGACTCGGAGAGGCTTTGTCTCTCTCTGTCCTGTAAGACAGAAAATTACAATCAGTTATAGCCACTCAAAAAAGCAGCATCAGTTATGACAAATAGGTAGACAGAATCCTACTCAAATCTTACTCTCCAGCTGAGGAGGATTAATGCATTAAGCCACCATGTCTTAATTACTTATGTTAGAATCCAGATAAAACCTGCAACATCAAGTGGCGACTTACACAAGAGTTTGTGTTAAATTACTTAATAATTTCAGCTAGAAATGATGGACTAGAAATTCTGACAAAGTTTGGTAACCAATGATCTCTTCCCTCCCAATTGTCCTCAGACACGCCTTTATCCACACCTCATCAAGCTCAGACCACCAGGATCAATACGAATGACCCACACAAACATGCCTGCGTGGGACAAAAATGAACCCTAGGGCTGTTCCACACAGAGTCCAACTGGTAATACCCACACATGGACCACAGAAGTTTTGCCCTTTGTTGCCCTCAAGAGCAAATCATACCTTTTCATCTCTGCTCTGGAGAATACAGCATCTGTTACTATGGAGAATGTACCCCATTAAGAACTGACCCATTTTCGTAGTATAAGAAAAACTAAGGATTTAATCTGTAGTTACTGGATAAGCCATGAGTACCATTCAGAGAAAGTTGGGAAATAGCTTTAAGATGGTGAAAGATGTACCCATAGGCCTCTTCCTTGATTCAGACATGGTCTTTCTTTTTTCATGTAAAGGAGCTACTCTAACTTGCATTCCTCTCTGTGCAGGATGTGTAACTCTTCATCATTGAAAAAGTAGCCACTGGTCTGTAGGAAAAGGCAGATCTAACACAATGTCTTTTGGATGTGTTGTTTTAGGTGTGTAAAAAGAAATAGAGCAGTGGGCAAGCAATCTGTCCATAGGTTTGTTTGTTGTTTTTTTTTGGGGGGGGGGGTTGCAAAGGATTTAGCACTAAAACTAAAACTAAAACACTAAAACTTTAGCAACACAAGGATGAACAAGTGCAGGAATATCACTGCGAGATTATCTAAATGACAGAGGGATATCCAAATAACTGAATATTCAGGTGCATCCATATAGATATGTGCTGGACAAAATGGATCTTGGAAAAGGAAGGTTATCATTTCATGTTTCAAAGCCACCTCATGTACCTCATGAATCCTGCTTGGTTTGAGCTGATTGCGCCATGACAAAACAATTATCCAGGACAGCATTTAGTTGCTATTCTTTTTTAATGGGATGGTCAACATAGATATAGTCTTTATTAATGTCTTGGAGGGCTCAACATGACCACATGGACTTGAAGGGCTTGCTGCTCAATTTGCAACATATTTAATGAATTATACAATATCTTCAAGGATAAAAAAAATTAATGATGTTAAGATTTTGAAGAGCAGCATATACGTTTCTAATAATGAATTATAAATGTTCAGCTTTGGGTTTGTTTTTTTTTAGCTGTAGCTTAATGCCTTATTGCTAGTGACTGTATGGTCTGTGTGAGTTTATGTGCATATATGTTAAACTTACATCTCTGAAATAGTTATATCTGGCATCCACAAATATTCAGTAGGAATTGTTATTTGTTTAATTCCACAGAATTGATCTGGATCCCACTTAGTGTACTCGTTTTTCCATGACTAGTCAGAGGGATACAAATAAGAGGAAAGAGATACAAACAAGGAGAAAAAGACAAAAGATGAAAACACGTAATTTCAAGCAATTTCAATTTCAACAATACTGTGAAAATTGATGTATTTGAAAGAGAAAACTCACCAAATAAACCCAAATGTAAGAAATTAAGGTCTGGTCAATTTCTCTCTGTGAACAAAGAAATCAAGCAGTGTTCAAGCTCAAATGGTTGAGCCTGACTTGTGCCACAGTAATCCTAGAAAGACCTGGGTAAGATCAACAGTATGCAGCCTCCAATAGACAAGAAAAACCCAACATCTGGGAAGTCTTAAATGGTCTTAGACAACTAACAGAAGCATAGAAGGCCACAAAAAGACAGACATTGATGTATTCATAGATGAAGCTTATGGATCTCCATAATTAAGAGAATACCAAACTGAGAGAATACATGACATGGAAAACTGAAATTATGCATATGAAGCAGACAAATATGCACCAATTGAGCAGACTTTTGACATTATTTTATTATCGAAAGAAACAAACTATTTGGTAACAAAAATGTCCATTATCATTTATTCAAACTAAAACACACAAACATACACAAGTAGCTTGAACAACTTACCATATCCAGAATAGCGTAGAGTTTCATGTCAAGCACAACATCTGTATGATGACTGTTGTTTATAATGGGCCGGCTCACAGTGTACTTAATACTGTCTTTACTTAGATCCAGGTGCTGTACAATAGCCTGAAAATTGCAGAGTTTCTCCACTTCCACTTCATTATCTAAAAGGACACATAAAAAGACATTCTTGACATTGATGTTATGATATGAAAACAATAAAGCAGCTTCTGTGCTTTCATTTCAGATTTTCAATTTATTGCAGGTCTGGATAACTGTGTCAAGAAAACAAAAAACAAACAAACAACAAAAACAGACGACATCACTTGTTGGCATGTACAGTACTGTGGAAACGCCTTCAGTCATCTTTATTTTCTTTATATTTTGCTATTAAAAGTGAAGAGATTAATTGAAAGGTTAGCAAGCATACATGTAATTACTGTATATGAAGCAAAAACTTCATTTATACAATTCCAGCTTGAAATTCAACACTTCGTATAAAAAACAATATTATCCAACATAGTCTGAGCTCTCTTAGGCAAACTTTCTTGTAATTTCTTAAAGTAGTCTTCAGTAGTAGTTTTCTAATCTTCACTAAGGACATTCAAAGCTCTTCTTTGGATGTTAGTGGCCTTTTGTTCTATTATCTGTCATAATGATTTCACATTATTTAATTAATTTCGAGGTCTATCTTTGACTGTTAGTTTTCCATTCTGTGCTTTTGTATCCATTTTATTCTTTTACTGCATTAGCAGTGTGGTTGCCAAGCTAAAAAAAATAAATAAATAAAGATGCTGATCAGCTGCTCCTGTATACCTGATCAAAATCTGACAGTACTTTTCTGCATTCATACTTCAAACAGTTTTGACTGGCTCCCGAACCCCACTGGCTTGAGTGAAGCCCCACATCATAACAAAACCTCCATCATGTTTCACAGTTGGCTGTGGTACCTCTCTGCTGAGCTCCTCTATACATATAGACAAAGGTTTCAATCCAAAAGTACAAATTTTGGATTCTTCAGTCTACAAAACTTGTTGCGACTGATTATCAGTTCTTGTGTAATTTGACATACCTCAGCCTTTTCACCCTGAGCCTCTTGACAGCCTCCATTCCACTGAGACCATTTCTGTTGAGGCTTTGGTGAATGGCAGGTGGGGCTGAAGGGCCAGATCCATCTCTTATCCCTGTATCAGATCTTTGTTGGATTGTTTTTTGTTTCTTAAAGCCATGAACTTGAGATACTGTTTGTGTGCTCATGTTCGGATGAGGTTTTTGACTAATAGCTCTTTGAGAATTGCTTTGTTGGTGCAAAAATACTATTTTATGTCAGTCAAACTGTGTTATCCTCTGTCATAGGCTTAAGAAAATGGTTAGGTGGAAGTGCTGGAATGAAAACGACTCCCAAGGAGAGAAAAACTGAGAGACTGGAAATAAGAGGTGGCAAAAGACTTTAAGAGAGAGAGAGAGAGAGAGAGAGCGAGAGAGAGAGAGACGCTATGTACCTCTTATAGTGGTCTCACTGGTCATCTGTTGATCTTCCTGTAGCTCTGAACTGGATGCATTTTCAGCTGACAATGAGTGTACTAATTTTTAAAAATAAAAAATGTGTTAATATGACTTGCTTTACTTTAATATGTGGTTAGAATTAATTTGAGGTTTTATTTAAAAATGCAGTGTCATGAATAACTGTGTGGCAGGCAGGATGCTGAACCAAACACAAAACTCTGGAAACAGTATGAACTCAATTCAATTGCTGAACAATGACAAACAAAGGAAGTCCAAAAACACACACAGAGCGAGATATGAAAATTAAAAACTAGGAATAATGGAACCAAGAAACACAGAGCAGGGGAGCACACAGCAAAGTGAGATGACACGGAAAAGGGCAAGAGGAGAGAATATTTACACAAGGTAAAACAGGTGGGAAACAAATCGGTGAAAATGAGACAAAGGAAATGAAATGAAATGAAAAGCACAAGAAACCAAGACACCAAAATCTGTTTGATTTTGGTGTCTTGGTGTCCAAAAACAACCACAGAGTTAAGACTGGAGGAACAGAATGGGGTCATGAAAGAGAACTAACAAATATAAGGAAACATTATGAGCAAAGAAGTAAAGGCAAAAATATCAGAGACATAAAAGCACAAGAATAAAATCATAAACAACAACTTTGATAAAATCCTTTCACGAAGCCCAAAGCAAACCTTGAACCCAACAACTGAAAAACTCGGGTTTAAGACTCAGGGATTATGACACTAATGGATGTTAGATATCACAGGAAAATATATCGTACGGTTACAGTGTAACCTTGGTTCTCTTAGTGGGAGACTATCTCTCCACACCGTTACATATTCCATATGTACGGAGTACGAGCCCCCTTGGTCGTGGTGTGTGGATATTTCTTTAAGACACTCCAGCACGCCCGGCTACGCCCCACAGCTTACGTATAAAACAGCTGTGTGGACGTGACACCGGTGATGATCAGAACGCATCTCCGAGCGGCCTCACGGTGGAGAGATAGTCTCTCACTAAGAGAACCAAGGTTACACCGTAGCCATACGTTCTCTAGCATATCGAGACTATCTCTCCACACCGTTACATATTCCATATGTACGGGGTAACTCTGTAAGACACCCCGCGAGGAGACAGTGCACCACCGAGAGTGAAGGTGCCGGGAGTCAGTGACAACGCACCAAGAGAGACACCACCCTGGTCAGGGCTTCGCAATGCGAAGGCCGAGCCAGGGGGTGGAGGCAGCAGTCTGCAGACGCTAGACTGCTCTGAACCGGTCATGCAGGACACAGGACCGCAAGTGATTGGCCGCTCAAGGTCAGCCCGGGAACCGCGAGGCAGACCGGCAGGGAACGCAGCACACCGAGCTACCAAGTAGCATCCCGCTGGTCGCATAGGCCTACGACATGAGGGCAATGCCAGACAGAGAGTCGGCGCTACAGGCTGGAGAACTCTCACTCGCCACAGCGAGGTCCGACTGGCGTGTACGCCGGCGAAGCGGGCAACACGCCAGGGGAACACAGCCAGCAACCGCAGGTGAAGCTTTGGATGTGACCCGTCCATCCTCAAAGCCGAAGCCACCCCGAGCTGTTCACAGACAGGGAGGGGGGGGCTGGCAGCCTAGCCGGCATAAGTGGAGGGCTGAGCAAGGCGATGACCCGAAGGTCCACCCCCAGCACCGTCACCACGTGCTTGTCTGTAGACAGAGGAGCCTCAAGAGTGAACTCGCAATGAGACACTCGAGATCATACACAAAGTCCCAGCTACTGGGCGTCCCCGTGCTGGCCGTGTAAGTCCGTGACACACAGGCAAAGCACAGACAGGGAGCCAGCATCGCAGGCTGGGGGACACTCACTCGCTTGCTGAGGCATCAGACACAGCGAGGATCGACCGGCGGGCAAGCCGGCAAATGCGGCAACATGCCAGGAGAACACAGCCTGCAGTCGCAGCAGCCTATATGCCAGACAGAGACTGGCCAAGGAGGCTGGAGAACACACATTTGCTGGCTGACGTATCAGACATAGCGAGGCCCGACTATTGCTGCATTCGCTGGCTTACACGCCAGGGGAACACAGCAAGCAGCTGTAGTGCAGCCGCTGGAGAGGAGCTCCAAGCCAGGGACGCGACCCACAGGTCGCCCCAGGGCCAAGCGGCACAACACACTCGCTGGCTGACTTATCAGACACAGCGAGGCCTGGCTAACACGCAATGGGTGAACCGCCTGCAGGGAGCCAGGCGCTGTGGGCTGGAGAACACTCACTCGCTGAGCATCAGACACAGCGAGGTCCAGCTGGCGCGTAAACCGGCGAAGCGCGGGCAATACGCCAGGGGAACACAGCCTGCAGCAGCAGCAGTAGCAGCAGCAGCAGAGGCTGAAGCTGCAGTCAGAGCCGAGAAGCCGCCCCACTCGAGCAATGACAGGAGCCCTGCTGGCCGTGTGAACCGCGCACTGCGGGCAACACACTAGGCTGTAGAATGCCACTCGCCGCAGCGAGGTGCGACTGGCGTGGAAGCCGGCGAACGTGGGCAAACACCAGGGCAACACAGCCTACCAAGCCACTCGAGCACAGCAGCTGGCTATCGCTGTGACAGAAGCCTGCGATATGCGGATGATGCCCCAGAAGGGAAGGCGGAGCCACCACCTAGAGAAGTCAAGCCACAACAGAGACTTGCCTGGCACTAGGCAGTGACACAGTGCCAGGGAGAAAGAGCCTGTCGAAGCATCTCGGCCACTCAGTGGATTAGCCCAGGGAGGACGAGGCCCAGGGCCTGTCCCAGGAGTAGAGCAGCTGACCTGCACCAACCACGATAGGGGAGGTGCTGGTGGCTCAGGCCACTAAGGGCCCAAGTGAGGAGCAACCCAAGGTTCATCACCAGTGCATAGCAGCCACTCTGCAGAGTCTATAGACAGGGGGCCAGCAGAGGGGGCCTGATGAGACACTAACGGACAGACGGGAGGTGTCAACTCACTGAGCGGGCACCTGCTGGCCATGTGACCCACGATACAGGGGAAACCCACTAGATGGAGAGCCAGCGCTGCGTGCTGGAGAACACCCACTCAGTGACTGACATATCAGACACAGCAAGGTCCGACTGGCGTGTGAGTCGGCGAACCGTGGGCTATACGCCAGAGGAACACAGCCCGCAGCAGCAGTACAGCTGCAAGACGCAGGGCCAAGGCAGGGATGCAACCTGTAGGGTCCATTCAACCACGGAGCCGCCCAGCCGTCCACAGACGGGGGGGCTGGCAGTCCAGCCCGCTGATGGCTAAGCGGGGACTTAACCCAAAGGTCTGCCCCAGGGCTAAGCGGTCGCAAGCGCTGTCTGCAGACAGGGGAGCAGCAGGTGTGAACTTCGAAATGAGACAGTGCGGCAGGCTGGAGAACACTCACTCGCCGGCTGAAAAATCAGACACAGCCAGGCACAGCCACACTGCTCGTGCCTACCGTAAAAAGGCAAAATGCCATTCACAGACATGTTTGGGACGGTGGGCTGCCATACTTCTTCTACCAAGCAAGGGGGCGGGGCCACACGCTAACCAGGAAGGTAGCCGGTGTCGTGCCAAACTAGATATCACCAACAGAATTTGTTTCCCCTGCGTCGGGAGCACACGCTGGACTGTCCAAATCACGGACAAACAGTATCCCACATTGTTGATTTTTAGTTTACAAACACTTCTTATAATGACTAACTACTCCTGACATTTTTGAGATGTTAGCTCTTTATACAACGAAGTTATAGTGGGATACAAATAATATCAGGCTGATCCTGACACAATTTGTTCCCCCTATGTAAATCACGGACAAACAGTATCCCACATTGCTGATTTTTAGTTCACAAACACTTTTTATTATGAAGCATTACTCCTGAAACTTTGGAGGATTTAGCTCTTTATATAGTAAAGTTACAGGAGAATAAAAATAGTTATCAGCCAAAATGTTAATGGTTTGTTAAAATAATCCCATCTGATACCCCGTGAGCAATAAATATATAATTTTCTGTTGTAACCCCCAAACTGAATGGTAATGTAATGATACTAATTTTTCACTTTTTCACAAAATGAATGGTCAAAATGAATGAAGCGTTGGCCGGCACTTAAGCCTGTTTTTTTTTCGAGGCGATATGCCAGGGAAGGGGGACCAACCAAGGGAAAGCAAGGGCTAGCTAGGGGGTACCAAGCTAAGGGATACCAGGGGAATAGCGGGGAACACCAGGGCACACAGGGGGAATCTACCAGGGGAGAGGCAGCGCCCACGGAGGATGCCGAAGCACGCTCCTGACGGACGCACATTCATACCCCACTCTCAAGGCTCTCTCTCTCACTCACTCTCTCTCTCTCTCTCTCACACACACACACACACACACACACACACACACACACACACACACACACACACACACACACTCTCTCTCTCTCTCTCTCTCTCTCACTTACACACACAAACACACACACACTGGTGTCACGTCCGCACAGCTGTTTTATACATAAGCTATGGGGCGTAGCCGGGCGTGCTGGAGTGTCTTAAAGAAATATCCACACGCCACGACCAAGAGGGCTCCTACCCCGTACATATGGAATATGTAAAGGTGTGGAGAGATAGTCTCGATATGCTAGAGAACAAATGTTTAAATTAAGTCATTTTACAGTTGACACTGACAATTATCAGTTCAGTTTGATTGCAACACATCTGAAAAAAGCTGGATGGGGAAAAAACGGCTGAAAAAGTAAAATAACAAAAAAGAACTAGCTGGAGAAACATTTTGCAAACCATTAGGTTAATAGCAGGAAGCCAGTGAGCATGATTAGATGTAAAAAGACCGTCTGAGCAAAGCAGATTTTCTCAGAAGTAAAGCTGGGCAGAAAATCAATAATCTACGAAAAAACTGTATTTTAAATAGTAGAACAACTTCAGAATAATATTCCTCAATATAAAATTGTGAAGACTTTGAATGTCTCATCATCTACAGGACATAATATCATCAAAAGATTCTAAGAATCTTAAACCTCTGGGAATTTAAGACTTATCTATAGCAACACATTTGTAGCTAAAGAGTCCAGGTTCCAAAATGCCTGCCTGCAGTCCATCTGAAAACATTTTGTACATCTTCATATTGAATATACTTTATTAAATATACTTAATATATACTTATAATATATACTTAATATACTTAATATACTTAAGTTTAAATCCATCTGAGTTACTAGATACCAGATGTGTTATCTTTCTTTCTCTCTTTCTTTTTATTTTATATCTCTGATCTATTAATTACAAAAAAGTGGAATTTAATTTAGTAAACAAGATATATTTACTGGGAAATTATAGAGGAACCTGTTCTTGCACTGAAATGCAATCTATTACAAGTAAAGAAGCGTTACTGATTGAAATAAAATAAAATATAAAAATATATTTATACTCATAAAAAATAAAGTAAATTAAATGGTATAAATTGTCATCTCCATTTAATTAGAATAATCTCAGCTTACCCACAAGTAACAGCAGGAAGAAGAAACTTGCAATCATTGTAGCCTTGAGAGACCAGAGAGCTTTTTCACCCTCTCTGTGGTGTCTAGAGAGTTTTCTATTTTCCTCTATTGATGTCATAGCCCTGCCCAACAGAGGGTGGGGCAAATTGTATCTATCCTAACAGAGTGGTAACAAAAGCTTAAACACTAATTTGTTTAAGCTTTTGTTTTTAAAAAAAGCCATGGAATTAATATTTTTCCTGCATTCAACCAAACTCTTAATATTCTATTTTCCAGCTCAAACTTTTACGTTCCTGTCATTAATCTCGTTGATTATTGTATTTTCTTTCTATTTTGAATAAAAGTTAACTTTTTTTTAAACAGTATCAATATTTAATCATTAAAAGTAATTGAATCAGACTGATTACATACCAATCTAAACAATAGAAGAGCTTTAACTCTGGCTTTTAATTAAAAACATTAATAGAAAACAATTGAAAATGTGCTGGTATTATGGATGATTATGAATTAAGAAAACAAAACATTTTTTCTAAATTTATTGTCTATTTCCTTCTGCATGTGTCTTTAAATAGATGTTTCTACAGATAAAATTTCACTAATGTTCATTGTACTGGTCTTGTTTGTGGAATTGGTGTGCTTTATAAGAATCTACAGATGATTTTAGAGCATTTTAGAGCATCCAGGTAATAAAGGCATGTGAATCCACAATTCATGTCCAGGTTGTGTAAATGTTGTAAAACTGTATCAGACTTGCAAACAACAGATCCTATGTCACCGGAATATACAAAACTGAATTATATCTAGACAGCCACACATTTCTTTATCATCTTTCAGATGTTCAGATATTTATCAATCAAAGCAGCAAAATATGAATGTGAGGAGAAGAAAACATATTTCAGTGCTCGATCAGGAGACGCAGTTCGGTCCCATTTGGCAAAAAGAGAAAGTTGATAACTGTGATCTTATTGTTGCTTTATCAGTAATCAGTGATCAGACACTGAAAATATTCAAGTTCATTACGTACTGCTGTTCCAATGTCAGCATTCATTTTTATCCATTAAGATATCAGTGCTTTAAAAAAAATCAAGCATGAAAATTGTGTTTTCCTTGCACTAGGAAAAAGCAAAACAAATACATTTATGTTAAAAGAAAGAATTATTATGTGACAGTGTAGTCTGACCCTAATAGGAACAGTACACATTCGTACATTCAGAGTTGTGAGTAGTGCAACCATGCTGAATGGATGTTAAGGTATGCAATTAGGTTTTGCATCTACAGTGAAGTAGGTAGAACACGGACAATGACATTTCCAGGAATACTTACAGTGTAAACAACTATAGACTGACTGAAGCCAAAATGGTTGACACTGTTATTAGTGACTGACATGTTAATGAGGAGATACTCTCACTATCATATTCCTACATGTAAACAGGAATGTAAAAATAACTGAGCAGATCAGGAAGGAATATATATATTTTGTGGTATATGGTTGTATGTGTTCTTGACACCTTGAACACTCATTGGTTTTATAAGCAAAAGAAACACACAAAATATTTGGCAAAGGAAATATCAATATGAAAACCATCAAAAAATCAATCAATGGTTTCATTTCAGTGATTACTTCTGCAATATAATGAGTGTGGTTCATAATAGGTGTCTTCTGACTGTCTTTGCTCCATTTCCATTTCTTCAGAAATCATATCACGCATGCTGTGTCGGAGATTAAATTCATGACATTAAAACAATGAAGCAATTTCCATGCTTTCATTTTTTTCTCATTAAAAACACTGGAACGCTGGTTGTCATCAGGGATCCAAATGACATAGTCACATGTATTTACACTGATTTGTGTTCATACAGTTATGTGTAGCCTATTTGCACAGTAAAGTGCTATGTATTGAGACATAATGAAAAAAAAGTCACCTGATAATTAAAAAAAAACCCACATGAGTGTGTGGTTGTTTTGCCCTTTCCTTTTTGTATTGCTCCACCCCTAGGTCACAAGACTCCTCCCAGTGGGTGTGTCTTAAGTTAAAAGTTAAAGCACTCTCACTAGGAGGGTGGACATTGGTAGGAGCTGATTATTGTCACTATTTCTGGACCACCATAAAACTGGAAGTTGAACCCTTACCCTGTCATCCTTGATTTTTATTCAGTGGGAAGACTGGAGAGCACTGCAGCGACAAATGGTAGGTGGTGTGTGTGTGTGTGTGTGTGTGTGTGTGTGTGTGTGTGTGAGAGAGAGAGAGAGAGAGAGAGAGAGAGAGAGAGAGAGAGATAGAGACCATGTGAGAGATATGTGGGTGTATAGATTTCTTTTACAGACAACACCACAGTTCTCCCTCTGGATACTTGTAATAAAGAAACCTCTTCCTCTTCCACCTCTATGTGATTTAAAGGATGCACTTGACTCAGCTGAAGTGCTTTGTAGGAGTAGGAGTGTAGGATGGATGTGGTTATACTATATCTGAGGATTACGGACTCAGTGGTGTTGCAGAGACTGTTCTTCATGAACTGAAGCATTACATAAGCCATGTGTGAGGTGTAAAATGCCCTTGTAGATGATAGTGACGCAGCTTCATATGATTGGAAAGTATTGGAGGGGAATGCATGATATTTAATCAGGTCATACTACAAATTGATGTCAGATTGGATATCTGTCCAGGGTATAGCCAGCCTCCAGCCCAATGCCCCCCAAGTGTCCCCACCCCCAGATTTAAACCTTAGCCAACTTTTAACAATTTAAATAGTTGCCTTGAAGTGGGGTTAGTTATAGACATCAAAAGTTTGGACTAGTCTGTAAATATGTTAATTTTATAGATGAAGCTAGCCACTTTAACATGACAGTCTCATCGGTAATTTTAAATTTGCTGGAAAGATGGGTTAGTTGTGCAAGAAACATACAGAGAAAGGAGAAGTTTATTTATTTATTTTTTACATTTTTAGAACCAGATAACAGGACTGATTATTTCATGCTAATACACAAAGTATCTAGGAAGCAAATAGATTTACAGGAAACATGAGCTACAATGCTTGATGTTGCCAGAAATAAGCAAGCGTGGCTATTGTAGCGCAGGAGGTAGAGCATCTACTAGTTGGAAGATTGGTGGCTCGATCCAGGGCTGCTCCATGCTAAATATCCTAACCCCAAGTTGCCTTCTCTTTTGCCTAAATAAGGCAAGTTGTATAAAGCACTTTGATTGCTCAGGTATAGTAGGAAAGTACTATTTATGATCCAGTCCATTTACCATATTTGACACAAGTCATAAAAGATCTACACTTCCAATACACTGTACTTTAAATATATTCATTAGTTAGAATTGGCAGAACATTAGCATTTTGTTTATTACTTGTCAAACATGTACATAGATCAGTAATTGGTGTCAAAATTAATGAAATGAAATATTCCATTATAGGCAGACATTGCTCAAGTTCCTGTCTGAACGAATACAAAGTTTAACTGAGCTTAAAGAAAATCTTTAAAAGAAGTGGAGAAGCTAATTCACCATTCCACTGCATACCAGACAACACAAACAACGTGTTAGACTGTCTTAACTTCACCCATTGTGTAAATATGTTATAAACCTTATTTAAAGGGAGCTAAAAAAAAAAAAAAACAGACTTTAAAGGCAAGCCAGCAGGATTAAAGGTAAATAACACAACATTAATACCTAAGACAGAGATAGAGTAGATAATAAGATGGGAGGGAATACTAGAGAGGCTAGACTAAACTAAAGAAAAGAATCAAATATAAAGAACAACTCTAACACCAACCAAAAACAGAATACAAACTAAAAATAATGACTAAGAAGCTTAAGGACCTGATATTACATTGCAGCTAACATGCAGTATCTGCTAGCTGTTAGTTACATTACAGCTAACCACTGGATTTTCCCTTTTCAGTGCAACTAGTCAAATAACAAGGAGCCAAATACTGCTAGAGACAAAGACAGTCAAAGTGGACAGTATATCCTTGGTTTCTTGCAGCCTGAAACTGATCCCCTTAAACTGATTTTTAGGTTTAGTGTCCTTATTTTCCTCCAAGTTATCAATTCTGTCACTAGTTAGCTAAGATAAACTAATGTAAGTGTATTTGCTGCAACCAACCAACCGACCGACCTGGTGACATAACATCCCGTGCTGACAGAAGATGGTGCTAAACATCCTTTTAAAACTTTAAGCAGTTATTTCTTAAGTCCAGCTTCACAGACACTGTTACATCCCTTTCAGTTTTTGAGAGTAGGGCTCCATCCGTAAATATCCTCTTTAAACACTTCTGACTGGTTTTAAAGTAAATTACTGTGAACCATCATCAACCTGCACCTTAATAGAACGGGTTTTATTTGGACCAATGGGAAAGAACAGCAGGGGTGAACACATTAAAAATAAGTTCATGTTGATCTTAATCACTTCATTTTTTTTGTTTGCTTTTTACTTCAGCCCTAGTAGTTTTCACTGTTCCACAATGAAAACATAGTTCCCAAAAACACAGTGAGTGTTGTGATATAAAAAATTAAGAACATCTTATTGATTCTTTTAGCTATTCTAGTCCAGTAGCCAGACTTCACGTCTTTCCTTTTACTGCCAAGCAGATTCATTGTTTTCCCGTTCTCTTCCAGTTCATTTAAGACTTGTTTGAGATTAAGGGATGCCTCCATCAATTTGCTGCTGCTATCCTGTAAAAGTATAGATTTATTTTTTTAAGAAGGAAATGAACAAGCTTGCAAATTATATACAGAAATAAATTAAGTATTAATTTACACATAACCATATCTCTAAGGAAATATATAACTTTATTTGTGGGCAGCTACAGTTTAGATTGGATGGGTTGTTACCAACATCTGCGAAGAATTTCATATCAATAATACCTTTAAAAAAAGATTTACTTAGAAAATTGGTGATGTGTTTAATATTTTACCTGCAGTACATGTATGGTGAAATGACTGCTGGTACTTTTTAAAAACTGGTTTGTTGCCATTGTGACTGGAATAATAGTTTAACTGATATGCAAACACACATTTTAACTTTCATGCAACATGACAACTTTTTATATGGTTTTTTTTCTTCCTAAAAACGTGTTAATTCTCACCTCTTTGGTCACAGATTCTGTTTCATCAGGCGATGCATCATATACAGGTGCACAGTGACAACATTTCTTCATCCCTGGAATGACATATTAAACACAAAAAGCAACATAATTGAAACCATAACCAGAAATGTAAACTTGCATACATGATATCTTTTAGATCCAAAAGTAGAATAACTGTTATGATTAAGCTCACCTGTAAAAACAGCATTTTAAGTTTTAAGTGCTACTCACTTAGGCTTTGGTCACCATCTGTCTTGTTGTTTTGTGTAGCAGAGTCTTTATCAAGCAGATGCATCACTAAAATGCTTTCCAAGAGGCTGAGCAGCATCAGAGTAAAAACCCCAACGCAGTAGAGAGCTGAGGAGAGTAGGTTGTGTTAATGTGATTAACTAATGTCTTCCATCAAATAAACTCGTCTTCTTTACCTATAAGTGGAACCTTGTTTGAAGAGCTCGGCAGAATGTCATTGAGTATAAGCTGCATCACGGTGACAGCAAGCAGGACAGTCACCTTGAAACTGAGCTTCTCACCCCCACTATCTGAGATCAGGAAGGAGACCAAGTCCAGAATTAAGAAAAAGAGGATCGGCAGAATGAAATTGGCAATGTAGAGGACAGATCTCCTCTTCATGGTAATCTGTGAAATCATGTGTCAAGTGGTTAATCATCCTTCTACTTTGCATTAACTATTAAGGCAGGCACAAAAAGTAAATAAGGAAAAACAAGTGTGCACAGAGAAAAGATGCAAATGCAGAGAACGCTGAGTGAGAAAAATCACCTTCATGCTTATGACACTGACTTTTGTTCTGTCCTCATCACAACTTCAAATTACACTGAGAATGTTTCAGAAAGCCAGAGAAAGTATAGTATAGTATACATGGGTATAGCACCTTTATTTTGAAAATCACCAAATTCTCAATGCCCTATGACTGGCTTCCTGCCCTTCTTCAGCTTCCATAAAAAATAGACCGGATTGTAATTTAAGCCACATGAAGCGAGACTTGCTTAATGCGACACTGCTGAAATGCATTGCGGAGCATCTAGAGGAATTGCAAATATCTTGAATGGATGTAACCAACTCCTGCAGCCACGTTGGCACCAGAACACTTTATTTCCTTCTCTTACAGACTTTCCTTGGCTGCCAGCACCCATTTGGTGCCCCTTGGTATCTCTTGCCTATGCCCCAATGTGCCCCTCTGTAAATAAACCCAACTCTTAGTCTATTTCACCAGTAACCATGATAGAACAACCCGGCCAATCTCCAGGCCCAGCAGACTTGGAAACAGTCCATATACCCGTCATGGGGCCATGTTAGGTGAGTATGACCAAGTTCTCGGTGCTTTGGTCCAGCAACTAAAGCCAACTTCACAGCAGATTAGTCAAATGGATTGTACCCTGCAGGCCATTCACTCTAAGTTTACTCCCACTTTTTGTTACAATGCTCCTTGTTGGTTGAACTCCCTGCTTGAGCTTTACCAAATGATTTCCCATATGGTTGGTCTTGTTGTGGGACCAGTTGTTAGATTAGCCTTGGGCATATTTAACAACTAACCCAACATCTTGAGTTTATTTTGAAAGCTTAACCAGGCTAAACCAGGCTATCGCCCAAAAGCGATCATCTGTCAAAACGTGATTGCCTGTATTTAATGACTTGTTGGCCTATAATATGTGAAACAAATATCAAATGTATCTCTGATGAATTATATTGATTCTTGAGCTACAAACAACATTCCTGTACTAATGTTTTGGCAGACAATCACGTTTTGGCACAATACCTTGTTTGATCACATCCTCTGTGAGGATGAGATTATTTGCCAGCTGTTTGCTCTCCATCTGGGAGAGGTTCAATAACATTAAAATATTTTTGGATTAAAAAAAATCTTATAATAATCATTTTATTTGATACTGATCTAGTTGGTTTTGTAGAATTGCTGCAGTATACTATTAGAACGCAATGACTTTTCTGACAATATACTTCTTCCCATAATCATTAAAGTAATAATCAGCAATAAATAAACATTTGGTACATTCAGTATCCAGTGCCATTTTTTTTATCAACAGGGCAAAAATTACTTTGTTGGAGCTTAAGAACGCGGCAACCGAAGTAGGTGTCAGTAATCATAAATGTGGTGAAGAAACCTAGGAATTGAAAGCTGCCGGGGGGAAAAAGCTACACAATGGATTACCTTTGTTTTCATGACAAATTAATTAAACTAGAAATATGGTTTGGCTTGATGCTGTGTGGCTAAAGTGGATAAATGTTTTCAAAATACTTACAGTGTAAACAAGCATAGATTGAAATGAGTCCAAATCACTGGTTTGGTTGTTGACTGTAATGTTGAGGAACTCCCATTCATCCTGTGTTTCTATCAAGTCTTTGGACCACCTTGTTATCACTTTATCATTTTCCAGTGTTTTCAAATTTATTTCTCGAGCTGAAGTGGGAAAATGCAGTAATCACATCAGTAAGGAAGAAAAATATGCCGTGGTATCTGATGATGTCTATACCTGAGACCAAGAAAAACAAAATCTGTTATGAACTCACGAGTATGTGTCATTGACTTGAAGGAGAGGTTGCAGCTCTGAATGTCAAAGGGGAATTTGTACACATTCATCTTACAGGTGCTTACTACCACATGATCATTCCTAAATGAGACGTTGCCATTTGAATAAATCGTCAGAAAAGGGTTTGTAGTAGCCCTATCCTTCTCTGTCCTGAATGAAAATGAAAAACAAATTTTACACGAGGTATAGTGCAATTCCATAGCATCTATCATAGAAATGAAATTAAAGCAAAAGCAAGCAGCACATTTTATAAATAAAATTTTTTTCTAACAGTCTCCCCCCTCTTTTTTAACACAAAGTGTAGGCACAGTTTTCATATTTTTTCCATGAAATAACAATGTTACAGCATCACCATAACTGTTGGTGGGTCTGTGAATGTGAATACATTCCGACCAAGTGACCGAGTCCTTTTTTATTCGCGGGGCGATCGTGGCTCAAGAGTTGGGAGTTCGCCTTGTAATCGGAAGGTTGCCGGTTCGAGCCCCGGCTCGGACAGTCTCGGTCACTGCATCCTTGGGCAAGACACTTCACCTACCAGGCCAGAAGGGCCGGTGGCGCGATATGGCAGCCTCGCCTCTGTCAGTCCGCCCTAGGGCAGCTGTGGCTACAACTGTAGCGTGCCTACAGTTGTAGCATGTAGGCCTCCACCAGTGTGTGTGAATGGGTAGATGACTGGCTGTGTAAAGCGCCTTGGGGTCCCTAGGGGGGACTAGTAAAAGCGCTATACAAATACAGGCCATTTACCACTTCTCTTTAATAGTTGTTCTTGTGTTTCTTGTTTTTGTTTATCTATTGTGGACTACTGCCCCCCTAGGTGGAGCTCAGAATTTTATAGACAATTGTGTTGATAAACTCATTAGGAAGGCCAGCTCTGTTCTGGGATGCACCCTGGACTCAGTGCAGGTGGTGGGAAACAGAAGGACTCTGGCCAAAATAACATCTCTGATGGATAGAGTCTCCCACCCCATGCATGTAAATGTTGCTGAACTGCAGAGCTCCTTCAGTGACAGACTGCTGCATCCTAGATGCATGAAGGAGCGTTTCCGCAGGTCCTTCCTCCGTGCAGCTGTCAGACTGTACAATCAAAACTGCTCCCAACAAACACAGATGTTTACATCAGTGCTTCTCCTGTTATAACTGCACATTACTTTTTCTCAGCCTATATATACACTAACTTATTGTAAGTTACATGTCTACTTTTTAATGCACAGGTACAATACACAATCTGCACTTTTCTAATTATTCTAAATATTCGTAACTATTTAAACATCTTTCACTATCCTGCTCTGTTTGCACACTATCTGTACGCTAATTTTAACAACTGTACTGTACTCTGCTCTGCTCTGGTAACTATTGTCCATGATGTAAATATGTAAAAATTGCGTTTTCTGTCCTATGTCCTGTTCTTTTTGTATATGTGTGTTTTGTTTTGTTTTGCTGCTGATACAACCAAATTTCCCCTTGTAGGACAATTAAAGGATTATTTTTATTCTGTTCTCCTATTCTACATCTAAGAGTGTATGGATAGAATATAAATATTAAGCATATTAATATTAAACTTACATTTCTTCGATAATTAAATCTGGCATCCATAACAGTTCAGTAGGAATTGTTATGGATTCAAGTCCACAGAATTCCTTTGGGTTCCAAGAAATGTGCTCATTTTTCCATCTCTACACAAGGTTTTGTAAAAGAGAAGGGAGGGATGGAAGCAAGAAAAACAGATGAAATCCATATTTCAACAATAGCTTGAAATTGTGTATTTCTAATGAAAAACTTACCAAAAATACCCAAATATAAGAAATGAAGAGCTGTTCGGTTTCTTTCTGTGTGCAAAGAAATCAAGGGTGACGCTAGATTAGACTAGGTGCCTGAGTATTCCATATGTGGTCACAGAAATGGTGAAGAGGTCCCAAAAACAGACCCAAATAATTTTTATTCCAGATGGAAATAACAATTCTTTATTTATAGTGGATCTTATATCTTGCCAGCGATGCAATTAGCAAACTGTAGCTAACAAAAGTGCTGTAAAACTAGGGATGAGTACCAGTATTGGTTCTGACATAAACAGTAGTAACCAGACCGAAAAGCAGCGCACATTTTGGTGCTTTATTTCGGTCCTTTTTTTCCTGAGATGTCATGCACTTTGGATTCTAGCCAATCATTTTACCTTTGCAAGGATAGTAGGCGGGCCCAGGTGCGTACGTTCTTTTAGAGCAGAGCTACAGATTAAAAATGCCCAAGGCGAAGCGGTCAAAAGTCTGGCTGTACTTCACAGCAAAACATGCAAACTCAGCAGCCTGCAACAAGTGCTTTAAGGTGATACTGTGATACTGTGCAAAGGAGGTAACACCTCGAATCTGACGACGAACGACGAGCACATATACTGCGGGTGTGGTGCCTGTTATCGGACCCGGAGTTATCAACATCCCCCAAGAACCCGAAGAGGAGACTCCTGGCCCGTAGCCCTGCCAGTGTAGCAGAAATGATGACGGATGATGATGGCAGCAGTAGCTGTTCTTCTTTGGGGGAGTAGCTTAATGTTGTTCGTGTGTAATTTACATTGAGTAGGCTAACCACGTTATTAAATTAATGCATGTAAGGTGAACTAGCAAACACCGTCATAGTTACATGGCTGTCTTGTTGTTTTAATGGCAGATACTCCCTTCACCCTGACCAAAAAGGCTAAAATGACCAAAGAAAAAGTGGAAAACGACTAAACATGAGAGGTTTTTGGACAAAGTTTGTGTTTTTTCCATTGTTTAAGCATTGCTTCCAGCCAAGAGTGATACCATATATGCCCTATAGCTGCAGAAAAGGCTAACATTGTTATCTTTTTACACAAAACAGCTAAATATGAGAGGTTTTTGGACAAAGTTTGTGTTCTCCATTCTTTAAGCACCGGTTCGAGCACCGTTTAAGCACCGGCAACATACTGGTTTGGCACTGGTATCGGATAAAACCTAAACGATACCCATCCTTATGTAAAACACAATACCTTTCCTTGTATAAAATACAAATTCAAAATTTGTAGGGCTCTAAAAACATAGCAATGTATATCTCTCATCATTAAACTTCAGAGTGCAAGCAGATGACCAAAACCTGAAGACAACCCACAACAGTATTAACTAATAATAATAACTATAAGTATAGAGCATTAATAATAGCAAATAACTAGAGTAAAGAATTAATGTTTGGCAGAAGGGAATGATGCTTCATGAGCAAAAATAGAAACTACTTACCATATCTAGGATCCCAAAAACTTTCATTAGATGTGATATCTCTGTAACAGTATTGTAGTTTTTCACAGGCCTTGTCAGAGTGTAGTTATCATTGCCTTTGTTCAAGTTTAGAAACTTTACAACATCGTTATAACCACAGTTTCCATTATTGTTCTCTTCTTTTTCTGAAACAGCATCAAGACACTCTGATGATGATATCCATACAATTTAAGTTAAATTAAAATTAAAATGTATTTATAAAGCACATGTAAAAACAACAACAATGTTGATCAAAGTGCTTCACAAATTAAGAGCAAGAACCAACAGTGAGACAACAGCAACACAAGACAAACATAGAAGCCTGCCAAATGATAATCAACTAACTTGAGTCAAGGCCAAAGTAAATAGATGAGTCTTTAAGCAAGATTTAAAAGACTGAATAGTATCAGAAGTACGAATGGCAACAGGGAGATTATTCCATAGTCTAGGTGTAGCGATAGCAAAGGCACGATCGCCTCTGGCTTTCAGGCTAGACCTGGGTTTCATTGAGAGCATCTGATTAGAGGATCTTAGTGCTTTTTTGGGTTACACAAATGGAGAAGTCCTGTTAAATAGCTAGGTGCCATACAGTTTAAAATTTTATAAGTGAGTAAAAGAATTTTAAAATCAATACGAAATTTCACAGGAAGCCAGTGTAAGCTAGTTAAAACTGGAGTAATATGATCATTCATTCTGGCACCTGGTTGTTCATATCCTCTATGTAACCCAACTGTATATACATAACACTGTTTATTACATATTGCTTTTTAAAACTGGCTTCTATATTCTTACATTTCATATATTTTTTCTCTGTTAATACTGTCCATATGTATGTAGTGCTGCAGACCCCCCGAGCATGTTTGCACTGAGAAGGAGATGCTCTGTCTTTCATTGTACAAGTGTATAGTGACAATAAAGGCATTCAATCTATTCTAATTGCAAACAGTTAAGAAAATAGTGTGGGAGACCAAAATAAAATAAAGGGAGGTACAGTAGTCTAGTCTCGAAGTAATGAATGCATGAATCAGCTTCTCAAGGTCCTTAGGGGGGAAGAAATAGCTTGGCTTTAGTAAGATAAGATAAGATAACCTTTATTAGTCCCACACGTGGGAAATTTGTTTTGTCACAGCAGGAAGTGGACAGTGCAAAAGTTATGAGGCAAAAATTATAATACAATAAGAATAAATACAGTACACAACTGTACAGAATAGAATAAAATAAAATACTATATACAGTAGAATAAAATAAAATAAATATACAATAAGATAAAAATAGAATACAAATACAAATACTATATACAACTGAGTAAAAATACAACGATGACAGAAAGGATTATTGCAAGGATTAGTAATCAACTTAATCATTACCACTCTGCATATTACCCTTCATTGTTGATAGTCATGTACAACAAAATATGGAAAATTATAAATAGAGTTTATTTTCACAAAATTTAAGTGAATCTTTGACTGAATCTGAAGTTTATTTTCAGATAGTCTGCTTAATGAATCAAAAATAAATTGGCAGAGAAAGCAAATTATTGCACATGTATTTAAAAATAGACCTGTACCTCTGTTAAAGGTCCCGTTGGATATCTGCTGATCAACATGTTGTGGCAATAAACCAGAGGCATTTCCACCTGGAATAAATAAATAGATACTGTTGCATATGATGAGTGTATATAACAACTGTATGTATGTAGAATCCCATGAAAAAGTCTTTATTTCCCATCTTATTTCTTAGTTTTTTGCATATTTGTCACACTTACTTGTTTCTGATCAGTAACCTGAATAAATAAGAAATGCATCAAGGGGAAAAAAGGTTCTCTGAACAAACCTGGTCCTATTCCAACAATATCTTACAAACAGTGAAACATGGTGGTGGTAGTGTGACAGTCTGGGGCTGCTTTGCTGCTTTATTTGTCATCATCAATAGAACCATAAATTCTCTTTTCTACCCAAAATGAGAATTTCTAGCCACCAGACTTGGACTGTGAAGTATTTGATCCAACTTCTCTGAATGGCTCAAAGAATAAAATGAAGACTTGGAGTTGCATACTGCAAATCCAGACTTAAATCAGACCCCAGTGTGGTTGAATTAAAACAACTCAGCAAAGAAGAGTGAACCCAAATTCCCCCACAGTGATTGCTTGACGCTTGATTGCAATTCTTGCTGCTGAGGGTGGGACAAAGGTAGGTTGTCCATAACTTACACCCCCCCCCCCCCCCCCCCCCCCCCTCCTGAAATCATCATTTAAAAACTGCATTTTGTAGTTACTCTGGTTATTGTTGTGTAATGTTAATGTTGCATTTGCTTGATGATCTGAAATATATGTGTGTGACAAACAGGTTTCTCATATACATGTATTGTCTTCATGACATATATACTGTTTCTTACTATAGAAAGTACTAAATTAACAATATAAACAATAAATATAATCTATAATCTAAATAGTCAAAAGAAGTAATGAATACATTTGTAAAACAGAAAAGCTAACTGGCTAGATAATTAATTTAAAATGCATATATTTATAATTCCTGACAACTTCTGAAGTGCTCTTTCTGTACCTGTAGTAATGGTGTCATTGGGCATCTGTTGATCATCGTGTAGCTCTACAGTGAAAGCATTTCCACCTGGCAGAAAAGAGTACAAGAACATGTCAGTTTCTTCCCCTTTATTAATGAAATCTGGATGTTTCGTTAAATAGTGATTAAAAACATACACTTCTACTGCATTAAATGTTGTAACATTTGTAATTTTAGAGTTTATAAAATATATAACTTATAGGATGAGGTAAAAAAAAGAAAGTAAACCCTACTCATGGAATATTTCACTTCATCACATTTCTTAATTCATTATACACAGTGCTACTTCTTGTAGCGAAATCACATGATATAATATTACACAAATAAAGCACAAGATGATGCCAGGCCCTCCATAACATTATATATATATTTCTATACAATTCTAGATGCCCCCACTTACCAAACTCATACTTCTAATAGGGTTTACTATTGTGTTACTGGTGATGAATTTATACCTTGAATTCATTCAAATGTACGCAATTTTTAACTGACCTTTGCCAGTGCTAAAGGCAGTGGAAATATTGGCTGCAATATACAATATACCCCATGAATTCTCTTAACTCCAGCCAGACCTGGCTGTTGAACAGGCCAAGGAAGATATAGCTTTACACAGTTATTCTTTTTGGACCTTTATAGTTTGTATTTCACTTAATGATTCATTTAATTTCCATTTGCGTTATACAGGGTGGGCCATTTATATGGATACTATGGATATACTATGGATACACCATAGTAAAATGGGAATGGTTGGTGATATTAAAGTCCTGTTTGTGGCACATTAGTATATGTGAGGGGGCAAACTCCTCAAGATGGGTGGTGACCATAGTTGCCATTTAGAAGTTTTCAATAGGAAGAGGGCCATGTGACACATCAAACTTATTGGTAATGTCACAAGAAAAACAATGGTGTGCTTGGTTTCAACATAAGTTTATTCTTTCAGGTTTTATGTGCGTTTGAGAGGCAGCTGAATGAAAAGGCAACCTTGATTTAATGGTGATACTCTCCAATGAAGGCTTATATTCTTGTTGCAGTGTTGTCCTGAATGATGTTGTCATTTAGACAAAAGCTCTAAATCAGTGCTGGTATACGGGGAGAAAAAGACAAAGCTGGAGACAAAGAAATTGTAGAGTTTTAAGGTGGTTGTGTAGTTATATGTAGTAACCTATTATGTTATAAACTGGTTGGGTATAACTAGCAAAAGACTTAATCCTGATATAAATGGTGGTTAAGTCATATCTTAAAATTTCTTATAATAGTACTGATCGCATCTTGTAGAGATATACTTTGACAGCTGATTCCACTTTTGGTCTGTACAGCTAAATTGTTGAACAAAAAGCACATTTAGAGGGAACAGAGTTAACTTCAGCCTGTCAGTTCGGTGAACCACTTGTGCACCTCAATTAAACAACCCCTCCTCCACACCGTCCAGTTTAAAGTGATCGACAAACCCCAGCATTACAGTGACAAAGACAGATTAACAAAGACAAAACAAAGACTTTTCACACTTTCTTCCGTGAATGTCTGCCCTGCTTTAATTGTCTCCATGTCTGCTTTGTTCCCAAGTGTACACTATCTCTTGTTTTAAACAGCATGGTTAAGATAAGCTTTATTTAGTCTTGGTTGTTTACATCCTTTTGAAAAATGTTCATAATTATTTGTCCCCGGTGTCTTACATGGAGTTCTATTTCCTCCCCTGCCATTGTCTGTTGATTTCAGCTGTGTATTGTTTACCCCCTGCTCACTTACTGATTACTCTGTGTGTAATCAGTAAGCATCTAGTAAGTCCCTATGTGTTTCCATGCCATTATTCTGTGCTTTTTCTTGTTGCTTTCTTGTCACATGTTTGAATTTTTAATCAAATATCTTGCTTTTTGTTTTGTCTTCCTCCCATAAATGCATTTTGTTTTTATTAATGTGTTTAAAAGCCCTGATCCATTAATATTCTTTTTTAAAAATCTGGTTTTAGTAGGAGCCGGAAAAATGTGTAATTTATCAAAAGGATATTTTTGTTCTTTGGTGGTAAATGGCTGGTTTCAGAGGAAAACAGACTTCATACTGAACTACATACTTACTACTTACTTTTATGAAGTTAAAATAAAGTGTTGATTACTTACATTTTAAAAGCACCATAAGTCAGCTCTATGAAGCTAGATGGAATTATCAGCTTACCTGTGAAGAAGATCAGAAAGAAGAAACCTGCTATCATCATGGCTTTCAGAGATTAATGAGCATCCTCGTCCTCTGGTTTCTCGAGATGCTTGCTGTTCTATCACTGTTGTTTTTTACATTTGCCCTGCCCTAAAAGAGGGCAGGGCAAATGTAAAAAACAACAGTAATTGTCCTCTATTGATCCCAACAAAACAGCCTTTTCAGTGCATTTGATCCATTAACTGAACTTGATGACAGCAACTCAAATGCTGAGACAGGGCCATGTTTACCACTGTATAGTGTCCCCACTTAAAGGTCCATCAATCTAAGAACTGAAAATTCCAGTTATTGGACTTTTGGGAGCAGAATGTTGTCCCATTTTTGTCTGACATAGTATAAGATTCTATCTTCTTAACACTCTTGACTCTTTCAAGGCCTTTTCTTTGCATGATGCACAAAATGTTTTGACTTGGTGAAAGGTCTGGACTGCGGGCAGGACTGTCCAATGGATATTTTATTTATATAGTGCATTTCATATATTATACTTATAAAGTGACTTCAGTACTGGGGTAGCATAGTGAAAGTTCAATGGATGTAAAAGAATTCTAGCTGCTGGATTCTGCAATACCTTGACTCTTCTATTAAGAGGCCATGCTATTGTAATAGATAAAGCATGTTGTTTACTAGAGGCGGGCAGATCAATTAAAATATTGATAGTATCGTAACTAACATTGGTATTTGTATTGAACACACACACACACACACACACACACACACACACACACACACACACACACACACACACACACACACACACACATATATATAGCCTGCTGAATTGTGCAAAATAGCTTTTTTTTATGAAAAAAAATTGCTCAAACATCAGTTATGAAAAATGTCTAAATCTTTTTGTGTTGACTGTGAGGTGTATTGCATTTAAACAGCATAAGTTGTGCTTTAGAGACAGGTACATTTACATTTCAGGTCTCCAAAAATTCCAGTTTCAAAATGCATGAAAACCTGAAAGGTACCCTGCATAAACTGCCTTCATAAGTTAAAAGCATAAGTATCAGTTTTGGTATCTGGTGCTAAATTATTATCAAGATCTGCAGTATTGCACATCACTGTTGTTTACTATTGTCTCTGTAAAATAGCAAGGTATTTCTCCCAAAAAGATATCTGGATGTAACCAATGTGTTCTTGGGTTGTGTCTGACGGTGAAAGATAAAAATAAAGACCTCCAAGTCAATAACTTGCCCGTTCCAGCTCCTCTCCCGCAGGGTAATTGTAATTGTAGAAAAGGGCTCGTATTTATTTTTACATTAAACATAAAGTACAAACTTACATGAAACATATTTGACACAAGATGAAAAAACACCAACACAAAATTTGACATACCTGATAAAGAAAGGTAAAAAGAAAGACCTCCAAGTAAATAACTTGCCTGCTCCTAGAACCAAATATAAACAGTTGAGATAAGTTAGCTCACCCCACTACAACTTCCAAGCTAACTTAACCCTTAAATAAACAAGATTTGACAGCAAGTAAGATCTGTATTAAAGCGAGCCAAAGTGATTTATATAGTTTTCAGCACTGAGAGGTCTGTGCTATGCAGCAGGATTTCATGTTAAACAGGTAACTTTCAACATCACAAAGATGGGGTACTGGGGTAGATCATCATACTTATTTATGCTGCAGACGTAATGTTCCATATTAGAGATCAACAATTATTAAATCACTGCCTACTGTTTGAATTGGAATAAAATACAAATGGTAGGCAGAGAGCATAGGCCTGTGGACCGAGTCAAACAAGTCTCATTCATTAACATAGGCACAGCTGTAAGAACCAAACTGGCCATTGTACATAGATCATGTTTCTGTTGATGACTTTTCTATGAAAACTAATTTGTTTGTAAGAACAATAGTGAATGAAGCCCAGTGGTGTCTGGAAATGTTTCTCTGCCAATGTCTTAATACCCAGTTAACCATACCTATTTTAATGTAGTGGACTTTTGATAGGTACCATCATAAAATATGCGTAGATTATATATTCAAAGTCTTAACAGTTTTACATTGCAGATCATTATTCTGTTCCACAATTTATAGACACCGCTCTTGCTGATTGAATCTCTGCTCAACCTGTTACTGGCCTTTTGCCAGTAAACCTAACAATTTGCAAAGTTTTTCTCCTGCTGTTTCTTTGTACCATTACACTGTATAACTACCAACTTTTTGTGCAATAATTTCTGCCATCATTTTCAAAATGGCCTAATAGTTTTCTTTTCTTTTCTTAAAATCGTACAGTTTCTCAGTTTAAACACATGATATTTTCTATCATTAGCTGTGAAAAACATTAGTTGGATTTATGAGATAATTCCAAATTTGGATTCTATTAACATTTTACACAACGTCTCAACACTTTTGGAACTGGTTGTAAAAAGTGTCCATTTCAATGGTCCTGAGCCACATATAGAATTTCAAAATCTATTCAGCCACAGATTTCAGGATGTGGGTAAAAGCTTTCATACAGTCACAATAGCAACGTGAAAGAACAGGGAAGTGGGAGAGACCACAGTTAAGTGCTCCATCAGAAGAGGCAGCTGGGTCATGTTTAAGAAAGGCAAGACAGCTATGTTTTTTCCCCCTCCTCAAGCAGAACATCTTTCATGGCAATTTCCAAGTTCCCTTCATGCTGCCATTTACTTTCACCACGATAAATGCATCCACTTTAGTCAATTACTGACATTATTGGCTCTACTTAGGTTACTGGGCAAATATCTTAACCCTCTCAGGCTCAAATTAAACTTTGTGTTGCTAATGCACAACCAAGTCCTGCAGTGGTACTTCTGAGTAAAAAAAAAACCTCATAAAATATGTATGTGGGGTAATCCGGTTGTTCGTTGCAAATCGGCAACGCCTGCCTTGAGAGGGTTAAAAGGACATTAAAATAATACTTTTCCATTAGGCATCAGCATATAATGTTGGTTTATTAATAGCAAAACATGTCTTATAGAGGGAAGGATACAACAACAGTTGAATCAATTGCAATATGATATGAGATGGTATTTGCATGCCCCTTGAAGAATGGTGCATATGTTACACTGTAAAAAAAGAGATAAAAAAAAATGATGTTTTTAGAATAGTTCACGGACCTTTCCATAAGTGGTAAAATGGAAAGTTCTGTAGATTTACAGTACACTCTCTGTACTATTTATGGACATTTACTTCAACTATACAATGGAAAATTATAAAACTGAACAACTAAAGAAGGCGCTCCTGAAATTTGGGTTATTAGAACAAAACAGATGGATGACCACAGCCCTCTCAACACAAGCCTGACTTGTTCCCCATATAATAGTAAACCACATAATAAAACATTAAAATAAAAATAGATAAAGACAGATTACTATACCAAACAACACATTTCAACAAAAGTTAGAATGAAGACTGTCACGGCTGCCGGGGCGAGCCGTGAGGTGTTGTGAGAATGAGGACTCAAAATGCAGGCAGTAGACTGTTGATATGAGTGATGTTTATTTACAAAGTGGCGGAGTGACAAAACAGGCAAGGAGGCATGACAAATAACTGAAGGAACCTAAACTGGGCAAACTAAGAGCTAACCTGAAAATAATGACAAAACAGGGTGAAGGGCAGGGTGAAGGGCAGGGTGAAAACAGAGAACCAAACACCATGAAACGCAGACGAGCCGACAACAAGCACAGACCGACACCCACTATATATACACACACACACACACACAAGGTAATCGGGTAATCACACAGAGGGGGGAAGCACAGCTGATCCTAATAGAAAAGACGACTGGAGGATACAAGCTGAACACAGTAGCAACAGACACAGACCTTCAAAATAAAACAGGAAATCCACAACACGAACTCAGGGACACGAACCGGCCACAAGGGGAGGACACAGGATACCAAAATCAGAATAAACTAGAACAGAAGACAATAATCATATTAAACACAAAATGCTGGGTCAACGACCATGACAAAGAAATAGTTGCAGAGAAAATGTGTCTGCTTGAAAATGTTAATTAAATATTTCTATGTGCTACAACATGGACATAATGATAAATATGCTGAGGTAAAACTGCATCTGCCAGGCAGGTCTGAGGCTAAAACTGGGTTTAGTGAAACTCTGCCTGAAACCCTTTAAAAGTCTAAAGTAGAGACAACTGTAAAACAGAAGTATTACTGTAGAAGTTATTAGAGTCCTAAAACTATTCCTTCCTGTCTATACCTAAGTGGAACCATGAATTTTTAACTTTTCCCAGTTATCTACATTAGTGTTTTGAAAAAAAAAAAAAAAAAAAAAAAAAAAAAAAAAAAAAAAATCACACGGCACACCACGAAATAATTTTTTTCACAAAAAACGTATTGATAATTTCCCCCCACGGACCAGGTATAGCAGAATTGGCTTGGCGTTTGCCCTGGTATACCTTTTTTGCTTTCTTCTTACCACTACTCATGGTAGGGTCGGAATTTACTCCAGGACCCTGGTCAGATTGGCTACTTTTTCTTTTCAAAAACGTATCTATTGTTATTACGCGCTGCGTTGTCTTACTCACAGCATGACTATTATGTAATTTCTTCTTTGTCTTCTTCAGTTTTACTAGCAATTGGCAACCCATTTACAGTTTTTTCTGATGGCTTAAGCACGTTTTTTGTAACTATTGGCTATTTTTGCAAAACCCTTCACCAAATCAGCAAAACGTTGTAGTTTTCTTGTAAAAGCTAATAAACATGCTTAACTCTCCAAACCTTCGTAAAAATGGTATTTTTGTATCAAACAGTTAACACAAGCCATTACATTAATAAGCACACAATGCACCAACTACACACTGATGGTATGAATAAAAACCACATCTGGCTTTTGCTTTTCTGTGCAAAAGGTAGGCCATGTCAGTTTGAGGTCATACTTTTGTCATAGGTCCGTAAACACAGAGGGATCCAAACTTCAAGTACTGGTGTTTAGTCACACACATCAAAACAAACACAAGTGTTTATTTCGAAGTCAAAACAAAATAGTAATTTCAGTGAGGAAAAAAAACAAATCAGTCTACATTGTGTCGTCTCTCTGGATCCAGCTACAAAATTTCGTCTACATCACATGCAATGTCCTCTAGTCCAAGGCACCGGGGAAATTATCTTCTGGAATTTTACATCTATGGTATTGTTGTGTTTCTCATTAGCATATGGCAGTGCTACAAGTCTTTGTGCAAAGTGACTGTACTAACCGATTCTCATTTTGAAATGTCCTTATGATCTTGCTACAGTGTAGCAGCTCAAGTAAGGCTGAACCTGTTGGCCAGCTTCCCTCAGGGTCTTTCCATGGTTGATTACATGGTCCACTATTGTAGCTCTGATGTCATCAGTAATTCTATTTCTTCTTCTTCTTCTTCTACTCGTCCTCCTCTTGCTCCTCCTTGTCCTTGTCGTCCTCTTCGTCCTACTTCTTCACCTCCACGTCCTCTTCCTCAGCCTCCTCTACTTCTCACTCTTCCTTCTCCCTCCATTGTACTCCACACACACAGCTTACCTGTAGCTTATTTATAGTGCTTAGGCTGATTGCAAAGTGAACTAATTATCTAAAATAGTTTTCACATGTGACAGTGTGCCAGACAGTTGGCAAAGTAGTGTAAATAATAGCCATAAATGTGTATAGTTTTGCTAGAAGTGTGTTGATCATTTGGAAATTGAGTGCAAAGCAGTGAGTTGTGTTTACAGTTCTGCAAAAAGAGTGCTTTGCAGTGGATTTTACCTACAGTTTTACAAAGTCTGTGTTACAAAACGGCAAACTGAGTGCAAAGCAGTGTTTGTGCTTTTAGTTTTGCAAACTCAGTGAGTGGTTTTGCTATAAGTATTAATAGTTAATGAGGTAATGTTCCACGGCACACCTGATCATTTCTCACGGCACAACAAGTGGTTGGGAAACACTGATCTACAACACTGACTTTAGCTCATTAGCCAACTAGCAGTCAAAGCTGTTTAAAGCCCAGAGAGAAGCAGGCAGCTAAATATAGTATTTATGAATACTGCGCTTTATCCAGTGTTCTGTCAAGTCAAAGAAGAATGTGCCTATATTAAAATAAACATAATTTACTTACTCTCTGTCATCTGTATGCCGAACTGATAGCTCCTATTGACATGGTGAAATTATTGTACAATGCATATGCGAATTAATGCAATGTATGCTACTCTGAGTTGTATGCTAAAATGACTGAACACCAGCCTCTCACGGCTAAAACTAGGGGTATCATAAACAATAAAATAAAAAAACTGTATTATTGGCTAGAATGGAAAGATTAAGTCATATTAAACTTAAATCATGATTATTTTCAAAAAGAGACAGCAAAATATTCCAGACTTATCTGGCAGATCCAGTTAACAAAGATATTAACAATTATTTCTAAATAAAAACACTGAGTCTTTTGAAAAAAAAAAACGTTATTTTAATAAAAGCTTTAATATTTAGCACTAAAATGAAGCCTGTCAGTGCAATGGCTGGCCTCCCTCTTACTTTTGCCTCCTTTCGGGGTTTGCTACCGCAATGCAATATTTAAGAAATACAATACCTGTAGATAATTAACAGAGAAAATTCCTTCACATTTATACAGTACACTGTACTGTATTTTTACAGAATGTCATTTTACAATGAATTAATGACACATTATACTGAAGTAAAAACAAAACCAAAAAAGCCTGGAGTAGAACTGAATAAGCAGCTGTCATACAGTACTCAGCCCCTTGCATGCTGCTGGAAGCAAAAGTGACTCCTGTGGCAAGCAGTGCAGTGTTGTTTCAACATTAAAATACGAAGCAGTTATAATAAAAATGACCTGGCAGATAGACATATTACCTTTAGCTGTTTACCTTTGCAGTTATCTGATTTTTACCTAAATTAATTGCCTATAAGTTTTTTTTATTCAGGTAGAAGCTGGTGGTTTAATAATAACAAGATAATTCCATTGTGAGAGCTAGTATGAAAATTTTATGAGCGCAGCTTGTCTGTAAAATGAATAGACTTTTCTAGACAGGCTGGTTTTATTTCCTTTTGTTTAATCTCTCTTGCCTCTTTCTTAGGTGGAGAGATGGACTGGCTCTTTCCCATCCTTCAACTGGCCGTCACACCTACAATCCATGAATTCATCACCTTGATGTATTTAAGGATTTAAATACTAGCCTGCCTACAATCCTGAATTGAATAAGAAGAAAATGGATAAACAAATTAACTTAAATTATAGCAACTTTTGTTAGCAACTTGTTTTCATTATGAAGGTTAAATTGGAAATATGTGTGATCACAACTTGGTAGGGTGTGAACAAATGTGGCTAATGGCAGAATTGGGGGTTCAGGTATAATTTCTTTGTCATGGTGATGAATAACCACTTGTGCTGTGTCTACGTCAGCATCATGTGACGAGGCTCTAAGCAGGTAAATCTGAATGAATTCTAATTCTAACTCATATTCCATCTGTAAGATAAACAATGTCATGATATATGATGATGTGATTAAGAAACCATGAAAAACACATGCAAACAGAACATATTATGGGCTCACCACTGCTGGATAGTATTAAATTCCGTTCTTTTGAATTCTTTTGGCGACAGGGGTACGTCTTCGTCTCTGCGAAGACGTTCCCCAGTTCTGAAAGCCTTGCCAGGCAAACTACATATCTATAGTTCTGCTATACGTCACACACACAGTTTTTATTTCGTAACAATAGACTTGGTGGGCAGGTTGCACCTCTAAATGTGGACCTCTATCCTTAGCATCCTCTTGTCACACCAAGCCTCTTCATGTCCTACTACAATACATCCATGAACACAGTATGTAAAAGCTGTCACATTTGAAAATGTTTGCCTTTTATCATAAAACCATACATTCATTAAAGATTTGGAAAACTGTCCTGTATTTTTTTCTGTCTGAGATGCATCTCCTGCATCTCCTCTGCCCTCCAACCCACAGCATTAGAGACGGTGCATTTCTAGTTTAGTTTTTTCCGCATCACATTCTGTAAATAAACTTGTGTTAACCTTTTCCCAGTGTCCTATGAGTGAGTCCATCATTCTATTAGCACATGATAGAACAATCAGGCTACCATAGACTCAGCGGACACTCACTCACTCCATGATACTGTCACTTTCCAAGGAGAGCAGCCGGGAGAACATGAACGTTTTCTTCATCACCTCGATTCAAACCAGGATGTACTGCTACGAAAGGTAGTTAAGTTTGGAGGAATTATGCAATTTGTGTGTTTAAAAACTTGCCTTTACCTGCAGCACCTCATTTCATGGAAATTTACACTCTAATTACTCTAAATCTGTTGGTTGTGCCACACACACACAAAAATATACAATGAAAGGAGCAGCAAGATGTTTCTAACGTTTACTGCAATGTTCTAGTAGGATGCACATGTAAATGAAGGATATACAGCACACACAAGTACATTACTTCATATTGCCACGTATTTATGTTTAGTTGTTTATTAAAAGCCTAAACTTCCAGTACAGTATACTTTAAACATATTCATTATGTATGTAAAAGAACATCAACAGTGTGTATATTTCTTATCAAGTGAATATTATCATACCCTTTTATTATATCCTTAAGATGAGTATATTAAACATACTACTGGAAACAGACACATAATTAAGGACTATGGGATACATGTATACAAGTACATAAAACATGCAAAGACACTGCTCAAGGAAAGTTTGGCCAAAGCCAGTATGAAAACACCTATGATTCATTTTGAACAGAACCTTTTTATATGACTGATGTGTAATTGTTACGTATACGTATGTTTTGTTTGTTATTGTTACATATTTATTACAATATTGTTAGAAGAAAATTAGCCTTTTCTCTTACAATTGTAAAAGAAAAGGCTAATTTTCTTCTAATAATATTGTAATAAATATGTAACAATAACAATCTGCTATATTTTCACTTTGAACATTATGTCCTGTGTTCTCTATTGAGAAAGCACTAGCATATTAGAACATGTTATACTCAGTCTTTTATTCAGATAGGCTGAAACTAGTGATTTAGAACTTTTTAGAATTGTTTAACTTTTAAAACCAGCTTATGTACAAAAGAGAACTGGAGACATTGGAAAAAACAAAACAAAAAGTGGGGACGTCTTTTTCATCCAGAATTCCAAGAAAAAAAGTCAGCATTGTTTCACAATTTATGAGATAAATCATCATCAATAAGTTAAATATATTAAATGTGATAAATAAATAAATCTGAACACACTTTAATGACCACTAAATGATGTGATTTTTTCTATGTTAATTAGACAAATAAAGCTCTTTGGGTAGTATACTGATACAAAATACTCTAATAGAAATCAAAGAAAGGGTAAGGTTATAAATACACTGCAAATACAGAGAGTGGAAACAGGAAGGGAACTAAACACAATACCACAAGAATAAATAAAGTAGGAAAAATAAAACTGGAACTAGCTAATACACTCAAACTCAACAAGGGCAAACTGTACAAGGAAGCATCAGGTCAGGAGCTACACTTAAATAATAAACTATGAATATACAACTAATGCTCCATCTTATAAATCGTGAAACAATGCGTACTTTTTTCTCTGAATTCTAGAATCACTGTGGCGATGGTTTTTTGTTTTTTTTTTAACAATTTGTGTGCTGGTTTTCATCTTTGCTTGTACTGTCAGCTTTGTGTTCATACCTAAATACTAAGAGAAAGATCATATGTGCGTCCTTGTCGCGATAGGGATTTGTGTTGCTGTGGTGGACTGTAGACTCAGTTTATACTTTTAAATGGTTATTATGAAAGTTTGTTTCAGGTTATTTTACAGAATAAGGTGAAAATAATGTTAATGCCAGTATAATTAATTATTTTCTAATTGGAGTAATTTATTGCATTACTTTTAAGAAAAGTGTTCTGGGTAATATGTGTAATACATTACTTTTTTGACTATGACCTGACACTGATCACAACACTCCTAACACTCGAGATCAGAGTACAATTTCAGAAATTTTTTCTGGTTTCTAAAATGTTTTTGTTTCGGACAAATAGAAATTAACTGCAAATATATAACACAGAGTAAAAAATACGTTTGTGTGTTTTCTTTTTTGCTTTAGTTCTTTTAGGTTTTTTAACTTTAGCCCTACTTACCCTCAGCACTGTTCCACATTGAAACCATATATGCTAAGAACACAGTGACTGCAGTCAAATAAAAAATTAGGAAAATCTTGTTGACTTTTTTAGCCATTCTGGTCCAGTATCCAGACTTCCTGTTGCTGCTGAGCAAAGTCATTGTTTTCCTTGTCTCCTGCAGCTCATCTGAGACTTTTTCCAGAGCAAAGGACACCTCTGTCAGTATACTGCTGCTGCCCTGAAAGAGTGGTTTTGTAGAAAGGCAATCAACAAGATGTTAGGCCAATAAGGTTCATGATAGCTTTAACATTTGACACACTGGTTTGTTTCTACATTGATTTAATAAAAAAATGTTTGCTTCCGATATACAGTTTAAGATACAGGATAATCTCTGCAATGCAAACATCCCTTCCTGGAGTTTCTGAAAAGAGAAAAAAAAATTTGCATTTTTTCCCAACCTTTCGGGACAGAGACACAGATGGTGTTTCATGAGAAGATACCTCATCAACAGAGGCGTGGTGACTGAGTCTCCTAATCTCTGGAAAAACATTAGGCATAAAGATTAATGCAACACAACTAAAACTGCATGCAGATTTGTGGAATGTTTGCTATGATTAAGCTCACCTCTAAAACAGCTGTAGAAGTTGTGGCCGCCCTGGTTGTTCCCAGAGTTCTCCCCCAGGCTTCGGTCTCCATCCGTCTCATCTTCCTTTTCAATCAGATGCTTGACCAAAATTGCCTCCAGGAGGCTGAGCAGCATCAGAGCAAAAATTCCAATGCAGTAGACAGCTGAGGAGGGCAGACAGTATTATTAAATTTGTGGACAAATAAGTATTGACTATATGTGCAGTCAAACACGCTTCCTTACCTATAAGTGGAATACTGTCTGAAGAGCTCGGCAGAATCTCATTGAGAAGAAGCTGCATCACTGTGACAGCAAGCAAGACAGTGACCTTGAAGCCGAGTTTCTCACCCCCAGTGTCTGAGATGAGGAAGGAGGATAAGTCCAGAAGCAAGAAGAAGAGCACTGGCAGGATGAAATTGGCAACGTAGAGGACAGACCTCCTCTTCATGGTAATCTGTGAATTTGTTTCCCCAGGTGGTTAGGCACAATAGACAGATTTACACTCAAAGAAGTATTATGTGAATTTGTATTCAAATAGTAAAGAGAAAGGAGTTAAGTGAGAAGTTTTGGGTGGTGTAAATGTGCCAAACCATGCAGCGTTATTAATGTTGTTTTGGGTGTCTGTAACACCACCACAGGATGTACAGTTGTGTTCAAAATAACAGCAGTCCAACATGACGAATCAGATCAGTGTTTTTGATAGGAATCATTTTATTACATGGCAAATAATTTACCAGTAGGTGAGTAGAGTCAGAGAAACCAACAGACTCAACATTCACAATATGAATGCACCTGAGTCTGTGCAATTGAATAATTAAGTGAAAGGGCCGTGTTCACAATAATAGCAGTGTGGAGTCCAACCAGTGAGGTCATTCATTATGTGAAGAAACAGGTGTCATTCATGTGGCCCTTATTTAAGGATGAAGCCAGCACATGTTGCACATGCAATATTCTCCGAAAACCTTAGAAAGATGGGTTGTGCCAGACATTGTTCAGAAGAACAGCATGCTTTAATCAAAATGTTGATTGGAGAGCGGAAAACATATAAAGAAGTGCAGAAAATGCTAGGCTGCTCAGCTAAAATGATCTCCAATGCTTTAAAATAGAAAGCCAAACCAGAGAGATGTGGAAAAAAACTTAAGGGGCTTTTTCTTTTACTATGGTGTTGAGCCTATTTATCTCATACCAGGGATCATTGATTAGTTTGCTTATATCAAAATACTTGAAGAGGTCATGCTACCTTATGCTGAAGACAAAATGCCCTTGAAACGGGTGTTTCAACAAGACAACAACCCCAAACACACTAGTAAGTGAGCAGCATCTTGGTTCCAGACCAACAAAATTAAGGTTATGTAGTGCCCAGCCCAATCCCCGGACCTTAATCCAAAAGAAAACTTGTGGAGTGACATTAAAAATGCAGTTTTAGAGGCAAAACCTAGAAATGTAGAGGAATTGTGGAAGGTTGTCAAATCATCCTGGGCTGGCGTACGTGTTTACAGGTGCCAGAAGTTGATCGACTCCATGTAGCACAGATGTGAACCAGTTCTCAAAAACAGTGGTTATACAACTAAATATTAGTTTAGTGATACACAGGAAGGCTAAATCTTAACATTTTTTCCACTTTGAGTAAATATTTGAGTTTGTAATGAAAAAATGCAGACAATTGAAATATTGATACTTTTTTCCTTCATGTTTTGATGAAAAATATAATGTGCAGTGTTACAAATGAAGGGAAATTAAAAAAAAATATATGGATTTCGAACTTTACTCACATTTTAACATACACTACTATGATTTTGAACACAACTGTATATAAGGCAGTGGTGTGCAGTGACATTTGACAAATTATTGCTGCACTCTACATGGACTTCTTCACCGTCATGCACTCCTTCCTGGCTGAAAAATTGCAAAAAAGTACTTCTATAGTTAAATAAATATCTGATATATTACCAAAAAATATTTGCTATTAGCTGTCAGAGACAAGTGGTGTAGGAATTCAAACCACTCCTTTAGGAAATAAACAACACTGTGAAAAATATCACTACAAATAAAACTGTTATTTAAAAACCAAGTATAAAGTATCAAAAGTAAAACCTGACTTATCTTCCATTAAAGCTGAATACAAGTCCTTTAAACCTCACATTAACAATGATAACGCGTTGATATCAATGGTTAAAATCAACGAGACCACCTGATCCTACACACTCCTAAATATATACTGCAAATTATGATAACTAAATGATACGGCTGATAAATCTGATGAATAAAAATTATTTTAATTGATGTACATCATAGCATATTGTCCACTGCAAACTTGGCAACTCAAAGATTGCCCTACAACTGAACTGGGCCAAACACAGCAGCATGGTTCAGCACATCCATCACCTGCTGTGGAAAAAACTTGAGTGCTTGACCTGAAACCAGGTGGCTAGAGTAGATGGATAAAGGGAAAAGAACGAGTTTTCCTTTCTGTTTTCAGAAATACTTACAGTGTAAATGACCACAGTTTGATTGAATCCATAACCTTCAACAACTTCGTTGTTGACTGACATGTCGATGAACAGCCACTCATACTGCGTGTGCATCATCTTACGAGACAATTCTGTGACCGTTGAATTGTTAATAGAGTTGTTCCGCAAATATATTTCTTTATCTGAAATTGAATATAAAAAGAAATGTGATAAAGGACAAATAATATAAATGTGAGCAGACCAACAAGGAATAAGTGCTTTATTGTTTTACATTTTTTGTAGTGCTCTTTCTTATTCTGGGGTAGGTGTTGTTCTAACTGTTGCTTTGGTATTGATGTTAGTGTGATGTTATTGAGAAAGATCTGAAAACTGCTGTTCACAAACACTGTCCATCTAATCTAAGAATGGGCAAGAATTTCAGTCTCTAGATGTGCAAAGCTGGTAGAGACATACCCTAAAAGACTGGCAGCTGTAATTGCAGCAAAAGGTGGTTCTACAAAGTTTTGACTCAGGGGGCTGAATAATTACGCACACCCCACTTTGCAGTTATTCATTTGTAAAAAAATGTTTGGAATCATGTATGATTTTCGTTCCACTTCTCACGTGTGCACCACTTTGTGTTGGTCTTTCAAGTGGAATTCCAATAAAATTGATTCATGTTTGTGGCTGTAATATGACAAAATGTGGAAAAGTTCAAAGGGGCCGAATACCTTTGCAAGCCACTGTAATACATGTTTTTTTTGGGTTTTCCACCAGCGTGGAATTACCAACAATAGAGAGGGCATAGCCTAACATATGAAACAGGAAAAGACCGTCATGTAATCCCTTTATTTCAACAAAGTAACTGTATTCTGAATACTACCCTTTTAAACGGTAACTGTAACGGAATACAGTTAATCATATTTTGTACTTTAAATACGTAACACTGGTACATGTATTCTGTTACTCCCCAACACTACGCCCCTTCCCTTAGGTCCACCAATCAGCAGCTCCTTAAGGTAACAAAAAATAAGTATAAATTTAGAGGTGACCATGGCTTTGCTGTAGCTGCTCCAAAGTTGTGGAATGAAATGCCCTTGCACGTTAGGCAGGCCTCTTCTGTTTCTGAGTTTAAAACTCTTTTTAAAACATAGTTATTTGCTGAAGCCTTTGGCACTCTTTAAGGGGTTGACTCAACTTGTTTTATCAACTTGTTTTAACATGTTTTATTTTATTTTGTTTATGCTATTTGTATATGTACAGCACTTTGTGAACCCTGGCTTTATATTAAAGTGATTTATAAATAAAGCTGGTATGCTATGGTATGATTGGGGCTGAATGCCAGTTTTGGGTATGATGTGAGTTTGTTGAGCTGTTTATTGTTGGGTTGATAACTGTGTTTAAGTTTCCACCTATGATTATGGCAGATGTGGAGAAATCCTGTAATGATGTGAAGAAGTTATGATAGAATGTGTGGTCGGTCATCTGTGTTTGAGCCATAAACGCTTGTGATTGTTATGTTGGAGTTATTAATTGTTTCAGGGAAAATGTCTCACTTTTGAAGCAGATGCAACCTAACGAATCCAGACAGATGCACTCATTGATGATTACTTGTCCACTGTCTCGCAGTTCCACCTCAGACTAGCGATGGGATTTCCAGCTCTGTTTAGAGAACTCTTCGGCTCGGCTCACTAAAAAGAGCCGGCTCTTTCGGCTCCGAACCAGCTCTTCAGGTTTTTTTGTTGCTTTAATTAATTTATTATTAACAATAATATAAAATTATGCACAAAAGGAATTACTAATGCAAAATTTAAAAAAAAAAACCCCCCAAAAAACCCCCTGGTTTTATTTATATATGTTTATATATAAATATTTGCGGTGGCCCCTAGAGACAAAACACGTCTCTAGGGGCCACCGTAAATATACTAAATTTCTTTTAGCAATTATTGTTTATTCAATGTCACAATTCCAACCCTGCTCCTTTACCCGGGCTTGGACCGGCAAAAGTGACCCGAAATAGGCACTCTGGTGGAGTTACTGTGTGTGTGTGTGTGTGTGTGTGTGTGTGTGTGTGTTTGTTTATAAGTAGTTTTAAACCTTGTGATCCACAAAACAGCATAAGAGTAAAAGAAGAACTGACTGCGTTACAGCACCCACTGCTTGTTGAGAGTAAAAGCGATACGCGCTTTCACGTCTTTTATTAGCGACTTTTTTTTAGAAAAAAGTCGCTAAGGGGTCTGAAAACTCGCTAAATATAGCGACAAAGTCGCTAAGTTGGCAACACTGCGTTGTTGTCCCTGGCTCCCTTTCTCTCTCCCTCCCGCTCTGTTCCTGTGCTACTGCGAGTGTAACTACCGCCCCTCCCCCCCTCTTCCCAGCGCAAGCACAAGGCTCACATGCTGAGTGAAGCGGAAAAAAAGTGTGTGAGAGAGGGTGAGAGAAGGGAAAAAAAAAAAAACCAAAAAACACGGCTTGCGATAAGGAGCCGGCTCTAAGAGCCATTTCGTTCGCGACCGACACATCACTACCTCAGACACTTAACCTGACTTTAAAGTTCTTATCCAAACTCAGTAAAAAACTGCAGATCAGCTAATTCAACTACAAGAAAAACAGTAATATCACTAAAGTTAAAAGTTAAAATGTTATAAAAACATGCTCATTCTGTTTAGTTGTTGTGTGGAATATTGATTAAATCCCAGCATTTGTATAATGCCTATTTCAAATTTTATTGCTTACTTGCAACATCCAATCTTTCTAATGGGAGTTTTTAACAAGATAAAACTAATATTAAACAGAACTGGATCCAGCTTACGTGTACGGCTCTCTATAGCAGCTCCAGGGTTTCATGTGACTCTTTGGAAATTCCCAATTCCTTTTCACACAGTTGTCCAATTCTAACATCATCAAAATAAGATGTTGGCCCAAAATATGTGCAAATTTGGATGAAAATTAGTTTTTTGGCATTGGATAACCTTCCTGAAATTATGCATGACATCATCAAAGCAGAAACAGAAAATTAGAGCCCCTCCTTTTGGCCGGGCAGTATATGTTAAAATATCTAATGTTGTGCTTTTAAGACCATACAAAGGACATGTAAACAGAAACTGTTATGGACTCACCATCGTGAAAGATAGACTTGAAGGAGAGGTTGCAGCTCTGGGTGTCAAAAGGAAATTTGTAAACATGCATCTTGCAGGTGCTTAGCACCACCTGGTCATTCCTGAACTCAACCCGACCATTGTGATATATGCTGAGATATGGACTCGGAGACGCTTTGTCTTTTTCTGTCCTGTATAAAAGAATATGTTTGTAATGAAAACAATGTATTATCATACTATGGAAAACAGTTTGCATCATGCTATAAATGACTATTTATTATGTCTGCAGCTATATCTTATTTTATCTTAGTAAAACCTGCTAGTACTAGAGGTGAAGAGATACCATTGACTAGGCCAGTGGTTCCCAAACTTAGTTTTTGCTAGGCCCTTCTTTATTTTACAAGAAAATCCCCCCCTTTCTGACACAAACACATCCTCCAACCAGTCTTTGGATCTATTGCAGTAGAGACAGATGTGTTATATTTTGTCATTGCTTCTGTATGCTGAATAGTCTTTCATTATATGATCCAATATGATTTAAAATCCAATTGTAATAGATTTTGTTGAAAAAAATAAATAAATATATATATATATATATTTATTTATTTATTTATTATTTTTTTTTTTTTAAGTTCAAAAGAGGGGTGGGTTCGGGGTGTGGTGTCAGAGGAGGCTGATGCACACAGCTATTCTCCATCACCTGGTCATACCTTTCCCATTTCGAAAGGATGCCGGGACCCGACAGGAGAGCTGCCTGTGTTTGTGCTGAGCTGGAAGCAGCAACTGGAAAGCTCTGTTGTTGAGCTTTGCTGAAGGCCACATGAAGTATGGAGGTCTGTAGCAATTTAATGTGCATAAAAGGTTGTGACATCTGCGCACTACGTGCCTCAGCATCTGCTTACCTCCCCTCCCTATGTGATTTTAGTTACAGTCGTTCCTACTTTGTTATAATACAGTTGACTGGGGATTAATTAGTAGCAAGCAAGTTTCATTTGGACTTGTTGAACAAGTGGCATCCTATTATGGTACCATGGTGAAATTCACCGAGTTCATCAGAGCAGATTAGAAACAGTCTGCTTGTTTAGTTGCTTCATTTATTTATTTATTTTTACACACATGGCAATGGAAGTTATTGGATCAACTGAGTTCAGTGATTTGGATGATATTAATACTTTTGGCAATATAGTGTGTGAACTGCCTATTAAACCAATCCAACTTGTGAAAGGTGCTTCAAAACAGCTTGAGATGAATTACCTATAAATTCAACAGACAGCTGATAATTGCTCACATCCTCTGACTCTGTTTGAATAAAGTTATTTTAAGTAAAAATGGTTATTTCTAACCATGTCTTTGCTATTTTTCCTTCTTCAATTTGTAAATTATTTCATGAATTACAATAAGGAAAACATTTTCTGTCACCCTATGGTTTTTACAGTAGCATATATTTATAAATATGATTATAAAATGACTATATGTGAGTGAGTTTATGGGCATATTGCATATGTCAAACTTACATCTCTTCAATAGTTATATCTGGTATCCACAGATATGAAGTAGGAATTGTTATATATTCAATTCCACAGAAATCATCTCGTTTCCATTTAATGTACTCATTGAGCCAAGCCTACACTCAAGGGTACAAAAAGGCAAAGAGATGAGATGATGAAAAACAAATAAAATAATTGAAGAAAAAAAAAATAGTATAGTAATAGTAGTATAGAATTTTAACAATACAGAGAAAACCATATATACCTATGTTATATTTAAGAGAAAACTCACCAAATCAACCCAAATGTAAGTAATTAAGGTCTGGTCAATTTCTCTCTGTAAATAAAGAATTTGAACATAGTGTTTATTGAGGCAGACACATGTCAAGCTCAACAGGCAGGTTAGCTAATGTTAACTCATAGCAGCTAATGCCTCAGCAGTTATCCTTTGCTGGTAAATAGACAGTTTCTGCTGAAGTCCAAGCTGCCTCCAAGCCAACTCCTCATGCAGCAATATAATTATTGTTACTACTACTACTACTACTACTAATAATAATAATAATAATAATAATAATAATAATAATAATAATAATATAAAGACATGAACCAAAGACAGTTAACTACATATATCATGTCTGATTGGAAGTGATGGACAGTAGTGCTTAAAATTTTTTCAAGATTTCTTCAGCAGAAGTAATCCAGTGATACCTGTCATGTATTAGCATGGAGTCATAACTCAACCTATATCTCTGTACTGTGTGTCAAATAAATGTCTCAGAAAAAACTAAAACAAAAAAAATACCTAAATAAAAATGAAACAGCACTGATGTAAGAAACTGTAAGTTACAAACAGAAAAACGGGTCGTGGCAAGAAACACAAGCCAGAGTAAGTAATAATAACAATAATAATGAGTTGTTCTTTTGTGGATGAGTGCTGTGACATTATGTTTCATGAGCAAGAAAACTAATTAATTAATTGTCATTAATAATAAAAGAATACCCAAACAAATTACCATATCTAAGATGGCATAGAGTCTTATTGTAATAAACACTTCTGTATAATTTTTGTTGTTTATAATGGGCCGGCTCATAGTGTATTTAAGTTCGTCTTTTTTCAGATTCAGGTGATTGACAATATCCTGAAAATTACAGACTTTCTCCTCTTCATCTTCGTTATCTGAAATGATATCAAAATGCATTCTCCATTAGAGATTTATTTTAGGAAATAACAAGAGACAATGTCTGTGCTTTTCATTCCTGATTTTCAATTTAAAAAAACAAAACAAAAAACATGCTCACTGGCTGCTTACATCCATCAAAGCTAATGTACATCTGCACTAATGCAGTATTCCTGAGAAATGGCAGTAGGCACCAATTTAGAACCTTTTGATATGCACAGAACTTTTTGTTGACTAACAGGCCATGTCTGCAATGTTTATCTTATCAGTCAATATTAAAAATGGGACGTAGAATACATGTAACGTACTCTTTATAAAATTGTTTTATATTTTAGATCAATCACCTCAGGAAGGCATGATATACATTATGGCAGACCTCATAGTTAGCAGAATATGGTGTAATGTCATGTGCTTTTGTTCATCTGATGTTTTGTTTAATTAACGTTAGAACCTGGTATGGACTATATGATTTTTCTTTTTTTGTTATGTTACACCTTAAAAATAAAAGATACAGCATCTACAACATCTTTCATTTCTAAGGTTTAATGTATCAGGTTTCTTTGTCACATGTTTGTATGTTAATACCATTTATTCCTTTGTTAAAAAAATACACTTAATAATTCAGGGATGTAGACATGACAATGGAAAAACAGTAAATGTGTCATATACATACTGTTTTTGCATATCCATGTTTATTTAAGCCAAATTTAACTGAAATCCACCGAATAAGCTTTGAGAGAATAAATTAATAATACCTCCAGTAATTGTCCCATTGCTTTTTTGCTTATCAGCATCTGGTAGCTCTACATTGGAGACATATCCACCTGACATGAAAGAACATAAAAGAAGTTATACATATGTACAAAATTAGGTGCATAAGTGTTGGTCATAATAATAGATGAACTGAAAGAACACATGATGAGAAAAACAAACCTAAAAAAAAAAAAAAACAATTAAATAGATTTTCAGCTTACAATTAAAATAAATAAGTGACTCGGCCAAATGGAAAGGCTCAAACAACCAAACCAAAAATTTCAAGATTTGGAAACAGACCTGGGAATTTTAATAAACAGCAACCGCTGGACATATATAAGCAATAACATATTATAGTGTCCTGAGGAATCAGTAACAAAAGAACTCACAGAAAGACTTATACTGTACTTGAGATGTCACTTCAACCCTTACACAGCCACAAGCTGATGCCATCCAGACCTCTTGCAACACCTGTTTCCGTTCTCATTTCTGCTCTCTACTTCCTATATTTCTCTCCACAGTGGCTTCCTTCTGCATGCTACACCTTGCTGTATTTAGATCAGCTTTACTTTTGGCTGGCAGATACCAACCAGAGTCCTGTTTTTCAGCCCAGCGTCCTATTTCCTTTGACCAATCCAGTTGATTAGTATTGCGTTGCTAATACAAATAAACAGTTGACTAGGTGTCCGTCTGTCTGTTTTGTGCCATAGTGTCTGCAAACTGTTTCATCCGGAAATATTTAGTTGTGTTTTACTCAATATTCTTCAACCAGATAGATAAACTAGATCAAATCTATATTACAACTGTTAAATATTTTGACTGGTTCAGTTAGTAAAATATAAGATCTCATACCAGTTTAAACAACTGAAGTCCTTCAATTCAGATTTCCAAAAGAGTAAATACATAAAATCTTGTCTGAATTCTGTTAATGAAGGCAAAATTTAAAAAAAACAAACATTGGTGTAAAACAAAACAAAACAAAAAAAAATGCATTTAATTGCACTTTACATGCTATGGAAGCCCGTTTCCACCACTAAATAAAAATCAAAAAAAAAAAATCCTTAACTCAATTTTGTATTAACACTGCAAATCAGTAATCTACGTGAATTGCGTCATTTCCTTTTTACCCGGACGCTGAAGCCCTCAGTTACAAATGCTACAGCTAAGCTACCAGCATTACAGCCAGTCATGAATGCACAAATTGCTGAGTATTTTCAGTGTGACCTTCACAAATGATGAAATCCTTGTGTTATTAGCTGACTCACATGGTGTTACTATCAGCAAACATACTATTGAAAGCACCAATTTGTTGCTATACATTGGTAGCTCACAATCTGGCTTTGAGTGCACATTCCTCTGTGCCAGATCCTTCCGTCTAACAAGAAAATTACGTCATTCACATAGATTACTGACTGGCAGAGCTAACTTGAAATTTTGAGTTATTAACTCAAAATTTTGAGAAAAGTAACTTGAAATAACTACACCAGGAGCAAGCAAGACTGGGTGTCAGATTTAAATTGTTGGATTGTCATGTATGCTTAGAAACATATACTCATATATGCTTAGAGATATATAATCGATTGCATATTGATAGGATGTCTGATCCTTAGTTGTCTACAAAGACTGTGCATTCCAGAGCACTCCGGCGTGCGCGCGCGCACACACACACACACACACACACACACACACACACACACACACCCTAGAGAGGTCGTACCTTCTCTTTCTGATTTATGGTATGGGAGGACACTTACTCTGTATCTGTTTAAGTATAAGAGCATTTTGTGTAGGTGGTCCGCTGGACTCCTAACACCAGCTTTGGGGAGTCAATCACAGGGTCATATCTTGACCCACACACGGGCACTCTTTGTTCACGTGTATGCCTGTGTAAGATGTTGTATGTTAATGAACCTGTGAATATTCATGTAACCTTAATAAAGAGCAGTGCTGCGGGGGAGCTGACTGAGAGTGACCGCGGTTTGAGCAACAGGAACAGCACTCGTCTCGTTTATCTCCCTCATGCAAGAGTTGTGCCTGCGTTTGCCATTGTAGTAGAATTATCTTGGCTGTTCCAGCAACAGGTTTGTGCCAAACATAAACATAACACTGGGGCAACAGACAGTCACTCATGAAGGATGTTTCCACACAGTGGAATTGGATATGGTTTCTCGTCTACTAAAGCAGCAAGAGGCTGTTTTTGCTGCTTTAGTCAAACAAAAGCCAGTCATAACTTCATCACAGCTGGTAAAACGCAAAAAGCTGATGACTTTCATGTAACCATTCAGGTAATTAAAACTTTTAACTTACTGTTACTTTTTCTTCAAAAAGCTCTATAGGTGGCAGTTATTGTGTAGATTAATAATTACTTTCTTGAACTGTCTACTACAGGTTAGTGACTGAACTTCTTGGAGGTGAGACATGTGTCTCATGTGGAGTGTTTTTACCTGCTTTCTGCCACCTGCATGACACCATGGAGGTCTCTGATGATGACGACTCACACTACATGGTGAAATTTAAGACTGCCTTCCCTATCCCAATGTTAGCTACACCCAACCATCAGTGGCTCAAGACCCACAAGAGCCACTGTACTTGACCCACGTTTTAAGGATTTAAAGTGTATTGCAAGGGGAGCGCGAGAAGAGATTTGGACCAGCCTTGAGGCCCTGCTGCAGGAACTTTTTAAAGATGCCACCACAAAGGAGCCAGCAAAGACAAAGAGCCTCCTCTCTTCATTGTCTCCAGACTCTGATTTAGATGAGGAAGCCCTGTGTAACAGGACCCTGAGTTTGTACAGAGCAGAATCAACTATCAGCGAGACAGACTGCCCACCGCAGTGGTAGTCCAGTCGAGCAGAGACCCACCCACAGGTGTCTGTCCTGGCCCGCAAGCGTTTGATTAGTGCTGCTATTTATGTCCCATGCAAGAGACTGTTCTCACTTGCAGGTCACACAGTAACAAAAAGGAGAGCTGCCCTGAGCTCTGAAAATGTGAACATGCTAGTTTGCCTAAGTAACTGGCTGAGAGAGATGGACAGTAAACAAGCAAGGGGGTATTTTGAGTCCAATGGGTTTGTTATGTTTTGTACTAAATTCTTCCATGATCACACTGTTTTAGCCTAGCCTTATTATTATTATTATTTAAAGACAATACCATTTTGAAAATGTACTTACAGTACTTAAAATAGCATTTTATTTTTAAGTCTGCCTAGTGTGGGACAGGGATATTATTTTTCTTTCCCTGTTTTGAATTGAAATGCAGTTTAAATGTAGAAATTAAAAGAGCTTGAGTTTAAAATATTCATGTTTATGTCTATTATTTAATTCTACTGCCCACTAAAACCCTTTTAAATGAAAAAAAACATTTGCACTTTGCGGCAGGTTTTCTTCTGTGATTAAATGCGATTAATCAGATTATTTTTTTGAGTCCCAACCCTAATATTTATATATTTGTATATAAATAAAATGCTGAAATAACTGAATTAAAATATAATAATGTTTGCTTACCCGTGATTATGAGCAGAAAGAAGAAACCAGCGATCATTGTTGCTTACAGAGATCTGTATGCACCCTTGTCCTCTATGGGTTCTTAAGATGCTTCTTGCTCCATTTAAGTCAATGCCTCACGAGGGTGGGGCAAATGTAAAAACGGATTGTCCAAAGAATCTAGCAAACAGCAGCAGAGGGTGGGCAGGGATACAAAGGTTGACACTTCACTGGGAACCAGACCGGAATACTTTCTCTCTCCTTCTTTGTCCATTTGTTGCAGCAATAAAGCAGAAGACAAGAATTCACAAGACAAAATTAGTCCCATGCAAATTATTTATTATATCTATCAGATTCACATAACTCATTACAAGAAACTTTCAGTATAATCAATGACTTCTCCAAAATCTCAAAAGCCCCTTTAACATACAAAGCAGTACGTTGTGCTCTGAAACCTATTCTTTTTCTATTGCTTGCTCCATCCTAAACCAGTTACCAAATGAACCAATCATAGTGCGACGGAAATGTAAACATGCCAGCGAGGGGTACTCATGCATGTCGCGGTAAAGGTTAGACTGGGTGAGCATTTTACCACTGTGCAGTATTACTTCACCGCAACCAATAGAGACAGTGTCTAAAGTTATGCCAAGTTCAACCACACAATGCACGAAAACATGAAGAAAAGCTGATTCTGTATGTATCAGAGTTTAGAGTTCAGATGAGAAAGAAATAAAATGACAATGAGAGAAGCTGCAGCGAAAGATACATTTGGGGCCATTTGCTCCAGCCAGCAGTCAGGGCAGTGCATCTTGCTTTTTAAGTGAAATACCCTTAAATACATGTAACACTGATGAAGCGCTAATGAATTAATACAGGCTAGGTATTGAGTGAAATATTAGGTTATTATTAATCAGAAGATTTAGGAATGCTACTGGAGCTGATGGGCAGTAATTAAATACACACAACACAAAATGCTTTTGCAGGTACCATGTATTTAACCGAAAGCAAAGAAAATTAAGAAAAGAAAATGAAAGCTTAAATAATCATTCCTGCTGTAGCTATTTAATTAATAGAAAAACCCAGTGGGGGTGCACAAAGACAACTAAGCAAATTCTTCTGGCTTATACCAAGCAATATAGATTCTCAAAAAAAGTTCCCCATAAATAACACATGTTAACATCGAAAACACTGATCCACACTGAAGTCCATGAGTTTTATCTGAATATCCATGAGAGATGTCCAAGCGCTATTGTCCATAAACGGGGGAACTGGTGTGTATGATTGTGGAAATCAGTGTATTCGGAAATTACGGGACAGAGCGTCGTCTTTGATAGCTTCCTACCAGTCCAGTGGAAGCTTCAATGCAGAAGGAGTCCTGCTCCTAGCCGTTCATTGGCTCGCCATCCTTTTTCATACCCAAAAAGGTTCACCTGGCCTGCATTAAATAAACAAGGCCAATAAGAAATCACAAGAATACAAAAAAATGTCAGCCAGTTAGGCTAAATACATTACGTTATTCTTGTTCCTGGGTACACAATTTATAAATAATTAAACAAACAGTATATTTAACCAATAAGGATTTAACTAAAACATTTCAACTGCTATATACATATTATATAGCGTCACAGCATTTGTTATTCAACAACTATCATCAAATAAAAAATCTAAATCAAATTGTCTGGACCGGCAGCAGCCAATTAGCGTCAGCTGGTAGCAATACAGTCAATTAAAAGTTCAAACTCACCAATTCCGTTCTGTTCAGTGCACGACAGCACTGTGGCTCTGGCTCACAATAATCAGCGTCCAAATCGAATAAGTTAGCTGGTGTTTAAAAAAAAATGCATTAAAACGGAAAAGCAAGTGTTTGCTAATATAAACCTGCAACAACTCCGTCACCTGGCTTGCCTCCATTCATCTGACGGGAGAAAGCCGGGACAGGCTTACTATGACCTACATGCCATCCGATTGGCTGAGCAAAGTCATGTGGTTGGAGTCATGTATTTGTGATGCGTCCAATGGCAGGAAATAAGTGCAGGAAATTACTAAATTCTAGTAAAACAGATTTTACTCTGGGTTACATACACAATAAACTGGAATAAATCAACCATAATGTCACTCTCTGAGGATGCAATCTCCAGGTCAGGACCCTGCTCTCCTTCTTCACATTGGCAACAGTAAATATTTAAGCATAAATATTCCCCCAGAGTTTAATCTCAGTTACATAACCTCTTAAAAAAAAAAGACCCTAACCCTAAAATCCTACCCTGGCCATATTATCTATTCTCAGTACTCCTAGTTACACCAACATAAAACTGGTTTAAATAAATTCATTAACTACAAAATTCTACTGGGAAAAGCAAAAAACCCCAAACTGCCATATCAGCACTACAGAACAAATCACATAGTGAATGGAGTTGAAGCACCAAACTTTTAATACTAATCAACCATATTTAATGATGAATATTAAAGGACAATTATAACAACTCACAGATACAGATAGAACTTAATCAACAGAAAAATATTTCAATTCACTAAGATGGTCTTTTTATACCCAGTGTGACTTAACTGTTGCCAAAAAGTGTTCCCCCAGTTTTTTTCTTTTGAGTACGACTTTTCCAGCCTTTTGTTGCACCTTTCCGACTTTTTAGACACGTTGCTGCCGTCATACTCAAAATTAGGTAATGCTTTTTTATAAAATTTGTATTTTTTCTGTTTAGATATTTGAAGAGTTCCATTTTCTATTGTGCATAAAAGAAGTTTTCTTTATGAAATTAAGAAATCATTGCATTCTGTTGTTCAGATTTTACATCCATCCATCCATCCATTCGCTACCGCTTATCCTTTTCAGGGTCGAGGGGGGTGCTGGTGCCAATCCCAGCTGTCATAGGGCGAGAGGCGGGGTACACCCTGGACAGGTCGCCAGTCTGTCACAGGGCTAACACACAAGGACAGACAACCATTCATACTCACATTCACTCGCACATTCACACCTAGTGGCAATTTGGATTATCCAATTAACCTATCCCCACAAACTGCATGTCTTTGGACGGTGGGAGGAAGCCGGAGTACCCGGAGGGAACCCACGCAGACACGGGGAGAACATGCAAACTCCACACTGATGTTGGAATTGAACTCAGGACCTTCTTGCTGTGCGGCAACAGTGCTAACCACCGTGCATCCCACGGTGGTTAGCATCCCAATTATCTTATAATTGGTTTTCGATACTGATGGAAAATCATCAGTATTGATGGAACAGTCCCTAAGGAACTGGCATGTACAGAACTTTAAAATGGATCAGTTCAGACATTTTCTGGCTCCACTTAGCTCACTGTGGACAACTTTCCATGAGAACAAAATAATATTTTTTTATTTTCTTTATTTTTTGCTTTTGCTTTGCTCCTACTGACCTGATTTAATAATATCCTCTGAAAGGAAAGTCTAAATGTGGCACTATGGTAAATATAAAGACATCAAAAATCACTGATCAATGGCCATGAGTACCATTCACAGAGAGTTGGGGAATAGCTGCAATCACATTATAAGATGACCATTGATCAGTGGTCTTTGATCAATGGTCATGAGAATTTGCATAATTAAGATTAAGGAACTGACCTCCCAGCCCATTGTTCCTTCAGTGGGCTGGTTTCAGCCATTATGCAAATATACTGTTTATAAGATTGGGAAAACCTGCAGTCAGCTGAGTCTGAAGAAGTCACTTGGATGAGTGATGAAACATTACTCCCACTGAAAAAGCTACATCCAGATGAACAGAATCAACTTTTGGAGGCCATAGTATTCCAACATGATAACAACCCCAAACAAACCTTCAAGAAGATGAGTGCCTTGCTAAATAAGGCACATACAGCAATCTACGTGACCTGTCAATCACGTAGATTGCTGTATGTTTACAGCAATACATGTCTGTAAACATATATTGCTATGAGACAGGATAAGCTGAAAAACCTAAATGCGCAGCAGAAAATACAGGAAGTAGAAGAGCTAAAGAAGAATCTGACATTTCAGCAGACATTTTTCACCAGAGCAAAATCACAAAGTGCAGCTGTTGTGAAAGCAAGTTTCATTTTAGCAGAGCAGAGAGCCAAACCTTGGAACACCTCCTGTTATCCTGCTATAGAACAGTAGTGTCACGGTCTGGCTGGCAGACCGTGGGGATATGGGGGAATGAGGACCCAAAACGCATGGTTCTGCGATGCAAACAGTGCACTTTATTTACAGTGAAGGCAGCAGATGCACAATAAATCCCCTTTGCTCCCTAGACTCCCGTGCTCATGCTCCCAGCAGTTGTGTTTCTGCACACCCTGTGCGTGCTGCCCTTCTGGTCCCTCGTTCCACCTGCAGGACAATAACAGAAGCAGCCGTTAAACACTAAACCCGCACGCACGCACGCTCCTCCTCCTCCTCCTACTAATAACAACAATACTAATAACAATACTAATAACAATAATGGTCCATCCTGCTCATGGACCCCCGAGTCCTCCAGAGCCGGGTCAGGAGGTAGAGATTAGACAGGAAATGGCTAAAGTGGGCTTTGATATTGACAAAAATATAAAAGCTATTAAGTATGGACTGTTTAAGGAAAAAATGTATGATAATAAAAGTCGTCTTTTTTGGCTGATCATGTGCATTATCAACCCCCACGTTTGGAAAACAAGAGCCAAGGTGGTCATAGAACAAAAGATGATCGGCAGTGTGGCTGTTTGCAAGAACATTTTTGCAGATTTGAGAAGGAGGAAAACTCTAGAACAGAAGAATAATAGTCCTTTACCTTGGGATCTTTTAAAGATATGATTAATTTTAAAAAAGGCTTGAGTATGGTTTTGGTGTTATTAGTTGGTATTTATCTGTGTTCTTGTAAATTTACACGTGTATTGGCATGTATTTTTGAAGTAAATATTGTGTGTTGTTTTATGATATGTATTGCCATGAATTTGGAAAAAATATTGAGAGCCAAATCAGCCCAGTCATTTACCGAGTTAGAGTTTCTAAATAGCTGCATGATGAAGCTGTGCGATGTCTTGTCTCCAGACAAAATGCAGATTTTGGCAAAAGTGAGCCTGAGCAGAAATACGATTGCTGTTATTTTGTGAGATGGCCACTGATTTAAGAACACAGTTGTGTGAAAGAAGCAAAGACTTTATTGCATACTCTCTTGCTGTGGATGAAAGTACAGACATTATGGACCTTACACAGCTGGCTATCTTAATCCGTGGAGTGGACTCCAATTTGTTCGTTACAGAGGAAATATTGGACATTAAATAGACGCACGGGACAACAAAAGGAAAATACATTTTTGAAAACGTATGTCAAAGTGTAGCGACATGAAGCTGCCCTGGGACAAACTTGTTGGAGTTATAACAGATGGAGTGGCGGCAATGTGCGGTGAAAAAAGTGGACTACTTGGCAGGATGCGAGTAACTGGTGAGTTAACAGCAGATCACTGCATCATGCACAAGGAAACGCTGTGTGGTAAATTCCTAAAAATGGAGCATGTAATGAGTAACGTAACGCAAAACATAAATTTTATCCAAGCTAAAGGTTTAAATGACCGTCAATTTCACTCTTTCGTGCAGGAAATAGATTCAGAGTCCTTATCATACAGAGGTTCGTTGGCTGAGTTGGGGAAAAGTTATTTTATAGAGTTTTTGAGCTCAGCAAAGAAACCTGCCAGTTCATGGACATGGCATGTATGATGTGGGAAGGCATTTCAAGCCAAGCTGCTCCTATGGGAGTCACAAATGCACCACTTGCCTCACTTTCCCCGTTGCTAAGTAATGTTGAACCAAGTCGGCGCAACAGTGTTCCCAAATGAGCACTTTTCTGATAAACTGAGCGCACTGCGCACTGAGTTCGCACAGCACTTTGGTGACTTTGGAGCAGAAAAAGACCATTTTGAACTGCTTCGCAATCCATTTACAGTTGACGTGGAAACTGCACCTGTGCAGATTCAGATGGAGCTGATTGAGCTGCAGTGTAATGGGACACTCAAGGCAAAGTACGACACTGAAGGGCCCGCACAGTTCATTCGTTCCATACCTGAAGCAATACCCCAGCTCCGTCTACAGAAATTTTATTTGTTTCCAGTTTTTGTTTTTGTTTTTGCATCATGTTCATATTTTGAATTCGTATCATTTCACAGGAGATACTCTTATGAAGAGCAAAACATTTTATTTATTTTTTTATAAAATGGCATAATAGCAACAAAATCTCATTGTTTTGATTTGTTGTTACTTTACCGTTTACTTAAAAGCACAATTTTCATTTATTTTTACTGGGGTTTTGGCAGCATGTTCATATTTCTAACTTGCATAAATTTGACAGGATATATTTTTATGGAGAGCAAAACATTTAAAGTCAAAGTTAAAGTTTAATTTTTCTAAGTTTATTTATTCTGGAATAATATTTTTGTCTGTTTTTATTCATATTTATGTTTAAAAAACGTTGTTTTAGTGTGTTCAATAAATGTTCATCTTGTTTGGCCTGGACTAGGGATGCACCGATACCGATATCGGGTATCGGCCTCGATACCACATTTTCTAAAGTACTCGTACTCGTTAAAAGTCCCCCGATACCGAGGACCGATACCACGGTCTGAGACCTGTCTATGTTTGAGCGGCATGTAAGGGGTTAATCATAGGCGCCAAGTGCCCGCCCCGGCTGCAGCTCAGAGCGGGGAGAAAGCGAGGCGAGACATATCAGCTGTGTGGAACTATTTCAAAGTGAACGAAGACGAGAAAACAAAGGCGGACTGCAAATTGTGCTCAGCGAAATTGTCCAGAGGAGGCTCTAAAGGTAGCGCATTTAACACAAGCAATTTAATCAAGCACCTAAAATCCCAACACAACGAGTACAAAGAGTTTACCCACGCTTATTAGCACAGAGGAGCATAGCTGATGCTATAGCAGTGGGACGGAAAATAGTTGGGCATTTTAAACATTCCGCCTTAGCCTCCTCCCGCCTCGAGGACATTCAGGCTCAACCAGCCAATAAAGAGACTGCAGCAGGACGTACAGACGCGCTGGAACAGCACGTATTACATGCTCCAGTCCCTCATTGAGCAAAAGCGAGTGCACGAACTCCCTGAGTGAGCAGCTACGACGCACTAGCCTCTGATGTCATCCCAGCTGTGACTGTGCTAGTGAGACTTCTAAACAGAGAAACAGACGAACAAATTTAAAATTCAATTTTTTTATAATTATTTATTCTGTAATATGTTGCATATAACATGCTTTTCATTTTAAATAAATGTTCTTAATTCCAAACTAGTCCCTTGTTTGTTTGTTTTTTGTTAAATTATAGGACTAAAGCTGTTACCTGCAAATTTAAATCATGTTTTTATTAAGTACTCGGTATCGGTATCGGCGAGTACTGAAATGCAAGTACTCGTACTCGTTTCCAAAAAAGTGGTATCGGTGCATCCCTAGCCTGGACTTAAAGTGCGCCTTGAGTTTCGGCCCCCTGTGCAATAGAGTTAGACACCCTTGATTTAAGCTGGCTGAATTACTGCAGGGGATGATGGAAATTCAGTGGCTACTTAAATAAGAATTATTATTAATATTATTATTAGTAGTAGTAGTAGAGGTAGTAGTAGAATTTCAAAAGTAATACATCAGATAACAAGCTCAAGCAACAAACAGACATTCATGTCTTGCATTTTTCTAAGAGGATAACAGAATTTCCAGTAACCATCCAAACAACCGTTGAAGAGCACTTATGATACATTAAAATGTAAAAGTATTTGAATTCACAGCAACCACTCAAGGCTGATGTTCATGCTGTGTGTTTGAGATATTTATGTAAAGCGACTTGAAAACAGCAGTAATTGCAGTTGATAGATGTTCATAATGTATCTGGGAAATCATTTCCTCACAATCTCGGGTAAAATCAGGATGTGGGTAAATGCTTTTACATGTTTGCATCTTTAATTTCAGCATACTGAGATTTAATAAGTGCTCCATCAGTAGAGGGAGTGAGGCCCTGTTTGGAAAAGGTGAGAATGACAGTGATTTCTTTTTGTTGTTGTCTACTGTCTGTCTATCTGTTCAGATCCTGTGTAAGTTCTCCTCACTTCTTAAATCACTTTCCATGTTTGTTCCTAGGTTTCTGTTGTGGACTTTGTTTGGATTTGCTTGGTCCCACTCGTGCTGTCCTGACAGACTTTGTTACCGGGTCAAAGGTAAGTGTTTTCCAAATTGCCTTTGTGTTCTCGACATCTTCACCTCAGTTATCTAAGTAACATCTACACTCTGCCGCTACCTGTTAGTGCTGATATTTGTTGTACCTCACAAGTATGTTTGAAAATGTGTACAACTGTGCCTTGATATTTAGCCGTTTAGTGACCATCATCAGAGCAAAGATTGTCTTGGCCAACTAAATCACTGGCATTGTTGGCAGTGACTGTCATGTTTATGAACAGCCACTCATATTGTGTCCGCATTAAATCAGGAGACCACTCTGTCGCTTCTGTAGAGTTGTCACTTGGCTGCAACTGAATGTCCTGAGCTGAAGTGGGAATGAAAGGACACCAAAGCATCACACCACAGCATAGGTCGCTCATTCTGTATCACCCCGTTCGCCCAATGTTGAGTCTGCTCCCTGCCTGCGAGACATGCTGTTCACAAGTCGTCAGTCAGCTATAAACAGTACACCCAAGCAACATCAAGCAGAGGCAAAAAGAAGCCAACACAAAATTGTAGTTCCTTCAGTGGCCACTGGAGGATAGCCCCAAATGTGAGTGATTCCTCATTTAAAAATATTTGTATTTCACAGCTGAAATAAACAAAAATTAATTTGTATATCTGATTTTCCTCTTCATACAAAATGTTTTGGAATCTTTTGCTTGCTGATTTTTTTATGCAAAACTAAACTCTATAAATATGTCGAGTATGTCAAAATAATGTTTTGTCCACAGACTCAGGACAGACTGTGGACTCAGTTGTTTTATTTTAATTATTATTATCTTTTGATTTTGGGTTTATTCTGGTTAAGACTTTCTAGTTCTTTGGTTTTGGTTACTGTGCTTCCTTGGTTTAGTGTCTAGTCATATCTGCCCATGTCTTCCCTTTGTTCTCTGTTAGTATCGTGTTTCTGAGTTCTGTCAGTGTATCTTTCCTCTTTTACTTTGAAGGTCCGTGTCTGATGTTGGCGTGTTCAGTTTGTGTCCTCCCTGTCTCGTCATGTTAAGTAGGTTCAGCCATGTCTCCGTCCTGTGTGCAGTTTCCTCGTTTCCTTGTCCGAATGTGTTTTTATAGTGTGTGTTCTCTTGTGCTCGTCACTGGTCTGTCTGTATTACCTCTGCATATCGTCCCAAGTTCCACTCTGTGTTCCTCTGCAAGTAATCCTGTTTAGGGTTTGGATTCATTTGTTAGATTTTCCCAGTTTAGGTTATTTCTTCTCTGTCCTCAGCCTCTCCATTTCTGTCCTGTATGGAAACAAAGAAACACGCAAGTTCCTCACAAACTACAAAAGCACAAATATCAAGTCATTGTTAGTTCTTCTGTATACCTCTCTGTAGCTCTGTGCATTTCAAAATCCATTTCCCTTTCCTGTTCGCTCAGGTGATGTGGATTAGCAGTTGGATTAACAACTTCATTTTAAACATCCTGCCACAGCGTGGGATGTAAGGAGCTCTCTGATTGGTTGGTCAGATACAGGCTGTCTGCCAGCCTGGATTTTTCTAGCTCATATCTTCGGCCTGCTAAGAAGCGTGTGTGCTTGTACAAAGGCCGTTCAGCCTCGGTATTTACACTCGGCTCACACGGATATGTGAAGGATGAATGGACCCTGCAGCGAAACGGAGAGCCCAACCTCTGACTGAGTGCCTGTTTATGCAGTCTGACCACCTGTGAAGGTAACGTGCTAACATGGCTAACGCTAGCATCACCGCCCCGTTATTTTAAGGTCATCTTAGCTTATGAAAATTTTACGTCGGAGCTGTACGAGCTAGCTACGTGTTTAGTAAGCTGCTGTGCTCTTCACAAATAAAGCTGGAAGCAGCTCAGACTATTAGAACCAGCACTGAGGCCTGTTACACTTATACAGTGTTAGAGCAATGGCTGCAACCTACAGCCTTTAAACTAGTGATTAAAATGCTGACAGTAAACTCGTCAGTCCAGATGTTACCACATTACTTTGTGATACTTAGAGTTAAAACAACTGAGACAGGCTGATTCAAATAACAGCTGTAAGTTCTCTCATTCCTTATATCAAGACTGGAGATCACACTACTGATTTCAGTTCATTTAATATGTGAGTGCACAGATTCATTCTCAACTGGACATAAACGATGATCAAAGGTTGTATATATGATGAAGTCATCAAATCCCAGCCTCTAACACAGTGCGCTGAATCTTAGCTTTGAATGTCCAGTATATTCTAATCAGTGCAATTTAAGCATTCACTGAACCTACAGTATCTAAACCTGTGTGGCAAATGTGTGGTAAAGACACAGATAATGAAATGTAATTATTAATACAATATACATCATGAGAAACAAAAGCTGAAATTGATTCAGTTTAGTACTTTTCTCTGTATGCTCTGTGATTATAAAAGCCTTAAATTCTGTGATATATACTGTAAATGATTTTCACAGAGGTCTTAAAGTAGTTAAATCACTGCTTATAGTCTGGTTTAGGGCTGGGCGATATGACCCAAAATTCATATCTCGATATTTTTTAGCTGGATGGCGATATAAGATATATATCTCGATATATATTTTTTAAAGCCATAAAGTAAGAACAAAAAGAGAGTTCTTAGTCAAAGCTGTGTCCCAGATGTCACACAGGCATTTTATTAACATAGAGCAGATGTACATAAAATTTACTCAAAAATAAATTATGAGCATTTATTAAATAATGCTCCATAAATAAAAGAAAACAATGTTGTTTTTGTGCATAACAAAAAGCTCACAAATGTGCAGTCAAAATGTAAACTAAAAGACGCCGAGCACAAAGACAGATTTCACAGCTGCTCTGTTCCCAACTTGTACTGCGTGACTGACAGCCTGGAGTTTGTAATCCGCTTCGCAACCACGTCTCTTAACAGGTGCCATTTATGGTCCTTATACACAGTAGGGTAATATTACGTTGAAGCACAGTACGTATCACTCCGCGAGGCTCAGCCGTAATGCTCCGACAATCCATCAAGCGGTGCAGCTCCGTAGCTTACCAAAGTCGTACTAAAACATTTTTTGACAGATTGCTGAGCGCCGTGTTCCACATAAAATCGGTTCGCAGTCATCAAGCACAACCAGAATTCATACATAAGGAGCGCTGTCAACTTTTGAGAAAATGAAAGGATTTTAGTCCGTGCAGCACCTCTGGGCTGCATGGCGTTAGCGTGGTTAGCTCGTTAGCGTGGTTAGCTAGCTAACACGTTGACGCCGTCCAGCCCCACGCACGGGGCGATGCGCAGTAACTCGTTAACGGAGATTTGCCGTGTCCATCTTGTCGCTTCCTGCAGGTGAAGCGATGGGGGAGGAGGGGGAGTTGTGTTCAGTGAAGGAGAGGCGAGGCCGAGTAACGTTGCGTAAAGACGAAAGTGGACGAAAGAGAGGCAAACTTGCGGCTCTGCAAGTATAATTATAACGTAACATAGACTATATCGATATAAAGGATATGGTCACATCTTATATCTCGTATAAAAATATATCGATATTTTTTAAAAACTCGATATATCGCCCAGCTCTAGTCTGGTTGTTTATATTTTCACGTTTTTGTGTCTGTAGGGCTGTTTGATGACGATTTGGACTCCTCTGGGAGATGAGGACACACCCACATCTGTTCCATACTGCAGCCATTGATGGTGTTACGGCTCTGAGTCAGCTTTGGGGCATCAGACGCACACACTGGAAATTGTAGGCAGATAGCATAGGCCTGTGGATCGAGTTGAATGAGCCTCATTCATTAACATAGGCACAGCTGTAAGAACCAAACTGGCCATTGTACGTAGATCATGTTTCTGATGATGGCTTTTCTATGAAAACTAATTTGTTTGTAAGAACAATAGTGAATGAAGCCCAGTGGTGTCTGGAAATGTTTCTCTGCCAGTGTATTGATACCCAGTTAACCATACCTATTTTAATGTAGTGGACCTTTGATATTAGGTACCGTGATATAATATGCGTAGATTATATATTCAGAGTCTTAACAATTTTACATTGCAGATCATTATTCTGTTCCATAATTTATAGACACCGCTCTTGCTGATTGAATCTCTGCTCAACCTGTTACTGACCCTTTAACCTAACAATTTGAGAACTTTTCCCCTGCTGTTTCTTTGTAATATTACACAGTAAAACTACCAACTTTTTGTGCAATGTTTGTGCCACCATTTTTAAAATTACCTAATAGTTTTCTTTTCTTAAAATCGTACAGTTTCTCAGTTTAAACACATGATATTTTCTATCATTAGCTGTGAAAAACATTAGTTGGATTTATGAGATAATTCCAAATTTGGATTCTATTAACATTTTACACAACGTCTCAAATCTTTTGGAACTGGTTGTAAAAAGTGTCCATGTCGATGGTCCTGAGCCACATATAGAATTTCAAAATCTATTCAGCCACAGATTTCAAGATGTGGGCAAAAGCTTCCAGAAGTTCATACAGTCACAATAGCAACATGAAAGAACAGGGAAGTGGGAGAGACCTCAGTTAAGTGCTCCATCAGAAGAGGCAGCTGGGTCATGTTTAAGAAAGGCAAGACAGCTATGTTTTTTCCCTCATCAAGCACAAAAACTTTCATGGCAATTTCCAAGTTCCCTTCATGCTGCCATTTACTTTCACCATGATAAATGCATCCACTTTAGTCAATTACTGACATTATCAGCTCTACTTAGGTTACTGGGCAAATATCTTAAAAGGACATTAAAATAATACTTTTCCATTAGGCATCAGCATATAATGTTGGTTTATCAACAGCAACAGATGTCTTATACAGGAAAGGATACAATAACAGTTGAATCAGTTGCAATATGATATGAGATGGCATCATTTGCACACCCCTTGAAGAATGGTGCATATGTTTGACAAATTTCACAACCATTAAATGTTAGAGACGACTCTGAAAATGAGGTTATGTTCACTTCTAAAGTAAATACGTCTGCTTGTGCTCACAGTCCCTACATTTCAAAAATCAGACAATAATAAGACAAAACTGCTAAGTGACACAAGAGGCTAGGGCAGGGGTGTCCAAACTTTTTTTACTGAGGGCCACATACATAATAATATAGGAGGGCCTGGGCCACTTACTAGAAATTAGGTATATAACCTTAACTTTAGTGTATTAAAGTTAGAAAAATCACTTAAAAGTGGTCGAATATGTTATATTGTTGAATATAATTAAAGACAAAACTGCCTTCATCAAAGCTTTCCATAAATGGATCTTTATTGATTTATTCAGAAAAAGCTTTGGTAGCTCATTCTCAGAACAGCAGCCTCAGATTTCTTCTTAGACAGAAGATTTACAGCACAGAGAAAAAACAACAAAGGGGAAAATGGGACGGGTACATTTCAAGTTTGTTATTTAAGTTATTAGGGTTAGCAACACACCTATTAACGTTCGTTTGAAACCGTTATCAACATTAACAGACTGAACTGGACTTAATAGCAGGAGTGCATATAATTTTAGTAAATTATTCTGGAGTATCAGCTGCGCTGGGTATGTAAATCGGGCCATCCAGCCGCGGTGCTGATCGTCACTCGTGCCAAAAATCCGGACAAATGATCAAGGAGCAAATCTGCATCAGATGAGATCAGCTGATTTTGCGTGTGCGTGCGCTGTGCACAGCGGTGTGTACTGTGTGTTAACAAGAAAAGCGCATATAAGAAAGTGGTGTGCAAAAGCAGGGTAGTGACAGAATTGATGCGCATTATTGATACCGGTATTTGAAGCATGTGTACCTGCACATTAACACACGGGTACTGTCCACTCCCTGCAAAAAAATAGCAGCTGTGCGGCGTCTGTGGCATCGGTGCTCTCATCGCATGCGATGGAGTAAAAATCAAAAGCACAGCTTTATCAGACAGTTGCAGTTTAATGGTGGCTGACAAGTCTTCAATGCGTCGCACAACTGTATTTCTGGACATGCTGACGTTGTTGAAGTCCTGCACTTTTTCCGGGCACATTATTTCGGTGACTTTAACGAGGCCGTGTTTTATGAGGTCTCCATCTGAAAAAGGCTTGCCATGTCTTGCGATGAGTTGGACGACCTCATAGCTGGCTATTGTAGCCTTTTCCTGGACCTTTTGAGCACGAAAAAAATACTGTTGCTGACCCCGCAGGAGAGCTACCCTGTGCTTTAATTTCTGCTCTCTCTCAGCACCAGTGTAGGATGCATAGGCCTGATGTTGGGTTTCATAATGACGTAGTACATTATACTCTTTCATAACTGCCATAATTTCAGTACAGATTTAGTATTTAGTATTTATTTATTTATTGTCATTGTCAAGAACAATGAAATTGCGTTTGGGGCTTCCATACAACCCAAAAAAAAGAAGAAAATAATAAATACCCCTTAAAACCCAAGTGTACATATCTAACCCAGTGTGACTCCAATGCAATAAGACAATCCTTAGCAATAATGTTCGTAGAAATTCAGACAAAGACCTGAGAAACATGACAAAAGATCAAACAGACACACTTCCCCTTGAATTCTTTGAAGAAATATTCACTCTCCCACCATGTCTGAAATTTTCTGCATTCACTTTCTACCTTTCGCTTCTTTGGTTCTGCCATGTTTAGTAACTAACTTGGGGTAAATTTCTTCTGTGATTGTCCTTTTTGGTGGAGCAACTGCCTTGATCAACAGTAGCTCCCCCTGGTGTTAAAACTAAGAAGTGCAATACACTCAAGCAAAAGTTGAAGTGCGGGCCATATTCTATTCTATTTATAATATTAAAAATGGATCGCGGGCTGCAGTTGGCCCGCGGGCCGGAGTTTGGACACCCCTGGCTTACAGGACGGAAGAGAGCACCCTGACACTTTGGTGCCGAAGGAACCATCTTACCCTCAACGTCACAAAGACAAAGGAGTTGATAGTGGACTTCTGGAGATGTATAAAAGCACACACCCCCATCACCATCAACGGCGTTGCTGTGGAGAGAGTGAGCAACTTCCATTTCCTAGGTGTACATCTGGCGGAGGATCTCACATGGTCAGTTCACATGAACAAAACAGTGAAGAAGGCGCAGTGTAACAGCAGTCTGGCGAGGAAGGAGCGGCTTGCAGGTCCAGCGGGCATACGGTGTGGAGGTTAGCCAGATAACTCGAAGCCAGTCAATTAAATCAAACAACAGACCTTCATTCGTTGTCAGTTTTTGCATGATCTTTGTTGGTCAAAAACCCCTATTAATGAAGACTTATGGACCGGAATTTGATAGTAAAAATACTTTCTTTTCGATCACTAAGCAGGGATATAGGTTTGGCTCCAGCAACCTTTAATAGGATAAGCGGGAAAGAAATAAATGGAATAAAAGCATATTATTACTATTATTAGTAGTAGTATTTGTGATTTGAAGACAACCAGTAAGAAGGCTAACTAAATGGCAAAGCTGTGGGATTAAATAACTGTGTACTTCTTCTCACTCCTTTTCGATATGTAACTGAATCAGCACAGTTAAAGCAATATTGAAATGTATTAGCTTTATTTTGTGTAGCATTTTTTCTTCTTTTCTTTGCCAAATGAACTTTGTATATTGTTTACGTGATCAAAATTTTTTTTACAAACAACAACAAAAGCCAGTGTGAAAATGCCTATAATTACTATAGACAAACTACAACTCTGTTAGGACTGAAATGTATAATTATGTCAATTACATATGGTTGTATAATTTTAACAATTGTGACTGAAAAAAGTTAATAATCCCTTAAATTAAATTTTCTTCTACAACATATTTTCACATGGATACATATTTTAGAATTTGCCAATCCACTGGGATTTTCCCACACAGCCATCTGTTTGGTTTAGAGAGAATGGTTCAAAAAAGACTAAATACCCTGTGAATTGCAGTTATCTGGGAGAAAGAAACAACAACAAAAAACTTTGGGACAGCACATTAAAGTGAAAAAAGCATGTTTAAAAATGCAAATATGATATTATGTAGGCTTGTCTGTAGGCTTTCATTTTTTATTTTTTTTTTATTTTTACTAATAAAAGCAATGAATTAATATCAGTTCAACGTGGACTTATGTTCATCACCCAATAAAATGCAAATATATTGGAATTCATGCAAAGGGACCCAAATGGAGACTTTAGTGATGGTCTTTATAACTAAAATTTAACCTTTTAGCAAAGCAGGAAGTCCACAAGTAACCAATGGAAACTACAGGTATAAAAGAGAGACTAATACATCATATTCATGTTAATGATTGAATATTGTTTTTCAAACTTTAGTCCTGCTAGTCTTCAACATCGATCCACATTGAAAACATGATTGCTAAGAACACAGTGACTGCTGTCAAATAAAAAATCACAAAATACTTGTTGATTTTTTTAACCATTCTTGTCCAGTAGCCAGACTTCCTGTTGCTGCTGAGTAGAGTCACTGTTTTCCCAGTCTCCCGCAGCTCATCTGACACTTTTTCCAGAGCAAAGGCCACCTCTGTCAGTTTACTGCTGCTACCCTAAAAAAGGAGGTTTTGTAGAAAGGTAATTGACAAGATTTTAGGTCAACTCTTGATTCAACACACTGGTTTGTTTCCACGTTGATTAAATAAAAGTGTTTGCTTCTGATATATATGCTAGGGTTAAGGATAATGCTAGCATAATCCCTTTCAATAGTTTTGATATTATACTTTTTTGAAATTAAATAAAATGAATTCCAACCTTTTGGGTCAGAGATGATACAGACAAAGACACAGATGGTGTTTCCTCAGCAGATACCCCAGAGACAGAGGCACAATGACTATTTCTCTTTATGTCTGGAGTAAGAGAAACAAAGATAAATCAAACACAATTAAAATTAACTGGTGGATACAACCTGCCACTAAACACAAATCTGCAAAAGTGGTCGATAGAGTTTAAATCCAAATATTTGTAGAGTGATTGCTATTATCAAGCACACCTTGGATTCCATCTGTCTCATTATCTTGGGCTGCAGAGTCTTTGTCAAGCAGATGCATCACCAAAATTGTCTCCAAGAGGCTGAGCAGCATCAGAGAAAACCCCCCAATGCAGTAGACAGCTGAGGAAAGCAGCCAGCATTAATGTGGATAAATTACTTGATCACTCAGTAGCATGATTTATTCATTAAATGCAGTCAAATACACCACACTTCTTTACCTATAAGTGGAATTCTGTTTGAAGAGCTGGGCAAGATCTCATTGAGAAGAAGCTGCATCACCGTGACAGCAAGCAGCACAGTGATTTTGAAGCCAAGTTTCTCACCTCCACTGTCTGATACAAGGAAGGAGGCCATGTCCAGAACCAAGAAGAAGAAGACTGGCAGCAAGAAATTAGCAATGTAGAGGACAGACCTCCTCTTCATGGTAATCTGTGAAATAAGGTGGTTAATCATCCTACTTCATACATGTAAAGATGCAGAAAGAGCTTCATATTTTTTCACCGCTTCAGCTGCACTTTCTCACTCATTTTACAACTCTCTTCTCTCCCACTGTCTCCACTCCTCCCTGAACTCTATGCAACATTCTTCTTTCTTCAACTTCTACCATTTAATCCTTGCCTCTGTCTTCATTTGCTTTCTCTTCTTGATATCCAGAGTCATCCTATTCTAAACAAAAACCAGGGTAATGGGTAACAGAACAGCTTTCATGTGTTCTGTGTTTCTGTTACCAAAAATACTTACAGTGTAGACAACCATAAGCTGATTGAAGTCAAACTCATTGACAGTTCTGTTGGTGACTGACATGTTGACAAAGAGCCACTCATACTGTGTCTGCATAAAGTCACGAGACCACTCTGTGACTGTTTTATTGCTGTTGTCGGGCTGTAACTTTATTTCTGCATCTGAAGTCGAACATAAAAAATTACTGTGAGAAGATCAAGAAGAAAAGAATATATGTTCTGGCATGTGGTAGTGTGTGTTTATGAACAGCATACATTAACAGAACCTGTTATGTCCTCACCAGAGTACATAATAGACTTGAAGGATATGTTGCACTTCTGAAAGTCAAAGGGGAATTTGTACACGTGCAGCTTGCAGGTGCTCACCACCACCTGGTCATTCCTGTATTCGATCACACCATTGTGGTTGACGCAGAGATAAGGACTCGGAGAGGCTTTATCCTTCTCTGTCCTGTGTGAGAAGAAATGAGAATTGATTATGTTATGAATGGCAGCATCAGAAAAAGACAAAACAAATACATGACATTTAGTTCTTTTCTTCTCTTTCGGTCACTCCTCCCGTGTTATGAGCATTGACAGACTGTAAGCACTAAAAATGCTACTTTTGACTTTTGGCTTCCTGCAAGAATCAAATGACATGATGCACTGAACAGCCACATCTTAATTACAACCCACCTCAACATAATCAAGTGGAGAGACTGAGTGGGTCTTTGAGTGTGAGTTTATGCTTATATATGTCAAACTTACATCTCTACAATAGTTATATCGGGCATCCACAAATATGCAGTAGGAATTGTCATATCCTTAATTCCACAGAATTGATTTGGGTCCCACTTAATGTACTCATTTGTCCATTCCTACACAGGGCAATGGGAGGAAAGTGATCAAATCAAGAAAAAAAATCGAAAGATGTAATTTCAAGCAATTTAAATTTCAACAAAACAATGAAAAAAATTGTAGTTCTAAGAGAAAACTCACCAAATAAACCCAAATGTAAGAAATTAAGGTCTGGTCAATTTCTCTCTGAAAAAAATAACAATGTTCATTTAGGTAGCTTCACACTTCAGCTAAAGCATCAGCAAATACATCTCTGTGAATTATTAATGTAGGGTCTACCTTAAAATACAAACCGCCTTGAGGCAACTGTTGCTGTGATTTGGTGCTGTGTAAATAAAAGTGAATTAAATTGAATCTCATATTGGGTAAGCTATAAAATTTTCTTTAACCTGTACACTGTTGCTGCTTATCTGCAAGCTGCTTTTCAACCCGACTCCAGCTTCTTTTTTAGTTAGTTCAGTTAATTGGCGATTCTAAATTGCCCATAGATTTGAGTGGGAATGGTTGTCAGATTGGCAACCTGTCCAGGCTGTACCCTGCTAATGCCTATGGTATCTGGGATAGGCTCCAGCAGGACTACATAATGGTTTAAATGATTATCTCCTCTTTGGCAGATGGGTTTTTTTGCCATTATTAAGAAACACACACAAACTATTTGGCAATGAAGATATTCATTATCATTCAGAGAAAAACACACACATGCACGTAGCTTAAACAATGTACCATATCCAGGATGGCATAGAGTTTCATTTCAAGCAACACATCTGTATGATGGCTGTTGTTTATAATGGGCCGGCTCATAGTGTACTTAAGACTGTCTTTGCGCAGGTTCAGGCGGCGTACAATCGCCTGAAAATTACAGAGTTTCTCCACTTCATTATCTGAAATGACATCAAAACACATTCTATATCAGCGATTTCTTTTATGAGATGAAAAACACAAAGAAACTCCCATTTCTGATTTTCAACAACAACAAAAAAACAAACTTCAGAAGTCTGTTGCTCACCAGACATCATTATTGCTTATTAGCTTTTGGCGTATTTGCAACAGATGAAGTAATACCTCAGAACCTTTTAATCAAACCCTGATATATCCAGAGGCCTTTTGTTCACTAAAAGGTCATGATTAAGTTTTATTTAATCAATCCTTTAATAAAAATATTTTAAATAGATTGATATTTACAGACATTGATTTTCATTATTTTCTCCATTACATAAAATTATTTTATATTTTAGTATTGCTGATTATTAGATCCTGAGTGAATACTACATCACTTATTGACATGCTTAGTACTGTGCAAAAGTCTTGAGTCACCATCTTTTCTTTATATTTTGCTAAAAAAAAAAAGTGGGTAATGGGTGGAGATACTATTGAAACAACTACAAACATGTGTGAGAATACATTATATGAGACAAAACCAATTCTAAGAAGCTTGAAAGTCAATATTTGGTATGACCACCTTTATTCTTCAACACAATCTGGACTCTCTTAGGCAAGTCTTAATGCAATTTCCTCAAGTAGTCTTCAGAAATAGTTATCAGGGCATCTTGGGGGACATTCAAAGCATTCTGAAGGTTTGCTGCCTTTCAGTCCATTCTCTTTCAAGATGATCCCATACTATCTCAATAAATTGGTGATTTGGGCTCATGAAAGGCAAAATTCCATGACTGATAGTATCCCTTTTTGTTTTGTTTTTTAATATCCAGTTGTGCTTTTTCAGCACTGGCAGGATATTCGGCATCATTGCCATGTTGAAAAATGAAGCTGTTGCCTATTCAGATTGCATTGCATTGATCAGGACTAACAGTACTCTTCATACTTCTATCAGTTTTGACAAGATCCCTAACACCATTCACTGAAATACAGCCATAAACCATAACAAAGCCAATCTTCCACTAAAACCATTCTGATGGGCTTTGGCAAAATGGCAGACTGGACTGAAGGATCAGTTTTATTTTCAAATTTTTCAGATTTTAAGTACACACTGCACACCATGCTGACATATGTCTTTGCCTAATAGCTCTTTAATAATTCGTATGTTTGCTGAAAACTTTTTTTTTTTATGTCCTCAACTGTGTTATCCTGTGTTTTTGTGAGACGCAAGTTGCCTCTTTATTGGCCTTGTCATAGATCAGTAGTAAGTGGGCTCACAGAAACAAGAGAACATTTCTCATAAAATAGTTAGGTCCAAAGACTGGACTGAAAATGAGTGAAAAAGCAGTCAAACTAAGGGGTGGTTCTGACGTTTGCACAGAGACAGACAGACAGATATATAGATAGACTGTCTTTACTCTTTACCTCTGATAGTGGTTTCATTGATCATCTGTTGATCATCTTGTAGCTCTGAACTGGAGCCATTTTCACCTGGCATGGAAGAGTACAGTAATTTATGCCTAAAGGTATAAAATATCCAGAAATGTATGCTCCCAGATGATGGCTTTACAAGGAAAAGCCTTACATATTTCAGCAACACAATCACATATTCAAAAGTTTACATATTGTATCTATAACATCATTCATAATAGAATGATAGACGAATCCAGGTGGTGAACTGGCAACCATGCAGACCACACTTTTCACCGAATGAAAATATTTGGTGCACCATGGAACATTTAATACAACATAGCAAAGCCAAGACTGTTTATCAGCTAGAATCCCATATTAGACAAAAAACAGGACAATATTTGTCTCAAAACATTTGAGATGGTTTGCTTCCTGAGGCATAAAATGCTTTGCTGTCACAGTGAAGATCACAACATAGGACCTTACAGCAGCTACAGGAACAACTATTCCTTCCTGTGCTTGGACCAGCCATAACCTCTGGCTCCCAGCTATTAACCAAATTTCCATGGTCCGATTTTATTGCCCTGGCTTCTGTTCCTATTGTTCCACTAATGTGAATAAACAGAATATTTGTTTGTTTTCATCTCAGTGCAAGCTGTGCTCCAGCAGGACTTTTTCTTTTCTTTTCGGTTGCATTTTCAGTTTCGTTAAAAAAAATGTCCCTAAAATTTATAGTGAAACTACTCCTTAAGCTGGTTTACTCCAACTGATGTAAGATTTCATACCAAATTAAACATTTATCTATTTTCTTACACATCTAGTTCAGGATGTTGGTGGGGCTGGAGGCTACACCAGCTGACATAGTGCCAGAGTCAGTGTGCATCATACACAAGCCGCCAGACTGCGGTAGTCTATGCACACAGGGAAAAAGACAACATTCACACTCCTACTGCTAATCTGCACATATCATAAGGTGAGCTATTGAAAATGTTGGTATTTATGTGCTTTGTGTTGTCCAATAGACCATTTTCATTATCCCTGTATTGAGGTTGCAGCAGAAATCTTACAGAAAATATCTATCGGGGTTATCAGAAGGCAGGCAACTTATTCACCAATATTTATTCATTTTTCAGTCTAAGATGCTGGTTTTAGTAAACTGATTAAATGTGGAATTTAATTTAGTAAAAAGGATGTATTTACTGGCTACTTATAGAGCCAAGCAGCCCCTCTGCTGAAATACGTTTTATCTATTCCAAGTAAAAACAGTGTTGCTGAATAAAATATAATACAACATTTTATTTAAAATGGTCCAAATTGTCATCTGCATTAAATTCGAATGATCTCAGCTTACCCACAAGTAGCAGCAGCAAGAAGAAACCTGCAATCATTGTAGCCTCGAGTGATCAGAGAGCATCTTCACCCTCTCTGCGCTGTTCAGAGATTCTTCCTACTCTATTGATGTCACTGTCCTGCCCTCTTCAGAGCAAATGTAAAGACCAATTGTGTTTCTACCCGCATATCGATCCTAACACAGTGGGATCAGCACACTATGCATCAGCATAACAGCTGATATAACAGCAACTAATAATGACTTCATGTTATTAACCAAACTCTTGATATACAGCCCAAGCCTCTATCATCCTAGCATCAGTCAGGTTGAATAGTTTATTTTCTTGCTACTTTGGATAAATTTTTTAAAATTGTTTTCTGCCAAAGTGTCCGCACTCTACTCTGACAGGTTTCAGATGCTTTTGTTTTTGACAGTAGGGTTAATCATTAAAAGTGAATGAATCAGACTGACATCAGTTTCATTTAAATCCAAACAGCTGAAGTGCATTAACATTAGCTTTTAATAAAACAAAATTTTAAAAAAAACACAATAAACTTCAAGATACAGTGACTAAATTGTCTTTTTGAGCAGATGTTGTCACAGATTTACTTGGGTTTTTTTCTTATTCTACTACAGAAAAAAATAAATCTTTATTGTTCTGGTCTTGTCTATGAAACTAGAGGACTCTACAGTAATCCAAACACTCTTTTGGAGCATTTGTGATATATCCAGACAATAAAGACAATAAATAAAAAGCAATTCATGTTCAGGTGTATTTGTTTAAATAATAATGTAAAAAAATGTGTCAGATTGCACAACTTGTCCTAAAGTTACTGTTATTTAGAGATCTTTGAAAAATATCTAGACAACTGTACATTTCCTTATTAATGTTGGACAGGATGTGGGTTGGAAAGCTCTTAGATTTTCACATATTCATTAACCATGGCAGCACGAGATACCAGTCTGGAGAACAAACACTGCTAAGTGCTCCATTAGAGGAAGTAGAAAGATCCTGTTTGAAAAAAACAAAAAAAACAAAAACCAAGTTATTTATAATGAGTTTATTGTTGCTGGACTCCGCTCAGATGTCAGTGAACAACAGTTGTTTTTTATGTTAATATTCAGGTTATTTACCATCTTTACAAAGCCAAATGCACAAAATTTTATTTTTCAGTGAAACATTACACTTACCTTCAGTTAGGTACCCTAATAGATATAGGCAGTACCGTATTCACCACGCTCTCAACAGTGGGGAGACCATTACATGAGAAGCAGGACTACTGAGGAGTTTTTCTCTGCTCAGCCTAACCCTAGGTTTCTTCAACTAGGGTTAGGTTGTTTACTTAGTGTGTGAGAGGAAAATAAACACATCTTGACTGGTAAATTATAGTCTGACTGGTAAATTTTGTCTGAACGACGAAACATTTCAACACACCATTGATTCATAAATGTTGATCTCTCACAGTTGCTCTCTTCCCATGTTCTACTGCGTGACTGATAGCCTTGAGTTTGAAATCCACTTCGTAAGCATGTCTCTTAACAGGTGCCATTTGGGGTCCTTATACACACACAATACAGTAATAATTGTTGAAGCACAGTACATAGCACGCCGCTAGGCTCCCGATTGTTAGCCGTAATGTTCCAACAATCCATCAAGCGGTGCGGCTTAAGCACAACCAGAATTCATACATAAAGCGCACCGGATTATAAGGCACACTATCGAGTTTTGAGAAAATTAAAGGGTTTTAAGTACACCTTATAGTCTGAAAAATACAGTACTCCGGTTGCTGCCACAAATACACTGAGTTGGCTGTAGCTTTCCAGCTCACAGCCCGACTCCCATGAACAACAACAACACAGACAAACAGCCAACCTTTTTTTGCCGGCAAGTCATGATTACAGATGCCGTGCATTGTTTATGTATACATTATTAATCCTGTAGGAAAATGCTTAGTCCTCTGCATTTGACCCATTCACTGAGTGATGCAGTGGGCAGCTACCAATCCAGGATAGCCTCTGTTCGTTGGATTTGAACGCCCAACCTTTCGATCATGTGGCATCTACTGTGCTAGCTGTGCCCCGGGAGCTGTTCTTTAAGTGATGATGTATGAATCCTGCTTCCGGGCCCAAACTGCTCTGTGTTTATTAAGCCTGTTGTGCTGTTAAAATGTTTTAATGCTTTTTATCTTGTTCTATTACATCTGAACAAACCCCTAAAAACAGCCAGTGATCACTGTCAGCCTAACCATCGGGAACCCTCACGTTAACCTTTATCAAGTGGAAAAAAGTTAGCATTCATCCTCCAGCTTCACTGTGTTTATGTTATGCTAACACAGTGTCGCTAGCGATCACGTAGCACATCACTATATACCAGCTAGCCCAACTTCAGTAACCCTACAGAAGTCACTGCTGTTTAGTTTTCTGTCTCCATTTATGTTGGAAGTGGTAGCAGAGCTGGTGTATCATGTTCAGGTGGAAACAAGCAATCTAACTTCTAACTCTGTTAAATTTCATATATTCTGCTTTCATGGATGCCTGGATGTTACACCTGGTAGAGCAGCCACACTGATCATTTTATTAAAGATGAAAGAATTTAGACACTTTGTAACTCTCAGTGATGCCACAGAGTTCCTTCGACTTTGGGATCTGCAGCAGAGTTTGGACCTGGAAATGGCTAATGACATCAAACTTAATGGCCGGATAGCATTCCTATTGCTTAATGCATAATTGTGTTGTGAATATCCATCCTTAATCTGTGAAAAAGCATAAGGTTCAGAAAAATGATAGTAATTACAAAATGGTACATTTCAGGCTAAAATAGCAAAGGAACAGGGATGATCAAAAACAAAAGGGAGAAAAAATTAACAGTTAGCCTGAGTTGAAGAAAGAGGTTCTCATAAAGGAAAGGGACAGATGGAGAAATAGAGGGAAAAAAGAGAAAAATAAAGAACACCAGTGATCTGAAAGGAAGAGAAAAAAGTCAGAAGAGAAGGTTTTGGAAACAAGCACAGAGACAAAAGGAGAGAAAGTCCAGCAGGGTCTAAACACACAACCACAGAGAACTTTAGGAATCAAGGAGTAGTAGGCAGCTACTTGCTGGTGAACTATTAAGATGTAGAACTTGACATGTGCAAAAACAGAATTATTATGATGTGTCTTGTGATATTACGAAGGTTGTTAAGGTTTAATTGTCATTTTGAAAGAAATAATATCTTGTTTTCTACTAGTGTGTCACCACCGTCAGCACCTTGTCAACTCCATAATATGGAGTTTTTGTTTATTTTTCTCTTTTGGAGAACCATATAGTTTCCTCCCTCATGATCTTCCAATAAAAATATGTAATTTTCTCAATAAATGTGTAATTTGCATCCTGCTTAATATGACTGTTTCTTATACAGATTAAATACAAGCTTCTGAAAATATGTATGACTGTAACTCTAATAATAAAAAGCCAAAACAATCTTACTTTTAAATGTGGTATAATTACTTTGAAAACATATGTGCATAAACAATAGAATAGAGAAGCTGCTAATAGTCAAAATAGCTGAAACAACTTAATTTAAAATATATATTTTTGCATTTCTTTGTGTCTGACGGTGTTCAGAAAAACCTTGCACTTCTCCAGCAAAAACATAAATTATTAAAAAATGTTACACCTGGGAGATTGTACCAAAACATGGTGAGACAGCCAAAACTTTGTGTAACAATTATATGTAAATGTGTTTTTGAAAAATCCAAAAATATATTTTAGAAAATTAAAACCTGTTTCGTCCCTAATCTCAGGAATCACTGGAATAATATAGAAAGTGGTGCTTCTGTTATAAAGAACTTTTCTCCAGACCTCAGATCAGCAGAAAGATCATCTTGAAGAATGGATTAGATCAAAGATTTGCACCTGAATTTTAATTACCTACCGGACTGTCAGTGCACCCCAGGGCAGCTGTGGCTACAATGTAGCTTGCCATCACCAGTGTGTGATTGTGTGTGTGAATGGGTGAATGACTGAATATAGTGTAAAGCGCTTTGGGGTCCTTAGGGACTAAGTAAAGCGCTATACAAATACAAGCCATTTATCATTTACCAATTCATCCTGGCCAAGCAACTGCAATCTAAATATTGGATTTACAAGTCTTTTTCTCTGCTCATCATTTCTGGGCTTCATCAGGCACAGCCAGGAGAGTATAGCATCACTGGCTAGGGTCTACCTCCTCTTCTCACTCTCAGTCATGCTGCTGCATGTGTTTGTTCCACAAAGAGAGAAAGAGAGAGAGAGAGAGAGGGAGAGAGAAATGTGAGAAGCTATGTCCCCAAAAGGTGATTCTGTTCATCTGGACGTAGCGTTTTCAGTGGGAGAAACATTTTGTCACTCATCCAAGTGACTTCTTCAGTCTCAGCTGACTGTAGGCTTCCCCAATCTTATAAACAGTACATTTGTATAATGACTGAAACTAGCGCCACTGAAGGAACAATGGGCTCGGAGGTTAGTTCCTTGATCATTAATATGCAAACTGTCGTGACCATGGCACAACAAAGGACTCCACAGTCTATTTACACCTACAGGCCAGTGAACACTCTTTCAATGATGGGTGTGTACACATCCTGGAGCCTTCAAAGTGTCTGCCCCAGGACCCGGCATCATTGTCACAGCTGTGTAGTTAAACTATCTGGAATAAATGCCCTGATCAATATACTGTCTTCACGTTACTGTAAGTTTTAATTTTTGACAGATATCTAGTCCAGATGGCAGCACTGTCTTCTCACTTAGTTTGCCGTAGTGATGTGTCGGTCGCGAACGAAACTCTTTGAAGTGAACGACGTGAGCCGTGGGGTTGTTTTTTTTTTTTTCTTTCTCTCACCCTTTCTCTCACCCTTTTTTTCCCGCTTCACTCCGCACGCGAGCCTTGTGCTTTGCGCTGGAAAGAGGGGGGAGGAGTATAGCGTTATTTTTGTGCTACTATTCAGAGCGCACGTAAAAACAAATTTGAGCGCACGTAAAAAAAATTTGCAGTTGCAAGTGTTGCATTTTGAGGAGAATTTTATTTTGAGCGAAGAAAAGCTAAATTTGAGTGAACAAACTTCATTGCTGCGTGCAAAAAATGTATTTCAGTGTTTGCTATTATCCACACCTGGATATAAGAAAGTATTTTTCAAAGAAACCTGTAAGTCACTTAAAGTCAAGTTCACTCATAAAATCTGTCCATCATAATAACGTTACAGGCTATGCAAGGCAATACATGCCAACCCTCCCGTTTTTTCTCGGACAATCCCGAATTTCAGTGCCCCCCTTATTACTCTTTCTGGGTTGCAAAATAAACGTTTAAAATTTTTCAGGCGAGAATGTAGCTGTGCAAACTTCAAATATCTGAACCGGGGAGAACAGCAAACTCCCAGCACATCGTTTTAGGCTTTGGCCCACATCAGTCTAAAATTGTATGTAACCATGAACAACGTGTTGCCATGTCCACCAGGAGAGACTGGACAGCATAGATGTAAAACAAATATGCCAGCAGTTTATCTCAGTTAATTAGAGGAGCAGGCATGTGTTTGGCTCCTTCACATAGTGGACATTGAGTTGTTGTGTGGGACACCAGTAGTCCATGTCTGTTGCTGTAACAGTAGTTCATGTTTAGAGTAAAACATCCCAGCTCACTGACTTGATAGGGGCAATAGTGTGCCTAAAATGTTGCATAATTTTGCTAAGAGATCTGTTACTTTGTGGTAATCTTAGATGAGTAGTTTTATGGACAAAAACCACCAGGTCATTCAGTGCTCCCTTAGTGCTAATGTATAAGAGATGTTGGTGTAGTATATCTCATGAATGTATTTAAAAGCATGTAGAATAGCATATGTAGGCAAGTATATTTCTCCTTTTTTTTTATCAAGAAGCAAAGACGAAAAGGGAAAAAAAAGAAACAGGGCAGGGTTCGGTGGTTGAATCATCCGTCCCCACCAATGCCAAAACCAAATCTACGCCCTTGAATAATTGGTTGATCACCTCCAGTATTTAACCACCAGATGACAGCCACCTGGTCCCCCTCTCTCCTAGCCTCCATCATCCAACAAAGAGCGTGTGTTTTTGATTCGTTGTTTCTTTGCCCGTTGATTTGCAAGTATAACCTCTTGTGTGTGTGTGTGTGTGTGTGTGTGTGTGTGTGTGTGTGTGTGTGTGTGTGTGTGTGTGTGTGTGTGTAGGAAAGCATAGGGAGTTTTGTTTGTTATTTTTGGCATTGCTCACTACTGAAGCAAATAATGGGCTGCTTAGCACTTTGAAAGATACTACTGTTTGTGTTCTTTCCTGGGTGGTGCGTGAGTGGGGCCAATTTCTTGTTGCGTTCAATGCACACCTAGACTTAGAACGTAACACGTGCCTTTCCTAATACAGTATTTGGGTCCGGCTCCACCCCTAATGTAAATATATGTGTATATATATGTATATGCCCCTGCCGAAGAGCTTAAGGACAATTAGCTTAAATTAATCATTATCAATCTGTCCAATTAGGAACTATAAACCATTATGACTCCAATTCATCTTCTTTGGTGCAGGTGAAAGATACAACAGGTGCACTGCAGATGCAACAAGAGAATTCCCATAAGGGAAAGAGTTTTGCAGATGGTGGCTACAGACAGCTGCACTGTCCTTATTCCCCCTGACTGATTTTTCTCTAGTTTTGCTTTTGTTCTTGTCCCTGTTGGTAGCATGACATGGTAACTGCAGCCCATTCAAGTTGCACAGGTAGTCCAGCTACCTCCACAGTCTGTGTCTCTGACAGAGCATGGAGGAGATACTAACAGGTGAGCCATAACACAAGGAGAGCTGGACAGAGCTGTAGGGCATCAACCTACCAGCAGCACCAACCTACCATATCTGGTACTCCTTTTTAGGATCTTAATTTGTTTAAAAATATATATTAATCTTAATAATTAAGATAATAACAATTAAGATATTATTAAAAAATAAGATTATTATTTCATATAAAATCATTATGCTATTAAAATAATCAAAAGAAATTGAAGGTTCACTATAAATCAGTTTGCATCACTCATGTCTGTTATTGCATCTCAGCCTCAGGAGTTATCATTAATTAATTTATCTAAAAAGGAAAGTTTACTGTGGAGCATTACTCCAGCAGGAAAACAAAATATGAGAGGACAGAATAAGTACCAAATGTCAATCTACCAAAAATTTCATTGTACTTTATTATCACATTTCCAATTACCAATTGTTCTTTTAGATGCATCCTAAAAAAGATCTGTAATTATTTTCTATATGTTTTACAATATAAAATAATTACAGATTTCTGTTATTTTTTTCTGTTATTTTTAAATGCATGAAATAACAATTAATTATATTAATAATAATTAACACATAATATGTGAATTAGCACATATAATATAAAATAACATAAGCAACCTGTAATTGTGAATAAACTATTTTTTGACAATGGTGATTGTTATTCCACACAAAGACACAAAAATACAGTGCAATAACATTTTTATAAAATTTATTTAAAAATGTTATGAACTTTTTTATAAACGTAATCACTTTGATGATAAATTTTAAAATTGTTGTAGAATTACAGGCTTGCCTCATTTAAGGTCGTTTTTGAAATAACTACTTTTCTAATGTAATTATGACATAAACTGTTTGTGTCATATGGTAGGTATACATGACATAATATATGACATAAACAAAAGGTGTGTGTGTGTGTATATATATATATATATATATACACACACACACACACACACACACACACGCACGCACACACATGCACACACACACACACACATACACACATACATAAAAAAACATATTCACATTTAAATTCAGTGTAATATTCATGTTAAGAACAAACAAGTTTCTCTTAATGGGTTCTCAGTTTTTTTTTTAATTAGGAAAAAGAGAGGACAATATGAAAATTTTTAATTTTTCAATTAGTCTTACTTTTGTATGGTAGTCAAATATTGTACTATGATCAAAGCAAGATGTTTCAATTCAATTTATACACTCTCATGCTTCACAAGCATTTTTCTAGCCACAAAGACAGGGTGTGTCCCAAGCATCATTGCAACATACAAAGTGCATGTTGTAATAGCACTCAGGACACATCTCTTCTTGGCCAGAAAAAAAGGCTTAAATGGTAAAGCAGCAGAAATTATTGCCTGTATGAAACTGTAAAAATTATAAAATTGTATTATCTTATCCAGATGCTGTCGATAAAAAGTTGATGAAAAGCACACATACGTTTCAAGGCGTTTTGTCTTTTGTAAAGTAAATCAGTTAGGCCAAAACTGAAAAATATCTGACAAAATCACAGGTTAATGACATACAAAGAAAATTTAATATAAAGCAAGTTAAATCAGAAATATTGGTATGTCACATTGTGTATGTTTTCTAATAGTCATTTATATTATTTTACTTTTTGAATTGACAGTTTTACTCCTCTTGTTCCGCTTGAACCGTGTTAACTACTGATCGTGATAATAATAATGATAATAGCAATAATGATAACATAAAAGCAAAACAATTGATAATAATCTTAAGCAAACAACAAGCGATGACTAGTTGCGCAATATACAACTTGGTATCAGACCAATTTCCTGCAATCATTCCAAGAATTGCTTGAGAGCATTTCTGATGCATTAAGACGCTAAAGCATTTAAATCCACAAATGCCAAACCTATTCATAGTAATAATTGTCGCATATGCAATAACTTAGTTTGATCAGTACGGTGTAATGTTTTCATATTGTATTTAGAAAAGTGTTTGTTTTACAATTTTTAAAAAAAGAGTTTTGACAATATATTGCAGTAATGCATAGTTATATAAGACAGATGTTTTATTTTTACAAATTTGAGTATTTTAATTGCTAGAAAAGCATAATTAATATTTGAATTAATTATGCTGGATTGTTCCTGAGGTGGATTCCTCCAGTGAATTACATGGTGAGCCTTCCCACCTGGACTAAGAGAGACTGGGAATCCCTTCTTTTCCACTTAATGATCTGCTGCACCTTGTTGTGTGATAGGACTGTATCACTCACACTTTCGCACACAGCTGGTTGTACAAAAAACCGCTGACTGACATTTTCTCATCCTATTTTCTTTCACACCCTGGGAATTTTTTGACTATAACCCTTGGACATGTTTTATTTGGGACTTTGAAATAAGCTGTCGTGTAGAACATTCTCCACATGTAAAAGGTGTGTGAGATTTTCATCTGAATGGACACTGAATTTGTGTAATCTGTTTTCTATAACAGTTAAGGAGTCAGGTTACATTCTCGTCTGAAAATATATTAAAAGTTTATTTTGTGACCCAGAAACTAAGTAGCTGCCACCATTGTTGGAAAGTGGAATTGGCTGGGCTGCGCAAAGAATTCTGGGATAGGTTGGGCCACAAAGGATACACCCGACCCATTCTTCAAATTCGGGGAAAGGAAGGATGCATTTTTCGGCCGCATTTGAAGCAGCCTTCGAATTGGGACAGCCTTCGTCGCCTGGCTGTGACGTAATCGGCCTTCAAATGTGACACCGTAAGATGTTGGTTTTTATTTTTATTTTTATTTTAGTTGTTTTTTAGTTGATTTGATGCTGTTTTCTCTTGTTTTTCTTTTAATATAGGGCTGTTTTAATTTTATGCATTATGTGTTTTATTTATTTAATTTTGCTGTTTTCTTTTATTCTATTGTTTTTAACTTATTTTCTTTACAGCACTTTGGTCCTGTGCTGGGTATTTTAAAGTGCTTTATAAATAAAATTGGATTGGACTGGAAATGCAGCCTCCGAAGCATGCGGCCTATGAATTGGGACATAGCCTCTGTGTCTGTCTGCATCTCTGTGCATTACTTCCTGTTTTACTTTGGTAGTCTCCTGACTGTGTGCGCCATATTTTGTTGTACTTCTCTTTCTCTGAAAGTACCTCGTCTCATGTTTTATGGTCCCTTTACAGTTTTACGCCTTTACGGTTCGGAGCCACAGACCTGTTTTATATACGTGCGGAATAGTTTTCTATACGAGATCGCTGCAAAAAGTGCAGCCTTACCTATTGTCCACCCTACTGTTATTCGTTTTATATTAAGATTTAAAAATGTAGTTGGTATTGGTATGACGAGTAACCTTCAGTAAAAGTAATAAATCACACAGCAATAGTACATTCATTAAGTTGTAGAAAGCATGATAATATATTAAGTAATCCAAAGTATTCAGAATACGTTACTCTCAGTCTCCATGCCGAATATCCTTGGGCAAGATACTAACCCCGAGTTGCTCTCCAATACATTCATCGTAGTATGAATATGATATTAGATAGATAGAAAGCACTTACATAGAAAGACAGTGCTTGTATGAATGGGTGTAAATGGGTGAATGAGGCAAGTTGTATAAATCGCTTTAAGATAGAGATAGATAATTGCTATATAAGAAAGAGTCCAGTTACCATTGAAGTGCATTCAAAACTCTTCTTTGGATGTTGGCTGCTTTTGGGTCAATTCTCTGTCAGGATGATTCCACACTGCTTCAATAATGTTTAGGTCCGTGCTCTAGAGAGACCAATCTGGGACTGATAGTGTTCTGTTGTGTGCGTTCCCTGTAAAGGTGTGCATTTGCTACATTCACAGTGAGACTGGGATCATTGTTGGGTCGAAAAATGAATTCTTTGCCAGTCACACATGTTCTGGGTAGCACGGCATAGAGCTCCACTAAATATTATTGTTTAGTTTGGCATACTATCTTCTCCCTGTTTCTATTTAAGATCGACATGACAGCTGCCCTTCCACTGAGACAATTTCAGATAAGACTTCAGCAAATAGCAGATGGGTCAACTGAAGTGCCTGATGCATCTGTTTGTGTCAGATTGTTGATTGTTGTTTTTTTTTTGTCCACTTCCACTTGTCTGAGTTCATCAAAATATTTATAAACACAAAGGAACACAAATATTTAGATCAAAGGTTTGCACTTGGATTTTAACTACCAGACTGGACTGGAAGATTAACCTTTTCTGAGCAACTGCAATCTAAAAATTGGATTTACAAGTCTGTCCATACCACGTTTTCAAGTACTAGGTTCTTGGGAATTACCTTTTTTCGGCAAAAACACAATTACTTAAGCTTCTGTTTTACACCTGCCAAACTGTTATCTGGAGCATTTTTTTTTTGAGAACAGGCTGCTAGCAACAATGGGTCTAAATATACAATTTAAAATTAAATTGGATCTTTGCCAAGTTCTATGCTATATGTAAATGTAGCAGTAGTTCTCCCCTTGAGTTTTTTTTTTTTTTTTTTTAGTTGAGTATTAAGTGGCAAACTAACAAAACACATTAATTCTGAAAATGATCAGCTACCAGTCCATTAAGGACTGGACTGAAAATAAGTGGAAAAGCAGCCAAAGTCCAAAGAAAAACTCTGAAAGATCTTCAGAAAGCTAAACAATTCTTTAGCCTCTTGGAATGAGAGAAATAAAATAACACAGAAGTGACTCAAGACTACATGTTCTGTACATGTATTTAGAACCAAATAATATGACTTTAATTCCATCATGCTAATACATGAATTATATAGTTTACAGGTGTCAATGTAGAATTTACAACAGGAATCAACTATATTGTTTTATATTCCCACAACACATGAGTTACGAGTCTTCAAAGAGCTACACTTTCAGTATATTTAATATATACATTGTGTATTTGAGATCAAGATCAGAAGAATATTAACACTCAGTATATTACTTAACAGGTACACATTGCTAACTACTGCAACTGTTGCCATAAATGAGTATGTGTTATGTATCTATGGTGTAAAACATGCAAAAATATCCATTATGTGTGCATATAAAATTAGCAGAAAAAGTAAATACATTTATTTTTGCTTAATTATTTCTTATATTGTAACAGTTCCTGTTGGTGATAAATCTTATACTCTAGGAAAGCCTGTTTGTTTCCCCTTAAATGGTGCCATGTTTGTAAGGAAAATGCATTTGGATTTGGATTGAGCTGTAAAGTCTAGTATTTGGGTTGTGCCCATTACAAACTCACCAAAATTCTCTCTACCAATGCCAAAACAGTTTATTCTGCTATTGACTCTATGTTTGGTGTTGTTTATTGGATTGTCTGATTGAAGTCTGGAGAAACAAGACATACTGGCAATTTAATAATTCATTAATTTATCAAATGGGGGGCTCAGTAACATGAGAGCCATGTACAGCCACAGTTGGTGATTTTGGAAAGAACAGCATGCCCAAGCTGATCCCATACGTGTTCAATAGGTATTAGGTCAGGACTTCAGGCAGTCCTTTCTATCATCACCACTCCCAAATTCTGGAGGTAGCCTCTGATAGCCGTGCTCTTCAGAGGCGAGCACTGTCATCAGTTTGGTCCCAGATTGGGGAAATATGCCATCGCCACTGGTTGCAGAACCTCATCTCGATATCTCTCTGCATTCAGATTGCCTCCGGTGATGACAAGCCTTGTTTATTCAGTGAGGAAGATGCTGCCCCACACCATCACACTGTCTCCGCCAAAAGCTGTTACTCCATTTTCCACATCTTCTCCACACTTCTCCACCCTGGAATCATTGCTGAGCATAATTTTCTTCCAAATGTTCAGATTCCAGTTAGAGATGGCACGATACCACTTTTTTATGTCCGATACCGATATCATAAATTTGGATATCTGCCGATACCGATATGAATCCGATATAGTGTTTTTTAATCAACAAAACTGTTTTTTAAATATCTTGCTGCATTTTGTATAAGTTCATACTCAAGTTTAAAACAACAACTACACTAAAGCTATTCTGTTATACCTGTATGCAAAAAAAATATTTCATAGTTCAGCAATTCTGATCAATCTAATAAACTTAAACCTGCACCATCCTCCCTATTCTGGTATTTTAAAGAGTACTTAGCATAAATATTAAGCAACCTAACTAATAGGGTTCCAACTCCCAGCAACAACAAAAATAAATAAATAAAAAATAGGGAACCACCCCTCACGCGCCACCTCATGATGCTTAATCGACGTAATCAACCTTAATTTGATGCAGTGTGAAAAAAAATGCACAGAAATCAATTATTTTTCAAGAAATATTAAATAGATTCAACATCTTTCTTCAACAAAATTGCAGACTGCACAGATGGTACCTTCCCAAAGGAAAAAGTACTATAGCTTACTAGGGTATATATATTAGACTTAATAGTCACTATATACAGTAATGGACTTCTATTCATTTTGCATCAAATTAAAACTTTGGCTGTCAGATAATTATTTATTAAAAGCTAGACATTTTAAATGAGAATAAGAAAGAAAAGTATGTCTTTGTGCCCCCTTGTCCCTGTTAATGCCCTATCGGCCCCCCTGGCTAAACTTTGCTAGATCCGCCCCTGCACAGTTACCAGCCGTCAGCTACGTAGAAAAAGATCCTCGAGTAGAAACTAATATTAAATACATTCTAACAACAGCTGATCAAGCTTAAACGTGCTGCTGTTGTTCAGCCGCTGGTTTCCTCTTTCTGGTGCAAAGTGGGCCAAAAGCAAACTAGAGACACGGACTCGCGACAGAAAAGCCGATCAGCTGATCGTTAAGCAGTTTCATGATCGAAGTAGCAGCAAGAAGAGGCAGTCGTTTGTTAAGCTTAACGCAGGAATGCTTTACAAACATTCAGAGATGGACTTACAAACTTGCTTTACTTCTCTCGGGGATAACTTTATCGGAGATGAAATGCTGGGTTGCTAGCGAAGCTCCAAATGCTATCCAGACCACCGACAGGTCCCGCATGCCACAGCCGCTCTATCACGTGATGCATACTGCTCCGACGTGCTAACGTTCTGAGGTGAGTTACGGCGTGTTGCAAGTTTTGTGAGGTGCTTTCGTGATATTTAATGGATCGGATTACATTTTTTATTTTTCTCCGATATCCGATCCAGTAATTTAGGTCAGTGTCGGACCGATACCGATACGTAATATCGGATCGGTCCATCTCTAATTCCAGTGCACATGTTGCAGACACTGGATAAACCTGATGGTGAACGGCAGTCATGGCAGGCCTCCTGCCATCCCTACGAGATCGGAGATTGACTGTGTGCAGTGTCTTTCAAATTGTCTGGATAGAGAGCTGTCAGCCATGTCGTCCTGTAAACTTTGACTGCAAATCTGTAGGGCTTACTCCAAATAATACTGCAACTTGGCTTTGCAGAACATCAACTTGAATGGCACAGGCCATAGGACAAATCAGTCAAATGTGGAATGCTTGGAACAGACATAAGATAACCACTCTAGGAGTGTCTGTGCTCCCAGTTTGAACATAATCCACATAACCAACTCTGCTGCTCAACCCACTTACAAATGTGGGACCATTTCAGGGGACATAAACAAGCTTTGAGCAGTATAAGATTTGTTGCCAAGAAGCAAGAAATAGAAATAATTAAGCATACATTAATTTCCTTATATGTTAAGATATAAGTTTACTAATACAGTGGGATGCCAAAGTTTGGGCAACCTTGTTAATAATCATTATTTTCCTGTATAAATCGTTGGTTGTTACAATAAAAAATGTCAGTTAAATATATCATATAGGAGACACACACAGTGATATTTCAGAAGTGAAATGAAGTTGATTGGATTTACAGAAAGTGTGCAATAATTATTTAAACAAAAGCATGCAGGTGCATAAAGGGGCTGTAGGTTCTGAGAGGCTTGTGGTGAAGCTTACTGAACATTAAACATGTATATATGTCCTAAATATATATTGAAACATTATTTTTGACTGCAAAAAGCAAAGAATAAATGTAATTTAAATTGGACATGAGGTCCACCATAATTACAAGAAAATCATTTAAAGGCTAAGGAGTAGAAATATAAAGCTGTGTGATATGGTCTCATATTGCAATAAAAGCATACATTAAATATAGTGCATTTTCTGTAAATTCAGATATATACGTATAAAAAGTGTGCCGGTCCTGCGGGACAATGCCTGATATCACAGATTATCAGTCCAGCCCTGGCTACATATATTTTCCATCTGTAAATAATGGGTAAATAATATCGCCATGTGGGAAGTAAAGAAAAAGAAACAGCTTATCTTTAAAGCAAAGATAAATGCTACATAGCTAGCTTAAACAGTTACCACACATAAATCTTACATTTTGCTGACCTGGACATTTACATTGTATAGCCAGAAATGTTCCGGTAGTATTCATTTTCACATTAATGTTGTGCCATAACATAAAGTTGATCAAGTATTTTTTCAGTGTCAGGTAAAAGCAGGGATTCGTGTGATAGGGGCTGTAAGGCAGGGTTAGCTGGGTGTCTCATATGCTGTTGCTGAACTTGATGTTCTTGTGACAGCTTTAAATAAATGCTAGTTAGTGCATCTGATAGCACAGCAACTATCTGGCATTTTGACTAAGTTAAACTCGAAGATGTTCGGCTGGAGGGCAAAGGATCACATTACTGTTTTTACACAGCACAAAATGAAGAATTAAGTATAATATAAAACAATAGACAGTTTAATATCATCATCTGATATAATTTGTCATTCTGCACCACCTTAAATATAAATGTACATTTTAATAATGTTTTAAATGTTGGAATTTTTCTATTGCGATAAGGAGCACTGAAAATAGTCATGAAGACTACTACACAAGTTTACCTCATAACTGGTTGAAACCAAACCTTTGATGCTGAATTTCACAATTTTGATGCTACACAATATGCGACAAATAACAATGTCATTTCCTTGCAGCTTTTGTTACGCTGGGGCTCTGAAACCACCACAGTAAAGTGGAGCAGAAATCACTGTTAAATATCTGATTTTTTTCTTCAGCTGTGGGTCTGTATTTCTGATGATGCTAAATAGATCACTAAATATAAGAAGTGAACACCTTACCAACCTGTACTCAATGGGACATTTGTTTTCTTCGGACTGATTGAAATGAATGACATTTATGAAAAAAATAAATAATACATAAGTTCTGTCTCTTTTAATGAATTCATATTTTATTTTACTTCAGCTGGTCCACCTTGAAACAAGAACTGACAAAAATACAGTGACTGCTGTGACATAAAAAATGAAGTAAGCCCTGTTGATTTTTTTTACCATTCTGGCCCAGTATCCGAACTTCTCTTCCTTCTCGTTACTGCTGAGCAGACTTATTGTTTTCCCAATCTTTCTCAGTTCATCTGAGACTTGTTCAAGACCAAGGGACACCTCTGTCAGCTTGTCGCTGCTTCTCTGCAAAAGTTTTGTTTTTACATTTTAAAGAAAGTTATCAACAAATTTAGGCCACTGACTGCTACTACATTTGACACAATGGTTTGTTTCCATTGTGACTGAAATAAAAGGGTTTTCTACTAATATACAAACAAACATCTTGATCTCTTTCTCTAAGTAATTTCTCAAATGCAAGCTCAATGATTTTTATACTTCACTTTAAATAAATAGCCCTTTAAAGTGTAGCTAAAGTCTCACCTTTTCAGTCACAGATTGTGTTTCATCGGCACTTTCATCACAAACAGATGCACAGTCACTGGATTTTATTCCTGGGAGGATATAAGACAAAATGATTAAGGGTACACAATTAAAATGATAGATTTAAATGGCATGTAAATGCTAATGTTAATGTGTGGGTATTTTAACCATAACTAAAGATAAACCTGTTTTCATGAGTTTAGATAATCTCACCTCTAACACAGAAGTTGGCTTTGCACCATTTGTCTCCACAATTTACACTCAGGTTTTGCTCTTCATCTGTCTCATTGTGATGGGCTGCAGAGTCTTTCTCAATCAGATACATCATCACAATAGTCTCCAGGAGGCTGAGCAGCATCAGGGTAAAAGTCCCAATGCAGTAGATAGCTGAGGAGAGCAGACTATGTCAGTAATGTAATTTATTAATGCATTCAGTCAAATAAACCCCACTTTGTTACCTATAAGTGGAACCTTTTTTGAAGTGCTGGGCAGAATGTCATTCAGAATAAGCTGCAACACTGTGACAGCGAGCAGGACAGTGACCTTGAAGCTGAGTTTCTCGCCTCCAGCATCTGGGATCAGGAAAGAGGCCAAGTCCAGAACCAAGAAGAAGAGCACTGGAGAAATGAAATTGGCAATGTAGAGGACTGACCTCCTTCTCATCGTGATCTGTGCAATAAAATATAATAATAATAATAATAATAATAATAAAGAATTCCTTATTGCCTTTTAGCTGTTGTTGGTTTCTTGTGCTGCCTGCAATTGTGTCTCCTCTAAGAACTTATCAAATATGACCAATAACTTATAATAACATAAAATAATGTTTGTAATACAAGGACAAATGCTTTGCTTTAAAGTTTTATTGGATACAGATGTGTTTTTTTTTCCCAGCATAGCAGGAGTAAACTTTGATAATCTTCTGTATGGAACAGCAAGTTTACAGTATAAGCCATGATGTGCTGAGGATGTGGTAAGTGGCTGCAGGCCTTTTTAGATTGTACTTAAAAGAGGGTTAGGAGGATAAAGAAATCTAGTACTTGTCCAATAAATGCTGTGTATGCTTCAGGGGGAACGAAACCACAAGGAAAACAACTTTTTTGCTGAGTTTTTAAAACCCTTTCAAAACAAACTGCAATTTTGTTTTCATTACAAATGTTATTAAAATGTGGCTAATGACTCAATTTCCACATCTGTGTTTCTGCTTTAACCTCCTAAGACCCAAACCCTTTCATGGCATGCATTTTTAATTTCTCTTTGCTATTTGGAAATCTTTGCAAAATTTAGTATTGTGGTCTAAACCTAAAATGTGATGTCCCAATATGTGGACGCCAGGACCTAAGAGGTTAAGAAGTACTTACCGTGTAAATAATTACAGTTTGATGTGGATACATAATGCTTGATTTGTTTGTGGGTGTCAAGTCCTCGAATGTCCACTCGTACTGGGTCCACATCATGCTGCGTGTCAAAGTTGTCAATGATTTATTGTTTTTGTTGTAAATTAATTCTATTTCATTATCTAAAATGGAATAGAAAAATAAATGTGAGCAGATGAACAAAGGACTATGTGTTGTGATATTTCATGGTTTATATATATGAGAGTACGAAAAACACATGTAAGTAGAACTTGATATTGACTCACCAGAATGCATGATAGACTTGAAGGAGATGTTGCACCTTTGAATGTCAAAGGGAAATTTGTAGACACGCATCCTGCAGGCAGTTGTCACCACCTGCTCATATGTGTATTCGACCCAACCATACCAGTGAATTAAGAGATAAGGACTTTTAGTCTCTTTGTCCTTGTCTGTCCTGTATGAGAGCAAATGAAAACAGATTACGGCACAAAATATGGTACGCACATATAGTGTAGCGCAGGGGTCTCAAACTCCAATCATCGAGGGCTGGTGTCCTGAAACTTTTCCATGTGTCCCTGCTGCAACACACCTAACGCCACCGGTGGTGTTGTTGTCCACGAACCGTCTAGTAGTGAGTATTTCTGATATTTACTCCAGACCCTTAGATGTAGAATCAAGAGAGTGAGTAGGGGTTGGCTGCTTTCAACATGGACGATTCGCCTGGTTTCAGCGTTCCTGGTCAGGATAGCAGCAATGACGATTGTGATTATGTTATGAACTCAAAGACTGAATTCGTTCCCTTGAAAATAATAGGGGTCATATTTCTGAACTGTTTAGCTCCAGTACTGAAATCACCAATCAGGAGACAGTCAACTCTGATGCTGTGATCTAGTTCTGCCGTTAACAATTATGTTTTTGCTTCTGTTTGTGTTAATTTGGCATCTGACTCTACTGAAAACCCTGTTGATTCAATGTCAAAGACTGTTTCTAGTGGGGGAAGATGGGGAGTTCTGAATATCATTCCAAAACCCACTGTGCTTTTCAACTAGCAGAGTCCAAAGAGACAGTAATCCCCTCTGAGGCTGTTAACTCTGTTTTTTGCGTGACTGAACTTGCTGCCTCCGAGTCTAGGATTAGTTCCAAAGCAACCAGAGAGTTGTGAGGACTTAAAGTGTTAACCCAGAGTCAGTCTGTACTTCAGGGCAGAGCGTTCTCACTCCCGAGGCGTAACATGTCGACGTTTTGTCACGTCCCGCGGCGTTCCTGAGGAACGCGAAAGGAGACCTTCGGCGTTCTTATGGTACGCGGCGGGTTATTGCTGGAATCCAGTGCAATGACGCTCCCGCGGTAGTAGACGTTCCAGCCCTGTATTCCAGCCCTAAACCTAACCTTATCCCTAGCCCTGACCATAACCTTATTCCTGACCTTATCCAGGACTTTAATGATGTTAAATAGCGTGTTTCTAAGCGATTTGAAGAAAAAGAGCGAACATGTGTAGGTTCAGTCCAGACGGTTCTCATATTTCCTCTTTTTCCGAGGTCGTCATTTAGGAACGTGGTGGGTAGCCGAAAACGTAATATGGTGACGATTTGTCACCTAGCGTAAAATGTTACGCTTTGGGAGTGAGAACGGGTTGTTCAGGGAGAAATGTGAATGCAGCATCATTAAAGTCCTGGTTAAGGTCAGGAATAAGGTTATGGTCAGGGCTAGGGATAAGGTTAGGTTTAGGGCTGGAATACAGGGCTGGAACGTCTACTACCGCGGGAGCGTCATTGCACTGGATTCCAGCAATAACCCGCCGCGTACCATAAGAACGCCGAAGGTCTCCTTTCGCGTTCCTCAGGAACGCCGCGGGACGTGACAAAACGTCGACATGTTACGCCTCGGGAGTGAGAACGCTCTGCTCCACCACATAACTAAATTTAACACATTTGCTTTGCAGTCATGTACACTTAATGTGTGCCCTGAAACCAAGCTATGGATGTTTAAATCATGTTTCTGTAGACAATCCTGTTGTGAAAGTTTCTCTCTCTGGGGGAAGGTTCAAGGATTATGGGGCACCATTTGTAAAGTGAAACATGCTGAAATTAACGGCAACATTTCTCCACATTTAGCTCAAAACCTTACAAAAACATGTTTTTTCCAGTCTTTTTTTTTTACAACATTTAGTAAAATATTTGTAACTTTTTATATTTAAAACAAAATTTTAAATGTTAAATCTAAGTGTTAAATATTGCTGCTTCACTTCTTGCCTACCAGCATGTCCAGCGATTTAGCTGAAAACATCGGAAGATCTGTTTTGTCGGCCATCCAAAGGTTCAGCAGTAGTTCACCCTCAGCAGCTATAGTCTCCACTTCACAATCGCCACAGCACCTGTACAGCTACCCATCATTCACATCACACCCATACCTCACTGCTTTGGCAGGAGCCTTGTCTTTCTGTCCTCCTATTCTCCCACATGTCCCTTGAAGACCTGAGGAACAGCCTCTATGTGCTCCTGTCATGACTGTTCCTCTTAGCAGTGCTCCACCCTCTCTTCACTGTAATAGCTCTTCCACTTTATCCCCCTTTTTCACCATGGGTCACACTGATTCCACCAGACTTCCTTTACTCTCATGTGATATCTGACAGTGTATTCCAGATAGGATGGCCACTCAGATGCAGATATTTTGTTACTTAATAGGCTGTTGTTGCATATGGACAAGCGCCTTATGTGCTTTAAAAAAAAAGGGTGCTGAGGCTTAGTGGTAAATGTTTACATAAGTTGAGAACTTCTTGCGAAGTTCTCATGGTCACATTTCACGTTTTGATTTTTAAGCTGCCACTGGCTCTGCTTTTCTGGAAGTAAGAAAACTCACCTACTTGTCCTCCTTTATGCTGTTAGGTCTAGGCGATGCTTATTTGAAAAGGACTGAGGCAAATTGGAAAATTGTTCTGTGGTCAGACAAATTGAAATTGTATATTCTTTTTCTAAAATCATTGACACAGCATATTCTGGACTAAAGAGAACAAGGATGGGTTGTTGTCAGCACTCAACTCAAAACACCTGCGTGTGGTATGGAGGTGCATTAATGCCTATGAAACTGACAACTGGGAGGCACTTTACTAAAGCACACTGCAAAATACTTCAAAATAATATTCAACAGACAGACAGCTAGAACATCAAGGTTCTGTGAGGCTGAGATTTATAAGAGTGATGTTTAAAAGCACAATGTCAATATTTAAGTTAGCAGTTGTTAATTCTAACCTTGTCTTGGCTATATTCCTTTTCAGTTTGCAATTCATTTGATAAATTAAAAAATATATACTTAGTCTTCATCATTAGTGACTATATGTGCATCTGTAAGTGTGGGTGCGTTTCCATATAAAATTTACCTTTCTTCAATAGTTATATCTGGCATCCACAAATTTGCAGCAGGAAATTTTATATTTTCAAGTCCACAGAAATTATCTGGGTTCCAAGATATGAACTGATTCCACCAATGCTACACAGGATGGTGTGAAAGAGAAGAAAAAGATACAAGCAGAGAAAAACAGAAAGAAAGGATTAAAAGAAATGATTATAACACATTTGAATTTCAACAACGGAAAATTGTGTATTTCCAAGAGAATACTCACATATTGAACCCAAATGTAAGAAACAAGGCTCTGGTCAGTTTTCCTCTGTGAGCAAAGAAAACAAACATATTGTTAGTTCAGCCAGGCTTCAAAGTTGATTTTCCACATGTGGGGAAGGAAGGGTGAGCAAGTCCCCAAAAATAGTCAAATAAAAGTTATGAAAGATAGGAATAAAAAAATGTGTAAGAATGTGTAAACACTGAAAAAGTGTTTTAAAAGCTTAACACCCTTGATGTGTTGCACAGTTTAACACGTTGTGTGTGTTATTTTCAGAATCTACTTTTATGATACAGCATATAAACAAAAGTGGAGGCAGTACACTACAATGTTGACTGAATGTGGACGACAACATTTTCCAGTGGAAAAAGCTCATGATTTGTTTGTTTGTTTGTTTGTTTGTTTGTTTGTTTTAGAAGGGGACGTTTACAGATAAAAGAAAAAGAAACAAATATTCTGTCAGGTTTAATTAAAAAGAAAATACATAAATGTCAAAAAACTAAACAGTAAGGAAACTAATAGTCACACTGAAAACAAATCATGGAAAACAGAATTCAGAAGTCCAAAAAACACAAAACATTGGGTCAAAGACCCAGAACAATGACCTATTCATTATTTGAAAGGCAGCAACATTAGCCAGAACAACTTACCACATCTAAGATGGCTTTAACTCCCATAATATGGTATACGGGTGTAGCATCACTGTAATTTTCCACAGGCCTTGTCATAATGTACATATCCTTGTCTTGGGTCAAGTTCAGGTGGTTAATAATGTCAACATATCTGCAGCTTTTAGTACTATTCTCTTCATTTTCTGAAATGATATAAAGACACATTGTCAATGAATATAAAAATGGTATAAAAACGCTAACTTTCATGCTCATCTTAAGCGCATCATAATCCATAAAAATTATGAACAGAATCGGTGACAAAGAGCAGCCCTGGCGGAGCCCATCAACCACCAGGAACAAGTCCGACTGCGGATCAAGCTCTTGCAACAGTTGTATAAGGACTGAATGACCCGTAGCAATGGGCCAGACACCCCATACTCCCGGAGCACCCCCCACAGGACCCCCCGAGGGACACGGTCAAATGCCTTCTCCAAGTCCACAAAACACATGTAGACTGGTTGGGCAAACTCGCATGCACCCTCAAGTATCCTTGAGAGGATGAAATGCTGATCCAGTGTTCCACAACCAGGACGATGCTTTAAATATTTTAATTTTTTTATTGATACAGTATATAATGAAGTTGGGATCGAAAGCAATGATATGATGATCTTGGAAAAGCAAAATGTGTTTGGAACAACAGTGCATTCAGATCATAATTCTGATTGCATAAGCTGCCAGAGGGGATCTTAAAAAGAAAAAAAACTGAACCGTGGTCATTTCTATAAAGGCCTTAGTGTTGAACTGTTGTTGCAATATTTCACAGTAAATTAAACAGTAAATTTCACTGTTACATTTAGAGATTCTGTGCCTGAGTCCTGCTTTTTCCAAGCTGCACCTTGACAAAACCCTGCTTATCAATATAGCTATAATTTTATGCAACTATCTTCTCATAATATCCCATTAACTCATCTCACAATTCCCCTTTCATTACAAATATTGATAAATTGCAGCCCCCAAATTTTTTTTGCAGAATTTTATTTGAAGCACTTCAGTTTCTTATATTCTATGACTTGATTAAACAATACAGTGGCAGAAAAAAACATTTTAAAATGTATAAACTGAATTTCTGTGAACTGTTGAAGTGTTTGTTCATTACCTCTGGTAAAGGTCTCATTGAACATCTGTTGGTTATCTTCAGGCTCTATGCTGGAGGCATTTCCCCCTAGCAGAAAAAAGTACATTCAGTTCAATTTTATTTATACAGCACCAAATCACAACAGTCACCTCAATGCATTTTATGTTGTAAGGTATTGACACCACAATAATATAGAGAAAACCCCAACAATCAGATGACTGCCTTTGAGCAAGCACTTGGTAAGGCAGCAGTGGTAAGGAAAAACTCCTTTTCTGTCATGGCCCCCGTGTCTCACTGGCTGGTTCGGTGTTAGGCAACATGTTTATTTTTGTTTTGTTTTGTGCTCTCTCTCCCTCCCTCGCTCTCTCTCCTCTGTCTCTGCTCTTGCCTCTGGCCCACGCACCTGTGCTAATCATCACACCTGCCACTGATCTCCTGCAATCCTGAGCACTATTTAGAATGGCCGTTCTGTCCTACTCGTCGCCGGATTGTTGAGTAGCCTACGTTAGTCTACCCGGTCAAGCAGTATCTAAAACTCTGTGTTTACAAGTCAGTTTCTGATTGTGTTTCTTTGTAAATAGATTTTCCCTGGACCTGCTCCTGTAACCCTGTGTGATTGTTCCCAGGAGCAACTGAGTGGCAAAGCGTGCGGAGACATGAGTGACTGAAGAGGAGAGTGGTTTTGGAGAAGTGGAACATGTGTGTGGACATTCCCTTTTCCCTGTCACAACAGGTTAGGGGTGACGGAAGGAAGACAAGACAAAAGACACACTGCCATCAATAAATGCACAGCGGTGTATAAACATATAATAAAGAAAGAAACGCTCATAAACATCCTTTCTGGATTAGGTGACCCTAAGTCCTTCCAACGTTATGCTGCTATAAGTCTATGCTGCTGGGGGTTTCACATGCCACAGTATAAAACAACATTTTTTTGAAATTCAGGGATCTCAGTCTATATGGTTAGGAGGCATAACCATTGTGAATCTATTTCAAATACAACCAGGAACAGCCCTAAAAAAAACCCTACAAAATTACCTCCAGCAGGCTACAGCATCATGTGCATGTGTTTCTGAACTGTCAGGAAGAGACTTCATGCACATTACATGAACTCCTTGAGTGATTCCAATGGTCAAATGAAGGCCTCCTGACTCTTTACATCTATGACATGTGCTCAGTGCAAGTTGTGCCAATTGTCAATTAATTAACCAACATCACTTTAACAAAATTAGAAATGCTTGCTTCAGAGCCTCATTTTTAATTGCTTCAATTTCTCCCTTCTTGTGACTTTTATTTTGTATACAAGGACTTGAGATGTGAGGAGAGGAGTTGAAGAGGAATCAGGAATGTACAAACTGGAAAATAAGAAAGGAAGCAAGTCATTTTTTTTACGGTTGGGATCAGAGCCGTCACAAAGCTTAAGTTAACTAAGCACCAACTTACGGCAGCCAAGAGCAAATAACTTCCTAAAACATTTTTTCATTAATCATGATTTTTTTTTTTAATTGATTTTGCATGTGTGAGATATGATTCGGATATTATGGTATATATGGATATGAATATATTATGGGGAATGTTTTTGTGTCTGTATAATACTGAGCTTTAATTTTTATTAAAGTGATTCTCAGTCGGTCACTGTGGCAGGGTGTAGTGTCAGGAGAGGCTGGTTGTCACAGCCGGCAACCATAATTTAATCATGCCCACCCTATGGCATTTTCAAATGTATACGCTTTGGAGAGCGTTTTCCTTAACGAAAACGCCGTCTCAGCGAGGAAGGAAAGCCAAAAAAGAGAGAAAAAGATGGACATGGCCTTAAGGTTTTCCCCGCATGCCAGATCTCACTTCAACCCTTGACTTTACTCATTTTCCTTTTTCACACCTTGGCTCATGTAATGAGACGCATGATCAATAATGGGTAAATGATCTTAAGGGAGAACTCCCACAACAGACCTGGGACTCTCCACCATTTGGTTTTAGAATTAAAGAAGCTTCTCGGATGAAAGGTGAACCACCTTCAAGAATCTTACAGAATTTCAGTAGCTTTTCTTTCCAAGCACCTTAGAAAACTTTTATGATTGTGTTATAAGGATGAGCTTTGAAGTGGGCACAGGTGTTAGGTTTTGTAGTGTTAAAAGCTAACCTTGAACAGTCTTTTGAGGAGTTTAGCAAGTTTAAGACCAAGACATGTTTTTGACAAAGGATCCAACCCTAACACAGCGTCTTATCAGCTAATAAAGTGAGTTCAGCCCAGGATTCAAGGAGGCTTTCTGTAAAAAGGGAAAGACCATCTCTGAATCGAAGAGGAGGCATAAGGGTACATCTTTCACCATCTTACAATGCTGTTATTGCAGCCATTTCTCAAGTCTGTGAATGGTGCTGATCAATTGTCTTTGATCAGTGGTTGTTGATCAATGTCATGAACATTTTCATATTAATGACCAAGAAATTGACCTCACAATTCATTGTTGGCCCATGGTGTTAGTTTCAGTCATTATGCAGATGTACTGTTTAAAAGGTTGAGCAAAACTGCATTTAGCTGAGACTAAAGAAGTCATTTGGATAAGTGATGAAACTTGAAAACGCTACATCCAAATAAACATAATCAACTTTTTGGGAGTCCTCCATGAAGTTTTCCATCCCTGAGAGAGTGAGTCAGAAGAGAGCGGCGAGCAAACCATCATGCAGCTCGGTTAGGCTCGTCTGTCCATTGGGAAGAGACAGATACCTAACTTCTGATGAGTGTTTCTACTGTGGAATGAGATGAAGTTTTGTCGAACTGCCTCGTGTGCCAGCAGGTTAAGCCCAGCAGTAACTTTAGAGATACTGGCGGGCACAATAAATGATGACATATGTAAAATGTAAGAAGTAGAGTTGGACCGATCCGATATTACTTATCGGTATCGGTCCATCTCTAGTAAGAAGTGCAAGTTTCATGTCCAATCTGTTTTCCTTTGTGGGTTTCATGAATAAGAAGGGTCAATTAAGGGCAGAGCCAGCCAAGGTCCAACCATTGGTTGAGTGAGTTCCTCTCAAAAGCAAACAACTTCAACACTTTTTGGGCTTTGCTCCTTTTTACCAACGATTTATTATTGGTGAGTATTTGGATTTTTGCGAGATTGCCTTGCTGTTCACCCACTTAGCTCCTCAAGGTTGCCTTCCACTGGGATAACTCGTTTTGACAAAGCTTCGACGCCCTGAAACAATGCTTCGCTTCTACTATGATCCTGGTTCATCCTGAGGAACCATCCTGGGCTCTCATTTTTTACTCAGTTTAGCTTTACCATAACCCAGGGGTGGGCAACTCCAGGCCTCAAAGGACGGTGTCCTGCAGGTTTTAGATGTGTCCTTGATCCAACACAGCTGATTCAAATGGCTAAATTACCTCCTCAACATGTCTTGAAGTTCTCCAGAGAGGTAATGAACTAATCATTTGATTCAGGTGTGTTGACCCAGGGTGATATCTAAAACCTGCAGGACACCGGCAGGTTTTAGATAGCAGGTTTTATAGGTTTTAATAACCTATAAACCAGGTTCTCTCAATGTGAAGCCTAATACTTTGTCTTGAAATTTTTCTTTCGATGAGTCTGTGAAGGAAGAGACCATTTTGCTTCCCTCATGTGTAATCCGATCCCTCACCCAGGAGATTAAGTCACTCATCCGGGATGTCCAGCAAGCAGAGCCAGAGTAGGAAATGGACCACCTAACTGTAACTATCTAACTTATCTGCCATTAAAGGTGAGGTTTTCAGTACTCTTGTGGACTGCAGATGATCCAGTTCCCCTTGATCAATCTCTGTCTGCCTCTGGCTCCTGGGAGCCATTATTTTGGATTCCCACCTTTATTTTCAAGTACATTTTGTGACACACACACATACACACTCCCCACTTGTCACTCTCTCCACCTCTCTCTCTCTCACACACATTAACATGAACGCACGCACACCACATAAAGATTGTTGATTTATGTACCTGTCCATTTTCACAATTTTGTGTTCCAGGTGCTGCATATTTTTGTTTTTTTTATTAAATAAGTTTTGAAGTGTTTTTTCATTACCTCTGGTAATAGTCTCATTGAGTGTCTGTTGGTCATCTTGCAGCTCTACGCTGGAGGCATTTCCCCCTGACAGAAAAAAGTACATTCAATTCAGTTTTATTTATATAGCACCAAATCACAGAACAACATTCACCTCAATGGACTTTAAATAATGACCCTACAATAATATAGAGAAAACCGCAACAATCAGGTGACCGCCTGTGAGCAAACACTTGGTGACACTGAATCAACCTAGGGACAGTCTACCTCAGCATTATGTGTAGAAAAAGACAAACAAACAGACAAAAAAACTGTCATATACATTTAATGTTTAGTCTGATTATCTCATAAAGATTTGCTGTAGTATGATATAATGATTTGATAAGGGACTAGTTGTGTTTTGACAAATGCATACAATTAAAACATTCTCGAGCAATTTTTAGCTGTTCCTCTCACAGATTTCATTCTTATTACAAGCAAAAACACTCAGTGTAAGTGTTTTTTAATTTCAAGTGTAATATGACATTTAACATGTGTAGCTATTCTGTCTTATTTTATCTTCATGAGATAAAGATTTATAGGTGTATCAATGCTTAGTAATCAGTATTATTAACAGTAATAAAGGGCCCGATGCTTGGTTGGGATAAAAGATTCTTTATGAAGGAAAGGAAACATTCCTTTTTTCAGCGAATGATCACTTCAGTGAGAAATTAAAATATGATGGGACAGGATGAAAACTAATTTCAATGTGCCAAACATTTAATTTCAGTTTTTTCCTATTTATAATTGCTGCTTTGGTGCTGAAGATATTTTTCATGACTTGTTATTTTAGATGCACGAAACAACATAGTAAAATCATGTTGGGCACAATTTAAAATGCAGTTTTGATAGTGCTTTTGAAGAATGTAGTTTAGCGCAAACCTATTGAATAATTTTTATATCATAACCTAAGCATGAGGAAAAACATAATCCAGAGAGAATCAACTTTTGAAAGTTTGGGGGGGCGGAGCCCAAAGGAGGACGGGTTACTGATGTTATTGGTCACTTTGAAAGACACTTCAGGCTACATCATTAAACTGAGTTACACTGCAGCAGTGTTGTCTTAATTTGGAAAAAAAGATTGCCGAATTAATAATTAACAATTATTGTTTGCTGTGTAACAGTGGAAATCCTGACAACAATCACTGGATTACATTACTGCTGAAGAAACTGTTTAAATCAAAGGATTCTAAGGCAAGTTCTGAAGCCTCTGCACTGCTGTCCCTGTATTATATACTGTAGCTTTTGGGATTTAAAAAATAAAACATTTAAACAGCAAAATTTAAACCTGCCAACAAAAAGTTGCTCAATCTCCAGCAAGGACATGTTACAGCACATACTGTTGTGTTTTTGCTCGCAAGTTATTGTTCCCCTAAAAAGCTCCAGGGGATGAGGGAAAGTAACAAAAGGTTTCCAGGTTGAAAAAAGGAGACAGGGAGGTAAAATGGTTAAATTAACAGGTTTTATTAATGTTTCTATTAATAAAAGAAAGAAAACAACAAAACTGTTGATAAACTGAAAATAAGCCAAAAAGGGTCGATACCCAAATACACTCCTCTCTGCACAGAAGGAGCAATTAACCACCACACACATCGCTCACTAGCTGCAACCCAACAAGGCTTTCTGGCACTAGAGCTCACTTTTCTCTGGCCTTAAGTATTCTTAATTGCTGATGGGAGTCAGCTGTACAAAAAAGCTGGCTCCTAAGGCAGGAGATATGGCAGAAGACACCCACATAAGGTCAATTTCAGGAGGAGGGCCTGCTAGGGCCGCAATAGTTATGAAATAAAAATAATTCCATGTAAGTGCACTTGAATTCTCTGCACATCATTTATGATCAATATAAAGAAATGGAGGCAGGAGGGTAATTCATTCTTAACTTTACAAAATGCAAGAAAGAACGATCATTCCCCTCTGACCACTGCAGAATTTCCTGAACACTTCTTTTTTTTTCTCTTGAATACCTCTTAATAGGAATTAAGCATAACTTAATCTCTGTCTGTAGTTGTCATTAGGAATTAGTATTTGGATGTCCAATCATCCACAGCAGATTTAGAGGGCTGTAGAAACCACAATTTTGTAGGCAGGAAACAGATATTGCTTTTTATATACAAAGTGTATAATACTAAATCTTTACAAATATCAAAATCAGGTAAATGGCTAAATCTTGGACACAAAACACACACACATACACTACAAAGATTTGCAGGTACATAGATGACCAATCTTAATAAACTTTTCTAGAGCAAGAACGTTTCTTTTATTATATCCAAAACTTGTAATGCTCTGCTTTCTGGTTTCTCCTTATCTTTCATTTTTACAATTTAATTGTAAAAATGAACATTGCATCACATTTCTGAAATACGCATATTTGTATTGTGTTGGAAGCAGAGCAAGATTTTATAATTCAATTTATAATCCCTTGTGCCCACGAGAGATAGTACCCTGAGTGATGGCAGCACATAATATACATGTTGCAATCATCTTTTCTTCTTAACCAGAATAAAAGCCTTAAATGGTAAAGCAGCAGAAATTATAACCTGTATGAATTTTTAAAAATTCAAAAATTAAATGCACTTACCCATGAAGAAGAGCAGGAAGAAGAAACCTGTAATCATTGTGGCTTTGAAAGATCAGTGATGATCATCGCTCTCTCTGTGGGCAGGAGATGATTCCTGCTCTATTAATGTAATGGCCTAGAAGGGGGCAGGGCAAATATAAAGACCAATCATGGTTTTATCCCAATATCAATCCTAAGACCAGTGTCTTAGGCAATAGACAGAGCAATTAAACTAAGTGAAAATCTTAAATGCTACAGTTAAAAAGCTTGTGACCAGCATTGCATCATGTATCACACATACATAAGTGTCACAGTGGGGCCAAAAGTCTGACAAATCACAGGTTTGAAAATATAATATGAAGACAATTTTGTATAAAAACAAAAGTTAAATCATAAAATTTGGTTTGTCTCAATTTATATGCAAATGAGACCAAAATTGTTAGTCCCTATTTAAAAAAAGAAAAAGAAAACAAAAAAACAGGGTCAGTATTACTAGCCCCCTGAAAAAGTGGCAAACCACTGCTGTGCAATTATGTGCTTTAACTTCGTAATGCTCAAAGCTTGTAAAATCAAGTTAAACTTGAGGATTATCTTCCAGTTTACAATTAGTATAAAACAGCAAAAAACTGTTTTGAGGATGCATCAAGCTGACAACAAAAGAAATCAGTTTAAAAATAACTATTGATGCTCACAAAGCAGTAGATGGATATACTGTAAAAAGTTACACAGCATTTCCAAGTGTCAAGAACAGGAATGAGAAGAATCATCAAGAAATTCAAAGAGAGGCACACAGTACAAAAGAAGCCTGGCAAAGGTAGGAAGTCAAAATATTTTAAAGACTGGAAAGAAAACTAGTTAGAAGTATCTAAAAAAAAACCCAGAACAACTGCCAAGGCACTAGTGAGTGACTTAACCATCTTGGGAACTGTAGTTTCAGAGAAGATCATCACTAAACCCAGCTAAGGACAGCCTTTATATTAAGCATACTGGAAGCATGTGCTTTGGGCAGATAGGATGAAACTAGAGCTCTTTGAAAATACTTACTAAACTACTACAGGGGACGGTGGAAGTTTAGTGATGCAATAGAACGTATAAAATGTGAATTGATTTTTATTATTAATATTATTGTTTCAAAATGATATGACAGATAACAAGCTTAGGCAACAAATGGACACTGACTTCTTGCACTTTATAAGAAGTAACTTGATATAAAAAAACAGGTTTTTTGGAAGAATCCAAACATATGACACATTAAGATGCTAAAGCATTTGACCATCGACAAATACAAGACTCATGTTCATTGTTTGTGTTAGATGTTGATGTAAAACAACACAATATCTAGGAAATCATTTACTGCACTGGCTCGGGTAAAATCAGGATGTGGGTAAATGCTTTTACATGTTTGCATCTTAATTTTAGCATATCGAGACTTTAGAAGTGGTTTGAGAGAGACCACAACAAGTGTTCCATCAGCATAGGGAGTGACTGGAAAAGCTGAGAAAGTTACTGACAGTGTAGGTTTTCAGTCATCCCAGTCATGGTAGTCCGAAAAGCTTGGAAAGAAATTTCCTGAAGATGTTTCACACTTTATCTAAGAGGCTTCTTCAGCTATAAAACTGAAAACGTTCATATTATTAACATAATAACTCAATTTGTCTTCTACTGGTAATTTTCATGTTCAGCGTGTATTGACACCAGAACATAAATGCATGCACTTTAGTGTCAGCTTTACGCAGCTTAGGGTTCAATTCTCTCATAAGAACAAAAAGAAAACAAAAAAAACCAATATACTTTCCTCCTTTTTTTTGTGGACATTATCACTAAGGCTACGTCCACACACACACGGGTATTTTTGAAAACCCAGCTTTTTCTATGCGTTTAGGGCCTTCGTCCACACGTAAACACTGTTTTGGATCACTGAAAACAGAAATTAAAAAAAAAAACATTTTAAAAAAACACCTGTGTCTTTGCGTTTACATGTGGATGGAGATATTTTTTAATCCTTCAGAAAGCCCGGAGAACTATTGCTCAAGAATGTTTGGAAAATCACAAGACAGCCTATACCCCTGGAGGGAATATAAGAAAATATAAAGTAACGAGAGATCACTTAAGCGTTTTGCACAGTACTATATGGAACTAATCTAGCTGATGTGTTCCCAAAGAGTGACTTGTACTGAGTAAAAAATCAGTATGCTCCACAAGCTAGTGTTATCTCCCTTATTAACATTTTTCAGATGCAAGTTTATTGCACATTTATTTGTTTTGACATCATTCAATGAAACTTCAAAAAGGGATCAAAAGACTGTGGAAAATAGATACAGATACAGCTCAGTGCACGTGAAGGCACCAACGAGAGCTAGTTGATTTTGCACAGTTGTCAAGCAAAGCAGCACAGCACCAAATTTAAACTTTGGATCTTTTTAGTTGCCCTAAAGGTGTTTTATTGATCAAAACTTTTGTACTTGTCTTTAAACAAGTTAATTTTATACCTTAAGTTGGACCTTTTTAATATGGGACTATCTTCTGTGTGTCTAATGAGGCACACAGATCTGTTGGTTGTGCAATAAATACACAAAGACATACCAAGAAATGAGAAGAAAAGAAGCTTTTATTTCAACAGTGTTATGTTACTGTATATGTTTTTAGAACCAGATGACAGGAGTTTGATTTCATCATGCTAAAACATGAAGTGTCTGTAAATGCAGGATTTACAACAGGAACTATATTTTCTTTATATTCCAACAAATAAGCTGGTAACTTAATATGTTCTTAGAAGTGCTACACTTGCAATAAATTATAATTTAAACGTGCAGCCAGTAATTTTTATTTTATTTTACTTTAATAGAAAATGATTCTGTATTCATAAATATACATAAAATACTGTGAAGTTACAAATTCCTACCAACCGATGCATTCTGCTAAATGTAAAACTAATGTGTTAAATATATATAGGAGCGATTCTACAATTTGTGTAGATTGCTATGCTCCTCCGATATATTTAAATACAGTAACTGGGAAGGACATTTCCCCTCCACCTAATCACACTTTCACATTTTATATGGAGGTACGTTTAAATCTAGAAGTCCAAAGTGATTGTTACTGACTGGCCTGCACAAAACCCTGAGTTAAATCCCACTGACAATCTGTGGGGTAAACTAAGACCAAGATCAGAGCCAGAAGACCATCAAGTCTGGGGAGCTTGGGAGGTTTGCCAGAGAAAAATGGGCTGGGAATGTTGAGCAGACGTGTGTGAGACTTGTAGAAAACTACAACAAATTACTTCAGGAGGTCAGGTGGGGGGTTCATAATTTTAACCATGGTTTTTGTTTTTTTTGTGAAAAACTGTGTAGCTCTGTGTACAAAGTAAAATAATGTAACCATCTAAAAAAATATATTAAAAAAAAAAACTAGGGTGTTTGGAAAAACTGTGCTACTTAATTCTGAATTATTATTAATATTAGTATTAGTAGTAGCAGTAGCAGTAGAATTTCGAAAGTTAGCTCAAACAAACAGACATCTTGCATTTTTTTAAGAGGATAACAGAACTTCCTGTAACCATCCAAACAACCATTGAAGAGCATTTATGATACATTAAAATGTAAAAGTATTTGAATTCACAGCAACCACTCAAGGCTGATGTTCATGCTGTGTGTTTGAGATATTTATGTAAAGCGACTTGAAAACAGCAGTAATTGCAATATATAAATGTTCATAATGTATCTGGGAAGTCATTTCCTCACAATCTCGGGTAAAATCAGGATGTGGGTAAATGCTTTTACATGTTTGCATCTTTATTTTCAGCATATTGAGATGTAATAAGTGGTGTGGGAGAGACCACAGCAAGTGCTCCATCAGTAGAGGGAGTGAGGCCGTGTTTGGAAAAGGTGAGAAAGTTTATTGACAGTGATTTCTTTTTGTTGTTGTCTACTGTCTGTCTATCTGTTCAGATCTTTTGTAAGTCCCGTGTATGTTCTCCTGACTTCTTAAGTCATTTTCCATGTTGTTCCTAGGTTTTTGTTCTGGACTTTGTCTGGATTTGTTTGGATTTGCCAGGTTCCACTCATGCTGTCCTGACAACCTTTGTTACCTGGTTAAAGGTAAGTGTTTTCCAAGATGCCTTTGTGTTCTCCACTTGTGATATTTTCAGTTTTCCCAGACAATTAATCTTCACCCTAGTTATCTAAATACCATCTACAATCTCCTGCTACCTTTTAGTGCTGATATTTGTTGTACCTCACACGTACGTTTGCAAATGTGTACAATTCTGCCTTGATATTTTACCGCTTATCTCCTCTCATTGATATCAGACCCAAAGGTATTGTCTAAAACCCTCCAGTCTTGCCACTATCATTTCATTATGGCTGTTAAGTGATAGTACTACAAATGTGTGATCTGGTGTAACTGATATTGTGATAAACAGCTCTGAAATTCATATATCTGTCCTCTGTTTTCCTCATTCTCTCTCTCCATCACATTTGCTTCATAGTTCAAATTAATCTTTGTTTCATATTGTCTGTAGCTCCTCTCCATTTATGGTGGGCCAGTAGTGACAGAATTAATTAATTTATATGCCATAAAATAATTAATTAAATGTTTCATTGGTTGATTACAATTTCAAACATATAAATGATTAATTAACTATGTCAATAATTAATTAAATGTGTAATTAATTAAAATAAAATTTTAATAGAATAAATAAAAAAAGAATTTACTAAACATTTTAAACAAAATAAATGTGCTTTTAAGTAATTATTGAAATATTGATTCAATTAATTAATTCCACTTTTAATTAATTAATGAAATATTTAATAAATTATTTAATGGCATATTTAATTGATTCATTTTGTCACTCCTGGCCCTCCATACACTCTAAGGTCGTGCCCCAAATTTCCAGAAACAAAGCGCCTCAACACCAGGGCGGGGAGTCTGATTTGACCCTATTCTGGATAGCTGTTCTAATTGCTCTAATACAGACTAAAGAATACGAAAAATTGCAACAGCAGTTTGAGTTTTTAGCTGTTTAACATGACCTAAATATTATATGTTAGGCATTTGTCTGTTATAAGAACTCAAGTAACTTCTCAAAATTTAAAAAAAAACTGAAATATTTAACTTTCCAAAGTAAGCATGACCACATTTACACAAAGCTCCAGTGGTGTGGAGATGAGAACGATATTGAGCTTCTCTTTCCAGCTCTCAGATTAAAGAGTAAGGCAAGTTATGGTAAGTCTTGAGGAAATTAATGTATGTAAACATGGACCTGTGAGTAGGAGCCGAGTCCACATAGAATCGGTCACCCATACAGAGTGTAGAGGGGTGACATTCATTCACATTAAACTCTACCTTATGTCAGCTTTATTCGTACCTTTCCTATGGCCAGTAGTTGTACTAAAGGTACTCTCACTGTTTTAATTATATAGAAATGTAATTTCTACTCAGTTTTCCAGTTTAAGAAAATCAAAGATAAAAACAGAGTAACTATTGTGATATTGCTTTAGCTTCCTGTCTTTCCCAATCTGAATGACATCACTGGGAAAAATATTCCAGGGAACAGCTAATGATACTGCCTGGAAAAGCTTTTTAAAAGGAAGGAAGATCGCTACAGGGAATGACAGATTTCTCCTGTTATGGAAGTTTGGAAATGATGGAATAGAAGGTTAAAACAATTATTACATTGTCATGTTACTAAGTCTTGGACCAAAGGTTTTAACTTTTGTGATATCGCAATGTGTTCATTTGGATTTGAGATGCATTTCCTGCTCAGGCTCTATATTTAATCATCTGAGAATGCTGAAAAAATCTTACATTTATTGAGTTTTGTACATATTTGTCATACACAGCTCCTAATTACAGCACTTCTTTCAGTTTGATGTCTGGACTTTCAACTATTACAACAACTTGATTCTTTCATTCTTCCTCCACCATTTTGTTTGCCTCTGTGCTTTGGATTGTCCTGTTGCGTGACCCCACTTGGTCCGAGCTTTAGCTCTTGGACATGTAGCCTCTCATTTGACTCTAGAATGCTTTGGTACACAGGAGAATAGGGCTGCAGGGGCTGATTATTTTAGCAGCCAAGTATTCTATTGATTCCATCGAATAATTAGATAAGACTTTTTTTCTTGTTAATGATCAAATATTCAAAATTTATAATTATCAAAAATAAATGTTACAAGAGAAAAAAATACCAGGCTTCTAGAATAAAAGTCCTTTATCAAAGGAACTAAACCTTCAATGTATGGGTAGGGTGTGGTTTTGGCTCAGCTGTACGGAGGAAAGATGGAAGAAGAGCTTCGGGGTTCAGTGCCAAGGAGATGCTGAGTGGGACAGATGCTGCACATCATCTCATCAATCTCTCTTATTTATGCAGAGGATGCCGGGGCCTACAAGCTCCTTTGAAACACTGATAGTGGCTGGTGTCGCTGCAACAACCTCACAATTGTGCAAGCAGAGACTGAACGTTCACAGCCACCTCTGTGGAGAGGTGCATTAGCATCGAAGTGTTTGCTCATAGGGTGTCATCTAACTATTGGGGTTTTCCCTGTTTTCTCTGTATTACTGTACTACTATTGTATAAATACAATTGAATTAAATTGGTTTTTGCAACCATAATACATGGTGTAATGTACTTTTTAGAAAGAAGAGGCTTTCCCCTGGCCGTCTTTCCAAACAAATCATACTTCTTCAGGGTTTTTCTAATTGTAACTTCATCGAATCCTGATGGGGTAACACTTGTCGAACAGGAGACTGTTGGAATGTAACTTATGACAGAAACAGAGATAAGCATTACTTACTGTTTCATGTTTGAGCCAAACAGCAGCCCCATGGAGTGAAAAATGAAGCCAGAGCAGATGGCCTTTTGAGCCTGCTACAAAAGTGACTCTTTCTACATAAACTATGAAATACCCAAGTTTACAGTAGAAACAACTAGTTTACAGCCTGATGCAACAATGGTTTTAGTGACACAGTGTTGTGTTGAAAAACTGGAGAAAGAAACCAAATTTACTCTCTAAACTTTCAATTAAATTAAATGCAGGTTTACTTGCATAACACAAAATCAGAAAAACTGTTTCCTCAAAATGCTCTGTACTATAAGGTAAAGATCCTACAATAATGCAAAGAAAGCAGAGAAAACCTCAACAATCTTATGACATCGTATGAGGAAGTACTTTGGCAGCAGTGGGAAGGAAAAACTCCCTTTTAACAGGAAGAAACCTGTCACAAAACAACTGTGTGCAGGCAAGTAGTGATGTGTCCTGTGTGTCGAAGCGTCGAATCGTGTGTCGGGTAATCTCGGGGGCGTTTTTGTGAAGCGCGTATCGAGGCTTGCCTTGATTACGTATGCAGTGACGTTCGAGGCCTCGCGGGCAGTCCGTACCACGTGACTGATTCAGGGACTGGTTCACCGGTTCGCGCCAGATTCGAAATAAAATGGGCAGAAAAACAGCTGATTCCCCATCACACTATGTTGTGGAATTGGATTACGTACGTGCTACATAGTTACTTGAGCATTTCTTCTTCGATGGAACCAGCAAGGAAGAGAGGGTTTTTTTTTTAATTTTGTCTCTCCTAATAAAGTATGCACACTGTAATAAATATCACAAATGATAAACACCATAATATAAATAAACAACACTACACATCCTATAATCTGATTTCTGTCTTTTAGTTTATTAAAAAGTGAAGCACCAAACACTAGTTTGTGTCATTATCCAGATGTACATAAGCATGATTACACAGGTACTAGGAGCGGGTTTTGATTATCGATTAAAATCGATTCTAGCTTGGATAACGTGATATCGATTCATTAAAATCCTGAATCGATTTTTAATATAAATATTACTACATTTCAACCACCACCAAACAGCTAAAACAGTAAATGAGAGCAGGTACACCGATTCTGCACAAAGACGTAAACACAAGGCGCGGACCGCTGACGGATCAGAATCAGTGAGATGTCGCCTTTCTCACCAGACAGCACGGACACGGTCGGGGCTGAAAGCCGACAGTTCACTGATTCTGATCCGTCGGCGGGTCCGTGCTTCGTGTTTATGCCTTTTTTGCGCTGATTCTGAAGCTGCAGGTTTTATTTCTCTTCAAACAATATTGACCGAACCAGCAGAAAAAGAAGATCCAAACTACGCTTCACATAAACATCGTCATGAATTTCCTCTGACTTTTGCTGTTTTGCTTTCACCAGGATAAAATCACACTTCATGCACAGCTTTCTCTCTCTCACTCTCTCTCTCACACACACACACACACACACACACACACACACACACACACACACACACACAGTATACTTCAAGAACAGTTTCCCGTCTAAAAATCTGTTTTCTGCATTATTCGCTTGTTTGTTACGCATAAGACCTCCGTTGTTTGTCAGCCGCTGTTCCTTCCCATTTAAATACTTCCGAAAAGAAAACCTAATTTCTGCCGTTCAATAGGCTACTAAAATAATTGAAACTTTTTAACATTATGCAAAATTGCAAAACGCTAAGGTGTGTCTCTAATAAAACCTCTATTTGCTCCGCTTCAATTCAGCAGCATCAGGTAATGTTCATTTGTTGATTGATGGTTTTCTTTTGGTTTTGATCTACTGCTGAATATTTTTATAAAATCGTTTTTCTGTTTTAGCCTCAGCTATGTTGACACAAAGGCATCTGCTGTGATGCTTACACATTAGATAAAGTCTCGAAAGTGTCAGCTTTCTTTTTATAGTTATACAAATATGCAAATGTACAGATCTATGATCTGAATTATACTATTGACTGACTGTCTGAGGCTGACAGTTACACAATCATACCAAAACGCTGTCCTGATACTTTCCACTTTCTCTTTTGTATCACACATACTGAGACAATATTCGGGATAAATAACCAAGAAAACAATTTATTTATTCAGTTTAGAGGTTTACACATCATTATAATCACAGAGCCCGCTTCACTTGAATTGTCCACTTGATGGCGCAGTAGAGCAAATTAATCATCACAATGCTTCCAACCATGAGTCGACCAATTGGGTGGAAAGCTTCAGTTCATCATGAGGCTTCATCTCACCATCACTACAGGCAAGAGAAGAACCCAAACGCAAAACTCATCAAGACAAACGTGAACTCAAAAACACTGCTTTATTGCAGGGGTGGAAGGGAAACAAAGAACAAAACTAAACTGGGAACGCTAATAATAAATCATACATGAAACCACAGGGGTGATCACACCGCTATGAGGGACACTACAACCCTGACAAAGAGAAACACAGGGCTTAAATACACAGAGGGATAACGAGGGAAATGAGACACAGAAGGAGAGCACAGCTGGGAGTAATTAGGCTGGACGAGACAAGGGAAGCAAAACTAGAAACACTGACATGAGACACAGACCTTCAAAGTAAAACAGGAAACACACTGACTGAACTCCAGATATGTAAACTTAACAGACTGGGGAGACAGAACATAGGGACCTGAAACATGGGACAGAAAGACATCACGTAAGCACAACATGGAACACAGGAAGCCATATAACAAAACCTAAGAATTATAACCACAATAACCATAAACAAACCTAGCGTAATAATAACTATAAAGATCAAAACAGCACAACCCACATGAACATAATGAACTCACAGGGGAAAAGTAAAACTAAACACATTTAACCTAGGAACACAGGACCTCGTCAAAATAAAACAGGAAACAAAATGAAACGCAGACATGACTACACGAACTTGACAACAAAAGACATGCAGACATGAAACACATAAAGGACAAGAGAGACTTAACACAGGGCTTGACAGCACAAAGGGGAATCTAATAAACAAATGAACTTAGATAACCTAATGAACTTAAACATAAACATCAAAATAAACAAAATCTCAAAAGACCCAGGATCGTGACAAAACCTCCAGCAGAACCAGGCTCAAGGAGGGGTGGCCATCTACCACAACTGGTTGGGGATGAAGACAGAACAAGGACATGCTGCGGAAGACAATTAGAGATTAATAACAACTAGTAAGTAAATGCAGAGTGGTGTATAAAAACATAGTGAGTGAAAAAGGTTGCTGTTTCTACTTTAATCCTATAACACACAAAAACACCACTGGAGATGCAACTTTGATTTGTAGAAAAATTGTTTAAGTAAATAAACTGCAAACTAGCATAGACAAAGTAGACAACTGAGTTAAGTTTGGTAATAGTCATAACGACAACACTAAAGGTTTGCAGAATTTATCATTACTATCAAAGAACACCTTAATGTGTGTTTGCTTTTGTTTTTAATGTGCAGTTTAAAGTCCAAATGGTAAAGTGGTGCACGCCAACATGGCTGATTCAATGGCGTAGACAATAAAAGAGGAACAGTCCACTAACCCCAGATCCACCCTGTGCTGAATGAAATTACTAGCTGGCCTCTTTTCTCATAATATGTTTACAACACGATATCAGGTGGCTGAGAATGAACATGATTGGTTTTAACAAATGAGCTGTGAGGTGAAGGAGGACTGAAGTATGACAGGCGGGAGAGATTGAACGTCAGAAATATGAAATCAGTGAGGTCAGTGAGTGCGTGTTTGATAGATGAAGTTTGAAGATAGATGTTCCCCTTTGATAATGACTGATTTACTGCCCTGTCCAGTTTACATTAGACTAGATGCAGGCAGGATTTAATCTCAAATGTCCTTTACACTAATCTGCCAGGCTGTTCTCCTGTAGCAAACATCTATGACATGCCTGCCTGCACCGGTAAAGGGAACCCTCTCCTTTTGCTCGTCTGAGGTTTCTTTCATCTTGTTACCGTTAAATCATTTTTTGAAGTATTTTTTCTCTTTGAGTCTACAACAAAACATTTAGAGATTTTTGGGATGCTATAAACTATATGAATAATATTGATGTTTTTGGTTGTGACCAGGCTGTGGATAGTGGATAGCCTTTCAGATACTGTCCATCTGCTAGTTTTTTAGGCCTGCCACATCTTCTTTTGCCTTTCACATATCCAGTCAAAGTGCACACTGCACACCTGATATATAGCGCTTTGATTTTTTGTAAATTCAGCTAAAGAAATGGGAACAACTTCCCTTAATGTTAATGTAATAGACTTTTAACAACACAGTGTCTAAAGTTGCATAGTCAAAACAGTGTTTTCGTTGTTGTTGTCTGACATGTACAGACACAACACCAGTTCATTCTTTGATTTAGGTGGCTTTTTATGCTTAAATGATTCATATGTCAGAGTTAAGTGACTTAACAAACAAATAAATGAATAAAAAACATCCTTCTGAAACTTTTCAAGACCTTCAGAAAGCCTGGGGAACTGTTGCTGAAGACCACTTTTAAAAATTACATGAATGTCTGACTCATTGGAAACAAAATATAAAGAGACATGTGATGGCTTAAGGCTTTATTTATTAAAAAATATTCTGAGATGATAATATTTGTTTATTATGGCCCACAAACTGAGTCATTGTTTAAGTAGTTTGGGTTTTTCTGTTTCTTGGTTTATTGGACACTTCACTCAGCATTCATTAAGCATAATACAACAGCTTGGCCTATAAAGTGATGGCTGATTAATCAAGCCAAACATTTAGGGTTAACACTTTGATCATTCTCATTCCAATACATGTCTGAGGGATCATCTAACTTTAACTATGGAAAAGTTGAACGCGAAACTATATAAAGTGTATATAAAACAAAAAATAATAAGGTTTTACAACATTAACATGATGTCCTAAAATACAAAAAGACAATACAAGCCATATTTTGACACAAACACTCTACTGTACAGAAACTGTAGTATTAATAGGAAATACTCTACATTTCTAAGTGTTCCACTCAGTGTACATGAGAGAGAGAAAGAGCGACACAGTGACAGCATAGAAAATGAAGAAAACCCTGTTGATTCTGGCTGCCCACTGGACGTACTTCCCTCCCTTTTCGCTGCCACTGAGGTGCAGATTTAGTGATTTCTTCAGCTCCTTCAGCTCCTCCAGGATCAGCACCAGCACATTATACTCTCCTGTATGATTACTGTTGTTAACCTGCACAAAGTCAAGCAGTCAAAGAAGGATGTCAGAGAGAGTTTATGGTGATGAGAGTGATATTGCATCATGAGCAATAGTGGCAAAAACACTAATCTGGAGTCTAAAAACATTGAATGGACATAAATTGATATTATGAGCACAATCAGCATAATAACTGGCCTATATTTGCTTTGCGACGTTACCTCTGCTGTTTCCAGCTAAATCAAATCTTGTATGACTATTTCACGCTGAAATGAGGCCTGATGGGAAAAAATATATCAGGCCTCTGCATTATCGCAGAGATGCCAGCAATTTTTTTTTCTGTATTATACTGTAACGCTTATTAACACAAGGTTTTTTCCCAATATTGGTTCAAATAGTTTGATTAAACAGGAAATAGGTTTTGACACACGAGAAACTCACAATTTTAAAGATAATGAAAATAAATATTTTACAACAATCTTACATCTGTGAATACTAGCATTTTACTTTTTATTTAGTGCCACCGCTTACTTATTCTTAATAAATGTGAGGGTTCATGTGTAAAACTACTGAATCTTGCACTGAACCATCATGTAACACTCTGTAACCTCATCCATCTGCACTGACCCCTGGTGTTTTAATGCTGCAACAACAGTTTGGTCTTTGTTTTTATTAAAACTGCATGTACTTTTAATAATTTAATAACTGTCTGTTATTGTATCAACGATCATTTTTAGCCTAAGTCATTTTCCTCCAAAACTGTGTTTTTGGGGGCTTTTCTTGTGTGTTTAAGGGAACTTAATCCCATTTATAAATAATCTTAGTATCAGTTATTTAGAGCAAGTTTATTTCATCATCAGAGCAATGATATTTTATTTAAAACATTTCCTCCAGCGCTACAGAGCACATAGTTTATCACTGACCAACAACAGCTTTATCCAAATCATTACTTTCATGTGACAGTAATGTCCAGGGGAATATATCAGGACCCGAGAGGATCCCCAAATAATACTGCAACATAATCAATGCTAATTTCTTCCATTTCTGTAAGGCTGTGTTGTATTCTTCACAACAAAGTATCTTTTCTTTTTAGTCTGTAAACAGGAATCTGAGCCCTGATTTGATGTTGGCCAGTCAAAATGTGTGCTCTGAAGATCTTATTCATCCCACTCAAGATGAATTTACACATTTGTTTTGTTGTCACTGATTAATTAAGATCTTGTAAAGATGTTAATACGATTTTGCTCTCCTGTCATGTCATATTAATGCAATATCTGCATGCATGTGCTCAAACTGTACCACTTCAGCAACAGGCAGTAGCTCATGCTGTTCCTCATCACTGGACACTATGCAGATGCAGGAACAGCAGGTCTGTCTTTTGTCTTCTGAAAGCAAACAGTAGGTTTGTCACAAGAATTTACACACATTTAAAACATGAAACATCTGCTAACTAAAGATAAGATGAAGCTTTTGAAATTAAATGTACAGCATGCAAATCATCGCCTTCTTTTTGTTCTCTTTTTCAATATGTTTGCTTGTGTTTCCAGACACTTTTCATGTTTACTGCATTTAATGTTTTAAAGCATTTTTCCTTTGCAGGTTCTCTCAGGGATTACCTGAGATCTGAATTCTTGTTTTAGCAGACTGATACTATAGACTAAATCTGTGATCAGTATCTGAGAAGCTTTTTACGTATCTCACCTGCATCGCTTTTATTAGTTTTGGCTTTTTTATGTTCATTCTTCACCTTAAGCTTGACTTGGGAGTCTTTTTCTATCAGATGTGTAACCAAAATTGTCTCCAGCAGACTGAGCAGCATAAGGGCAAAAATCACAATGCAGTATGTTGCTGAAAGGATGAAACAAGCAACAGTTTTTTTTTTTTCTTTTGGTATCTGGTTCTTCTACATACATGAAATACGTCACCACACTTAAACATCATCCCTTAAGGAAGGAGTCTTTACCTATGAGTGGGGTCTTGTTGGACATGGAGGGCAAGATGTCGTTCAGGATGAGCAGCAGAACGGAGATTGCCAGCAGGACGGTGACTTTGAAGCCCAGCTTCTCTCCTCGATGGTCAGCGATGAAGAAGGAGGCGAGATCCAGAGTTAGGAAGAATAAGATGGGCAACAGGAAGTTAATAACGTGGAGGAGTGGTCTCCTCTTCATGCTGAACTGGGAAAACAGGTTCAGTGGTTAGGTTAGATTTACCTTGTGTGAAAGTTATCATATTGTGTGGGTGTAGTATTGCAGAAGTAACTTTTAAAATTGGTTATTTATCATAAATTGCTTGATTTGGTCATATAAAGTTATTATCACAAGACCATTGTAGTCAGTTCTGCAGCATTCCTGTTTTGTGAATACGAGAAGCTTTTATTTAAAGAAATATTTTTAATGAAATTGAAAAATGTCTCAGTTTAAACATTTCATTGTTTTCTCTGTTCGTTTTACACAACGTCCTGACTTTTTTGGAACTGGGCTTGTAGAGATGTAAATGTTAATGACGTCTCTTATCTTGTTTTTGTTTTTGTTTTTTTAATGTAATTTGCCACTTGTGTTTTTCTTTCTGTGTATTACGTACAGTGTATATGAGGCTTTCCCACAGTTTATTTTCAAAGGTCATATTGACTTTGGAGATGGACAGTTGGAGGAATTCCCACTCTCCCTGTGTTTTCATCACTTCACGGGAAAACTGCGTGGCCCGGGAGGAGTTGGAGAAAGGAGAAAGTCGCATTTCATCTACTGTTTTGGGAAATGACAGAAAGAATGAGAGAAACGTTTCAGAGTTCAAACAACTATGAAAGCAGGAGAAAACACACCAGAACACTCATCCTCCCTCACCACAGTGACTTGCAGAACCAATGGTGATGTTACATTTCTGCGTGTCGAAGGGGAACTTGTGGACATCCATCTTACAGGTACTGACAATCTTAATGTCGTCCTCAGAAGTGATCGTCCCATCGTAGGCTACGGAGATGTAATAACTCTGAGGGGAGTCGTCCGTCTGTATCCTAAGACCACAACACACACACACACACACACACACACACACACACACACACACACACACACACACACACATTATTCTCTCTTTCAGTATGTTTGCAGAGCACCTACATAGCATAATTTGATGATACTAATTATAAACTGACTGAATTATTCTGAAGCTCCTGCTGTCACAGCAGCAGGATAATGTGTTTGTTTTAAAGTAGTATAAAAGCTGCTGCGTGTACTTTAATAAAGTGTGCACACAATGAAGCGCCTGACCTTCTAAACAAACACAGGATGGCAGCAGATATCAAGCTGTTACATTTGATGTTGAACAACTATAAAATGATTTTTTGCAAAAAAGCAAGCTCCTGCAAACATTCCTCCCTACTGATATCCATAATGATGGTCAGTTTGGATTTCAGCAGGTTGTTCTCATAGTGTCTATATAGCTAAATGCATTGAGTTGATGCCATATAATTGGCTGATTAGATATTCCTGTTAACAAGCAGTTGAACAGGTGTACCTAACAAATATGTCTAGCCAAAAACAACGTAAACTGCAAACAGGAAAGTGTCTGTTATATCAATAAACTGGCTTAATAAATAGATAGCATCACAAAGCAGCATTGTCCATGAAAAATAAATTGGTGATGACCTAACAAATTATAATTCTGTTTGACACTTATGACAGGTGAGCGGTCATAGTTTATAGGTTGTTATATATGATTTGTTTTAGCAGCTGCCCTCAGCAGTCCTGTTCACATTTCACTCTAAATAAAAAGTATTTCAAATTCAGCTATGAGAAAAAGAGTTATGACCTTCATTTCACTGTGATTTTCAAAGATTTAACATGCCAAAAGTATTTATTTTGCAATGTGAATCCAATTTTATTCAAAATATTGATCTCTCAGGCCAGGAAACACTTTTTGACACACTTTGATTTGAACAAAATGAATAAAAGTGTCTCCTTTTGAACCTGTTTGTGTTTGATTTTGTAATAAACTACACTTCATGTCCGTGTGTGTTGCTGACTCACATCTCATAAATGAAGACATCTGGTTTCCAGAGGATTTCTCGAGGAATTGTGATATGAGTAATTCCACAAAACTGATCAGGGTCCCATGAGATGCGTTCATTATTCCATATCTGCAGTAAGGTTAGATTATCAGAAAAGTCAAAGACGGAGATGCACAAGGTGTGTCTCAGGCAGACCATGATTTGCATCCTCATTGGGCCGTTTTTTATTTCACCTTGTGCAGAATAGAGCAGATAGACCAATGAAAGACTGCATCAAACAGATCAATGTACAATACTTAATTTAACAAGTCCTAAAACAACATCTGTGGAGCTTAGCTTTATCATGAATGTCAAATTATCATTTTTGTAGTGTGCTTTCTATATTTATTTATTTTAGTTTTATGTTGTTTTGAAATGTGTTGACATATATTTTTAATATAGACCCCAGAAAGATTAGCTGGGCTTTGTGTTAACCTAATGTAGATCTGAAGAAAATAAACTCACCAGGGTTGCCCAGACAAAGGGAATAAAAGTTTGTGTTTTCTCAATCTGAAAATAAAGTGATGTCAGTAATGACCACCTTCATTGTAGCATTTAGCTCATTAATAACACATAAATGCAGTAATGTTGCACCTACCACAGCCAGGATGGCATACAGGATGATGTCCAGCTCTACTTTGGTGGGGTGCGTGTAGTCCAGCACAGGCCGCGTCAGTTTAAACACACTGTTATCTGTGGTCAGGTTCAGATAGTCCAGAACATCGTGGTAACTGCACACTTTCTGACAGGAAGTCACATCTACAGCAAAATAGTTGTCAGATAAATGATTTCTATTGGAATTTAGATTTTAAACAATATATTTTGCCATTCATTTTTAACTTTTGTTTGGAAAAAAGAGAAATTGAGAGCTTGTACACAGCTGCTTAGTTTGTTTCTTGTTTCTTAATCTGTTGTTTTTTTGTCTGCAGTGCTTTTATCATTTAATTTTCCTTGTAGTGTCAGGATACTGTTTTCAGGAAACTCAAGTTTCATAATATTTTTAAATCTAGAATTAGATTAATGTGGATTTAAAATAATTTAAACTGTCTATTGTCATTAAAGATCCTACACTTCTAGCCCATTAAATTACTTGTGTTTTCCTTTTTTCTTCCCTTGCTTAAATCTCAAGTTTCATCTTTTTTATTGGAAATAATAACAATAACTCTCATTTGAACATTTTTCGGTCCCCGATTTGTCTTAATCTCTATTATGCCTTTATGAGATATGTCCAAGAAAAGTTACTGTTACAAACAATGTAAAAACTTAAAGAATCAGATACATGCAGGATGGGAAGTACTCTGCTGTCTATTAATGAAATAACACTCCAAACAACACAAAGTCTTACCAGTTAAGATGATCAGGATGAGAAAAGCTGAATACATCGTATATGCAGCTGTGAGAGTGTCTCTGTGTGGTTGAGCTACTTCCAGAGAAGCATGTGTCCCTGCTGTTAGAGCTGCTGCCCTGACATTTAATCTGAGAAGGGGAGGGCTGGGCACAACAAATGACCTGGCTTGCTGCCTTAAATGAGAAAAACCCTCCCCTGCACTCTGATTCTGTAATTGGCTTACAGAGGAAAGGGACATACAGTATATATGACACTTACTTCTTGAGGCAGATAAAGATTATAGGTTTACGAGAAGAATAACAAATAAAACTAAGGTAAAGGCGGGTGGAGGGGCTTTATATGTTTTGGGACAGAGATAACGCAAATTTGCAGCTTGCTGGTGACACAGTCTTTGAGTTACATAAGAGATATTTCCTGTAACAGACACAAACCTGCAAACCTCAAATGAGAAGGTAGAATTCAATTAGAGCGCAACTTGATCACTAAAACAAAGTGGTAATGACATTATGAACACTGTCCCCATTAAAACCACTTACTCCCATTGTCTTCCAGTCTCAGTGCCCAGCTGAACATCAAATATCATGTATTATTTAGGCAAAAAGACTTTCTGTACAGTTAAGTGACTTCACTCATACAGTCCAGATTTAACAGGCTGGCTGTTATCAAACTGGAGTTTACCTTTGCTACTGATTATTTGTTAGATTACCTATCTAAATGAACAGTTGAGTGTTTGAGCTTCATTTTTGCTTGATTAATAAGTATAACGTATAACAGCTCGTAACTTTTAACCTCTTAACCAGTGTCTGTGGGGTTGTTACAAAAGTATGCCAATGCAAATTAAACCCGAGTTCTCAATGATGGGCAACCAGGGGCCCCTCCTCTGCCTGTCAAAAAGTCTTCTAGTAGTATTGAGGTTTCTCACGACATCATGTGCACATTGCTTAAGAGTTGTTGAGTTAGATGTGATACAACCACTGGTTGCTGGGGAAATGTGTATTTCCCGAGTGGTTGGCAGCAGTTCCTGGAGGTTGCCGGTTTTCACTGGGTGAAATCAGATGCAAAGAAGGCGCTGTACCAAAAAAGCTCTGATTGCTTTGGCTGCTAGCATTGTGACAGCTGCTTGGAGCCTTTTCAAATTTGCCTGCAAATAATCACTAACCATGAGCCAAGTGGTAGTACAATAAAGAAGTCCAACGAAAACTGCCAATGGAAAAGGTTTGCCTTACTAAAAACTGTGCCACAGCCCAGCCAACATATTTAACTGACTTTTAGCAATCATTTTTATAGAAACTACCTTTAACCTCCAGCATACTAGTACTAACTACTAGTATTAACTGTTTAGCTCAATCCTCTCTTTTAAATATGGTCACATCTGTTTTCAAAACACCAAGAGAGCAAAGGGCAAAATGTCAGACCCTAGAGGCTTCAGAACAGTAGCCCACAAATAAGCAGGTTACGTCACATATCTATCTTATATAGTGCAGTATATAGTCGAGAATGGCTCTTGAACTTCTGAAAGATAAAGATATATCTGACAGGTGACTGACTACTTTTCACTTCTAAAGTGTATCAATTTATTGTTGTGTGTGAGTATTGTTCACAAATCTGGAAACTATTCAAATAACTGTAGTTATAGATACTGAGACTATTTCCATGAGAGGACCAGAGTCATGTTTAAAGCTATTTTGGCATTTTTCAGTTGTGTTGCTATAGACACACAGAGTCACAGTCACAGAGAAACACTGTACTGTAATGTGTCTGGATTACAACAGGACACTGTGCTAGGACTGTCTAAATCTTCTCCAGCTCAAACTACATGCCATACCCTAGTGAAAAGGAGGGTTTGTCAAGAATTTTTAGCAGCTCCTGGAATTCCCTATATAGCCTTGTGTGAGTCATACGGAGGACGACCAAAACCATATCACAGAATGAGGACTATTCACCAGGCGGATCATTGGCAATACAAGATTGGTTTTAGTTTGGAGTGATGGAAACAAGTTAGCTGACAGATACAGAAAAATCTGCTGAGTTGTGTAGTTATAAGTAAAAAGATGAAACCATATTCTTCTTCTTTTTTCTGTTTTTGGATTATTACTTCATTTTCTTTTTTTAGGACAGGGACTGATAGGGATGCCACATTTGGCTACTGTTATGCTGATTGGTGACATCTTTTGGGAAGTACACAAATCCGCTCACATGTATATATTTGTAAGCAGAAAAGATCATTTGGGGCAACACAGATAAGGATAAAAGGAAGAGAATAGATGGATGGAAAGGTCAATTTTGTTGTGTGGGAATGGTTCCAATTTAGCTGTAAGAATTTTCTACTAGTGAGTTTGAACTTTCTTCTGGGAAAATAAAGCATACCAAAGTCTGAAAAATGACTGTAAAATAAGTGCGTCGAGCGATTTTCACTCACAGTGACCATGTTAGGAAACTCCTCAGAGAAGCAGTTCATGCTCAGAGACATAAACCAAAACACAACCTAGCACTGATTAATGAATCCTTCCATTTGAACTCAACAGAAAATCCCTCAAATGTCTGTTTAGTTGCAAAAACTTTATTGTCTGTTCAAAGTCTTCATTGACATTTTCACTCTAGAAAAGTGGGTCTTGCAGATTTGGGACCCATCCCTTTGATATCATACTGTGACTGGTGCCGTAATACAGCTTCATTAACACATTCGGACTGTGATCATGTGACTGTTCGCAGCTTGGTTATAGTAGTGCAGTAGTCTTGACCTTAACGGCCAACAGAATAGGGTTCCAGAAACTGATATTTAACACTGCAGAAGGATACGTTACGTCTTTATGCATGTGCAGTGATCCATCATCAAGTCTACAGTAGGGTGCAGGCTGACCTAGACTAACATGCTTACTCTACTGTCGCCTCATGCACCGCAAAGTGTGTCGTCTAGGAATCAGCTAATAGTGCATTAAATGTTGATATTGTCCCTTTTCAGTTATTCGTGTGTAAACCTTTACAAATTTTTCACATATTTTCATCCACATTCTAATAAACAACACAGTGTTCTGCAACAAAATAAAACACAAAAAGGTCAACAACAGGTGACATACATTAAAGTATATCTCACGAACTAAAAGCGTCACAAACAGGAAGAAACAGGCTCGAGGGAATGGTACAAACCGGGAAGCATGAAGATGAGCAAGATGCAAGACAGCAGCATGGGCCAAGTCTTTCACTGTATTGATGCTTGTCTCACAAGAAATCCATTTACAATGGCAACGCTGAAATTTTTTATTTTTTTTAAAAAGCAGTAACACAATGAAACGTCTGAATATGACCCAGCAGCGCAAACAGTTTTTTTTCACTGTTTGAACTGCGAACAAGCATCCTAGTGCAGGAAAAAAAGGATGAGATGCAGTGTCTTTATTGCTCGGTGGTATTTGTTGATTTCAAGTTGCACTACAATAATACTGACATGCTAAGATGGAGCTGTAGATGGAGACGGTGCCAGTGGTGTGTTTGAGTGTGAGTCAAAGTTTGTGTTTGATTCCAGTCAGGGGACATTTCAGATGTCCCGTACATTCCCCTTCTAAGAGATTATCGTCCTACATTCTGTGTGGCATCTTTTTTTTTTTCCTTCCTCCAGTTGATCTCTGTTCATTTTGGCCACTGTAACTTGGCTCATCGACCGCCATACGAGTCCGATCACTTCTGCACTTGACATTCAGCACAGGTCGTTGTGTTTCAAAATCATGGTGGAAATGAGAGGAAAACTTGGAAAGTTGCATGCGAAGTCGAGACAGGAGCTCCCTGATGAGAGGAGAGGGGTCAGCACTTTCTAGCTCAGTAAGGTAAGGTAGTCCGGTGTCAGCTGACTTTTAGCGTCAAAGCGTCCGACCACTCGTCAGGCATACAGTTTACAACAGAGAAGGAGAAATACGCTAGTAATAAATCCGATTGCCGATCACAGTAGCCCCTGACTGTTTAGCTGGTAATAGGAAGAAAGGGAAAAAAGAAGAGGAGCAGCATATATTTTTTCTAATGATAGTGTCACAATACACAGCTCTCATTAAACCTACAGGTAATAAATAATAACGTAGCAGTAGGCTAATCATTCCCACAACAAGTTAAATCACAGACAAGAAAACAAGGAAACTCCTGTGAGGGAAAAAAAAACAAAAAAAAAAACGCACAGACAATGGAGAGGTGTGATTCCTCTTTCCTCCTGACTCCAATCCAGAATCATCCAGGAAATTTTGAGAAAGATGTTCAGTGAGGACAGTATCCAGCGCTGCAGCACTGTGGCAGGATTAAGAAGAGCTGACTGGATGAGTAAGTTTAGATTGGTGTGTGTTCGTGTGTGTTACACAATGAGTGGTCCACGGCAGGGATGTTTGGGACTCTGGACCCTGCTCTCTGCCCCCTGCTCCTCCAGGTTCATGTTGCTGGTGGAGTTGTGGTGGGGGAGAGGCTCCAAAACAGGCCTGTAGCCCCCAAGGTACAACAGGTCTGAATGAGAGAAGAGAACGAGAAGATGATTTGAATCAGTTTTTCCAGGTAACTCACAGACAAACTGTAATTTTTCAGTTAAACTTTATTTGCAGAACTCAATAAACCCAAGGTACCGTGCAAAAGTCTTGGACTGTCCCACATTTCTTTATGTTTTGCTAGAAAAATGGGAAATGGGTGCAGCAATTCATTGAAACGTGCAAATATATGTAGAAAGCAAAAACAGAGTCTGTGCAGTTCTAATGAGCTTGGAAATTAATATTTCATATGATCACCTGTATTATTCAACACAGAACTAAATTCTCTTAGTCAGCTTTCTTGTATGTCTTCAACAATAGTTCTCCAGGCTTCCTAAAAGACAGTCAAAGCCCTTCTTTGGATGTTGGCTGTCTTTTGTTTTAGCGTAACAATGTTGATCCAACTTCTGGAAGCCAAATCATGACTGATAGTGTATTATTGTGTTTTTCTATCCAGGTATGCTTTTCCTGCATTGGCAGGTTGTTTGTGTTATCTTTGCCGTGCTTAAAAATTAAGATAGTGCCTTTGATGCCTTTCAGGTGGTACTTTTCTGCATTCATAATTCCATCAATTTTAACAAGTTCCCCAACACTACTAATGGTAAAATGGCCTGTATTTATATAGCGCTTTACTAGTCCCTAAGGACCCCAAAGCGCTTTACACATCCAGTCATCCACCCATTCACACACTGGTGATGGCAAGCTACATTGTAGCCACAGCCACCCTGGGGCGCACTGACAGAGGCGAGGCTGCCGGACACTGGCGCCACCGGGCCCTCTGACCACCACCAGTAGGCAACGGGTCAAGTGTCTTGCCCAAGGACACAATGACCGAGACTGTCCGAGCCGGGGCTCGAACCAGCAACCTTCCGATTACAAGGCGACCTCCCAACTTTTGAGCCACGATCGCCCCATTGGCTGAAATGCAGCCCTATGCAATGACAGGTACATGGACTAGACAGAAAGTGAGTAAAAACAGCTGACGTCCAAATAAGAAAAATTGAAAGATTTAGAGAAAGACTGGAGAACTATTGCCAAAGTGTTTTTAAAGACATAGAAATGGGGGGTGGCTATCATATATTTTAGACCAAGATCAAAGTGATAAACGTCCTAAGAATACTTTTTCATTACATTACAGTTTATTGCAATAACAAGCGATAACCATTAAGTTGATTACCCATTATAAAAAAAAGAACAGAGATAGCTGAGGTGTGTACAAAGACATCATACTCTCTTCTTTTCAAATCAAATTTATCCAAAACATTCAAATATTAAAAACTGTATTCTATTTTTAGATAAACAATAATAAATCAATGCTCAGTAGATCTCAGTGACGCATGTTGTGCTATTCCCTATTTAAAAATAAAGCCACAGACACAAAGATAGAAAATAATTCATACTTTTCATGTCACCAGCGAAAACCTGAATAATAAACAGAAACACAATTCGGTGGATCCACATTTCCTAAACAGTTGTACCTTTTGCAAGCCTGAAGAAATTATAAATTGGAAAAAAAAAAAAAAAAAAAAAAAAAAAAAAAATGTAGACTTGCATTTTCTTTTTAAAATAAAAAAAAAAACGCTTCTTACTTTCATCGATTTAGTACTCGATGACCTAATTAGATTGCGAAATACAATTTAATGATGAGGCTGAATGAGAAATCAAAAGGTAAAATAAGAACAAAAGAAAAACAACTGCTACAGTTTATAAATTACAAACCCCCAAATTGAGATTTTAAAGTCTGATCGACCATCTAACCACATCTCCATACCTAGTCCTCAATGTGCACTGGGCACGACTCCTCATCTGTCCATCCGAAAGAAAGCGAAAGAAGGAAAAAAGACAGAAGAGAAGAAGAAAGGGGCGGGAAGGAAAAATGTCCAGGAAAAGACAGCAGAGGATGTGAAGAATGATGGGAAGTAAAAAGGAGAGAAACAGAGAGATAACAAAACACCTTTACAACACAGGAATAGAAAACATGTCACGACATTCACCGTAAAACGCAAACAGGGTCGAGTGGGTTCATGGGAACGAAGGGAGTCTCGGGGTTTGGAGAGGGGACGAGGTCAAAAGCTACGAGAATGATGGAGAGCTAGAGGCTGTGAAGAAAGTTTGAACACAAAATGATATATGCTGACGAGGTAAACTAATACTCCAGAGTTTGTCTATTTACTGAATGGTGAACTCTTGTATTTGAATATCTAGTAAAAATAAACTGAGAGAATTCCTTAAATGTTTTATATGGAGTTTCTTTTACATGTCACATTTGTATTTGTATAAATAATTAAACAATATCCTTATCCTTACAGTTTCTATTCTCTGTATGTCCTGTACATGTGGCAGAATTGACAATAAAGCTGACTTTGACTTTGACTTTTGACTTTATCTTTCAGCCATTTAATAATATTTTTCATACCACACCAAAGGTTGTGATGGCTTTTTAAAGAGATCTGTGTTAAATTGGCAGCTTTAAAATTGTTGAAATGACAAAGAAAGGGAAGTTTTATAGGCAATTTTTTTTTTGCTGAAACAGTGTAAAGATAAGGTGTGAAACAAAGTAGAAATGGAATCAAATTCAACCAGGAGTCCAGAAAATAACTGACTGCGATTTACAAACGCTGGCCGTCAAGAACAAAATCGACACCTTTAGCTCTCATCACAGTAACTCACCCCGTGTGGCGAAGCAGACGGGAGGGCCGGGGAAGGACAGGAGGGAAGATGGAGGGTGTGAAAATGAGTCGCAGATGTTTGGCAAAGCGGCTCGGAGCTGGCAGACACTGAACATGAACTTCAACTTTTGGGAAGGGCCAGATTGTTTCTCTCTCACACTCTCTCATGAAAGCAAATGCAGAAATCACCCGTCAGTCACACATAAGATTCACTCAAACACGGCTACACAAACACACGCGCGCGCTCAGGCACACGGGGCTTCAGCTAAAGGGGAGGAGGAGGGAGAGAGTGGACAGCTAACCGCTACTGGAGAAATAAAAATAAAAAAAAAGCAATGAAGCACCACAACATCAAAGGGTAAGGATGAAGAGAAGGAAGGCTCCTAGTCTTCATGCTGGGCAAAAATGCTACAAATCCTCATCTAAAAACAGCGTTTAAAAACCTAACTGCTGCTCTCCCTAGCTTCCACTCACATTAGCACGTTAGCATAGCAAGCTAATGCATCAGAAATCCTTTAGTCCTCTGCAGATAACTCTCCTCACGTTTTCTTTCCTCCTGTATCTCTCTTCATCCCCCGTCCCTACACTCTCAGTCTTCAGCTCTCATTGGTCCATGTTCGGGAGGTTGCCACTCACCCGCGAAACGGCTGTTGGGAGCCTGCTCATTATCCAACCCCAAAGAGGGCGTGTCACAGAGGGCGACGCCCTGATTGTTATTGGCCAACTCTGGACACCTGCTCCGCCCACCTGCAAGCGAGGGCAAAGGTCAAACAAGAGCAGCCAGGCACAGCATGTGGGGTGGAGGAGGAGGAGGAGAAGGTGGGACAGGCAGGAGGGTGAGAGAAAGAGGAAGAGGGGGGAGGGTGTCAGAGGTGGCCATGCTAGAATGGCAATAACAGAATAATAATTGATCAAATATTTGCACATTTGATCAATATGAGTCTCTAGGATCAAGTTTCAAGAAAGCTTGTGAAGATGTTCACTTTTTTTCTTTATTTGGCCTTCAGCTTAATGCATATGTCAAATCATAATCCAGTGACTGGATGGAAAAAAATGGAGCAAAGGTGAGTATGTTCTGCTGAAAAAAATGTGACAAGTGAAGGAACTATGATAAAACAAAGAAGTTTGGACACTTGCAAAGCTTAGTGTGCAGGACTGCAGTGTCAGGACTGTCAAAACGCTGCCATTCTGACCTGTCACGGATCATTGTGGCTGTCAAATTCACTATTCCAACAGGAATCAACAGAATAGAATAATCCTTTATTTGTCCCACAAGGGGAAATTTGGGTGTAACAGCAGCAAGAAAGACACATATACAAACAAACAGCACACAAGGCAGAACAGAAACATACACAATTTTTCCATATTTATATGTAAAAATCTTTCCATATTTTTACAGGAAGAACGGTTTGATTTTTTATGCTCTTTTGATCAGTCATGGTTTACATTAAATGGTAGTGCATTTAATTTGATGATATATTCAGTTCTATCTCTTGCGCTCATTCATAGACTGCATTGTATTTGACTTCCACATGCACTCACAGTAGACTATGCTGCTGTGCATATACTATACATATGCATATACTATACGCATATACTATTATATATTGTACATATATTTATTAGTTTCAGATTTAGCCATTCTTGTATTTTGCTTGTTTATGTTATTGTATTTTGCACAACTCTGTTGCTTGTGAAGCTCGCACACAAGAATTTCACTCACATGTACTGTACCAATGTACCTGCACATGTGATGTGACAATAAAAGTGATTTGATTTGCTGTGGTGATGATGACAGCACGTATAGTAAAAATCACATTTTGCTGCTTTTTTTTCTTTAGCTTTGCCTGTCCAACATTTTGTTCTTCTGTGGAATTTAGGTCTTTCTCATACAAATGTCTTTGTATGTGTGTGTGTGTGTGTATATATATATATATATATATATATATATATATATATATATATATATATATATATATATATATATATATATATATATATATCGTAAGTTAATATGAAGCAAATGAACTTGAGGTTTTGGTGTTTTACCTTATTCATGAAGCACAGATAAATGAGATGAAAAATAAATTAAAAAGAAATAAACGTGACCTGTATGGAATATGATTTTCTTCCTTTTCCAGCATGGCCAGATAATAAATACTGAGATGTATCATATGTGTGAGTGCCTCATGCCTGCAGCAAGCCTGCTCGTGTGCAGAGTGTGTGTGCTAATAAGGAAGTGATGAGTGAATGATTGGCAGCTCAGCACAGAGACACAGACAGGGCACATTCAGAAGCCGTCTGGCAGCGCTGGTGCAGATGCACACAAGTGTGCGTGCAAACATACATCCTACAGCGCGTGTGCTCATTCACAGTCTGTCAGGCAGCACAGGTCCGCTCGTCTCCTAAAAAACTGAAAGGTCATTCAGTAACTCGCAGAGGTTGTTTCAGTCTGGCCCGAGGTATCACAACACACACACCCACGCGCACACACAAGTAATTTACATATACACGTTTCAAACCGTTGTCTAATTAAAGGTGACCTTGTTATTTTCGCTTCAAGCCTTACTGGTAATGGACGCCCACACGGTGCACACCACAACACTTTCTTTAGCACTCCACCGCACTTGCCTTCTCTCTCTCATACATACATACATACATACACACACGCACTTCACACACTTGCAGACACATAAACGGCTTCCAGGAGCAGTGCAGGTGGAGCATGTTTCATGATACAGAAGCTATAAAAGCAGGTGCAGGCAGCAAGGCTTAGAGTGTAAAAACACATAGATTGTACACTAACGCCAACAGCAACTACACAAACATTCAGAGAAATTCAAACCATGCAGATGCAAGTCAGCAGCCCTGTGTGGAGCAAAACCTGAATCTGATCAACAAAGGATGACTCTAGAGGCTCGTTTACTGTTAGTGAAAGGATGCTCTGATCGATCAGAATACTTATTTCAAATGACCAGCCTTTAATTCAGAATGAGGACACTTTGGAGAACAGAATAAATAAGTAAGAGCAAATCAACTGAGTTTGTGCTGCTTCATTTAGCTCTGTAACAACTCTGGGTGGCTGCTGACAAGAAAAGGGCTGGTTTGGTGCTTAGGACTGAGGTGCAGTTGGCTAATACTCCTACTCCTACCCTCACACCTTTCCAGCATTAACTTTTAAAACTCATATCTAGAAACTGAACTGTCTTTGACTATACAGGTGTAATTTACCCAGATGCTGCTACCAATACCCTGAAGCCCGTTGATGGATTTATCACTGCGGAAAGTGGAAGTATCATCACCGAGGTACGGTGATTACTGATAAAATGTCATTTTATTTATAGGGTTCATTCATAGGGTTATGGTACACATTCAAAAGAATGCATTCCTAGTTGCTTTCTTTCTAAGCTCCTTAGACTGTGTAATTAATGGTTATGATTTTCATAATGTTGGCTTTACTTGACTAATTTCATTGTGGAACCTCCATCCATACCTAAGAAGTATGCCTGCATCCTACAAGCTTACTGAGACACCTTCAGAGTCCTTTTCTTAACTAACACTTGGATTAACACATTTTAGATCATCACAGCTGTTAATGTCAGCATAAGACTTAAATATCACATACTGACTATAAAAGTGATTTAATTAGTAACAGTAACATCTTGAAGGCTTGATCAAAGCATCTGTAATTTATTTTGGCTCTTGTGGTCTTGTGAGCTCAGCCATCACTGTGCAGAAGATCAGATTCCTTTTGCAGACACACTGCATGAGAAGCCATTCACTCTCATACAGATGCAGCCAAAATTGCAAGCATTTTGAAAGAGACTGCCCCATCTAGAGGACAGCTATTAACACACAACTCCATTACTTTGAAAGGGTTGGTATCACTCAGCCATGACACGAACAGATTTGCTATAATATGTAGTTTGTATGAAAGGGTGTATTTACTTTTTTGTTTCTCATAGCTTGAGAACAACAAATGCAAACAGAGATGAGTTGCCATGGGTGAAAGGTGAATGGTGGTTACTATAGTTACCTTTCCCATTAGATGGAGATGAGCAGTCCTCTTCAGTGACATCATTTCCCTGATGAAAATAGGAAGGGGGGGGGAGCGTTATGAAACGTTGTAATAGGCAACTTAATTCATAAAATAAGCAATAATCACAGTCTGTTCATCACTGTGTTAGTCACCTCTGAGTCCTGATCCTCTACAGCCACTGAATAGTTTTGTTCCTTTGGCTCTTTGGAAAATTCCTACAAAAAAGAAAACAACCAAAGGGAAGCTTTGAGTACCGATGAGACAACAATTTATTTAAAACTACATGAATGTGCAGCTAGTTCATCCTCCATGCTCACCCTGTCTTGCTGTGACGGTCTTCGGTTCTCCATGGAGGCTTCCTGGTTCTCCTCGCAGTCCACATCTCCCCCCTCGTCCCCCCCGGGTTCACCTTCAGCCCCGGCCAGGTAGGACCCTGACATGGAGGACATGGTGTCAGTGCTGATGTGGGAGTGCTGCGAGTGGGACGAGGCCATGGACATCACTGACTGGGCCAGGCTGCTGCTCACTGGGTCTGGCAGACAGACGGAGACACACATCACGGTCCAGCTTTGGGGGGTTTCGGATGTTTGTGTGTTTTCGTTTTTCGGCAGCCAGGTTGGAAAAAACTAGGCCGTGTGTCCGCAAATATTATCAGCGGCAGAAAATGTAAATAGTGACTTGCAAAAATCATTCCAGCTGGAATAATAGACCTTGCTTTCTGGGTTTTGCTCAAAGGCCGCTCTGTAGATTTCCCAGGAAATTTCATCTAGTGGCACCAACACAAAACGCTGAGGTGGTAAACCTCTGATTTATTTATGCTAAAAGCCTTCATTGAAGCTGCCTTGAGCTCCTTGTATTTAACTTTCATGCAACATTTCTGAGACACTGAACACCATTTTGAGGAAAATGGGTTTCCTGGCTGGGTAGAGCAGCTGAAACCAACTTTTAGAACAAGATGGACTTAATTAACCCTGCATGAATGTTACAACAGAAAAAAAGAGTATAGCAATAACACCACACTATGGACAAGTTACCCTAAAAATGAGAACACTACAATTCTTGTGACTTTTATACCTTTATTCGGGTGTGAAAGAACAAGAGTGAGTTTAAGAGTTCGTCACAGCCTTTTTCTGTGATGGCAAACTTACTTTGTAATTGACGTCTTGATTATGACCATCATGTGTGTGCTTCCACTTAAGTAAATCTCTTATTAAGTGGACAACTTATGTTGTATTATGTAATTCAGGAATAGTGCAAGAAATTAAGCTGGACTCTAGTTTGTTTCCTATTACCTCACATGCTGGGTGTTGCACAAATTAATTGGCATTAGAGTTGATGCATATTTTTAATCATCTGAAGTACGAGGGTGTACTAAACTTATTACAGAGTTTTAAAGGGGAAACTATAGAATGATCATAATGGGTGTAGCCACAGTGATGGCCACCATCATCATCACTTTCCCACAAGATTGACTCCCAACTTTTTGATAGCTCTGGTTTTAGAATTGAATTTTGATATCCATTTGACAGCCTGCACCGAAACAATGAACTACAAGGTGTATCGCGGCCATAAAAAGACTTGATTTGGATTGAAAAAAGAAGGGAAATGAAAACAAAAAGGATGCAAAGGTACCACACTGTGTACGTAATTACATTTAACAGTGAAGGAACTACTCCACTGCAAATCCCAGATTTAATAGCAAATGATTTTCAATCTTCTCAAATGTAATCCTTTTCAGTATTGTAGTGTTGCATAATAACACTTTACAATATACTTTGTAGTTTGTGTTGTATGTGTGTAGTACAGTACAGCCTATTTACTGGTACGGTCCAGTGCTTCGTTCCTGAATCGAATCGGTGATTTTATGCTCTTAAGTGACCTGATGTTGGCAGGTTTAAGTATAGTAAAAATGATCTCCACCAAAAAAAGCCGTTGCTGTTTCAAAGTATGGTTGTGTGTTTTTGTCCATGGCGATGCAAAAAAACCTTTTCTTGTTAAACATGGTTGATATAATCAGACTTGTGGTTTCTATAGGAGCACATACCAGCGTTTCACAGTGGCATAGATCATAGCAAGCCTACTTGCTATCACTGGAAAATTATGGCCCACAATAAAAATTAAGTCCAGAGTCACATTTCATGCATGATGAAAAGACTTACAGTGGCATCAACTATATAAAATGTGAGGCATAAAACAAAACCTTTAAAACCACACTTTGCCTTTAGAAAATAGAAGTGATTCACATCAGTTGCTGCAATTTTTAGAGCAACTCAAAATTTACATAACATGCATTATGCATGTTATCATGCTTATGCAAGTGTGAGTCACACAAAAATAGGCTTGAGGTGTTATAAAAAGGTAGGAAAAGGAGTATTTTGAGGTTTAGTGTGTGTGTGCATGTGTGTCAGTGTATACCTTCTGGGGAGGTAATGGTGGAGGAGAGGGGGGTGCCGGTGCAGGATGACTGGTCGATGGCTCCAGAGGAGGAGAAAGTCAGGTTCTCGCTGTCTGGAGTTACTCCGCACTGTAAACCAACAAGAGCAAGCCGTAAGAGAGACGTTCACAACATGATGTGTAAACTAACGTGTAAACTCCCACAGCCGTAGGAGACATGTGACACTGTGAAAATGCATGTTCTCTCTGTGTATGTTTAACACACACATACCTCCTGCTGGTCCGCAGCGAGTTTGTGGCGACAGGCCTCAGATTCACTGCAAGACTTCTCGTCCTCCTCGGGAAGCACAGAGGAATTCTGGGAAAGTGACCTAAGACAAGCGACAAAGTGAATGTACATCAGAGAAAATAACACCAGGAGGCTGAAAATATTATGGAGCAGAAACTGAAATTCAATAGAGTAGGCTAATAATAATAATAATAAGTATTATTATTATTATAATTTTGTAAAAATGTGTGTGGAAAAATCTTTTACTTTTTCTCTGTGAAATCTACTTCAAGGTCCAACAAATTAAGCTACAGTTAGCAGACTTGAACTGAAAAAAATAATTTCTCATAAGAAAGAGCGGGGCAACCATAACTTTTTTTTTATATGCTCCTATGATCAAAGCATGCTGTCCTAAGCAGCCAGCTCCACCCTTCTCGCTGATCCAAGCAGAAAAAACAAACATCAACTTTGACCAGTTTTCTCTCTGGCCTCACAGGCAGGCTCACTTTGAACCACTCTTCTTGAGTTTAAGAGCCTGGCCGGAGTTGGAGTGGTCCAGAGGAGAGAGGGAGCGAGCCGGGGCAGGGTGAGGCTCGCTGCTATACGGAGGAAGAGCTCCAGAGACGTGGCTGGGACCAGAGTGTAGAGGAGGAGGAGCTACTGAGGTGGTGTTGAGGGGGCCGTTCAAGGCCTCCAAGAGAGACACGGCCTCGTAACCAGGGGGGATGTGCTCTGATGCCTGTGAGGAGAAGAGGGCGGTGAGAATCTGAGTTCAGGATGACTGGAAATGATCACAACACTGTCTCTCTGTTGCGTGAGTTCTGTCTCACCGAGTGTTCCTCTGAGTCGGAGGTCTGGGAAGTGATGACGGGGTTAAAGCTGCTAGGTGACAGAGGACTGAGTTTCTTCCTAATTGCTCGAATCTGCAGCAAAGCTCTGAATGCTTAAAGACAAAGAAGACAGAAATTCAAACAATCCATACATCTACAAACAAAATTGAGGAAAAATATGATTTTAAAGGCTACAAACAAGATGAAGAGGGTTTGGAGGAACTGAGTTAATTATTATTTAATTGCCAATTTGACACCTTTACATTACAGATTGTTTGTGAACAAGTGTCTTCATTTTTGTTTGGCTTTTATCAGTTTGGGAAACACTAACCCTGTCAAAGTGTATCAAAATTTACTATATTTTTAAGTATTCTGGTTTTAGCTACAAAAGAAATGTTTTAGCACGAGAGGTTCCAAATCTCTCCTGCAGTGGATCTGTTCAATCTATGATGCAGATTTTACACTTTTTTCTTTTACATTTCTGATGCAGTTTCCTATAGTCTCTAGAATAGAAGCAGCTATTGTTTAAAACGTGTTTCCTTCCTCCCATATTTAATTCTACATGAAATCAAACAAGGATTTTATTTCTTTTTTATTTCCTGTAGTCTTTAAATAAATGAAAAACTAACTGAGTGAGGAACCATAGGATATTTATCCCCCTCAGTGTGCAGAATACATCTTGTTCAGCTAAAATATGAACTCGTTCTGCACTGTTTTCATTTGATTGTAAAACAAATGTGCCAAAAGATCAGTGTTTCGATATCTGAACTTACGCAGTCTGCAGATAGGGCAGCAGTTGGCCTGGTAGCGCAGGGTGTCTGCACAGGCATTGCAGAGACACAGGTGTCTGCATGGCAGGATGAGCGTGTCTCGTACATCAGACAAACACACAACGCACTCCGCGCTGTTGTCGCTGATTTCGTCGTCAGCAACCTGGAGACAAAAATCATCAAAACACTCGGAAGAAGTCGATTTGCGAAAGCAGGCAGTGACACTGATTTGTTTTGGTAGACTTTCACGTCACTTCTAAAGTGCTCTGAAACGCTTCATATGTTTTCCCATTTTTACCTTTGATTCCTGGCTGTTGTATTTGTTCTCGATCCCATAGATCTCCTGCAGTAGGTAACTCACTCCATCAACCTGGGAAAAGGAACACAGCGATGAATAAAGGCGGCCGCTCTCACGGGCCAGACGTGAGTTTCAAGGAGGAAATAAAGCTTTGGTGTGTCTTTGTCTTTCAAAAGAATGAAGTTGCTACACAAAAGGACGTAAGATGGAGGGAAAGAAGAAAGGCAGATGTATTCACCACTTGTTTCTGCTTCAGAGGCTTCACACAGTAGCTTCCATCCATGTGCTGGCAAAGAAGGCAACAGTTGTATGTATTATTAATACATCTGTAAAATATTAGCCTGTTTTTGGAGTTTAATATTGACAAGACATCATAACAATGAATCGTGATAAATCAAGAATAAATGATCCAAATTTCTGGAAATATAATTTTGGCTCTTACCTTTTCAAATGTAGCTAGCAGTATGTGAGAGTGTCCCAAATGATCTGCAAGGATGAAAATAAAACAAAAAACAAGTTGGTACATCTTTATGCATATTCATATGACATCACCAGTGTGACAAAGCACATTAGCTCACCTTCTCCCTCGTCTACAACAGCCTGCACAACCATGGGGAAGATTTCCTTGTCCATATCAAACTGCAGCTGAGGAGAGAAACACCGCAGATATCCATCTGTACAAACTGGCTTCATGCTCCAGCACAACCTCATGTAAACACACGTTTCAGTGATCGCGCTGCAGGTACAAGCCGCCTACCTCGTCGTCGGCCCACTCGCTGAGGTTGACGGTGTGTGATGGCAGACAGAACTGCTGGCAAACTCCCCTTTTGAAGTGTACCGTCTCAGACTGCAGTGAGCTGTCCTGGGGCAGGTAACTGCAGGAAGCAGATAGATACAGGTCAGGATATAAGAGGAAGGTAACAGGAAATGGCTGTTTCTATCTGCTGTAGCTGACTATAAGCAAAATAGGTAATTGTTTTTTAAATGTAGCAGCTGGAGAGGGGGAGTCTCATTTAAGTGTAATTTATTCTGAGTAAAGTGGTGAAAAAGCAAAATGTGCATAGGTCCTCCGTCCTGTTTGGACAGAAATAGAATCACAGCTTCTTATGCAAGATATGCAAACACTGAGCTGCATTTAAGATATGCGAGACCGTGCTGGCATAACAATTTTCTCTGCCACACTAGCCTGTTTTAATTTACACATTTATCTTTTTTCTTTAAGGATGCAGCAATGTCACTTTTTCTCTTCAAATATTTATTCAGAATCAGAAGCATCTTAAACGAATTGGACTCTGGTTCACTTTCCTCTCTGCATACAAAAAACAAAGCCTTTTAAATATGCAACACATAAATAGGCATATACACACTATATTCACATATATTTAGCTTTGGTTGTCAGCCACAACTTATCTCAAACTCCAAACTTCCGTGTACGCTAATTTCAAGTCCGCATGGCATTGCAGAGAAGTCACTGGGCTCACTTTCATGTAAAAACACGAGTCCATAGCTGGTCTTCATATGTTAATATTAACCAAAAATGAACATAGTGATTCTGTTTTCCCTTGTAGGCTAGTAGATATTGCTGGCAGTGGCAAAAAAGAGAAGAAGCACAAAGCGAAAGTGATCAAATCCGAAATTAAAACAAGGGCACTCGCTCTATGGTGAGAGCTACACGCCTCCCACATTTTTATGATCCAAGCTGAAGATTTAGCGAAAATAAAATCAGCAAGACGGCATCAGCACTCTTTTTTTCCTACACAAAGCAAACGGACTCAATTCAGTAGCTCTTCATATTTTTCCCCTGGTCATCTACACCACAACCGCAGTTGCTCTATGCACCCACCAGTGGGGCCTGAATCACACTACCACAGGCTCTGTTTGGGCCACAAGTGGATGTTTAGAAAACAGAAAGAAAAAAACACACACACACACATAGAAGTCGATCCTGTCTTTGCAGCAGTAGTTTTGTGGGGCGAAAGTAACCTGTTGCCACACGGAGGAAGAATCTGTGTTTAATGTGGATCAGTGTTTTATGAAAACACAAGCCAGAGTAATTTGTGCTCAACTCAAGAGTTTACGGACTCTCGATTCTAGACGGTTTCGCCAGAAATAAGCACAAATAGAAACACAGCTGTGATTACGAGACATCTGGTTCTACATAACTGGAACAAATTCTGCAGACTAACACCAGATATGCAGTTATAGTTCAATAAATGATAAATGGACCGGTTCTTATATAGTTACTTCATCAGGAAAATGACTCTCACTCACACTGGCACTCCGTTGTGAAACTCCTCTATGGCCTGGTAGTAGATGGTGATGGCCACCTGTGTGTCAGCATCAAAGGTGAACTCGACATTGTAGCAGGCTCTGGTCTTCCCCGCTGCTTCGTCACCGGGCAGCTTCAGGTCCTCACTGCACCTGGATGAAAAAGGGAGAATAACAATGTCAATTATTGTTTTAGTTTTGTTTGTTAGTCTATGATTATGAAGTTTTTTTGTGTGTGTTTGCGAAAAGCAAAAAAATCTGTTTTATAGAGTGCGATAAATATCTCAATAACGTAAATCATGGTTAAATAACTTGTATATATGTATTTATTTGCCTTTGGCTCTAAACTCAGCACAAGCTTTCATGTGTATCCAGGCCTCTTGTATGTCTACAAATAACAAAGATTTCATCTCGCAAAAAAATTAAAACAAATGAAATCAACACGCATAATTTGACACTCTCTCTTATATTTTTTGCTATGACTTGCTCCCTAAAAGCAGATCTGCTGACATAAAATTAGACCAAGGCTGTGTAATCAGTGGACAGATGTGCGTACCGTACGAGTCGCAGTGTGTCCTTTCGAATGTTTATAAGGCTTCGTAGCGTCTTTACAGGTTCCTGAGGTGGAGGGGCTGCATACGGGAACTGAAAACAGAAAGGAACAGAAAACAAAAAACAAATTATAGATGCTAAATACATGTTATGATACTGAAGAGTACTACCATTCATTTTTGTCTCGACCGCACAACATTCCTCTCTTCACCACAGCAAATTTAGGGCTGCATGATGACCCTGGCTGCTCCCAGTTTAACCTTAACACAAAGATGTTTTTGGTTTGTCAGCACAGATCTCGTCGATGCTGACAAGTGCTGAGCAAGAGTAAAAAATCTGCCCTTGCTGTGTCTTTCCAGGGATGGGCCTGACACTTCAGACAGTGTTCGGTAGGTTCCTGAACTTGTGTGTAAAACAGCCCAGCGTAAAACTGAATCTACTTACAAGACAAATGGCTAATTGACAAGAATATAAAGACTTTCTGTGATGGGTTAAACCTTGGTGTAAATTAACACATGAGCGTGAAACTTGACCCTATTTGTGGATCACTGCTCAGCACTCCTTTGTTGCGTGTCTGAAGCCAAAAGTTGCTGAATTAGCGTAAGCGGAGAGCCGAGGTGGTTTAAGGATCTCTGGAGGATGTGGTCAGATACCTCGACACTACAACCCCCAAATCTGTACGCCTCTGTGTTTAAGTGTGTTTGCGTGGCTGTGAATGGCACCGTATTCAGCACTATTACACATCTGGGCTCAGCAGGAGTCACGCCTGTAAACCACACAAACAAACACACATCGAGTAACAGATGCTGAAAAGAGCCATTCATCGGGAACTCACGGCAATACTGTAGGTCTTATTAAAAATCATAAATATCAGAGCAACACTCTGCACTTCCTCGCACACTCCCAGAGTAAAATCAAAACCCACAGATTGTTTCTCCTGTTCAAATAAAGGCCAGTGTTGTTCAAAGAACCCACAGGTCAGTTTTGGTATTGAGAAACTGTAGAAAAAAGCTCAGAGTGACACCACTAACAAGCTGATACTAGGCTGTTACAGTGTTTACAATGTTCACCATGTTAGTTTAGCATGTAGCATGCTAATATTTGGTAGTTACACTTTGCAAAAGCTTGTCCTAAAGCTAGACTCCTAATACTAACTCTATAGCAGGCACCACATATTAACCACTCAGGAAATAATACCTACACGAAGCCTCGGACAGCTGAACCTTAAACTCTTCTCTTTGATCAATTTAATTTAACATTTTCCAAATTCTTTCCAGAGATGCTCAACCTCTAACAGATTTTTTCCATCCATCTTTATTTATAAAGCACCATAGCTGACACAAGGTGCTGTAAATTGGAACTAAACTAAATCATAAAAATACATAAGATATAAATAAAACCATAAATATAAAAAAAGCAAATAAAAAGAAACCTAAAACAAGAAAAAACTCCGTTTCGCTGGGCCGAAGGTCAAAGAATAAAAATGGGTTTTAACGTGCAAGGGCAGGTTATTCCATAATTTAGGAGCAACTCAAACTTGCACAAAAGTAATTGCACTGAAATATCTCCACTGACCCCTGCACCACTTGACATAAATTACCCCGACCATTCGTGCTCATTCTGATGCTCCTTGGACTTATGTCTGTGCTTAAAATTGTCGGTGCTCAAATTGTCCGTGTCATCATTCTCTGTCTGTCTGTGTCACCCGGTGCTGTGTACTTCTATTATATTATACTGTGTATAATGACAATAAAGGCTTTCAATTTCAATTTAATTCAATGGCAGAAAAGGCCCTGTCCCCTCTGAGTGTCCTCCTAGACCTCAGTACTTTCAGGAGCAGCTGGTCAGCTGACCTGAGAGACGTACAGGGTGTGTATGGATGAAGAAGATCAGAGCGCTGAGGCAGGGCAAGACTGTGAAAGCGTTTAAGAACAGTCATAAGAATTTTAAAATGAACAGGCAGCCAGTGCAGTAAAACAGAAAACATTTCACTCTTGCCAATCGCCTTAAGTGATAAAAAGTGGACTTCACCACTGCTCTAATTTAAAATCACTGTCCAACTTAAAACCAAGGTCGGTAATGACAGGTTTAAAATAAACTTCCAGGGGTCCCAAATCAACAGAGGAAGACTCACAGGGACGACTGGGTCCAAACAGGAACACCTCGGATTTTGTTTCATTAAAATTTAAAATGTTTAAATTTAAGATTGCTTTAATGTCATCTAGACAGGCCTAGAGAGGTTTTATTTTATTTTATCTTTTAATTAAAATTTGTGTAGAATTCATGCTGTTGTGCATGACAAAACCCATGCACACTTGCCCTGAAAATTTGCTCATAGTTACCGTGAACATGTGGATTTGGAACATGCCAATTAAATACTTGTGGTCATAAATTAAACCCAGCAAGCATAGTTGAAACAGTATTGTGGTTACGAGGCAGACTGCCAGACTGATGCTGTTTCCCAATCCAACAGTAGACTGGTGTGTCTTACAAGGCAGAACATATTGATCATATTATTGCATATCTAAAAAAATAAATAAATGCTGTAAATGTGACTCAAAATGTATCTATTTGTAAAAGACTTTTTAGAGAGAATGTGCTGCTGGCTGTCCATTCTACACATTCTAGCTTTGGCTGAAAAATAGTCCCAAAGTAAAAAATTGTGCTGTGATCATTGGCAATCAAGAACAACAGGATTTAAACCGCAGGTTTGGAGGAGGAGAAAGGAAAAGGCTATAACAATACAGACAAATACAGTACTGTGCAAAAATCATGAAAGCTTTGTTGTAATTTCTTTAAGTAGTCTTCAGGAATAGCTCTCTAGGCTTCTTGGAGGACATGCAAAGGTCGTCTTTAGATGTTGGCCGATGATCTCACACTGCTTCAGTAACCTTTAGGTGCAGCCTCTGGGGAGGCCAGTTCATGTTGATAATGTTTAACTATGTTGTTTTCCTTCCAGGTATGCTTTTACTACACTGAGAGTGTGCCAAGAAGGAGCGGCTGCAGCCTATCCTATCTGTTACAGGGCAAGAGTCAGGCTGCACCCTGGACAGGTTCTTAGTTTGTTTCAGGGCAAACACATAGAAACAGACCCAGGCAACTTTAAAAAAGAAAATACAGGAACGTCAGGCTCCTTTCATGTTCCAATCTGATATTTGTATATGATACTATTCCAATCCTGACACAAAATCTGCAGATACCTAAAGTCCTGATTCAATAAAAGGACTAGGTGTTACAATCCCTTATAATACATTGCTTCAAATAGAGAAAGTCTTGAGGGATGGCTACTATGAGGAAAGGCAGGCCAGAAGCTTTACCAGCGGGACCCATCATCGGTTGTGTGTCTCAACTTCACACGGTCTTTCGGCCTTTTATCACAAATTATTCTACAAATTTTTTATTTATTTTTACTTCCTTGATTAGGTTTAGGGATTATAAATCCTTAGCCTAGCCTTAGCCTAAATGTTCTGGAATAATAATGGAAATGAAAAAACTTATCAAAATCCTAAAAATATCAAGCTGATGAGTGGAAGTCAGTGATCACCAAAGAACTTGTGATTCATCCTCTGTGAATTAGGAATGCCTCTGAAGAATCTGACAACAACCCAAAGGTACTGGATTCAAAGTAGGCCACCTAACCATTGTTGCCAACCCGTGTTGTGGCTAAAATCCATTTTGCATTTGTGCTGTCCAGCCAGGGCACTCTTAAAACAAAATCCCTAAATATAGCCACGTCCATTATCCTGTTTGTCGAGTGGTGCGGGAGACTGAGAACACAACAACTGCGGTTGGATTTATGATTCCACAGCACCATCTGCTTCGAAACCACCAACCATTATATAATGCTGGTAAAGCTTCAGACACACATACAAGAACAGAAAAAACAAAACATCACCAGCTGAATTCTGAGCCCACGGGAGGATTATAAACACCCATATAATCGGGAGAAAAACTGCACTCCTAATTTTAGCCCCAGTCTAGACAGAAACAGCACTGCAACTGCGATTAGCACACAGAGCTAGATGAAGCCCAGTCTTTCTGTTCCATATCAGCTTCAATTTATTCCAACATTTTAGCCCCTTCGAGCCTTTTGGACTGTGTTAAATTCTCTTTTTCCTCTGCGGGTTTGAGCTCTTTGCAATCTGAAGCTCTCATTAGTTTGAACTTCAGGTTCATGATTAGGTTTGCACGCACCCACCGGAGGGACCATCACTTATCAACGTCTCTGTAGACGGACTCAGCAGACTCTCATTTCATTTTTAATTAGTTTGACAGGATGAGACGTTAAAATAAATTTCAATCAATGACAGTGTGAAAGACCGGTAATTGCCACTGCAGGAGTCAAGCCTGCTGAAACTTATCAACTCCTGTTTAATAGGAAGAAGACAGCAATACCATTGATGCTGAAGTGTTAAAGAATCAATTTTTCCATCGATCAAATGCAGAAAAATGTTTTTGCTTCTCAGATGTGCAAATTTTTAAGACTGGACACATTTAAACATTGTCTTCTTGGAAACAATGAATATCCTTCATTTTCATTTCTTTGTTTTTTTTTCTTTTTTCTTTTTTACATTTTATTGTGTAAAAACTTGCTGAAAAACCAAACGTATCATCAATCAATCCGGTTGTTCAGTCTGACGTCACTAGCCGTGTCTGGGCCTAAACTCCGCTGCAGGTCCATATATCAAACCATCACTATGGCATTATTGAGAGTTGAAAAACTGTCTAAAGTCTTTCATCTTTAATAAAATGATCAGCGTTCTGCTCTACCAGGTGTAACAATTGAGTTTAACATCCAGGCATCCATGAAAACGGAATTTATGACATTTAACGGAGTTAGAAGTTAGCAGGTAGTTAGCTCGCTAGCTTCTATCTAAATACAATATAGCATGTCCTGACTGCGGGGTTTTGGAAACAAATTCAAACGTACAGCTCTGCTATCACTTCCAACATAAATGAAGACAGAAAACTAAACAGCAGTGACGTTTGTAGGGTTACTGAAGTTGGGCTAGCTGGTATATAATGATGTGCTACGTGACCGCTAGCGACACAGCTGTGTTAGCATAATACAAACAAGCTAACTTTTTTTCCACTCGATAAAAGTTAACGTGAGTGTTCTCGGTGGTCAGAAACAAATGTAATCGCATGGCAGGATGCTGTAAAAGGACCAAACTTCAGCCAGGAGAACAACTGAGATAATCCATCCACAATACGAGGTTAGTCATTCATATACTGCTGCATGGGCTGGGCTGTAGTTACATCCTAAGGTTTTAAAAACTGAGCTTAAATAAATGATTAGCGGTAATAAAAGCCGAGGGAGGTCAACAGTGATCACTGACTGTTTTAGGAGCTTTTTGAGATCAAACAGAAGAAAATACATAACATTAAACATGTTAACAACACAAAAGCCATATTAAACGCAGACTACTTTAGACCCGGAAGTAGGATTCGTCGCGTCATCACTGAACAACCGGATAGAAAACAAAAGGAGCCTTTGTTAATGTTTGATGTTTTGTCCACGTTTAACATGAACATCAACCATTGTTACAGTATCAAAAGCCACTTTTTTGGGTACACAAACATCTAACAGCCAATCACATGCTAGTATGCAGTGATCTGAGGCATATAATTATTGTACATTATTCAAGGAAGCCCGTTAAAGTTCAAACTGAGCATCAGAATAGGAAAGAAAGGTGATTTACCTGACTTTGAGAGTAGCATGTTAGTTGGTTAAGTTCAGACTAGCTGGTCTGAGTATTTCAGGGTCAGAATTTAGCATAAATAACAGTAAATCATCTGTGTTACAAAGAATTAAGGAAATTCTGAAGGCAAAAGGGGGGTGTAAATCAGTACTAGCAAAGTGTAACTAACAAAGAAGTACAAAGGAAAAAGCATGAAAATGTGATAAGAAATTTCCTGAGAAACACCCCAAATTTTTGCTTTTGACATTATATTTTACTGTTAGTGTGTAAAAATACCTACCGCTACTGGTCTGGTCCCCAGGAAGTTAAGGTCTGTATTCTCCCCAAACAGGTAACCCTCCGGGTGAGTGGAGTCAAACTTCTCTCCCCCCATGATGAAATGGCTGGCAAAGTAACTCCCTGCACAACGAAAAAGAAGAAATAAGAACATATTTATGATCGTTTATTACGTTTCAATGTACATGAAAACTACATACCGTATACAAAATGCAAATTGATGAAATCATTTTCATCGAAAACTGAAGGAGCCATGCGAAATTACGCTGCTACAAACTGACACTTTGCGAGTCCTACCCATCTGGCACTTCACCGACATAAAACATTTATACTTCCTATAAATCTCTGAGCCTACATTCTCAGTATTCACAGATAACTCGCTGTAAGAGCCAAGTAATCCCAAACTGCATGATAAAATTACCTCATCCTGTCCCTAAACTGGCAGGTTAGACAAAATGACCGAAAATAGTGAAATAAAAAGCTGATGACTAAAAGACTAATGCTGGGCTGTTATTGTGCTGTAGCTTCTATACCTGTTTACCTAGACTCAAGGGGGATGGCAGCTAGACTAAATGGACATTCTGCTTTTTAATAACAGGTTAGGCTAATATCATAAGACTGTAATGGAGGTTTGCGGTCTCTAAATAACATGCTGGGCAGTCGAGTCATGTTTCTGCAGGGAGGACATCTGGTCTGGCATTGCTGGTCTGAATCTGGCTGCTTGGTTTTTCACACTTATTAAGACCATACAGGAGGATGAGGGTTTGATAGTTTGACCTTGAAGCCATTAACATAATAAAGGGGAAAAACAGCCTAAGCGATGAGCCTGTCTCCCTCTCTCTTCATCACTTTATTTACAGCAGGTGGGAGAGGCGACCTGGGCTCAGGCTCTGTCACCAGATCCCACAGACAGGAACTAGGGCTGACAGATCGGTTTCGCTGGCAGCAATAGCCACCTCTATCCTCCCTGCCAGCATCACCACCACTACTGCTCCAGGCTACAACCGGGGCTGTTATATCACAAATTTATATCGCCTACGACTAACTCAGCTGCTGTGGCAACAGCGGGGCTAATGGCAGCCACTTTTCTTCCCTTCCATCCTCATCACAATGAGCACACGATGTCAGGATGAATCTGAAATATTACTCTGATGTTTCTGAGCGTGAGAAAACTCATATTCCCGGATTGTGTTGCAGATCTAATTTCGTGGGAGATTTTATTTTAATTTATGTAGTCGCATTTGACAGATTTGAACAGCAATACGATTACATTTTCTAACACAATGCCTGTTTGGTATTATTGTTAATCCGGGGAGGGGGCTGGACACAATGCAGCAATCAGAAAATATCAAACACGACAGACTGAAAACACACAGGTCAGTCTGAAGGAAAGGGCCACTTTATTAGCTGGGTCGAATGAGCGTAAGTGACCCGTGCGGACTAATGTTTATTCATTTATTTTTTTAAATGTAAAGAAAAGGTCTTCCAGATATATCCCATAATATGGCATTTATATTTAGTCTGACTAAATTTATATTTAGTCAGGAAAAAAATATCTTGGGAAAAAAAGGAAATAAATGATCAAAACTAAAAGACTCCACAGAGCTGAAGGAATTAAATTATTATTGATTGATAATTATGTTGCAACTATTTTGATTATTCTTTTAGTAAAAGTTTCCAGCTTCAGCTTTTATTAGGATTACAAATTATTTTTTGTATGAGTCATTCATTTGATTGAAAACTGTAAACTAGCCATATTTAGATTTTAGACATTTTGAACTTGTATTTTACAGTTGAAATCACAAGAACATAAAATAATGCAAACATAATTGACAGGCAGTACTGGGTGGACATTCACAAATAAACTGAGATTTATAGTTAGTAAATTAACAGTTTTAAAAATGCATAGATCATCACAGCTAAAATTCAAGCTTTAAACTTTAAAATATATTCTAATTTGTGAGTTTTATTTCTCAAAATGAATATATCTGACTAGTCTTTTAAATGCCATCCATCAGGATTTATTCCTTTCCACAGCCTGATTTAGTCCTAATGCCAACCAGATGCACCAAAGGAAAAGCCAAACCCAGTTCTGCCTGCCAGTTTCTCCTATTCATGAAAAATTTGAAGTTGAATTTTCATAAATACGTGCAAAGGACAGTTAGTTATAGAAACATAGGGGTGCTGCTGCGTGTTGCTGTCCTTCTATGGATGTCACTACAATGCTGCAAGATGAAGAATAAATTAGAATAAATCATCTAGCACATAAATATGGAGTAAATGGAAAGCGCACTTTTAAGTGGGTGGAAAGGTGGCTCGTGAAAAACACCGGTCTCCACAGGTAGCCGCTCCGGGTTAAAGGCTGAAATGCCCCTGCAGGCCTGTAAACTCACGGGATACGAAGGTGATGTTTTCCCTCCAGAATAAATCATCTGCAGCGAGTTTTAGATAACACTCACCCAACCCAGTCCGACCTGTTGTTTGGTGACTTACCAGATTTCGGTGGATAGCGGTACACCGAATTGGACGGGATGTCCACTTCTTCCACGCCTATGTTTTGTCTGCTTGTTAGAGCTCCCATTTCCAGTCAAATAAAGACAGCACGGCTTAACGGGCATAACACTTCAGGTCCGCTTTGTACGCTGCGTCTCTTTACTCCCTATCATTTAATCCAGTTCGTGCTCCCCTGTCCATTACTGTCGGGTCCGAGCCCCGCCGTGAATGTGACCGTTCCGGGGATTAGTAGTTGTTCTCTTGCTGCTTATCCCTCCCTGGCCAACAGTGCAAGCTTGTGTTTTGAGGCAGAAAACAGCTGTGGTAGTCCCTTTAACTGCGGGGAAGCGCTTTCGTGGTACGCCGCAGTCGTTACCGAAGCGCGATCCCCGCTCCTGGCTTCACTTTACGGGCTCGTTTGTGGAAGAAAACGGCGATGTGCTCGTCTCCCGGCCCTACTGGATGTTGATCGTGTATTCCCCCCTACCGGGTGCTCGTCGGTGCTGGATCCTGTCAGAGAGCTCTGTGGCTCCCCATGACGTCAGCCAGGCACAAATCCAGACCGTGGTTTTTTGCGCAGTCCCCCTCTCTCCTCTCCAGCAGGCGCTAGTGACGAGCCGCTTTATAACGTGACCTTCCTACGCCAAATGTGCAAGCAGCGCTGACTGCAGTGCAGAGAGAGGACGGCGCTGTGGGATACACGCCGAGCCGAAAACAGTGTTACTTGCAAGACTTGTGCGGGAAAACGAGTGAAAGCTGAATAATGTACGACAAAAAAGCTCAGAGAGCTCACGTAAATCAAGCTGACATGGATCCGGTGGTAATAGCAAGTTTGTGGAGTCTACATGCTAAAAGGAAAAAAGGTCGTTAACTTTTCACAAACGGCGAACAGGGGCGTTTTAACCCAACTCATGGAACAAAGGCAGAAATAACGGTCTGCAGTCGCCGTTACAAGTAACCTCCTGTCCACAGGGGGCAGTGTAGCGTTAAAGTGACTCTTGGGACAGCCAATCAGAGGAAGCCAACACGGGCGCAAAGAAAGGGGAAAAGGAAGGGTCCTTGCCGCCATTTCACGTGAAAAACAGCGCGGTGAAAGAAACGAGCAGAGCGATACTATCAGAAAAACAGCGAGATTTCAAATTCAGTTCATCAGCTACAGCTTTAACTAGCATTGTAGCGGATTAATAGCACGCTAGGGTCTAAAGGTTTTTGTCCTAATTGGCCTGCTTAGTTGTCTGGAGAAGAAAATGAGCTACGGAAGGCCGCCGCCAGACGTTGAGGGGATGACCTCCTTAAAGGTGGACAACCTGACTTACCGAACTTCGCCGGAGACTCTGCGCCGAGTTTTTGAGAAATACGGCCGTGTGGGAGATGTGTATATCCCGCGGGACAGGTACACCAAGGAGAGCCGAGGCTTCGCTTTCGTGCGGTTCCTCGACAAGCGCGACGCCGAAGACGCAATGGACGCCATGGACGGCGCGCTGCTCGACGGGCGGGAGCTTCGGGTTCAGATGGCTCGATACGGAAGGCCGCCAGACTCCATGTACAGCCGGAGAGGCCCTCCGCCACGGAGATACGGATACGGACGCAGAAGCAGAAGGTAATTTAGGTCGTTAGTTTAGCGCAAGGGACTGTTTACACTAAGCTGTTTGCAAAGCACATGGTGACCTAAACGAAAGTAGTTAGCATTCTTCCACTATTTATGTTTACCAGCCAAAGATTGCCTGGTAATCCTCACTGACAAGGTGGCTAGAGCGCAAGGTAGTTTACAAATGCATTATTTGGTATAAATAGTTGTTGGTAACTTAAATATATTGTTTAGTCGTGAATGAAAACAGAAAAAAAATACTTTCACTTTTTCCTATTTAAAAAAAGCTGTAGGACCTTTACTGGCTAAGTTGTTATATTGTTTCTCTCTCTCTTTGTCTGTAGCCGTTCAGCCAGTCCTCGCCGTCGAAGACGTAGCCACAGCCGGTCCAGGAGCAGAAGCCGCTCTAGATCTAGGAGCCGCCACCACTACAGCCGCTCCAGGTCCCGTTCCTACTCCAGGTCAAGGTCCAAGTCTAAGTCCAAATCCAGAACCCCTCGGCGAAGCAAGTCAAAGTCGCCCTCCAGATCTCGGTCCCGCTCCAGGTCCAAGTCAAGGAGTCGAACCCCAGCTTCCAACAGAGGGTCCAGGTCAAAGTCGAAGTCCAGGTCCAGGTCCAAATCCAAGAGTAGACCTAAATCCCCAGAGGACACCGGAGCAGAGTCTTAACCCAAATGCAGATGCAACATGACGGTATAAAGGGGAAAGGGTGGCTTATATTATTAGTTTCAATTATACTAACTAGGGTGGTAATCAGCACCAGTTGGGTTTGTGTTCTGCAGTCTTTGACATTATGGCCATTTACATACAAAGGTCTGCAGAATCCCTGATATTTGTGTTATTTAAATAAGAGTTGGACTGTTGTAGCCAACAGTCCTAGTTCTGTGTGTGCTTTACTTTGCTTGCATGTCCAGCCAATCTAAAGCATGCACAGGCAATGGGAGATTGGGATATTTGTTGAGTATGTATGGGAGGGAGTGGGTGGTTGGGACGTGTGGGGGGGTGCTTCACTCAAAACGTTCACCTAAATGTGGAATTCTTTCCTCCAAGCTGCGGAGTCCTGTTTGCAAAGGGAGGAGGAGATGGGGGTGTTGCAGTGTGAGAGCAGTTAGTGTGTGACCCGCCCATGTGACCTGCCTGTTGCTGAGAGCGATGGCAGGTACTAAGGAGCAGGTCAACAAGGCAACGGTGGTTGCTATGGAGCAGGTCGTCATGGCGGTGGTTCGGGCTGTCAGTTGGTGTATGAGGTGGTGTGGTGAGGTACGTTCACAGGGACCACAGGCAGATGCACTGTGGTGTCCTCCGCCTCTCACAAAGGGAACGGACCCCGAGGTTTGTTTTTCAAATATGCCCGAGTGTAAGAGACTTGTTAGAGCTAGTTTTGGGGAGAGGAAGCGTGTTTTTGTTTTTTAACTATTGTGACAATAAATAGAAATGTTAGGCTTATTAAGAGAAATTAATGTCCATAGAGCCAGTTTGATGTGTCAGGAGAAAGATCAGTACAGAATTACATGTTATAATCCAGGTCAGCTGCAGGAGTTGATGTAACTTCTGGGTTTGGCTCTTGCTAACTCTGTTCTGTCTTTCCTTCCAGATCTCAAATGATTGATGCTATGCTGAGGACATCAGGAAGAGTCTCAGATTGAAGTGGACTCAAATATTGCCACTGAATGCAGACTCAAAGGTTATTGGAACTTGGTCTAACATGTTTTAAATGTCTAATTTGACTTGATCTACCTAAACAAATTCTGTAAATTTGGCATGATTTATCATTGTTTGTAAAGCTGAGCTTATTCAAAGGTATTTGTGAGGGGTTTTTTTTTTTTCTTCCTTCATTTAAATTTTCTTTTTTCACTTTGATTTTTACACTTAATTACTCTGAACTAAAGATTTTCCTCCAGTGAAAACCCTTGTTTACACACCCTTCCCAGTTAGCTATGGAAAGTTTGAAGTTGCTTAAAAAAAAAAAAAAGAGGGGGGGTGTTATTCAGTGTATTTACAGCTATGTTTTACCACTCTTACTTGGAAAATGGCTTGTTGTTCAGTGACAAGCAACCCACTTAATTTGTGACTTGCTAATCCAGCAGCATGCATTTTTCTTTTCTGTCAATTTTTTTTTTCTGTCTGGTTAAAGTTGCTTTCCTATGACTCTAACCCTCTTTCTTGTGTATCTTTTGTGCACTAGGCGCAGTTGTGTAGCAGTTGAATAATGCTGGTTAGCTGTTAAGATGCGGTGCAGTGCGGTGGTGACATGGTGTGGCGTGTTGCGGTGCTGAGTGCCCGGTGTGTTCCGGGGCTCGACCCTCCGCTGCTGTTTGCCGGTTTGTAAGCTCACAGGTGTGGCAGATCATCCATCCTCTCCTGTCTTGTGACTTCACCTTCCCTCCATGTGCTGTACAGATCCTCTTCTTTCTTTTCTTTTTATTCTCCCTCCTCCCCCCCCCCCCCCCCCCCCCCCCTTGCTCCTCTCTATGGTTTATCAACTGTTGATAACTGGTCTTGGTCTTTGAAAGTGGTTCCAGTGGGACTCTTAGTTGAAGGGTTTCAAGGGCAGTTCTGCCTGCTTCATGATGTGTATTGCATTCCTCTGTGAACCTCTCAAATGTCTTGTAAGTGCTTACGGTGAATGCTAATAAACATTTTTGTTTAAAATAAATTCATTTCTCACACTTTGTGCTTGTTTAGAGTCTATATTGCTGCTGAGCAATATAGAACTCCAGTTAAAAGCTACAGTGTTCGACTTTTTTCTTTGTTTTTTTTTTTTTTTGTTTTTTATTTTTATTTTTTTGTGCTTCCACTGACTGTGCCATTTATTGGGAACAGCAGTCATTATCAGTAAAGATTTTCAGTGGTTAACACGTCTGCCTCGCATGCAAAAGTTCCTCAGGACGTGCGACACCCCCAGCCTCAGCTAGGTGGTGTTGTATCCATAATCTGTCACAAGTCAAAGACACTGATCCATCGATATCTGACAACTCAGTGTTTATATCAACAGACGGTTTTGATTTAAGATACTTGATAACAATCTGATGGGTGTTTTGTTTTTGTGTGTGTGTGTATGACCATCATCACTGTGTAGTATGTTTTAATTGTTAGCTAATATCTATCTACAATAGAAATGCGACACTTTGTCTTGAAAGCATTGCTAAGCCTGTGGAAATATGCTAAAATGAATTGTTCACACAAATGGGAAGGCTGGGGTGGCATACTGACACTACCTCAGAGGATAAATACAGCAGTCGATAACCTTCAAAGCTGGCTCCATGTTACAGATAAACTATTGGGCCCAAAAACCTGATCTGTGGACTTGCCTATAAGCAGCTGATAAATAACTGAGCCAATATAAACACTCCCAAGAGGAGCAGGAGTTGGTGGTCTTGTAGCAAATAAATGATTTAAACTTCCTTTGATGTACATAATTTTGAATTTATATCAAAACAGAAAATAAAATTAATATAAACAGATATTTAATGTTTAATTATGCACTCTGAAATGGATTTGGGTGTAAAACATAGGCTCCATAATTAATCCCAGCAGTTGTTGATGGGGTGCTTATAATTGTAAAACCATAACAATTATAATGCTTCATGTAAGCCAAGATGGGCATGGAAAAGTTAAAGTGGGTGAACTCTGCTAAAGTTAATGTCAACATTTTATTTTGCAACTACAGTTTTGGTGGACAATTTGTCATTTCTAGCAGAAAAGTTTATCAAACAGGAGACTACACTGGTGCTCAGGGTAGTTGTAAAACTATTTACCATCATTTACATTAGCAACATCTATGTTTGTAAGTTGATCTTTAGTCTGTATATTATTCATTTATTTATTAAAAAATTCAAACTTAAAAGTTGCAGGTGCACACTGTAGTTGTTTGTTGTCGGAGGGATTGATGATGGATGGGTTTTCCTTCAAGGTCGGAAAAGTAAAAGTGCTGTAATGGCTTAAATTTGCATTCCTACTAATGGCCAGTAGGGGGGGCATCTTGACCAGTATCAAAGGGTTGTATAGAATTATTTATACAGAATGTATTTGGCTCGCTTTGTCTATAACCTTAGAAACACTCTCTTAATGAGTTTATGATCTCATTTTATTGGTGGGTTTAGACCCTTTTTGGGGTCTATAGTGCAGATTCAAACACACTTCACGAAACATTAACAAAGAAAAGACTACTTTGTTCTGTACTGTGGCCACCTCTACAGTCTATCCATCCATCTCATCTCATGTAGTTCGCTCTTGGTTCACCTTCCACTTTAATCCGTGATGCAGACTACTTGGAAGGTGCACACTAAGGTAAGAACACCTTATGTATAAACTGTCGGTAAACCCGGCTTGACTTCATCAGCCTGCACCTTAGGCACACGGGCTCTGTCACAAACCATTTTAGTTTCTCGCTTTGTGCGCTAGGACCGCCGCTGATGCGATTAACGGCACAGACGGGCGGCGAGCCGAGACACAGCACGTTGCAGAGGGCCGTGCATGCCCACCTGACAAGCACGACAGCCTGGGGATATAACCGCAGGGATATTCGGCTCACATGGAGTGAGGGGCGGAACCAGAGGATGTGACGTCCAGCTCGGAGAGGAGATTGTACCATACCATCTCGTAAACGCTGCTCGTTAACGTTGATGTTTGGTGGGGATTACTGCAAGCAGCGGGATGGCCGATTGAGCGCATACGGTGGGTTAAAGTGAACGGAAAGCGGAACAGCAGCATTTAAGAGTTACAACACGGGGGCAAGGCACGCCTACAATGGATATAACCTTTGTATTATTTGCTATTATTTCTACGCTTCTCGCCATTGTGGTCGCAACGTCGCTTTTTAACGGCTCTTCGCCTGCAGCAGACTTTGCAAATGCGCGGAGTTATTTCGGACACAGAGATGGTGTGACCGGAGGATTAGATCAATCCGGGCCGAAACAGAATGGCCATCTACCCGATAAGAAAAAGAAGAAGGAGGCGGACGACTGGTGCGAAATCAGCGGGAGCTCACACGATCACTGGGATGTAGTGAAATCTGTGCTTTCTGTAAGTAGCCTGTCTGTAATCCGCCTGTCATTTAGTGTAAACACAGAGGTCTGCGTAGATCTCCCACAATCTGTTTCACAACTATCCCTCCCACTGAGAGACTCAAACCCAAGTATAGAAGCTCAGAAAAACATTTAGATCCTTTTTTCTATGATTCTCGATTTAAAATGACCGTAAACTTAAAGGTTGTGTAAAAAATGCACTAATTCTGATGTATTAGTGTTTACAACGTTACATGTGAATACAATATCAGTACTGATGCATTAACGTGAAATCAGAATTTTAAGGTTGTAGCTTTTCCTCACAAAGATGTTTCACCTTCTTTGTAGACAGCTGCGTATGTCAGCTGATTGGACAGTATTCAGTATAAATTTTGATAAAATGCTTACTTGGAGCCAAAGTTGAATCTCAAATGTGAATAATAAAGGTTTCTCTTATCATAGTAGGTGTATCATTCCTGATAGTTTTTGGCAATAATTCAAAAATAAGAGATGATTTGATCAGTCAAGAAAATGAGAAGTATAAACTGTACCTAGTGGTAGTTGTTTTTTAACTTAATAAAAAAAAACAACTACCACTAGGCCCCTCATTTTGGGTCTGTGTGGGAAATCCAGGATATGCTTACTGAGTGTGTAAATTCATCAGTGACATCACTGTCTGTGAGGAAAACATTGAAAAGTATGGTATGATTCTCCTCATTTATCCCTTAATTATCTAACAGGAGGAAGCACACTCCCACCCTCAATCTGAAGAACTGGAAACCCTGGCTGATTGGTCCAGGCCTGGATCTAGGAATACAATCTTAGAGGCAGAGTCATCATCCAATGCTTCATCAGGGACAGGCCGAAGGTCGCTCATTGGGCTTTCTGATACAGAGCTCCTAAAGTGTGCTTTTTCTTACCCCCAAACTGAAGGAGCATCAGAGAGAGCTGGGATGAATGGTATGCACTTTTACTCACTTGGAAAGAGAAAAATATTTTAGATTTCCTTTTTTGTTTTTGTTTTTGCCTTTGTTTGTTTGTTTGTTTGTTTGTTTTTAATCAAAATTTGATCTGTTTCAGCAGAAAAGGTGGAATCAAATGCAAATAATTCCTTGAAGTACGTCCCAGGAAAGGCACGATCCCACCACTTGGAAAAGATGATGACCAAAGAGGAGCTGGAGGAGGAGCAGAGGTCAGTGAAAACTACAAATATGAAAACCAGTTTCAAGGCTCAGCCTATAGAAAAAGGCAATTTATTAATCAGCAACAAGCAATTATTATTCTCCAAAACTGTCCATCATGATACTTACCTGTACACAACCTGGTGACCAGAAATCTTTTTTATTAAAGGTTCCGTGCAGAACTTTTGATTGATTTAACTGCAGTCTTTAACATGGCATAGCTAGCACTGGTTTGAAGCTGACCACCCCAGCATGCTTGAAGGTGTTGTTCGGAAACACAATCTAAAGCCACATCCATTTTTTGTGTTTTGCCTGTATGTGGAATCTATGTCTTTTAAACAGAAATCAGGCTGTTAGAGCGTTTAAAGGTTCACGTTTAGTGGCTTGCACTTTATTCTTAAAGCATCATAAAATGTTTTCTTATGGCAAATAAACTTATAAAAAACATCTATTTATAACATTGCAAATTAAAATCTCAGAACTGGATGTCATCACTCCTTAGTTTAACATTTGTAACTCTAAAAACAATCTTAACTAAATGTGTGTTTTTCATCTATTTTGCTTTTTCAGCACCCTCCTCCCTCTAACCTTATCTACGCTGCCTCACGTGTGGTTGTGTTTCTTTAGACTGACACTCTGAGCCTTCCATCTTTAGCTCCTGTATCACTGCACAGCTTTAGGCTAGACTGAGTAAGGCGAGATTGAGTCTTTGCCAGGCATTAGCTGATGGATGAATGGCACTCAACTTAAAAAAAAAAAAAAAACATTTAAAGTTTTTTTTTTTGTTTTTGTTTTTTTAGCACTGCTGGGTGAAAAATAATAGTTTTTTTCTGCATGCCCTGCTCTTATCATTGCAGGATATACTTCACCACAAACTTTAACTGTCTGTAATCCTGAAAAAGGAGCAAACTGGGTAAAGTATGACTCATTGTCACCTGCTTGTCCCAGAAGAGTCACTTTCTGGCCATTGCATGAAAACTACTTCAAACTTGACCTCAGCAGTGTTTTCTGACTTTAAGCTTCATTGGCCATTAAGCGACTGATGTAACTGTGGAGCGTTGCTTACCCGATCACACTCTCACTCCTCCTGCTGCCCCTTTATTCCACATTAGACGTGTGATCCTCAGGTGTCACAACAGGTGTTGATTGTATCTCCAGTGTTTGATCCTTCCAGGAATTTCCTCTCCTCTGCCACACGGTGGAGTCAGTGTAATGTAACACAAGGACCTGTGGAGACAAGCAACCCCAGTCATCTCATAAAATATTCAGGAATCAATTATAAGTGATTAAATATTAGACAGTCTGAACTGATACAAAGTCACATTGATGCTGGTAATGTCGTTTTTATTGAAACAATTTTCTACAAGATATGACATTCAATGTCTTTGTGTTTATAACTTTTACCTGTTAGAAGTTCACAATTATTTCTGCTGTTCCCTCCTTTCTCTTAGTTGCAGTAGTAGTATAACATTTGCAGTAAAAATGTTGATGCCTATAGCTCACATATGCTGGTCCAAGTCAGTTGATGAGTTTGTAGCCTTGTAGGTTTTTGTTGTGGTTTCTTTTATCTCTAAGCAAATTTCTGCAGAGCCAAAATTCATGACTGCAAACCATGGGAGGATGTTCAGTCTGCCTACATATGTCTAGGTTGGGAGCAACAACAAAAGGAAACAGGAAGAAGGTGCCATGTTCTGGCCTAGTGAAAACTGAGAATTTACATTCATTTGACAACTATTGCTAGCCTGCACTGACTGTTTGTGTATTCTGCACATGGTACCACTGCTGCATCCCAGAATGCAAAGCATATGGGATGACTGGGGGAAGGTAAAAATCTCAGATTTGCAAATTATATGGTAGCTGGATTGGATTGAGGTCAGATCATGTTCTCACCATAAACAAACTGCTCTGGAGATTGTTTGGAGCTGAACAGAGACCCCTATTTCCAGAGGCTCTTGTTACAGTTGTTTTATTCTTCACTCTAGTCAGATTGCTAAAACTAATCAAAAAATTAAACTGACTTAAAAACTGCAGTTGAGAACACCCTACAAAGCTTTTGCGCTCTTCACTATATTAGAATTGCTACAAACTTTCTGCAGAATCATAAATAAGATTAAACAACCCTGCAAACTATTGATAATTTGGCTTTAATGACTTTTTAGTCCTTCCATCTGGTAAATATTTAAGGACCCAGTCCCACAGACCGATCAACAACCGTCTGGTAACAAATGGTCACTATAGGAAAAGTGCCCTGACTGATTCTGAAGTGGTGACTAGAGGTTGCTTGCTCTTGGTTTATGAAATTGGTCATAGAAAATGTTTATGGTTCAGCAAGCAGATTGCTTTGGGCACTCATAGTTTGCATGAAAGATGCCGACTTGTCTGCAAACACTTGCTCACTACTCACACTCAAAGAAATGCAACACCTGAAAAGAAGAAAAGAAAGAAAAAGCACTTTTTAAAACATGTTTTCAGATCAGCTCACCACAACTTGCCTCGACTCGGATCAGTTGGTTTTCCATTACAATTGAGTACCACATAATGTGCATGGTGGTCGCTATAACAAAGGTGGACGTTGAGGCAATGATATATCTGCTGCACTGGATTATAAGGCGTACTGTCAATTTTTGAGAAAATAAAAAGGATTTTAAGTGCGCCTTATAGTCCGAAAAATATGGTGCCTCATTCCCGGGTTTCAAAAATGCCAATTCTGATTTTCGCTCTCATGACTCATCAAGTGACACCACTGACCAGTCAATCAGCGGCATGCAGTCTGATGACTTCACATTTTACTACTTGATCAGATCGCTTGCAACCCCTGCTGAGCAGGTACTATTTTAGTACTGGTGTTGGCCAGAGGGGCCGATGGCGCGATATGGCAGCCTCGCTTCTGTCAGTCTGCCCCAGGGCAGCTGTGGCTACAACTGTAGCTTGCCTCTACCAGTGTGTGAATGCGAGAGTGAATGAATAGTGGCATTGTAAAGCGCGTTGGGTGCCTTGAAAAGCGCTATATAAATCCAATCCATTATTATTATTATTATTATTATTATTACCTAGTGCCATGTGCTGTGATGTAATGAAAATTCCTGAAAATCATGGCTAGTTGAACCGAGTAGGTAGTAATGGAAAAGGGGCTAATTACTTCATTTCCATGAATTCCTTCCATACTACATGGCGCCCCTTGTGGCAGATCTGTTTGCAACGCGCTCTGAGTTCTACGCTCGCTTCGACACCCTCAACATCAACTATCACAGAGGGATTCTACCAGTGGAGGCAGCACAGAGCTCTTCACTCACTGACATCGACTGAGTTTTATACAAGGTTCTGAGGAGAACTAACCCCTGAAAAGCAGCCAGCTCTGACAATGTCCCCGGCTGTGCTTTGAGGGTCTGCTCTTCAGAGCTGTGGTGTTTACAGACATTATCAATTTGCCCACATGCTTCAAGTCCACCACCATAGTGCCCCTCCCCAAGAAAAAAAACCATAACCTGTTTGAATGACTATTGCCCCATCACACTCACTTCAATTGTAATCTGTTAATCAGGGGTCCTCAATTCCAGGCCTCAAGGGCCGGTGTGCTGCAGTTTTTAGATGTGTCCGTGATCCAACACAGCTGATTCAAATTGCTAAATTACCTCCTCAACATGTCTTGCCGTTCTCCAGAGGCAAGAGACCCAGGGTGAGATCTAAAACCTGCAGGACACCGGCCCTCGAGGCCTGGAGTTGGGGACCCCTGCTGTTAATGTTGCCATCCACACAGCCCTGTCACACCTCGAAAATAAGGATACCGGTGTTCGAATGCAGTTTATAGACTACAGTTCAGCATTCAACACCGTCATCCCAAACAGACTGGTGGGGAAGCTGTGTACTCTTGGCCTAACACTACCCCCCCTCTGTTGCTGGGTCCTGGACTTCCTCAAAGGCAGACCTCAGTTAGTCCACTCCTGTACACCCTCTTCACCTATGACTACGTCCACTCCAAGAGCAAGACCTCCTCCATTAAGTTTGCTGATGACACAACCATCGTCAGGCTGATCACTGGTGAAGAGGAGACTACTTACAGGGAAGAGGTGGCCTAGCTGGCGTCCTGGTGCCTGGAAAATAATCTCTCCTTAAATGCTGAGAAGACTTAGGAGATTATTTTTGACCCAAGGCTGAGGAGAGACCAGCACGCTGCACTACACATCAACAAGACTCGGGTGGAGAGGGTGAAGACCTTCAAATTCCTCTGCACCCTCATCAGTGAGGATATCACCTGGACCCATAACACACGGCAGATCACCAAGAAGGCTCAACAACAACTCTTCTTCCTAAGGAAGCTGAGAAAGTTTGAATTAAACTCCAAACTTCTCAGCAACTTTTACAGGTGCACAGTGGAGAGTATCCTGACAAACTCCATCATAGTGTGGTATGGGAACAGCACCACTCAGGACAGAAAGGCTCTCCAGTGTGTTATTAAAACAGCACAACTCATCTGTGGAGTACCACACCCACCACTACAGGACATTTACAACACTCATTTCAGGAAAAGGGCACACATGTCAAGGACCGCACCCACCCACAGCACACAGTGTTAACACTCCTGCCATCTGGCAGACGCTACAGGACTGTGAAAACAAGGACAACCAGAATAAACAACAGTTTCTATCCACAGGCCATCAGGCTACTGTCAAACTTTAATTATCCATAAATGTAAATTTGCCATTTTTTTACATTTATATTAACCTGTAGATTTGGAGTTTTTGTACATATCTTTACATATACACCTTAATATTGCATACTCTGTATATATTATCACTGTGATTGTGTTCCAACTACTTGTACTTTAAATTCTGATTACACCCACCCATAAGCTACATAAGTTACAAGTGCTACAAAGCCCCGTATTACTTATTTATGACTTTCTTTTAGTTGTGTGAAGGGAACCTGCAATGTATGAATGTATGAGTTTTATTGCTCTGCGTAACCATTTGTGTTTTGCGGTACACATGGCAATAAACTTATTGAATTTTGAATACTATTGCAACATGAGGCCTAGCATTGTTGTGGACCAGCTGGAACCCCACATCTACTGTATATGTGTAGGATCCTACAATGTGTCCAAGAACTTCATCCCAATACCTAACGGTAGTCAGGGTAACGTTATCTAGTCTACAAAGGTCCATGCCTCCCTGCATGGATATGCCTTCCCAGACCATAACTGACCCATCCTCAAGTCACACATGGTGAATGATGTTACAGGCAACATGTTGTTTTCTTAAGCTTCTCCAGACCCACAGTGTGAACCTCCTTTCATTTGTGAAAAGCAAAGGGCAGCGGTGGTGGACCTGCCAATTCGAGTATTCTGTGGCAAATGCCAGTTGGGCTCCACATTGCTCAGGCCACCCTCATGAAGCATGTTTCTGATTGTTTGGTCAAAGACAGTCACACCAGTGGCTTGCTGATTTTTTGGGTTCTGGGAATGCTTATACTGTTCCTGCATCCACAACGGAGCAGATACAGGTCCTACTGATGGGTTAATAACTTTCTACGGCCCTGTCCAGCTCTCATAGAGTCAATCGTCAGTGGCCTCCACCTGTAAAACCATTCCTGTTTTGAGTGTTGTGTGTTTTTGTTATTTGAGTATATTATTGAACTAAATAGTGTAAATAAAGTCTTTGAAAGTAATCCAACATGTCCAGGATTGTTTGCATTTTTCACCTCTCAGTATTTCTTTTGTTCTTTTCTTCCCAGGGTGCAGCATGAGCAACTGACTGCAATCTTTCAGCTACTGAAAGAGAACAAGGAGACTTTTGGGGAGGTGTCAGAGGGAGACATAGAGGAGCAGCTCCGACTCTACTCCATCTGAGAGCCCTGTCGTGTCATAGATGCTCACTACAACCGTTTATTCTTAAAAACTACTAAAAAACTTCTCCAGTACACCAAATGAACTTTTTTGCAGTATTCAACGTGGCTGGACAGTGCTCTCCCAATTTTCTGATTTATTGTGTTTTACTGCTTGGATTTTGTTGTTCTGACCACCTGTCATCCACACGAAGGGAAAACCAAACTAGACTGGATCAATTCTCACACTGAGCAGGTTAATATATGAATGAATCCTAAAAGAAATTAAAGGAATGCTGTTTATTTTACTTTTAAAATATATTGCAGATATAAGTGATATAAACTCTGAGTTATGTTTGTTTCTGAAGTTGGTTGTCTAATAAAACACATTGTTGCTAATATCTGTGTGTGTGGCTTTGTGTGTCTGAATACATTTGTTTGCTTATCTGTCTGCAAGCTGTGGTGTAGCCCATTCCCATCAGTGAGAGCGTGTCAGTTTTAGAAGGAAGTGCATACATGTGTGTTTAATTGAACAGAAAGCCTTCACTTGACAGCGATGGCATCCCAAATCTCCAGGATATTTTTATTGCTCCTTGTAATGACAGTTAGTTTTGTGGTTTTCATTCTATCCCAGGAATCTTTATCAAAAAGGTAATTTTTTTTTCATATCTATCTATGTATATCTATGTATTAATTTGCTAATTCTGAACTTTTTTGCTCCCTTTTGTCCTGTTGCTGTTGTTGCAGTTGGACAATTTTCTCAGGAAAACATGAACTCGGATGGGAAAACTTTTCGTTTAATATTAACCTCTGGGGACAGAAAGAAAAAACAGCTGTGGCTGAGACTCCAATGCCTCTCCTCTACAGAGGAAATTTCACAAAGGCTCCTCAGTGGGATTTTGATGATGTCTATAACCAGGATGCCCCACCTAGACCAACAGTAAGCATGCTAAGACACAATATGACAGAAACAGGACAAATGTAGTAATTAATTTGATGGCTGTGGGCAGGCAACGCTTGTGCTCAGCCATGCAGTCAGTCTGCTTTCACTTAATGGTTTCACTCCTTTAATTAAAATACATAATTCTTAATTATTCATCAAATTTCTGTAACTGTTGTGTTTGTTGTTTCCTCGGGGTATAAAGCTTTCACAAAATCATTTTAACTAATTTCATGATTTAATATTTCTGTTATTATCAGACATGTGCCCAATCACTGCGAAACTCTAAGGATGAGAACTTCAAGAAGGCTTTTCTTCCCAACATACGTTTGTTTCTGCACAAGGACAACATTAACATGAGCGAGTGGAATCGCCTTTCACATTTTAACAATCCTTTTGGGTTTATGCAGTGCAAATATGATGGTAGGTGTTTGTGAAACTGATGCCAGATTAAATATCAGTATATATGTGAGCTTGATCAGCAACTAAGTAATAGATTTTTTGTTATTTAATTTCTCCTTCCAGTTTCTGACTCCTGATATTATAATAAAGACAGACACTGTTGGTGTTAAAAAATATATATTATGGCACCTTTAAGCAGTGTTTTTTGTGTCATCTACAGTTTTCTGTAGTAAAAAGTTCCTGGTGAATCAGGTCAAAGCTCACCAAGGATTAATTAAATGATGAGTTAAAGAAAGTGAAGTTTGAACTTGTATTAAGACACATGAAATTATTCATACAACACTAAATTAAGATACACTCCAAGCCAGTGTTGGTCAAGTTACTTGAAAAAAGTAATCAGTAACTAATTACAGATTACACTCCCCCAAAAAGTAATCCCATTACTTTACTGATTACTTATTTTCAAAAGTAATTAGTTACTTAGTTACTTTTTAAAAGCACGATTTACAACCTGAATAGGTGATAAAGCGATAGATCTTTCAGCCCGATTCTACTTTTTCTGCATAATCCATCATATAAAATGTAATCAAATGGAAAAGTCTCTTTTTAAAACTTGTTTTATTAGTTTTAATCTTTTAACTTTATGCATCAAGCAAAAATTTAATTATATGCAACATTCTCTGACTGGAAGAAATTTGTTTAACATTTAAACCTATTTTCTGCAACACTCCATCTTGATTTCCAGGTTAAGTACTTATGCTGTGAGAGGAATTATATTGAACTGGTTAAGTTCCTTAGATAATACTTTTCAATTTGTGCAGTATTTAGGTAACTCATCTGAAAGAATGAAAATAGAATGTGGGGTCCTTCAAGGTTCTGTTTTGGGAACAAAACTTTTTTATATATAAACGACATTTGCAGATGACACAATTTTTTATTGTTCTAGAGAAAAGTTGAAAGAATTGGCTAAAATTATGGTTATTGAAAAGTAAAAACTAAAAAAATGGTTTGATGTAAATAAGTTATCATTGAATTTGGCAAAGACAAAGTTTATGATGTTTGGAAATCATGTAAAGGAGGAAGAGGTAGTATCATCTATAGATGGAGTATTGATCGAAAGAGTTACAGAATTCCATTTTCTGGGTGTAATAGTGGATGACAAGTTAACATGAAAATCTCATATTGAACATGTTTAAAAAAAGATGGCCAAAAGTATATATATACTGGGTAATGCGATATATATATTAGATTACAAGGCAATGCAAATATTAGATTTTTCATTATTTTTACCCTGAGTTATTGTGTCGAAGAATGGGGGAATACATATGCGAATAATATAAAACCATTATACTTATTACAGAAGAGAGTGCTATGAATTATGCATGATGTTAAATGTATGTCTGTACTCATGTCTTTCTTTTCGTTTGCAGAAGTGATGGCTTCAGTGAAGCTGATTCCAAAGCCAAAAGAGCCACTGCTCCTCCCAAAACCAGGTGCCGATGGCTGTATTCACTGTGCTGTGGTGGGTACTGCAGGAATTTTGAACGGCTCAAAAGTGGGTGCAGAGATCGATGCACATGATTACGTTTTTCGGTACGTAAGAGGTACAAAACAAACCTGTTGTTAATGTTCTTTAAACTGAAGGGAATTATAAGGGTCAAATGTCTCAAAATCACATTGCAGCTGGTGCAGCGCACAGCAATCACTTAGATTTGATGTAATCTCTAGGGACACACAACATTCAAAAATCCAGAAATATATACCTAGTATATATCAAGTGTGTATTTCTATAATATGTGTTGTCAAAGGAGCTTGCAAAGAAAAGCGTCTGGACTTCTTTAAGTTGCTTGAAGACGTTTCACCTCTCATCCGAGAAGCTTCTTCAGTTCTAAGGTCAAATGGTGGAGAGTCCCAGATATAAACCTAGTGGGAGTAACCCCCCACAGAGGGACAAAAGGACCCCCTGATGATCCTCTAATCGCCTGAGCCAAGGTGTGAAACTGGGCGTGGGTCCCAATCAGCCAGAGTTTCGGGTGAGTTCATTGTGAAACCTGGCCCCACCTTATCATGCGAATTCCTGAGGTCAGATGGCCCAGGATGTGAGTGGGCGTTAAGGCGTCTGGGAAGGGATCTCAAAACTGGATTATAGATGGCAGAGAGTTGGTGTCGTAAACCCCCGCCTCTGTTCAAAGATGGTCGCTCACAGTGGACATAGATGGCTTCTTTCACTCCTCTTTCAAACCATCTGTCCTCTCTGTCCAAAATGTGAACATTGGCATCCTCGAAAGAGTGTCCTTTATCCTTAAGATGCAGATGGACTGCTGAGTCTTGTCCTGTGGAGGTGGCTCTTCTGTGTTGTGCCATGCGCTTGTGAAGTGGCTGTTTGGTCTCTCCAATGTAGAGGTCTGAGCATTCCTCGCTGCACTGTACAGCATACACCACATTGTTAAGTTTGTGTCTTGGCGTTTTGTCTTTCGGGTGAACCAGTTTTTGTCTGAGTGTGTTGCTGGGTCTGAAATGCACCGGGATGTCATGCTTGGAGAAAACTCTCCTGAGTTTCTCTGATACACCGGCTACATGGGGGATGACAATGTTGTTGCGTCTGTCCTTCTTATCCTCCCTCGCTGGTGTCTGGTCTTCTTTTCTGTGCCTCTTTGCTGACTTTAAGAACGCCCATTTAGGATAGCCGCACGTTTTGAGTGCTTCCTTTACATGTGTGTGTTCCTTCTTTTTTCCTTCAGGCTTAGAGGGAACATGTTCTGCCCGGTGGTGTAGGGTCCTAATTACTCCAAGTTTGTGTTCCAAAGGGTGATGGGAGTCAAAGAGGAGGTACTGGTCCGTGTGTGTGGGCTTCCGGTAAACTTCGATGTTGAGTTTGCCGTTCTCTTCAATGTGCACGGCGCAGTCCAGGAACGGCAAACAGTGGTCCTTTGTGTCTTCCCTGGTGAACTTGATGTTTTTATCCACAGCGTTAATGTGCGCAGTGAAGGATTCCACTTCTTGTGTCTTGATTTTGACCCAGGTGTCGTCCACATATCTGTACCAGTGGCTGGGTACTCTTCCTTTGAAAGAGCCAAGAGCCTTCCTTTCCACTTCCTCCATGTAAAGGTTGGCTACAATAGGTGACACGGGGGAGCCCATGGCACAGCCATGTTTTTGTCTGTAGAAGCCTTCGTTGTACTTGAAATATGTAGTGGTGAGGCAGAGGTCTAACAGTGTGCAGATCTGATCGGGTGTGAAGTTGGTCCTGTCTTCCAAGGAGCTGTCTTCTTGTAGTCGTTTTCTGACAGTCTCCACGGCCTCAGTGGTGGGTATGCAAGTGAAAAGAGAGACTACATCAAAGGACACCATGGTTTCATCTGGATCCAGGGTAAGTTTCTGGACCTTGTCGGTGAAGTCGGTGGAGTTCTTGATGTGGTGTGGGGTGTTCCCCACGAGAGGCGCAAGGATGGTAGCAAGGTGTTTAGCAATGTTGTAAGTGGCTGAGTTTATGCTACTGACTATGGGTCTGAGTGGAACAGCTTCCTTGTGGATCTTAGGTGAGGTGAGGACAGTAGTGATCTTTGAGCACAGGAAGCAGGTACACACACTAACGGAAAGGGAGGCTCAGAGCATCCATGTTGTACACTACTCTCCTCAGTGACAACAATACCTACGAAGCCCTGAAGCGAGACCCCACAAGCAGCTACAAAAAGAAAGTTATAGCTTGCCTTCAAGACTTTGAAAAGGACAAAATTATTGACCGCCTTACATATCACTGCCTTTACCCAGGGGATGCCATACCCTGCATCTATGGACTTCCTAAGATCCACAAGGAAGCTGTTCCACTCAGACCCATAGTCAGTAGCATAAACTCAGCCACTTACAACATTGCTAAACACCTTGCTACCATCCTTGCGCCTCTCGTGGGGAACACCCCACACCACATCAAGAACTCCACCGACTTCACCGACAAGGTCCAGAAACTTACCCTGGATCCAGATGAAACCATGGTGTCCTTTGATGTAGTCTCTCTTTTCACTTGCATACCCACCACTGAGGCCGTGGAGACTGTCAGAAAACGACTACAAGAAGACAGCTCCTTGGAGGACAGGACCAACTTCACACCCGATCAGATCTGCACACTGTTAGACCTCTGCCTCACCACTACATATTTCAAGTACAACGAAGGCTTCTACAGACAAAAACATGGCTGTGCCATGGGCTCCCCCGTGTCACCTATTGTAGCCAACCTTTACATGGAGGAAGTGGAAAGGAAGGCTCTTGGCTCTTTCAAAGGAAGAGTACCCAGCCACTGGTACAGATATGTGGACGACACCTGGGTCAAAATCAAGACACACACATATATATATATATATATATATATATATATATATATATATATATATATATATATATATATATGTATCAGAATCAGAATGGGGTTTATTGCCAAATGTTGAGCAGGTTTACAACATTAGGAAATTGCTGCGGTGCTTCAGTGCAAACATAGTGTCATAAATAGCACTTAAATAGACATGGAAAAAAAATAAAAGTAGGGATAAGAATTAAAAGTGCTACGTGGAAAGATATGTGCATGAGATATACATGAGATATATACATGAGAATAAGAATTAAGAGTGCTACGTTGAAAGATATATACATGAGTGCAGGTGGTGATCAGTGCCAAACATGGAATGATGCAGTGACACAGCGTAGGGTCATGTGTTAGTGGCGGGTACAGTCATATGGTTATTGTTCATGTGTCCAATGTATACGTATATATATGTGTGTATACGTATATATATATATATATTAGGGGTGCAACGATATTCGTATCGATATTGAACCGTTCGATACAGTGCTTTCGGTTCGGTACGCATATGTATCGAACAATACAACATTTGTAATTTATTTTATCAACTTTCCTTCTGACGATGCTGTCTGTGTGGAGCGCTCAGTGAATCTGCGTTCGACTACTCCGCCTAGGCTGCACTGTCGAGCGCAGATCCACTGAGCGCTCCACACAGACAGCATAGTCAGAAGGAAGAGCGCAGGGCAAGCTAGCTCTCCTTGCAACATGGCAAATTGAACCTCCCCCACCCTCATTCAGATCTGGCGTTTGGAATTATTTTGGTTTTCATGTGACGTATGACCCTGAAGGTAAGCGCGTCATGGACTAAAGTAAAACAGTATGTTGGATGTGCCACACAATGCTCAATTACATGGGTGGGAGCTAGTGTGTTAGCGCAGTTAGCTCGTTAACGTGTTGGCCGTCTAGCCCCATGCACGGGGCTATCAGGGGTAGCTCGTTAACGGAGATTTGCCATGTTGTGGCGTTAAGGTCATTTTAATAAGGTTAACCTGAAAGCACTAGTGGGAACACAACGAATATGACTGCACATTTACGCCGACATCATCCTAGTGCAAAGACAAAAACAACAAGCATGCATGCTACAAACTTTACCCGAGTCATTTAGACAGCCGTTAGCACATGATTCTCCTTATGGGGACCTGATATGTTTAATATGCTGCTGAGAATATAGCCCAGAAGAAGCGGATAGTATAGCTTTTATTTTGGAAAGAGCCATTTCTCTGTAATAAACTCTCTTTTCCAAAGATGAGTGATTCCTCAATCAGATACAGGGCTCGCAAAATCGCTAGCCCGACGTCCTGGGGCTAGCGATTTTTCCAGTCGGGCTACAAAAATCTATCTCTGCCCTGCCCGTCCGACTATTGTAGGAAGGAAAAATATATGTCAATGCTTTTGCCTTCTTTCGGAAATGTAGCTGGGTAATTATGTCATTGGCATCGGTGAGCCACTGTCAATATGTGACATATTGAAATCGCATTTGAATTTGCGCTTGTCTTTTTGCTTTCACTTTGCAATCGCGTGAACTGTGTATAGAGAGCGACAGTACTGATTGGTGAGTGATGATAATTTGTGCACCAATTCCTCTGACATCGTCTTATCAATCGTTAGCTTACTATGCAAACATGACAAGTGAAATCTCCCGCAGCAAGCTTAAACATGTGAGAGGTTGATCGCGCAGAGAATCGCTGAGCTTATGTGAGTGCGCGTGTAAAAGCAGCAGGATATATATTTCAGTTCTGCTGAGCCAAATAAGACAGATCAGGGTGAAGAAGTGACAGCCAAAGAAAAGCTTACCGCAAAACGGAAAAGTTATGACAAATCAGACTATAAGGCAAAAAGAAAGTGCAGCTTTATGGTTTCATGGACAAAATAATTTCTGTGGCTGCGATATGATGAGCTAAATAACCAGGGCTGCACATAAGTGGTCCGCAGGTGCGCATTCGCTGTCAAAATAAAAAACACGCACAAGGGTTAGGGTTAAATTTAAAAACTGTACTTTTAAGTTAAAATCTATATTTATAATTTTAATAAATGACCAATTAAAAAGGCATGAACATTTTATTTTGTATCGAAAAAATATCGAACCGTTACACCAAAGTATCGAACCGAACCGAACCGTGAATTTTGTGTATCGTTGCACCCCTGATATATATATATATATATATATATATATATATATATATATATATATACACACACACACACACACACACATATATATACACACACACACACACATATATATACACACACACACACATATATATATATATATATATATATATATATATATATATATATATATATATATATATATATATATACACATTTGTCTGATGGCAGATACATTACCTTTGTGATTCTCGATGAAGCCCTTACTCCCCTAGACAAACACAACAGGTCCGGATGTTCTATTTGAACTTCAGTTCCATGTAACACCATTTCAAATAAAGTGGTGGACAAACTTCATGCACTGACTGACATATGTTACTCACTGACCGCTCTCAAGCCGTCAGGCTGGGCAAACAAAGAGCTCCAGCGTAGAGTCAACATCCTCTTCTATATGCTCTGTACACACAACCATCAATTTTTTTATAACATGAGCACCACTGTTAAGTTTGCAGATCATACAGTTCATTGGATGCGTGACAGACAAAGATGATTCGTACAAGGAAGAGGTTCACACTTAACATTTGCAAATAATAACATAGTCCTCAACACCAGAATCAACCAGGATGTTGCCTAAATGATATTTAGGCAACATCCTGGTTGCTCTGACTTGCAAATTTAAATATCATGTATTAAAAATATAAATTTAACTTCGTACTTGTTGGGGGAAAACTCTGTAAAAGACCCAGGAGAAATAAAGACACAATGAGACAAAGTTACTTTCTTTATCAAACGTGTACACGGGTGAGCTGCTAAGAACAACTCACACCATGCACAGTGGCTTGGTAATTTTTATAGGCACAGAGCACAGAGACAGTGAGAACAGGATAACAAATAATAAACAGATAAAATAAAACAACTCCATATATGGTGCTAGTCTCGTCAGCAGAGAGCTAGGGAAGATAAAACAATCTAAAACAATATGTCCCAGAAACAAGATGTGTTTGCTGGGAAAGTCTAAAAAGATAATTCTAAACTAATCTAACCATAGGCAGAGGGCAGACAAAAGGCATCTTTGTACATTTAAAAGAAGGTAAAGAAACATAGAATCATTTTTCCTGTAACATTCCCTCCTGTTTTAACTTATTTTAAATGTATACAACAATTGTCTGTGAAGGTTATTTATTAAGTATCTTAAACAATTTTTTAATTTTCAAAATGTCAGCATAGCAGAAATGGAAGTCATCTGGTCTAAAGAATAAAACAAAAGAAAATAATAAAAAGAAAAACATAGTAAATGAAAATCATAGTAATTGAAATAACAAGTGGAATAAACAAGAAAAAATAATAAAACTAAAACTACAAAAAATAAAAGATAAAAACCTTATATTTTAAAACGAAAACTACAAAAAATAAAAGGATGAAAACTAAAATGAAAACTTTGTATTTAAAAATGATGAAAACTTCATATGTAAAATGAAAACTTCAAAAAAAATACAAGGATGAAAACCTTATACTTAAAATGATGCAAACCTTAAATTGAAAACTTTATATGTAAAATAATGAAAACTTCAAAAAATAAAGGATGAGAACTTCAAAAAATAAAAGGGTGAAAACCTTATATTGTACCTGCATAAACTACTAATGTGTTAATCAGTGCATGATCACTTGAAAAAGGCAGAAGTCATTTTTAATCACCACGTCATTCATTAGCAGTTATTACAAGTTCTCCTCTAACAGAATTGCAACGGGATGCTGTTCTTCTTTAGGCACGGCAACATAAGCAGTCATTGTAGTTGTTATCATCTTTGAAATCATTACTCTTAGACATGGCGGTGTAGCTGCTCCAGATGTGTGGTCAGTGACATATTTTTGCAGAATGGACAAATTCTGCAAAGTTTCATAAATGTCTCCTCCAGTTTCGTATCCATCAGGGATAAAAGTGCAACATGTTTCCCCGATCAGCTTGCAAACTCCTCCTTGTGATGCTGTTAGCAGGTCTAGTGTCAGTCTGTTCTGCAGCACCATCGTTCTGATGGCCTGCTGTTCTCCTGCTAAGGCGGTTCCAGGGTCTTAGTCAAGTTGATGTGTCGTAGCAGAGCATATCGGTTGATTTCCACATGATCCCGCACCTCGGCAACTCCAATGCCGGGGATCAAGCTCTGTAAGAATTTCACTCCTCCTCAGATGCGAAACTCTGGTTCCTTTACTGCTTGGTGCCGTCCGTGCACATCCTGTCTGGTAATGAGTCTTTGTTTGTAGTATCATTCGGTAGCTGTAGTTGGAGCGACAGTTGAGGCTCATCAGTGTCGCGTTACTGGCACAGGTTTCGTTGAGTGAACAGTCCATACACTTCCTCTCGTTCCTTGGTGGGCAGAAAGTGTATATGTATTTGCATAGCAGTCAGTTTTATTATTCAAGTAAGCTGTAGTGTTCATAAACTGCCACCAGAAATTAGTGGCATAGCCATGGGGAAACTTGGTGTACTTTCCTTTGTCATACAGTGTCTGCCTTTTCTCCATATAACGTGACTTGTTGTCCCTCACGGAAGCAAAGGTGAGGAGCCCGGCCATGGTCAGGGCCGCTGCAGTTGTTAAGAGCCACCACCTCATGACGACGGGACACACCCTCCTGTCGCGAGTAGACCCCCCGGCCAGGAAAGCTGACCCCTCCACCGGGCGAGATCACAACAAGTGGGCAAGCCTGCCGTCAGCTGTGTTTAGATGGCTTCACTTACTGGCTCTGATGGATGCAAGATGGTCGTTCCGCTATTTTGCAAGCTCCAGTTTTTCCTTTGGAGCACTTTGATCAGAACCCAGTCACCGGGCTGTGATCTGCAAGACACTTGATAGACATCATTACATTCTTCGTCATTTACAATCATCTCTTTATTTTCCTACAACTTAGACATACATTTTGCTACTGAAATTGTATCTGCCTTTTTCACTGGGTAGATTTCTGGCCACTTTGAGAATACATCTATAACCACTAGGGTGTATTTTTACCCTTGGCATTCATTTAGCTCAATAAAGTCCATATGGATTGTGTGGTCTCAGGTTTCCCTGAGCATTACATTTTTGACACGTCATGCATGTTCTGACAAATTGTTTTGCTGAGGTTTCAAAATTTACAGTGTAGAATTTACAGTGTAGAAATGAGAGTATTGTGTAGAATTTACAGTGTAGAAATGAGAGTTGACAATACTGGTCAGTCCCCCCGTTGACAAATGCGTACAGCCATGAGTCACTAATGCCGCCATTTTGTGGAGGAATTTTTTGGCAACACTGGCTTGCCATAACACATCATTAAGTCGTTTGTCAGAACTGCACCGTGTTTTAGCCATTTTGCCTGCTCTGCTGTGCTTGCTGCTTTTTGTTCATTTTTCAACACATCCAGTGGAATCTGATGTGTGTTTACTGCCATCAATGTGATGTTTGCCTGTTGTGCCGCCTATTTTGCTGCTCTGTCAGCAAAATTGTTGCCTGTAGTAATGAAAGAGTCAGTAGGCGTTGTAAGAGGTTGGCATGCTGGTTTGCCAGTTGGTGTAATCATTCCTCTGTTATGCCAAATTTTTTGCAAAATGATGCACAGCAGAGAAAACATACTGGCTGTCTGTATGTATGTTTATTAGTTTGTCTTTGTGTATTTAGCTTTCGCGTATCACAGCTATCAGCTCAGCGCTCTGTGCAGGACATGAAGAAGAAAGTGGTTTTGCTTCTATTATTTTACTATCTGTGGTTACTGCGTAACCTACACAATTTCGGCCTGTGCTGTAAGGTCAAATGCTGTTCTCCTAGCTTCCACACTTGCTGATCATAAGGTGGATCTGGGCCTGGAGTTTGTTTAAATCTCAGAATGTTGTGATACTCGGTCGGTTTCTGGCACTCAGGTGTAATACCAGAAAAGAATGGCATGACTGCTATCTTAAGTTTTGTCAGAGCGTCTCTACCTAGCAAATTTACTGGACACGACGGGTCATATATGCATTTAATAAAGCACCTGCGGCCACTTGCTGTGTGTACTAGTTCTAAAAGGGCAGTTAATTGTTGTACAGTTGTGTGGCCTGAAGCTGACTTTACAACTAATTTGTCCTCTACTCCTACAATCTCGTGGGAAGTGACCTTCCTCTCCACGGTTCTAGCAGGCGTTGTCTCTATGTTATCTGCTGTTTCTGCATGGCTGTCTGCAGCCTTGGTGTTTGTGACTTTGCTCGCCTCTCTGTTCCTGATAGCCACCTGCGGATTAGTGTTTTAGTCTGTTGTCAACACGTCAGCCTTATTTTTAAGTTACAGAATGCTTCTTCTTTTTTTTCTTGGTTTGGGAGAATAGATGCAACACTACATTTTCACTTAAGGCAATTTTAAATAATTTCTAGTTTTTCAAACAATTCATGGATCTCACACATTTCAAACTTTCAAGTTAGGGTTGTTTCCCATTTATACATATATATATTTAACTTTGCATTGCTCACAGCTCATAGCTCACAGCTCTAAACCTAGGCATTTTTCAATCATATGCCTAATCACTATGTGTCACTGTGATTCTCAAGTATGGTCACAAGTTCGTTTAAATTCATTTCCAAAACCAACAAAATAATCAAACAAAACCAAAAAACATAAACGTGTCAGGACACAAAAGAAAAAAGAAAAATGCTGCCACCCGAACAAGGCAGAAGTCTGCATATGTTGGCTTGTAATAGCATGCAGCTTGTAACATGGTAGACTAATGTGCCTGTGTTAATTCAGCTCCATATTATTGTGTGAAGTTGCACTGGGTTGGGAGTGGTTTTGTGTGTGTCACATTTTTGGTGAGCCAATGGCTGGAATGGGGTTGGACTAATTAGAGGCAGGTGTACTTGATTGCACTGATACACTGGTCTACATATAGCCCACACTACAAACACTGCTGTGTTGTTTTGTCTCTCTGTGCAGTCCAGGGCCTATTATATGCCACAGCCTAAAGGCAGCAGGGTTGCAGAGGCTTGAGTGACCACTGACTATATGCTTGCAGGGTGGTGGGTCTCCAAGGACAACTTCTAACCCTGTTAAAGGCAACATGTGGAGTGCAACTTGGCCGTGTGGCATAGCTGGCTCTGGCCTTGGGACTGTGTGTTTTTATACAATTCATAAGTGGGACACTGGACTGTTTTATCTTTTATCTCTTGATATATTTTTCGTCAATAAATTATCTTTTAGAATTTTATTGACTGTCATCTTTTTGCCCACGACTGAGACGGTTGGTCAGACCTAGAGTCTTTCTTTGGGTGTGTTACAGCAGCTTCTGCTCTAAAAGAAAAGAAAAAGAAAAGAAAATGTGGAACATGCTCATCAGCTTAGCAGTGTCTACATATTTAATTCAGCTTCTCAATCCTGTAGTTTTAGCTGTTGTCTACAGGGTTTTGCTTATTGGTTGTTATTATAGGTGTGCTCTATATCTCAGCAATGTGTCATTCTAGGATGATAGGTTTCAAGCTGGTCAAGTGCCTCTATGCACTTCATTAGTTTAGTTATACTCTGTATTGTCTTCATCCCACATGTCATTACACTGAGTTTCAGCAAACCTTAAGCTTGATGCAGACTACTGCTTAACAATTATCCACCTTACATCATAACCGATTAAGGTGCCTCTTCATATTAATATTATGTCATTGTTAATATTATCCTCTTTGTCTTATATGACAGCAATAGCATATTATAATATTTTATCAGTGTGTACCACTATACTACTCCTGAGCCAATTTGATAGTTAGGATCATCTTATTCAGCAAACAGATAATTTTGAATTCATCCAATCTGCGGTCACATTTGTTCTCTCTGTTGCATGGCGGACCAGGCAGTTCTATTATAATATAGTATTTATATTTTATTTTGTATCCATCAAGGGCTTCAGATGACCTGCAGAATCATCCTTTTCCCAGGGTGGAGACAGTTACCTTTTCACACACTGTCCTTGGCTGAACAATGACACAGCCTTAATATACCTTATTTATTTTATTAAAATATTTTCGTGTGAATTATTTGCTTTATATTCATTTTATACATGCTGGGCATGGTCATCATGCCAACTGTGTTTCATTGTTAATATCACTTTACAGGTTGTTATCCTTGCTATTATTAATTTCAAATACTCTAAAGATCATTTCTACTGTAATTTTCCCTTTGTTTATCTTTATTTCGTACTTTTTATATTTATATCTACTCAGTGGGGTCTGTTTTCAACCCTTTTAAACTACTTCAAACTACTTTGATCTCTAGTTTTCACCTAATAAGGGATTATTATGTTCTTCCTGATATGGGTGTTGCTGCAGATGCGGCTGCAGGAATGGGTGATGGTTTACTAAAAGGATTGTGGGAACTGCACAGTGTCTCGTCTTCTGGTTTTACTAAACTGGCAGTTGAGTTCTGTTCTCCCGACTGTTTATATTTTGTTTTCTTAAATCTCTCAGTTTTTGTCCGGCGTCTGGACTTTTCTTTTCTCACCACTGCTCGTCAGCAGGAATGAGTTTTAATTTCACTTGCTTGATTACCCATCTTATTTATGTATTTACTTATTTTTGTTTATTAAGTAATATATACACGATACAGCTGCTATCACCTTCGCTGGTATTAGAGACGAGAGTGGTTGCTCACACGCCCTTCTACTTTCGGACTATTTCCAAAAGCGGTGTGAACTTTACGAGACGGAACTCGACCGTTCTCTCAACTCACCAGCACGTCAGTGAATAGCAGTAAAAGAAAAACACAGTAGGAGCAGCTCAGTCTCTTATTGGACCGTGAAAATTCAGCTTGCTCCATTAATTAAAACAATACACACACACACATTCACATTCACACCTATTCGCGCGATCGGAACCCTTATCATAAGGGGAGCTGCCAGTCTTTCTGTAGACGAGCTACTTATTCCCTAGACCCTGTCTAGACCCAGCTGGGGGAGCTACCCAGAGCTCCAAACCTAACCCACAGAAGTGGGGAGCTTCCAGTCGACGAGCTCCAAGCTACCAGCCGACGAGCTACTTTAAACCCACAGAGGTGGGGAGCTTCCAGTCGCGACGAGCTACTCTCGCTATTTTAAATTCCCTGAATTTAAAATACGCTTTTACGCAAGATTGTGTCAGTGTGTCTGTATCTACCTGGTCGGTGTCGCCGGGTCTGGTCCACCTCGATCGGGCCCCACCACCGTGGGTCGCTTTCTAGAACGTTGGCCAAGACTCGAATTTAACGCCCTTGGTCTTTGACCACACACCTAGTGTGTGTGGGCTGTCGACAGACGAACAACGTGGACTGGTCACGGAGATGGGACACGATGGAGGCGCTCCGGCTCCGAAGGACCAAGAAATGTTGGGGGAAAACTCTGTAAAAGACCCAGGAGAAATAAAGACACAATGAGACAAAGTTACTTTCTTTATCAAACGTGTACACGGGTGAGCTGCTAAGAACAACTCACACCATGCACAGTGGCTTGGTAATTTTTATAGGCACAGAGCACAGAGACAGTGAGAACAGGATAACAAATAATAAACAGATAAAATAAAACAACTCCATATATGGTGCTAGTCTCGTCAGCAGAGAGCTAGGGAAGATAAAACAATCTAAAACAATATGTCCCAGAAACAAGATGTGTTTGCTGGGAAAGTCTAAAAAGATAATTCTAAACTAATCTAACCATAGGCAGAGGGCAGACAAAAGGCATCTTTGTACATTTAAAAGAAGGTAAAGAAACATAGAATCATTTTTCCTGTAACAGTACTCAAGAGAAAAGAAGAGAATTAATGGAGATTTAGACCACATAATGAAAACACCAAATGAGGAAATATCTTTAGGATGATTGATGGTCCATCCCTTGGACACAGTGTGGTGTTCCTGAACCAGCTTAACAATGGAATCACTACTTTATGCTCACCATTGTCATTCTAATGAACAGTGGTATTACTTTCAGTGTTACTTCCACTTGTTGTCCACCAACTGATCTTTTTCAACATGGCACTATTGTATGACTGTGTTGGTCTTTACCATCATTTCAATGAACTATTAGTATAGGAGTTCACAGATTCATCTCAGAAAGAGATGTTGCAACAGTTTTCTTTGTTTACTGTTTCAACTTCTTCTACTCTCATATTCATGCTGATGTGTAGGTCCCTTCCAAAATATTCATTTTATTTAAGGAACTGATTTCAAAATGACTAAACGCATTGAAGAAGAGATTTTAACTAATGATATTATAATGACACATCAAAAAATGAGTTTCTGTCACAAGTTTCCTTTCTTTAGATGGAAGTCTGTTGAAGACCAATAAAAAGGGTTAGAACTTGAATAAAATCACCATTGGGGTGAATTAATTTTTAATTTTTTGATGTAGCTGCGCCATTCCAGGGCTTGGTTTCAGCAAGATACCAGGTGGGAATCAAACTACACAAAGGTGTGTAGTCTTACCACTACACTATCCAGCTGCCATTTACACCTGGGTGTACATGTATATCTTGGTTGACTGCTGCTTCTAAACATATGCATTATTAGTACTGTATGCTGCTCAGTAACATTGAAAATGTATTATTTACTGTTACTGATGCTTATGTTGGTCATTGTGGTTTGCTTACAGTGTTGTCTTCTTTTTGCTTGTTTTTTTTGTATCAGCAGGAGATTATCGAATTCGGTTCTTTAGAATTCTTTTAATGACAGAGAAAGACCCCGGACTCAGTGTGATCAAGCTCAAAAAATAATCTTTATTGTACATTTCCGGAAACGGAGAGCTGTAGACACAAGGACGCACACACAGGTCTAAAAGCATTGCAAGCCAAAGGCGTATATATAGTTCTGCTATACGTCACACACAGTTTCGATCAAAACAACTCTGCTTAGTTTCACTTTCTGTCTGCACGCTTCTTGTTCTCTGCACAAAGCGTGCAGTTTCCTGTCAGTACTTTTGGCTCAGATTCTAGTCACAATGGCATTCTCCTACTCTGGCCTCTATAAAACAATATAAATAGAAAATAAGCACTAAGAATATATATTTATTTTGTAATATGATCAGGCAGTTTTACTGTGTCTTTTCTCTCTATCCCTCTTCTCCTCTATTTTTCTTCCCTTCACCTTCTGTTAACTCTCTTCTTTCTCTTTCCTGTCCCCCGGTCCTGTCCATTCTGATTGTAATAACTCAAAATGAAAAATATATATACAATTATATATATATACATATATATTAGGGGTGCAACGATATTCGTATCGATATTGAACCGTTCGATACAGTGCTTTCGGTTTGGTACGCATATGTATCGAACAATACAACATTTGTAATTTATTTTATCAACTTTCCTTCTGACGATGCTGTCTGTGTGGAGAGCTCAGTGAATCTGCGTTCGACTACTCCGCCTAGGCTGCACTGTCGAGCGCAGATCCACTGAGCGCTCCACACAGACAGCATCGTCAGAAGGAAGAGCGCAGGGCGAGCTAGCCAGACAGAAGTTAAGCTCTCCTTGCAACATGGAAAATTGAACCTCCCCCACCCTCATTCAGATCTGGCGTTTGGAATTATTTTGGTTTTCATGTGACGTATGACCCTGAAGGTAAGCGCGTCATGGACTAAAGTAAAACAGTATGTTGGATGTGCCACACAATGCTCAATTACATGGGTGGGAGCTAGTGTGTTAGCGCAGTTAGCTCGTTAACGTGTTGGCCATCTAGCCCCATGCACGGGGCTATCAGGGGTAGCTCGTTAACGGAGATTTGCCATGTTGTGGCGTTAAGGTCATTTTAACAAGGTTAACCTAAAAGCACTAGTGGGAACACAACGAATATGACTGCACATTTACACCGACATCATCCTAGTGCAAAGACAAAAACAACAAGCATGCATGCTACAAACTTTACCCAATTCATTTAGACAGCCGTTAGCACATGATTCTCCTTATGGGGACCTGATATGTTTAATATGCTGCTGAGAATATAGCCCAGAAGAAGCGGATAGTATAGCTTTTATTTTGGAAAGAGACATTTCTCTGTAATAAACTCTCTTTTCCAAAGATGAGTGATTCCTCAATCAGATACAGGGCTCGCAAAATCGCTAGCCCGACGTCCTGGGGCTAGCGATATTTCCAGTCGGGCTACCAAAATCTATCTCTGCCCTGCCTGTCCGGTGTTCCAGATCTACTGACGTTTAGATCAACTGGCGTTGGTCGAACAGATGTGTGGCATTCTTGCGTTTCAGGAGCTGCTACCGACAAACCAGCAAAAAAACCGCCAAATGTGTCACCTGTGACACTTGTGAGGTTGTCTCAAACACACTCCGTCAGTCTTGATGCTGTTGAACAACAAAATGTTTAAAAATGTGGCGAGTTTACCTGGTGATATCCTCATGCGCAACGCGATCGCGAAAACAGCAAACAAGTAATACCACGCCGATGTTGTTCACAGGACAGCAAGAGTAAACGATCGGGAGACTCTTGTCGTCGTCATCGTTCCCCTTGCACGGTTTGTTTCTCCGAATTCAGCGTTTTTGCTTCACAACTAAAGCGAGCAGTTTACTTTGTGTGCACTAACATGGACTCGAGTCAACCAGCGCCACCTCTGGCCAAGTGCCACAGCCTACAGCCAGATCAACCTGTGACACACATCTGCACCACGTTTGAATTCGTGTCATGCACATTTGTACCTTTCAATTGTGTCTGTTTGTGCGTCATGCAAATAAACCTTTGAAATGAATGAAATGACACTAATATTTCACTATTGTTGTAACATCACATGTCGTTAGCGTAGTCTGTCTGTGTCTTCCCTCTGCAAACGAACATTTCAGAGTTGGTTGTTATATACAGTCTGTATAAGTGTGGTTAATCTAATGAACATTTGTAAGGAGATGGCAGTTACTGTGAATGTACAGCATTTACACAGTGATTAGTAATAAACAGTCAGACAATGACTCTGACAATCTCATTCAGTCTTGCAGACTGAATGCACCTTCTGTGGAAAGTGGTACCACACAGTGTGTGTGGACTTCCCCTGTGCAGAAGGCGACTACAAATGTTGTGCATGCTAAATAAACAGAAACAAATGATCCCTGTTGTCTTTGCTTACTGATTGTTTTCAGTGTTGACAATCCACATTGCTGGCATTGCATCTGTCAACATGTTTGTGGGTAGATTTGGATGTACCAGGGGTAAGTGCAGCCACTCAGCCTCTACTCACTGTGATCGTAGCAGCAGGTGTAGATGTGTCACAAGTTAATCTAGTAGTAGGCTATGGTAGTAGTGGACTGACCTCCATTTGAAACTGCTCCAGCTGCTGTGTGATAGTGGATCTGCTACAAATTGAAGATCATATGGAAGTTTTGGAAATTAACCCTTGTATTATTTTGAAAAACAAAAAAGTGACATTGATTTTGTTGCGGGTCATTTTGACCCGTACTGTGTAAATCCACTCAGAATTGTTCAAAAACTGCAATAAAACAATAGCAACTTTATTTTCCATTAGATAAACATGTAGAACACAGACATACAACAGTTAGACTTTCCATAACTAATTTAGAAACAATTTGGTTTTTCGTTCTTACAAACACATTTCTGTTGAAATTGCCCAACGTTCTCAGTTTTTCAATGCTCAACATTTTCTATTTTGTCCACATGATGGACAGAATGTAACTGTGTGCTTTCTGCAGATGTACTTCTTGCATTTCTCACAAAATGTGCTTGTTTTCAAACAGGAACCTTCCTAACTAAGATTTAAAACAAAAGATTTCTACGTCTCCTCCAGTCTCACAAACAGATGACAAACCAAGCGACACACCTGAGTCACTGACTTTCTTAAATCCACTCACTCTCACTGGCTCTGTTTATTACTAATCACTGTGTAACTGCTGTGAATTCAAAGTAACTGCCGTCTCCTTACAAATCTTCATTGGATTAACCACACTTATACAGACTGTATATAACTACCAACTCTCCAGCCATGTTGATGGATTGCCTATATTGGCTGGAAATATTCATTTCCAGAGAAAGGACACAGACAAACGATGCTTACAGGATGTGATGTGACAACACTAATGAAATATTGATGTGTCATATTTGTCCAAGGCGTATTTCATTGTTATGGAAAAAGAGAATATCAAAATCATGATGACCAATTGGAGTGGTGATTTCTATGACTTTGTGTATATAATTTGGGATTTTGAACAAATGTAGGCCAATAAGGAATATATGATATCATTTCATTCTTTTCAAAGGTTTATTTGCATGACGCACAAACAGACACAATTGAAAGGTACAAATGTGTTGTGCATGAAACAAATTCAAACGTGGTGCAGATGTGTGTCACAGGTTGATCTGGCTGTAGGCTGTGGCACTTGGCCAGGGGGGGCGCTGGTTGACTCGAGTCCATGTTAGTGCACACAAAGTAAACTGCTCGCTTTAGTTGTGAAGCAAAAACGCTGAATTTGGAGAAATAAACCGTGCAAGGGGAACGATAACGACGACTAGGGTCTCCCGATCGTTTACTCTTGCTATCCTGTGAACAACATCGGCGTGGTATTACTTGTTTGCTGTTTTCGCGATCGCGTTGCGCATGAGGATATCACCAGGTAAACTCGCCACATTTTTATACATTTTGTTGTTCAACAGCATCAAGACTGACGGAGTGTGTTTGAGACAACCTCACAAGTGTCACAGGTGACACATTTGGCGTTTTTTTTGCTGGTTTGTCGGTAGCAGCTCCTGAAACGCAAGAATGCCACACATCTGTTCGACCAACGCCAGTTGATCTAAACGCCAGTAGATCTGGAACACCGGCTATTGTAGGAAGGAAAAATATATGTCAATGCTTTTGCATTCTTTCGGAAATGTAGCTGGGTAATTATGTCATTGGCATCGGTGAGCCACTGTCAATATGTGACATATTGAAAGCGCGTTTGAATTTGCGCTTGTTTTTTTGCTTTCACTTTGCAATCGTGTGAACTGTGTATAGAGAGCGACAGTACTGATTGGTGAGTGATGATAATTTGTGCACCAATTCCTCTGACATTGTCTTATTAATCGTTAGCTTACTATGCAAACATGACAAGTGAAATCTCCGGCAGCAAGCTTAAACATGTGAGAGGTTGATCGCGCAGAGAATGTGAGTGCGTGTGTAAAAGCAGCAGGATATATATTTTAGTTCTGCTGAGCCAAATAAGACAGGTCAGGGTGAAGAAGTGACAGCCAAAGAAAAGCTTACCACAAAACGGAAAAGTTATGACAAATCAGACTATAAGGCAAAAAGAAAGTGCAGCTTTATGGTTTCATGGACAAAATAATTTCTGTGGCTGCGATATGATGAGCTAAATAACCAGGGGTGCACATAAGTGGTCCGCAGGTGCGCATTCGCTGTCAAAATAAAAAACACGCACAAGTTTTAAATTTAAAAACTGTACTTTTTTACTGTACACACACACATATAAAAAAAAAAACACCCAGCACGCCCCTATGGGCGGTTTATCCTTCAAGCTCGGGTCCTCTACCAGAGGCCTGGGAGCTTGAGGGTCCTGCGCAGTATCTTAGCTGTTCCCAGGACTGCGCTCTTCTGGACAGAGATCTCCGATGTTGTTCCCGGGATCTGCTGGAGCCACTCGCCTAGCTTGGGAGTCACCGCACCTAGTGCTCCGATTACCACGGGGACCACCGTTACCTTCACCCTCCACATCCTCTCGAGCTCTTCTCTGAGCCCTTGGTATTTCTCCAGCTTCTCGTGTTCCTTCTTCCTGATATTGCTGTCATTCGGAACCGCTACATCGATCACTACGGCCGTCTTCTTCTGTTTGTCTACCACCACTATGTCCGGTTGGTTAGCCACCACCATTTTGTCCGTCTGTATCTGGAAGTCCCACAGGATCTTAGCTCGGTCATTCTCCACCACCCTTGGGGGCATCTCCCATTTTGACCTCGGGACTTCCAGGTTATACTCGGCACAGATGTTCCTGTACACTATGCCGGCCACTTGGTTATGGCGTTCCATGTATGCCTTGCCTGCTAGCATCTTGCACCCTGCTGTTATGTGCTGGATTGTCTCTGGGGCATCTTTACACAGCCTGCACCTGGGGTCTTGCCTGGTGTGATAGACCCCAGCCTCTATGGATCTTGTGCTCAGAGCTTGTTCTTGTGCTGCCATGATTAGTGCCTCTGTGCTGTCTTTCAGTCCAGCTTTGTCCAGCCACTGGTAGGATTTCTGGATATCAGCCACCTCCTCTATCTGCCGGTGATACATACCGTGCAGGGGCCTGTCCTTCCATGATGGTTCCTCGTCTCCCTCCTCTTTCTTGGGTTTCTGCTGCCTGAGGTATTCACTGAGCACTCGGTCAGTTGGGGCCATCTTCCCAATGTATTCTTGGATGTTCGTTGTCTCATCCTGGACTGTGGTGCTGACACTCACCAGTCCCCGGCCCCCTTCCTTCCGCTTAGCGTACAGCCTCAGGGTGCTGGACTTGGGGTGAAACCCTCCATGCATGGTAAGGAGCTTTCTTGTCTTTATGTCAGTGGCTTCTATCTCCTCCTTTGGCCAGCCTATTACCCCAGCAGGGTACCTGATCACGGGCAGGGCGTACGTGTTGATGGCCCGGATCTTGTTCTTACCATTCAGCTGACTCCTCAGGACTTGCCTGACCCTCTGCAGGTACTTGGTGGTTGCAGCCTTTCTAGCGGCCTCTTCATGGTTCCCATTCGCCTGTGGGATCCCCAAGTACTTGTAACTGTCCTCTATGTCTGCAATGTTGCCTTCTGGTAGTTCAATCCCCTCAGTTCTGACTACCTTCCCTCTCTTTGTTACCATCCGACTACACTTCTCCAGTCCGAACGACATTCCAATGTCATTGCTGTATAGCCTGGATCAGTGAATCGATGTCTCGTTCACTCTTGGCATACAGCTTGATGTCATCCATGTACAGGAGGTGGCTGACAACTGCTCCGTTCCGTAGTCGGTATCCGTAGCCAGTCTTGTTAATGATCTCACTGAGGGGGTTCAGGCCTATGCAGAACAGCAGTGGGGACAGAGCATCTCCTTGGTAGATCCCGCACTTGATGGTGACTTGTGCTATGGGCTTGGAGTTGGCCTCTAGTGTTGTACGCCACATCCCCATTGAGTTCCTGATGAAGGCTCTTAGGGTCCCATTGATCTTGTACAATTCTAGGCATTCCAGTATCCAGCTGTGGGGCATTGAGTCATAGGCCTTCTTGTAATCAATCCAGGCAGTGCACAGGTTGGTCAGTCTGGTCTTGCAGTCTCGGCTGATTGTTCTGTCTACCAGTAGCTGGTGTTTTGCGCCTCTGGTATTCTTGCCAATTCCTTTCTGTGTCCCGCTCATGTATTGACCCATGTGCCTGTTCATCTTAGCCGATATGATGCCTGATAGGAGCTTCCATGTAGTACTGAGGCAGGTTATTGGTCGGTAGTTGGAGGGGACCGGTCCCTTCTTGGGGTCCTTGGGGATCAGGACGATGAAAGGTATATCACACTACCTTCAATTTGAATGCTGTTGCTTGAACTACTGACTGATTTTGAACATTACAATTAAATCAACGTAAACTGAACCAGAGATCAACTTTCTGAATTGTGTCTGTTTGGCAGGATGAACGGTGCCGTTATCAAAGGTTATGAGGAAGATGTAGGAAATAGAACATCAGTGTACGTTCACACAGAGCACTCCATCGCCGCATCACCTTATTTTTTTGGGAAGTATGGATACAAGTCTGCCCCTCATGATGAGGTAGTAAAACTTACAAGACAACAGTGTGATATTGTTTATACTCTCCACAGACTAAAGATTATTTTGCTCCATAATTTTTCTCTTGGCAGGGAATAAAATATGTGCTGATTCCTGAGGCAATGAGAGATTTCCGATGGCTTGAGGGTCTTTTCAAAGGACATGAGGGCTATAGTGGCCCACACCACAAGAAATGGTGATTATCAAATTAAGTAGTTATGTAGTAATTTTTTTTTCTCCTGCTTTGACAAATCTCAATTTTTCCAATTAGTTTATAGTGTCATTAGACAATCTTTTAAGAGCAGCCTCACAGCTCAGAGGTGTGAGTGGAGAAGAACTAGAGACAATTTACCAGCTGGGATTTTGTCTAACTGGTAAAAATCCATGGCCTTCCTCGTGGCTCCTACATGTCACTGCTGAGTGCACCCACATGTGAGGTGTTCACAGGTGCCTCATTATTAGCAGATGTACTCTACAAATGCACTCTGGAAAATGCTAAAGCAACTTGAGTTGATATCTACTTTTTCTTTTAGGTTTTAATGGACAATTGTAATGCCTTTTATTTAAAAAAAACAACTAAAATTAATAATATAAATTATCCCTCCTCTCCCTTGTGTTTTCACCTCACCAGGCCAGGGACCTACTATTCAGGGCAGTACAATGAGAGCCGATTCTACGTTCTACACCAGGACTTCCTCCGATACGTGAAGAACAGGTCAGACTCCTATGAGCATACTGTGATTACATATGAGCAGATGTTGGTAATAATATAATATAATATAATATAATATAATATAATATAATATAATATAATATAATATAATATAATATAATATAATAAGGTTGCAGAAAAGCTGGTTCCATACCTGGACAAATTACTGGTGCATCCCAGGGCTAACATAGAAACAGGCAACAGTTCACATTGTTTCATCATCTAATAATTGTTTTTCTTTCCTGAACAAGTTTGCTCTTAAAGTTAACTCCATTCTGGGAGAGTGACTCTTCTGAGCTTCTGCTCAACTCTGTTGAGAATCATTAAAGTGATGGTTGGGACTTCCAGTCAATCAATTGAAATACATTGTGGATTTCAAAATCTTATTTGGTTTTCATATGTACCTATTTTCAGTGATATCAACTTTAATAGCAGGAAATTAACTAGGCATAATTCTTTTTTATGTGTGTTTTTATTGTTCTGGGTCTTTTGACCGAGCATTTTGAGTTAATGGGGCTTCTTTGTGCTAATTTTGTAGGTTTCTATTATTTAGTATTGAGTTTAGTCCCGGTTTTGCTTCCATGTTTAGTTTTATTTCTGATTCCATGTTTTCTTGTCGATGTGCCTCGTCTCCTTTTTCTGTTTACATGTTTCCCTCCTTGTTTTTTATTCCATCTCTTCCCTCTCTGTCATGTGCTTTCCTATACATTTTCCCCAGCCCATCTCGCCTCTCTCTCCCCCTCCATGTCTCATCTTTCTTAATTATTCTGTATTACCCTCTTTGTGTCTCCTCTGTTTGTCTCCCCAGTCTTTCTTGTTCCCCTTTGGGTTCCTTCCTCCCGGCCTCATGTCAGGCCGTGTGTTCTTGCCTGCGTCTTGTGTTTAGTGTGTTTTGTTTTGCTTCCTCCTGTCTCGATTAACTCCTCCCAACTGTGTTCCCCGTGTATTTCCACTTCCCTCGTCACCATCATGTGTATTTATTGTGCAAGTTTTCCTTCTTTCATTTTCAGATCATCTCTTAACCCTTCCAGTATTTTTATATTTTTTGTTTGTTTGTTTGTTTGTTTTTTAATCACAGGTTCCTAAAGTCACCTAATCTGAATAAAAGATTCTGGGCAATAGTCAGACCAACCAATGGAGCATTCACTCTCTTCCTGGCTTTGCATATTTGTGACACAGTGAGTTAATATTACCTTTACATTTCTGTGTAAGAGGTATTGGTTTCCACACCTATATACACAATACACAGACTAAAAGCCTCAAAGCAGCTCTTTAATGAAAATAAGCTATTTCACACATGTTTTCTGCAAAGTAGATGACATCTATATGTCACAGTCAAACCACAAAACGAACGAATCTTGAAAAAAAAGCAATCTTGAAATTACGTAAACATAAACCCAGATGAACAATGCCACCACATGACATATCAGACCAAGTAATCATTTATTCAACATGATTCGGTACCTTTTAGAATCGTCTTTACCAGCAATAACCAAAGTTTCTCACATTGTTGTTCAGGAATTTTTTTCCCACTCATCTTTGCAATGTTGCTTCAGTTCATTAAAGTTTGATTTTTCAGTCATTCTCCTATACATTCGTTGCACTGAGAATATCGGTTATAAACTAAAAACGTGCAGGAGTTTTTTTTTTATATTATTTTTTTGTACTCAACTAAATGATTGTGCCCAGGCACTGTGGCTGAAAGATACAGCTTAACTCATCTGTCCTAAAAGCTGATGTCCTGCTTGTTGGTATGAGGTGTTTATAATATGAAAAATAATGTGCTGTGTTTGTTTGTTTTCCTAAATGTGCCATTGTACATTATGGACAAAAATCTCCACTCTGTCTTGTCTGCCCAAATTGAACAGAGTTTCTGAAGTCTTTCTGGGTCATTCACATGCAATTTGTAAATTAAAATGTGCTGCTATGTTCTTTTTATAGAGAAGAAGCAACCATCAATCTTCTGGAATTGTGCTGTCAGGCACTTTCATTAATTATTATTTCATTAATTATTTAATTAGCACGGTGGCACGGTGGTTAGCACTGTTGCCGCACAGCAAGAAGGTCCTGCGTTCAATTCCACCATCAGGCTGGGGTCTTTCTGTGTGGAGTTTGCATGTTCTCCCCGTGTTTGTGTGTGTTCCCTCCGGGTACTCCGGCTTCCTCCCACTGTCCAAAGACATGCAGCTTCAAATCAAATCAAATCACTTTTATTGTCACATCGTAGGGATAGGTTAATTGGATAATCCAAATTGCCACTAGGTGTGAATGTGAATGTGAGTGTGAATGGTTGTCTGTCCTTGTGTGTTAGCCCTGCGACAGACTGGCGACCTGTCCAGGGTGTACCCCGCCTCTCACCCTATGACAGCTGGGATAGGCTCCCGCGACCCTGAAAAGGATAAGCGAATGGAATATTTAATTAATTATTATTATTATGACCTATTATTATTGTTGTTGTTGCTGTTGTTTTTCCTGATGGGAACTGTATTAAGGTATTCTGCAAACTATGTCTTGAAAAGTAAGGATTTTTTCTCTCTCTCTTTCTGTATCCTCAGGTGGATGCATATGGATTCATGACTGATGACTACATGAAATACTCCAACTACTATGCTCAGAAGTACATTAAAACAAAAGTACATTTCTATGCCAACCATGACTACATTTTGGAGAAGAATACATGGAAAGATCTTCACAACAGAAAAGTAATAAAGCTGTATCAAAGAACGGAGCCAGAATCAGGGACTGAAAAGCCAAAGTAACACTGAGTCCACCCATAAGGATAAAACCTACACTACTGAAGATATTCAAGAGCCATGTCAGGCAGCACAGTAGTGCAGTGGTCAGCACAGCAAGAAGTGTTCACATCCAACATATAACTGGAGGGTTTCTTTGTGTGCATGTTCTCTCTTTGTCTGTGTGGATTCTCTCTGTAGCATCAGCTTCCTTTGATGCTGCATGAAGACATGCACTTAGTTGGGTTAGGTTAACTGGTGAGAGTATTTTGGCCATAGGTGTGAATGTGAGTGTCATGGTTACCTGGTCTGTATACATTGTCCTTTCTTCTTTGCTGTGTTCACCTTTAAGCTGTGTGTTCCACCTTGGGGGTTTGCTGTATGATAGTTTTCATTTAGATAATTTGCACTTGGCTCATATTTTCTTATTTTTACAAGTTTTCAACAATAAAGCGGTTTTTGAGTTTTAAGTCCTGTTTTCCGAGTCCTGCTTTTGGGTGATGCTCTCCATGACACGCACTCCCCTTGACAAACTGATTTCTTTTAGCTGGAGGAAGTGTAAAGCTGCTTAAAGAACTAAAATTACTCCATTTATGAGTAATTATAAAGTATACCTGGAATTTTACAGTATTGGGAGTTTTTCAGTCAGAAGCCCCACAAGGTTTGTGAGTCATGTCTTAACATGTTTAAGAAAATATTAACTGTAGGCCCATAAATAACATAAATGACTTCAGTACAATACCTAATAGTTGCATTTGAAATTAAAATAACGAAATTGTTCAAATGTTTTTAGCTTTACTTACTCAATGTAATGTGTTTATTTTTAATTAAATATGCTTCTTAATAAAAAAAACACATCAACAATATGGAAAAACAGATGCAACAATACATTGTCTGATGTTTGACCCAGATCATTGTTTACTTACAACCTTAGAAAAACATATTAATGTAAAGCAGCTAAATCTGTTTGCTCACCTACTGAAGTTCCTTGAATACACGAGGTTTGATTATACACACAATCATTGTGAGATTATATAGTGTCAAGTTAGTGGGATGTAATCCAGATATTTCTTTAATATGATAATATAAATCTGTCACTCAGCTGTCAAATGAGAGCTTCATGACTGATTCAGTTTGAATGCCTCTCTTCATATCAGTCAGTGCTTAAGAGCAAAACACAAAAAAACTTAAATGATCTGATTATTTTTCAGACCTGACGGACCTAAACTTATAGATCTTCAGCTCCCACCTCAAGCAGAACTTCAACAGGGAGGTTGGTTTTTTTCATTAGACCCTGTGTTTCATGAACTTTGACCACATACACTTACACACACGCAGGATACACTTCACGACAAACTTTAAATGTCTATAATCCTGAAAAAGGATCAAACTGGGTAAAGTATGAGTCATTCTCACCTGCTGGCCCCAGAAGAGTTACTTTCTGGCCACTGCATGAAAACTACTTCAAAGTTGTGTTTAAGTTTCATTTCCATACACAGTCTTGACCTCAGCAGTGTTTTCTGACTAATCAGCTCTTTATGCTCCAGTGGCCATTAAGCGACTGATATAAACATGGAGCGTTGCTTACCTGATCACACTCTTACTCCTCCTGTCACCCCTTCATTCCACATTGGATGTGGAATTGTAAATGGTAAATGGACTGGTTCTTATATAGCGCTTTTCTACTCTCCCGGGGTACTCAAAGCGCTGTATACAACATGCAATGTTGTGATCCTCAGGTGTCACAACAGGTGTTGATTGTATCTCCAGTGTTTGATCCTTCCAGGAATTTCCTCTCCTCTACCACATGGTGGAGTCAGTGTGATGTAACACAAGGACCTGTGGAGACAAGCAACCCCAGTCATCTCAAAAACTATTCAGCAATCAATTATAAGTCATTAAATATTAGTCAGTCTGAAATGATACAAAGTGAGATTGATGCTGGTAATGTAGTTTTTATTGAAACAATTTTCTATGAGATATGACATTCAGTGTCTTTGTTTTTATAACTTTTACCTATTAGAAGTTCACAGTTTGTCCTGCTGTTCCCTCCTTTCTCTTAGTTGTAGTAGTAGTATAAGTTTTGCAGTAAAAATGTTGATGCCTATAGCTCACATATGCTGGTCCAGATCAGTTGATGAGTTTGTAGCCTTGTAGGTTTTTGTTGTGGTTTCTTTTCACTCTAAGCAAATTTCTGCAGAGCCAAAATTCATGACTACAAACAAGGATGTTCATTCTGCCTATATGTGTCTAGGTTGGGAGCAACAACAAAAGAAAACAGGAATAAGGTGCCATGTTCTGGCCTACTGAAAATGGAAGATTTACATTCATTTTACAACTATTGCTAGCCTGCACTGACTATTTGTGTATTTTGCACATATGTCATTTTTAGTGGCCATTTCCTTCATTCCCGGGTTTCAAAAATGCTGGTTTTGATTTTCGCTCTCATGGCTCATGAACTGACACCACTAACCAGCCAATCGGTGGCATGCAGTCTGATGACTTCACATTTTGGTACATGGTCAGATCACTTGCAACCCCGGCCAAGCAGGTACTATGTTAGTAGCTGGTGCCAGGTGCTATGATGTAATGAAAATCCCTGAAAACCGTGGCAAGTCAGAATGAGTGGGTAATAATGGAAAAGGGGCTAATTCATTTCCACGACCTGCATATTATTGCCACATGAGGCCTAGCATTGTTGTGCTCTAGCAGGAACCCCAGACCCACTGCATCAGTGTAGGGTCTGATAATGTGTCCAAGGAGTTCATCCCAATACCTAATGGCAGTCAGGGTTGCTGTTGTGAAGGTTGCTACAAAGGTCCATGCCTCCCTCCATGGATATGCCCATCACCAAACCACTCATGGCGAATGATGTTACAGGCAGTATGTTGTTCTCTTAAGCTTCTCAAAACCCGCCCCCCGCTTATCCTTTTCAGGGTCGCGGGGGGCGCTGGAGCCTATCCCAGCTGTCATAGGGCGAAAGGCAGGGTACACCCTGGACAGGTCGCCAGTCTGTCGCAGGGCTAACACACAGGGACAGACAACCATTCGCACTCACATTTACAGTTATGGGCAATTTGGATTAATCAATTAACCTATCCCCACAAACTGCATGTCTTTGGATGGTGAGAGGAAGCCAGAGTACCCAGAGAGGACCCACACAAACACGGGGAGAACATGCAAACTCCACACAGAAAGACCCCAGCCTGATTGTGGAATTGAACTCGGGACCTTCCTGCTGTGCAGCAACAGTGCTAACCACCGTGCTGCCCTAAACAGTTAATATTTAATAATCAAATTAATGACTAAAAAGGCACTGATCTAATTAATATCAAACTTAATACAACCAAAAACAAATAAGTACATAATAAACAGTCAAACAAAATTTAAAACACTTGATACTTGCAGTGGTTGGCAAAGTTTCCTTTTATCCAGACCTGATAGTAGAGGGCTTTCAAAACAGTCTCTGATGGTGTCTGAGGAACTGGAACAGGTTTTGGATTCAATGTGCTGGAGGACTTGCATGTTGTTCTTCAGATGCTCGGTGTAGATTAGCGTTCTTTCCTTGCAGTATGAAAGCAAATACAAAGCACAATAAACCAAACTGCCCATTTCAAAAGCAAATATACAATCTTACATCTAATAGAGCTGACACAATTAATCGTATAATGATTTACAATTGTGATGCATTGGAATGCGGAAAAAAAAGCATTCTTAATCCATTCAGAAGAAACTAATCGATTATTAAATACAGTCAAATCATCTTTTGCATTGTTGGATCTTAACAAGGTTCCAACAACATGCAACAAGCAGAACTGGGAGTGAGACAAAACATTTAACTTGCATTTAACAAACTTAAACTGGGACAGGCTGTTTTACAGCTGATCAAATGTTTAGGACCACACGCCAGGCCAAATCTGTGCAAAACTGTGGATTCATTGTCATTTTCTGTCAGGTAGTCAGACTGTCAGGATGTTCTGATGGCAAAAGCAAAAAAACTCTCCTTTTTGAACATGGTCGGCTTGTTGAACTGCATAAGTAGGGCTGCTCACAGCGCACCATCGCTGCTGAGGTGGGATGCAGTTAAGACGGTCATTTCTTCAATCAGCGGTCTCCAACCTTTTTTGCGCCACGGACCGGTTTATGCCCGACAATATTTTCACGGACCGGCCTTTAAGGTGTAGCGGATGAATACAACAAAATAAAACTAGTACCGGTACCGAAAAAAAGAAGATTTATTCATAACACGCGTGAAAAGACCCAGGAAAACCGAGTTAACGATAAAAACGATAACAAAATAATGCGGAAAACCGATAAAACCCCTGAAAACTATACATTTCCTGAGCCTCAACTCTCGTGGCCCGGTACCAAACGACTCACGGACCGGTATCGGTCCGAGGCCCGGGGGTTGGGACCGCTGTCTTAAATAATCCTGGGGGTTATGGAACAAAAACGTGAAGTGGAAGATCTAAAAAATCCTCAACCTGAATTAAGGCCATTAGTGGTGCCGATTGCACCAATGTGAGTGAAGTTGGCCCCCCCACGTTCTTCAAATCCAACAAAAGTGGTATCAAACGTTTGTGCTGGTTTGTGCTGCAAAAATTTTCGTTTGTGCTGCTATTATTTTAAAGATATTAATAAGAATTTCTAGAGGTCATCAATGGTCAACCAGCCCCCCCACATTACCCAAATCAAACAAAATTGATGTTAAACGTTTGTGCTACATTTGTGCTGGTTTGTGCTTCAAAAATTTTCGTGTGTGCCGCTATCATTTTAAGAATATTAATAAAATAACGTCTTGATGCGTGCTTAATCATCCAGGTAAGTAAATCCCAAAAGGTTGATTCTGTTCATCTGGACATTTTCAATGGGAGAAACGTTTCATCACTCATCCAAGTGACTTCTTCTGTCTCAGCTGCCTGCAGGTTTCCCCAACCTTATAAACAGTACATTTGCATAGTGAAGGAAACTAGCGCCCCTGAATAAACAATGTGCTGGGGGGTTAGTTCCATGATTGTTAGTATGCAAATTCTTATGACCATTGATCAATGACAACTAATCAAAGCCTACTGATCAATGACCATGAGTACCATTCACAGAAAGTGGGGAATGGCTACAATCACAGCATTGTAAGATGGCGAAAGATGTACCCTTGGGCCCCCCTTCTCGATTCAGAGATGGTTAGCATCCTGACAGCCCAATGGACGAAGCTGACTCTCAGTCTGCGTGTTCTGGCCCGGAGGCTCTTCAGTATCCTTCCTGATGGCAGCAAACTGAAGACGCTGTTGAAGGGATGAGTGGAGTCACCTGTAATGGAGAGGGCCTGGGGAGGGAGGCAAGAGAGGTCCCCACAATGCTCTCGGCTGCTTTCACTACTGTTGACAACAGCCTTACTGTTTCAGCTGTTACCTATGAGTCCTTTTGAGCACTAGTAACTCTCAAAATGACTCAAGTAAAATAAAGATCATGAGCTTGTTTAAAGTTTCAACTTCAGGATTTATTCTGCAGATTTGCCTCCAAGGGGGTTTATGCTCCTCCTCTGCACTAAGCGCCACCTAGTGGCATCTTTAAGTAATGTCATAGAACATGTAAAGTGTAGTGAGATAACAGTGAATCACCAATTAAAGATATAATAAGCACAAAAAATATAACTAGGGTGCCCCCCGTTAAATTAAAGATTTTCTCTAATAACTGAATTACTAATTAAACTAAAAGTGAAAGACAAGCCACTATCACCCTTTAAAGAAAGAAAACAACAAAACCCAGGAGTTTGTCACTAAACTGAAAAATAAGTTAATGACCAAAAAACACACTCCTCTCTACTGATCAGGAATAAGCAGTCATCTCACACACACACACATCCCACTGGCTACAAAACCAACAAGACTTTTTTCTCCTTATCTTAATTGCTGAGTAGAGTCAGCTGAACAAAAAGTGTGGCACCCAAGGCGGGGAGATGGCAGGACACACCCACACACGGTCAAATTCCCAAGACAAACCAAATGAACCTTTTTGCAGTTTTCAACGTTATTAAAGGAATGCTGTGGCTTTTATTTTAGTTTTAAAATACTACATGTATAACAGGTTTAATCCCTGAGGTATGTCTGTTTCTGAAATTCCATTGTTGTGTAACAAACCACATTGCTGTTAAGCTCTGTGTGGTTGGCTTTGTGTGTCTGAATATATTTGACTGCATATCTGTCCGCAAACTGTGGTGTAGCCCAGCCCAGTCACTTCAGTGAGAAGGAGTCAAATCCAGAAGGGAGTGCATATGTGTGTCTATGTGTGTTCAATTTAACGGCGAAGCCTTCACTCAACAGCGATGGCAGTCCACACATCCAGGATGTTTTCGTTGCTCCTTATAATGACAGTTTTTTTTGTGGCTTTGATTCTATCTCAGGAAAAGTTATCAAAACGGTAAGTAGTTTATTTTATTTTGTTTTTAAAAAAAGGAATCATAAATTGATTTGCTAATTCTGAACTTTCCTTTTTGTTCCCTTTTGTCCTGTTTCCATTTGTGCTTTTCTGTGAAATTTATGATTCAGTTGGATAACTTTCTCAGGAAAACATGAACTCAGATGGGAAAGCATTTCGTTTGATATTAAACTCTGGGGACAGAAAGAAAAAACAACTGCACTGCTTTCTGTGTCTACCACAACCAGCCCAGCAAAAAATGTTGATTCAACACAAACAAACCCAGTGACAGAACCGAAATACTCTACACATGGAGCCGTGGCTGAGACTCCAATACCTCTCCTCTACCAAGGAAATTTCACAAAGGCTCCTCAGTGGGATTTTGATGATGTCTATAACCAGGATGCCCCACCTAGACCAACAGTAAGCATGCTAAGACACAATATGACAGAAACAGGACAAATGTAGTAATTAACTTGATGGGTGTGGGCAGGCAACGCTGAAGTGAGCTCAGCAATGCAGTCAGTCTGTTGCCTCTGCTGTAACTGTCCTGTATTTTCTGTTTGACTGGGTTTCTTAATGGTTTCACTCCATTTAATTATTCCTAAAGGTTTCTAAAATAAGTCAGGCACAAAATCTTTTTAACCTATTTCACAATTTAATATTTCTGTTATTATCAGACATGTGCCCAATCACTGCGAAACTCTCAGGATGAGAACTTCAAGAAGGCTTTTCTTCCCAACATACGTTTGTTTCTGCACAAGGACAACATTAATATGAGCGAGTGGAATCGCCTTTCACATTTTAACAATCCTTTTGGGTTTATGGAGTACAAATATGATGGTAGGTAGTTGTGAAACTGATATCAGGTCAAGTATTGTGTAACAGACTGCTAAGTAATGGAATAATAGATTTTTTTTTTATGATTTAATTTCCTCTTCCTAATTCTAACTCCAAATATTCTGATAAAATAATTGTGAAAAAGATACACGTCAATAAGAAAGACAGTTAAGTGTTAAGAAATATTATGTCACCTTTTATTATTGTTTTTGTGTCACACACACTTTTCAGTTCTGTAATTACACTATTTCCAGCACAAGAGAGACAAAGGACAAAGCTCATCAAGCTTATAAAGAAGTAATAAACAATCAGTCAAAAAAGCTAAGATTGAACTTGTATTGAAAGACATGAAATTATTCTTACCGCACCCAATGAAAATACAGTCATTTCATTATATATCTGTTCAACGGCTCTTTAATGGAAATACCTAATCATCCAATCACATAGCAGCATCTCAATGCATTTAGACACATAGATATGGTCAAGATTACCTGCTGAAGTTCAAACTGAGCATCTGAATGGGCAACGAAAGAAGATTTATTTGTATTTAAGTGTGGCGTAGTTGCTGGTGCCAAATGGGCTGGCCTGAATATTTCAGAAAGTGCTGATCTACTGGGATTTTAATTTTCCCACACAACCATCTCTAGAGCTTACTATAGAAGCTTTTTTCTGCACTGAAAAAAAGTTTTTTTTTGTGAATTAAAAAATTACTTTTTGCCATCCATAAGTCAATTAATAATGATAATAACCCATCACAATACAATAATAAAATTATAAAATAATAAAATTAATTCATAAAATGGTAGGAAGCACTGGCAGTTCTCTGGGTGAAAACGTCTTGTTGATCTCAGAGTTCAGAGGAGAACAGATTTCTTTGTACTAATATGAAGACAACAGCAAATAAACACTTGTTACAACTAAAGTATGCAGAAGAACAGATAACAAATTGAAACTTGAATTACCAGAAAGCCACACACACCAGTTGCCACTCCTATCAAAACAGGAAACTAAGACTACAGTTTAGTTTAGTTAGTTTTAGTCTAACCCTAATCCAGCAAAACTGGAAAACATAAGATTGGAAAAAACACTATTTGGTCTGATGAAATTCTGCTGTGAAATTTGCATGTTAGGATGAAAATCTGGCATCCACAAGTCTGAACAGGTTTGCTCCTGTAAGTGTCTGTACTTATGCGTTCTCTTTTCGTTTGCAGAAGTGATGGCTTCAGTGAAGCTGATTCCAAAGCCAAAAGAGCCACTGCTCCTCCCAAAACCAGGGGGCGATGGCTGTGTTCACTGCGCTGTGGTGGGTACTGCGGGAATTCTGAACGGCTCAAAAGTGGGTGCAGAGATCGATGCTCATGATTACATTTTTCGGTAAGAAAGAGCTTAAAAAATACCTGCCTATTCTCTCTGAACTGAAGGGTAGTTTAGGGGTAAAATGTTCCTATTTGAGAGCAGTTTAATGGAGAGCACAACAATCACTTAGGTCTGATGAAATCTCTAGAAACAGCCAGCTAATAACATATTTCAGTGGTATTTAAAAATACCACTGAAATATATTATAAACCTTTAAGATCAAGATAAATTAAGTGCCTGAAAGCATCACAAAGAGAGTATTTCTTCTTTGGTACAACATCACATAAATTCTCCAGGTACTTTATGAGGTAAACCTTATTAGTACTATGCTGGAGTCCTTTTTCTCTTCAGAACCTTCTGAAATAGACCAGCCAGTCGGCACCAACAACCATGCCACTTTCAAAGTCACCTTTCTTTCACAATTTCTACATGTCTATATTAAATTTGAATTGAAAAGCCTTATGACTGGCTTACCAGAGGTTTGGGTTGAATAGGTGTACCTAATAAAAATTTTTTTTTTTGCAAGACGTTACTCAAATTAACCTATAAGTTATTTCTATTCACAAAATTTTCTGAATGTATAAAGAGAGAACTGCTCTTATGTATCACAACTAAACATATCATATCTTAACACAGCAAACCGAACACAATGGCCAGTTGTGACTGGGTTAGGATTAGACTCTCATGCCGGGCATATGTAAACAGAGAGTGGAGAGAGCTGCTGTCAGGAAGTATAGCAGCTCAGCCAAACTAACTGCCAAACCAAACTGCCTAATCTCTGTTTACACTCAAGCATATGTAATTGTAGAGTTAGGCAGATAGCACAGAAAGAAAGCCTGCAATGAGACCTGTCAGAGAGCTAAAGAAGGATCCAAGAGGAGAACACACCTCTTAAAATTCCAGGATATTCCACACCTTAAAAAAAAAAAATCAATGTATTATTTCTGTGTATTAGAATGCATAGGACAATATTTAACTATGGTGGAGAGCCTTTGAGATATAATTTGTGTACACTTATGCAGACACTGATATGAAACTCATTTCTCTCAGAAAATCGGCAGTTGTTCTTCAAGAACTTCTTTCTTTTGAACAACTTAAAAAAGAAAAAGAAAAAACCTCCAAGAAATAAGAAGCAGGAACATGTGCAGACATGTATTTGGGTGTTTTTGGTTATTTTGGTTGAGCAGATTTTTTTTTATCCTTTTTTGTTGCAGAGCTTAAAGACAATGGCAGCATATAAAAAGAAAACCCTTACAAACAGAAATGACAAAAGTAGCAATAATTATGATATAATATTGTGACAAAGAAGCCTAGGAACTAGGGTTGCAGAAATGTCGTAAATATTTCCCATTGCCTAAGAGTTCCTTTTCCTGCCAGTCAAAGCTTTCCTGCTAAATAATCCATCGCTGTTGTCATACGGTGTTTTCAAACAGTGATTAAGTGATTCATTCATTTGCAAACTGCAGGCAGCCCTTAGGTTCTTTTTCAACAGACTTTTTGCTGGTGCACTTCACATACACATTGAAACTGTGCGCTGGACATTTGGGCCATATTTGCTAAAGCAGTCAGTGCTGGACAATCTGGAAGCATTTTGAAATCTCTGACGCTTGCAGCTGATTTTTTCTACAGCATAATAATTTAATTTCACTACCTTACCAAACTTATAGGTACAGTACTTACATGTACTTTTTTCTGACTGATGAATAAGCTAGCTCTTTTTTTAAATTAATGAAATTGTCATGAAACTTAGTTTTTCATGTGCCATCTCTATATATCTGTATATATGGCTTATATTAAGCCTCCGGTTTAAAGATGGTAACAAATGGCGAACAAATTACTTTTTTTTGTCAAATTATTGCATTCTACTTAAACTCTGGATTGGCTGGACTATAATTTTTTTTTTCGTTGGGTCAGGGTTGGATAGTTTTTTTGTTGTTTCCTTACTAAATTAAATCATCATATACAAAAGTTTGTGTTCTGCATTTACTTTAGTGTCTAATATTGAAATTACTTTCACAATCAAAAACCTACAGCATGTGACAAATGTGTGCAAAAAAGAAAGAAAGACAGGAAAAAATTCAATATTGAGGCAAATATGTTTGACAGAAACAGTGCCATATCTTGTCTTGTTATTTATTTATTTATTTATCTTTCAAGCCACTGTTTATGTATAAGGTGCATTCTGTCCTTTGACCCTCATTGTAAGCTACAGTATATGACTGGTTGGTCACAGGATGAAAACCCCGTCATATCAGACAGCATTATCAGTTGCAATAACTTTACACCAATAAAATATAGGAAACAGATTAACTCTCTGGCTCTTGATACAGCCCTTACTGTCGTAGACAAACACACTTGATATGGATGCTCTTCATGGACTTCAGCTTGCCATTTAATGACATTGTTTCAAATAAGCTGTTGGACAAAGTTCATGCACTGACTTAAATATGTTACTAGATGCTATATTAGCTCACCAAATGCCCCCAGGCTGTCAGGCTGGACAAGCAAATACCCCAAGCCTCAATATGAGCACTAGAGTCATTGCGATCCTCCTCTATATGCTCTGTACACTTAACTGTCAATCCATCCATAACATGGACATCACGGATCATTTGACTCATGACTGACAACAAAGAGGATGCATACAGGGAGGAGGTTCACACTTTGACACCATAGTGTCAAACACTTAAATGTCTGAACAGGATATTGCCTAAATGTCTGTGCACCTACCACAATTATATGTATGCCTACCCACAGGTTAGTGATTGAAGACCAGCTTTCTTGTGCTAGTTCCAAATAGTCAGTTTATTGTCACCTTGCTGAAACAAGAATTGATATTTATAAGTTTTTAATTTAACAGTCACAAATAGGTCATTCAAACTATATGTGACCATTTAACATTTATAGCTGTATATTTTCATCATATCTTTCTCATTATGTCTTTCTCCTCCTTCCAAGGGATCTAATTATATCCCTGGAGAAAGGAAGAGTTGCTTGAAATAATTAGAAGTCTCTGTGTAATCACTTTTTAGCTATGGTCCTCTCCAGATGCCAAAGCCTCTATCCATAAAGAACAAGCTGAACCAGCTTAACCATGGAATCACTTAAACCTAATGCTCACCGTTGTCGCAAGTCTGATTTCAGCTTGCTGTCCACCCAATGATTTTTGTAATATGGCGCAAGTGCGCAATCATTTTGGTCTTTACCAACATTTTAATGATCTATTAGTACAGGAACTAAAAGATTCATCTCAGAGAGAGATGCTTCAACAGTTTTCTGGAAAAAATGCAAATTCTTTGCTTCCTCTGCTCTTATACCCATGCTGATGTGGAGGTCTCTTCCTGAATAATATTATTATTTATTTTTTTTATTTCATGTTGATAGGACAGTGAAAAGAAGACAGGAAAGCTTACACTGGCCCAGTGTGGTGTGTCCCACACCCTTACATGAAATCCAAAGAAGGAAATAGACTTTCAAACTCAAATGAGAAGCCAAGCAATTACACTCACAAAACTTGTTCTTACCTCAACTCTTAAGGAAGTGATACAAGTAGAAAGAACCGACTTTATATGAGGAATGACAAGATTACCTTTGAGTTCCCAGACTGACTGTTATTTCCTAAGCCTAAACAACACCAGCTATTGTCTGAAAAGATCTCTTACCGGCATGTGACTCAGCTGTACTGGTAAATGACACCCCCCTCTGGTAATCCAGACTAGAAATATGAATCACATCAGTCATCAAACAGACCTAATATTCATGCTATTTGTGGAACTGATTTCAAAATGGATGAGAACACTAAAACAAAGAGATTTTAGCCAGTGACTCATGGAAAATTTATTTACGCCATAAGTTTCACCTCTTTGAATGGAAGTCTGTTCGATTTTTTTGGTACCGCAACCTACTAAACAATGGCGCTATTGCAGCTAATTAATATTATGCTGATCCTTATTTCCAGTCTTGCATACAACTAGACGGCAGGTGGATGAGGCTTTTGTACTAACACTCCTGAGATATGAGCACTTAGTGACATCATACAGGGCCAAGAGCTGAAAAACTAGCTTGTTTCCCCCACTAAGTCAAAATACTGGGAAAATTACTCAAAACTGACAAAAAGGGTTATTAATAACTAGAAATTAATATAGAAATTAATTGCTGAAAACATTTTTTATTGATGTAAATAAACTTGCATTAAAAAAATTCTCTTGTACTTTATGGGAAGGCATCAAGGAAATCCTTGAACAAATGCTGCTATAAGACAGAAACTAAGGAAAAGCACAATAAGATGAAAGGCATATCACACCACTTTCAGTGTGAATGCTGTCGCTTGAACTATAGTGACTGAACTTGAACATTGCAATGAAATCAACATAAACCAAACCAAAGATCAATTTTCTGAATTGCGTCTGTTTGGCAGGATGAACGGTGCCGTTACCAAAGGTTTTGAGGAAGATGTAGGAAATAGAACATCAGTGTACGTTCACACAGCGTACTCCATCACTGCATCACCTTCTGTTTTTGGGACATATGGATACAAATCTGCCCCTCATGATGAGGTACTAAAGCTTAGACAGGATTGTGATACTTTTTATAATCTCCACAAAATAAAGATGATTACTCTGCATAATTTTTCTCTTGGCAGGGAATAAAATATGTGATGATTCCTGAGGGAATAAGAGATTTTCAATGGCTCGGGGGTCTTCTCAAAGGACAGCAGATCTCTGGTGGCCAATTCGACAAGGAATGGTGATTATCATCTGCAGGAAATTGACTGAAAGTTTTGATGTATGCTCATTGTTAAATTTTTAGCTTTCATTTGTGATTTCTCATTGATGTACATGACTGTTACATACACTGGTTATTTTTCTCTTTCTTTAACAAATTTAGATTTTCTAATTGCTTTAAATTGACATTAGACAACTTTTTAAGAGCAGCTGTGGTTTTGTCTAGCTAGTAAAAATCCATGGCCACAGCTCCCAGATGTCACTGCTGAGTGCACCAACAACCAAGTGAGAGACGCACAGGTGTCTTGCTTAACAGATTCAAATGACAAATACCCTCTTGAAACACCCAAAACAACATGAAACTTGGGTTGTAATCCACTTTGGTTTTAGGTTTTAATAGGCAATTTATAAAAAAAGAAGAAGAAACAAACAAAAGAAAAAAAACTAATAATATAAATTATCCCTCCTGTCTTTTGTGTTTTAACCTCACCAGGCCAAGGGACTACTATTCAGGGCAGTACAATGAGAGCCGCTTCTACGTTCTACACCAGGACTTCCTCCGATACGTGAAGAACAGGTCAGTTGTTATCGGAGGTAAAAATAAATAATTAGATTAAAAAAAAACCACACACACACACACACACCAAAAACTGAAAAAAAAAAACCCCAAAAAAACCAGCATTAAAATACCAGATTTTATCCTATTTAAATATAATAATGACAAATAAGATGCTTACATTTAAAGGTAATGTCGAATTGCCAAAATGGGTAAAACGACATTAGGAAGCAAAAAATAATTATTTTTATCATTCATGGAAAGCAGAAATTTTTTCCAAGCCAGTAAATTATGAAATAACTAATTAAAAAAATGTAAGATATCTGGGCCACGCAATCACCATAAAATATTATTTTTGGTGATTGAACTCAAAATCATTTAATTCTTATAAATCCAACAATCAGATATTTGATCATTTACAGCCAACAATCATTTACAGCCTTTCCTGAAGCTATTTTAACTTAAAGGTCAGTGTGAAGGATGCAGTGTTTCCTTACTTGTCAGTATTTTTTTTCTTCTTCTTTTTATATGTTTGGTTTGTTTTCTGTTCATTTTCCATTGAAGCTTTTTTTATCCGCAGGTTCCTAAAGTCACCTAATCTGAATGAAACATTCTGGCCATTAGTCAGACCAACCAACGGAGCGTTCACTCTCTTCCTGGCTTTGCACACATGTGATACAGTGAGTTACTATCACCTTTACATTTCATTGTGAGAGTCACAGATTTCAAAGCACACAATACAGATACTGACAGGCACTGAACCCCAGAGCAGCTCTTTCATTAAAAGAAATTATTTAACACAATTTTGCAAATTGGTTAAAACTGAACATCACATATTTTAAACATATCAGTACAAACGCTACTCTGTTTGCATAGCAGAAAGCATTGCATTGTTTTCATCCAAGCTCATCTGTCCGTCCATTTTTTTTTTTTGCTGCTCATCTTATTCCGGACAGCAGTCTGAGCAGAGATCCTCATACTTCCCCCCACCCCAGCCACTTCCTGCAGCTCATTGGAGATTAGAGGAGACATCAAGGGACCCCAAAGCCAGGCGGGACATGTAATCTGTTAAACGTATCTTGAAGTTGCCCTGGGTCCTCTTTCAATGCCCAAACTACGTAATCTAGGAAGTGTGAAGCAGGCATCCGAATCAAATGCTCAAACCACCTCAAAAGGCAGTTCTGTGTGATACAGCAAATTTTGATATCTATCTGATATCAAAATTTGGGCTAGGGTTAGTACTGCCGATGACAATGCGTCCTAACAATGCATCTAAACCTATAAAGGCAGTTTATCCAGGAGAGAGAAGTATGTCTGTCACGGTTTGCTTGGAGATTAGAGAAGGAGATCCAAAAGCAGACACTGTGGACAACGGAACATATTTTTATGCCCTGGCTTTTAACACACTATAACCCAAGGACTTTGGTCTTATTTGACAGTCTTAGTTATTGTTTTCATTCTTTTATTGTCCTATAATTGTTTTATATTGTTATTATTGTTTTACATTGTTTCTTTTTTAATGGCATTTTTATATTGTTAAGCACTTTGTGCAACATCGTCTGTCTGAAAATGTGCTATATATAATTTGACCTTGACCTTCAAAAAACAAAAGCAAGCCTTTATTATGGTTGATTCCATAAAAGCAAAACTAGGCAGCAAGGACAGTGGCAAAAGCTAAACTAGGACCTAAAATGGGAAACCAGAAATGACTATAGCAACTATGAACATGATTTTGAACTGGAGCAAAAACGGAAACAAGCCCAGAACAAAAATCATGAAAACCTTGAAAACTTGAAATGAACCAAAACATAAACAATGAAAAACCAAATACCATGAAACTTGAAACACTGGGTCACACGACCCAGGACCCACCCAAGTGTTGTGATTTATGAGAAAATCATCAGTTTTAATGACCACTAATCATTGTGGTTTTTACTTGGCACTAGAATTAGTTAACAACCCTTTAGCTTTTGAGGGTCACAGGGGAGCATGATCTTAGTCCCTGAAGATATATTTTATGTATATATATATATATATATATATATATATATATATATATATATATATATATATATATATATATATATATATATATATATATATAATGTGTGTGTGTGTGTGTATATATATATATATATATATACACACACACACACTCATGTGTACAGGAACATCTGTGCCGAGTATAACCTGGAAGTCCCGAGGTCAAAATGGGAGATGCCCCCAAGGGTGATGGAGAATGACCGAGCTAAGATCCTGTGGGACTTCCAGATACAGACGGACAAAATGGTGGTGGCTAACCAACCAGACATAGTGGTGGTAGACAAACAGAAGAAGACGGCCGTAGTGATCGATGTAGCAGTTCCGAATGACAGCAATATCAGGAAGAAGGAACACGAGAAGCTCGAGAACTACCAAGGGCTCAGAGAAGAGCTCGAGAAGATGTGGAGGGTGAAGGTGAAGGTGGTCGCAGTGGTAATCGGAGCACTAGGTGCGGTGACTCCCAAGCTAGGCGAGTGGCTCCAGCAGATCCCGGGAACAACATCGGAGATCTCTGTCCAGAAGAGCGCAGTCCTGGGAACAGCTAAGATACTGCGCAGGACTCTCAAGCTCCCAGACCTCTGGTAGAGGACCCGAGCTTGAAGGATAAACCGCCCACAGGGGCGAGTGGGGAATTTATATATATATATATATATATATATATATATATATATATATATATATATATATATATATACACACACACACACACATTTCTGATATTTTTTAATGTTTTTAATGTTGACTGCATGTATGTATATATAGACATTCTGCTGTAGATTTGTGCTGTGCATGATCCAGATTGATCCTGTATTAAGGTATTCTGCAAAATATGTTTTGAAAAGTGCTGTACTAAAATATTTTTTTTCTTTCTCTCTTTCTGTATCCTCAGGTGGATGCATATGGGTTCATGACTGATGAATACATGAAATACTCCAACTACTATTTTGAGAAGTACATTAAAAGTAATGTAATTTTCTATGCCAACCATGACTACATTTTGGAGAAGAATACATGGAAAAACCTTCACAAAAGAAAAATAATAAAGCTGTTTCAAAGAACGGAGCCAGAAACAAAGACAGAAAACCCGAAGCAACACTGAGTTCCCTCTTAATGACAGAACCCACACCACTGCTCTGTTGATATTCAAAGCTTGTTTCAGGCAGCACGTTGGTGCAGTGGTTAGCCTAAGAAAGTCCTGTGTTCAAATCCACCATATCGCCAGGGACTAAGATCCAGCCCCCCTGTGACCCTCAACTGGATAAGTGGAAGATAGATGGATGGATAGAATGAAGGTGATCTGATTTGTTCTAATTTGTTTGGGATGTTTTGCCAATCCTAAAGGGGTCCTCAGTCCAGTATATAACAACATCACAAACAGAAATCTTTAAATTAAAGACATTGAAACATCTTGTCAGCCTAAAGGTTTATTCCATGGGACTTTTTGAAAAAAAGAAAAGAAAAAGAAGTGTATGTCTGTAGGTTATTTTTTATATTATGAGACAACCTGATTGCTTTTAGCTGAAGGTAAAAGGACTCCTCCAAGGTTTATAACTCTAAACTGTAACTAAATTGTCTCAAGGTTTAGATTATTTATTGTCATTATGTTACAAGAACGTAACAAAAATTTCAGTGGTGCCCTCAGTGATAAAGAAAATACAAAAAAGATCAATAAATAAGATTAAAACAGGGCAAAAAATCAAAAAGTTTAATGGAGAAGACTTTAGCACTCTTTAGAGTACATGCATACTCATATGCAAAGAAAAGTTGATGATACTGTAAACAAACACGTATGGATCAGTATTTAAGGTTTGACTCTCATCATCCACTGGAGCACAAATTGGGTGTCATCAGGACACTACAACATGGAGCGAACACCATCCCCACAGTTACAGTGGCCAGGAAAGCAGAAGAACATATCGTGATTATCCCAGCTGGACATTTGTTAAAGCTGGGAAGGCGCCTAATGAAAACTTCAGCCAATCCAGGAGAGAAAGACAACCGCTGACTGAGCGAAAACCCTTAGTGATCTCTTACGTGTCAGGAGTATTGCAGCAGTTGAGACACATTCTCTTTAAACTCTTTGGATTACAAACTTCAAAATGCACTGCGCAAAAAATTGGCCCACCCCAAGGATCGGGTTCCTTGACACAAACAGAGTAACATAGATTACGTTGTTAGGTGCCAGGAGGATTGTCATGATTTATACGTCGGGGAACCCGACCTGGCTAAGCAGATGGGACAACACGGAAAAGCTAACTCGTCAGGCCAGGACTCCGCAGTCTATTCACACCTACACGCTAGTGGACACTGTCAATGATGAGGATACACACAGGGAGCAATGCTGGTTTGAGTGGGGAGTCAAGGAGGCCATTTACGTAAAAAGGGAAAAAAGTGAAAAGGGCAAGACATCTTTTGTATTTATTGTTTCAGTCTTGTGTTGAGTTGCCCCACATTATTGTGTGTTCCCTTCTTTTTCTGAGTCTCCTACAGTTTGTTACTATTTCCATTCCCATTATATCTCAGTAAATCCTTAATTTTTGCTTTCAGTTTTTTGATAGCGTTTTCCCTTCAAAGCACTTTTTCATTTCTTATTCAGATATTCAAGTAAATTCAAATAAAATGTGCAAACAGCAATAGCACTGTCGAATACTGAAAGCCTCAGCCAACGTTTTAGAAGCCTGAAATCCCCTCGATCACATTCCTTTTTGCAATTCAAATAAAAAAAGAACTGCTCCCTTCAGGATTCAAATCATCAGAACAACTTTGTATCGCATCCTTCACTATTTTACTACAAGTAAAAGGTGGTGTCTGTCAAACATGGCCAACATGTTTGTTCTGTTTGTTTTTTTCTTATTGAAAAATCGTTCGATCACCGCCTTCTTTGAGTGCATGCAACCTAACCTTTTCAAAGTAATAGCTTCAATGCTGGATTCTTAACACGTACATTTTCAGATTCTGATACTATAACAATTTGCATTTTATTTTAGTAAATATTTAGTATATTTTTGTTACTGTACAATGCAATGATAGTGTTAAGTTAATTAATTAAAAATAAAATGCTCAACTGTACTAAATAAGTACAGAATTACTTATAAGCAGGGTTAATTGTTTTTAATTGCGTCAGAAGCACAAATAATAATATTTGTTGTCAAAATTGATCAAATCATATTGATTTCTTGAATATGCTTTTTTGTATATATACAACTGCTGCAATCCCACTCTAATTAAAGGAATTCTATACCAAAAATACTGCAAATGTAACAGTTATTCACTTGACGAGTAACTCAGGCAGCTTGAAACACTAGATTTATTTTTGCATAAAAGCACAGTGTGGATAAACCGAATCTCTTTATTTTTAACTGACTGTTGCCTAAAGGCAGGTGTAGGTTTTTGGATTGGCCTAGCGAATCCTTTACTGCCATCTAGTGGTAAAGACTAATATTTCATATAAACATGTTAACAGTATCTGCAATATATTACACATATATCCAACATATCCGTATTTCTCCAAGGGTTTTAATGATGAAGACAAATCTAGCATCCTTATTTTTCTTTTATCCTACATTTTATTCACTCACTTGTTGCCTCTGGTGAAAGTTTAAAGGTTACAATGAGTAAGGAAATACTTAGAATGAATCATGAAATGTAAACAGAGATGTTGTGACACGCTTAAATGTTCTACTTAGTTCATGCTACGCTTCATAAGCAACTGAGCTGGTGAGTGCGGGCTGGAATGGGTGTGATATTGTTTTGTTGTTCCAGATTGCCTGAATGGATGGTGCTTCATTAAGTTTTTGAAAAGTTTGGCCTGCCACAGAATAACAGCAATAGGAGAAGTATTTCTTGATCTCCTGCATGAGGCCATGACACTGAATAATGTTGAAATGAATAATGTCAATGTTCAGTGTGACATGACACTGTATAAATTTGTTTACCTCTCATAAAGTGTGTGAATGTGTGGATGACTGAATGTAGTGTAAAGCGCTTTGGGGCCCTTAGGGACAAAGTAAAGCGCTATACAAATGCAGGCCATTTACCATTTACCATTTAAAGTAGAAAAATAGTAACATCAATACTCACACAAGAACATCCATGGCTTCAGGCTTATACGAACTAACACATTTGTGGAGAGAGTGCCAGGTGGTCACTATAATAAACAAGATTCATGACTCTTTCACTTCAGCTCTGGGAGTAAGTAAGTGCTGTGCAAGTAAACGTTTTTTGTTGGTGGTGGTGGTTTTTATTGTTGTTGTTAAGGTAATGCGAAAACTATGTCCTCTTACTGGCATCCTCAGGGGGATGTATATAGATTCATAAAAACACAATTACATAAAATACACCAACCACTGTTTTGAGAAATATATTAAAATTTATGCCCACAACTACATTTTGGAGAAGATCATATTTAAAAAAGCATTTCACCAAAGCAAAATAAAAAAGCTGCATCAAAGAAAACTAGAGACTAAAATATGTGACTGCCAAATTGTTTGTACTGGTGCAAAGTATGGAATAAAGGGTATCTGGTTTGTACCAGTTTGTTCGGGATGTGCTGTATGTCCTATTCTATGCAGAAGCAAATAAAATAGAATAAAATAGAATAAAATAGAATAACCCTTTATTGTCCCTTATTGGGGAAACTCCCGCTGCAAAGTGACAGACAAATTGAGCATGCAGATTCAAACAAAAGAACATAAAATAAAAAAATAAAAATAAACTAGTGCTGTCAGCGTTAATCTCATTAAAATGATGTTAACGGCATAACCGCATTAACACGGCATAACCGCATTAACATGGCAAATCTCCGTTAGCAAGTGTGGGGCTGGATGGCGCTAACGCGTTAATGAGCTAACCGCGCTAACGCGTTGACGCTGTTATTGTGAGTTTGCGACATTGAATGCAATGATAAAAACACTAAACATCCCACAAAGGTCAGCTTTATTTCATTCATAATATAGCTTTATAGATGATGTTACATGCAGATGTTGCACAATGTTTACAAATGTTAGAGACCATTTCAGTAATCGCTGATGTAGTTGAGGAATTTTACTGCCTTACTTTCAGTTAATGTATTTTGTTTTGCACTATGCATATTTTATATGCCATTAGGTCATTTATTGTGAAAATTCTCATGTAGGAACTATTGTACTGCATGTTGGTTCCACTGGTGCACCTGAGGGAGATGCACGCCATGTTGATGTGTGAGCATGGCAAGTTGAAGCAAGAGAAGCCAATTTAATTCAGAGAAAGTTGTTTCTTAAAAGTATCTGTAAAGTGCTCATTTCTGCCTCAAAGCATGGGTCAGCCAGCGAGGTATGTTTGTATGTTATATAGATCATTTTATGTCTTTACTTCACTCGTCTTACTATCTCATTGGATTTTATGTTATGTTTTAGTTCGACGGTGGCGTAGTTTGTGATCAAGGTGAAGCTGTAACAACCCCAAGATCTTACAACTAACATTAAAGCCAACTTCATGCCATCAGTAAAAGAACTCTTTATTGACTTTAAGAAGAGGTAGAAGTGATAGAGGAATTTGAGGCAACGTCGAAAACATCTACAGAAGAGTTGTAAAAAACATAAGTTCAACAAATTCTGGAAAGTAAAACTTTGGAAACAATAAAGAACAAAAATTAAAAGACAAAAAAGACCATAACATTAAGGCAAACAGCCAAATGCTATATCCATTACACCCCTAGAAATTAAAGTGTACTATAAAACGCACTGGATGACGCAGACTGGGACATGTTTCGGCACAGCTCTGATGACATCAACATGTTTACGGAAGCGGTTGTGGGATTTATCGGGAAACTAGCGGACGACACAGCAGAAAGAACTATCATCCGAACGTTTCCCAACCAGAAGCCGTGGGTGGATAAAAACATCCGCGACGCTCTGAGATCACGCACCGCTGCCTACAATGAAGGGCTTGTCTCCGGTAATATGGACCTATACAAGGCTGCGTCCTACAACGTGCGCAGCGCGGTCCGAAAGGCAAAGCGGAGCTACGGGGAAAAACTAGAGTCACAGCTACGACAGTGCGACTCTAGGAGCCTGTGGAAAGGACTGCGGACTATAACGGACTATAAACGACCAGCTTCTTCAATGATGAATGCAGATGCTTCACTGGCTGATGAGCTGAACACGTTTTATGCTCGCTTCGACGCCGCAGCAATTAAAACAACAAACGGCTGCGCCAATGGCGTGTCCAGCGGGGTGGCCTGGGGGGGCACAGGCCACCCCCCCAACCAGACTGGCCACCCCAGGTGCCACCCCAAAGGCAAAACAATACAATTCAATCAAATATCAAATGTCCGATTATGTTTTCACGGTGAAGCTCAGATATCCGAGTGTAAGTGAATGCAGCATCGGCTTCTGCGCTATGCGCATCACGTTAGCAAAGGTAGGAGAGCCAAGCACGAAAGACGGCACCGCTGGAAACAATTTTTCGGTGAAAGAAAATGAGGACAGAATAAATGTCCCGGTAAGTAATATTAAGTTTGTTGAGTTTAGTAAACTTCGGTGAAATTAGAATCCCAAGGAAAAAATAACACTTAAAGAATTATTGGAGCCCTCGAATATTTCAGACAGTATGCTACTGAGGGGAGATAACATAAGAGTTATGAGTTATAAGATATCATCTGAGTCGTAACATTGCTGTATGGAGCTGCAGATTTGGTTGCATAGCTGGACTGGCATACCGGGCATATGCCCGGTGACTTATTTTTTTATTTTTATTTTGTAAGGGCATGAACAATGAGAGGTGGTGGATTGGCCAGATGCAGGTCGATGTGTAAAAATAACTCAGTTGTTTGGTGGTGGCTATGGCGGGGCTTCCACAGAGGCCAGCAGGTGGATGAGGGAAGGGGAGGCAGGAGGAGGAGAGCCCCGAGGCAGCCGCCAGTCCGAGTGTCAGGTGAACTGAACTTCAGGTAAGAAGTTATGACCTGCAGTCTATCTGGGTCAGATATAAACCAAGTTTAGGTGTAGTTTATTTTTGTTGTGCTGACTTTTTACTGTCAGTTGCAATAACTCATACTGCCCGAGCTAGCATGAAGGAGTTTCTGTACAGCTGTTCAGTTGCTATGATGTTACTGATAGTGAACTTTATTTTATTCATAAGGTTAGTTAGTAGAGTTGCCAACGGCTCCTTAAAAATGGAATGGTCCCTCATTCAGAGAAAATATTATGCGTTTGGTATTGAGCTGAGAAGAGACGCAGTTTGTCCCAAACTTTAGCTAGAATGGAAAAAGACAAAGCTGGATTTATTCTGTGTGTTTACGCTGCACAGCTGCCTCTTCTTCTCTCATTCTCTCCCCCTCCCTCTTCTGTTGCTACTTCAATCATGAAACTGATCAATGATCAGCTGATCGTCTCTCTTGTTTGTTTATCGCCCACTTTGTGCCAGAAAGAGGAAACCAGCAGATGTCGCGCTAAACAACAGCAGCACGTTTAAGCTTGATCAGCTGTTGTTAGAATTTATGTAATATTAATTTCAAGTATCAGCTGATGTTTGCTGGAGCCACAGCTGTAAAGCTGCTGGTCATGATGTCGGTTTGTATATGTGGTGAGAGGGAAACATGAAGATGAAACCAGGAGATGTCCTTACTGAATCATCAGAGCTGAACAGGTGATGGAGAAACAGGTTTACCTTTTAGGTGACAGGAATGAGTTGAAGGGAAGTTATGAACTGTTTCTGAGAGACAAATAACACCAGGATCCTTTTTTACGTAGCTGACAGCTGGTAACTGTGCAGGGGTGGGTCTAGCAAAGTTATGCCAGGGGGCCAGGTAGGGAATTAACAGGGAAAGGTGGAGCACAAAGAAATTACTTTTCTTTCTTATTCTCATTTAAAATATCTCGCTTTTATTAAATAATTATCTAAATCTTTCAACCAAAGTTTTTATCTGATGTAAAATGTATAGAAATCATACATATACCAACAAGACAGTGTACATCACTGTCACAACAGCATTTGTTTTCATTCAAAGGCTTTATGGTTTTAATACCTGGTGGGCCGGTCTGTAGTCAAAATGCCCGATTTTTTTGTCCCAGTCCAGCCCTGCAGGTTAATACTGGCAGTGTCACCATGCCAGCTGACTGTATTTCATCATCAGCCAGTGTTGTTCTTGATCAATATTACCAAAGTTTACCATAAGGCAGCAGAGAAAGTATTTACTTGCTTTCAGGTTTTATTCAAATGTTAGTCTTTTCAGTTGTTTCCCTACTTTTTTCCTGTTTCAAAATCAAACACCAGTTTGTGAGAAGATTATCTTCTTTTTTTAATAAGCAGATAAAGTTTTACATTGGAACTGGCTAATTTGTCAATTGTTTGTTACAAATGTTCGTATTTTAATATTCAAAAATGTTTTTGCCCAAAACATATGTGCACTACATGTCAGTAAAAATACTATGCAAATATTGCTGTCCTTGAATGCTGAGTAAACACTGACAAAGCACTGATTGTATCTCTTGTACTTTATCAACGCAGTATCTAAAAACTTTGCACCGTAGTGGTTAAAATCTCATTCTAATAAGAGTTAAAAGCGCATTCGGTTATTAGGTTTATAGGATTATTGAATTATGGTTAATGGTTGGTAGAATTTTTATTTAAACATTATCTGCCAATTACATCTGCCACCCTTCTCCAAATCTGTGCCCCTACCTGGCCCCCCCAACAAAAATTTTCTAGACACGCCACTGGGCTGCGCGCGCTCGGAGTGCACCAGTGAAGAAAATGCACTCGTCATCACAGAGCATGCCGTGAGGAACACCTTCAGGAGGGTGAACACCAGGAAGGCAGCAGGACCAGATGCAATCCCTGGCCAGGTCCTTAGAGCCTGCGCTGATCAACTAGCACCGGTGTTCACGGAGATCTTTAACCTCTCCCTGGCCCAAGCTGTGGTTCCCACGTGCTTCAAACAGTCCATTATTGTCCCTGTTCCAAAGAAACAACAGCCCGCTTGCCACAATGACTACCGTCCAGTAGCACTGACTTAAATTGTGATGAAGTGTTTTGAAAGACTGATGAGAGATCACATCACTTCTTCACTTCCTGCCACCATCGACTCACTTCAGTTTGCTTACCGGACTAATCGTTCCACAGACGATGCCATATCTCACCTGCTCCACACATCCCTGAGTCACCTGGACACTGGCAGAGGGAATTATGTTAGGATGCTGTTCGTGGACTACAGTTCAGCATTCAACACAATAATTCCCTCTAAGCTTTTCACCAAGTTGACGGATCTAGGACTCAGCTCATCACTGTGTCAGTGGATCCTCAACTTCCTCACAGACAGACCCCAATCAGTGAGGGTGGGAAAACAAGTCTCCCCCTCCATCTCACTCAGCACTGGAGTGCCTCAGGGCTGTGTTTTAAGCCCCCTGCTGTACTCACTGTACACTTATGACTGTGTAGCCACATCCGACACCACCTCCATTGTCAAGTTTGCTGACGACACTGCTGTTGTGGGCCTGATCTCCGACAACATCGAGACGGCCTACCTGGAGGAGATTAGGAACCTGGAGACCTGGTGCCAGGAGAATAACCTCCTCCTAAACATCAGCAAGACTAAGGAGCTGATCGTGGACTTCACTACAAAGCAGGCGAGGAATTACAAACCCCTCATCATCAGTGGCACGCCAGTGGAGAGAGTGGACAGTTTCCGATACCTGGGTGTCCACATCACTCAGGACCTGTCATGGTCCTGTCACATCAACACCCTGGTTAAGAAAGCCCGTCAGCGTCTCTTCTTCCTCAGAAGACTTAGAGACTTCCATCTGCCACTGAAGGTGCTCAAGAACTTCTACTCCTGCACCATCGAGAGCTTCCTGACGGCAAACAGCTGCACCTGGTTTGGGAACAGCACCAAGCAGGACAGACGAGATCTGCAAAGGGTGGTGCGCTCGGCAGAACGCATCATTCAATCAGAGCTCCCTGACCTGCTGTCCATCTACACCAAGCGGTGCAAGTCCAAAGCTAGGAAGATTATGATGGACCTCTCCCATCCCAACAATGGACTCTTCTCACTGTTGAGGTCTGGGAAGCGCTTCCGCTCCCTTAAGGCCAAAACAGAGAATGAGGAGGAGCTTCTTCCCCCAGGCTATTCGGGGCCTGAACCAGGTGTAGGACTGGACTCTCCCAAACACGTCACTATAAGACTGGACTCTCACACACGTCACCACACATTTCCTATAATCCTATAATTCCTATAATTTATAATCCTTATCTTTATAATCTCTTCTGCTATTTGCACATTCTTTACTGTAAATTCCTAAGTTAATTTGTAAATTTTTGTAGTAAACTGTAAATTGTAAATATTGTAAAACTTTTTTTCTGTCATTTAATGGTCGGGCATTGTACAGCTACAAGCATTTCACCCCCATGTCATACTGTGTATGGTTGTGTGTGTGTGACAAATAAAATTTGAATTTGAATTTGAATTTGAATTTGAAAAACAAACCCAACCACTAAGATCCAACAAACATTAAAAGAAAATATGTGATCTTGTTTTACATACCCCTCTTTCAGAGGTGAAAGATATAATCCAACACGTTCTCACTCCCAACTTGTCAAATGTGTGACGCATGGTCAGGCTCCCTCTGCTTCACTTATCGACGCGAGGGGGGTACCCTGCGCGTCTCACTGCCAGACTAGGGCAACAGTTTCTTCCCCCAAGACGTCAGACTCCTGAACACTAAGTGACTAGACTGACACACACATACCTTCATATGCGTCACTACCTCAAGCACTTATCTGCACAATCTCACGCATACGCACACACACACACACACACACACACACACACACACCTACCTTCATACTTTTACTTTTTGCACAATGCTCAGTCTTTTTCCACATCCCACTGCCATTGTTGCGGTTTTCTATTGGAGGAACATTGTCTCACCTCACTGTGTACTGTACCACTGCACATGGTTGAAATGACAATAAAGCCACTTGACTTGACCTCCTTATTGATTAATCATTTCATGTCTCACCAAGGTATTTCAGGTTTTGTAGGGTGTGGACTCAAGGCAGGCCAGTTTAGCAGGTGGAGAACTGCTGTTGTAATAGATGTAATAGTATGCACTGACGTGATAGTATGTCTTACTGAAACATACAAGGCATTCCTCATGCACTGATAAAAAAACAACATTTTTTATGACTGCAGAATAGTTTTTCCTTCCTTGAGGTGACTGTTGTTGTTATTTGGCAGTATACAAAAAAATGAATGAAATGAATTTCTCTAGAATGAGATATATCATAGACTGTATATGAAGGCTGGACATCTAAAGAGTAAAGCCAATATGGAAGTAATTTAAGCCTGTATTCTTTGTACAGAAGTTGCTCAGAAGTCTATGATAAAACAACCCTTAGGTTCTCTTGCTCTCTAATTTCTACCTCTCACTAGTTTAAAGTCTTATTGAATACAAAATGAAGTTCATTTTGTAAATTATGAGAGTCACAAAGACAGATAAAGCAGGGTATGTTTAACACTACTTTATCTTTCGTTACAATGGGCCTGCCATATGACCCTGAAGTGTCCCTAGGTTTCCCCATCAAAGTCAAGTATTTTTCACAATACTTGTTCTTTGCTTCAAGAAATTAGGTATGGGTGATAAATACTAAAAGGTTGACATCCTTCGTTAACCTGGAGTCTTCTTACCCATGCTCATTTTTCCAGACCGACTACCAGAACAGAAAAAGATACTTATTACTTCTTAACAACAGAAAATTAGTAAGGTTGTCTGTAGTAGTATTTTTACATTTTCACACTACCATCAAGATAAAAGCTATAAGAATAACTTTGACATGAATGGCAGTAAATCTTCACCACTTTACTGTGAGTCAGAAGTAGTGTCTGTCAAACAAAACCAACCAAGGTTTGCTTGGGTTGTTTATTCTTACCGAACAACTTAATCATGGCTATCGATCTCCACCCCCTTCTTTGAGCCGTTCAGGATTCCTCCAGTACCTACCACAGCACAGCGCACACAGCCATCACCACCTGGTTTTGGGAGAAGCAGTGGCTGTTTTGCCTTTGGAATCAGCTTCACTGAATCCAGCACATCTGCAAACGAAAAGAAACACATGAATACACATTCTGTGATTGTTTTATGGTTGCTGTATGAGTAGAGAAGAGGTTTGTTAGTTTGCTTTAAACTAATGTTTCATATTTAAAAGATGGATGTCTTTATAACGATGTCTCAAACTGTTAGGATGCCTGGGTCGTTGACCCAGGGTTTTTGAGTTTATTATATTATTTATTATTTCTAGTCTTTGAGTTTTTGTTTGAGTTCTGTCTTATGGTTTATGTCTCTGTCTTCTCTAGTTGCTCTGTCTCCCCTGTCAGCTGTATCCTCTAGTTCGCGTCTCTGTGTATCCTTAGTTGCTATATCCCCGTGTCCAGTCAGTGTCTGTGTCTGCCCTGGTCCCACGTCTCTGTTCCCTCTGTTGCAGTGCGTGCGAGTCTGTGTCTTTGTTCAGTCTGTGTTATGTGTTTCCTGTTTTACTCTGAAGGTCTCTGTCTTACCTCAGTGTGTTCAGTTTACGCTTCCTTGTCTGGTCAGTTCTGATTTGCCCCAGCTGTGTTTCCCTCCTGTTGTCCATTCCCTGATTGCTCGCTCTATGTATTTAAGCCCTGTGTTTCAGTTTGTCATTGTCGCGATATACTGTTTATTCTGACTAAGAGATTTCTGAAAAAATAAAAACGTACAGCTCTGCTGTCACTTCCAACATAAATGAAGAGAGAAAACTAAACAGCAGTGACGTCTGTAGGGTTACTGAAGTTGGACTAGCCAGTAGTGATGTGTCGGTCACTAACGAAATGGCTCTTAGAGCCGCATCTTTGACTTGAACGACGCGAGCTGGCTCCTTATTGCAAGCTGTGGGGTTTTTGTTTTGTTTTGTTTCATTTGGTCTCTCACCCTCTCTCTCGGGGCGGTAATTACACTCGCAGTAGCACAGGAACAGAGCGGGAGGGAGAGAGAAAGAGAGCCAGGGACAACAATGTCACATTAGAAAGGTATAGTAATCATCCACAACTATTTTCAGTTACGGATGATAAAGGATTCAGAAAGTTTATTCATGCAGACCCATATGACAGAGAATGTGCATCTTCTTTTTGTTTTCATATTTTAATTTATATTTAATTGTGTTCTGGTTTGTAGTGTTTTGTGTTGTTTCACTTTAAATTTGTTTAAAAGGAAAAAGCTAAAAATTTAAATAGTTAAAAGTTGAAATGTGAATAGTTGGTTTTTGTATTATATGACTTATTTATTACATTTTATGTGGAGTGAATAAATAAAAGTACATTTACGGTGGCCTGGCTTAAAACAGGACATATTAGCTGCATTTAACCTTCAGTTACTCTTTATATAGTTAGGTAGGAGGCTGGATAATCAGATCTTCCCCACACTGTGAAAAGTGTTATTCAGGTTGACCTAACAAACCCAGTTAGCAGCTGTAGCTGTGAAAGGTCTTTTAGTGTCTTGATTCAGCTCCATACCTGGCTGAGAAGGACCATGGGTCAAAGCAGACTTCAGCACCTGGCTGTGATGTCAGTTGAGAAAGAGATGCTTGAGAGACTTGACCACCAAAATGTGATAGACAGATTTGCCAACCTCAAGGTGAGGTTAAAATAAAAGAAAAAATCTGCAGAGCCATAGAAGTATCTGCAGTAAAGATCTTTTCATACATTGTATACATTGTACCATAGGCCAAGGTGTCTCAATTTTTTAATAATATTTTGTACATTTCAAGGACTCTTCTATTTTTGGAGTGTATTTTTATGTATATATATTATATTATACATACACATTAAAAGTGAATCTCTGTCCAAAAAATGCACTGAGTTTACTTTTTACTCACTGTGAGCATCATTCATTATTCTCCCGCAGGTTAGGATATGTATTTTTTTTTTAAATTCCAATCCATTCTTCTTTGGCAGTAGTAGTCTTTAGCAGCATTTAAATAACCTTTATCAGATTTGATGGTTTTGTTACAGACTTTTCAAAAAAGTGTTTTGCTTTTCTTTCACAAATTTGGGGATTAAATTTTGTTAAAATGTACAAAACAGTGATGTCATGTTTTGTGGCGAGGACCCAGGCACAGAGAGACTTGATGAATTTAAGAATCTTATTATTTAATAAAGAAATTTGCAGACTTGCACAGAGATGGTAAAATTATGATGACTGATAATGGAGATGAAGACAACAGACGATGAGGACAGGGAGGAACACGGGTTTAAATGCACCAAGGAGACAGTCAGAGGGAACTCGGGACAACTGGAGACATTTAAGGATGCAGGGACTGACAGGGATCTTGTGCTTTGAAAGAAAACTTCTCCCTACTCTATAGTTGTTACCAGCCATGTTTTATTTCCACGCTGATGTCAGATTTAACCAGACCTTGGCATTTATTGGTCATGGCGGCCCACTATGATTATTTATACAATATGCGAAAGGACATGACATACCAGAGGATATATGTACACATTGTGTTATTTAAAAAAATAAAATAAAGCGCAGCAGCCAACAAGGAAGAGAGTAATCATGTTAAAAAACTACTACCCACTACTCAGGGATTCATCTTGCATTCTTACCTCCTCTCTAGCCTATAGCTCGCCTTGCATCCACTCTCAACCTGACTCTGTCTGCAGCCAATAACAATATTAAAAGTGTATTTGGTGACACAAAAACAGGATATTTCTAAGTATAGTTTAGTAAGTTTCCACATGTCTGTTGTTGATGCTGAGAAAGGCCCACTAAAACAATGGCCACCAGGCAAAAGCAATGCTTTTGACTCGATCAGTGTTAACCCCACCCCTGAATTTGATGGGTGAGACTGACAGATAAAATTAATTCATGAACACAGCCGCAAGGCCAGGTGTACCAAAATGAATTAAATAAATGCATCATTAAATAATTGATTAAATGTAAATTCAATTAAATGTCAAATTTGTATTAATTGAATATATAATTGTATAATTAATTATATGTATAATATATAATATAAATAAAATTGGAAATAAATAAATAATGTATTAAAAGCTTTAAATGAAATGAATGGGCATTTAATTATTAATGAACCATTTAATTAATTCCAATTTTAAGTTGATCTGTTTCCTATATTTTATTGGTTTAGAGTTATTCCAGATTCCGACTGATACTGTCTGATATGACAGGTTTGTCCTCCTGTAACCAACCAGTCATATATGCTAGGTCCCAATTCAGGGGCTGCATCCTTTGGAGGCTGCATTTGAAGGCCGATTACATCACAGCCAGGCAGCAAAGGCTGTCCCAATCTGAAGCCTGCACCAAATGCGGCCGACAAATGCATCCTTCATTTCCCCAAATTTGAACAATGGGTCGGGCGTATTCTTCTAAGTGTACGAATTTAGAGGAGAGCTGCTGATAGCCGAAGACAATCCGGTGGACCATGCATTGAGAGGGTTATCGGCAGATCAGCTCGTTGCTTCAAATCAGGGCCAGACTCTGCGGGAAACGGAGTTACCCATAAGGGAGGCTAAGGTGAGAGAGGTTAGTGACAATGATCCAGAACTTTAAAAGGCTCAGGTGCTCAACACCAGCACAAAGGTAAATAGAACATTGTTGGACCGCCTGACTAAGTTTTCTGGCTGGAAAAGAGCTGTTAAATGAGCTGTTGCTTGTCTTAAATGTTGTGCTAAGCAAGTCAAAGGTCTTAATCCCAACGGAAGTACAAGTGTTGAGGAAAGACAACAAACTAAACTTTTCAGAATCAGATTGGTCCAAAGAGAAGCATTCAGCAGTGAAATCAAGAATCTACGGCAATGCAACAACATAATATCCAAAGACAAAGCAAACACGCTATGCAAATTAAGTCAATTTTTGGATAAGCAGGGTGTGCTGAGAGCAGGCGGCCACTTGACAAGATCTGATCTTCATCCACACATGAAACATCCTGCCATTCTTCCAAAAGCAAGCCACATGTCTTCTTTACTGATCCAGCATTATCATAAGAAAGTACAGCATCAGGGAAGAGGTATGACTGTAAATGAATTGCGATCTAATGGGATATGAGTCATTGGATGCAGCAGTGCAGTTGCCTCACACATCTGTAAGTGCATCACATGCAGGAAGTATAGAAGGAACACACAAGATCCAAAGAAGGCGGATTTGCCAGACTGGTTGTGGCATAGACTGCATTGGAACATTCTATGTTAAGGATGCAAGGAATCCACCCGGATCTGCTCAGCCTGAGCCAGAGGAGCTCAGCGAGCCGGAGCATGACCAAAACCCACTGATCAAAGCCCACTGTTCAATGGCCGTGAGCACCATTCACAGAGAGTTGGGGAATGGCTGCAATCACAGCATTGTAAGATGGCGAAAGATGTACCCTTAGGCCCCCTCCTCGATTCAGAGCAGGTCTTTCCCTTTTCAGGTAAATGGTCTCCTTGACTCCCCGCTCAAACCAGCGTTCCTCCCTGTCCAACACGTTCTCACTCCCAACTCGTCAAACGTGTGACGCATGGTCAGGCTCCCTCTGCTGCACTTATGGACGCGCAGGGTACCCCTCTCGCGTCGGGAATTGACGTGAAGGGTCCTCCGATTGAAGAGATTGCCGGGAAGTGCCTGTTGTCGGTATATTTAGACATTTTCCAAATCACATTGTAGTGACGTATACAGAACACAATAAATTATATAATGTAAACAACTACCTGAAAAACAGGTAGAACGATACTTTTGTATGGTTTATTGCATTTACGGAGGGAGTGATGTATGCTGGGTAATGGCACAGCTAGCGACTGGGTGACTTTATTCACCCGCTTCGGCTGTTATCAGTCCATACATTAGCGTTATTAGCACAAACCAGTCCCATAGATATGGGCCATCTCCTGCTAGATTGTTCAGAAGGTTGTTCTCATCCATCCAGATGGAGGATCACTAACAGGAGCGTGGGAAGACTCCAGAATCCACTCTGGCTGGAATCCGGTGGATATGCAGTGTGTACAGGTAAGACCATTTAAACGGACAGCATTTATAGAATGACTATTAAAAGTCAGCGAGTGTCAGTAATGTTAATGTGGTTATGTTAGTAATACACCGAGTGCTAATATAACAGCTTTAAGATGCATTTGTAGATGTTATTACGTGTTTTACCGTCTTTATGGTGCTAGCTTAAAGTTACGGTGTAAACGTTAGCTTATATTGGAGGAAAGCTGTTACTGGTTAAACGATGTTAGCACAGAAATATTAGCTTCTGTCATGACTGATGAAGTTACTGGTTAATAAAGTTTTCAGTAAAGTGTTTAATCGCAGCCACAGATTGACAGCAAATATCTCGGTTAGCTTCAGTGCATCTATAATAAATATGTGCAAGTTTCAGTGCTTCGTTTAAACTGTATGATACTTATACTGACCCAGGGTCAGTGTAAAATACAATCCTAGCTGTGTGAACAAAGCCTGGCTCCTTTAATCCTGCATGACAAACCTCAGGATGCAGGTTATTATTACTCTTTCCTGCTGGCACACCTGTCACACCTGAGAGTCAGCTAGAAACTTACAGTGATGTGGACATCATGCAAAGACTGCCAGACTCTGTAATACTGCAAATGATCAGTGACTCAGGTTAACACTAAACTTTAAACGGCACCTCTGTGTCTCTGTGTGCTGAACATCTAGGATTGGGTCAGGCTGCATTGACTGTGGGACTTTAATGTGTTAAAAGCAGGTTGAAGACGGCTCAGAAACATTTGAAGATTAAAATTTAGCATTATGGCTGCTGGTGGTTTGTAAAGCCTCTACTCAGCTGTATTTTTGTTACTAATTTATGTTTGTTGTTGTTTAACACAGATTTCAGAAGAGCAAATATGCTTAATAGTTTAACTAGATTTCATTTGTCAGTGTGGGACTGCTGAGTCACCTGAAGAACTCATTTCATTCATTCTCCACATGATGTTCATTTACAGAAATGTTTCACAGGAACTGATTCCTCCCAAAGGGTGAACTAGTGTGTTTCCATAGATTACCTCTGTATGAATGTACTTCTTAAATGAAGGCAAGTGTTTGTCCTGTTTTGTTCCTCAGGTACAGTACGTGATATCAAGGGCAGGCGGTCAACACTGGGGGAAGACAAGAAGCAGACGTACTTCCAAGAGGGAGCTGCAGTGAGGTCAGAGGTCAGAATCTGAAACAGCTCAGGTTTATATTTTAGAGGTTATAAAAAATCAAAATGTATTTATAAAGAAACCTTTAAATAATAGTCATAATTATGATTATTATAAGAAATATCAAACATTTAAGTGGATTTTCTGTTACACATATTGTGTTAGCCCTGTAATAAACTGGCAGCCTGTCTTTGTCCTGTATCAGCTGGGATAGGCTTCATCCTCCCGCAACCCTGAATTGGATACATTGTATTCCAATTATGTAATCTGATCATTTACAAACTCAAGGTTTATAATCAAAATGTAAGTAATAATTATAAAATGGGAAAGCAGAAATAAGTGTGACATGAATGTAAATGTGTGAGCTGACATAGAGGACAGCTACATGCAGTCTGAAAAACCTTTGTTGTCAAGTTTGCTGGTATATCAGCACGAGACATTCTTACATAGAAGAGACATTAAAGTCTCTAACTCAGTGAAGCATTATTGGTCCCATCTGTTTGGATAAATATAGTAAGTTGATGTATGTCCATTTATTGACACATTTTCTTAAGTGCTTATCCAGCTCAGGATCACAGTGGAGCTGCAGCTGGATATGTTCACTAAATAAACCTTACAAAAGTCAACAATAAACCTGCATCCATGTACGTTGTTGTCCACAGGATGAGAAAATCAAACTGGAAGACTGTGGAACATGTTAATAAATGTTTGTGTGTTTATGCCTGTGTCTTTCACAGGAGGCGCTGGAAGGTTTCCCTAATAGTTCCTGGTGAATCAAAGCAGAACCATAAAGGTTGCTGGATTGCATGATGGCCTTACCCCTGAGCAGTCATCCTGTTACAGGAGGAACCAGTTAGAAGCTGTTTTCAAAGTAGCTGAGCAGATTTCATCTCAAGTAAGCAATTAAGTGTTTGTTCGTTTGTTCTGCCACTTAAAGAGCATTTAAGGACGTCTTTCGAGTGTCCAGTTGAATTAATTCTACTGGCTCTCATGGTCATTTGTGATTATAGACATATTTTTCATGTTCATCCAGCTATTTAGTAAATTCTATCTATTTAGTAATATCCGTCAGCTATAAAATGTAATATAAATATAAAAATATCTAAATATCTCCTGCCCTTTATGTTTTAATGATGTAAGTCTGTTATCGTGTTACATTAGCATTCCTCACATATCAATGAGATGCTGTACAGTACAATCCTGCTGACACAGCAGAGGGATAACGACGGCTATTCAACATCGTTACACGACACATTCGAGCTGCATGATGCAGACAAAGTGACTAAATCATCTTTTTTGTGGTTTATTGTCTTCAAACCAGCAGACAAAGCTGATGGCAGAAGATGTCGGAGAAGAACTTCAGGCCGTGGACTGAAAAGGTATTTTTTTCTTGTTATCAAAAGACATTTGGAGTGGCAGCTTCTACAACTGGTTGTGCTAAAGTAAAGCTTACAGTCTAAGAAACCACAGTGTTGATATTCAGCACAAAGAGAAAAGCTCACTTGTTTGAATTAATTTACAATCATAGTTTTATAAATTCTGACTGTAAAGAGCTTTTACAGCTTTGATATTGTTTGACACTCGATATCAGGTGATGGGTTTAATTTAAAGGTTTCTGTGTCCCAATGAGCCATTCACACTGATCAGTGTCAGTTTAACTGTAACACATTCATTATTTAGATTCAACAAAGAAATAACTGAATGTAAAAAAATGGCAGCCCTCAGGCAGGTTTATAGAGATATATGCATGCATTATGAAATTTATGTATCCCAGATAATTGTTATACATCTAGTCATGGCAGACCTACCTCTTCCTCCCAAGTTAACTGCAACCCAAAAGAACTAGTGGGGCTATTTACACACTCACAACCAGTGTGGGGTAAAAAGAGCCACCAAAAAGCTGTCAGCCACAGATGTGCTAGAAGAGTTAGAAGCTCTACTTATGGAGAAACTTTCTAAGTCTAACAGGGGACAGGTACTCCTGCCCAAATAACATGATATAACCCCACATACAGCCCAGCCATAAAGTGAACCAAGTCATTTAGTTAAAGACAGCATGGGACCAAATGCATGTAACCAGCCTGCATCAACCTGACATTTCTTCCTCCTGAATTAAATGAATGAATGGATGAAAGTTAAATGACTACAAACCTAAAGCCACTAGTTCCCACACTGGAGCTCCCTGACACTGTGTGTTAACCGTATTTAGCTTGTATCAACAGTTGTAACAGGCTAAGCCACCTGAGACACTGCATTGAATTTGTTCCTGTCTTAATGATTTCAGCTGACTGGTTTCAACTCAGATATTCTGCTTTTTCCTTTCAGTAGATCAAAGCAGCTCGTGCTGCTTCTGCTTCCAATTTAATGGCAAGAAGAAGAAGAAGAAGGCGAAGGCTTCAGCGAAGTGGCGTTCATGGTCTCAGTGAACAGTCACGGTCACACACTGCATGTGGTTTTAAAAGCAACATGTCTGTTCACCACAACAATGGAGATGTGTAATATTAGTGCAGCTACGGTTTGTTTTTGAACATCAGTTCTGTTTTCTACTTTGATCACTTAGACCAAAAAAGTGTTGTTTTCAGATTCTTTCTTTTACATCTATAAACCACCTGTTCATTTTTTTATTACAATTAGTTTCACATGAATGTTAGTGTTTCCTTTATGATCTTTTAATGCTTACACTACACTGTACACGTCTACATTAGAGACATTTCTGTTGACTCAGAGTTGTGAAATGTTCTTTTGTTTGATGCACAATATGAAGTTCATAGTTTTCTTACAAATAAAACTCTAATGACAAACATGAACAGCTGTGCTTATTTCTGAGACATGAGTTTTTGAGTGTGTTCATATTTAGACAGTGTGCATCTGTCTGCTGAAACTGTAATGGTGAACCTGAGGTGATGGTCAACAGAAGGCAAATATAAAACAATATTGAAGTAATGTCTTTACCCTCTGCAGCGTGTGGACGCTGTGCACACAATCACCTTATTCACTGTAGTAAACGTGCACCGCTAGCTCACATGACTGACTGTCTCCATGGTTACATCGTATATTATTAGCTATGCAAACAGCTTCCAAAGATACCGCCATAGCTCTCTGCAGCTGTAACACTTAAACACTTTGCAAATCATTTCATGTTTTTGATAGTTATGAAGACAGAATATGTTTTTAAGGTCATGCTAGGCGGTTGCTATGGTGGTTGCTGTGGACTTGGCTGGACCGCGTCCGATTCCTGTTATTAGCTGTCCGCCGCAGGAAGGCTGCGTTCCATTTACAAGTAGTGACAGTCTGCCGCAACTCGAACTCAAACCCCACTTTGTTCTTTAATTATAGGCCTTTTATAGCCGTTCATGACACGCACACACACACATAAAGCACTTTGCCTCACCATGAGAATGCAACTTTACCTAACCTAACCTTAAAGTATCTGATATAGGATAGAAAAATGAAGCAACCAGAGATTTAATGATGAAGACTCTGGGTTCTGTAGTTCACGTTTTACAGTCCTGAATGACTCTTTGCATATGATTTATTGAAGAGGACTTTAGAATGCACTTTACATTTAGACTGTTGCTGTTTAATTTTTTACATTGTTGCCGTGTTATGTCATGAATAAGGTTCACCTGCTGGGGGTTTGATGGATCAGCTGGACAATACAGTCAAAGACAGACTTCATTCATCATATGCAAGAATCCTAGTTGGATTTTTGTTGTCACTCGTGTTTTTGAACCAAATATTGAAAACAATTCTGACAGACTGGATACCTGGTCAGGTGTACATTACCTTGTACTCAAGCATCCCAGGACAGAGCCCTGCCCCACCATGAGCCTGGGTGGATACGTGGTTATAATATAAAAGGACCGATACTGAATATGAATATTTCATGAAAATTGAATTATAATACGAATTAGTAATAAGGGTTTCTCTGCGCCCTTATCTACCCCATACTCAAAGAGCTGCGGGCAGAGAGGGTGACAGGCGAGGATGGCACTGAAGAGAACATGCTCGGTTTCTGGAGTCTCCTGGTCCTGTCAGTATTAGTAGGATGCATCTGCTGTGTCTTCTCGTGGATGCTCACCTACCTTGACTCGTTCCAGCCTGGTATGGATTTCCCAACACTGCAGACAGTGGCCCACGTCAGAGACGTTTAATATTGATTACATATGTCTGAATTGCTAACCCTAACCCTAGCTCAACAGACCACAGTGCCCTGGACTGTCAGTATTATTACATGCTGTGAACATAAGTAGCTTTGATCACAGTTTGTTGTAAAAGAGAAGGAATATTGGAAAAAAGATCAACATTGTGATATTATTTCTTCCAAACTGACCAGAAACATGCTTGTCAGACTCTCACAGCAAAGGATCAGACTCACTGTGCATGACAGCTCAGGCCAATGATGTCTGTTAGATTGTCAGCTGTTCAGTGCTTCTGTACAGTTAGGGTCACCGTCTCTATTTCAGAATAATTAATATGCGGAAAACACTAAAAGTTGATTGTCTTCCAATATTCTAGCATAATTAAAAAACTTTGACTTTAAGTACATATTATTAGTCCTAATGCCAGCATGATTCTTCATAACTCCTGCTTTGAAATACTGAACTTTAAAATTTACCTGATGAAAGATCATTTACAGTGGCACTCTGTCAGGATCATTCTGACTGTAAGATCACTGTATTAATCTGAATCCTTCTGAAATGTGCTGTGAATGAATGCTGATGCAACTCACTGTGGGAAAGCTGTTAATAAAATGAATCTGTGACACATGCAACACATTCACAGAGGAAGAGGACACAAAGGGAGGACACGCAGAGGCTGTGTTAAAGTCAGAAATCCAAATCTTTATTAAAAAACAGGCGGCGGTAACAAACAGGAAGACAAGCAGTCCATCAAACAGTCTACAGGGTCAAACATACAGAGAATTCAAACAGCAGTAAAAAATAACTGGACACTGAAAAACATAAAGCAATGTGTGACGCAATAGAAGGAAGCAGCGCAGTATATTCACTGAATTATCATCAATTACAAAAGAGAAAAAGGACGATTTCTAAGGATCATTTTCTTAAATGCAGTTAGAGTGTGGCTGGTAAAGATGGAAACATACAGAATGTAAACTGTGTGAGTTTGTGAACTTTGTTAGTAACAAATGAGGTAAAAAAAAACAAAGACAAAACACAGAAAGAGGCTCTCAGTATTCATTAATAATTAGAAAGAAAAATTCTGGTCGTGGATTTTTACAGTCTTAGTTCCGCTCGCTGTCATCATTATAATCATCATGATCAATGGCGAGGTCCTGAGGTGGGTGGGGCTGTCTCTGGTGATGTCACCATGAAGGAACAGCATCTGGCACGTGTTGGTGAAACATCCCAGTACACTGGTGTAGTTTCCTCTCCAGCTGTTTGACATGTGACACTTGAACATTAAGGGGAAAAAGAAGAAACAGTGTTAGGTCAGGTGACCACTTGGTTTCTAAAGTAACTGACAGGAAGTAACCAGGCCGTTAGAAATGGATGGCATGTGTTTAGAGTTACTGTAGTTGGGTAACTCTACTTACCAAAAGCAGCAGCACACAGATGAAGGATCAGATGCTGAATGTTGCAGGAACATGCTCATGTGTGGTGGTCATTCAGTGCTGCTCCGGCAGGTTAGACAGTCCAAGACTGATATGCTGCCCATCTGAGAGTTTGAAAACACACATGCAAAGATTTATTTTGTATTACAGTCAAAGTTGGATGTTCATTTTTGTCCTTTAAAAATGTTTGTGTATTTGAAAGCACTAACATTTAAGGATGACTCTAATCGTCTCTCTCTAAGAGTGTCTCCTTTAAAGGGGAGACAAGTGTATCCACTGATCCACGTCACTTTACCTGGATAATGACTCCTCCACCCTTACTCAGAAACACTCCTAATATAACCAAGCAAATAAATAATATTGAAGATTTACTTACATCATTACAAAAACAGCAAAAACATCTCCCTTTGATTCCATTTCTCCATTCCTGCTGAACATCAGGCAACAAATATTTCAATAAATCACAGTAAAATGTAAAGCACATGTTTTCTCTGCTTTGTCTAACCTCTGCAGAGCCTCTGTCAAGAAAAACATAACTGTAAGCATAAAACAAATATACATTCATAACACGTCACTGGACAAACCTCGGTCAGTTGATTTCCTCTGTGCAGTGCAGACGAGCATCAGTCAGCGAGTGACTCTGCTGGTTCTTCTGAGGAAACACCACCGTCTCTCCACACCGTCACCATCTGTGAGCACAAACTGCTGCTCTGCCAGCATGTAGGAATCACATATCACACACACAAGGGTGAAGAAACATCAGAGCTCAACTTTGGATACTTTAGATCTAAACAGATCAAAGCAACTCTTAGTTTCAACAATCAGTGAAAAGACAAACAATGATACCAAACTGATTCTGTATGAATACAATATGGTATTTTCAATACAGCTGTCAAATTAATTTATTAAAACTAATACAGATATATGTATATTTCTTTTGATAAATTAGTTTGCTAAATTATAAGAATATATTTTTATTTTTTTTTCATTTAACAATTGCAACTGAAAGAAATTAAATATTGAACAAAAATATATTGTCACATTCTGAGCATGCTCAGCACGCTGACAGACTTGAAGTTGCTACAGATTTTAAGAAGTGATAATTATAGGGAAGAAACTTCTCTTTTTCATCCGTTTAATCAAACATTTGATGCCTCAGCTGTCTCAGTCTATAGCGTTCTGCAACTACAACTAACCTGAAGCTTGGATTTGGCTGCAGGTGCCCCTGTACATCCTTCTCAGCAGCACACATGTGGGTACCATTTAATCACACTTCTTCCTGAGCTTTGCTTCATCACAAGACCAAAGGTGGCATCCTGTGTCACAGTCTTATCATCATCCAGAAGAAACATTTGAAGAAACATCATGGAAAAGAAACATTTACGCGCCTCCTGGTTTTGTTTTCTGATCCTGCAAAAAGACTGAGGACAACAAAGCCCAGAGAACACGAGATACACAACATCCAACATTCAGACTCAACAGCCTCCATAAATGAAGAGCACCAGGTTGGTTCAGTTATAGTAGATATGAGCATACTTCACATTACTGGGTATGAATAATAATGAGGAGGCAAACTTTGAAGATGCAGAGCATGATGTCCCATCATCAGACTGTAAACAAACATCCACCAGGCTTCTTTGTTGGCAAAATTGATGATTCTCCCATCAGGGATCAGTAGAGTGTAGAAGCAGCAGTCACTGAAATATTACCGTTTCAGATAAGAAATCTAGCACATAAAAGCCAGGGTGGGAGGGATCTCTGCAAACTGACTTACCTCTGCAAGTGTGAAGCTCAACAAAAATCTGACTCTCCAGTCACAGACAAACAAAAAACTGCAGCTGGGAGATAGAAAACGCTGTCTGGGTCTTGCTGGATGTTGCTGGTCAGAGTCCCACATTAGCAGAGTGCTTCTTGGTCCCACTGACCCATGTGGACAGCGACTGTGGAGAACTGTTCTGGAAAACAGAGAAGAGAATTAAAATGACAAAAAGCCAAACAGGATTTCCACAAAGACTCTCTTGGAATCAGCAATCAAAAAAATCACTGGTTCATATTTCAATTAAATATGAACAGGTTCCTCAAATGTACGCAGTTCAGATCTGATTTAATTTAATTTCCTTCACACAGCACATTCGTCCAGGCTGACAGGTAAACATAGAATTAATCTCAGGTAACATGACTCATAGTAGAGATTCAGTAAGAAAGATTGCAGGCTCTAATATTATTACCACACAATCCAAGGACACACCGACAGCTCAGATTTGTAGAACTATTTAAACAAATGTCTTCTGAATATTCAATTCAGGTTCACAGTGGGGGGGGGGGGGGGTCGTGGAATTTTTGAAATAAAGTCTGCAACACAGAAAGAGCTGTGATCAAGCTATTTATTACTGCGCCAACACACATCAAACATCACAGTTCAGTCATGTCAGCGCTGCCACAGAAGTTGTGCTCCTCCTCCTTTATGCATTCCAAGGAAGAGGGAGGAAGTTACAAACTGATCCTACCACACTTCAACGGATCAATGGTTAAGCTGTTTTGTGCCCTTGGCCTTGTCAGCACCTGTAAAGGGAGTTGTTTTCTCAAACTGCTGACGCTGAAGTAAGTTCATCTAGTTTTAGAAACTTTCACTGAACAGTCTATAACAGTGTCACAACTAAGCATATGCATAAGCACTTAAATACTTAAAATGAGAATAACAGAACATTTCTATTACAGAGGCTAGAGCCTGTCCCAGTAGTCACAGGTAGAGCACACCTGGACAGGTCACCAGTCTGTCAGAGGACTAACACAGAGACAGACATCAGAGTAACAAATCTATTTAAAATTAATGTAAGTTTGCTGCAGCTGTATGTATGAACATGTGTTTCTGTGCTCACAGTCCACCTCTCAGGAACCTGCAGTTCACTTTTAGTCTACTTTAAACAGACCTCACAAAAGGCTGATGTGGCTGGATCAGTAGTCTGATTTAAGTACGATACCTTTGGCCAGGGATTAATCTGGTGCATCGCTTCACTGCAGTCTTACGTATTTTCCCCACACCTGAATAAAAAATACTGATATATACAAATAACAGCTTCAGCTGATGCAGCCTGACTCAATCCTAGATGTTCAGCACACAGAGACACAGAGGTGCCGTTTAAAGTTTAGTGTTAACCTGAGTCACTGATCATTTGCAGTATTACAGAGTCTGGCAGTCTTTGCATGATGTCCACATCACTGTAAGTTTCTAGCTGACTCTCAGGTGTGACAGGTGTGCCAGCAGGAAAGAGTAATAATAACCTGCATCCTGAGGTTTGTCATGCAGGATTAAAGGAGCCAGGCTTTGTTCACACAGCTAGGATTGTATTTTACACTGACCCTGGGTCAGTATAAGTATCATACAGTTTAAACGAAGCACTGAAACTTGCACATATTTATTATAGATGCACTGAAGCTAACCGAGATATTTGCTGTCAATCTGTGGCTGCGATTAAACACTTTACTGAAAACTTTATTAACCAGCAACTTCATCAGTCATGACAGAAGCTAATATTTCTGTGCTAACATCGTTTAACCAGTAACAGCTTTCCTCCAATATAAGCTAACGTTTACACCGTAACTTTAAGCTAGCACCATAAAGACGGTAAAACACGTAATAACATCTACAAATGCATCTTAAAGCTGTTATATTAGCACTCGGTGTATTACTAACATAACCACATTAACATTACTGACACTCGCTGACTTTTAATAGTCATTCTATAAATGCTGTCCGTTTAAATGGTCTTACCTGTACACACTGCATATCCACCGGATTCCAGCCAGAGTGGATTCTGGAGTCTTCCCACGCTCCTGTTAGTGATCCTCCATCTGGATGGATGAGAACAACCTTCTGAACAATCTAGCAGGAGATGGCCCATATCTATGGGACTGGTTTGTGCTAATAACGCTAATGTATGGACTGATAACAGCCGAAGCGGGTGAATAAAGTCACCCAGTAGCTAGCTGTGCCATTACCCAGCATACATCACTCCCTCCGTAAATGCAATAAACCATACAAAAGTATCGTTCTACCTGTTTTTCAGGTAGTTGTTTACATTATATAATTTATTGTGTTCTGTATACGTCACTACAATGTGATTTGGAAAATGTCTAAATATACCGACAACAGGCACTTCCCGGCAATCTCTTCAATCGGAGGACCCTTCACGTCAATTCCCGACGCGAGAGGGGTACCCTGCGCGTCCATAAGTGCAGCAGAGGGAGCCTGACCATGCGTCACACGTTTGACGAGTTGGGAGTGAGAACGTGTTGCCCTGTCCAAGATGTGTACATCCTCATCCTTGAGAGAGTGTCCACTGGCCTGTAGGTGTAAGCCTCGTCAGGCCAGGACTCTGCAGTCTATTTACACCTACAGGGTACATCTTCCACCATTGATCGCTTTGATTAGTGGGTTTTGGTCATTGGTTGTTGATCAATGGCCATGAGAATTTGCATAATTAAGATTAAGGAACTGACCTCCCAGCCCTTTGTTCCTTCAGTGGGCTGGTTTCAGTCATTATGCAAATGTACTGTTTATAAGATTGGGGAAACCTGCAGTCAGCTGAGACTGAAGAAGTCACGTGGATGAGTGACGAAACGTTTCTCCCACAAAACGCTACATCCAGATGAACAGAATCAACTTTGTGGAGATTTACTTTCCTGGATGATTGAGAATGCATCAAGACATCAGTGACTCGTATTATAGATATTACGAGAGCTTTTGAACTGGTCATGCCCAACTCAACACAGAAAATCATTCTTGAAATGACCTTTCTAAAAGGACTGTGTACTTTGGAGGTGAGAATTGGGGTCCTCGTCCTGGCTAGGGTGTCAATGAATTAATCATCTTTGGACTGAACTACAGACAAATGTACAGATGTACTTTTGTATACATATGTATAGATATACATATACAGAGATGATCTGTATAACATACAGATGTGCTACATATATACAGATGTACTAGTGTGTGGTAAACAGATCTACACAGTGCTATAAATATATCTACAGTAGTGGAAGCATAGCGCTCTGAACAGACTATAATAATGACAGTGTACACACTATAACAGAGACTATGCTATGTAAGGGTCCTAAAACTATAGTAGTAACCAATGTGAGCATATGTTCTGTTCCCACATCCCACATCACTACAAATGGAAATGTGGTATTTTCCATTAGAGCTGTGGAACTTTCCACTTACGACAATAGCAAATTTATTTAAATACTTCCGGCTTGGCACACAGTAACCTTGACACAGGTGTCCTTGGGCAAGACACTTCACCCGTTGCCTACTGGTGGTGGTCAGAGGGCCCGGTGGCGCCAGTGTCCAGCAGCCTCGCCTCTGTCAGTGCGCCCCAGAGTGGCTGTGGCTACAATGTAGCAGTGTGTGAATGTGTGCGTGAATGGGTGGATGACTGGATGTGTAAAGCACTTTGGGGTCCTTAGGGACTAGTAAAAGCGCTATACAAATACAGGCCATTTTACCATTTATTTGCCAACCCTGTTAATGGGGAAGTAAAACCACATTCCAAAGATCAACTATCAGTTATAGCTCCGTGAATGCACAGTGCAGTTTAACACCGCCACAAAAATAACACTATGCTTCTGATCTAAAAAAAAAAAATGGACTGGATTATTTTCTTTTCACATTACATGCATTTAGTCTTTGAGTGACAGATCGCTTACAAATATGACAAATTTATTTCCCCTTTCTCGTGCTCAAATAATAATATCCTTTGCCTAGATTTCCTTTGAGGTGCTGCTGATTTTAAAATGAGATATGCTGTTCTGTTCTTGCATAAGGGAAAAGAAGAACAGCATAGATGCATTAAATTAATGGACTAATATGTTAACATTCAATTCATTAAATTTATTTAGCACCTGTTCACAATGCCAGTGATCCCAAGGAGCTTTATATTTTAAGGCACAGACTCTGCACAGAGACATATCTAATGATGAGACATCATCTTATTAGGACATTTTGGAAAGGAGGAAATGTACCACTGGATAAGGGGAATTGCAGGATGAAGAACTGTGAATAGGATGAGATGATAACAGAAATGAGCAGCAGCAAGAAAAGAATCATAAAGCAAAAGATAAAGTATAAATAAGGGATGCTACAGGGCACAGTGATTTTAGGTTAAAACTTTTAAGCAAACTAGAAATAGAAGTATGTTTACATTATGCTAGTAAATTATAAAATACAAAATTAACACATCCCACAAAAGTCAGCTTTATTTCCTACATAAAATTACATGCACAATGTACACAGATGTTACAGATCATTTGAGCTGTCTTTGGATGTCATTGATACATCAAACAACTCTATACAAAACTTGTTGTGTTTGACTGAACATTTTGTGTTTCACAAAAAATAATTTTTCTGAAAGATACAACTTTTGAACTAATTAAGAAAATAAAATAACAGAGAAAAACTGTAACATCAAAACAAACCACCACAATAAAATCACAGCTTTTTTCTCCATTAAACCTCTAGAAATTTAAATTTACTATAAAAGCAAAGTCAACCACTAAAATCCAACAAACAAACAAATAAAAAAAGGATAATAATATAATCTTGTTATTATGCCTTTTTCCAGGGGTGGACTATATAATTGGCTATTTGGTTTCAACATGAAGATATTGTGCCACAAGTAAAAGCTGTAACTACAGCTGTCACAAACAGGTATTAACAGCGTTTATCTTAAAGCTAAATAACACATCAGACGTAAATAATTATACAGATATACCTGGATTACATATTACTCTTTTGTCAATATTTGATATATAAGCTGAAAAAGCATAAATGAAAACTGAAAATCTGCAACCAATAGTAACCAAACAATATCAAGTATTCAAATGCAAGAAAATTTATAAAACTGCCATTTATGCTGAAAACCCCTTCAATGTGACCAAATTAAACCAATAGTAAAAATAAAGAGGCAAAGAGTTCATCTGCATTAATGCTCTTGACTCAATCCCAGCTGTTGTCGATGCTTGATTTTAATCTATGGAAATTTACCCACAGAGATGCACTTTAATAAAATAACATGAGTGATAATAATCATAGCGTCTTTGCTTTGGATGGTTTAGTTTGCATCATTAATGAGATATTACTGCTCGATCGTCTTTTGCTTTTGATAAAACCACAAAAGGAGTTGCAGAAAAATAAAACCAGCTACCATAATGAGTAAAACTGAGCATCACATATTGTCTCAGTCTTTGGAAAGTACACATAGTTGTTTTTAAATCTGGTAATCAGAAATCTTGATCATGTCAGCGTTGCTTTTAGTTCTTTGCTTTTGACTCAGTTCTTCGAAACAGCCTGATTATTTTCCTGTTATGAAGGTCTTTCCATGTATTCTTCTCCAAAATGTAGTCATGGTTGGCGTAGAAAATGACTTTGCTCATGTTTTTCTCAACATAGTAGTTAGGATATTTGACGTAGTCGTCAGTCATGAATCCATATGCATCGACCTGAGGAAAACAGAAAGGGGGGGAAAAGAGTAGGACAAATATATTATAATTATATGTGTGTGTGTGTGTGTGTGTGTGTGTGTGTGTGTGTGTGTGTGTGTGTGTGTGTGTGTGTGTGTGTGTGTGTGTGTCTTTTTATTAAAATAAGAGGAAGGCAGGTTGAGGACAAAGTTAGAGAGGCAAAGGCTATGATGGTTGGGATCCATCAGATTCATCCCAGTTATTCTTGGATTTAAAACACCAAGAACAGTGAAAACGCTTATGTTTCATGAAGGGAAGTATGTGGTGGGTGGCACTGTATTAATCCCAATGGGGCGGACCTTTTGTTTAACTTGCAGAGTAAAAATGTGCTTTTTCATGAAAGGTGTCTTTGACTCTTCATCTTATTTCTGATTCATCTGGGCTGTGTGAGAAAGCTCCTGAAAGTTGACTTGCTCATTCTAGAGTTAATTGCCAGGTCAATGCTTCTAAAGCTGTGAATACCAGCAATAAGCACACAAAGTTCAAGTAGTTTTAACTCACTATGTCACAGGTGTGCAGAGCCAAGAAGACAGTGAATGCCCCGTTGGTTGGTCTGACCAAAGACCAGAATGTTTTATTCAGATTAGGTGACAGTAAGAACCTGTGAGTGAAGAAGAAGCATCAATTAAGCATACACATGGGGAAAATGAGCTACACTTCTATGACAGCAGAATAGGCAACCTCCAAATCCCAAACACACTGTAAAAGAACACATGCATAGAAAATTACTCAGTGTAAATTACTTGATGTTCTTCAAGAAGACTGGAGTCCTACTCCTGAAGACCACTTAAAGGAATTACAGGAAAGTTTGTCTGAGAGAGTTCAGACTGTGTTGAAAAATAAAGGTGGTCACACCAAACATTGATTGGTTAGAATTGTACCAATATATTTTGTCTAATATATTGTATGTCTATGTATGTTTGCACATGTTTCAATAAATTGCTGCAAATATTTCCCATTTTCAAAGTAAATGGGGAAAGTACTGTATAATTACATTGTTCAAGGACTGTTCATGCTGACATTCATGTCTGAGTTACAATCTTATAACAGTTATTCCAGTGATGTTTTGCTTGTTTCTCATCCTTATCGTTCATTTCTAATAGGAATCCCAACTGTATGGTTGAATTAGCTAACAAGGTTGCATTCCTGGGGTAGAGCTGTAAACAACAAACGGGTGTGGCAGCGTGTGTGGAGTTTCAGAGCGAGTGTGGCTGAAGAGGAGTGCGTGTGTGCGGAGGAGCTGTGGCGGTGACTGTGTGGAAGAGGAAGCATGTGTGTGGATACCCCCCCCCCCCCTTCTCTCCCTGGACCCCCTCCCAACTCACTGCACATATATATAGCACTGAGGTGATCCCTGTTGTAAATAAATAATCTCCTTTTGTTCTCAAAGAAAGAACTGTCTGCGCGTGAGTCCATCCAGTAGCCATGAAAGCTTTCTTCTAACTATTCATAGCCCTTTTAACAAAAATACTATGTACAGGGTGTTAATTGCAGGCTGACCTGTTCCGCACATATCGGAGGAAGTCCTGGTGCAGAACGTAGAAACGACTTTCATTGTATTGCCCTGAATAGTAGGTCCTTGGTCTGGTGAGGTTAGAAGACGAAATATGGCACACTTGTTAGTCACATATATGCCACAGAAGATATTTTGATTTGTAAAAGACATTATATTAGAAAGATACATTTAAATTACATGTCACAAACATTTTATATGTATGCAGGTAAAGCTTCCATGTACACTCAAAATTTGCATTTGTGAAACAAATGGCAACTGGTTGAATTTAATTTGGTTAAATTCATGTTTTTTTTCTTTCTTTTTTTTTCTATATTATATTATGTTACAGTGTTGACCTAAGATAACAGACTTTGAATAAATTAATAGATTAAATATATATATTTGTATTGATTAATATTTTATTTTGTCCAATTGTTGTATAAATACTGTAAAGGATAATGTATGATAGTACAAATAATCTTAATAACTTTCTCCTCAGTGGCATCATTATGTGTCCCATAAAATAGAAATAGAAAAATAGAAGGTTATAGTGTTTATTTATTTACTGAAAAATAAACAAACATATGTGTTTGGGAGTACAAAACATTTACATCATGATTCAAAAAACAAAACAAGACGTAAACAAATACAGTTGGAGTCTTAATTCCTTAATGGGATAATTGCAACTTTTTGAAAGTGGTGAAAACATTTCTTGATTAATTTTCTTTCTTTTTTTTGCATTTTATACTCACAGTTTATTGCGGTATGGGCCAGCAGAGACCTTTTCTCCTCTCAGAAGAGCCTTTAGCCACTGGAAATCCCTCATCCCCTCTGGAATCAACACATATTTTATACCCTGTCAAAAGGAAAAGGGGAGCCCTTATGTTTATTCTGTGCAGGGAAAATAAGTACGATACAACACTGTTGTCTTTGAAGTTTAAGTACCTCGTCATGAGGGGCAGATTTGTACCCGTACTTCTTGAGCAAGTAAAGTGATGTCGTGATGGAGTGGGCTGTGTGAACGTAAACCGATGTTTTGTTTCCTACATCTTCCTCATAACCCTTAGTGATGGCACCATTCATCCTGCCAGACAAGACAAGAATACATTTTATCAGTTGTTGCTAGCTAAAAGTGCAATACCAATGTCTAGGTGTTGACTACAAATATCTGCCATATATAAACTGCTTGTGGGACAGTGAGCAATTTCATGTGAAGTATCATCATAAAGCAACTCTAATTCGAAACATGCTGGAACATTGTGTAAAGTGTAAATCAAATCAGACTGCAGTTATTTGCAAATCGGATAAACCCACATATTATACACAATGGAACACAGAAAAAATGTACCATTTTAAGAAGAATATTACACTTTGATGACATCAACACATCTGAAAAAGAGTTGTCCATATTTACAACTGTGCATCATCCGTCTGTATTCTAATAAACCTCCATAACTATTTGGTACTGTGGTGTTCTGTGTCATCTCTATCCTATTCATCATTTCACATCTCAATCGAATTGAATTCAAATAATGACTAAATAATTATTTTTCTATAGAAACGATGTAAGTCTAGGAACCTTTTATGTTTTTTCGTTGAGAAACATTTTTCCAATAATTTGTAGACTTAGTGTTTTGTATGTTGTTGAACTGCTGTCCATCTTCTTCAAGATGCTCTTTTTATACCCAATTATCTCACTGACTTGTTAGCTAGCTGTTTGGGGGGGGGGGGGGTTAGCCCAACTTCATTTTCCTTTTTTTTTTACCTGTTCCAACTTTTTGTAGTTAGAAAATAAACAAAAATGTTGTTTTTGTGGAATTTTATAAACATTTTATTTAGATTTTTTTAAAATCAATACAACAGTTTCTTTGATACGAGATTTATATAGTCATAGACTATCGAAAGAGTAAAGCCAGTACAGAAGTGAATGAATATGGAAGCCTCCATTCTTCGTGAATGACAGCAGTTGTACTAAGCAGACGGTATCTCACTGGCGTCACTGTCGCCAGTGAGATACCGTAAAAAAGGCTACGGTGCGTTACCATAATTTGTCCAAGAGTATTATACTACTCCAGCAAAAAACGGTATCATCCTGCAGAACAGTAAGCTACCGTAACACGGCATCACGGTATGACGCTGGCAACAGTGACGCCAGTATGTTACCGTAAAGTGGTGATGAAAAGTCTAAATGTGTGGATCATTTTAATTCAGCTGGGTGTCTTTCCTTTTGTTATATTTCTTTAAGAGTTCAAAATGTGTTAATTACATAAATAAAATGTAATTTTCTCTGTAGCATTTCATGGATTTCATAAGAAACACACCTTAGTTGCTCTGTGGAATCTTTTAAGAAGCAGTTAAAAACTTTTCTGTTCAAACAAGCTTTTTGTTGATCTACGTATTTTATATTCTTTACATTATTTGCATTTGATCTTTTACATTGTGTATAATGTCTATTGATTGTATTGTTTATTTTAATATTTGTGTCCAGCGCTTTGTGACTGCCTGTCTGTGAAAAGCGCTTAATAAATAAACTTTACTTACTTTAGTTGTTCACACAAAGCATAAAGGTAAAAAACAAAACAAAACAATATATACAGTGTTATCTTCATTTTAGATTTCAAAAAGTATTTGCGGCTCCCAGTGTTTTTTTTTGCGTGGAAACCGGGTCCAAATGGCTCTTTGGGTGTTAAAGGTTGCTGACCCTCGACAGAGGGTTGTGCGATCAGCTGAGCGCACCATCCGCTCCGAGCTCCCTGACCTGCACTCAATCTACAGCAGGCGGTGCTGGACCAAGGCCAGGAAGATCGTGAAGGACCTCAGTCATCCCAACAACAGACTGTTCTCTCTGTTGAGGTCAGGAAAGCGATTCCGCTCCCTGAAGACCAACACAGAGAGACTGAGGAGGAGCTTCTTCCCGCAGGCGATACGGTCTCTCAATCACACCACTACACAGTACTGACCCACACATATAGTTCTTACACACACTGGACAATCTGGACATTGTTTTCACTTCATCACTTAAATCACTTTAAGCATATTTGCACTGCACAAGACATAATGTGGATTGCACAACACTGGTCACTATATTCTTCATTTCCAGTTAATACTTGTACAGCTGCTGTTATTGTGTATATATTTATTTATTTATATTTCTTCATACATTCTTATATAGTTCTATACTGTGTATTGTGTATTTTGTTGTACAGTTATTTTATTTTCAACTTTAATTTATATATTTAAGTGTGCCTATGCCAAAAGGCACACTTATTACTATTGCTCGGATTTATTATTATTATTATTATTATTATTATTATTCCGCCTGAAATTTTGGACCGTAACTCGCCCCACAGTTTTGAGACAAGGTTCACATATGATTGTGTGCGGCTGGAGCTGGAATGAGTTGCTATGACTTTTGGTGGTTATTACTTCTATAGTTTTTTAAATATTAATATTTTAGTGAAAATTTTCCCACGCTTATGTGCCGCACAGTTTTGAGACAAGGTTCACATATGTTATATCATTTTGTGCGGCTGGAGCTGGAATGGTGTGCTATGACTTTTGGTGTTTATTACTTCTATAGTTTTTTAAATATGAATATTTTAATGCTAGTTTTTGCCTATTGAAATGAATGGGAAGGGAAGTGAAACTTAACTTGTGGTGTGTTGGCTCACTCACTTAATTAGTGGTGTGTTGGCTCACTCTAGTGGTATGCCAGCAGTAGTACGGCCTGTCTACCCTTATTTGGATTTTTTTTTTTTTTTGAGCCGTATGAATGGCAAACTGCACTCATTGGCAGCGGCATAGGCACACTAAATTTTCGCTTTCTAGTTTATCTTATTCTTTCCCAGTTAAATTTACCCTTCATTCTAATTTGTGTTGTACAGTTATTTCATTTTTAACCTTAATTTATATTTTGTTCCTTCCTAGTTAAATTTACCCTTTTTAATTTTTCATATTTATTTCCGATCTTATTCATAGCCTTTTCCTTTGTTTTTCTTTAGGTCACGAGCAGTTGTCTAAGCATTTCACTGCATATCGTACTGTGTATGACTGTGTACGTGACAAATAAAATTTGAATTTGAATTTGAATTTGACCCCTGGCCTAGTGCCTGTCAAACAAAACAAACAGGTTTGCTTGGGTTTTTTTTGTCTTACCGAAAAACGTAATCATGGCCATCGATCTCCACTCCCTTCTTTGAGCCGTTCAGGATTCCTCCAGTACCTACCACAGCACAGCGCACACAGCCATCACCACCTGGTTTTGGGAGAAGCAGTGGCTTATTTGGCTTTGGAATCAGCTTCACTGAATCCATCACATCTGCAAACCAAAAGAAAAACATGAATACACATTCTGTGATTGTTTTATGGTTGCTGTATGAGTAGAGAAGAGGTTTGTTAGTTTGCTTTAAACTAATGTTTCATATTTAAAAGATGTATGTCTTTATAACGATGTCTCAAACAAGACAATATGATGCAGGTAGCATATAGTTTGAATCGATGGATATTAACAACTACCACCATCAGAAAATATAATACATCACCTGAAAAATAGCATGATTCATCCCAACACTCTCATGATGTGTAAACTCTTTCATATCGAACCACATTAAATTCGGCACTTGAAAATTTCCAGACAAAATAGTTCTCTGTTAAATTACAATAGAGCGACTACCAAAACAGTCGCTCGATTGTCTCTCATAAGTCTTCATTCACTCAAAATAACAAAAAATGCCTAAAATGCATACTTTAACTAATCTGTTTACATTAGTTAATTAGATTAGTTAAGTAGATTTTAAATGTAAGCTTTTGTTTGATTGGTATATGTTCAGTTTATACCAATCACATTTTCCTTAATGATTAATTATTTGAATAAATAAATATTTGAATTAATATATTTTAACTGTATCTCACTTAAAATAATTGCTTCATGTTTTTTTTATTAAGTAGTCCAGAGTTAGGTTTATATCAGCACGCCATCTTTTCTATTCATCCATTCCTAAATGCATTGACGTGCTGTTATTTCATTGGCTGTTTAAACATATCTCATAAAACTACATATGTGTTTAAAAATCCAGTCAGAGAATAGATGTATATTACTCTGTCATTCTTCAGTCTGGCACACAATACTGACCCAATATCAGCTTCATAAAGACCTACCATCATATTTGTAGTTCATAAACCCAAAAGGACTGTTGAAATGTGAAAGGCGATTCCACTCGCTCATGTTAATGTTGTCTTTGTGCAGAAACAAACGTATGTTAGGAAGAAAAGCCTTCTTGAATTTCTCATCCTGAGAGTTTCGTAGAGACTGAGCACATGTCTGAAAATCATAAAAAAATATGAAATGATGAAACAAGTTAAAAATGAATGACTTGAAACAAATCATGAAAAAGCAAAAGCAATACGTCAAGAAGCCAAAAAGACAGAAACTGAAATGTCAGGCATCATGCAGATGGCTGGTATGACTCCAGCTATGCTGGCTCACATCCATAAAGTTAATACGTTCGACTGTTTTTACTATATCTTGTCTTAACATGCTTACTGGTCGTCTATGTTGAGTATCTTTGCTGTAAACATCTTCAAAATCCCACCGAGGAAGCTTCTTGAAGTCTTTTTTGTAGAGGAGAGCCATGGGGGTCTCAGCTACAATGCATTGTATTGTGTTGTTTTTTGCTGAATCTGCTATTTCTGCTATTTCTGCTTCAAAGTCAGGATGTGGTGGTCCTGATTTTAATTTTCTTTCCCAGTATACCCTGTACCTCTCAAGCACAAAGTCTTCCGATTCACTGTCATCTATTTCTATGAAGGTTGACCAGCTGAATCAAAAGGGAAACAGAAGCAACATAAGATAATTAGTGAGACAAGTGTGTGTTTCTTTGAAAAACTTTACAGAAATAAAAAAATAATTTACCAGTAAACAGATTAAATCAATCATAGGTTTTTCATGAGTCAACATATAAAAACACAACCCACCTGATGCTTTTTATCCTATTGTCTAATAAATTCAAAATAATCAAGATACACGATGACAAAAAAAGCAAAGAAAAAAACTTTAAAATTAACTCTGCCATCTCTGGTTTGTGGAGTTGTTGCTGCTCAGTTAAGCTCAAAAACTATCTGCTCTCCCTCCTGAGAGCTGCTCACAGGTGGAAGAGCCACCTAACAAGTTGTCACTGATGCAGCAGGGCAGGGCTATAGCCAGTAGCGGTTTTTGATACGGGCGACACGGACGGTTTGCCCTGCTTCCAAATACAGCACATTTCATTCATAATATTGTAAATCCAAGTCCATTATGGATTCATGATTTGAATCCCGGGTTGTGTGAAATCCCAGAAATAAACTCTAGACAAAGCAAATCTGTGAAATAAGGCGTAGGTTTATTAGGTTATGTTGTGGTGATCCTCGAGTTGGGGGATGGGTGTTCATACTGGAGTGCAAAATTGAAGCCAATTGAAGATGGACAAGAAAAGTTCAAAGCCATCAGGTGCTCAGTTTAGAAAAAAGAGAAAAGAAGAGGAGGAGAAATGAGCAAAAGATACAGGTAAGCAGATGTGTCATTGGATAATGGCAGCTCATGTATCCTGAAACATTCAGGATACATGAGAATCATCAGAGGGAGTGTTCGCCCAGGGCGCCAAACAGGCTAGGACCGTCACTGTGTCTCCTCATGCAGCGATGCAAGCATTTTATTTTAAAAATGGCACAAGTGGGAATTTCTTCTGTACGGGTAATTTCAGCCTGTTCACAAGCGTTTCATTTAATCAAACCACTAGTTTTAATGTAACTAGTTTTTACGCATCTACTGGGGTTTCTTTCACGGGTTGATGCGATCATTTTATTTAAAAATCGGGATTTCAGAATGTTGAACTAAGAGGGAGACAGAGCCAGCTAGTTTTTTAACACAGTAAACGGTCGCAAATAATATTCAGCCCCTTTAGAAAATAAATTGTAGCTATTGGGCTACTTCTAAAACACGTTGCACACGATGTCACCTTTTCCCCCAAAGCAGCCAGTATCGCTCTTTCAAACTAATTGTTTTAATCACACTCATTTTGTAATTCTGATGTCACAGCATGCAGCGATGCAAGCATTTGATTTATTTACAAACGGATCAAACGAGAATTTCTTCTGTAAGGGGTTTCGTGGTTTCAGAGTAGTTTTTAACACGACACATGGTCGCAAATAACATTCAGCCCTTTAGAAAATAAACGCTGCAGTCATACTTCTAAAACCAGTCGCACAGACAATTAACAGCCGGTTAATTGTTTGAAATTGTTCAGGATTGCAAAAGCGTTTTTGTAATTCCCCGAGAAGGTAAAAGCCCCGCAGATGTACCAGTCGAGCAGGGTCGCGCCTATTTTCTGAAGTAGCCAGCAACAGCGGACCCTTAGGCCTATCTTGGCCAGTTACACCGGAGCTCAGCAACTGCGTGCTCCACCCTCATTGTTTTAAACTTGCACAGCAAGGCTTTTGCAATCCTGAACAATTTCAAACAATTAACCGGCATTTAAAAACCAACGGCATACCAAAGTGCTTCACATAAAAGACAGAAAATAAGACATAAATATTATAAATATTATAGGACCGTAGCAAAGTACCAAGTTTGCTAACAGGTCAGTGTCACTAATACACAGGAATAGCATAAAATGAATATCAAGTAAAAAAGCACAAAACCATAAAAAAGTGTATATAAACGGTAAAATAGAGTAAGTCTAGGGATCAGATACAGAGATTAACGAGCAGGAAAGACAAGGTTAAATAAATAGGTTTTTAACCGTGATTTAAGTGATTGGATAGAATCAGACACGCGGATAGCAATAAGAAGGTTCTTCCATAAATCTGGTGCAGCCAAGGCAAACACACGGTCACCTCTAGACTTCAGCCGAGATCTTGGCTGCACCAGGAGTAACTGAGCAGATGATCTTAGTGCTCTAGCGGGATTGTACGATCTAAGGGGTTCGATAAGGTAGCTCGGGCTGTGTTGTTGATAATTTTAAAAGTAAGCAGCAGTATTTTAAATTGGATGCGGCATTTAATGGCTAGCCAGTGCAGGTCAGCTAGAACAGGGGTAATAGAGGCAAACCTCCCAGTTCCGGTCAGAAGGCGTGCCACCGCATTTTGAACAGTTTGCAGTATATGAAGAAGGGCAGAATGAGGACCGAAATAAAGGGAGTTGCAGTAGTCCAGCCTAGAGATCACAAAGGCGTGAATAAGCTTTTCCAGGTCTATTTTCAGTTGTGGATGATAAAGGATTCAGAAAGTTTATTCATGCGGGCCCATATGACAGAGAATATGCATCTTCTTTTTGTTTTCATATTTTAATTTGTATTTAATTGTGTTGTGATTTGCAGTGTTTTGTGTTGTTTCTGTAACAGTTGGTGAAATGTTAGTATTTGACCACTAGGCGGAGCTCTTGTAATCAGAATCAGAATCAGAAAGGGTTTATTGCCAAATGTTGAGCAGGTTTACAACATTAGGAAATTGCTGCGGTGCTTCAGTGCAAACATACTGTCATAAATTGCGCTTAAATAGACATGAAAAAATAAAAGTAAGAATAAGAATTAAAAGTGCTATGTAGAGATATATGCATGAGATATACATGAGATATATACATGAGAATAAGAATTAAAAGTGCTACGTAGAAAGATATATACATGAGTGCAGGTGGTGATCAGTGCCAAACATGGAGTGATGCAGTGAACACAGCATAGGGTCATGTGTTAGTGGTGGGAACAGTCGTACGTTTATTGTTCATGTGTCCAACAGCAGAGGGGAAGAAACTGTTCTTATGGTGAGAGGTTCTGGTGCGAATGGACCGGAGCCTCCTGCCTGAGGGGAGCAGGTCAAACAGACTGTATCCAGGGTGAGAAGGGTCAGCTGAGATCCGAGCTGCACGCCCCAGTGTCCTGGAGGTGTACAGGTCCTGCAAAGATGGGAGTCTGCAGCCAATCACCTTCTCAGCAGAGCTGCAGTCTCTGTTTGTCCCTGATAGTGGCTCCAGCGTACCACACGGTGATGGAGGAGGTGAGGATGGACTCGATGATTGCAGTGTAGAATTGCATCATCGTCCGTGTTGGCAGGTTGAATTTCTTCAGCTGCCTCAGGAAGTACATCCTCTGCTGGGCTTTCTTGATGACGGAGGTGATGGTGGGCTCCCACTTCAGGTCCTGAGTGATGGTGGTACCCAGGAAGCGGAATGAGTCCACAGAGGTGATGGGGGTGTCAGTCAGGATGATGGGGGGGAGTGGGGCTGTGTGCTTCCTGAAGTCCACAATAATCTCCACTGTCTTCTGGGCATTCAGCACCAGGTTGTTGTGGCTGCACCAGGACACCAGACATTCAACCTACCTCCTGTAGGCAGACTCATCCCCGTCCGAGATGAGTCCAATAACGGTGGTGTCATCTGCAAACTTGATTAGCTTGACAGACTGGTGGGTGGAGGTGCAGCAGTTGGTGTACAGGGAGAAGAGCAGAGGAGAAAGAACACAGCCCTGAGGGGAGCCGGAGCTGATGGTCCGAGAGTCCGAGACATTCTTTCCCAGCCTCACATGCTGCTTCCTGTCCGTCAGGAAGTCAGTGATCCACCGGCAGATGGGATCAGGCACATTCATCTGGGAAAGCTTGTCTCGGAGATGGTCTGGAAGGATGGTGTTGAAGGCAGAGCTGAAGTCCACAAACAGGATCCTGGCGTAGGTTCCTGGGGAGTCCAGATGCTGCAGGATGAAGTGTAGGGCCATGTTGATGGCGTCATCTACAGACCTGTTGGCTCTATATGCAAACTGAAGGGGGTCCAGGAGGGGGGCCGTGAGGGTCTTGAGATGGGAGAGAACCAGGCGCTCAAATGACTTCATGACCACAGATGTCAGAGCCACGGGTCTGTAGTCATTTAGTCCAGTGATCCTAGGTTTCTTGGGGACAGGGATTATGGTTGAGGACTTGAAGCAGGCAGGCACATGACATGCCTGCAGTGAGGAGTTGAAAATGCCAGAAAACACTGGGGCCAGCTCGTTTGCACAGTGTCTGAGGGTGGCAGGAGACACACCGTCTGGGCCGGGAGCTTTTCGAGCATTCAGACTCCTAAACTGCTTCCTCACATCTGCTTCATGAATATGAAGAGTTGTGGTGGGAGGAGGTGGTGTGAAATCCTCTTTTGTGTGGGGTGAGGAGGGGGGTGTTGTAGGTGAAAAGTTTGAAGGTGGTGATGGCTCTATGGAGGGGGGAGAGGTGGGGGAATTAGTGTCCAAAGTGCCTCTATTGTTGGGGCCGTTGGAGGTGTGAAGGCTGCCTGATGGCTCGTCAAAACGGCAGTAAAAGTCGTTAAGGGTGTTGGCTAAGAGCAAGTCATCAGTAGAGTGGGGGGTTTTAGGCTTGTAGTTGGTGATATTCCTAAAACCTTTCCACACAGAGGCCGAGTCATTCTCTGAGATCTGCTGCTGCATCTTCTCAGAGTGCTGATGTTTAGCAATGTCCACTTCTTTAGTGAACCTGTACTTGGCCTCTCTGTAGCAGTCCCTGTCTCCGCTTCTGAACGCCTTTCTCTTTTCCAGCCACAGCTTTTTGAGTTTAGGAGTAAACCAGGGTTTGTCATTGTTATAACTCACCCTGGTGCGTGATGGCACAATGCTGTCCTGTGATAATGATAATGTAACTAACGCATTTTATTTTGTATGTTTTATTTTTGTGTTGAGCATGTTAACATTTTCCTTTTTTTGCCTACCGGATTGGTTGGTGTACAGTTAATTTGATACATGGAAAATAGCCGGATAATTTTGTAAGTATAAGGTATAAGGTATAAGGTAAGGGCAGAGGTCACTTCCTGTTTTGGGAAGTAAGGTCAGAGAAGCTGCTCATGGTGACGGTCTAGCCGTGTGAATGTTAAAGAAGAAATAAGTCCTAAGTTCCAATTACACCGGTTTGTCTACTTGCAGGCCAAAGTGGTATGTTTGTTTATATTTTGTGAATTTTATATTGTAATATGTTTTAATGCTGAAATATAATTTTCTTGTACATTTGTATTCACCAGTTCTACGGTGTACCTGTACGTTAAGAGAAGCACAGTAAACATCAGTAAAGAAGAACTCTCGTGTCTCTCGTGTATGTGTACAAGCCGGCATAGTTTCACTTTAAATTTGATTAAAAGGAAAAAGTTGAAAATTTAAATAGTTTAAAGTTGAACTGTGAATAGTTGGTTTTTGTCTTATATGATTTATTTATTACATTTTATGTGGAGTGAATAAATAAAAGTATATTTAAGGTGGACCCTAGAGACAAAGCACGTACAAACTCTAAAACACGTACAAAACACAACAGAAGTGCTCCAGGATGCTAGGCGCAGTGTTGAGCTAGTGGCTACCGGATTTGGTGTGTGGTAGTAACAGGTAAATGAACTTTTTTTTAAATTATTTGAATATATATGAGTGCAAGCCATACACATATGCTTTCAATTGTGTAATTTAAGCGAGGTAGCTCTGTTTTGGAAGTTCAGTTAATGCTAGAAATGTGTTTTGGAGTTTGTACGTGCTTTGTCTCGAGGGGCCACTGTAAATATTTATATATAAACATATATAAATAAAACCACGTTTTTTAACATTAGTAATTCCTTTTGTGCATAATTTTATATTATTGTTAATAATAAATTAATTAAAGCAACAAAACAACCTGAAGAGCTGGTTCGGAGCCGGAAGAGCCGGCTCTTTTTAGTGAGCCGAGCCGAAAGAGCCGGAAATCCCATCACTAGTGGATGATTACTATACCTTTCTAATGTGACATTGTTGTCCCTGGCTCTCTTTTCCTTTGTTTCTATGCTACCGCCAGTGTAACAAAGCACAAGGCTCGCGTGCGGAGTGACACGGAAAAAAAGTGCAAGAGAGAGGGTGAGAGAAAGAAAACAAAAACCCGGCTCCACACATCACTAACACACACACCCCTTCATACACACAAACATGGAAACGAGCAACAGCAGCAACAGGCAGCCAAACCAGACAGACAGGAAGTACCCGGAAAAATATATAAGGTGAAATGAAATTGAGTGCTGTGAAATGTGAACCACTGGAGAGACATGAGGAAACAGCTCTCGATGATGGCCAATCTCCTCTGTTTGGGGTGTCTGCTGAGCGCTTTTATCTGGTACACATTTGAAGAAAGGTGAGTAACTACCTTTGTACTTACAAATGAAAAGGGAGAAGCCAGTAAAACAAATATTTTGATCACTGTGAAACCACAAAAAAGTAACTGTTTTTTATTACAGAAAAAAAACAGTCAAGCTCTGTTAGTGTTTTACTCTTATTATACAAGCCCAATTCTGAAACACTTGGGAAGCTGTGTAAAATGCAAATGCAAGCCAGAGGTGGAAGAAATACACACATGCTTCACATAAGTAGAACTACACATTTTGGTCTTAAAAATGTCATGGTCCTGAGTCTGAGGACTCAGGGTTTTGTGTTTCCTTATGCTTTTGTTCATTTGTGTATTCTGTTGTGATTTTGCCATTTGTTAGGTTTCTGTTCTTTGCCTGCCTGCTCCCACTTCTCTGTGTTCCCTCTGTCTGTCCATGGTGTTATTGTGTCTGCTCATGAGTCTGCCTGTCAAGTTCAGTGTCCTGTCTGGTTCTCTGTGTCTGTTAGTTTCCTGTTTTATTCTGAAAGTTCATGTCTCATGTCAGTGTGTTCAGTTTTACCGCTCCCCTGTCTCGTTAGCCTAATTGCTCCCAGCTGTGTCTCCCTCCTGTGGCCCATTCCCTGATTACTCCCCGTGTATTTAAGCCCTGTGTTTTCCTGTGCTCTCTGTTGCGTGGTCTGTTTAGTTCCATGTCAGTCTGCATTATGCTGTTACCTGGTATTCATTCTGCGTCTCTCTGCCATCTCTCTTTGTGCATTTTGCTCCTCTTCCCGTGAGTGTCTGGTTTTAGTTTTGTTCTTTAGTTTTCCCAGTTTAGGTTTGTTTACTCCCCGCTCTGCTCTTCCTGTTTTGTCACCTTCTCACCGCTGTAAATTAAACACTCACTCGCACCCCAGCCAGTACCTGCATTTTGGATCATGTTGGGAAGCATTTAAGTAACAAAGTGTTGCAGGTTACCTTTGTGGTGGCCATCTTGTTTTCCCAGTAAAGAGGAAGCCTGCCTCAATTGCAGCTCTTTTATAGGCCAGTCTGTATTAAGGTGTGTCTTTAGAGTATTTAAAGGGAGCAGGAAATGGATTGGGGGCCATTTTGAAAAGTTGCTGTCTGCATGTGTATGATGTTGGCAAGAGATAATAAAACAATTACTTTAATTAAGATAGAGTGAAGTCTGATGTTTCCCTCACCACCCCTCACTGTGTAACAGTTGGATCCAACCACCCCTCACTGTGTAACAGTTGGATCCAACCACCCCTCACTGTGTAACAGTTGGATCCAACCACCCCTCACTGTGTAACAGTTGGATCTAGTGATGGGACGTTCTGTATCGAGGCTTCGGAGCGTGTGTCGAGTAATGGAGGGGGCGTTTCCGCGAAGCGCGTATCGAGGCTTGCTTCATTTATGGGAGGAGCTGAAAATGATGACGTCCGAAGCCTCGCTGCCCGGCTGTACCACGTGACTGGTTCATGAAGTGGTTCGAACTTTGCCGCGAGATATGACAGCGATATAAACCCCTCAGACTTCATTCAAAAATGTGGGTGTTTGATGGAGAGTTGCGGTTAGTGAGAGTTTGGAGACCGTTTGGAGGTTTATGAGAGTGAGGAAAGTCAGGAGAGAATGGAGCCAGCTAAGAAGAGGAGGATGTCCTCCCCTGTGTGGGAACATTTTGATCTTATTCCTCCCAACAAGGTATGTAAATTTCTACAGAAGATGTATTTTCATGATACTGATGGTGCAATACAATTTATGTTGAGCTGTCTTGACTTTTGTACAAGGTGAAGTGTTTGCTATGTGCCAGGGAGCTGGGATATGACAACAACAACACCTCATCCATGCTTAGGCACTACAGAGCTTTGCATGAGAATAAGGGGGACACCGATTGTGGCGCAAGACCAGGTGAGCCATCAAATGCAATGATAATATAGCATGCAGTAATGTTACTAAATGATATAACAATATTATACAACTGTTATAAGTTACGTGTGTGATATTTATATTTGTGCTTTGTCTTTATTGTCTTTCCTCAGGAGAACAATCTCAAATAGATGAAGACCTGGGGCCCGTTCTTCGTACCTCGCTAAGTAAGTTAGCTGGATTAGATTGTTGACGATTTTGCGTGATCTTGGATCGTTCGGTTCCCCGAAGCTCATCCGGGACTTGCTGCCATAGCAACAGAGCCGTAAGCGTAAACCTGCTCGGGAGCAGGTTTACTTTATGTAAACAGGATTAGATCGCGGCCACGCAGGTATGTCCGCTTCATTTATACGAAAGCAACAGCGATATTCCACCACTGTTTCACCATAAATAAATATTATCAATGTAACTAAAGATAATGCAGCACTTGATCCTTTTATTGATTTCACACAGATACATACAGGTCATTTCCTAAAAAAGGGAAATGTACTATTAACATTCTATTACATGTATGTGATTATTACAGATGTAATTCATATTTCAGAGTAGTAATTGCAAATTACTTTGTGTAATCAAGATGAGAGACCACGGCTATAAAAGCGAAGGTGGATTTGGGAAGCCTGTCGCAGCCATGTCCTGTCCGTATACGCGAGCAGCCCATTGCGGAAGGTGCAAGATTGATAAGGAGAGTTTTCAGAATTCAGCGTATATTGCGGGATAGACAGGATCCTTTAGCTCAGCGCGACAGTGTGCTCATTGAGAGATATCGATATTCCCGTGAGGGTATTATTTACTTAACCAACTTGTTGACGAGGGGGTGCAGGACCACCACCTGTCTTTTTTTGCTCTGCCCTTTTCTTGGTTGCTGTTATGAACAAACAAACAGATTATTTCAGGGTCTCTTTCCTAGAGACGAAAAGCAATATAAGTGATAAATATTACCATTCTGTAGCATATTCTTATATTCCACTTTTACTTGTTCCCATGTTCTAGTGGGTCCTGTTGTGGCTCTAATGTGTAAGGGGATATAATATAACATAATATAATGTAATATAATATTGGATAATATAGTGTAATACAATAAATTTACCCTACCGCCTACTGGTGTTGGCCAGAGGGGCCGATGGCGCGATATGGCAGCCTGGCTTCTGTCAGTCTGCCCCAGGGCAGCTATGGCTACAACTGTAGCTGCCTCCACCAGTGTGTGAATGTGAGAGTGATTGAATAGTGGCATTGTAAAGCGCTTTGGGTGCCTTGGAAAGCGCTATATCAATCCACTCCATTATTATTGTTATTATTAAATTACTTACGAGTTTAATTTGTCAGCAACTTTCTGCCAGCCCTCTCTCCTTGCTTTTGCAGCCTTTGCAGTGTTCCCTTGCGTTCTGATTAAACTCTGAAACTCCTGAAATCCCTCAATCAAGAGTTCTTGCTCTGCTGCCGAAAAATACCGAGCGCGCTCCTTCGACATTTTCGCCGACCAATCAGAGGGTTGCCGATCAATGTTTCTACTATCGATGCGTAGCCCCTTTTACGACACCCAGTGATCTCACATTACTTCATCCAGCTGTACTAATCGTCAACAGCAGGTGTGTTCGGAGAACCGGATTAGCGAGCTCATGGTTAGCGCGATGATTTGGTCTTGGATGTGTCATTTGATCTTGGATGTAGTAAGCGACGTACGAAGAACGGGCCCCTGGTCAGCATGGTGATTGAGGACTCCCAGCTATTTAGCATTGTGGAGGACAAAGGATTCAAAAGATTTGTTAAATCATTAAATCCTAGCTATGTTCTCCCCACTAAAAAGGTCATAAAAGCAGTGAAAATTTAGTTTTTACAGAATAAAATGTGAACAGGCAGGACTGTGTAGCTGTCCATACCTCAACGTTACAAAAGCACAACTACTGTCCACACCCCAACCACACCTCACCTCACAGTAAATGATCATTTCCATTTCAAGCATTTCCAAATAATCATTTCCCATACTGCCACTATAAATATACACAGTATACTGCCATCACTACAATATACATGTTTCACACACTCCTTTTGTTGTTGACATTTACAGGCTGTGTGCAAAATGCCACACTCTTCAAATTCATGCCAGCTATTATTTTTACGTCCAGTAGGTGTCCTGCTAGAGCAAATGAAGCTTCATGAAGCTTCGCGTTGGGGTGAACCAATTGGATGAAAAGCTTCAGTGCTTCATGGGGCTTCATCTGCCCATCACTAGTTGGATCCAACTGTTACACAGTGAGGGGTGGTGAGGGAAACATCAGACTTCACTCTATCTTAATTAAAGTAATTGTTTTATTATCTCTTGCCAACATCATACACATGCAGACAGCAACTTTTCAAAATGGCCCCCAATCCATTTCCTGCTCCCTTTAAATACTCTAAAGACACACCTTCTTAATACAGACTGGCCTATAAAAGAGCTGCAATTGAGGCAGGCTTCCTCTTTACTGGGAAAACAAGATGGCCACCACAAAGGTAACCTGCAACACTTTGTTACTTAAATGCTTCCCAACAGATCCTTTTTTCAATACACCACACGACTGCCCCCAGCCGTGACAAAAAATACTCTAGTAAACGTACTAATTCAACTTCTTTCCTCAAATTAAAAAAAAAAGTGAAGAAGTGCAGGCTCTAAAAGGTTCTCAATGTTGGAGTCAAATTGTTAAATGTTGTCACTGTGTTACTTAAATTTGTAAGTCTTAGTTCAAGCAGCATGATCAATGACATTCCTGTGTTTCTGACCATCTCTCCAGCCAGTTTGTTGGTGGGGGAGGCTGAAGTGTTTTATTATAGGCACATCCTATCTGAAGGTTCTGTTTTCTTGTGTCATAAACTTCCTGCTTTTATTACCCTTTTCTGGGCAGGAGGACACACACACACACACACACACACACACACACACACACACACACACACATATTCTTGCACATACATGCATGTTCAGACACATACAGTAGTAGCGCTAAAAAGAGCCGGCTCTTTCGGCTCCCAACCGGCTCTTCAGGTTGTTTTGTTGCTTTAATTAATTTATTATTAACAACAATATAAAATTATGCACAAAACGAATTACTAATGTAAAAAAAATGTGGTTTTACTTATATATGTTTATATATAAATAAATATATACGGTGGCCCCTAAGAGACAAAGCACGTACAAACTCCAAAGAGCTTGTACAAATTCCAAGACACATGGCTCTCTTTCTCTCTCTTTCCCTCCAGCTCTGTTCTACTGAGAATATTACTACCATCCCTCCGCCCTCTTCCCAGTGCAAAGCACAAGTCGCGTGCGGAGTGAAGTGGGAAAAAAAGTGGGAGACAGAGGGTGAGAGAAAGGGGGGGGGGGGGGAAACACGAGCCGGCTCGCATCGTTCACGTCAAAGTGTCGGCTCTACGAGCCGTTTCGTTCGCAACTGACACAACTCTAACATACATACACGTGCTTACACGTGCACACACGTGCACACACATAGTACCTTATCTTTTGTGACCATTGGGGGGTTTTACAATGGGTGGTGCTTGTGTTCACAGAATAAAAGGAGGCAAGGAAGGCTGTTTATTGGATGCTGGCTAGAGCAGAGTTGCAGTCTTACAAGCCTCTCTGCAGCTTCTCTCTTCCTGCTACCCCCCCTAAAAACCCATCTCCATTGAGACTGTGTCAGCTCCCAAACAGACAAAAAACAAACTAAAAACCAGCAATAAACAACTTAAACATAAAAAATCACAAAGAAAGAACAATACAGTATCCACATCTGAACCAAAGAGTAAAACAGTGAAATGTGGATTATTAAATATTAGGTCTCTCTGCTCCAAGTCTCTGTTAGTACATGACTTAATAATTGATCAACAAATCGATTTACTTTGCCTTACAGAAACCTGGTTGCAGCAGGATGATTATGTTAGTTTAAATGAATCAACACCCCCGAGTCATTCTAACTACCAGAAATCTCGAAGCACAGGCCGAGGGGGCGGTGTGTAGGGATGGGTATTGATAAGATTTTCACGATTCAGATTCCATTTTCGATTCTTTATCAATTCTGTTATTGATTCTTTTTTTTCTTTTTTTTAAAGGAGAACACTAAGGTCGATTAGCTTAGAACTTTGTTTTATATCTTCTCTTTGAACAAGATAGAAATTAGGAGTAACATGGCCTTACAGCAGTGTGATCTTAGAAGATCCAGCCTACGGCTCTTCAATGGGGTGTCACAGGGTCCCCGGGGAAAAAAATTGTAAATGTAAAATAATAAAATAAATAGTCTTCTGTAGCAATAACAAAGTATAACATAAATTATTCTGTAGCAATTACACAAGAATATCCAGTAATGTCCCTGCCTACAATTAAACACATTCACTTACCGAAAATCGGGGCATCTGCTGTGGCAAATGGGTGCAAGCCTTTTACCACAAATTTAGTCACTGCTCGGTGACATTCGTCTATCCTGGCCTGAAAGGAGATGCTACCGGTAGACTGCAGTGAGAACTGCCAGCATCTGAGCCAGACTCTGTCTGTCTCTCTCATCATGGTCACCTAAATACACAGTAATGGCAGGTTTTGTAATAAGGCAGATCTCACTAACATAATATGCACTGTTAGTTGATTATTTACCTGCCGCATTAATGGGAGAGGATGTGCAAACGTTACCGGTGCTGCTGGGTTGAGATTCACGAGTCCGGAGCGGAATTAAAAACACAACATTCATTTAAGGTTATCACGTGTTTTGTGAGCAAATGCTTTTGCATATTCGTAGTGTTTCCTTAAATGAAATATCTACTTTGCAAGTATTGCAAGTTGCCCTGTTGTCATCCGTTCTCGTAAAGTATAATCAAACTTTTTAGTGTTTGAGCCGCTTACACGCCGTGTTTCCTGCCAGGTAAATGACGCTCCGCAACGTGGTGACGTCATTCGGGGCGACTGGAATCAATAAGGGAATCGTTTGCAAAATTGGCAAACAACTCCAAGGAATTGAAACAGTGGGAACCGGTTCTCAACAAGAACCGGTTTTCGGTGTGGCAGCAATTTTTCCCACCAGCCTATTAATCAACGAAAGACCAAGACAGACTTTTAATTCATTTGAAAGCCTAATGCTTAACCTTGTCCACCCCAGCTGTAAAACTCAGAAACCAGTCTTACTTGTTATCATCTGTCGTCCACCTGGGCCTTACACAGAGTTTCTCTCTGATTTCTCAGACTTTTTATCTGATTTAGTGCTCAGCTCAGATAAAATAATTATTGTGGGTGATTTTAACATCCATGTAGATGTTAAAATGACAGCCTCAACACAGCATTTAATCTGTTATTAGACTCAATTTGGCTTCTCTCAAACTTTCAAAGAACCCACCCACCATTTTAATCACACTCTAGATCTTGTTTTAACATATGGCATAGAAACTGAACATTTAACAGTGTTTACTGAAAACCCTCTCCTGTCTGATCATTTCCTGATAACATTTACATTTACAATAATTGATTACACAGCAGTGGAGCGTAGACTTCATCACAGTAGATGTCTTTCTGAAAGCGCTGTAACTAAGTTTAAATGGTAAATGGTAAATGGCCTGTATTTATATAGCGCTTTACTAGTCCCTAAGGACCCCAAAGCGCTTTACATATCCAGTCATCCACCCATTCACACACACATTCACACACTGGATAAGAATATAATCCACCCACTGTTATCATCTTCAATGCCCTGTACCAACACAGAGCAGCTATCTGAACGCTACCCCAACAGAGGTCGATTATCTTGTTAATAATTCCACCTCACTACGTACGACTCTGGATACTGTAGCTCCTGTGAAAACTAAGGTCTCAAATCAGAAGTACCTGACTCCGTGGTATAATTCTCAAACACGTAGCCTAAAGCAGATGACTCACAAGCTGGAGAGGAAATGCTGTGTCACAAATTTAGAGGATCATCATTTAGCCTGGAGAAAAAGTTTGCTGCTTTATAAGAAAGCCCTCCGCAAAGCCAGAACATCTTACTATTCATCACCGATTGAAGAAAATAAGAACAACCCCAGGTTTCTCTTCAGCACTGTAGCCAGGCTGACAAAAAGTCAGAGCTCTTTTGAGCCAACCATCCCTTTAACGTTAACTAGTAATGACTTCATGAACTTCTTCACAAATAAAATTTTTACATTAGAGAAAAAATTACCAATAATCATCCCACAGATGTAATATTATCTACAGCTAATTTTAGTACCATTGATATTAAGTTAGACTCTTTTTCTCTAATTGATCTTTCTGAGTTAACTTCAATAATCAACGTGTCTTTTAGACCCCATTCCTACAAAACTGCTCAAAGAAGTCCTGCCATTAATTAATGTTTAAATCTTAAATATGATCAACCTATCTCTAATAACCGGCTATGTACCACAGGCCTTCAAGCTGGCAGTAGTTAAACCTTCACTTAAAAAGCATCTCTAGACCCAACTGTCTTAGCTAATTATAGGCCAATCTCCAACTTTCCTTTCATATCAAAAATCCTTGAAAGAGTAGTTGTCAAACAGCTAACAGATCATCTGCAGAGGAAAGGCTTATTTGAAGAGTTTCAGTCAGGTTTCAGAGCTCATCACAGCACAGAAACAGCTTTAGTGAAGGTTACAAGTGATCTTCTTATGGCTTCTGACAGTGGACTCGTCTCTGTGCTTGTCCTGCTAGACCTCAGTGCAGCATTCGATACTGTTGACCATAATATCCTATTAGAGCGATTAGAACATGCTGTAGGTATTACAGGTACTGCACTGCAGTGGTTTGTATCATATCTGTCTAACAGACTCCAGTTTGTACATGTAAATGGAGAGTCCTCTTCACACACTAAGGTCAGTTATGGAGTTCCACAGGGTTCAGTGCTAGGACCAATTCTGTTTACATTATACATGCTTCCCTTAGGCAGCATCATTAGAAGACATAGCATACATTTTCACTGCTATGCAGATGACACCCAGCTCTATCTATCCATGAAGCCAGGTAACACACACCATTTGGTTAAACTGCAGGAATGTCTTAAAGACATAAAGACCTGGATGGCTGCTAACTTTCCGCTTCTTAATTCAGATAAAACTGAGGTTATTGTACTCGGCCCTGAAAATCTTAGAAACATAGTATCTAACCAGATTCTTACTCTGGATGGCATTACCTTGGCCTCAAGTAACGCTGTGAGGAACCTTGGAGTTATTTTTGACCAAGACATGTCCTTCAACGCACATATTAAACAAATATGTAAGACTGCGTTCTTCCATTTGCGCAACATCTATAAGATTAGAAATATCCTTTCTCAGAGTGACGCTGAAAAACTAGTTCATGCATTTATTACTTCCAGGCTGGACTACTGTAATTCATTATTATCAGGATGTCCAAAAAACTCTCTGAAAAGTCTACAGCTAATCCAAAATGCTGCAGCAAGAGTCCTGACAGGGACTAGAAAGAGAGAGCATATTTCTCCTGTTAAATCCAGAATTGAATTCAAAATCCTGCTCCTCACATACAAGGTCCGAAATAATCAGGCCCCATCATATCTTAATGACCTTGTAGTACCATATCACCCTATTAGAGCACTTCGCTCTCACACTGCAGGCCTACTTGTTGTTCCTAGAGTATTTAAAAATAGAATGGGAGGGAGAGCCTTCAGTTTTCAGGCGCCAGCTTCCAGTTTGGATTCAGGAGACAGACACCGGGGCTGGGCCATATCATACCGTTTACGGTAATACCGGTATAATGTCGGGCAATGATAAGAAATTGAAATATCGTGATAGAATATGGGTAAAACGCGCATGCGCAGTACCTTTGTTTTCATACGCACATGGAGGAAAAAGCGTGCCGGCGACGGAGAATGAGAAGAACGAAAGCGGATGTTGAATGAAACGGATGAACCAGAATTGGTTTGTAAAAATGCTGCAACTTCAGTGGTGTGGAACTGGTTTAGCTTTCGTCTGTCAGATACACAAAAGCACTATTTCTGGTAGCACATGCTAGCGGGCCGTCGTTATTACCGTGTTTTTTGGAAAATACGGCACACTTAAAATCAATCCTTTGATTTTTCTGAAAGTCGACAGTGCCCCTTATAATCCCGTGTGCCTTATGTTTGGATTCTGGTTGTGTTTACTGACCTCGAAACGATTTTATGTGGTACACGGCGCTCAAAAATCTGGCAAATGTTTTAGTACGACTTTGCTAAGCTACGAAGCCGCACTGCTTGATGGATTGTCGGAGCGTTGTGGCTATTGTAGGCAGGAGCCTCGCGGAGTGATACGTAATGTGCTTCAACATAATATTACTGTATTGTGTGCATAACCTCTTTTTAAGTTTTGTGGATATTATACATGGTTATGCTGAGGATATGTCAGCCAATTTCCACTGGAAATGCCTTTTGGTTAAACTGTCAGCAAGGAATTTGCATTTGCACTGTTAATTTTTTATATAACTTTAATGCACATAAAAAACAGCTGCTTGTTTAAGTGAAAATACATTGATTTTATTTTTTGCACTAATAAAGTTGAGGAGTTGTGAAGTATTTTGTCTAGTGTCAATTATATCGTCAGTTATATCGTTATCGCAAATTTTCAAATGTTTATCGTGATAAATATTTTTGGTCATATCGCCCTGCTCTAACAGACACTATCTCTACTTTTAAGATTAGGCTTAAAACTTTCCTTTTTGTTAAAGCATATAGTTAGGGCTGGACCAGGTGACCCTGAATCCTTCCTTAGGTATGCTGCAATAGGTGTAGGCTGCCGCTGCAGATGGCCGCCTCTCCCTGAGCCTGGTTCTGCCGGAGGTTTCTTACTGTTAAAAGGGAGTTTTTCCTTTCCACTGTCGCCAAAGTGCTTGCTCATAGGGGTTTATGGGTTTTTCTCTGTATCTATTATTATAGGATATACTGTACAATATATAAACGCCTTGAGGCGACTGTTGTTGTGATTTGGCACTATATAAATAAAATTGAATTGAATTGAATTGAATGGCTAGGAGACAGGTGAGGAGCATTCAGCTCCAAGAGCCTGGTTCCGACCAGTCTCCCTTGCTAGCAAGTAAAAGATGTTCGTCTTGCTTGTCGTTAACAAGAATAAATAAAACCAGCGGGGCCTGTGGAAGCGCAGACCCAGCACTCAAGTATAAAAATAAAAATTAGGTCTTTGGAGGACATTTGTACCAGCTCTCTGCCAGGCAAACTTTATTATGTGTGCCAACTTTATTATGTGTTTGCCTACATGTCAATTATTCTCTCACACGTCACTACAAACCCCAACTAAGGAAACTCACTCCCTCTTCACTATTTACTTTACAGGTATTAAAATATTTCAGCTTCCCTGCAAACATATGGTGCAAAAAAAACCCTCACCAACAAAGAAGAATGAGCATCACACTACGTATAGGCACATAGGAAAAGATGTATGTGGATTCTAAATATCAAATTACGTTGGACCTTTGACATCTTCTTCAAGGTCAGATAAAGTCAATTTACCAAAAATATCTTTTATCTTGAACACTATACTTAAAATTCTCCTGTCTTTGTTTGTGTTGGTAACATTTAGGACATTATACTGGTTTATCCATCCATCCATCCATCCATCCATTCTCTTCCGCTTATCCTTATCAGGGCCACAGGGGGGCTGGAGCCTATCCTAATACAATGCTGTTTCTTTAATAGTGCCCAGAGAGTGAGCTTCCTTGGCAGAGGTTTTCACTCTAGGAGTGTTTCTTGTTTATAAATACAAGCTGATTAAAAAAAAAAAAAAAAAAGCAGAAAATAAAAGAAATAATAAATAAGAGTGATTTAAATTGGCTTTGCCTTAAAAAAAGAGTATGTAAGGTCTAAAGTGAGATTTGACAGCCAATCTTAGTGTGAAACCTAAGATTGGTTGTAGTTGGGAATAGAATTCACTGCTCTTTATTGATTTGCACAACTAAATTCAACGAGATTGAAGCACACATTAGTGAGTGAGTAAATCCAAACACGATCATCCACCTAAATTCAAATTGATCTCTGGTATGGTTGATGTGACTGAATTATGACAGGAAGCAGTAAAGCTGCTCTGCACCAGTTCATCATCAATGGCACTACTCTAAACTTCACCGCAATACTGACTAGACTAATCAATCTAACTTGCCACAAACCACCAGTACTTCCTAGCAACCTTTGAATAACACAGAGTTGGCCATGTCAGCCCTGCAGCGATGATACTTCAAACTGTGAAGTGGAATTAGTTTGTTTTCCAAGACATTTAACACCATGAAAAAACAAAACAAAACATGTAACAAGTTGTTTATAACGCAGATATCTGATCTAATATTATATTGAATATGTAGGTAACTTTTGGAATTTTTGCAGGTAGCATAAGAACAGGGTTCAGACACAATGAGTTAAGATCATGACCTTCCAACACATGTACAGAAAAGAACAACAGCAATGAAGCTGAGGGAAAAAATGGGTACAAGAAAAGGTAACTTTTTTATGTGCACATACTAATCTGTCTCATTTATTTCTCACAGTTTGGAATTTCACCGACCACTTCCTCAAAGAAGTGCCTCAAAGCCCTCTGAACTTTGTAAAGGCTGCAAGTAAGAGCGAGCACTGTCATAACTTTTTTCTTAATAAATTACAGTATTTTTGCCAAGATTGAGTCATGTCAGACCTGCAGGCATGATACTTCTAACTGTGTGTATGAATGCTTGTGCATTACAGGGAAGCCATCGATAAAGTAAAAAAGCTCTACAATCAAACATGGAAAAAGCAGGAGGAGAATTACCACAGATTCAGGTAAGATCATACACTTCAAGCCTTCTAACATCCTGATATTAGACAGTGAATTACAGGTCATTTTACAGAGAAAAGCAATTGTAATGTAAACAATAGTTTAACAGATTACTTCCTCCTAGGACTAATTAAGTAAAGCAGCGGTCCCCAACCTTTTTTGCGCCACGGCCGGTTTATGCCCAACAATATTTCCACGGACCGTCCTTTAAGGTGTCGCGGATAAATACAACAAAATAAAACTAGTACCGGTACCGAAAAAAATTCATAACACAAAACCGAGTAAACGATAAAAACGATAACAAAATAACGCTGAAAACCGATAAAAACCCTGAAAACCATACATTTCACACCTGAGACTCAACTCTCGCGGCCCGGTACCAAACAACTCACGGACTGGTACCGGTCCGAGGCCCGGGGGTTGGGGACCGCTGAAGTAAAGTACTGAATTACTTTTAATAAAAGTGTTTTGTGTAATACATTATTTTTTCGAATAATGACTTAAACACCGATTGTTAAATTGAATTGTTAAATGTTGTCATTTTTATGCTTACCATCTCTACATTGTTTCAAGCAGTAGGACCAAAGACATTCTTTTGTCTCTGACCACCTCTCCAGCTACTCTGGTGCTGGGGGAGGTTTTATTGTAGATACATCCTATCTGAAAGATCTGGTTCTTGTGTTGTAAGCTTCCTGTTTTTATGATCCTTTTGGTGAGCAGGAAGTCACACAAACGCACCCCCACGACACACACACACACACACACACACACATTCTTGCACACATGCTTACACGTGCACACACACACACACATAGTGTCTTGTCTTAGAACCATTGGTGGGTTTTACAGTGGAAGGTGCTTGTGTTGTGTTGTATTGTGTAAACTATTGTATATTGTAACAGTTTGTCAATAAAAAGGCTACGAGGAGAGCTGCTCTTTGAAGGATTTGGGCTAGAGACAGGTGATGAGCATTATGCTCCACCGCCTGGTTCTGACCAAAGCTTCCCTCGTTAGCGAGTTAAAGACCGGTTGAAGATGTTCTGTCTTGTTTTCGTTCTCATGAGGAATAAGTCTCTAAACTTGCGGGGCCTGTGGAAACACAGACCCAACACCGATTGCAACAAGGAGCTTAAATACCTCCAACATGCACAAATATTTGACCCACAGCATCTAATTAATTTCCATGAATGTAATGTGTTTGATATGCTGCTTAGAGATGGCAGTAACTCCCAAAATGGAGCCAATGAGAATCAGTAAGGAGATCAATAAGGAATCGAATTGATAAGTGATATTGATGATAGAATCAGAATTGCTACATTCTTACCAATTCCCAACCCTAGTATTTACATTCATGAAAGCATCTCTTTATTGATTGTACACTTGAGAGTGTTCCTTAATTGGTAAGATGCTGTAAAATTCTTCTCATTGACTATGTAAATAATTCTGTTATCCTGCACTTCTGTGGTCTTTCAGGTCTTTTTGCTGCTGAGCTGATTCACTGCAGTCTTTCTTTTAAAGAAAGAATCAGTCTGTTAATTTTTTGCTCTCTTTTTTCCAACCTAATAATGGCTTCCTTCATTTGCATTGACATTTCTTATATTTAGAATCAGAGGAAAAGTTACAAAATATAAAATCGAGACTTTAAATTAACTTCAGATATTACATCTGCATAATTTTTTATGAATTAAGAAGGGGTTCAGCAGGACATGAAACTGGTTATCATTCAACTGTCAAATTACATTTGAACCACTCAGAATAGGGAACTTTGTATAAAAATGTCTTTAATTGCTGAAGAGTTAAGCCAAATATTGCCAAAGAAAAAACTAAACATAAAAAACACTAACTGTAAACATAATATACAACAATAGACAAATTAATATGAAATACAATCTAAAGACAAAAGACAGGTTGTCTGTTCTACATGTATGCTGTATCTGTAGCTGCCTGAAGTTAAATGGCTTTCATTATGGTTAAATAATCATTTCCATTCAAACCACTGAAGCCTATTCAAATACTACATAAATGAAAACATTTATTTGAATTGTTTTCCCTCTCTGGTAAGCCTGATTTGCTGTAGCTGAAATTCATCATTGGAAATTAAAATGAAATTAACTAATATAAAACTGTATTGCTTTCAGTGTTTTAAATAAAATAAAATCAGTGTTTTAAATAACACACTGAATTCATGTGGGATTTGTTTGCTTTTTATACATACGTAGCAGAAATGACACTTACAATACAGGTGTACTGTATTTTAAACCACAAATCTTTCACCTTAACACTAAAGCTAACTTTAAACATTTATTTATTTATTTATTTATTCATTTATTATTTTTCAAGATTACAGCTGAACATCAATTGCAATGGATCCAACAATGGCATTATCACTCAGGAAAACACTCCAGTGGGATCTAAGATTGTCTGTGATAAGGACAGGACTGTCATTCCCGTGACCCCAGTGCTTTTCAAGGCCTTTATCAAAGTATGTATTTCTTAAAGATGGGAACATGCCTTGAAATGTATTCTTTATGAATGCGCTAGAATGAACTCAGACAAAATCTGCTGCATGTTTCATGTCCTAATTATTCTTCAAATGTTCTAACATAGTATTACTAAGTTCTTATATCACATGTTTAGTCATGTGCTAAATCTGGGGACCTGCACCCTTAACGGATTGAATCAAATGAAATTCTTTAGCATATTCCTACATTAGCTGCCCAGAGTACTTTTGCAGCAGTTCATCTGTCTTAATAAGTTCTGTCAGAGTTCTGTCTCTTAATTATTTATTGGTTTAAAAAGGACAAAAAACCTTCTAACTTGACTATGGTTCATATAAGTGTGGTTTGTATTGTCAACATATTGAAAGTAACACATAAAGATTTAAAATGACATATCAAATTCAAAGTCAAAGTGATAATTATGCTCTATCCAGCTGTTTCTTACTGCCAATGTCTATACTTACAATTGTTATGTTCAGATTTTTCAGAAGGAATTCAGGAGAAATATTTGTAGTTTAAAAAATGTAATTTGTTTGAGCAGTTGAAATTACAAGTTACAGCGCTGGACTTTTTTGTGAACCAGCGAACTGTTTCACAGAAAAGATGACCCTGGATCAGGGCTGTACAGGTTTATACTGTGACAATAACAAAGATTATCTTCTCCCAACACAAACGTGGCAGTTTGCTGTGAATCCTCCCCGTTCAGTCCGACCTCACCTCGTATTTGCTTGTCCTGGAATGAGAAACAGAGAAGAAAAACAACCCCTGCGTAGCCTTGGCTATCTGCTTATTATTCTAAGGCCCAGTTCAAGAGCCTTGGGGGTCTCGTTCGCATTTCCTGAGCCAGTTTATGAGCATATTTGCATTGTGTATAAATAAAATATTAAAACAGCTTTATCTAATAATTTAAATAAAAAAAATCAAAAGTTTTCAACCCTAACACAATACATAGGCATGTAATGAATGCTATTCTGAATTTCACATTACTTTGGACCTTTTTCTTTGTTGTTCTCATCCTACAGATTTGACATAATTCCTTAAATACAATGAGTACTTGTCTCTCACACATAGTACATTAGAAACAGTATAAATCTTGCTCTTTTTGTAATGTGTAATCTGTTGATGTCAATTCCAGGAAAATCCTTTCTCAAAAAAGAGATGGGACACTTGTTCAGTTGTTGGGAGTGGTGGGATTCTGACAAACAGCGGCTGTGGAAAAATAATTGATTCAGCTGATTTTGTTTTTAGGTGAGAAATATGTCATGTGTATAGCACCAAAATCATGACGACAACTCATCTCTCTGTAAGAAATATTTTGTTGTGTTTTCAGGTGCAACCTACCTCCTCTGGAAAATGAATTTAAGAATGATGTTGGCATAAAGACTAACCTTGTGACAGCAAACCCAACCATCTTCATAAATAAGTGAGCAAACATTTATTCTAACATGGAACTGAATTGGGTTTTTTTTTTTTGTCTTGTTGCTTTAAGCGTTGTTGTTTAATTTGCAGGTATGGGTCACTGACGGGACGTCGCCGGCCGTTTGCAGACAGCCTCCACCAGTATGGCAACTCCCTGCTCCTCTTTCCTTGCTTCTCCTTTGGGTTTAGTAGGGGTGTGTGTCAGCGGGCTGTGTATGCCATTGAGGACATGAAAATCCCTATTCAACCAATCTTCTTTAACCCTCTGTACCTTGAAAGACTGGACAAATTCTGGAAATCCCAGGGGTTAAAGGAATATCGACCTAGCACTGGATTATATATAACTAGTCTGGCCCTGGAATTATGTGAAACAGTGCATCTGTATGGATTCTGGCCCTTTAGTAATCACCCAAATAGACTCTTTCCCCTAACTAACCACTACTATGATAATGTACCATATAATGCAAGAGTCCATTCAATGCCAAATGAGTTTTACCACTGGGTACAGCTGCACAATAAGGGTGTGCTCAAGCTTCACCTTGGAGACTGCAAATCAGGTCAGGTCTAGTTTAAATGATGGAATTAAAAAAAATGCTTAAGTGTCCAACTGCGAAGCCAAGACATTTTCACTGAAATCAATATGTATTAGTCAGAAGTAGGCTACATTTTACTTTAAAAGTCTTACAATATATCTCCAAATCTCTTTAATCCTGGAACTGGTGACTCGCGGGAATTTCTCTGAGCTTCACAGCTTCTAGTGTATATCAAGAAATTTAATATCTCACATTGAACATTAAGAAAACAATATCTGTTTGCTTTTCATTTTTAAAAAACTTTTTCTAGAATTAGATCTAAATGTGAGTGTCAGTTATTTTAGTCGTGTTTTTTTTAGAACAAGCTACCTGACTTGAGATCAATTACTGTCCGTACATTCAACACCAGATTCTAAATCTTTCCATTCACACAGGTCTACAGTTAATAGGTTTTGTTATTCTGTTTTATTTTATTTTGTTCTGTTGTTTTCCCTGCCATTGTAAATTTGCCTATTTCTTTACATTGGTGATCACATTGTGTTTCCATGTAATGAAATGTACTATGCAAATTAAATTGTCATTGTCATTAAAGGGGCTATAAACGCTGCATTCATACATGCTTTATCTATACTAATAAAAAATTGCAGGAATGCGAATACCACTACCAAATTTATCATCTGCTTTTAGTCACTTCACTGTTACTACAGCTGTACCAAAGATGTTCCCCTTCAGCACTGACTGTTGACAGAGCACTTTCAAATAAAAACAGTAAATTTTGTATTAATTTTATATTTACAGCAGGTTTACAGTTTTAAGACTTTTCAAGTGCTCAGAGAATATATCACCAGTGTCAAAAATGCCATGTCAAGCTAGGTTTTACTAGATGGAACTTTAAAACAAACAGATGTTGCTGTGAAACATTGTTTATTTAGAAAATTCCATCATATTGCACATAAATCCAGTTTAGTAGCTGTCTAAAGGAGTTATTTATATGATGAAAACCTGATTTATAGTAATAAATAGCTTAATTAAAGTAATACCTTTACTTAAATAATGAATAAATTTGTATTCATCTACGTAAATAAGTCATCAGTAAAAACAAAACCCAAAACTTTATATGCTAATTTTATAATTCTGCTACATCTCAAGAAGTCTGTTAATAATAGATTTTATTTTTCATTTTATTTTACACTAAAACAAAATGACTCTCAATGGCAGATATCAGATTCATAAACAATACATTTACTGTATCGAAAACATATGAAGCACTTTTTTATCTGAACAAAATATTAACTGTTAATGTTCTTTGATTAAACTGATACTATTGCAATGAGCTGAAAAATCATAAGCAGAAAAGCAATCAACTACAGAAGTTTGGAAGAATATCTGTGTAAGAGTGCAACTGACCCTAATCCAAAGACATCAAACAAAATGCTATGTTAAGTTTGTTCAAGATGTTTAAGTTAAGTTTTAAAAAATAATAATAATAAGTAGGCATGTCTTGATGCATGCTCAATCATCCAGGTAAGGAAATGCAAGTGGCAGATGGACACACTGAAAAAAAGGGATTGGCCATCTCTTGAATTTATGTAAGCATCTTGCGTGTTCTTGTTGTGTTCTGTTCTTGCATAAGGGAAAAGAAGAAAAGCATAGATGCATTAAATTAATGGACTAATATGTTAACATTCAGTTCATTAAATTTATTTAGCACCTGTTCACAATGCCAGTGATCCCAAGGAGCTTTATATTTTAAGGCACAGACTCTGCACAGAGACATATCTAATGATGAGACATCATCTTATTAGGACATTTTGGAAAGGAGGAAATGTACCACTGGATAAGGGGAATTGCAGGATGAAGAACTGTGAATAGGATGAGATGATAACAGAAATGAGCAGCAGCAAGAAAAGAATCATAAAGCAAAAGATAAAGTATAAATAAGGGATGCTACAGGGCACAGTGATTTTAGGTTAAAACTTTTAAGCAAACTAGAAATAGAAGTATGTTTACATTATGCTAGTAAATTATAAAATACAAAATTAACACATCCCACAAAAGTCAGCTTTATTTCCTACATAAATTTACATGCACAATGTACACAGATGTTACAGATCATTTGAGCTGTCTTTGGATGTCATTGATACATCAAACAACTCTATACAAAACTTGTTGTGTTTGACTGAACATTTTGTGTTTCACAAAAAATAAATTTTCTGGAAGATACAACTTTTGAACTAATTAAGAAAATAAAATAACAGAGAAAAACTGTAACATCAAAACAAACCACCACAATAAAATCACAACTTTTTTCTCCATTAAACCTCTAGAAATTTAAATTGACTATAAAAGCAAAGTCAACCACTAAAATCCAACAAACAAACAAATAAAAAAAAGGATAATAATATAATCTTGTTATTATGCCTTTTTCCAGGGGTGGAATATATAATTGGCTATTTGGTTTCAACATGAAGATATTGTGCCACAAGTAAAAGCTGTAACTACAGCTGTCACAAACAGGTATTAACAGCGTTTATCTTAAAGCTAAATAACACATCAGACGTAAATAATTATACAGATATACCTGGATTACATATTACTCTTTTGTCAATATTTGATATATAAGCTGAAAAAGCATAAATGAAAACTGAAAATCTGCAACCAATAGTAACCAAACAATATGAAGTATTCAAATGCAAGAAAATACATTTGATTACCTCACACCATTTACATTTTCTGCTAATGTTAGAAGTTTACATTTTGTCTGGAAAGCATTTATACTGACACTTCAGTTTAAAACAGATTAATTTCACTGTCAGTGCAGTTCCATGTTTCAATTTTGCAATACATGCAGGCAGGGCTGGACTGGGACAAAAAATCGGCCCGGGCATTTTGACTAGAGACCGGCCCACCAGGTATTATAGGAAAAACCATAAAGCCTTTGAATGAAAACAAACGCTGTTGTCACAGTGATGTACACTGTCTTGTTGATATATATGTATCAGTCTAATAAACTTAAACCTACACCATCCTCCCTATTCTGGTATTCTAAACAGTACCCGAAAGTAGACTGCTTGGTCGAGTTAACCTCCTGAACTATCTACAACACATGGTGAAAACCTGAAATTAAGACAGAGAAGACTAGAGGTGAGACATGATCATTACTGAATACTGATGACAGATTTAGATATATTTTCATAAACCATTCATTTGCCACATCAACAAACAGCATGGCAGGGCAAAATATTTTTTCTAACATGGCAACCTTTAAAAAGTGAAAGGAGACAGAAAGACAGGTGAGAAAGAATAAAACTTAATTGACTTTTTGATGGCATTTTACACACAGTACTGGTACAGTATCTAGAAAATGTGGGAAAATACTGGCATCTTATACAATACAGTACACTACTTCTGAAGAAATTATGATGGGACCATAAAATAAATTACTATGTACAATAATGGATTTCTATATATTTTACATCAGATGAAAACGTTTGTTGTAAGATTCAGATAATTATTTGTTAAAAGCGAGACATTTTAAATGAGAATAAGAAAATATTTCTTTGTGCCCCCTCTCCCTGTTAATGCCCTACCTGGGCCCCTGGCAAAACTTTGCTAGATCCGCCCCTGCACAGTTACCAGCAGTCAGCTGCTTAGAAAAGGATCCTGGTGTTATTTGTCAGAAACCGTTCATAACTTCCCTTCAACTCATTTGTCACCTAAAAGGTAAACCTGTTTCTCCATCACCTGTTCAGCTCTGATGATTCAGTAAGGACATCTCCTGGTTTCATCTTCATGTTTCCCTCTCACCAGATAACCAAACCGACATCATGACCAGCTGCTTTTGCAGCTGTGGCTCCAGCAAACATCAGCTGATACTAGAAAGTAATATTACATAAATTCTAACAACAGCTGATCAAGCTTAAACGTGCTGCCGTTGTTTAGCGCGACATCCGCTGTTTTCCCCTTTCTGGCACAGAGTGAGCGATAAACAAACAAGAGAGAAAACCCAATCAGCTGATCATTGATCAGTTTCATGATTGAAGTAGCAACAGGAGAGAGAGGGGAGAGAATGAGAGAAGAAGAGGCAGCTGTGCAGCAAAGACACAGAAAAACTCCAGCTTTGTGTCTTTTTCATTGTAGCTGAAGTTCGAGACAAACTGCTCCTTTTCAGCTCAATACGAAACGCGTGATATTTTCTCTGAATACCAGACGATTCCGTTTTTTTACAGGAGGGTTGGAAACTCTAATAACTAACCTTACAAATAAAATAAGATAAAACAAGTTCAACATCAATAATATCAAAGCACCCGCCCAGCAGTATATAAACGCCGTCATGCTAGCTAGTACACAGTACGAGTTATTGCAACTGACTGTAAAAAGTCAGCATAACGAAAATAAACTCCACCTAAACTTGGTTTATATCTGACCCAGATAGACTGCAGGTCATAACTTCTTACCTGAAGTTCAGTTCACCGCCTCTGCGGGTCTCTGCTCCTCCTGCCTTTCCGTCATCCACCTGCCAGCGTGTTGCATCTGCTGGCCTCCACCACTTGCTAATGTTACTGAATCTGTGGAAGCTCCGCAATAGCCACCACCAAACAACTGAGTTATTTTTACACATCTCCCAGCATCTGGCCAATCCACCACCTTTCAGTGTTTATACCGTTACGGAAAAAACAAAACAAAAAAAACATCGGCCCATAAAAACAAAAAAATCACCATCGGCCCACCAGGCAAATGCCCGGTATGCCCGATGGCCAGTCCAGCTATGCATGCGGTGCTATGAAAAGGTATTTGCACTCTTGCTGATTTTGTTTTTTGCATATTTGTCAGCCTTACTTCAGATCATTGAACACATTTTATTATTATACAAAGATGCTAATAGAATAAATTAACAAAAGTTAAATACAAATATTTTATTAAAGGGGAAAAAATATCCAAACCTACCTGGTCCCAAGTAAAAAAGGAATTGCCCCAGCTTTTTAAATCATGAATTAACTTTGATTAACCACAAATTTACTAACCAGACCAAGGCCCGATTACTGCCTACTGAATCAAGAAAACTACTGCTGACCAAAAAAAAAAGCCTCATCACATATTTGCCAAAAACATGTTGATGAGCCCCAAGAGTTGTTTTGAAAATATTTTTTGGACTGATGAGAGAAAATCAGAAATATTTGGAAGGTTTGCGTCCCATCACATCTGACAAGCTACTAACACAGCACTTCAATAAAATTAACAGGCAAACATAGTTGTGGTAACGTGATTGTCAGAGCCAATAAGTGATATAGCTATGAATGCTCTGGAGCTCAAGCACACTTTGGTTATGCAGAATTTGGACAAAGATCCAAAACACACCCCAACTCCACATCTGAATGTCCAAAAAATTTTAGAGATTACAAGATTTTAGAGTTTCCTACTTAATTTCTAAACTACAATGTTGGCATAACTTAAAACAGGCCAGTTATGCTGAAAACCCTTCAATGTGACCAAATTAAACCAATAGTAAAAAAAAAAAAAAGAGGCAAAGAGTTCATCTGCATTAATGCTCTTGACTCAATCCCAGCTGTTGTCGATGCTTGATTTTAATCTATGGAAATTTACCCACAGAGATGCACATTAAAATAACATGAGTGATAATAATCATAGCATCTTTGCTTTGGATGGTTTAGTTTGCATCATTAATGAGATATTACTGCTCGATCGTCTTTTGCTTTTGATAAAACCACAAAAGGAGTTGCAGAAAAATAAAACCAGCTACCATAATGAGTAAAACTGAGCATCACATATTGTCTCAGTCTTTGGAAAGTACACATAGTTGTTTTTTAAATCTGGTAATCAGAAATCTTGATCATGTCAGTGTTGCTTTTAGTTCTTTGCTTTTGACTCAGTTCTTTCATACAGCCTGATTATTTTCCTGTTATGAAGGTCTTTCCATGTATTCTTCTCCAAAATGTAGTCATGGTTGAGGTAGAAAATGACTTTGCTCATGTTTTTCTCAACATAGTAGTTAGTCGTCAGTCATAAATCCATATGCATCCACCTGAGGAAGACAGAAAGGGGGGGAAAAGAGTAGGACAAATATATTATAATTATATGTGTGTGTGTGTGTGTGTGTGTGTGTGTGTGTGTGTGTGTGTGTGTGTGTGTGTGTGTGTGTGTGTCTTTTTATTAAAATAAGAGGAAGGCAGGTTGAGGACAAAGTTAGAGAGGCAAAGGCTATGATGGTTGGGATCCATCAGATTCATCCCAGTTATTCTTGGATTTAAAACACCAAGAACAGTGAAAACGCTTATGTTTCATGAAGGGAAGTATGTGGTGGGTGGCACTGTATTAATCCCAATGGGGCGGACCTTTTGTTTAACTTGCAGAGCAAAAATGTGCTTTTTCATGAAAGGTGTCTTTGACTCTTCATCTTATTTCTGATTCATCTGGGCTGTGTGAGAAAGCTCCTGAAAGTTGACTTGCTCATTCTAGAGTTAATTGCCAGGTCAATGCTTCTAAAGCTGTGAATACCAACAATAAGCACACAAATTTCAAGTAGTTTTAACTCACTATGTCACAGGTGTGCAGAGCCAAGAAGACAGTGAATGCCCCGTTGGTTGGTCTGACCAAAAACCAGGATGTTTTATTCAGATTAGGTGACAGTAAGAACCTGTGAGTGAAGAAGAAGCATCAATTAAGCATACACATGGGGAAAATGAGCTACACTTCTATGACAGCAGAATAGGCAACCTCCAAATCCCAAACACACTGTAAAAGAACACATGCATAGAAAATTACTCAGTGTAAATTACTTGATGTTCTTCAAGAAGACTGGACTTCAGATCATGCTGACTTCTGTTCATGCTGACATTCATGTCTGAGTTACAATCTTATAACAGTTATTCCAGTGATGTTTTGCTTGTTTCTCATCCTTATTGTTCATTTCTAATAGGAATCCCAACTGTATGGTTGAATTAGCTAACAAGGTTGCATTCCTGGGGTAGAGCTGTAAACAACAAACGGGTGTGGCAGCGTGTGTGGAGTTTCAGAGCGAGTGTGGCTGAAGAGGAGTGCGTGTGTGCGGAGGAGCTGTGGCGGTGACTGTGTGGAAGAGGAAGCATGTGTGTGGATACCCCCCCCCCCTTCTCTCCCTGGACCCCCTCCCAACTCACTGCACATATATATAGCACTGAGGTGATCCCTGTTGTAAATAAATAATCTCCTTTTGTTCTCAAAGAAAGAACTGTCTGCGCGTGAGTCCATCCAGTAGCCATGAAAGCTTTCTTCTAACTATTCATAGCCCTTTTAACAAAAATACTATGTACAGGGTGTTAATTGCAGGCTGACCTGTTCCGCACATATCGGAGGAAGTCCTGGTGCAGAACGTAGAAACGACTTTCATTGTATTGCCCTGAATAGTAGGTCCTTGGTCTGGTGAGGTTAGAAGACGAAATATGGCACACTTGTTAGTCACATATATGCCACAGAAGATATTTTGATTTGTAAAAGACATATTAGAAAGATACATTTAAATTACATGTCACAAACATTTTATATGTATGCAGGTAAAGCTTCCATGTACACTCAAAATTTGCATTTGTGAAACAAATGGCAACTGGTTGAATTTAATTTGGTTAAATTCATGTTTTTTTTCTTTCTTTTTTTTCTATATTATATTATGTTACAGTGTTGACCTAAGATAACAGACTTTGAATAAATTAATAGATTAAATATATATATTTGTATTGATTAATATTTTATTTTGTCCAATTGTTGTATAAATACTGTAAAGGATAATGTATGATAGTACAAATAATCTTAATAACTTTCTCCTCAGTGGCATCATTATGTGTCCCATAAAATAGAAATAGAAAAATAGAAGGTTATAGTGTTTATTTATTTACTGAAAAATAAACAAACATATGTGTTTGGGAGTACAAAACATTTACATCATGATTCAAAAAACAAAACAAGACGTAAACAAATACAGTTGGAGTCTTAATTCCTTAATGGGATAATTGCAACTTTTTGAAAGTGGTGAAAACATTTCTTGATTAATTTTCTTTCTTTTTTTTGCATTTTATACTCACAGTTTATTGCGGTATGGGCCAGCAGAGACCTTTTCTCCTCTCAGAAGAGCCTTTAGCCACTGGAAATCCCTCATCCCCTCTGGAATCAACACATATTTTATACCCTGTCAAAAGGAAAAGGGGAGCCCTTATGTTTATTCTGTGCAGGGAAAATAAGTACGATACAACACTGTTGTCTTTGAAGTTTAAGTACCTCGTCATGAGGGGCAGATTTGTACCCGTACTTCTTGAGCAAGTAAAGTGATGTCGTGATGGAGTGGGCTGTGTGAACGTAAACCGATGTTTTGTTTCCTACATCTTCCTCATAACCCTTAGTGATGGCACCATTCATCCTGCCAGACAAGACAAGAATACATTTTATCAGTTGTTGCTAGCTAAAAGTGCAATACCAATGTCTAGGTGTTGACTACAAATATCTGCCATATATAAACTGCTTGTGGGACAGTGAGCAATTTCATGTGAAGTATCATCATAAAGCAACTCTAATTCGAAACATGCTGGAACATTGTGTAAAGTGTATCAGACTGCAGTTATTTGCAAATCGGATAAACACACATATTATACACAATGGAACACAGAAAAAAATGTACCATTTTAAGAAGAATATTACACTTTGATGGCACCAACACCTCTTAAAAAGATTTGTCCATATTTACAACTGTGCATCAACTGTCTGTATTCTAATAAACCTCCATAACTATTTGGGAACTGTGGTGTTCTGTGTCATCTCTATCCTATTCATCATTTCACATCTCACAAAGTTATTTTAGTAATTGTAGGGTGTGGACTGAAGGCAGGCCAGTTCAGCAGGTGGAGAACTGTTGTTGAAATAGATGTAATAGTATGTCTTGCTGAAACATGTAATGAATTCCTTAAGCACTGATAACCATAAACCATAAATAGATAGACATTGTGTTCTCATAGAGAGAAGAGAGAGAAAGACTATAATTTTTAAAAAGAGTTTTGTTAGGGAGTTTTTATTGTTTTATTTGATTATGCTTCAAATGTTATGTTATACTTATGTTCACATATTTCACCAGACTCAGTTTTCTGTAGAAACAGGAAGCTGACCCTGTGACTCTGTGTTCATTTACCGCAAGAGATCAGTACAGAAATACACATCCGCAGAAGTTGACTTGCATTATATTATTCTTAGAAACTGACTTGCAACACACACACTTTGTGACACACACACACAAACACAGCTTACACACAGACAGCATCAGGACCTGCGTAACAGGAAATGTGATTATATTTGCATATTGACGATGTAACCTATAAAAATAAACGAATACTGCAGTTCGTGGTGTCTCTCTGTCTGAGATTCACCCGTGCCGCACGTTATCAGTATCAAGTGTCTCAGTTTTCTTTATTCACCTGACCGTTTGTTAACTGTAAATCTCTGACAAGTTTCAACTTTCAATTTTTCTGACTAGTTTTTCACTCTGCCTTAGTTACTTTAACCTCCTAGGATCTGGCGTCCACATATGTGGAGATCATATTTTGGCTGGTCTAGACCAAAATACTACATTTTACTCTACAAGGGCCTGATATCCACTTACGAGGACATTATGCTGTCACTATTGAATCGATATTTAAAACACATTTCCTCATATGTGGATCTCATTTTTGTCAAAAACAAAAATCAGGAAAAAAAAATACAAATCAGCTAATTCTTTGTTTTTACATTTATCTAGTCCCAGTCAGCCCAAACAGCAAAGAGAAATTAAAAATGGATGCTATGAAAGGGTTCGGGTCTTAGGAGGTTAAATGATTTTGGCCACCTGAGGGTCCAAACATCAAGCACAATATTGATTTGTGGCCCTCTCTCTTGTAGAGATTTCTCTAGACTGTGTGGATCTTTTTATGATATTATTCACAGTAAATACTGCAAATTGTAAACATTGTACTGTAAACCATCACCCCTAACTGGTCACAGTAGATGGATATTCTGTTAAATAGGACATTTTCCCTTCAGGAGGGGTCCTTGGCTTGTTCTCTGTATTATTTTAGCATCTTTACCTTACAATAAAAAGTGCCTTCAGATGATAGTTGGTATATGAAAAAATTAATCGAATTGAATTCAAATAATGACTAAATTATTTTTCTATAGAAACAATGATGTAAGTCTAGGAACCTTTTATGTTTTTTTGTTGAGGAACATTTTTCCATAATTTGTAGACTTGGTGTTTTGTATGTTGTTGAACTGCTGTCCATCTTCTTCAAGATGCTCTTTTTATACCCAATTATGTCACTGACTTGTTAGTTAGCTGAATGTTCAGCTAGGTGTTTTTGTTTTGTTTTGTTTTGTTTTGTTTGTTTTTTTTTTGGGGGGGGGGGGGGGGGGGGGGTAGCCCTACTTCATTTTCCTTGTTTTTACCTGTTCCAACTTTTTGTAGTTAGAAAATAAACAAAAATGTTGTTTTTGTGGAATTTTATAAACATTTTATTTAGATTTTTTAAAATCAATACAAGAGTTTCTTTGATACGAGATTTATATAGCCATAGACTATATATAAAGGTTGGACATCGAAAGAGTAAAGCCAGTACGGAAGTGAATGAATATGGAAGCCTCCATTCTTCGTGAATGACAGCAGTTGTACAGAAGTCTATGATAAAAAACAACCGTTGGGTCCCCTGCTGTCTAATTTCTACCTCTCACAAGTTTAAAGTGTTACTGAATACAAAATAAAGTTAATTTTGTAAATTATGGTATGAAAGTAGGGGTGGGTTTTGATGATCGATTTATCGATTAAAATCGATTCTAGCTTGGATAACGTGATATCAATTCATTAAAATCCTGAATTGACTTTTTAATATAAATTTAAACACCAGAATCTCAGGTTAAACCTCACAAAAAGCTGCAGGTTTCATCACTCACCAAACAATATTGACCAAACCAGCAGCAAAAGAAGATCCAAACTAGGCTTCACTTAAACATCGTCGTGAATTCCCTCTGACTTTTGCCGTTTTGCTTCCACCATGATAAAATCACACTTCATGCACAGCTCTCTCTCGCTCTCAGTATACTTCAAGAAGAGTTTCTGTTTTCTGATTATTCGCTTGCTTGTTACGCAAAAGTCTACCGTTGTTTACAGCGCTGTGGGACGCTGTTTTTTTTCCTTTTACTTACTTCCAAAAAGAAAGCCTCATTTCTGCTGTTCAATACTGAACAAATTTGAACTTTAAATTATGCAAAATTGCAAAATACTTAGCTCTGTCTCTAATAAAACCTCTGTAACTTTGCTCTGCTTCAGGTCAGCAGCATCAGGTAATGTTTATATGTTGATTAATGATTTTCTTTCGTTTTTGATCTACTGCAGAATATTTTTATAAAATCCCAGGTCAGGAAAATCACCTTCACGTTTTTCTTTGTTTCATCCTCAGCTACTTAACAAGTAACATCACAGCATCTGCTGTGATGCTTACACCTTTGATAAAGTCTCGCAAGTGTCAGTTCTCTTTTTATAGATATAAAAATATGGAAATGTACTGATGCATGATCTGAATTATAATTTTTCTGACTGTCTGAGGCAAAATTTCCCCAATTTGAATCGAATCGTGAATCGAATTGAATCAAATCGTGGATCGATTTGGGACCTTGTGAATCAGAATCAAATAGATTCTAGAAATCAGTGACAATACCCAGCCCTATATGAAAGTCACAGAGAAAGATAAAGCAGTATGCTTTACACTGCTTTATCTTTTCTACACTTGGCCTAGTGCCTGTCAAACAAAGCCAAGAGGTTTGCTTGGGTTTTTTTTTTTTTTTGTCTTACCGAAAAACGTAATCATGGCCATCGATTTCCACCCCCTTCTTTGAGCCGTTCAGGATTCCTCCAGTACCTACCACAGCACAGCGCACGCAGCCATCACCACCTGGTTTTGGGAGAAGCAGTGGCTCTTTTGGCTTTGGAATCAGCTTTACTGAATCCATCACATCTGCAAACCAAAAGTTGCTGTATGAGTAGAAGAGGTTTGTTAGTTTGCTTTTTTTTTTTTTTTGACTGTCCCATTTGGATCTTTAGCCATCAGAATTGTTGTCTGAAGGCCAAGAAAGATCCCAAGTGGATTTACTTTACCAAGTGGATCATCATGGCCTTGCCATATTGGTCCATTTGATTGACCTTTATTATAATTATGTATTTATTTTATTTTCGTTTTTTAAAGACGGGACAGACATGACTGGAGGATAGGACAGGGAGAAAGAATGAAGGAAAGAGAGGGAGAGAAAGAAAAATAGAGAGGAGAAGAGACGGTGAGAAAGGGGGGAAGAAAAAAAAAAAGACAAAACACCTGGATCAACTGTATGGAGATAAAAAACCAGAAGAGAAAACAAACAAACAACAAAGAGCAACATAATAAAAACAACACCATCACAATAAACTAGCTAACAATAGATAACAGTAGATACTTTTTTAATTTCACCTGTTAAGAATGAAAAAAAGAAAACAAGTAGAAGAAAACGAGAGCAACATAATAAACAACATCACGATGATCTATGGGAATATAACTGTAAATACTAAATATTAAACATTATTGTGCAGCACATAAGATCAACAGAACACAGTGTGCTTTGAGGTAGGAGCCAAAAAGGGTGTAGTTTGTGTGTGTGAGCACCCGTGTGTACACCTGTGAGCATGGACGCGCTTGTATTTAAAAGGTTCCTTCATGTAATGATCTGCTAGAGGGTGTGGGGGGGCCACAGCCCCGTCCTCCAGGGCATGAAGCAGGTATGGAGGAGATCAAACCTCCAGACATCCAGAGGCCCTCAGAACACAAGAGACCAAGGAAGACCAACAGAGGGGCAGCTGCGCCACTGTCCCAGGAAGAGCTGAGGAGAGCCCCAGATAAGGGTCACTCAGCAGCTGCAGAGCAGAAGCCAAGGGGGTTGCAGTGGCGTGCCCGTGAGCTCCGCCGGCAGCCAGCTGTGCCAGAGTGACCGAGCCCCAGGCCGAGAGGCCAAGGGAACCCCACCCCCGAAGTGGCCCGAGCGAGCCCCAGGCTCCAGGGCCCAATAAGCAGCCACCAAGGAGTGAGCCGGTGTGTACCTGGACGCCCACCCCCGGACACAAAGAACCACCAACGCAACGATGTCTGAGGGTGTCTGCCACTGGCAGGGGAAGTGGTAGTAGGGGGAGATAGGCCTCCAAACCTTAGAGGGCCTGAGATGTCCCCAGAGAGGTGGCGTCTGATACCCGACCTGACATATAGACACAGACATACAGGCACACACAGACAGATACAAACATCCATTCCCACCCTCATGCTCTCATATGCAATTACTCAACACTCACCCAACGTGGAGACAGACATAGAGAGACACTGTACACACAATCACACTCCCCAAGCGTACTCTAAGCCCCGGGTCTAGGTACCCTTGCCCCTGGAGAAGGAAACTGCACCCAGACCCAGGTGGTGTTACCCCTTTCCCTGGGGTAGGGAGAAGCAGACCGCCCCGACTCCGCAGCAGCAGGGAGCCCCCACACTCCAGACCCCAGTCGGACAGCCAACTTCTCCTCCTAGCCCCCTGCTCCAGCAGGCCGCAGAGAATGGGGGTGTGTGAAGACTCCAAACCTCCCTCCGCCCGCTCATATGTAGTGTTGATGCATGTGTGTTCTAAGGTGCCTTTAAAACCCAGGAGGGCATGGAGCTACCTGCCAGAGAGCAGCAGGTAAGCGCATAGCCCCTCCTGCTAGCCCCGTTAGTTTGCTTTAAACTAACGTTTCATATTTAAAAGATGTACCGTATTTCCCGGACTACAAAGCGCACCTGAATATTAGCCGCACAAGCTAAAATCAGGGGAAAATCCCGTTTTGTACATACATTAGCCGCACCTGACTAAAAGCCGCAGGTGTTTCAATGTTGACTTATCATTACGGTATGTCTTTATAACGATGTCTCAAACAAGACAATATGATGCAGGTAGCATATAGTTTGAATCGATGGATATTAACAACTAAATCTTTATAGCCACCATCAGAAAATATAATACATCACCTGAAAAAATAGCATGATTCATCCCAACACTCTCATGATGTGTAAACTCTTTCATATCGAACCACATTAAATTCGGCACATGAAAATTTCCAGACAAAATAGTTCTCTGTTAAATTACAATAGAGCGACTACCAAAACAGTCGCTCGATTGTCTCTCATAAGTCTTCATTCACTCAAAATAACAAAAAATGCCTAAAATGCATACTTTAACTAATCTGTTTACATTAAATTCAAATTCAAATTCAAATTTTATTTGTCACACACACACAACCATACACAGTATGACATGGGGATGAAATGCTTGTAGCTGTACAATGCCCGACCATTAAATGACAGAAGAAAAGTTTTACAATATTTACAATTTACAGTTTACTACAAAAATTTACAAACTAACTTAGGAATTTACAGTAAAGAATGTGCAAATAGCAGAAGAGATTATAAAGATAAGGATTATAAATTATAGGAATTATAGGATTATAGGAAATGTGTGGTAGTGCGTGTGGTGACGTGTGTGAGAGTCCAGTCTTATAGTGACGTGTTTGGGAGAGTCCAGTCCTACACCTGGTTCAGGCCCCGAATAGCCTGGGGGAAGAAGCTCCTCCTCATTCTCTCTGTTTTGACCTTAAGGGAGCGGAAGCGCTTCCCAGACCTCAACAGTGAGAAGAGTCCATTGTTGGGATGGGAGAGGTCCATCATAATCTTCCTAGCTTTGGACTTGCACCGCTTGGTGTAGATGGACAGCAGGTCAGGGAGCTCTGATTGAATGATGCGTTCTGCCGAGCGCACCACCCTTTGCAGATCTCGTCTGTCCTGCTTGGTGCTGTTCCCAAACCAGGTGCAGATGTTTGCCGTCAGGACGCTCTCGATGGTGCAGGAGTAGAAGTTCTTGAGCACCTTCAGTGGCAGATGGAAGTCTCTAAGTCTTCTGAGGAAGAAGAGACGCTGACGGGCTTTCTTAACCAGGGTGTTGATGTGACAGGACCATGACAGGTCCTGAGTGATGTGGACACCCAGGTATCGGAAACTGTCCACTCTCTCCACTGGCGTGCCACTGATGATGAGGGGTTTGTAATTCCTCGCCTGCTTTGTAGTGAAGTCCACAATCAGCTCCTTAGTCTTGCTGATGTTTAGGAGGAGGTTATTCTCCTGGCACCAGGTCTCCAGGTTCCTAATCTCCTCCAGGTAGGCCGTCTCGATGTTGTCGGAGATCAGGCCCACAACAACAGTGTCGTCAGCAAACTTGACAATGGAGGTGGTGTCGGATGTGGCTACACAATCATAAGTGTACAGTGAGTACAGCAGGGGGCTTAAAACACAGCCCTGAGGCACTCCAGTGCTGAGTGAGATGGAGGGGGAGACTTGTTTTCCCACCCTCACTGATTGGGGTCTGTCTGTGAGGAAGTTGAGGATCCACTGACACAGTGATGAGCTGAGTCCTAGATCCGTCAACTTGGTGAAAAGCTTAGAGGGAATTATTGTGTTGAATGCTGAACTGTAGTCCACGAACAGCATCCTAACATAATTCCCTCTGCCAGTGTCCAGGTGACTCAGGGATGTGTGGAGCAGGTGAGATATGGCATCGTCTGTGGAACGATTAGTCCGGTAAGCAAACTGAAGTGAGTCGATGGTGGCAGGAAGTGAAGAAGTGATGTGATCTCTCATCAGTCTTTCAAAACACTTCATCACAGTTGAAGTCAGTGCTACTGGACGGTAGTCATTGTGGCAAGCGGGCTGTTGTTTCTTTGGAACAGGGACAATAATGGACTGTTTGAAGCACGTGGGAACCACAGCTTGGGCCAGGGAGAGGTTAAAGATCTCCGTGAACACCGGTGCTAGTTGATCAGCGCAGGCTCTAAGGACCCGGCCAGGAATTGCATCTGGTCCTGCTGCCTTCCTGGTGTTCACCCTCCTGAAGGTGTTCCTCACGGCATGCTCTGTGATGACGAATGCATTTTCTTCACTGGTGCACTCCGAGCGCGCGCAGCCGTTTGTTGTTTTAATTGCTGTGGCGTCGAAGCGAGCATAAAACGTGTTCAGCTCATCAGCCAGTGAAGCATCTGCATTCATCATTGGAGAAGCTGGTCGGTTATAGTCCGTTATTAATTAGTTATTAGTTAATTAGATTAGTTAAGTAGATTTTAAATGTAAGCTTTTGTTTGATTGGTATATGTTCAGTTTATACCAAGCACATTTTCCTTAATGATTAATTATTTGAATAAATAAATATTTGAATTTATATATTTTAACTGTATTTTACTTAAAATAATTGCTTCATGTTTTTTTTATTAAGTAGTCCAGAGTTAGGTTTATATCAGCACGCCATCTTTTCCATTCATCCATTCCTAAATGCATTGACGTGCTGTTATTTCATTGGCTGTTTAAACATATCTCATAAAACTACATAGGTGTTTAAAAATCCAGTCAGAGAATAGATGTATATTACTCTGTCATTCTTCAGTCTGGCACACAATACTGACCCAATATCAGCTTCATAAAGACCTACCATCATATTTGTAGTTCATAAACCCAAAAGGACTGTTGAAATGTGAAAGGCGATTCCACTCGCTCATGTTAATGTTGTCTTTGTGCAGAAACAAACGTATGTTAGGAAGAAAAGCCTTCTTGAATTTCTCATCCTGAGAGTTTCGTAGAGACTGAGCACATGTCTGAAAATCATAAAAAAATATGAAATGATGAAACAAGTTAAAAATGAATGACTTGAAACAAATCAGGAAACAGCAAAAGCAATATGTCTGATATGACTCCAGCTATGCTGGCTCACATCCATAAAGTTAATACGTTCGACTGTTTTTACTATATCTTGTCTTAACATGCTTACTGGTCGTCTATGTTGAGTATCTTTGCTGTAAACATCTTCAAAATCCCACCGAGGAAGCTTCTTGAAGTCTTTTTTGTAGAGGAGAGCCATGGGGGTCTCAGCTACAATGCGTTGTATTGTGTTGTTTTTTGCTGAATCTGCTATTTCTGCTATTTCTGCTTCAAAGTCAGGATGTGGTGGTCCTGATTTTAATTTTCTTTCCCAGTATGCCCTGTACCTCTCAAGCACAAAGTCTTCCGATTCACTGTCATCTATTTCTATGAAGGTTGACCAGCTGAATCAAAAGGGAAACAGAAGCAACATAAGATAATTAGTGAGACAAGTGTGTGTTTCTTTGAAAAACTTTACAGAAATAAAAAAATAATTTACCAGTAAACAGATTAAATCAATCATAGGTTTTTCATGAGTCAACATAGAAAAACACAACCCACCTGATGCTTTTTATCCTATTGTCTAATAAATTCTAAATAATCAAGATACACGATGACAAAAAAAGCAAAGAAAAAGACTTTAAAATTAACTCTGCCATCTCTGGTTTGTGGAGTTGTTGCTGTTCAGTTAAGCTCAAAAACTATCTGCTCTCCCTCCTGAGAGCTGCTCACAGGTGGAAGAGCCACCCAACACCTTGGCACTGATGCAGCAGGGCAGGACTATAGCACAACTGCCATAGAAAGAGCAATACAAAATCCAAAGCAAACAAATTCATTCAGAAGCAGACACACCCATACACAAAATGTCATCAGACGTTTGTGCCTTTATCACACAACAAAGGGATAAACATGCACAAGAACATTTTAATTCCCTGGTCACGCCAGCCTGCATTCCAAGCACCCTGGCAAACTACTAACACAAAGTTGTTTTCCATGAATGTGTGAATGTTAGATAGAAAAGACTTAAGCATAAAAAATGCTTCCATGAATGGATGAATAAAGAAAATTGTTTAAAGCGCTTTGAGTACTACTCAGGTTGTGTATTATGTAACACCGGTCTGTTTACCTTTTGGCAAGGGCGATCGTGACTCAAGAGTTGGGAGTTCACCTTGTAATCAGAAGGTTGCCGTTTCGAGCCCCGGCTTGGACAGTCGCGGTCGTTGTGTCCTTGGGCAAGACTACTGGTGGTGATCAGACAACACGTTCTCACTCCCAACTCGTCAAACGTGTGACGCATGGTCAGGCTCCCTCTGCTTCACTTATGGACGTGCAGGGTACCCCTCTCGCCTCGGGAATTGACGTGAAGGGTCCTCCGATTGAAGAGATTGCCCCGGAAGTGCCTGTTGTCGGTATATTTAGACATTTTCCAAATCACATTGTAGTGACGTATACAGAACACAATAAATTATATAATGTAAACAACTACCTGAAAAACAGGTAGAACGATACTTTTGTATCGTTTATTGCATTTACGGAGGGAGTGGTGTATGCTGGGTAATGGCACAGCTAGCTACTGGGTGACTTTATTCACCCGCTTCGGCTGTTATCAGTCCATACAATGGGCGTTATTAGCACAAATCAGTCCCATAGATATGGGCCATCTCCTGCTAGATTGCTCAGAAGGTTGTTCTCATCCATCCAGATGGAGGATCACTAACAGGAGCGTGGGAAGACTCCAGAATCCACTCTGGCTGGAATCCGGTGGATATGCAGTGTGTACAGGTAAGACCATTTAAACGGACAGCATTTATAGAATGACTATTAAAAGTCAGCGAGTGTCAGTAATGTTAATGTGGTTATGTTAGTACTACACAGAGTGCTAATATAACAGCTTTAAGATGCATTTGTAGATATTATTACGTGTTTTACCGTCTTTATGGTGCTAGCTTAAAGTTACGGTGTAAACGTTAGCTTATATTGGAGTAAAGCTGTTACTGTTTAAACGATGTTAGCACAGAAATATTAGCTTCTATCATGACTGATGAAGTTACTAGTTAATAAAGTTTTCAGTAAAGTGTTTAATCGCAGCCACAGATTGACAGCAAATATCTCGATTAGCTTCAGTGCATCTATAATAAATATGTGCAAGTTTCAAGGGTTCAAGGGGGTTCAAGGTTCAAGGTTCTTTATTTGTCACATGCATAGTTATACAAGTATAACACACAGTGAAATGTAGCCTGACACGCTCCTCGACATGTGCAAAAATTGGGGGGGGGGTGTAGAGGAAGAACATTATATATACATATATATATATATATATATATATATATATATATATATATATATACATATAGTATATACACTGGGTGAATGTGCAGTAGTAGCAGCAAGCAGGTGAATTCTGTACATTAATATGAAGAGACATCTGACTATTTTACAGGATAGACAATATAAACATATTTAAAATTAAAGGAATTGAAATGTACATTGTGCCTTGGTTTAGAGTGTCTGGAAGAGAGTCCTGTCTCAGTCAATAGCTAGGTTTCATTTGACGTAGACGTGACGTCGACGTAAAGCGCGAAATTTGACTGGCGGTCGGAAGTGAAAAAGATAAGCGCAAAATCACAGACAGACAGTACGCAAAATGCCTATGTCCTGTTGTGTTTACGGATGCTCCAGTAGGTCGACCCGAGAAACTGATAAACGGTATTTTAGGGTACCAAAAATAGCCCAACGAAGAGGAGAAAAATGGAAAATTCTAACCGAAAAACGTAGGAAAAAATGGATTTTAAATTTACGTTTACAGTCGGGAGGAGCAGAGTCTGCCAATGCCCGTGTCTGCAGCGACCACTTCGTCAGAGGTAATGTTATGTTTGCAAACGAACTTATTAGCATTAGGTAGTCGTTAAATTCTCGTTTACTTAGTGCTTTTAAGTTAGTAGTCTAATATTGACTTGATTGGGACTATAGGCTGCCCAAGTGCTTTGGATGACGAAGAGTCGGAGGACTGGGCTCCGACGGTCAATCTCGGCTACGAACGAAAACCCAGATCGGAATCAGTTCTCAAACGAGAGAAAAGAATGAAGCTTAAGGCAGAACAGCATCGATGTGCAGAGGCGATTTTGGATATGCAACAGACGGCTGAGAGCCCGGATTTGAGCCTACTTAATTAGGCTACTAACCCTGCCATACAATTGCAATGAGCTGCAATCACTTCTCCATCCTCCTTTGCAATTACCCAAGTCTTCAGAGGTGTCTCGTTAGACCGCTGAGAATGGTTTACCTTGAAACAAACAACTGTCACTCTAACGAAGTCCTAAGGATGTGGCATGTTTGTTGACGTTAAAGCCGCTACCGCTAACTGTTAGCGTGTTTAAGATAAAGCAATATAAGAACAAACACTCACCCTTGCAAACACCAAACTGTATCCATCACGGAGACGTTTTGTTCCAAGGTTGTGGACCCACCCGCTGACAAAAAAATTGTACGCCTCCAGACTCTTGAAAGCTTTCATTTGCTGCCTAGTGTAGTAAGAAGTCTGGAGGACCAAGTAGTTGGTGATATCCACAGCCTCGATAGTAGGCAAATCCTTTACTTCTGTGGTGTATTCGGACATTTTCAAAGAATACGGATCACGTCCGATATATTTTTTAACTATCTGCTTATATCTCTCCCGAGAAACGGGGTCTAAAGTTGCACAATAGCTGCTCTCCTGACTCTCCACAGTGTCCTCCATGTTTACTTCCGCCCTCCACTCAAAAATCGCGCTGCCTCCGCACGTCATCAGAACCACGTGACCGCAACCCAACTATTATAGATGATGTGAGAGGGCGGGTGTGTGTGTTTAGGGCACGGATGGCTTGGGGATAGAAGCTCCTCTTGAGTCTCTCTGTCCTTGCCCGGAAGATGCGGAACCTTCTACCAGATTGCAGAAGTTGGAACAGTTTGTTGCCAGGATGGGACGGGTCAACTAGTGTGTTTCCATAGATTACCTCTGTATGAATGTACTTCTTAAATGAAGGCAAGTGTTTGTCCTTTTTTGTTCCTCAGGTACAGTACGTGATATCAAGGGCAGGCGGTCAACACTGGGGGTAGACAAGAAGCAGACGTACTTCCAAGAGGGAGCTGCAGTGAGGTCAGAGGTCAGAATCTGAAACAGCTCAGGTTTATATTTTAGAGGTTATAAAAAATCAAAATGTATTTATAAAGAAACCTTTAAATAATAGTCATAATTATGATTATTATAAGAAATATCAAACATTTAAGTGGATTTTCTGTTACACATATTGTTTTCGCCCTGCAATAAACTGGCAGCCTGTCTTTGTCCTGTATCAGCTGGGATAGGCTTCATCCTCCCGCAACCCTGAATTGGATACATTGTATTCCAATTATGTAATCTGATCATTTACAAACTCAAGGTATCTAATCAAAATGTAAGTAATAATTATAAAATGGGAAAGCAGAAATAAGTGTGACATAAATGTAAATGTGTGAGCTGACATAGAGCTACATGCAGTCTGAAAAACCTTTGTTGTCAAGTTTGCAAGTATGTCAGCACGAGACATTCTTACATAGAAGAGACATTAAAGTCTCTAACTCAGTGAAGTATTATTGGTCCCGTCTGTTTGGATAAATATAGTAAGTTGATGTATGTCCATTTATTGACACATTTTCTTAAGTGCTTATCCAGTTCAGGATCACAGTGGAGCTGCAGCTGGATATGTTCACTAAATAAACCTTACAAAAGTTAACAATAAACCTGCATCCCTGTACGTTGTTGTCCACAGGATGAGAAAATCAAACTGGAAGACTGTGGAACATGTTAATAAATGTTTGTGTGTTTATGCCTGTGTCTTTCACAGGAGGCGCTGGAAGGTTTCCCTAATAATTCCTGGTGAATCAAAGCAGAACCATAAAGATTGCTGGACTACATGATGGCCTTACCCCTGAGCAGTCATCCTGTTAAAGGAGGAACCAGTTAGAAGCTGTTTTCAAAGTAGCTGAGCAGATTTCATCTCAAGTAAGCAATTAACTGTTTGTTTATCTGTTCTGCCACTTAAAGAGCATTTAAGGACGTCTTTCGAGTGTCTAGTTGAATTAATTCTACTGGCTCTCATGGTCATTTGTTATTATAGACATATTTTTCATGTTCATCCAGCTATTTAGTAAATTCTATCTATTTAGTAATATCCGTCAGCTATAAAATGTAATATAAATATAAAAATATCTAAATATCTCCTGTCCTTTATGTTTTAATGATGTAAGTCTGTTATCATGTTACATTAGCATTCCTCACATATCAATGAGATGCTGTACAGTACAATCCTACTGACACAGCAGAGGGATAACGACGGCTATTCAACATCGTTACACGACACATTCGAGCTGCATGATGCAGACAAAGTGACTAAATCATCTTTTTTGTGGTTTATTGTCTTCAAACCAGCAGACAAAGCTGATGGCAGAAGATGTCAGAGAAGAACTTCAGGCCGTGGACTGAAAAGGTATTTTTTTCGTGTTATCAAAAGACATTTGGAGTGGCAGCTTCTGCAACTGGTTGTGCTGAAGTAAAGCTTACAGTCTAAGAAACCACAGTGTTGATATTCAGCACAAAGAGAAAAGCTCACTTGTTTGAATTTATTTACAATCATAGTTTTATAAATTCTGACTGTAAACAGCTTTTACAGCTTTAATATTGTTTGACACTCGATATCAGGTGATAGGGTTTAATTTAAAGGTTTCTGTTTCCAGAGGTGTGGACTTGAGTCACATGACTTGGACTCGAGTCATTAATTTTATGACTTTAGACTTGACTTGAAAAAATGTTCTAAGACTTGTGACTTGACTTGGACTTTTACACCAATGACCTGGGACTTGAATTGGACTTGAACCGGTTTACTTGAAAAGACTTGATATTTCACCCCAAATATAAAATTTAACATGCATATTATATAGAGATTGAAAACGTGACGTCATTCACGGGTAGAACCGCAAAGGATTCTGGGAACTCGTGGCAAGAGGTACTAGCGCACGCAGGCTTTCAATTGAAATCAGTTATACAGCGATAAAAAGAAACACAAAAATGTCAAGAAGCTGTTGTATAATTAACTGCAATAGCCGGTCGCATGACAGCCACGGGAAGCCGACGGGTAAAGAGATCGGTTGTTATCGGATTACGTCGTTGAAGAGAAATTGTTCAGCCATGTTTCCGAAGTGACAAACAGGCGACGGATGGCCTGGATTACAGCCATTCAAAGACCAAATATAACGTCCCAGAACACTCCAGCTCACAGGTTAGTCTGCTCCAAGCATTTACACGAAGGTCAGTGTTTTTTAGTAGTTAATACGTCATTTTTCTTAACATAATTAGTGATATAGGTTACAAGCAAGTCTGGCGCTGAACAGAAATTGTCGTGCTATGCTCCTTTGTTTATTGTGCATAAATAGTGAATTGTCCTGACACAATATTGCGTTTCGCTTCTGTTGTTATGGTACATTGACAAAAACATATACTTTTATTCACAGGGTAAAACAGTTGTTTTGTATCACTAATTGCCCAGTACGATTACAGCATACAGTATTATTGTCACTGCTACATTTCTGTAACGCGTACCAGAAATTATTTCCACTGCTAATTAATTATCGTTGAGCTCAAAGGTCCTATTAATAAACGGTTAAGGAATGTGTATTTATGACGACGATTTGTGAGACTGGTAAACTTATGATACGTACGATGGTCTTTCGTTCTACACGGTGCATTTCAAGGTCCTGCACCCATCTGTCGGTAAACTGTACCTGGGCTTGTTGCAGTGACCTGAAGTTACTAAACTTCACGAGTGTATGCACTCACTCCAAGAACCGTATGATTATAAATATGCATATAAATATGCTACGATGAGATAGCTGACTTCATCTAACTAGCAAATGTTTTCCAGGCTACGTTGGTGATGCAGTTTTTTTTTTAATGTATATGATATTTTTGTCATGCGATTTTAAAGCCGGTCCTACAACCGCATCCAAGAATAACATGCAGCTTATCTCAGAACTGTCGGTGAAAATTATTCTTGGAGCTAGGTTTAATTGAGCTGCATTCTAAAGAGGTGCAATTTCACAATTTGTGTATATTTTCTAAGTTCACTATTTTGTCATGTGTTGAGAAAAACAGATTTAAAAATTACATGGTCTAATATTTACATTTAGCATATAACTGCAACATGCGTTTTTTCGTTTTTTTTTAATGACTCGAAAGGACTTGAAATTCAAAATTTCAGACTTGTGACTTTACTTGGACTTTTACACCAGTGACTTGAGACTCGACTCTGACTTGCCTGACATTACTTGAGACTTGACTTGAGACTTGAGGATAAAGACTTGAGACTTACTTGAGACTTGCAAAACAATGACTTGGTCCCACCTCTGTCTGTTTCCCAATGAGCCATTTACACTGACCAGTGTCAGTTTAACTGTGACACATTTATTATTTAGATTCAACAAAGAAATAACTGAATGTAAAAAATGGCAGCCCTCAGGCCAGGTTTATAGAGATATATGCATGCATTATGAAATTTATGTATCCCAGATAATTGTTAATCATCTAGTCATGGCAGAACTACCTCTTCCTCCCAAGTTAACTGCAACCCAAAAGAACTAGTGGGGCTATTTACACACTCACAACCAGTGTGGGGTAAAAAGAGCCACCAAAAAGCTGTCAGCCACAGATGTGCTATAAGAGTTACAAACTCTACTTATGGAGAAACTTTCTAAGTCTAACAGAGGACAGGTACTCCTGCCCAAATAACATGATATAACCCCACATACAGCCCAGCCATAAAGTGAACCAAGTCATTTAGTTAAAGACAGCATGGGACCAAATGCATGTAACCAGCCTGCATCAACCTGACATTTCTTCCTCCTGAATTAAATGAATGAATGGATGAAAGTTAAATGACTACAAACCTAAAGCCACTAGTTCCCACACTGGAGCTCCCTGACACTGTGTGTTAACCGTATTTAGCTTGTATCAACAGTTGTAACAGGCTAAGCCACTTGAGACACTGCATTGAATGATTGTTCCTGTCTTAATGATTTCAGCTGACTGGTTTCAACTCAGATGTTCTGCTTTTTCCTTTCAGTAGATCAGAGCAGCTCGTGCTCCTTCTGCTTCCAATTAAGAAGAAGAAGAAGAAGGCGAAGGCTTCAGCGAAGTGGCGTTCATGGTCTCAGTGAATAGTCACGGTCACACACTGCATGTGGTTTTAAAAGCAACATGTCTGTTCACCACAACAATGGAGATGTGTAATATTAGTGCAGCTACGGTTTGTTCTTGAACACCAGTTTTGTTTTCTACTTTGATCACTTAGACCAAAAAAGTGTTGTTTTCAGATTCTTTCTTTTACATCTATAAACCACCTGTTCGTTTTTTTTATTACAATTAGTTTCACATGAATGTTAGTGTTTCCTTCATGATCTTTTAATGCTTACACTACACTGTACATGTCTACATTAGAGACATTTCTGTTACCTGTTTCTGTTGACTCAGAGTTGTGAAATGTTCTTTTATTTAATGCACAATATGAAGTTCATAATTTTCTTACAAATAAAAATCTAATGACAAACATGAACAGCTGTGCTTATTTCTGAGACATGAGTTTTTGAATGTGTTCATATTTAGACAGTGTGCATCTGTCTGCTGAAACTGTAATGGTGAACCTGAGGTGATGGTCAACAGAAGGCAAATATATATCAATATAAAACAATATTGAAGTAATGTCTTTACCCTCTGCAGCGTGTGCACGCAATCACCTTATTCACTGTAGCAAACATGCACCGCTAGCTCACGTGACTGTCTCCATGGTTACATCGTATATTATTAGCTATGTAAACAGCTTCCAAAGATACCGCCATAGCTCTCTGCAGCTGTAACACTTTCACACTTTGCAAATCATTTCATGTTTTTGATAGTTATGAAGACAGAATATGTTTTTAAGGTCATGCTAGGCGGTTGCTATGGTGGTTGCTGTGGACTTGGGTGGACCGCATCCGATTCCTGTTATTAGCTGTCCGCCGTAGGGAGGCTGCGTTCCATTTACAAGTAGTGACAGTCTGCCGCAACTCGAACTCAAACCTCGCTTTCTTTAATTATAGGCCTTTTATAGCCGTTCATGACACGCACACACACACACACACATAAAGCACTTTGCCTCACCATGAGAATGCAACTTTACCTAACCTAACCTTAAAGTATCTGATATAGGATAGAAAAATGAAGCAACCAGAGATTTAATGATGAAGACTCTGGGTTCTGTAGTTCACGTTTTACAGTCCCAAATGACTCTTTGCATATGATTTATTGAAGAGGACTTTAGAATGCACTTTACATTTAGACTGTTGCTGTTTCATTTTTTACATTGTTGCGGTGTTATGTCATGAATAAGGTTCACCTGCTGGGGGTTTGATGGATCAGCTGGACAATACAGTCAAAGACAGACTTCATTCATCATATGCAAGAATCCTAGTTGGATTTTTGTTGTCACTCATGTTTTTTAACCAAATATTGAAAACAATTCTGACAGACTGGATACCTCGTCAGGGTGTACATTACCTTGTACTCAAGCATCCCAGGACAGAGCCCTGCCCCACCGTGAGCCTGGGTGGATACGTGGTTATAATATAAAAGGACCAATACTGAATATGAATATTTCATGAAAATTGAATTATAATACAAATTAGTAATAAGGGTTTCTCTGCGCCCTTATCTACCCCATACTCAAAGAGCTGCGGGCAGAGAGGGTGACAGGAGAGGATGGCACTGAAAAGAAGATGCTCGGTTTCTGGAGTCTCCTGGTCCTGTCAGTATTAGTAGGATGCATCTGCCGTGTCTTCTCGTGGATGCTCACCTACCTTGACTCGTTCCAGCCCGGTATGGATTTCCCAACACTGCGGACAGTGGCCCACGTCAGAGACGTTTAATATTGATTACATATGTCTGAATTGCTAACCCTAACCCTAGCTCAACAGACCACAATGCCCTGGACTGTCAGTATTATTACATGCTGTGAACATAAGTACCTTTGATCATAGTTTATGTTGTAAAAGAGAAGGAATGTTGGAAAGAAAGATCAACATTGTGATATTATTTCTTCCAAACTGACCAGAAACATGCTTGTCAGACTCTCACAGCAAAGGATCAGACTCACTGTGCATGACGGCTCAGGCCAATGATGTCTGTTAGATTGTCAGTTGTTTAGTGCTTCTGTACAGTTAGGGTCACCGTCTCTATTTCAGAATAATTAATATGCGGAAAACACTAAAAGTTGATTGTCTTCCAGTATTCTAGCATAATTAAAAAACTTTGACTTTGTAAGTAGGGGAGAGCGGGGTAAGTTGTCACACTCTTCACACTGACTAACTTTTACTGAGCACCATACATCACAACGTAATAAATGTTTCACCAAATGAAAGACGGAAGTCTCGGGCACATATGATGTATTCATTACATTTTCATATCTTATCTCATTACGGAGTTGTAGACTGTTGAATGGAGAATGTGCACTTGTGACAATTTGCCCCATCGGCAGGTAAGTTGTCACACTAGATTATCTTAAAATATGAACACAAATACTTAATTATGATTATTGATTTTAATTGTTAAATTCAAACCAAAACTGGAAATTTGAACAATTATGCCAAGAGAATTTGGAAAAAAACAATTATTTCAATCCAATACACATTTTAATCAAAACATTAAGTAGAAAGAAAACTTTAGTTTGAACTTTAAACTCAAATGTTCTCTGGCTTGCACATAAATCCATCATAACTGAATGGAATGCTGCAAATAACTTGCTTTACTTAACATGTTTATCCTCTGAACAAAACAGATGCCCTATTTCTGATTAATCAGACTCAACTTCATAGTCACAATTCTGGCACACATAAATTGCCTGGCCTGAGGTGCAAGCATCATGGGCCCATTTGTTGCATTTCACGCATTTTACCCAGGTCTCTTTTGGACGACTGTTTGAAAATGGCTCCACACAGACAAGGCAGAAGCACTCTTCATCATCTGATGATGACTCTTGAATTATTTTTCTTCTTTTAGCTGCGTTGTTCTTCATAGGTCCAGATGTTTTCCCCCCTCGCGTCCCTCTTTTGAAACAGCTTTTTGCTAGATTCAGCCTTATTCTTTTCTTTTTCTAGTTGCTGCTTCACTGGCGTGTCGGTTAGAATTGCTGATTTGCATCGTTTTCTTCCTTTGCTGGATGGTTTTCGGCGGCCAGCTTTTGGATATGGCTGGATGTCCTCTGGAGTTGGTAGTCCGCTGTCAGTAATTGCAGTGCGGTAATTTATGTCAAAATCCTTTGCTGTACTTGTGATTTATCAGCCATATCTAACACAGGCATACATAAGACCGTCGCCATGTATAAAACCGATCACACACTGTCTGAAGACCCTGGTTTTTTAAAACACACACCAAAAAAGAACACCCCTGGCAGACCGCTGCGACATAGTACACTAAAAAAAATAAAGAATAAAAGAAACAAATTAAAGGGGGTCCTGTAGAGTGGTTGGATTTTTGAATTCAGGTTTTTTCTTATTGCAGAAATTGTTTTTCTGCTAAAAAATATTTGCTGTTTGGTGTTTTTCTACTGTAATGGGTTTTTTTTCACTTATTGCTGCTAAATTGTTTTGTTTTATTTTCTTTTATTACTGTTAAATATATGTTTTTCTTTTTTATTACTGTTAAATATTTAGCTGCAGCTGCAGCTTCGAGGCTGCAGCTGCAACTGCAGCTTCGAGGCTGCAGCTAAGGACTCCAACGATGCTAGTGCTAGCGGCGCTAACGGCTGCAGACAGGAAGATACTGCCAGCACCGGAAACGTGCTCGTCATCTCCGAGCATGAAGTAAGGAGAGCCTTCAAGAGAGTGAACACCAGGAAAGCAGCAGGACCAGACGGCATCCCAGGTCGTATCCTCAGAGACTGCGCATACCAGCTAGCTCCTGTGTTCACTGAGATATTCAACATCTCTTTATCTCAGTCGGTCATCCCCACATGCTTTAAAGAGTCCATCATTGTTCCTGTCCCGAAGAAACCCCACCCTGCTTCTCTCAATGACTATCGCCCTGTAGCCCTCACCTCAGTAATGATGAAGTGCTTTGAACGCCTGGTCAGAGACTTCATCATTTCTTCACTACCAGACACACTGGACCCACTACAGTTCGCTTACCGTCCAAATCGTTCCACAGACGATGCCATCTCTCATCTCCTCCACACATCACTTACTCACTTGGACACTAGAAGGGGGAATTATGTTAAAATGCTCTTCATAGACTACAGCTCTGCATTTAATATCATAATTCCCTCCACACTCACCACCAATGGGGTGGCTGTAGCTCAGGTGGCAGAGAAGGTCAGCCACTAATCAGAAGGTCGGTGGTTCGATCCCAGGCTGCACCCTGGCTGCATGCCAAATATCCTTGGGCAAGATACTAACCCCGTGTTTGCCTACTGGTGGTGGTCAGAGGGCCCGGTGGCGCCTGTGTCCGGCAGCCTCGCCTCTGTCAGTGCGCCCCAGGGCAGCTGTGGCTACAATGTAGCTTGCTATCGCCAGTGTGTGAATGTGTGTGTGAATGGGTGAATGACTGAATGTAGTGTAAAGCGCTTTGGGGTCCTATGGACTAGAAAAGCGCTATACAAATGCAGGCCATTTACCATTTACCAAGCTGGAGCATCTGGGACTCAGCTCATCTATGTGTCAGTGGATCTCCAACTTCCTAACTGGCAAACCACAGGCAGTAAGGATGGGCGGACATGTCTTAGCCTCCACCACTCTCAGCACTGGAGCCCCCCAGGGGTGTGTTCTGAGCCCCCTGCTGTACTCTCTGTACACATATGACTGTGTGGCCACTACCAGCTCCACCACCATCATCAAGTTTGCTGACGACAGTTTGTGTCTAATTTGTGTTGTACAGTTATTTCATTTTTAACTTTCATTTTTATTTTTTATTTTATTCCTTCCTAGTTAAATTTACCCTTTTTTAATTTTCATATTTATTTCCTATCTTATTCATAGCCTTTTCTTTTTTTCTTTAGGTCACGAGCAGTTGTCTAAGCATTTCACTGCATATCGTACTGTGTATGACTGTGTACGTGACAAATAAAATTTGAATTTGAAATTTGAATTTGATATTTTATGTCTTTTATTACTGGTTAATGTTTGATTTCTTTTATTTATGTTTAAACAAAGTATGTTGTGAATCTGTATATATATACACACGAGATTTGATAATAAATACCATTGTCTCGATTAAATCATGCTCTCATGTTGTTTTTATTATTCTCATTAGTACATGTCAGTATCCGCATTGCACACACACATAATCACTGCATACAGCAACAGGTTGTATGTTGTTGACAAATCGACACCATAGCATCATTACAAATTAAATCAGACCCATACATGTTAAGAAGACTGGCATAAGATACACCATTTTGCATATGATATTAAAAAAAATACACAATGTTGACTGCATGTGATGGAGAACTCGTTCTACACTTGTTTTCCTGAATATAAAACAGTGGAACCGTTTTTTAGAAGAAACATCTTTATTGCTGGGGGAAAACTGTCTAACGAGTGACCAAAACTATCAAAAAAATAACCGCGTCTGTCTCTCGAAATATAAACAGCAAGCCAATGTTCCCCGGGCATCGTAGAAGGGTGGGTGTTTACAATACCCATAGCAGGGAGTCTTTGAAGCCGTTCAGTGGTTAGCTGATCATAGGCTAACACGCCTAGAAAATGTGTGTTTTTATTGATAATGCTGCCGATCACGTTGTCTCAATAGTAGTCCAAGAGCACTTGTCTCATGTTAGAATCAAATACAGAATAACACAAGAGGTTCACTGTACGGGGTAGTGGATTTCTGAAACGGGTTTCCAATCTCACGTTCCCAGTTTTAATTCACGACACATTCCCTGAATGTCCTTCGTCAGCTTCCAGATTGAAACAGAATAAAGTGTAGCCGTTACCAAAGTCGGCACGTGTTATGGCCAAGGATCTGTCCTTTAAATGTCTTCCTGTGGTTTGTATCAGCTGGTAAAATTCTCTGGTATAGTGTTTTCTCTGGAAATTTGGCTGGAATGGTTTAGCAGGATAAGCCTGACTATCAGCATATAAAGACATAAATTCTATATCGCAGTTTTCAAAATGAAATGGATTACACTGGTAGGAGCCAGTGTATGCTTCATTGTCTATGAATGCAATGATGACAAATTTAGGTAACCTACCCATAAATAAATTGTCATTTGTTGATATTCTAGCCCCTGCAGGTATGGAGAAGGTCTTTAAAGACACTCTGTCTACCGTGTATTTTGCGTTTGCATGGTGCAATGCCTTGCTGTGTGCAAGTCTGACGCTCAGTGATACACTAACTTTCTTGACAAAGAGACTGGCTGAGACAATTTTAAATCTGTATGCATTGGCATCCGCTGTCATGAGAGCAAATTTGTCTTTAGAGCGCATAAATTTCAGCGACAGGTCTTCTCTCCTTCTATAGATGTGTCATTCATGTGTGATGATGTATCCTTACAGAATAACCCAGTGCTGAACTGTGTGTCTAAAGTGTCCTTATTATAATTGATAAGACATTCTATCACACCTCTGTATGGATATGTGTTGGATGATTGACTAATGAGCCGGTCTCCCAAATTAATATCGACTTGACTAAATATGCTGCATCCAGGATAATTAATAAATCCTACATTAGCGTCCCTAGCCAGGTTTGAGCCATCAGCGTTTGTGATTCTCACACGTATGTAGATATATGAGTCATTTAGATCCAGGTAATCTTCACCGGACGATGAGATGTAAAACTCGATTGGCGCTCCATCAGTGATTGCAGATACAGGTGGGATTTCGATAAATGTACTTTTCTCAATGCTAGTCTGTATGTAGGGAACAGTAAACAGGTCCAGCTCTGTTTTTACACATTCTCCAGAATGACTGTGTAACAGTGCCATTTAGAATATGTCAAACACTGCAGTTTTTGAACGACTGGTTCTGGGTCTTTTCACTCTGCGTGGCGGTGTCCGTTTGGTGGCTCTCCTGCTAGGTTTTGTGGTTTTACGCTTTTTAGACAACAGCTGCCCTGGGGGTGGGGTCTTAGATGGTTTGGGCATATACCATACACATACAAGCCGTTACCGTCCCTCTTAGTGGTTGAGGGTCTGGTTATGTTGGTTATGACATCAGACACTATGCCCGATGCGGCTGTTTTTAGGTGTGGTTTGCCCTGACCCATATTGTGTAGGGGAGACCGGGGATAGTTGTAACGTGGGTCAGTTGTAACACTTCCAATTTCTCCAATCAGGGCTAAGTTTCAAATGATGTGACTCATCCTGTGCATGCCCAATTCAGTTCTGCTATCACATGTGAAAAATCAGCACATTTCGTCAAACACAGACAATTTAATTAAATTTAACTAAACTCATCAAACTTAAATTATGTTATTTGTATGTCTATGGGGATATATTCTGTGTGGGTCTTTAGTGCTAGTGTTTTAGCCGTTGGCTGTAATGTTAGCTAGTTCATGGCTATAGGAGTCTGGGTCAGTTGTAACAGCAACAGTCTGGGTTAGTTGTAACAATAATGCAGATGTTACAACTTACCACACTATTACTTTAACTTATATTAAACAAGTTGGGGCAACGACATCAGCAAAGAGAGGTTCACTGGTCGCTTTTGTATATGCGGTTAATGCCATTGGCAACACAATTCCTCCACTGTTTGTGTTCCCACACATACATTATGCAGACCACTGTGTCAGAGATGGACCAGCAGGAAGTACTGGTAGTGGAAATAAATCAGGATGGGTGCAAGAAACAGATTTCCTCACCTTTCTGAAGCACTTTGCAAACCACACCAAGGTAAGCCATGATAAAAAGTAATGGAATTGCGATGCTGGTGAACAACTACATTTTTTCAGCTCCATTGTTATGTTCAAAATTGGTGCAAGAGTTGCAGGTTATAATGCCCACTGAGCCAATGAGGCCAAACTCAAGGAAGACCAACCAAAATTAATGAAATATTCAGTTGCAGAAAATTCCATAATTTGTCTTTTTTGGGGGGCTGGAATATGTTCAAAAGCTAGATTTCTGCATTCTGTCACACACACACACATAGCTACATAAATGGATGTAAGTGCATTCATGTGTTGAATAAAAAAGATTACATGTTAATGTTTTGTCAGTACCCTTATTTCATTGTGTTACATTTCACCCCAGGATATGTTACAACTAACCCAGACTATGGGGTTAATTGTAACATTTCACTCTTCGTGTTTGAGGCCATACCATGCAATGGGTAATTGTGCTGCAGAGAAAATAGCGGCACTATTTAATAGCAGAGACATGTAAATACTTTGCATTACATTTTGAATCCACTACCTTAAAAGAGCTCCAATTTACAGACAGAAATGTGAAAAATGTTACAACTATCCCCGGTCTCCCCTACTGGTCCCAACATACCCTCCGAGCTCTCCACCAGCCTGTGATAAGTAGTATTTTACATATTTTGAGTCATCAGTGTTGTAGACGGCCATCCTTTTTTTTCAAAAATGCTTGGTTATCGGTCGGAAGTGTAACTTGACAAACACCTTGCCGTATAAAAAGTGTATGTGTTGATTTCAATCGTCTTTCAAATCAATTTCTTTGTCGTCGATTAATGTCTTTGACACAGGTGTGTAGTGTGGACTGTCAAATTGTAGAATAGGCAAGCGGCGGTCATCGTCTGTAATATTTATAGCTCTTAATAGCCTCGCGTGGGCGTCACCCACAAGCTGGTAATCAACGATATCTGCATAAATAAAGATGTTATATTTTCCCCCGCATATGTCTGCGGGGTGCGGGGCATATGTGTTTTTATAATGAAGTACAAACGGGTCTCCTGTTTTGAATCCTAGGATTTTCGCCAGTCTCCCTCTAAATGTGAGAATAGTCCCCCTAGGCCCCATAACACAGGCATGGTTACTAACTGCGTTGTATTGCATTTTAATGTCTCCAGTGGCTTGGTGCTGCTGACATTTAAAATTAAATTCTTTTATTATCTGTTCCACAGATGTATAATGACCCACAGACAGTTCGATCATGGTTACGGCTATGGTTCCATCTTTGACTGGGTCATGAATTTCCACTTGCGAATCTGATTGTGGAAAAGACAGCCATATGCGTGGGTACTGTATCTCTATAACAGCGACCTCATACGGCTGATCCAAAACAATAGGTTTTGCTAGCTTTGTTCTAAAATTAGATATCTTATTACCCGGGTGAACATGTGCTGAAGCATTCGAGAAGAGGCTTACATAGAAGCCTGCATTGTTGTTCTTTTTATTCATGCTTTCTCAGTCTATGCTCAGTGTTGAATGAATGTGTGTAGAGCCGCGTCATCTGAGTTAATTACGCCTCAACAATGTCTTTTTCTGGAATCCACGAATTAAAGCTGTTGGGCCATCCTAGCCATTTCACTAGCACCTGCTTTTTCCGACCCACTTTTTTTCTAGCCAATATGTTTTCAATTTTAAATGTTTTGTTTTCATCAACAACCACACGTTGTACCTCAGTCTCATAAAATGACCCTTTCAATACCTCTCCTGCTAGATCCGCTAGTCTGTACACTGGGGGCTGTCTCCCTATACGTTCCTTGACTGTGAAAATCTCATTGGTGTAGGTCTGCTCGTATCCTTTTCGAAACTTTCCTCTCAGTTTTGATATTCGTACAGTGTCACCAATATTAAATTTAAAGCGCAGGTCCCTCTTAGGCCTCGTTTTGTACAGCGACTTCTCATTATCCTTATTCACCTCTGCCGGAGCCATTTGGATAGATCTGTGATAAGCATTGTTATATGCTTGTGGGAGATCTTGTATGACATCTACATATCTCCGGGAGTTGGCTGATGTTAAGTACTTCCACATTCTACCCTTGAAGCTATGACTGAATCTCTCGACAATACTGCATTTAACCTCGCTAGCTGTTGAGAAATGCTTGATATTATATCGCTTCATTAGCTGTTTAAAGGTTGTATTATAAAACTCTTTGCCTTCATCTGTTTGTAGTTTCACAGGGATCCTACCCTCACTAAGTATATCCTCAAAAGCAGCTGATACAGCAGTCCCTGACTTGTTTGTTAGGCATCTAACCCATGCGTATTTTGAGAATACATCTATACATGTTAGCAGATATCTCACATTATCATTATCTGCCACATATTCACACATGTCAACCAGATCGGCTTGAAACTGTTTGTCGACCCCTGTCACCAATACTCTATTTCTGGGGAAGTGGATCCTCGCAGGTTTATGGAGTGTGTAAGTGTCGTCTTGTTCTAAATAATGTTTGACCTTAGAAAGTGGAGGTGTTACACCTGATGCCTCCCCTGCCGCTATACGTAGCTTATTTAAACTGGCCAACCCCGCAGGATGGGCTGGATCATTATATATTTTATGCAATGTGCTTTCCATGATTTACAAACCACAAATGACTAAGATGTTGATGTTAACACGTCTTTTTATTTAATTTTCACACATACACAAACACAGACAATGGATACTTGAACAGGACACATTAAACCAGGTGTCTCCCAGCCCAGTAGTTTCCAATCATGCGGAGCATGCGCAATGTTGTCATTAATGGCGCATACTATATGTCGCTCTGATCTCAGTTCACACATGATGTGTTCTGCAACTCTGCGGATTTGTGTTCCAGTCCCATCTACAGTGTATGAGCGTACAAACAGCCGGATGGCTGGGATGAATCGGTCAATCTGGAGCCTTATCATCACATCATCATAGTAGGTGTCGAAGAAATACTCAGACAATTCCTGCAAGCAGCTGTGTTGCACCTGACTGGGGTGGCCTGTTTGGCATCCGTGACATGTCTCTTGTAGAAACTCATTCAACGCCAACATCAACAGGTGGAGAGTTGCGAGTTTGATGTCGATTACAGTTTCCTCCCACAGGTCTGATATGAGGGGGTCTTGCGAGCATTGTGGTGAAGGTGGTGGAGTCTGGGGGGTCGGGATTAGCAGCGCTGTTGATGGTGACTCTGACAGGTCCCACGACTGCATGTCATGCTCTGTAAAATGAAAACCACAAGCTCTTAATTTGTCACATAGATACACACGCAACCCTACACACCCGCACATTAAACCTACCAGTTTATTGTTTAGTTGTCGGAAGGTCTTATGATTTTAGGTTTGCACAGCGTAGCAGGCAAACCAGTCTTCGGACAACTCGCCAGATCGTCAAAAACAAGGCGTTTTCTAATACTCTCGTACGCAGTGTTGAGTCTGTCCCTCTTGATCGCGTCATCAATCTGGCTAAACAGACGCGACAAACCTCTCCAGTCGCACCACTGTATAAAAAACAAGTCGTTAAACTATCTTGTGCGCTCTTCGAGGTTTAGAGGGTAAGGATTTAACCTCCAGTTTTCAAGCCCTCTGAAAGCAATAAGACTATCCCTGTCATCACATACACTGAGAAAAATAAAGTCGTCAGGGTTGCGATTGAAACGATCAGCCTCAACCCTGTAAAGCTCAGGGCCTGATGCACTGTTCCACTGGGAAACATACAGCAGCTCTGGGAAGCCCACATTGTCCAGGTCCGCGCACACTACGGTGCGGAAGAGCTTCCAGTTTTTAGTAGACATGACTTGGGGTTCCCCCCAAAACAATCCCTCGCCACAATCTACACTAAGCACAACTGCCCCTTCGGTATATTTAATGGCATACACATACCCTTCGGCGCCTTGATATTCTAACTTAAATACAGTCCCATCTACGGGGTTTTCACAGCGTTGCTTTTTACGTTGAGGACCCCGACTGCATACTCCTGAAGACATACCTAGAGTGGCTGTGGTATGGGTAGCACACCTGAACGCGCATGCGCACACGCACGAAACCGGTCAAACCGGGTGTCATCTTAAACTAGTGCCATCTTACTTGTGTCTTTGTGAACTCTCAGCAGTCACACAACCGGTTTGGTTGGCCACTATCTTGAACTAGTGCTATCTTACTTGTGTCTTTGTGAAAATCAGCAGTCGCACAACTGGTTTGGTTGGCTGCCATCTTGAACTAGTGCTATCTCACTTGTGTCTTTGTGAATTCTCAGCAGTCACATCAAGTTGTTAAATACTCCAGGTGGTTTTTCGACCTCTGAGCAAATCTCAGAAGAAAGAGAAAATACTTTTCTTTTTAATTAAACAGCAAAGCCTTCACTCAGCAGTGATGGCGGTCCAAAAGTTCAGGATTTTTTCTTTGCTCGTTTTTGTAACTGTTGGTTTTCTGGTGTTTATTCTGTCACAGGAACATTTATCAAAAAGGTCAGTTGGGTTTTTTTTCTTTGTTTTTTAATATTTTGTGTTGATATAAAGAATCATTAAAAAGGGAACTGTGAACTGATTTGCTAGTTCTGTTATTTGTACTTTGCTATTTGTTTGTCATTTGTTACCTCTGTTGCATTTCTGCCTAATTCCTGATTCAGGAGGACAACTTTCTCAGGAAAAAATGGACACAAATGGGAACATTTTTCTCTTGACAGTGTCATTACATTTTTGGGAAAAATCAAAAAGACATCTGCACCACCTTTTGTGTGTACCACAGCTGGCATAGCAAAAGTTATTTCAACAAAAATGAACCCAGTGACAAAATCTAAAACCCCTACACGCGGAGCCATGGCTGAGACTCCTATGCCTATCCTCTACAAAATAAATTTCACAAAGCTTCCTCAGTGGGATTTTGATGATGTTTATAACCAGGATGCACCACCTAGACCGACAGTAAGCATACGAGCATATGAGAGAAGTAATATAAATGCAGTTCCTAACTTTTCTGTGTTTGGGTATAGGCAGCACTGAATTCTGCTCAGCCAAGCAGTCAATCGTTTTCCTTGTGACCTATACATGTACCTTGTTTCCCCCTTTAAATTCATTATTTTCATTTTGTGGAGCTGTTTTTCTACCTTTGTGGCTTCGCATATGTCTGCCTTCACTCTTTCCTGCAGTGATGCACCAATTATGAAATTCTCTGCTGAAACCAATACAGATGTTTAAAAATAACTATCTGGCACATGGCTAATGCTAACACTTATTTTACTCTTGCTTTATTACATTTTTTCTGTCATTTGGTTCTCCCCGTTTTGAATTATTCAAGGATGTTATTTAATAGAGTTGGATAATTATATCACAGCAAATTCTGTCTTTGGCTAATTTCCTGTATTTAATAGTTTTATGATTTTCAGGCATGTGCCCAGTCTCTGCGAAACTCTGACGATGAAAACTTTAAGAAGGCTTTTCTTCCAAACATACGTTTGTTTCTACACAAGGACAACATCAACATGAGCGAGTGGAATCGGCTCTCACATTTTAACAATCCTTTCGGTTTTATGGAGTTCAAGTACGACGGTAGGTCTTTTAGTGACACACCTATTTTCTTTTGTTATGACACATCCTCAAGCAACTTTTTGGCACATGAATAGGCGACTTGAGGCTACTTCTCAAATCAATGTTCCCCTATCCATTTTCCTATGCTTATCCAATTCAGGGTCACATGGTGTTGCTATAGGTTACCACCTGCAATATGCAGACTCTACGCAGAAAGACCAGGGCTGAATTCAAACCCAGGCTTGCTGTGAATTTATGGTACCAAGCTTGTGTCCAGCTGTGTGTATTTGCTTTCTGAGAGTGGTTTCAAACCAGCACTTTCAGTCCTCCAAAATCCTAGCTGCATGTTGCTCTACATTAATGACCCCATGTGTTAGTTGAATGCTGATTGGCTGACAAGGGGCTAAAACAATGAAGTTAGCAACAGCTGAGTTCACAAGGAATGAGGGGAGCAGCTATAAAAAAAAATAAAAGATCTTAAGTTTGTTTGTTTGAGGTTGTTTTTTGATTTGTCAACCCAGACTAAGTGCCTTTCATAGTCTTTTGTTTTGGACTACTTCAGGAGCTCCAGGTTTTCTTGTTGCACTTTTGTTCTAGCTCTGGTCAGTTCATGACAACATGAACTTTAAGTTCTTGTCTGCATTTCATTATGTTTCCTGTTATATTTTGAAAGAGGTCCCCAGTTTAGTTTTAAGTTTCCCCTGTGACGTCGTTATGTTCATGTGTGTCAGCTGTTTCCTCATGTGTTGCCACTTCTCCTGATCACCTCATGTCTGTATTTAAGTCCTTCCTGTGTTCAGTGTTGCATCCTCCCTCATATGTCTGTTTGCCAAGCCTAACAAGTTTATTTTGTATCACCAAGTTTAGTTTATTGCTAAACACTGGAGCAAATAAAACTACCATTTTCAGTTTCAGCTTGGCCTCTGTGTTTTAGTCTGCAATTTAGGTCCTTTCATGCCTCCCTCCACACAGACCATAACAAATTTACTCTAGTTTTGCTCACTGAAAGCTCTCGTCCCTTTTAGTAAACATGAGCAGGTGAGTCAGGTAAAGCTGAAGAAACAGCTGTTAATGCATGAATAAGAGTTATGGCCTTCATCTTGCTTCATTGTTTTCATATACAGGATACATTACTATGCTGGAACTACAGCACTCAGAGTAAACACATTTTTGAATTTTTCTTTTGGTTTGCAGATGTGATGAAGTCAGTGAAGTTGATTCCAAAGCCAAAAGAGCCGTTGCTCCTCCCAAAACCCGGTGGTGACGGTTGTGTGCGCTGTGCTGTGGTAGGTACTGGAGGAATCCTGAACGGCTCAAAGAAGGGGGTGGAGATCGATGGCCATGATTACGTTTTTCGGTAAGACAAACCCCCAAGCAAACCTCTTGGCTTTGTTCGACAGGCACTAGGCCCAGTGTAGAAAAGATAAAGCAGTGTAAAGCATACCCTGCTATATCTTTCTCTGTGACTTTCATATAGGGCTGGGTATCGTCACTGATTTCTAGAACCTATTTGATTCTGATTCACCAGAATGGGTGTAGAGATTGATGCGCATGATTATGTTTTTCGGTAGGAAAGGACAAACAGAACAACACTATCAACTATTAAGGTGTATCTTTTACTAAAGTTAGCTTTAAAACATAAGAACGCTAAAAAAGATATAAAAAAAAACATGAGAACGGTTGCTGATCAGCAAATTCTTTGACAGTAAAAATGTGGTACTGTATCTGATAGCTCACCTGCTTGTGGTGTAGAAACTCCAAAATGTATTGTTCTCTTTCAAACATCAGTGTCGTCATAGAGTCAGAATGGAAAGCGTGTTAAGTGAATTAAGTTTCAGTAAGAGTATGTTCTGAAATGTTTTGGGCCAACACTTCAGTGGTATTGCTGAAGGTGGTTGATTCCACAAGAAAACCATTCTCCCAAAATGAAAGCAACGATTGCTTCTCAATTGATCTGAGCAAATTACTAAGCTTAAACATTTGAAGCCAAGCTTAACATCTGCAACACCTGCTTCTGCCTGTGTGGCAGGATGAATGGTGCCATCACCAAGGGCTTTGAAGAAGATGTAGGAAACAAAACATCGGTGTATGTCCACACAGCCCACTCCATCACTTCATCTCGTTACATCCTTAAAAAACACGGATACAAAGCTGCTCCTCATGATGAGGTAATGAAGCTTTTCATTGGCCTTTGATTTTTGTTTTATTTCACTAGAGTAAAGATGGCTTCTCTGTCCTCATTTTCCTTCTGGCAGGGTATAAAATATGTGATGATTCCTGAGGGGATGAGGGATTACCAATGGCTTGAGGGCCTTCTCAAAGGAGAAAAGGTCTCTGCTGGTCCATACCGCAACAGACTGTGAGTATCAACTAAATGTTATGTGCTGCTGCAGTATTTATGGCTTTTTGTGGTGTTAAATTAAAATAAATTCAGAATCTGTGACATTTTTATTCAAATGCTATAACATACATTTTATTAAGTGTCTATTAAAACTGTACATTTAAAAAATAGAACTTTGTAATAAGTGTTTTGCCTTAAATTTAATAATAATTTTACAAATCATTTATCTCTTGCTCAAACAACTTTCTGGGACCTTCCTCTGTGGAGTTTCCGTGTTCTCTGTGTGCTCATGTGGTTATTCCCTTGCTGTTCCCTCAGTCCAAAAACATGCATTCTGTTGATGGTGATTCTAAATTAGTCTTATTGTAGGTGAAATAGACATGCATGTAAAGTGCTATATAAACATTTGTGAAAATTGTTTGAGTGATGGTCAGATAAGAAAAGCACCATAAGCCACTTCATTTCTTTTTTGCTTTGCTTTTTTACTTTTTAAGTATTTTGCCGGTTCAGTTACTGTTGAGAAACATCTGCTTTCTGTTTGTGCAAATCAAGCCTTCATTTTGGTGAAAGTGAGCTTTTAGGGGAATAATCAACATTTACTTTATACTGATAAGTCAAACCGTAAGACGTGTATTGCCACTTGAATTTAAAAGACTCTTTAAAGCAGAATTGTTTATGTCAATTAAATTTCATTTGCAGACAATTAATTGAGATAGTTTACTACGGAGAAGTGTAAACTTTTCTTTCACTTAAGTAAATGCACACTTTTTTTTAATAACTACACGGCTGTTCTGCAGACCATCTAAATTTTGTGTCATACATGCACACTCAGACTGATATTCAGGTAAAAGTTTTTTGGTCTAAAATGCACTGCAGGCACATAAGCATATGTTTCCAGCTGTTCACTCCAGCAAATAAATTTAATAGCATTTGAGAAACTAAAACATCTCATCATCCTTTCATTACTCCTATTGTTCAACCCCCCCAGGCCAAGGACCTACTATTCAGGGCAGTACAACGAGAGCCGCTTCTACGTTCTGCATCAGGATTTCCTCCGATATGTGCGGAACAGGTCAGCCTTCTTTCACCATCCACTCCAGAACATTTATTTTTAAACAGTGCAGACTATTTATTCTATTTTTTTTTTAAATTTTATTTAAAGCCTTAAATTATTTAAAGCCTTCTCTTAATTACAATATTAAAAGTTGTTAAGTTAAATTAAAAAAAAATGTTGATAAAAGTTGTTAAATAAGTTGAAGGTCCATAATGTTTGATTATTTTTTTTTAATCAAATGATCCAAACAATATTGAAGTACAGATTTTATGCATAGTCCAAGTTAACTTTTCCCATTGTAACAATATGTATACAAATACAAACAGACATTTTGCAGTTCTTTCTGCTTACATTGAATGAGTAGCAGCCAGGTTCTGCTAATCAAGGGGAAGTTTTCTGCAGTCATTGCTCCAGACCATGCAGATGTGTGCTAACACCATGCTACAGTCTTCCCAACAGTGGGTGTGTGATGGTCAAAGAAATTGCAAAAACCGCAATAGCTACACCTTAGATTCTAACAGTCTTAGTTAGCATGTTAATTGTTAAAGATCATGACATTACAATGAGGAAAATGAAAAAGCCTCTACTCTCTAAAAAAGAAATGCAGCACTGTTTAGGTTTGAAGAGTTCTATCTGAACAAACCGCAGGACTTCTAGAACAATGTCCTTTGGACAGATAAGCCCAAAGTGGAAATGACTGCCCATAATGCACAGCACCACATTTAAATACAGCATATCAGCTCAAACGCCTCATATTGACTGAAACCACAGTGCGAGAGGAAAGATGATGAGTTGGACTTGTTTTCTAGCCATAGCAAATGGACATTTTATAGTCGAAGAGTTAAACATACACTTGTCTGTATATCAAAGTGTTCTACAGCCAAATGTGAGGCCGCCTGTAGAACAACTAAAGCCAGCCAAACTGAGTCATTTACTAGGACAATGATTCCAAATCAAGCAGCAAGCGTACAACAGAATTGCTGTGGAATCAAGGTGCTGCAATGTCCCATTCAAAGTCCAGACCACAACTCAATGGAAATGTGAGGTGAGAAATTAAGACACCTGTGCATAAACAAATGCCTACAAATATTGAACTTAAGCAATGTTGTACAGAAACATTCTTCCACAACAAAGTGAGAGACTGTTAGTAATACAGAAAACAATTATTACTTCAAGTTATTGTTGCTAAGGCCAGTCCTACAACCTATTATATCATTGCATTACAGGTTCTTGAAGTCACCCAATCTGAATAAGAGATACTGGGCGAGGGTCAGACCAACCAACGGAGCATTCACTCTCTTCCTGGCTCTGCACACCTGTGACACAGTGAGTTAACACTTGATTTTAACTTCTTAACATTACAACTACTTCTAACCACACCTTTGGAAGAATGCAACACACCATGTGTACATTAACTTTGTATTAAAAGCATATTAACGTCAAACTATCTTATTACTGTTTTAGCAGCATATTTCAACGTGGAAAGACCTTCCCAGCAATCATATAATAAAGTTGTATTAAAGCTCTGAACCACTGTCAGGGATAAGCTGAAGGAACACTGACTTTTTGTGTACCCTCCTAGGAAAATAAGATAAGATGTTTAAATTAAAACTGTAAAATAAGGTGTGTCACCAGTTTTATTGAACTGTTCCAATGTGTGAAGACAGACCAGCTGGACAGCATCGATAAAACTGATGTCACACCTTGTTTTACACAGCTATTTAATAAACTTGTCAAACAGATTCATCAAGTGTCTATAACATGACCCAACTCAAGAGCTTCATGCATTTATATAAATTTCACAATGGTAACTTTATCATTTACTTTGAATTATTGGCAGTTTCTCTTAACAGCTTTCTTTTTTTTTTGGACACTTTTTATTAGCTGTTAGCCAAAGTCTGATGTGTTACTATTGTCAAGAGTTTTCTTTTTTTAAGGCCTTTTTTGGGGTGATTTTTCTTTTTTACATTCTCACAACAGGCTAATTGTGTTAGGGTTCAAAGATGGACCAAAATTCAGAGTAAAACAAAAACCAAGACTTATCACACAGTGATCAGTGCTAGTTAAAGGTACAGTTTCTTTATTTCTCAAGGACAGCAAAGAATGTGAGAACTTCACTCAGAGATGGAAAGACAGGACAGGAGACAAAGCAAACATTCAAAGAATAGAAATGCTAAGGGATACAGTGGCTTGCAAAAGTATTCGGCCCCCTTGAACTTTTCCACATTTTGTCACATTACAGCCACAAACATGAATCAATTTTATTGGAATTCCACGTGAAAGACCAATACAAAGTGGTGTACACGTGAGAAGTGGAACGAAAATCATACATGATTCCAAACATTGTTTACAAATAAATAACTGCAAAGTGGGGTGTGCGTAATTATTCAGCCCCCTTTGGTCTGAGTGCAGTCAGCTGCCCATAAACATTGCCTGATGAGTGCTAATGACTAAATAGAGTGCACCTGTGTGTAATCTAATGTCAGTACAAATACAGCTGCTCTGTGACGGCCTCAGAGGTTGTCTAAGAGAATATTGGGAGCAACAACACCATGAAGTCCAAAGAACACACCAGACAGGTCAGGGATAAAGTTATTGAGAAATTTAAGCGAATTCAAGCGATTATTCCAAAATGGAAGGAGTATGGCACAACTACCAAGACAAGGCCGTCCACCTAAACTCACAGGCCGAACAAGGAGAGCGCTGATCAGAAATGCAGCCAAGAGGCCCATGGTGACTCTGAGCGAGCTGCAGAGATCTACAGCTCAGGTGGGGGAATCTGTCCATAGGACAACTATTAGTCGTGCACTGCACAAAGTCGGCCTTTATGTAAGAGTGGCAAGAAGAAAGCCATTGTTAACAGAAAACCATAAGAAGTCCCGTTTGCAGTTTGCCACTGGCCAAAATGCAAAACGCTATGTGTGGCGGAAAACTAACACTGCACATCACTCTGAACACACCATCCCCACTGTCAAATATGGTGGTGGCAGCATCATGCTCTGGGGGTGCTTCTCTTCAGCAGGGACAGGGAAGCTGGTCAGAGTTGATGGGAAGATGGATGGAGCCAAATACAGGGCAATCTTGAAAGAAAACCTCTTGGAGTCTGCAAAAGACTTGAGACTGGGGCGGAGGTTCACCTTCCAGCAGGACAATGACCCTGAACATAAAGCCAGGGCAACAATGGAATGGTTTAAAACTAAACATATCCATGTGTTAGAACGGCCCAGTCAAAGTCCAGATCTAAATCCAATCGAGAATCTGTGGCAAGATCTGAAAACTGCTGTTCACAAACGCTGTCCATCTAATCTGACTGAGCTGGAGCTGTTTTGCAAAGAAGAATGGGCAAAGATTTCAGTCTCTAGATGTGCAAAGCTGGTAGAGACAAACCCTAAAAGACTGGCAGCTGTAATTGCAGCAAAAGGTGGTTCTACAAAGTTTTGACTCAGGGGGCTGAATAATTACACACACCCCACTTTTCAATTATATGTTTGTAAACAAATGTTTGGAATCATGTATGATTTTCGTTCCACTTCTCACGTGTGCACCACTTTGTGTTGGTCTTTCACGTGGAATTCCAATAAAATTGATTCATGTTTGTGGCTGTAATGTGACAAAATGTGGAAAAGTTCAAGGGGGCCAAATACTTTTGCAAGCGACTGTATTTGATAAACTGCATATTTAAAGCTCTAGGATATCCTCAGATTGCACCGTGATTTGCACTGTTGCCTCACAGCAAGAAGCTCCTGGGTTCAAATGCAGCCTAAATACATTTGCACCAGCTTTATGCTGTCTAGGCGAGGTGGAAAGCAGTGATAGCTCACGTAACATCTGCTTGCAACTTGAAATCGTGAAAATTTGAATTTCCATAATTGTTCTCCCTTTAATATGTTACTTCTCTAATGATAAAAGTAATAATTATCATTAGAGAAGATAGTGAAGATAAAGGTATATTTATATTTTTATTTAACATTAGCTGTTGCTGTTAAAGAAGGAGTTAAAGATAAACTAATAAACTGGGCTTGTTAAAGTGGCTCCCCAGGTGTTTTACTAATTCCAAAAGCAGTTATGTCATTTTTATCATTTATTATTTCAGTGTAATTCAGTCCCCTTTTTATTTCTCACTACTTCATCTTCAGGTGGATGCATACGGATTCATGAGTGAAGAATTCAAGAAATACTCCAACTACTATTATGACAAGTATGTTAAAACCAGGGTCGTTTTCTATTCCAACCACGACTACATTCAAGAGAAGAACACATGGAAAAACCTTCACAACAGCAAAATATTAAATCTGTACCAGGGAGTGTAAGTAAACCCAGGACTGTAAGATCTGCAGCAATGCTGCAACGGCAAGAATAAAAGCAATGGGATAAGGAAGAGACTGTTATTTACCGATTATTACAAGTCAAACAGATAAGGTTCAGATAAGAGCGTTGTTTAACAGCACCATAAACATCTTCTCCACAATCAAGTTGATTCTGTTCTCTTCCAGTTAAGATCCGGTATTATAACCACACATTTGAGTAAGTCAGTGCGATCTAGGATGAAATTTACACTTTTTCTGTTTCTAGCCCCGTATTCAAATTTCATTTCTTACAAATCAATATTCAGAATTTATTCAGAATGATCCATACATGTTTAACTATATATAAGTATATACTCATATACAGCACATAAACATACACATAAAACAATTTCAACACATAAACCAAAACAACAACAAACTACATTTTTACATAAACTAAGCAACCTGTGGTTAACAGCCACTTAATCTCTTACCTAATTTTTATTTCTAAGTCACAAAATACCTTAATGAACACTTTAAGCTTGGGTTACTCTGGCCTCGATCTATAAAAATAAGGACAAGGCTTCAATAGAACATAATGAGACAACTCAATAGGTATGACAGGATTAAATAATGCTATCTGCACACATAGTAATGGATTCTGGGTGCACATGCAAGGCCTACCAGTTCTTACAAATAACAATCCAACAGTCAACACCACTCCTTTAAAATGCAGATTACACGTGTTATTAGGCATGTAATGTAGTAATAATGTATTATTTAGTTTTAATGCTTTGGTGATTGTCAATTCGTTTCTGTAAAAGAATGTATATGTAAAGTATTAAAAGTAGCCAGGATGTGGCTGCTGGTATTAAACTTAAATGAAGTGATGTGATGTTTTTTGACTGTTAAAACTACTACAGATGAGATATAAAGGCTATAAATTGTTTATTTTGGCCCGTGGATGGTTAAATTGTTTCTCCAATCTGTATCTATCTCAGACAGTTGCAGTATGGGCTTTGAGATGAGCTCCTGCAGTAAACAGCACCACCTGCAGCTTTTTCAGAGCAGGACTTTATCCAAGTGCTGTACTTTAGTACGCCTTTGACTTACTTTAAGATAAGATAAGATAAGATAAGATAAGATAAGATAAGATAAGATAAGATAAGATAAGATAAGATAAGATAAGATAGAACTTTATTAATCCCTCGGGTGGGTTCCTCTGGGAAATTCGGTTTCCAAAAGCACAGCACCGACAGAAGTTACAGTTACAGAATATTATATATATATACACACACACATAAATATAAATACAGAGACAAATATAAATAAAATATACGAAGGGGGATAAATAGAATAAATAGGAATAAAAATAAAAATACAAGTGAATTGCACATTTCAAGTATTGAGGTCTATTTGCACCGTTGACTATTTACAAAAGTATTGCACAAAGGTATTGCACAGTGAGGTGAAGAGGCACTACAGCTTAGTTGTTCCCCCCTCCTTTGTCCTCCTGTTTCCCCTCCCTCTCCCCTCCAGAGAGGAGTTAAACAGTCTGATGGCGTGTGGGACAAAGGAGTTTTTACTATATAATACTGATATACTTTACTATACAATACTGATATATAGTACTTTGTACTATATATCAGTATTGCAGTAATATAACGTAGCGTTACTGTTTTAACATAATAATAATTAGGTGAGTGGGTTTTTTTTTATGTTTTGTTGAATGTATCTTATTTAATCACACTGTTTTAGTCACAAGTGAAACTAAATAATTTTTTTAAATGCATGTTGTGATGTTTTTATCTTCTTTCCTATTGATGATTTTGTATCTTGTAAATTAACCGTGTCACCCAATTCTACACACAGACACTGTACTTCAATACTTTTTTCATTATTTTTTTTCTTATTTCATACAAATATTATGTTGGGTATACTTTACTAGTATTGAGTTGTACTCTGGCCTTCAGTGCTACTTTAATTCTTTATGGTAAAGATTCAACACAGTGATGGAAACATTCCTTGGAGATTTTGGTCCATGTTGAAATGATAGCATTGTGCACTCTCCAGTTCCAGAAAGCAGTGGCACCCCCTGTGGGCCTCTGCTGCTGTAGCACATCTGCTTTAAGATTTGACATGTTCTGTTCTGCATATACTGCCACCCTTCTATCACCTGGCACATTCTCCTCTGATTTCTCGAATCATCAAGCCACTTGTTTTACTTATTTATTTATTTTAATTCCTTTTCACAGCTTTCTCTATAAACCGTGGACACTTCGAGTAGATCAGCAGTTTCTGAGACACTGCAACGAGCCCATCTGACACCAACAATCAAGTTAAAAGTTTAAAGACACCAACATCACTTCCCCCCCCCCCCCCCATTCTGATGCTCAGTTTGAACTTCAGCAGCTCATCTTGAATACATCCACATGCCTAAATGCACTGAGTTGCTGCCATGTGATTGGTTTGATTTGATGTTTCACATTGTTTGTTCGTCTATTTATTTATTTATTTATTTATTTATTTATTTATTATTTCAGCGGTTATTGAGCTATTATTGACAGTTGATTTTATTCTGCACTGGCTTTTAATGCATTACTTCAGATGGGCAGCTTAGGCTAAATCCTAATTGCTCATATTAACTAGTGTGCATTGTCCCTTTTATATTTAAAAAAAAAATCAATAGAAAAATCAGTCCCCAAAAATGGGATGTGGTCTCCATAATTGTGAGTTCAGCTTTACAGATTTCCCCCTACATCACTGCTCCGAGTGGGGCGGTGACTGAGTAGGGGCGTGTCAGGGTTGACTGACAGGTGTCCTGATACATGGCCTTGTTAAAGTGGACCTTTTCACTGTATAGGCTGTGGGAGCAGTTTTAACTACGTTTTTTTGTGTGTGTGGCACAGAGCATCCGAGAAGTTTGTGCTTGAGTTTTTGGTGAGTGAAATTCTGGTCTTTAACGAATCTGTGACTTCCCGCACATTAGCAGACACGTATGTGTGTTACCTGATAACTTTACGCTCCACCCTTTAACCCATCAGTTCTGGATCCGAAAGTCAACATGGCGGCAACACAGCTAAAGCTAAAGCTTTGAAATGTGGAATAAGGAACAAATTCGTGACGTCACGACGGTTACGTTTACACGGGGCGTGACTTCCGAAAATAAATGATACGGTTAAACATTTAAAAGCGTTCAAAAACATTAGCGCAATGCTTCACCATGCTTTGCGAGGTAAAAACAATTATAGGAAAAAATCTTACGCGAATAAATAAGAGCTCTGCGTTAGATTTTAACTTTTTAACAACCCGGAAAACCCCCACGGAATCCCATCATGCATTGCGCTTACTGTTGACGGTTAATCTAATGTGAATAAACTTACAGCGTTCACATTAAAAGTCTTACCCTGTGCATTTATATTGTTTTATTCACTACTGCATTGTGTGACAATGAGTGGTCTTTGTCATTTATAAATGCTCTTTCCCAGTGAACCGTCACTTTACACGGCTTTGTTGTCAATGGGGTCCTGTTGCGGTGTTGCTATAATTTAGTACACTCTTGTTTCTCTTCAGATCGTATAAATCTTTCGCCTTTTACTAAAGATTTCCGTGGAGAGGAACAATAAGAGTTTCACCCAATTTTTTGATGCCCTGCGTTTAGCGGGGCTTGTTAACTATGTTCAAAAGAAATAATGCACTGGTAGCGCAATCGCGAACAATGTTAGTATTGCAACATCTTCAAATGTAGCCAGTAATGTTTTCATTTTTCATGTACCCGTTATTGTTGTTACAGTATATAACATAGTGAGCACGCTGAACTATAGCAGTTTATCACAGTTATTATTTTCATATTTTACGTTGGTTTTTTTTCCCATTTATTCACATTAAGATTTTATTTTATTTTTTAAATGTTTCTATTCGTTTCATTTATTTATGTTAGTTTGTTAGTCTTTTTCTAATTGGAGTTCAGAACAATGCAAAAGAGTAAAATTAAGGACATTTCCAAAATATTTTTATTTTATTCAACATCATGTTTACTTGATGAATGTTCATTCATCTATCGCTTCCACTTATCCTTTTTAAGGTCACGGGGGGGCGCTGAAGCATATCCCAGCTGTCTTTGGGCAAGAGGCAGGGTTCACCCTGGACAGGTCTCCAGTCTATCACAGGGCTAACACATAGACAGAGACAAACATTCGCACTCACATTTACTCCCGCATTCACATATATGGGCAATTTAGTGTTTCCAATTAACCTAACGCCACTAACTGCATGTCTTTGGACTGTGGGAGGAAGCCAGAGTACCTGGAGAGAACCCACACAATCACGGGGAGAACATGCAAACTCCACACAGACCCCGGCCAGATGGTGGAATTGAACTCAGGACCTTCTTGCTGTGTGGCAACAGTGCTAACCATTGGTGAATGTATATTTAGTTTTGTTTTTTTTAACAGTAGTATTTAACTTTTTTAGTTTTGTTTAGAGTAGATTTTAAATTTTTGTTTTTAACACCTCACACATGATCTGGCATCAAAGTATTTCCCTGACGTGCACCTAAGCTGCAAACCTGCTTGACCTCTTAGGTCATCTAGATCAAGCTGCCTGGTTATATTCCAGGTTTCCATTAAAACTGTTGGAGAAGCTCATACTTTTTGTGTTCAACAACCTATTAAACCGTGTTAGATGTGCTCCAACAAATCAGTGCTTAAGGGTGTTTAGTTCCTGCTCTTAAGTATTTTACAATTGAAAAACATATTTTAGGTTTAATTAATTTTATTGGACTACTGTTGAGCTGTTTGTTTGTTGTTTGCTCAAGAAAGATGTTAAATCTTTATATAATTTATATAAATCTCCTGTGTTGTAATTCTGGTTACCCATTATCACTGATGAGGCTGTTATTAAAACAAGAAGGTGAGTGTTGATTTATTGGAATAAGACATAACCAAATCAGCCACGGATTACAAATAGTAAAAGACTTGAATGTAGTGGAGTAAAATGTGCAATATAGATGCAAAAGTCCCATTTTTCTAAGGCATGATCCCTGATTATACATTATGCTATGTATCTTCAGTATCCCCCACCATATTACACCTCAACTACCAGTACGAACCATTTAAACAAAGTAGGATGAAGCCATGCTTTCATGTTGTTTAGGTCAAATACTACCTGTATGTCACAAAACAGACTCATCCAACAAGCAATGTTTTTTGTTTTGTTGGGGGAGGGTTCAGTCTTCAGTCCAGTTTTAAAGATCCTGTGTAAATTTTTAGTGGCACCCAGCGTGGTCTTCTGCTGCCAAAGCCCATTTGTGTCAGGGTTATACGTTCAGAGATTATCTTCTGCATACTTTGGTTGTAACGTTCAGTTGTCTGAGTTACTGTTGCCTTCCTATCAGCTTGAAGCAATCTGAATCTGGTCATCCTCATCTGACCTCTAGCATCAACAAGCCTACAGAACTGCCACAGACTGGATATTTTCTTTTTTTTTTAGACTGCTCTCTATAAACCCTAGAGTTAGTTGAGTGGGAAAATCCCAGCAGATCAGCAGTTTCTGAAATACTCAGAGCAGCCCATCTGGCACCAAGAAGAATGCCACATTGAAAGTCACTAAAATCACTTTTCTTCTTCAGTTTGTTGCTCAATTTGCAGGTTATCTTGACTATGTCTCTGTGCTTAAATGCACTGAGTTGCTGACATGTAATTACATATTTTTTAAGGCGTCATTATTAAGTCCTAGGCAGCACACAGTGGTGCAGTAGTTAGTACTGTTGCCTCACAGCAACGTTCAACTGCACCATCTGGCCAGGGCCTTTCTGTGTAGAGTTTGTATGTCCTGTATTTGTGCGGGTTCTCTGCAAGTACTCCAGCTTCCTCCCACAGCCCAAAGACATGAAATTAGAGGGGTTAGGTTAACTGATAAATTGCCCTTCGGTGTGAACATGAGTGTGAATGGTTGTCTGTCTCTCTGTGTTAGGCCAGCAAATGACTGGCAACCTGTCCAGGGTGTACCCCGCCTCTCGCTCTATAATAGCTGGAATAGGCTCCAGTCCCCCGACAACCCTGACAAGGATAAGTGGAAGAGAACGGATAGATGGATGGATTATTATGTTCTTTGCATCCGCAGGTTAATCAAAACCTGCCAGTGTTTTGGTTAGACTGTAGATTTGAATTTACAACTTCTAAACTATGAAATCTACTACCATTGCATATGAGATCTGTGGCTATTGAAACTTTTAAAGAGCTGTTAAAGAGTTTTTAGTATAGGCTTGCTTTAAACTAGTGGATAATGTTGTTGTTTTAACACTTATATTATATTTTGTATTTGTTTTCTTGCTTTTCTTAAAAGGTGCTATTTAAATACATTTTATATACTTACTTAAAAAGTAATGAAAAGAGTGCTGTAATCTACCCGAGCACAAGAGGGCGCCTTTGAACGCTTTGAAATATTTAAAGCGAAGCGGTTTTAATGATATCAAACGTTCGAACATAAACAAAACCAACAAGAATAAAATTCACTCTGGAGAACATGGTATTCTTTTCTTTAAAAATGACTATAGTACTAAAACCAGATTACTGTAGCTTATTAGTCACTAATTGTTCCAGCTTTAATCCTATAAATAGACTTTTAGCCTACTTCTTATTCATGAACATATGAATATACGCTGAGCATACCTCTGTAGCTACCCTTACTCAAATTTTTAAAAGCAGGACTTAACATCAGGCAAATATTGCAACCTTCATTTACTGACTATAGACTGTTACTATTATACTCACATGTTACTTATTAATAAAGTGAACAAATCACTATTTAAATCCCGTTTCCGCCTAAATGTCCCTTTACTCTGTGAGGAATAAATCACACACACACACAAGCGGGTAATAGAGAGTCCAGGCCTTTAACAAATGCTGTAAGCCCTTTAGTATGTACGATCCCCGGCCCTTCCTCCCCGGCTCGTCCCTCATCTCCTCCCGGTTAAAACGTGACACACTTCAGTGACAGGTCACGTGATGGCCGTAGCGTTGATCCGGAAGGAGGGAGGGATGGAGGGGAGCGGGTTGAGTAGCGGGAGGAAGGGAGAGTAGAAGGGGATTGAAAATGCGTCAGGTCAGCCAGAGAGCGCGTGTAACAGAACGGAAGCTTGTGCGAGGAGGTTTCAAAATAAACATCAAGGAGCTTAAAGAGAGAAAAAAAAATCACCCATGACTGAAAAATGAAACCAACAAAGAAATGATAAAAACTCTGCAGTTCATCTAATGGTCACTTGAGGCTGGTTCCAAAAGTCAGTCAGTCCCCGAACTCCAATATTAAAATGCCCAACCAAACAGTGTTAAAAGAGCACGTTTGCAGCCTGGTACCAAAAACGAAAAAATAAATAAATAAAAATACCTGGCAGCACGAAGCTATTATGGGTTTATTGGTTTACTGAATTGACTTAATCTATGTTCAGTAATTGTCAATAAAGAATCATTCTGTTCTTCTTCTTCAGACTGAAGAAAACAGATCTTCTTCTGAAAATAAAGGTCAAGTTATTTTCCATAGTGGACCAAATTAAATGACCAAATTTATGCTATAGAACCCAAAAAAACTAAATAAAATCTACTTAAAAACATGTGTACTTAAAAAAAAAAAAGACTGGCAGTGGATAGATGCAAGGACCCCAAAAGTTACGCTTTGGTGGAAAATAGATGTTCTATTAGACACAATAAGATGGCTGATCAAATCATTTGACTAACTCATCTACCAGCCATGGCAGTTATTAGTGTTGAAAATATAACTTTAATCTTTACATTTCGACTTCATCCTCAGAATGTTATTTAGACTTTATCCTGAAAATAATATTTTGACTTTTAGATCGAAAGTTAGACTTTATTCTCAAAATGCAGAAGAGGATTAGGGCCAATATGCCAAAATGGCCAGGGTAGAATTCCGAGGAAAAAGGTCCTAGTGGTGATTTTCGACTACACTGAAACTTGTTTTTAGTTTGGAAATCACCACCGGAAGCTGCCCGAGGTAATGGCTATCTTGACTTTGCTTCAGTTCAGCTCGCCTGCATTCCTCCTCTCTCTAAACCCTGGCCGATAGAGACAGAGAAAGAAAGGAGGAGCAGGAGGGGGGCAGATAACACAAATTATTATTCACAACCGTGTTGGATTTTTATGAAACCCGGAGTCGACTCATACGGGACACATCAAGCCACGAAAATTACTCCTGCCAGACGGCTCCTTCGGACGTACAATACCGAGAAAATGCGTATTTTTCTTTACTGAAAAGGGGACTGTGGCGTTGATGAGTCTGTGTAGGACAGCTATCGAAAAGCAGCTTTGGTGAAACAGCCTACAGCGTTTCCACAGCGGATATCTACTTTTTGTCTTTCTTTTTTTAAAATGAGGATTTGCAAGATGGCTGATGACAGCTAGCCCTAACAAGGACAGAAACGCGACGTCCCCTTTAAGATCAGGAGGGTATATTTTTGTATTTTTTTTGTAATTTTTTTAGTTAAATATATAAATATGGCTGCTTCTAAAAATAATGACCATAGGTTATATTAGCAGCGACTGTCCTCGTGTGAAAGCGGAGTGGATGTAGTGTTTATCTGTACCTGTGCTATGGTAGAAAATGGTGAGGTGACGTCTGAGGTAATTTACGCGATTTAATCGAGATAAGGAAGTACATAAATATGTTGTTGGCTGAAGGCTGTAGGGGGGGAAATGGTACAAACCAAAGTAAAATAAAATAAAATGAAGGGGTCCACAGCTGAGAACTAGTAATCTTTGTGTGAGGAGATATTTGATAGATGTTTCTGGCTCTGCAACAGCAGCCCAACATTCCTGCGGATCCTAAAAACCCCTTTGTTTTGTGCGCAAGAGCTGGACTCGACTATTAAAACGATTAACTATGCAGTAAACAGCCTCGATGTGATGGCCCGGGTATGATTTCCTTTTTAATGAGATTATAAGGCCTTTGTTGTCGACTGAAAACTGGTAGAAAAGCTGCGGCCTTGTGTTCAGATATGCGAGCTGTGCCACATAGCAGGCGTTATTCATCAAATGGAAATGTCGCTTTTATGTCAAATTGAAGGGCTGGAGGTACCTGTGTTTTTCCATCTGACCTTTGAAACAGCTTTTTCTGCCTACTGCCAAACCATCGCTGGTTGTATGTATAATTAAATTGCTGGTAGAGGCTACTCGGATACTTATTTATGATTCAGCGGACAAAAGCATTGCGCTGCGTTGTGATTATAGAGGAAATCAAGCGTCCTTGAGATCCCGATAAAACAGGTTCAGCTATTTTTTTTCTCTCTCTCTCTCTCTGTAAAGCTTTCTGTGTGGGAATAGTAATCAGGGTGTGGGCTCCAGCAGTCCTTTCTCGTGCTTTTCATGTTTTCATGCATGGTTTGTTGGTCTGAATTGTCCACAGTCAGTCATAATCCGGCGTTTAAGTGGAAGAGAGCTGTGAAGGTAAGGGCAGAAAAGGATCAAGTGTCTATTCCCGTGCTACACAGAGATTGAGTCTCTCCCTCGTCGTACAGGTAATTGTGTAGATCTTAATTCTCTGTGCCTTGTTTGCATTTCGTGGTTTACCTGTAGCAGACAGGCTGTTGGCTTCCTGCAGCAGGCCTTTAAACAGACACACACAGAAGCTGTGAAGTGAAGGCAGGCCCAGTGCTTGTGTGTATGTGTGAGTGTGTGTGTGATTTAGGGGAAAGGAAAGCACAGTTTACTGTAATCTGCATAACGTCAGCCCCTGTTGCATGTGTTGAAATCACCAAGGTGTTGTCATTTTTGCCTGAAGCCTTCTCTGGTCAGGTTTCTGGAATTTTGCCTTCATGCTGCAGTAATAAGCAATACTCGTCATCTGTCAGGGAGACTCCTCTAATTTGGTCACAAAGGTCGGCCTACACAGACTGATCTTTCAGGGGCGGCATTGGGTCTGGTTTTATCTTCTTTCTTTTTTTCGCGAGACTCAGTTTGAGAGTGTCAGGTTTCCTGTGAGAGAGACAGAGGTCTGAAAGGAGTGGAAACCAGTGTATGCCTGCCTGCACCATGATGGCCTCTGACATGGCTGAGACATGGAGGAACTGTTTTGAGGAGGAGCTTATCTGCCCCATCTGCCTACACGTGTTCTCAGATCCCATCCAGCTGCCCTGCAAGCACAACTTCTGCCGGGGCTGCATCAGCGAGGCCTGGGCCAAAGACTCCTCGCTGGCTCGCTGCCCCGAGTGCAATCATGCTTACACCCAGAAGCCCAGCCTGGAGAAGAACCACAAACTATCCAACATAGTTGAGAAGTACAACGCCCTGAGCGTGGAGAAGGCCACCACGCCGACACTGCAGTGCATTCTCTGCCGCCGGGGTCCCCCACTCCCCGCCGTGAAGGTCTGCCTGCGCTGCAACGCCCCGTGCTGCCAGTCACACGTCCAGACACACCTGCAGCAGCCGTGCTCAGCCCTCGGGCACCTGTTGGTGGAGGCGGAGGCGGTGAAGGCCTGGACCTGCCCCCAGCACGACGAGTACAGGCTGTACCACTGCGAGGCCGAGCAGACGGCTGTGTGTCAGTACTGCTGCTTCGCCCGTTGCCATCCCAGCCACGGCCACGCCGTCACTGATGTGGAGCTGCGACGCAATGACATCAGAGTAAGGGAAAACGAATACAGTGTGCTTACTTTAAACACTTGTTTTTTCCATTTCTTATATGTGCTCAAGTGACTCGAATAAGAACAGGGGAAAGAAAACTACTGACGTCTTGTACGTTACTCAGATTGGTTGATAAGATATTTAAAAGGAAACCAGTAGGAGTATTGAACCTGTGGCTTCAGAGTCATATGCAGCTCTTTCTGCCATCTCCAGTGGCTTCCTGTGGCCAGACCTAGATGATTGTAAACATAGAAATGAATAATAGTTGCTTTATAACAGCCCCGATTCCTTCAGTTGACAAATTTTTTTTGTTTGTTTATTTGTTTTGTTGTTAGTAATGATAAAAGCAACTAATTTTTAGTATTTTAGTTCATAAATGCTGTAAGACTTTGAAGAAATTGTAATAGGTTAATTTATACTAAGTGGACATTATAAAGCTAGAATATATTTTGGGGTCAAAAATTACTGGAAAAAAGCACTTTTGCTAGTAAAATCTGTAAAATCTATTTAACTATGATTTTTTTTAAAAAAATCAGTGGTGTCACATTGGATCGTCTGTCGAATATTTTCTACATTTTGCTGATAGACTACAACAATTAATCAAAAAAATAATCAATAGTTTCAGCCCTACTTACTGCTCTCTGCTCATCAGAGATCAATAAGTGCTGGCTTTTATAACAGCATCACACCATCCTGCAAGCTCATTTTTCATCCACTTTGTAGCTTTCAAGCAAACATCAGCAGAACAAAGAGCATATTTAATGCCTTCCCGTGCCACATTTAAGACCTAAAGTGGAGATTTCTGCTGCCACAATAAGTTGTTGATTGTTTACCTCGTTACACAATCCCGTCTTCAATAACAGAACACTTTCCCATTTTAAGAAATGGTTGCATTTCAAGTGTTTCAGGTCTATCTCGCATTTTTTCAGTGGTGATCCATTCCAGCCTCCGTTCTCATCTGCTGGAATGACAAACAATGTGGTCGAGAGTGGAACAATGAGGGGCCCTCAGAGGGCCTTATCTCCCCAGCACAGGTGCATCCGAGCTCAGGGATCGCCAGTTGTGTGCGGCAGGGGTGGGAGTAGAGACGAGGGGAAGGGGGATTAAAGTGATTCGTCACTTGATTCTGCGGTCTACTTGGGGTTTTTTATTAACCTCTTCCTTTCCTGAGGGGTTGGTGCTTACTGCAGCTCGTTCTAGCGGAGGCTGGGCGAGTTTCCTCGCCTCTGTTCTTTCTTTTGAAGGGGTGGTTGACAGGCGCGTCCAGTCAGAGTGAAAACCAATTCCATCTGACTCATTTAGTTCACCCAACACCCTGTTTAGGTGGCAACCGTGTTATGGTTGGGCATTTTTCCTGCTGGTAATGCTATGACTCAGCTTTACGTATAGTAAATCAGTCACCTGTAGCGCACAAATGACTCTCAGGTGGGCTAAATTTAGAAGTTGTACTGTTAAAATCTGTCATATTTGCATTTTTACTAAAATACACTATTGTGGCCTGATGTTTATTGACCTTTAATCTGTGTCAGTGACCTGAATATGTGAAGAAGGAAACGTCTTACAGGTTAAGAAAAAAACACACAAGCATTCTGTTTAGTTTCATTCGTGGGACCATGCACAAAAACATTAATCCTATAAGAGAAAAGATGCTTTGTACCAGATTTAGCTACAAGCCAATTTACATCCAAGGTTTCTGGGCAGTGACACAAAACATGGCGCTCATTACATGATGTTGGATGATGAAAGGGTTAGCGTGGGTTACCGACGAGAAACAAGATCTGTGGTTTAGATGGGCTTTAGACAAATTCATGGATGTGCAGCATAAAATACACAGTTGAATAACCCATCACACATGAATCTCTAAGGCCTCAGTCACACTGGTCTAGAGACCGGTCAGCAAACCAAAGGCAACCATATGAGGTTTGTTCCCCAACTGGTTGCCAGTTGATTGGTGGTAGTTTTTAGGCGAATTGGGTAACAAAGAGGGTCCTGCAAGCAGATTGCCCCATTAGTAGTCCATAGTTTCCATGGAGCACAGAGTGGTCTGCAAATATTTGCTGTTTACTCTCCAAGCTGTAGTAAAACAATGGAAAACGGTAACCTAACATTTCGGGTTTGTTTCACACTTTGTTTTTTTGTTTTTTTAGTCGTACTACTGCTAGCTGTAAATGAACCAAGTAGATGCTAATTTGTCAGTGATCCCACAGGTGTGATACTCTATTTAGAAATAGCTTCACTAATAATAGGTTAATAGATTGTCAGTCCATTAATCTACAAATTGCATGGAGTGTAAAATATACAGATAAGGTGAAAATACCCACATGGTGGTGGCTTCATATGCTTTATTTTCCTTAGCCAACAGTCCAGAACTACAGGGAAAACCAGTTTAAGTCTTTGAATTCACAAGAGATGGCTCAGCCATTCACCTGCCTTGGCATTTACAAGTACAGGGCTCCCGACACCCACTGCTTGTTGGCTCCTATAATTGTAGAAGGTTTTTTGGAAGGTTTGCATTCAAGCAAGACCTTCAGTAACAACAGATATGATACTAAATATATGAAGGAGCTGGGGTGAAGAAGGGTTGCAAAGCGGCTTGCAGATGCAGGGCTAAAGCAGCTTTGATAGAGCGTCTTATATGAGATTTATTGATGTGTAAAGGATATCAGCTGATGTGGGCTGGCATTTAGATTAGCTGATCTGCCAGGATTGGGGCCGAGTTTGATTGTAAGGCCTGCCGAAACTGGTTCCTGTGCTCATGTTTTTTGGGCCCTCAAACACATTTTAGCCAGATCTAAACAAAAAGATCTCCAGTATAGTCAAATTATTTTTCCTGCCAACTTTCTGTTGACCACGTTTAATTTAATCAAATATAATTGCACATCTTTATTATATAAACGGTCAGAAATGTCTTGGCCCTTACTATAAATGAACAGTTCTGAGCCCGGAAAAAACCCTACAGTAAAAAAAATGCTGCACTAGGTTAGAAGTCAATTACAAACTCTCTTCTTGTTACACTGTAAAATGTCTCACTAGCCGCTTTAAAAATACAGCATCAACCAGACTTTAACCTCATTAAAAATTTATATTTTATGAAATAAAAGAGCAGAAGCTGTCTCTGAATAAATAGACCACGAGGTAAATTGTATCTCATCTGGGTGGTTGACCATGTTTTTAAGATGATGCAAACAGGAAAAAAAAAATCTAATGTCACTGAGCTCATTCACAGCCCCAGTCCATAAATATTTTAGATATTTGTCTACATGTATTAACTACTAGCAGATCCTCCATGTTGAATGTGATTTAAGGCTTGCAGAGAGGAACCACCCCTCCCTTTCACACATACACACAACCCTACAGGCCCCACCCTGCTCTTCACCTCCATCAGTCCCCCTCCAACAAATTCACCTCCCTAACACCATCCACCAGTCACTCCCGGTGAGGACCGACCTTCCCTCTGGCCCCGTTCTCCTGCTCTGGTGGTTCTGATGGAAAAGACACTGTGGTGAAATGACAACTAAAAAGCCCCCTCCCCTCTTCAATACCCCCTGTTTCCTCCCTCCCTTCCTCCCTGAGAGGTTCTCTGCAAAGCCTCAGCTTCTTCGACCCTGTTTTTCCCCCTCTGGCTTCTGCTCAGAGCCTAACTCAATCAGTCAGCACAACCAGGTCACCGTCCTGGATCTAACCATGCCAACTGTGTGTGTGTGTGTGTGTGTGTGTGTGTGTGTGTGTGTGTGTGTGTGTGTGTGTGTGTGTGTGTGTGTGTGTGTGTGTGTGTGTGTGTGTGTGTGTGTGTGTGTGAGAGAGAGAGAGAGATATCTAGGGCAGCAATTCCCAACCATGTGCTGCTGAGGCCCAGGAGTATGCAGGTTTTCATTCCTATCAGCCTCTACAGCAGCTGATCACTAATGATAAAAGCAGCTGCTGTTGGCTAGAATGACTGCGCAGTGACGATGATGATTGTGGTGGTTGTATGTGAATAAACCTTCAGCCTGAGGAAAAACAAATGATTAATGGCATGCCAAGCTAATGACAGACTCATCCTTTAATTAAGGCTGTCTGACTGTTGAATACTGAAAGTTATTCATGCTCACCAGAGGATGAATCCTAAGCATTATGGTGACCACCATGAGGTTTGCTAATCCTTGGGTGCATACACATTTTAGGTTGAATGTCATTCATTTGGTGATCATTTAATACCTTAAAGTCTCTTTAGACATGCTTTTATCCTAGTCCCGTCCCCAATTTGGTTGTATTTGTTATTTCTCTCTTTATGCTGTACCTCAAAGCATTTTTTTATTAACCAGTCTTATATTAAACATATATTTGCTTATTTATTCATGGATGGCACTCACAAATGTATGAGCTAAGCACTATCATCCCAAATTGTTGTCTGATGAGCCAATCAGAAAATGAGATTATGTCTACAGATATCATTTCCCAGTTATTCAAATTTTATTTTATTATTTTTTTAGGTTTAGAGATTGTGTCATAGTAAGTTGGTAGACAAAAAAAAGCAAAGTGATAATTTTAATCCCACTGAAAAAAGTTACAAAGTAATAAAGAATAAGGGGGGGGGGGGGGTGTATATATGCTGAAAATGGGTTACTTTAGGCTGTTGCCCAGTGGTTGCTCGGCACAGTGCATAATACACTTTTTATGCATATCCATGACTTGTTCTTCCAATGAATTTTAAGTGATGTGTAACAGGTTCTAGATGCATAGCCCATTGCTACACATCATGATATCAGATATATAAGAACCTCCAGAGGCCTAAGATTTACCCCTGAGCCAGGGTTAGTTGCTCAACTCTTGATGGTAGGAGAATTTGAAGGACAACGTAACACAGACTCATTTAGTGTGTTACTGACGTCCATTGGTATCATTATTAGATTACACTGCTAATTTTAGTACTAATTAACAAATGTTAGCTTATGGGGTGCAATGTGTGCAGGGTGGCGGCCAGGGGCAGAGACCCTGGTGGACTGATCCCAGCTACCGAGTCTAGCGATTGGGACATGGAATGTCACCTGTCTGATGGGGAAGGAGCCTGAGCTAGTGCGTGAGGTTGAGAGGTATTGGCTAGTCAGGGTCACCTCAACACATGGCTTGGGCTTTGAAAAAAATGGATTGTCGGGCAGTGGAGGGAATACTTTGAGGGCCTTATCCCACTGCCAGATCTTCCGTAGAGGAAGAAGAGTCTGGGGACAAGGGGGTGGAGTCACTGAGGCAGTTAAACAGGGCCCATGGGATAGATGAGGTTTGCCCCGAGTTCCTGATGGCTCTGGATGTTGTAGGGTTATCTTAGTTGACACGCCTCTACAATATTGCATGGCAATCAGGGGTAGTGCGTCTGAATTGGCAAACTGGAGATGGTGGTTCCCATCTTGATGAAGGGGCAATAGAGTGTGTGCTCCAAATATAGGGGGATCACACTCCTCAGCCTCCCTGGTAAAGTCTATGCCAGTGTGCTGGAAAGCAGAGTTTGTCAGAAAGTCAAACGTCAGATAAAGTTGGAACAATGCAGTTTTCGTACCGATCACGGAACAGTGGACCACCTCTTTACCCTCTCGAGAATACTTCAGGGTGCATGGGAGTTTGCCCAACCAGTCTACATGTGTCCAATTGGGTGGTCTCAGAATCTTATCTCTCCTTTTTGCAGATGACGTGGTTCTGTTGGCTTCATCCAGTGGTGGCCTCTAACTCACACTGGAGCAGTTTGCAGCTGAGTGTGAAGCAGCTGGACTGAGAATCAGCTCCTCAAAGTCTGAGGCCACGGTCCTCAGCTGATAAAGGGTGCAGTACCCACTCCATTTCTGCCCTAAGTGGAGACGTTCAAGTATCTCGGGGTATTGTTCGTTAGTTACGTGAGCAAGTGCGCGACAGACGGATTGCTGCTGTGGCATGAGTCGTGTGAATGCTGTGCCAGTCCGTCGCGGTGAAGGAAGAGCTGAGTGTAAAAGCGAAGCTCCTGATCTACTGGTCAATCTGTACCCCTACCCACACCTATGGTCGCCGAAAAGTGCCTGGCCTGTCTCATAGAGATGGGGTAAGAAGTTCAGCCATCCCATAAGGGCTCTTAGTAGAGCCACTAGCCACATCGAAAGGACCTAGTTGAGGTGATTTGGCTGTCTGGTCAAAGGTACCTTTATTGTCCCCAATGGGAAATTGATTTGCAGCATATCCACACATTAAACAACACATACATTTAAAAACACAAAAAAGAAAATCTGACGAGGATCCGAGGTGTTCCGGGCATGTCCCACTGGGAGGAGGCCCCAGGTCAGATTATATCTCTCGGCTGGCCTGGGAATGGCTTGGTGTTCCCCAGGACAAGCTGGAGGAGGAGGGTGGTCTGGGATTCTCTGCTTAGGCTGCTGCCCCCACGATCCAGCCCCAGATAAGCGGAAGAAAATGGGTGGATGGCTTTTGGAGATGCACAGATCTATCAGCTTAAGCCCATATCATCCAATAGTATGTCGTTTACTGATTTCACAATCTGATGTTTTTTTGTTGTTTTACATCAGTTTTATGCTAATCTAAGAGATAACATGATAAACTCTTAATAAGCCTCTTTGCACTGTGATGTTAGATTTCATAAAGGAAGATTTATTTTTATTTTTATTTTTTTTTTACATAATAAACAAAAATAAATAAATAAAATAATGGCATCAGCAAAACTAAACTGTTCAAATTTCAAACTCCGTATGTTCAAAATTTATATGTTGAACATCTTGGGCTAAAATTTTACAGCTGGCGGATGCCACATTCATTGTTAAATCATTAAACTTTTTTCATCTGCTCTTTTATTTCTGATTTTTCTTTTATTCATAAAATGCTACAGCAAATGAATCTGTTTTTATTTTAGTACAGTTTTACACTGGATGCCCTTCCCAACACAATCCTCCCATTAATCAGAGGTTTGGGATCGGCACTAGAAAAGCACTAGCTTATGACCCCCTAAGGCAGGGGTGTCAAACTCCAGTCCTCGAGGGCCTGTATCCTGCTTGTTTTTGAGATATCCCTGCCCTACCTGCTGCTGATTACCTGGATCAGGTGTGCTTTTGCCAATAAGAAGCTACAAGGGCAGGCTAGTTGGAAAACAAGCAGGACAGTGGCCCTCAAGGCCTAGAGTTTGACACCTGTGCCCTAAAATTATGGTTTCAAATTGGGGATCTTTAATATGTAAGGGCAACGTGTCAACCACTACACTATGGAGCCAAAAGTGAAAATTTGCTGGTTAATCCTCCTTAAATATGAGTATTTGCAAATTTTGGTGGTTAATTGGGGGAAATCTTTGGCTTTATTCTCTTACTAGGTTGAACCACCTTGGGCAAGATTTAACCTATTTATGAATAATTTATAGACTTAAAAAAAATTCTACTATTGAAATTCATTTGATTTTACTTACACATTTTTAACACTAATGAGTAAAAGTTGAATGCACAAATGCATCGTGAACTATCGCCAGTAAGCAGGACAACATTTACCAACATTAATGCCATGTATTTATTTTTATTCAGAGATGGTGTGGTGAAAAGCTTAAACACTAGCAGTACTTTAATTTTCTCAGACAGAAAATGACGATTCAAAACAAGAACAGAAAAATGTCGGTCAAATTGCTCTTTTAAACACAGGTGTCAGCCCTGAATTTCACAAACCTGTGCCCCCCTGGTCACACAGTTCACTAAATGATCGACTTGCCAAACAATACACCTGCATAGGATAACTATTCTAGCATTGTCATTGCGAGCATGTTGGCATGTAGCTGAAACCGGCACTTAGCACACCTGACCAAGAAGCAAAAAGGGCTGTAGCCATGTCAGCACCATCTTATCAATACGCTCCATTAAATGTTGAGTGAGGGTTATTTATATTTCCCATTAAATATTAGCAACACGAAGGGATCATCAAATCTGTGTCAATGGCATTCCCGCTATCCAAAATTTATGCAAAGGATTGTTGGTCTCGCACGGAGCCATTTATTCCTTCTTTTCTGTAAATTTTGGCCACAAGCTGAGCCGGATAAAACTCAGCTCGGCCTTTATTTCTTCACATGCCATCATCTTCATCATCATCATCATCCCAGAAAAAACAGACGCTGTTGCCACAACATTGCCATAGCTCGCAGAGCAGCCTCCTCTGTTTGAGTGTGTGTCTTTTAGAAAGAAAAGGCAGAATAGAGGAAGAGGAGTTGCACCAAGGGGAGAGCGAAGCTGCCGGAGCTTTTTCTGCCCATTTATCTATCTCTGCTCGCTGCCCCCGGCTCCCCCAACATTAGTCTTCACTCGCTAATGCAAACACAAAATAGCTGCTGGTTGCTATGACTGCATCCCCCTCCTTCCTCCCCCACAGGGATTGTGTGTTCGATGGAGACTAAATTAGCCCACTCCCGGATCCTAATATCTCAGGCTTGGGGAGGGGATGCTAGTAGCTGACCGAGGTCACAAGTTTCCAAGGCCACAAGGCGTTCTTTATTTATTTTCTGTCCTTCTCACCTCACAGCAAAACCTGTTAAGACAGCAGGAACGCGTGGAGGAGCGAGTGCAGGAGATTGAGGAACAGCTTTGCAAACTCGACTCAGACAAGTGTGTGGTGGAGGTATGTTTTTGCACGTCACTCCGTGGGCACGTTTTCTCTTTTATGGCTCTATAAAATCTTTAGGAAATTTTGATTGGTGTGTGTGTGTGTGTGTGTGTTTATTTTACAGGACAGGGTATGTGAGCTGAAAGAGGAGGTGCGCCTGCAGTACCAGCGGATGCACCAGCTCCTGGAGGAGGATCTCGGTCGGACACTGGAGGCTCTGGATCGGGCTCAGGCTCGGTTTTGTCAGGAGAACGCAGCCCAGGTTTTAGCTCTCGGGGAGCAGCGCCACGAGGCCCAGAAGCTGCTGAGCTCCATCCAGACTGCCTTCGGGAAGGCGGAGGAGCTGAGCTTCATGAAAAACACCAAGCCTGTTAAAATCCTCACAGACAGGTGAGCAAACGGTCTTCATACAATGATTTTTATTTATTGAATTATTTTGGAGATGTTTCCAAGCAAACACCTTATCATGAACCCCGTCTCCTCGCACTTGTTGCAGATCTCAGGCATGTGTGGGCAGCAGTCTCCCTCCTTACAAAGTTGGGAATCTCAACTCTAAACTTTTCCTTTCTGAGATCTCAAAAAGAGAGAAGAGCTTGAAAAGAACACTTGAAGGTGAGAAAATGAAATACACCTGTTAGCTTTTAATGCAGGGCACGACCGTCATGGAAGTGTTTTTCTTTTAATTACCACTTACCTCTTCTCATTTCGCACTTTCTCTCTCTCGTCTCGTAGCTCCCCTCACCCCTCCCTCGACCTTCCTGCAGTCTGTTCCCGCCTATCCCAGCGGTCAGAGCTCTGGCTCTGGTGCAGAGAAACGGAAACATTCCACTGCTTTCCCAGAGGGAAATGGGAACGGCGGAAAAAATGCCGCACCGGGTTTCAAAGACTCGTCCTCCTCTTCCTCATCTTCTTCCTCGTCGTTAGCCAAACAGCCCTACCTGGGGTCCAGCTCTGCCTCTGGAGAAGGCCAGTCCACCAATCAGCAGGCTCTCGGACCCTGTGGCCCGCCTCACATCAGCGAGAGCGGCGGGACGGGAAGCGGGAGTGGCTCGTTGACTAATCACCATTCAGGCTCTGTATTCGGCTCCTCTCACTTCCCTCCTGGAGGCAGCAGTTCCTCGCACTCCTCCCAGCAGGCAGTGCTCCCTCAGTATGGCGGTCGCAAGATTCTGGTGTGCACGATGGATAACTGCTACTGCTCTGGAGTGCCCTCTGTGTCAGGCCACCGCAGCCACCCTCCGTATCCACGCTCGGGCTCTTTTCCCTGGGTCAGTGCCCAGGACTACCCCCCTCCTCCTGGCCTGGCTTCCGGAGGTCCGTCCATGCAGGGCTTGGCAGTGAGGGACTGGATAGACGCCTCACAGACACACAGACATGCAGATTTCTACGGGCTGTATGGGCAGCCCTCTACAAAGCACTACGTCACCAGTTAACAGAGCAAACACACACACACACACACACACAGATATAGAGACAGGCACCAAAATAGCACACCTTTACAGACTTACTAACGGGAATAGACACAATACGATTATACTATACACATATTAAAATAATTGTTTATATCTACACACATACGCGCACACACATTCGGGGGCAGGGTTGATCTCTTTGTTTTTATTTTCTTCCTTTCTTTAATTTTGGTCCGTGTTTTCATGTAGTGTATTATACGTAAAATGCATAAACAGGCTGGTGAAACTCAGCTCAGCATTTTACACAGAAACAAGGAAGAGAAGCCTGAAGAGGAGACGAGGAGATGCATCTTTTTTTATTTATAGAGTAGGAGATGGATTGGTAGGAAATTAACTTTTAGTAGAGAATCTTCTCATGCTTCTTCAAGGCTTCTCACTGAGGCTAAAGGGAAAAGAGATTATACCGTGCAGTGTTGAGCTTTCCACGTTCAGCTCATGTTTCTCTGATATAATCACCCCTCCAGTTGTACTGAGGTCAATTGCCTTATGTTATTAGCAAACATATTTTTCTCCGCATAGCTGACTTTGTTTGACAGATCCTTTAAAAAGGGACTGCGGTCCCTGCGTGTCCGTTTTATTTTTATTGTCATGGCACTTCTTCCTTTCTTTGCTGAGTTCAGGGATGGATCGTACAGCTTGAACACAAAAAGCTCTTCCATGGAACACCCACAATGCACTTGTGGACGCCTTGCTATGCCTGGACTACAGATGCTGACCCACAGAGGGACAATAGAGCAGCGTCTAAAGGGCCGGCTGACCCCAGCCCTCTGCATTTTTGAAAATTCGGCCCGCATCCTTAGCACTCCCTTCCTGCTGCCACAGGACAGAAAATATTACAGACTGTTTCCATTTAGTGATGAATGACTTTGTGTTATTTGGTACACTTGTACGTTTAACGCTTGTCTACAGAGACTCTACTATTTTAGAGAAAAGGGCAAGACTGGGGAGACCAAACTAATCAGGCATCTGGACGATCTGATGATGCTGTAATTGTACTTCCTGCAGGGCAAAGATGTCACTTCCTCTCAATAAGCACACAAGCTCTTGGCTTCCTGTTTGCAGCTGAAAGCATGCAAGGAAGAGGTTTAGTTTGTTGTTTGTTTTTCTAAAAGCACTCAGATGAAGAACAATGGGGGAGAAGAAACTGTATGCTGTTTTAAAATGAGTGTACGAAAGAAACGAAGGGTGGGAGGAGCTTCTTTTTTTTTCATGAACTTTTTCTAAAAGACTGGACTGCAAGATGTAAGCAATGGTTCATCATCCTTAAAAGTAGCTGTTACAACAGCCACGATAAAGAGAGAGGAAAAAAAAAAAAACCTAAAAGTATCTTTTTTTGTAAATATTTTGTGAAATGGAAAAATTACAGACGTGATTTGGAGAAAGGATCCAAATAAACAAGTTTAAACCAGTCTCTGCTGTCAACTGTGTATGTGCGAAACATCTCATGTTTAAAGGATAAGGTTGGTGATATTCTATATTTTTGTTACTGTAAATAAATCCCATAAAAAGACAAAAAAACAGCTGTGTGTTAGTATTCAAATACGTTTCCACTTCCCCGTCATGTCCATACATAGCAGCAGCTTGTTTACTCCAACTAGAGATGTAAACAGGTAACAAATTTATGCATTAGTTTATTTAAAAACTCTTATTTTCAATCTGGCCGTTATAAAAATTCAACAAAACTGTCGTGAAAGTGCTTTTGTACACTTGTAGAGGCAGTTAGGATGTTTTTTTTATCCTAACAGCTAGCTAAAGCGAGATTAATATAGCAAATGATTCACCTGCCCAGGGTTTACTAAACTTGCAAGAAATTGTTAGCACCTGCAATTAAATATATATAATATTTATTTTGGCTGGGAAAATGTTTGGATCTATTTATTTAAAGTTCATACATAGATACATAGAAATACAGTATATAAAACAAAAACAGTCTGTTTTAATATCCAGACAATATTTGGTCTGACCGCCTTTATTCTTCAACATAGTTTGAACTCTCTTAGGCAGCTTTCTTGTCATTTAAATATCCATCAGGAATCGTTCTCTAGGCTTCTTGAAGGGCATTCAAAGCTCTTCCTTGGATGTTGGCCGCTTGTGTTACGTTCTCTGTCAAAATGATCCCGCACTGTTTCAGTAATGTTGACGTCCGGGGAGGTCAATCCATGACTGATTTTGTTCCGTTGTATGGCCTTCTATCCTAGCCTAGCATTGTATTTGGGATCATTGTGATGCTGAAAAATGAAGCTGTTGCTAATCAGATGCTTTCCAGTTGGTATTGCATGTTGGATAAAAATCTGACTTCATACTGCCATTAATTTTTACAAGATCTCGAACACCACTGGTTGACATGCAGCTCCAAACCATGACAGTGCCTTCACTGTATTTTACTGTAGGACCTCTCTCCTGAACTCTTCCATACACATGGAAGACCTTTTGATTTTCAGTTCTTGTGTAATTTGACACACTTCAGTCTGTTTCCCTTCCTTAAGAATGGCTTCTTGACAGCCACCCTTCCACTGACACAATTTCTGACGAGGCTTCATTGAGCAGTTGATGAAGGTGCAAATGCATTTCTTAGTTTCTGTGTCAACTTTGCTAAGTGTTAGGTAGCTTAACAAACAAAAAGCATTTTTTCTGAAAATGGTAAGGTACAAAGAAAAATTCTGAAAGCTCAGGGAGCCTTTCCTCAAGACCACTTTCAAAATTTGCACAAAGGTCTGGCTCTTTGCATAGAGTTTTTCATCTTCCTCTCTGGTACACAGTAAAATCACACACTAGCTTTAGCTGAGCTTTCCCGAGACTAACGCCTTCATCCTTTTAAAAATCGTGGGGGGCAATTTCATAGCACTAAAGGGCTGCCATATTTAAGTTTGTACTACTTTAATTAAGGGTCCAGTTTACAGCGTAGTTCAGAAGAGGACCCAAAGTTTTCCAGATGTGGTGGATACTTATTTTATTTACACTTTGCTTTGATTTATTTATTTTAATTATTTAAAAATTAAGCTGAGTCATAGATCTGGGTTTCCACTGTTGTGTGTGAGAAAAGGTGTCCGTGTCATCAGCGTTGCGTAACAGTTCTTCGACACCATTAGATGTGAAATACCACATTGACTCATGGTGCCAAATATATCTTTCAGAGAGCCAACTCTGGGTTTTGGGCCTTGAGTTAAAGAATATTTCAAGCCATGTTACATGTGACCTAAACAAATATGAAAATCTTTCGTCAACCAAAGTCTGTTGTCAAGTACAAAGAAGTTCAAATTGACTGTATAGCCTAAAAGAGCAGCAAAATAGATGACCTCATAAAGACAATGCTTATTGGAAGCACGAATTCTTTGATGGTTTTGCTATTTTGTGGATTGTATTTCTCATAAAATTTTCCACTGGCATTTTGTGCAGTTTTGCAAACACAGCTACCCCTAAACAGTCATCTGCATACTCAACCATTCAACCTTAAAACAAACTGACATCCTCCCACCTATACCCTTAACATTACACAATCTCTGCTCCAACAGACCTCCCCCAAAAAAAACCTAATCAGTCCGCCTTGTATCGGTTTTATATATAATCTATTAGTGTACTTATCTGTCTTAATGGACGTGTCAGTAAAGGAAAAACCCATTTAAACAGAACTTAACAACTATCTCTGTGTCCACTGAGTACAAAACGGCTCATGAGTATGTGTGGGTGGAGGCCTGCAGAGAGAAAACAGGATGGAGAAAACGAGTCTTGAGATGACTAGACGCGCGAGACAGAGATGCAGAGAGAGTGTGTGTGTCTTTGAGTGAGTGCATGTGTGCGTTCCCCTCAGCCCGATTAAGCTGTTGCATTACTGCTTTCCACTACCCAGCACTTTGAGCCTCAATCCCATTCACACAGCAGAGATGATCCACCTGTGTCTTAGAAAAACAGTGAGTGCAGAGCGGAAAGAAGGAAAGAAAATTTTGAATATTTCAGTTATGAAGATCACATGATTCGATTGAAAGTTACTCAAAGGAGTAGACTGACGCTAATAATTTCCTAGATGAGGACACTTCCATCAATAAAGTTATCTTTGTTTAGCATATAGACTGTAAACAAAGGGTAGTTTAGTTTCACTACTTTACATGTTTTCAATGTTAATCCAGCAACTGGCCACACTTTATATTAATTCTGGCATCAAATTATATCACAGGCAGTTACAGATCTACGTTGCTGCTAGCGAACTCGCAACAGCATTAACTGATAACTCCACAGGACTGTAACGTATAAAATAAAAAGCTACAGGCTAGTTTAAACCTCTGGGTGTTGTTGTGGCAGCTACAATGATCTTTTATGTAGAGTTTACGAATGAGACATCTGCAGAGGTGCTGGTTTTGGCTGATTTTGTTGTTCTGGACTAAATGCTTCTTTCTTCTAGGCTCTGTGCTAAGCTGCAGTAGTGGTCAGAAGTTTACATACACTCAATCAGGAGCATGAATGCCATGGTAATTTTGGTCTTTTAATGATTTCTTTGAACTCTTCTATTTTCCAGGGTAGAATGATTAAAATGCATACATCTTTAACTACATTAAAGAAACAAAAATTGGGTGCACAAGTTTGGATTTATTCAGAATTTCTCTAATCCACATACATATAGGTTCAAATATATACATACATTTAAATCTAATAAGAGGAGCTAAAAGTTCTCTAATTTCTTTTAACTTGACAGTGTCATGGGCAGTTTAAAAGCACAAAAAAGAATTTATTTGACAGAACTTGTTGGATTGTTAGAACAATGGGACAGTCCAAAAAGCCGAGGTAGATTTAAGAAAGAGAAATTCAGATTTACAGTTGGGAAGTTCTCTTTGAGCTATTTGTCCACAATGTTTTGAGGATTTAAGATGAGGTTTTTCAAACTGTCAAGCATGGTGGTGGTAGCCTCGTGCTCTGGGGCTGTTTTACTGCCAGGGTTACTCGTAAATTGCACAAGGTGGATGGAGTAATGAAGGAGAACTACCAAAGTCTTCAGCTCCACCTGAAATGAACAGCTAGACACTTGAAACTTGGACACAATTGGGTGTCAACAGCAGGACATTTGTCTCAAATACAGCCCTCACCTCAACTCTATTACAAATTTGTTAATTACACTTAAAGTCCGGCCAGGAAACCAACTTATATCTGCCAAGAACTGTCAGACGTCCAATCACGAGTATGCCTGAAGGCTGTCAGTAGCTACCAAAAGTGTCTGGCCCAGGTGCAGCCTGCTAAAGGAAATTAAATGTTAGTGGAGGTGTCTATATTTGAACCTGTATGCACACTTTTGACTCTTTGTGGATTAGAGAAAATCCAAAATAAATTCAAATGTGCACACAATTCTTATTTTAAAAAGTCATTATGTATCCGGTACAAGACAAAGAACAGCTCAAAGAAATCCCGAACATTATGAGTGTCATGGAAACATCATGACCACGACTGCACATTCATTTTTAATGTGACTGAATTGCATATTTGAACTTTACATGACTGACTGTAACTGCATGTGTCAGTTCACAGAAGGAGTAGTTTTATTGCAATGTTTCCAAACAGAAAATGAGAACAGTGGACATAAGGTGCAAGTTACCTGGTAAGATTGTGGTCGTTAACCACTTGGTTCTGCTTTCAGTCCGTTGTGATGAGAACTGAATATGTGACCAAGTTTGAAACACCAAGGAACTACTGACAGCATTTTTGTTTATCAAGCAATTTAAATATGTAGCCTACAGATACTTAATGATGTGAAAGTGAAAATTTAAACATGCCCTGGCTACGTTAGAAATGAAGGTTTCTTTTTATTCATTATGAGAGAGCTGTGAGCTGTAAAGTCTTGCATCAGTTGCAACAAGGTGCCTGCAGGTCCTGTTGGCTTCCTCAAAAGTTTACCCCATGCCATGCTACTGTGTATGAGTGGCACCAGTCTTATTCATAAAACAACTAAAGCTACAAAATCAACATCACGTTGAGGTTGTTTTGTCAACTACAGCTTCCAAGGTAAAGAATAAACCTACATTTTGAACTCTCTTCACAGTTTTATGAGATATTTACTCATTATATGTCAGTTTCAATGTCTGAATGCCATTTCTTTCCCTCCAGCAGCAGTCAGCGGTTAACATACACGTAAAAACAAACATTTTAAATCACATTGCTTCTTGCTCCACCCTCATCTTCCTCCCACTTCTTCTCCCTTTCAAGCTTAAGCAGAGGTCTGATGTGCTGCTTCTTTTTCTCACGTCAGCAAACCTCAGCAGAGACAGGCAGCCAAGAGCTGTGGGGTCGGAGGTGCAGCATAAATTACAGCGCTGCTTTTCAGTCTTTCTCTCTTGCTGACACACACACACACATTAGCAAACACTCCCCTCTTTCTCTCCTGACACACATTTTCTCACACTTGCGCACACAGCTGCCGAACAGCTGCTTGATCCACAAGGAGAAACAAGAAGAATCCGGTCGCCTACCTCTCAGATATGCATCTATGACACACACACACACACACATGCATACACTGTGAGCCACTTTAGAATTACCACCACACACAGCAGGGTTTTTTATTCACCAATAAAACAGCCACAGAACTTTTTGTACTCTCATTTGAAGCTTCAACAGACACATAAAAGACAGATAGAACTCTAAAAATATGGCATTAAAAGAAAGAAGACTCTTTGATATATTTCTCATTTAAGTATTATTGATTTCATGTTTCTATGGTCACTTTAGAGCTTAAAAAATGTAATTATTATAAAAGGAATCTTGATAAAAACTTATCATTTATACACACAGATTTGTTGAGTTTAAAATAATGCAAAACAACCAGCTACCAAAACCTACTATTTAAGCTCTTAGCTTGCTGATGTTGAAAATCCTCTGTTTATTTTTTTCTGTCTGTGTGTTCTATTTTTATAGTGATTAAAAGGAAATTTCTCTCATTTGTCAGTTATTTGACTTTGTTTGTGGGTGTTAAAAAATGCTGCCTACAGTGGATGTGCAGTAAATCCCCAGCGCTTATGAATCAATGTTTAACAGGGCAAAGGCAACAAAACTTGTCATACAAACCATAGAAAAAGTAGAATTAAATTTGTTTTTGGATGTTTTTGAGCCTTAAATTTGATATTTTTTAATTAGGCGTGACCACATGTGATGGCAAGCCACACCTCACCACTAGTTTACTTCACTTTGCAGTCAGTCCTTAAAATATATTTTACTCATTGTCCAATATATTTTTTCATTATTAAATTAAATTGGTTTATTTTTCCATCACACGTTACAAAACATGTTTTAATGTTGTATTAACACATCTTCCTTTGCTTGAGTTACCCGGGGCACATGGCTTCTCCTTCCTGGTTGCAAAAGGTGTGGCTAAGGGCTGAGGGATCTAAAGTAGTGATTAGAGCCTCATTGGACTGAACCACATGTTTCATTGCCCGGGGGGTGTTTGGAGTTTGTTTCATTGTTTTGTGTTAGTTTGCTATATAGCAGCCATTTTGTCTTCCCCTGGTGTGTCATATTGTTTAGCTAAGCCAGTATTTAAGTTCCCTGATGTCTCGTTTTCTTAGTTGTTGTTTGGAGTTGAGTTTATTGAATTGACCTCTTTTATTGGTCTGCCTGTATAAGTTTTGGATTTGTTTGTCATTTTCATATTTTTAGATCAATAAAAACCTACCTTTTTGAATGCGACGTGTCCTCTGTGCTTTACTGCTTGGTCCCTGACACCATTTTTAGGTGGGAAGGTGGTCCATAGACATATGCAGCTTAAGTGGCAAAAACTGCACTTCCCCTAGGTGATGCTTGAGGTTGGCTGTTAAGTGGAGTCGATCTTCCCCATAAAAAATGGTTAACTTTAAAAGTGGTTTTGGCTCCTGTGGATTCTTTTCCTTACATAACAATTATTTAATAACTTACCCACCTGGATAACTGACTTGGAGTCTGCCAGGTCTCATCCATAGTTCCAGTTGTTAATAATCATTTTCCCACCAACCTCCAGCAACAGTGAGTATTCCCCACAGTTTGTTGGGGAATACTCATTATTCCTACTTGACAGGTGGTTGATTGGTCATTAGGCCTGCATGACTGGGCCTTATTTACTTGGTCGCCCTAAAATGCAAAAACATCCCAAATGGATGTTAAGGCAACTTCTGGCTTCACAAAAACCAGCGGCTGTAAAGGTGCTAAACTTTAAAAATCTTGTCTTTGGTTGGATGCTAGAAAGTATAAAGGATGGGCATACCTACTTTAATTTAAACTCCTGTTAGGAAGCCTTGACTTGAGCATTTTTGCTGTCAACATCTTAGTGTTTTGTAACTGGCCAAGATCTGACTAACAATATCCAGGATCCTCATTAGCTAATAACTTGTGGTTGACTTACATTAGCCTTTCTGCCTCTAAAAGTACCATCATTTATTAGTCGTGCTCAAAAATCAGCAATTGAACCAACAGACTTAGACACATAGACTCTTAACTTTGGTTTTCATATCAGGAAGCACACTGCCATCTTGTATACTGGATATGATAATGTGTAGTTGCTAACTGGCTTGCTTAATCAGGTGCATCTGTAATTCACAACATTCAAAGACTCAAAGACACTCACCGTAGAGACCAAAACCATTTTTGTGCCAGCTAAAGAAGTAGTAGATTAAAATACTGATAGCACTATGTATATTAGTTTAACCGTGCCACAGAAAGGTTTCATAAACACTGGTAACACCTGGCATGCTCACTAAATTACATTTCATCAGGTTTATTTATTCGATACCAGTAATTCAGTTTGCCGGGACAAGTCTGTGTTCACAGCTGCCTGACAACTGGTCCCAGCAAAAAATCTCCAGCACTCAAACCCCCTTAAAGCAGCACTTTGTGCAAATTAACAAGCCTGAGCAGGTGAATTAGTCAGGCTATGCTAGCTGTTTCAGCGTTTTCAGTCTTAGTGCGACCAACTTATCTCCAACTCTCCACCAAAGAGCAAAAAGATATTTTCCCAGACTGTTTCCCCCATCGCCTTCATATTTCTAAATGTGACTCCCGCGGCGTATCACATTTTCCGCAGTGCTTTGTTAGATTTAAATGCAACTGGGCGTTTAAGCGCCAGAAATGAGGAACAACACTTGCACATTCTGTCTGTGTGAGCAGAGAGGAAGACTGAACAATGAGAATCTTTGTAAGACAAGAAGAGGCTGTTTTCAGGCCTCCAAGGCCCTCTGAATCAGTTACATACAAAGCTATGCATAAAGTAAAAACACATAGCACACTGTTTCTGCACCCGGAACACACTATTAGACATGTAATACCTCCAAATATCTTCTTCTGGGTCAGTATTAAGGATCTGAGTGTACTTCAGGGTTGAGTAATAACAAACACATGCTGCTTCTCTAAGCTTTAAAATGAAATGACTCAGGGTTGGGAGTAATCAGTTATATAGTAAGTGGACTCAGTGCTGTAGTTAAGGTTCCTGCAGTCAGTGATTGCCTTCACTTAAGCAGAAAATATGAGCCATTCATGGGTTTTCTATGTAAAATCAAAGAGGGTCAGGGTAACCGAGCAACATTGCCATGGTTAACTAAAACCAAACTAGAAAAACTAAAATAAAATTATGAGTGGAACATTTTTAGTTAACAGAAATAAAAAAAAAAATTAAAAAACAAAACAAAACAAAACTTTTGCTGCAAGGCATAAAAAAACTGAAACAATAACTAAAATAAAATAAAAGTAAACAGGAAATGTCTGCTGTAGTTTCAGTCTGATGAGGCTTTGTCTACTGAGACTTAAGATGTCTGCATGACTGTCAGTGAGCTGCCAAACAAAGTATTGTGGTTGTGTGGTAATACCTGTTCTAAATCCCTTTTCTGATAAAAAGATATCTTATTATAACAGCAAAAACCAGTGGAAACTAAACAAAAGCAAGAAAACTATCTCTGAAATGTAGCATAACTTGGTAATAGTCAAATAGATTGCATTTTGTTGTTGTTTCTGCTGCTTACAAAAGAAAAAAGATAAATATCTTAGAATTTTGACTTATGGATAAATATATCCATAAGTCAAAATTCTAGTTTAGTTATCTTAACATTTTTGACTTGCATAGAAGTTTCAGTCAGTAAGTCAAAATCTTGAGGTAATAGCTCAAAATTTCAACTTAGGTCTGGCTTTCAAAAAAAATTAAAGATATTTTAACTTGTGGAAACAAGCTTCCATAGCTCTGGGCCTCAGTTTATTTCCTGTTCATTATTTAAAACTCAGCCATCGACCTGATACAAGGTTTGTTTCAAACAACACCTAAGCACACATCATGTTTGTGGGCGTGTGATTTACTTTGGCAGAAAAACTCCTGAAACTCTTCAAATATTGAGATCACTGAAATATCTGAAAGTTGTAGCAATCAAAAAGTTGTCACTACCAAAACTTATGACAACAAATGTTTAAAAAAAAACTAGTTCTTATAAAAGTTATGTAAAAGTAGAAGTAGAATTCATGACATGAAACATTTTTTTCCAATTATACAACTTAGTCATTTGAAGGTTAAATAGTTTTGCGTAGTTATATTAAAACTACTGGGTGGAGGTGAAAGACTGCAGTGTCATACAACTGTTTATCGCTCACGTCTGTAACAGTTAAGTGCTCTCAAGTTAAACAGGGGCCTTTGTGGGTGGATGAGGTGTATTTGTTTCCTGATATTTGTCACTTCAGCTCGGGGGAGAAGATTCAACGGTTCCTCAAGCACAGCCCCAGGACATCAGGCACTTACCCAGACCGGTGGATGCAGCACCACCTGCCTGAAACCTGACAACCTGTCAGGATTTGATTTGACACTGCAACTGTTATATTGTAATACATATTCACAAGAACGACATGATTTTGTGACACAATATTTTGTAACACAGGAAGCCATTGATCCTCTCCAGGCAGTACTGTCTGGTTTTCACCAGTAGTACCTGGAGTAGCACAGGCATGCATCATCAGTGATGACTTATAAGTGATTAGACATTTATAAGTCATTTGTACAAGTCAGCAGTGGAAGTAATTTTCCAGATGTATCACGATGGTATCTTACAGCTGTCATTCTGCATTTTAGGACAGGCTGAGCCTGTAGCATCTCGGAAAAGAACATTCAGTTGTGGTCAGTATTTGCATACGCTCATCATGAGCATGATGTCATGGTAATTTTGAGGTTTTAATTATTTCTTTGAACTGTTCTTTTTCCAGGTTAGAATGATTATACAGCATGCATATTTAATGCCTTTAAAAACCCCAATTTAGATAACAAGGTTGAATTTATTTTGGATTTTCTCTAATCTACACAGCATCAAATACAAGCTCAAATATATACATATACTGATTTAAATATTTTAATAAGGTGCTGAAGCTTCTATTCACTTCCTACTAGTGATCACGACTGACTATAACAGTCAGTTTCCTCTTTGGTAGCATAAAAGTTATTTATTTTTCAACACTCACTGGAACACCAGTGTCAGTGTCCACAGTGAAACGACCATATACTACCATGCACTGAGAGGGTGCTGACCAATAAAAAACCTCCTGTTCCAAAATTGACATGCGTGAGTGAAATTTCAGCTGCCTACTTGGACAAGCCAAATGGCTTCTGGACAAAAGTTTTATGGTCAGACACAAAGATTGAGCTATTTGGCCACAGTGTTTGGAAGATTACATTTTTTTAACTTCAGGTCAAATCAGCAGCTTAGATGTTTCAAATGTCAAACACAATTGTGTTCCAACAGGACAATGATCCCAAACACATATCAAAAGTGGTTTGGAATTGGATGAAGCAAGCTAATAGTATGCTTCTGGTAGGGATTTTGCAAAGCCCTGATCCTCAACCCTATTGAAAATTTATGCTTAAGCCGGGGGTGTACCAGGAAGCCAACCAATTCCACCAACTCTGCAAAGAAGAGCGGTCAAATATACAGCTGGAATTATGCCTGAAGGTTGTTGACCCTGAACTGGATAAGCGGAGGAGAGTCGATTCAAACTTATGAACCCAATTTCTGCTTTTAGAATCATTAAAGGTGTATGGCGTACAGTCATTCCATTCTGTAAAAAGAGCAGTTCAAAGAAATCACTCAACGCTTAAAATTACCATGACATTCATGCGTGCATAAAAATTTCTTACCACAACTGTAGATATTTTGGAAACATAAGCACATGTTTTTTCCATGTCATAGGTTGAACTACTATAGCTTTATCATTCATTAGGTCACAGGCAGAGCTCTATGTGGGTGAGGGTGCATTTTAGCTGCATGCTAAACAAGCATGGTTTCTAAAACTAGAAGGTGTTAGCTTTCAGATCAGTTCCTTTACACATGCATCTTAGCTCTTGAGTACATCAGTTATAACATTTCCACTTGTATGTGCTGTGTGCACTAGGTGAAACGTGCACATAAAGGAGTTAAAAATAAACCTAAACCTTACCCCTAATTTTAAACAGGTTAAGATTTTATTTCAAGAAACAAGAAGTTAAATTTACCTTTATACATTTTTTTTTAGCTGTAATCATAACTACAGACAAGTTCACTGATTTTCAAACAGGTTGGTGGATGTGTCAAATTTTTAATGTTATATTATCCCTCACAGTTTGACCTTGTACACCTATGCAAGTGCAACATTTATGATTTTATGTTATATATTATGCAAAGAGTTTGAAAATACCTTCAGGAGACCTCTGAGTTTTTAGTTAATAATATGGAATTTCAAGAAAATCTAGAACGAATATTTTATTAAACATCAGCATTTATTTATTTATTCATTTATTTTTTATTCTAGAGAAGCTAAAGAGATGATTGATGGCTGAATATATGTTTAAAGCTCACTTATTCAACATTAACATGGTTTTAATTGTCTGAATAAATAGAATTTCAGGTTTTGGATTTAATTCATGCAAAATTGGACTATATTAGAAACAAATCGTGGCTAGAAGACGATCCCAGTATTAAAATATAGATAGAAATCAGACCTTTATAATATGCTAAACCTTGTTGTAACCGTCATCGACCACACATGGTGATATAACCCCTGCAAGTTTACCCAATATATACTTTTTGAACTTTTCCAGTGAATTAACAGAAAACAGAGAAAACATCCTGGGTGCCAGAGCTTGTTTCTATTACTCTACATCCTAGACATTAAAGTGGCAGTTTTGCTATTGAAGCTGTCATATATCCCATGATACTGATGCTCAAGTTTCCCCATAGAACAAAAATGAGATCGTGACACATGGGGAACGTGTAAAACTGGTTTGGTTGCTGTTTTTCAGTAAATGTGTCTTTCAGCCCTGGAAATTTCATGTGGATATCTTTTTTATTTGAAAAATTAGGACAGCTCAAATATGCTAGAAGACATAAGGTAACTTGAAAAGCAGAACACTTATAGCAATGCCTATATAATTCAAGGGCTGGTAGTTCAGAAGGAAATCCCAGAAGAAAGGTAAAATTTTGCATGGGTCATTAAATGTACTAAACTTACTTAATATAAAACAATCAGCTCATTCTGAAAGGTTCTGGAGGCCTTTTTACAGATTTGTTTGATTTTATATTGTCATGACTCTCAACACAAACACTAAATGAAGGCAGTTGACTCACACGCATGCACACTGTCCCAGTGAACACTCCCCCCCACAAAAGTCTAGTTATTTCTGTTTTGGTTAACTAAAATCTTTGCTTTTTCCACACCTATTATCTCACTGTATAATAATCTTGTGTGACGCAGGCTTATACCAGCACACAAGAGGGACAAATGTGTGCTGCAGTTCCATACAAGTAGGGTATCGTACTGCTAGATCAAATCCACATTTTGATAGTGAAAACAATGCTCTGCGCCCCACCCATCAGCTCCCACAGCGGCCTCTCCACAGAGGGTGGTTGTTGTCATTAAGCATACGACTCCACCTGCTTATGTGACCAAGTCTTCAGTATCCAAGTATGTTACTGCATCCAGAAACTAAATAAATGTAAGACTTGTGAAACATTTTTCTCGTGTTTTTATTCACATACAGTATCTTCAGCTCTGGACAGATTACATTCAAGAATATCAAAAGGAGCGAATTACCTGCACATAGAAATGCACTGGGACATACAGTACCTATTCCTCTGTTACAGATCTGCAGGCATACATTAGATATGCAAACATTATAGACTACAGCAGGGTAACAAATACTCTATAACATGTGCATAACGTAACATATGAACACAGAGCTGAGCTATTTACAGTTGATCGAAAAATGTCTTTAACCATTTAATTTCAGCCTCCTTTTTACATATTAACATGTAGAGTATTATTTTATCTGTAGTGGGGAGAGTTGGACTGTTTCTCAAACATCCTTGAAATCACACACACGCGCACACACACACACGCACACACACACACACACGCTGCGTGAGCTGTTGTTCAAAAGCGCTCTACACTCTACTTCACCATAAATAAGACAATTACAAAAATATACGTCACTTTGAACAGAGCCATAGCAGGAAAAGCGCGTTACAGCCTTTTGTGGAATGAAGAAGAACCAAAAACAACAAAAACTGTCACGACATAGGGGTGAGATGGAGGGAGGGGGGTGGTTTCCAGGACAGCGTGTGAAAGAGCTTAAAGAACATGTTGGAATTCCAGTGAAAGACAGCAGTTTAATGGGAATGTTTGAGGCTGTGACAGGCTGCGCATGGGTGGCTGCGGTTGGACAGAGATGGTGACGTGGGTGGACGGCGGAGGGGTGGAAGGGGTCGATATGCTGGTTTGGGTTCCCTTTTGAAGGCAAACGCCCCTCCTCGTTGTAGAGGCCAGCACAGAAAGATGTGCTGAGATTAGTAAACATCAGCGATGCGGGAATGCAGAGGGGTTAAAAACTCCAAGTCCATGTTGGATTAGTAGTGTGTGTACATTCACAGGTATATCCCTTGTACTAAGGCTCAGGAGGGTGCAATGTGTGTCAGTGTATGCGTGTGTGCTGCTGCTGGTCCTCCTGATTAGTAGAAGACTACAAGCAAAGCTATTTTTTCTTAGAGTTGACGCTCTTGCAGACCCAGTTCATGCCCTCCTGTATTAAATTTAGGGGAAGCAGTGGGGTGAGAAGGAAAATATAGATATATGTATAATTTTTAAATGCAACAAAGGTGAAGCACAGTTCATCTGCTCACCTGAATCCCCTCACCAGTGAGGGCGGAGCAGGACTGGATCTGCCACATGCGATCCCGGATGGTGTGCAGATTGAGACCCTCTGCGATCTCGGAGGCTGGGGCGGCGGTCAGGAGGTCCTGTTTGTTTGCAAAGATCAGCACAGGAACACCGCTGAGCTTCTCCTCATCCAGCAGCTCAGCCAGCTCCTGCAGCACACACACAGACACACACATCTGTCAGCTACACAACATGACAGACACACACTTACACAACCAGAAGGGACTTCAACTGTACTGTAATGTAAAACAGCTCTAGGGTTCAGATCCTTAAGAAGAAGACCTTTAAGCTGCTACTTTATTTCCCAGGAGTTTGCCACATGGATATATTGGATATTTGATTTGGGTCAGATTTTATGATTTTATGTTTTATGGCCTTCCTGACACAACCTTTCAATTTATCCGGGCTTGGGGCTTGCACTAGCTTGTACATCCTGAGGCTGGTTTGGGTCTCCTCCCGGAATCAAACCAGGTATTTTTCATGTGTAAGGTGAACGCATTAGCCACATTTAAAGTCAGAAGCAAAACATGGAATTATCCATGTTTTCTCTATTTCTAACATAAAATATATATTATATAGCCTAACACCTTAAACACTATATCCTCAGCTTCTGTAATTATTAAAAAACTATAAATAAAATGTATTTCTTGCTTATTAATTTAAAAGTTTTAGGATAGGATTGGTATCATTTACAAATGATTTGGGGGAAATAATCAGCTGTTTAATAAAAAATAAATAAAATAATTGGCTTTCTTGCCATAAAATGAACCAGTATGTATAATCTGGGACAGATACATTAAAAAAATGTCTGAGCACTGGGTAATTAAAATATTAAAAACAAAATTCAAACAGTCGTGTAAAGTCCCATATTTAAACACACACCAGTAAAAACATGTGAAAGACAACTAGTGACATTTACTGGTATAGAGTTGAGTTTCACAATACTGTAAAATAAAGCATGTAGAATCCTTTTTGACATTTTTAACACCTCTTAGTACATTAAAAATTAAAGTTGAATTATAAGACTCCTCCAGGGCAGTACTTCTCAAAACGGTAGGTAAAGGAAGGTTCAAAATTTTTAAATATGCATATATTTAACTATTTTTTTCAGTCATAATTAGAGAACCATCTGGAAACTCCAAAACTTGGTTTTATTTTTCATTTCTGTTACGAAGAATGGTACAAGGTTGAGCAGAAGACCTACAAAGATCTGAAATGGAATAACCCTAATTACTTATAATTCACTTATAACTACATATAGTCCAATTCTTTTTTTTTTATCACCGTTCATTTGGTAGGAAACTGAAACTTCTTTGGTGAGGAGCCAAAACCCTTATACACAGTTACATACCTGACCCGTTTCCTCAAACCTCTTTCTGTCAGCGCTGTCAATGACATAAATCTGAAACAAAAAGTTTTCTTTGTTAGTTTGTGAAAGAGTTGCATGTTACTGAAATTAAGGTCATATTGCTTCATTTGGTGCATCATCTCCTCACCAGAACATCTGTGTTTTCAAAGTAGTTCCTCCAGTACGGCCTGATCTTCCTCTGGCCTCCAATGTCCCAGACATTTAGTTTAAACCCCTGAGACTGCACGCTCTTAATGTTGAATCCCTGCAGGAAGAAGATAAAATAAGTAAGAGGAGGTGAAACGCATGAAAGTTCCACGACTACGCTTTGTCTACAAACATCCTTTGTGTCTTACCTGCGTGGGCGTGATGTGACTGATGTCCTCAGATGCCAACTGTTTAAGGAGTGTGGTCTTCCCACCGTTGTCCAGACCCAGCAGCAGTATCCTCACCTCCTGGTCTGGTGTGCTCTTTAGCTTGCGCAGGATGGACAGCAATCCCTACAACAAGCAGTTAAAAACAGCAGCGTGGTGTTACTGTTCCGGGGGGACAGGGGGAGCACTGCTGCAGCTAACCACCATTGCAAAAACACATCTCTTCTTTCCATCCACCAACAGGCCATTTCTAGCACCCTCTATGGATTTTGATGATGTACAAGCACTCGTCTAACGGTAACAGATCCTCTGAGCAGCAAGTCAGATCTTGTGCTTTGACTTTCTTGATCCTTACGGCTAATTTGTTTCCCAGGCAGGGCTAGATAACGGCACGCAAATGGGAGCTAAACACAGCTAACGTGCTAAGCTAATCTCCCCTGATAACTGAACGAAGCAACAAGGCAGTCGATTTTTTTTCTTTGTCAACCTGGTGGTGACGGAATTTATTACAATTGATATAACTAAAAATGGACGATAAGGTGTAGAAGTATGAGCACTCGAGGAAGTTTGTGTTAGGTTATGCGCTAATGTTTGCGATAAATTAAAACTCACCATCTTGTTGCCTTCTCTCCTGGAGACGCCGCCGAGGGTTACTAAGGGGAGTGACGTCAGACGCAGAGATACGCACAGATTCCGCGTCGTGTTGCATTCATGAAACATTTTTTTTAAATGGGTAAAATACAAAATGCCGACTCTGATACTGTTTTGAGGGGATACGCTTTTCTTTTGTAATCGAAGTGTATGGATTCTGTTCATTAACATTTATTTCCCTGTGTTATTCGTTCTTGTAGCGGCTCGTTACTAAGTGGTCATTATCGCAGCAGACCAGTGTAAACGGGTGTTCCTTATTTACATTTTGTTTTAAACAAAGTACCATGAAGGCATCGCTAAACCCAAAACTAAGGTGGACGAGTTTAGTTAGCTACCTGCTAAACGTTTAATTGTCTTTAGACAGTACACTTTGAAATCTCATTTTGTGCACTCTTCTTGTCCATAATGTTAAAATAAGTCAACGGACATACATTTTTACTACTTTTTACCATAACAAACCGGATATAATGTCACCGAAGTAATTAGCTAGCTACTAACAGTAGCTGTAAACTGGAGGGGGTTGATTCAACATCTGGAACCGCCCCCGCCCCCCAGTTTCTGATTTAATTTTAGTCTTCAGCCAAATATCAGGTTCGGTTTCCACCGGTTTAAACGCAAGGATCTGCCCCATCTGCTCCAGCCTTTGATTGGAGGACAACCTGCCACGTGCGCATTTTTTTTCTTTTACTGTGCCTGCACGGGAGTTGAGCTGACCACCTGGCAGGTTCGTGCTCTGCTGGTCCGTTGGAGGTGTATACACAGGTATATTTTCGGTTTCAAAGGGCGGTGTTAGCAGCCGGTGTGTCGGTGTTTTGGCTCGTGCTTTGCTGGGGGTCCCCCCCGTCAGACCCAGCTGGTAACGCGAGGACTGAGTTGCATCAGTCAGTGAGCCCCAACTGACATGTTTTCACTCTTTTCACAGCACTCTGGTCGGTTGTCTTCACACAGGTCTCCACACATTTCTCTTCTCCGCAAACTGCATGTAAGTAATTTAACATTTCAACCATTAGCAGCCACGTGCTACTACTTATCCAGATGTTACTAGGGCTCTGGCCTACAGATCCAGTTTGGCAACCTTCTGCTAGTCAGCAGTAGTAACTACCTGTACTGCAGTACTCTGCACGTTACATCTCTTATTTCGTTTACTCCACCATATGGATGAAGAAATAGTAATCATTGGTTGATCGATCAGTTGACTCTACTACTTCACTAATAATCACTGATTTTTCATTCAAAATATACAAACAAAACAACAACAACAAAAAACCCCACACAGTTCCAGCCCCTTATATGTGAATATTTCATTTGTTTCAATAGTTGGTCCACTTTAACCAAGCCTCGTCTTAGCCAGCTACAGCAGTGAAATGTTGCTTTACAGCAAAACATTGCTTATTATCATTTTATTACATAATCATATCTGTCAGGGATTATTTAGCTTGGTTTAGTACTTTTAGTGATTTATCTATGGGAGTTGAACTTGTAATTGAGCATTACTAAAGTGCAATACTTGCAGTTTTACCCAAGTAACTGCTCCTCTTATCAATAATTTATGGGATCTGTGCTGTGCTGTTGCCCTGCAGCAAACATTTAGGTCTTCTTGCAATGTTGTGTCTTATTCGTGGCTCAAAGAGTTGGCAGGTTGGAAGGTTGCCGGTTCGAGCCCCGGCTCGGACAGTCTCGGTCGTTGTGTCCTTGGGCAAGACACTTTACCTACCGCCTACTGGTGATGGCCAGAGGGGCCGATGGCGCGATATGGCAGCCTCGCCTCTGTCAGTCTGTGGCTACAACTGTAGCTTGCCTCCACCAGTGTGTGAATGTGAGAGTGAATGAATAGTGGAATTGTACAGCGCTTTAAGGGCCCTGAAAAGCACTATATAAATGCAATCCATTATTATTATTATTCACAATATAATCAGTCAGCCTCCCTATTGATTTATCAATGAACAAATCAATCATGTTCTTCGTGACCGTGGCCAAATTGATTAGCACCCTGCTGACCTTCACTACAGGTGACAGTTTCATTATTTGGTTTGGTCCAGGTGGAAATATTTGATAAAGGCTTGATAAGTTGTTTAAAAATGTAGTTAAAGCACTACATCAAGAGTTTCGGGATACGTGCTCTGCAGCTAAGGCTTTTTGTCCTCATCACTTTTTTTTAAGTGTTTAATAATTTGTCATGAAAAAAAGTTCAGTCTTTTCTAGTTTTAGCTTTTAAATGTGAAGATTTGTTGTTCTCTCTGTTTTAAATTAACTGTAAACTGAATCTTTAATCAAACAAAATAAAGAGTTATGAAGGTGTAATAATTTTTTTCAGATGCAGTCCTACATATGTTCTTTAATATTATTATTTATATGTCCTGGTAATAGGATCTACGTTGACTTATTCTCGACCATGTTCCACAGACCTTTGACCTATTTTGTAAACAAACAGCTTCAGAAATAATCCAGTTCCAACCAGGCTGAACCTTCAGAGACCGCTGATATCCTCTTCTCCTCGCCCTTACATTTCACCTGTTTCAAAACTTACCTAAAACTTACAGTAAGTGCCTAATGGAGATGAACTGTGGGACATTTGGATAGGCTGAGCTGTAGTCAGCACGTTTTGGATTCCCCGGTTGCTTCAAAGCAAGCACAATGGTGCAGTTGCAAAAAACTCAAAATCACTACCCGAGGACCCATTAACAGGAGGTGGTTGATGATTTCTAGTAGACGTTTGGGCTTTGAGGGTTTTTAGGCAGTTTGTGTTTGGTTTAAACCCAAGAGCAGATGTTTCCAACAGCCTAACTTTAGAGAGCCTGAGCTACAAAGCTACAGGATAGTCAGAGCAACGATATCGCAGCAGGGGTTGCAGGAATGATGCTGAACAGACGAAAGTTAGTATGTTTACCAGTGTTTAATGCCAACATGGGCACCGTTTCCTCTAGGAGATGTGGAGCAAAGTATTTAAATATGTTACTTTTGTGGCTATAACCACCATAATTTTATGAGGAAGGCAAGTTGCTGAGCTCTGAAATCCCTTTGTACAATACAAACCACATTTATATCACAGGTTTTATTCTTTGCACTTAAAGCATTTTATACTGTCAGGTCAGTAATTTGTTGGATAAAGATACAATTTTAGTAGTTTAGCTGTGACTGAAGTGCAGACTTTCAGCTTGAAGTCAAGGATCTTTTCTGGGTCTTTGTACCTTTCTGGTTTAATAAATGAAAAGGCTGCTCTGGTAAAGCTGTTAAAGGATATCTCATTTCTTTGCTTTGAGAAACTCAAGGCAAAGGAATGTTGTTGCAGTTCTTTGGGTGATTATCTATTTGCAAGCCCGTTCCAATAGTTTGGCTGAATCTGAGCAGAGAGTAATGCATGCTTCAGAGTTCATCCTGCTACTTTTATCAGCAGTCACGTCATCAATAAACACCAGTGACCCGGTTGCACTGGTAGCCATACATGTCCATGCCATAACATCGCTTCCACCATTTACACTTCAGATCATGAGCCGTTTCTCTTCTTCTTCATACTTTTCTCTTCCCATCATTCTCGTCTACCTTGATTAGTATTTTCAGTTTTTTAATTTTTTTTTCATAACTATGCAGGCTCTTTTAGATGCTTTCTGGCACAGTCTATTCTGGACTTCTAGACCAGTGTAACCAGTAGCTTGCACCTTCAAGGTGATCTAGGTAGACTTTGACTTGCCTTTTGGTGTTGCTGAGCTGGCCGTCTCATTCCTTCTTATAAATATACCAGATTCTTGATTTGGCCACTCCTGAAGTTTTTGCTGTCTCTCGGATGGGTTTATTTATTTATTTCTTTTAGTCTAATGAAAGTCTCTCTCACTTGCACTTGCATTCCTTTGGACCTTATATTTAAAATTACAGTTAAAAGCTATCAAATACAAACTCAAGGCTTTGAATTAACTCCGGATGTGTGATCTGCTTCATTTGTTGTAAGAAATGATGGCTTGTAAAACTTATCAATGAATCAATCAATAATATTAAAATAGCTGTTTTTGTATCTTGCACATTTGCTCAGTTTTCTTCTCTTAAACATCACCGTCATGAGCATCAAATTCAGCATGTACGCTGATATAACAAACAGCTGTCTGGGTTCACTCTGCTGTTGTAGGTTTGGTGCTCTAGACACTGACATCACTGTCAAAGCTCTCGCAAATTTAATTAAGTGACCCCATGAGTCCAGTCAATCCTTCATTATGGAAGCAGAAAGGCTAAAAGGGTGATTACGTGTTCGCATGGACTCCTTACATCCAGAACCACAATGGAATGAAGCGTTGGACTGGTACTAGAAACTAAAGTAAAGCTCACAGCTTTTCAGATTTGTCATGGATACATGTATTTTCAAACCCAAGGGAGTGTTATGAAATTCTTAGATTAGGGAAACCGAAGAGACTGTTTGGATGTTAATTATCCAAATAAGTTTTGTGTTGTGTCTCAGCTTTATAAACATACACCTTTGCATGTGGGACGTTGGGTTCAAAGGTAAAGAAAACTAGTGTCTCTGAGCCGCTGAGCTAAAAAAACAAAAATCTGTTAATGTTACATCAGCTCAAAGGAGGACAAGAGCATGCATTAACTATTCACCAACTCTTTGATTGTCCTGTAATAATGTCTTTCTTCCTCTTTTCCTCAGGATCTGACTGCAGCTGCTGAGTGACGTCCCGCACTAACACAAGCTGCGAGGCTTTTTGATGCATTAATCTGCACCTGGATTTTAACAGACGCAATGGCTCTGAGCTCGTTTGACATTGACGCACCACGATGGGATCAGTCTACGTTCATGGGGAGACTAAAACATTTCTTCAACATCACCGACTGCCGAACAGCGCTCCTGCCTGACTCGCGATTAGATGAGGCCAAAGCTTTAGTAGAAAGCTGCAGGTGAGATAATGAATGCACAAGCTCTAAAATGTCTCGTGTCATGTGACCATCCTCAAGTTTCCTTTGATAAAAGACATTCAGGGCACAGTGGCTCATTGGCTTGCTCTATCCTGGGTTCAAACCTGGAAATGGAAAGATTGTTTGCAGTTTGCATGTTCTCCCAGTGGGTTTCGTTTTAGGAGCTCTGGTTTCCCCCTCTATTCCACAGAATAGAGGGGAAACCCTGAAACCCCCCCCGCAGACAGCCACAGTAGGACAGTCCTAATACTCACCCTGAAAAAAAAGAGCATTCTGCAATCAAATAATTGCAATTCACATGCAGAACACAAAACTAACGGCAGAAGAGTAGTTTAAGTAAAGAAGGAAACCACCTGTCACGTCTGTGGCAAAATCGTAGAAATTCCCATTTTACCTTCAACGTTTTGCTTCATACCCTGTTCTCTGTGATGTAACCGTGCTTCTGCAGATTTTATTATAAATCTGTGTTGTAGTTACGAAAGGCTCCGCCAGCGTCATTGAGTGTGTTTTTTTGCTGCTTTGCAGAGCGGGATCCATCCCTCCCGGCACCACAGCAGAGCAGCTCTACTACGCTAAGAAGCTCTACGACTCAGCTTTTCACCCAGACACAGGAGACCGCATGAACCTCATCGGCCGCATGTCATTCCAGGTACCCGGAGGCATGGCCATCACCGGCTTCATGCTGCAGTTCTACAGGTAGAGAAGAGCGAACAGGCAGAGCTGCATTTTACCACATCCTACTTTCTTGCAGAGGAAGTTCTACAGGTTTCATAATTCATGTCTGTTTCTAGGACAGTTCCTGCTGTGGTGTTCTGGCAGTGGGTAAATCAGTCCTTCAACGCTTTAGTCAACTACACCAACCGCAACGCTGCCTCCCCCATCACTCCCAAGTAAGCGCTCTTAAGACTTTAAATTTGTCATTTCACATCCTCCAGATAAGAATGCAGTGAACTCTCACAGCATCAGCGAGCAACTAGAAATTTTTGAGGGCATCAGTAGAGGTAAAAAGAGCAGTAGCAAGTTTCACTGCCACTTTCCATTCCCGGGAAAGACTTCTCGTCAGATACTTTTACCGTATCGGTAATAATTGTTTCAAACTTCCTTCCAAAGTGGTCTGCACAACAAACTGATTTGATCCTGTCTTCTTGGATTGATTTACAGGTAGCTTTCTTCATATCCAGCCATCAGGTGCATGGTGTGTGCTGGTGGATATCATGCCATGCACCTGTAAAGCAGTTTTCACACATAAACTTTGGACAATTATGGGAGATATTTTCTAGAGTTATCCTTTCCAACCTGTAGCACAAAGCAGGAAATGACCCCTTTCACAGTGTATCATAAAAATGGCATGTAGTGGAAGCTTAACCAAATGCACACTTGCAGTATTTGGATAAATATAAACATGGGTGCATTTAAACACACCTTAATTTTATCTGGATGCAAAACAAAACGTGTGAGAGCTCCACATACTGAATGCTGGCTATTTTATATGCCTATTTATGTAAACATTAAAAAAAAAAAACAGTTTTCTAATAGCAGCTGCTGTTCGATGCCTTTGTTGTGTCTCTCAGACAGATTGGAGTAGCCTACGTTACAGCGACCAGCACAGCTTTAGCAACAGCGGTCGGACTGAACCTCTACACAAAGGTACAAATGCTGCACGCAGGAACTCATACAGTGCTGACTGTTTTTAAGAAGTGTTTTGTTGTCAAACTTATCTGGATGCGATCACTTTTATGCCCTATGTTTAAAATCGTGGCCAAACCAACTTATAAATAATAGTTTGGGTCAGACCTGTTATGCTTTTTCTTGGTTTCTGTCATATATATCCTGTTGCTGTTGGTGAACAAAAACCAACAGGAACAAAAGCTGAAAATGTCCCTTTAACCCAGTCACAGCTGCACAGATCTTTACAGGTATTACAATGATATTCATGATGACTTTTCTCTGCTTTTTCCCACAGAAAGCTCCTCCTCTCGTGGCTCGCTGGGTCCCTTTTGTAGCTGTGGCAGCTGCCAACTGTGTTAACATTCCCATGATGAGGCAGCAGTGAGTCCTCCTGCGTTTTTCTTTGAACTGAAGGGTTTTTTTTGGCCATGTCTGCTGAAACACAGCGACTCTGTAAGGGCAGGCTTCCTGAGGATACTCAACCACAGAGCAGTGTTTGCTGTGTTAGATCCTGAGAGAAGGTGTTCTGGAGAATTACTGATCTTAAAATAGTGGCGTGATGTGTAAATCTCTTTTAGCTATGGCTCAGGGGATGGTAATGTAGGTCAGTTGGTACATGCTGAAATATTTCAACAGCTATTTGATGATTTGCCGTGAAATTTTGCACAGATGTTCATGGTTTCCAGATGATGAAGCCTTCGGTCTTTGCGTGTTTTCCTTTAGCTCCACCAGCATCGTTTTCAAACAAACTTCTACTTTATATTTCAACATCTTCTTGATGGAAGGTTAAGTGCACCAATACTCAACCAGAATCCTAATTATCTCAGTGATCTCAACAACTATTTCACTGAATCTCATTAAATTTGGTTCACATGTCCATGCTTGCAGCACGACTATATTTATTCAGTTTGGTAGACCTTTTTTATCTACCAAGGGTCCCTGGGAAGTCAGAAATTTAGCTGTCTCCACCCTTTTGTTTTATATCACGGCATATTTGGGCCATTGAAGTTAAAATAAGAAGGAAAGAACAGATTTAGTAGAAAGCCTTGGCACTAATGACACAGATTTAAAAAAAAAAAGTAGAAGAAAAATAGGGTTTAAAGTAACAACTAGCAGATGTTATAGCCATTGTGTAATTAAATAATTATTTGTGCCGGAATTAAAGCAATAAGGAAATACTTGTTATTTTAACTTTGAATCACCAGATTATCAGAAGAAAGATTTTCCAGCGTACCGATGGTGTCATTTACTGTCGCACCTTCTTACTAATGTGTGCTGTCATTGTTTACCATCTGCCTGCAGTTTGATGATCCACCCTCACAAAGTGAAGTCATATCATTTGTTAAATTAAATTCAAAGCAGATTTGGCTTTTTCTCCTTAAATTTGTGGTTTAAATTTCAGAGATTTTGAGTTTTTAGGATTAATTAAGGCTCGTAAACGCAAAGAAAATTCCAGCTTTAACTTCAGTAAATGTGTTTGTTTCTCGGAACATCACGTCGCCTTAAAGCTTATTTTTAACTTTTACTTTGAATGGCCATTATGCAATAATTAACTACCTGCCAAACCAGTTGCACAAATTATTTAAAGTTGGCATATTTACTTGCTAAACTGGGATGGTTAGGACTTCTGTATGTGTTTGTGTAGAGTTGGCACAACAGACGCAGCAGTCGTAGTTCAAGATATTAGCATTTTGCTGAAATATCATAAAGTTAACATCTTTAACTAGCTTACCTTGATTTCTGTGTGCATCTGTGTAATCTCTGAGCTGCTTATAAGTTTCTGTGTTTGCAAAAACAAGAAATCTATACTTTTAATGTTACTCTACACACTCTTAATGTTTTTTGTTTAGTTTTTTTTCTGGAAATCTCAGCAGAGATCGTTGCATTCCACGGGTAGAAAAACAGGAGCTGGCTCATTTTCACAATTTTGTTCTCCAGTTTGATGCTTGTGACATTCGTGATTTGGAGAGAGCACTTTTCATCCTTTTAAAGCTTAATTTTGGTGCTTTGGGGCATTTATTAAGAAAGTGGGGAGAGACTGAAGGTGAATGAGACACAGGGAAGGGTCTGGGGCCTTTAGTACAGATCCTCTCTCGTTACAGATTATTACACTTCTTTTTGTTTTGTTTTTTCAGTATTGAAGGTTTAAGATGAAGTGAAGTCAGAATAGCGACCCAATAAAAGAGTGTTTACTGTGAACTGTGCAGTACTTGATACTGTATATTGTTAAAGTACAGAGCAAGACAAAACAATAAAGCTATAAAATAAATCCAAAATAAATGAGTAAAACAACACAATAAACACATTCCCCTCTTATCTCTAAGAGAAACACTTATTCATGTTCAGTTTCCTTTTTCTTTGTTTTTAGTCTTTTCATCTTCATTTTCTCTGTTTTTTAGGGAAATTCTGAATGGCATCGCCGTCACAGATGAAAATGGCAACAAACTGGGCCACTCTACGGTCCGGACACACTTTAAGGCACTTCAAGGCACTTTGTAATGTGTTTATTTTTTCTTAAATTGTCTCCATTTTTTCTGTTTGCAGAAAGCAGCAGTAAAAGGCATCGCTCAGGTGGTCATTTCTCGGGTTACCATGGCCGCACCAGGAATGAGTACGCAAAGAAGTGTTTAGGAGAAAGTTATGTCATGAAGATGTGGTAAATCCTCTCTCTCTTCTTCACTTAATGTTCTTGTTCTTCTCCTTTTGTCAGTTGTCCTCCCCATCATCATGCAAAGGCTGGAAAAATACAAGTTCATGCAGGTATGATGTTCGTCTTCATTACCGTTCTCCTGCTAAATGTGTGCATTTGTCCTCATTGTGCTTTTCTCGCTTTTTACAGAGAATCACATTTCTCCATGGACCAATTCAAGTGATGCTGGTGGGAGGGTTGTAAGTACAGAGAGTTTACAGGGTCAGGTGTACTATAATGTCCTCTGGAGTATTTCAGTGGTAACTTTTGTCCTTTTTTCCCAAAGTTTGATCTTCATGGTGCCGGCTGCCTGCTCCCTGTTCCCTCAGAGATGGTAATGAAACTGTTTCTTTACTTTCACACAAGTTTGTGGACTTTAAGGAGCATCAAGAAATAATTAGCTTTAGTCAGCCTGGTTTCTTGACATGTGTATTTATGTACATTTTCTCTGTGCTTTGGTGGTCATTGTGGAGGAATTGTGACCCACTCTTCTTTACAGTTTGTTGAAGTTTGCGAGCATTCATTTATTCTCTTAAATGAGGTTGAGGTCTGGACTTTGGGCCATTGCAACACCTCAATTGTTTTCTTTATCCGCCTGTTGCGCTTAAGATCGTTGTCCTGTGACGTGACAGAGTTTCAGCCAAGCTTTAGCCTCAGACCTCACATTTGACTTGAGGATACTTCAGGAATTCACGGTTAACTTAATGACTACAAGATGTAGAGATCATGTGGCTCCAAAATAAACCCACATCATCAGCCTTCCACCGCCGTGCTCACAGTAAGCTGTGCTGTCACGTTCCTTTTGGAGAGAAAGGGCTTTCTCCTGGCAACCTTTAGAAACAAGCCCTTCATGTTCAGTCTTTTTCTTTGTACTGAGGCCTGCAGAGTCAGTGATGTAGCTTTTGGGTTTTTGCAGATTGTTTGAGCACAAACTGACTTTGGGATGAATTTGCTGGGACTGTGGCAAATGTTCCAGAACAGCAAACTGCCAAAACCTCTGTTTTTATAGAGGTTCCCACACCTGCTGACGATTAGCAGCTCCTGGCTGTTACGTACTCTCTTAATTTCTGTGGAAACAGTAAGGGTGTATTTAGTTTTCATAGGACTGCACACAATTACATTAATAGGGAAAAAGAAAGTCCTTTGTTTAAATAAACATTGACTGTATATAAAAGATGGAGGATTACAGCGCAGTTGCTCATTGGTTGGTTCTGTTTTTGAAGCTCAACTCAAATTTTTGATCTTCAACTCATCTGAAAAGTGTTCAGAGAAGTTCTAGATGAAGGGAGGAGTGGAGTTGGTTTCCGTACTGTAGAAATATAGTATTTGTAATCAAAAGAGTTCATTAGAGTTGCCTCAGAATAGCCCTTAAAACACTTTAAGACACGTTGTCTTCAGCTTCAGATGGTATGCTCTCTCTCACATATGTTTGAATTGACAAAAATCAAAGTAAAACAGTGTGCTGTGTGACAAAACTTAGGAATAAATAATAAATATAAGAGTTTTTGTAGAACCTTCTCTATAGGAGGAAGCAGGTTATCAAGACCTGTGTCTAAGTTAAGTTGTAGCTGTTTCACACAATCAGCTTCTGCTACAGAAACTAGTCCACACTAATCGACTAGATTTTAAAAATCCAAAGCAGAAAGCTCAGGTTTTCAAGTCTTGTGGCTTTGGTCCGATAAAAGATGTCCGTGTTAGTGCAGCTGGTGGATTAATTTGCGATGCTGGAATTCCTGGAGTTACAATAAATCCTGCTGCAGTGTCTTGGCCTCTAATCAGCTTTCAAACGTGTTGTTCACTCAAGCTCGCTCAGACATATTTCATCATCTCAGTCTTCAGATCCAGTTTAAAACTCACAGAGAAAATTAACCTTTGGGAAACAATTTCAACTGAAGTTAGATTTTCAAATAAGGATGCAGCTTATCTGTATGTTAGTTTGTTTTGAAAGACTCATATAAAATGTGGCAAATCATATTTTTACAAGTTTATTTCCATCTTACCAGCAAATTATAAATATAAATTATAATGTAAGCCCGCTTGGGAACTTATGATCATTGATTTAAATGTTGGTTTAGTCTGATTGTGCAGCCCAGGTCTGGACTTACCGCCTTAAATTTTAGGTTTGGGAGTGACCCGATAGTAAAATGGTGAGGATGCGTACCACATGCCGTTCCCTTTGTTTAATTCTCATCTCTCTCCGCTGCTCTTGTTTCATAAAAATATAAAATGCTTATAAAAGAAAAATATTATTGATGAGTGTGCGGTTAACAGGTGCTTCTAATGGTCTACAATCAGATCAGTAGTCCATAACTCATTGTTCTCTGAAGGCAAAGCTAAAAAATGAAATGTCAGTGAGGTGAGTGGAATTAAAACGCAGCACCAGCGAGCGTGGAATGAAGACGCTTAACAACTGCTTTCCAGATGTTCACTGTGACTTATGGTTTAGCTGGTGTTTAGGGTAAAAACACAAAACTTTCTCATGGATTTTAAGTTTGGAGAGCATGTTTTTCCCCCCATTGGAAGTATTTCAACTTTAAAGAGTATCTATTCTCTACTTGACCAATTCTATATTTTCTACTGGAGCAGCTGTGCACGGTTCACAGTCATGTTAAACTGGGCCTTAGCTCATAAACTGGCTTCCACCTTTACGTTCACTCTCTTTTTAAGCTTTTGCACGAGTAAAAGCATGCACACTGCTGTCTATATGAAATGTTGTCCATGTTTAATGTAAGTTTACACTAAAGAGAAAAAAAGTAAAATGCAGTTCTTATTTTAAAAATTTGGGGGGCATAAGACTCACTTTTCTTTATGTTGAGATTAAGCCAGAACTCGAACGATTCAGCGAGAGAATAAACCTAAAATCGCCTGTTCTTTCGTCCTTAAGGTTCAGGAAGTAAAGTGTTCACACACGGTGCTAAAGACCGGCACATGTCTAGTTATCTTTAATAAAACCTGCTGAGATTTTATAAACTTACAGTAGAATAGTGCAACTTTTTTACTTTAATATGTTGCTCATTTTAAAATGTATTTTGCATCCTGTATTGTAAAACTCATTTATAACTCTTTACTGAGGCCTTGAAGAGCTGTAATAACAACGTTATAACAATGAATATTAAGTACATGTCAAATAATAATTTGCTTTCCTAATTACCCGAGTAGATTTTTTTTTTTTTTACTGACAAAAATGTGTGTTGTCCTCTACACTTTCATTAGCATTGACTACAACACTTTGTTTTGCCTTGATATGCAAACAAACCTTTGACTGTGCTCCTCTTTTCCTTTCTGTCCTCTCTTCCTCCTCCTGCAGCTCTATGGCTGTTTCGAAGCTGGAGCCTGAGCTGAGAGACTCCATCAGGTCTCAATATGGGGACAGCATACGACACGTCTACTTCAACAAAGGCCTCTGAGAGTTTTCTATTCGACGCACAAGACTCAATTCATGTGTTTCGATATCGTGACCTAAGTCTGTGATTATTAATCACAATGAAATGCTTCTTTGTTCCTTTTTTTTTTTCATTACATTTTCAAACTGGTGCTTGTCTTTGGATGTTTGCTGTGGGACTTTTGATCAATGCTGTCACTTAATTCTTACTCTAATCACAACAGTCTGGATTCCTGCTGAGAAACCAAATGATCTACTCTCAGGAACAGCACGTCAGAATAAATCTGTTCGCTTTTTTGTCGGAGTGTGGCTCTCCTGTAGCTGCTTCCATTGTTTCTGTCTCAATGTTGGAAAATGGGGTCTCCCAAACCTTCTTACAGTCTGTGCCTTTTTACAAAGTGGTAGGAGAGAAGCAACACTGAAGGCATTAATGGCTTAACTGTGAAACCTTAAAAAAAGAGAAAAGGTTCCTCTATGCATGAGTAAAGTCTAGTGAGGTTGTTCAGTGGAGGCTGGTGCCCTCTTCTGCCAGAAAAGAGGTAAATGTGTGATCTGTCTCTGTGATTTATCTGAGATGTTTGACAGCTGGATCCCTTCACCGTGTCAACTCTGACCTCTGTAAGCTGGAATAAAACTACACACAATTGAAGCACATCTCCTCACAGTGGTGTTTATTTAATCCAGTGATCGTTCATCGTGTGGAAGATGCTCAAACTTTATGGAGAAAGTTATTCATGACTTCAGCTGCACCCGGAGCATGTGAGGAAAAACTTCTGTGACACATTTATGTGAGTCATGTGAATGCCAGAACTCACTGCATGTCTCAGCAGTATCAGTGCTGCTTTAATAAACAATGTTCTTCTGCAGCTACATGAAAGAAAAGAAGTCCTGCAGTGGGCTGAACCCACAGAACTAAAAGTCTTTCCCAAATCCAACCTGGGAGTTTGTGCCATAGTAGAAAAGCCTCATAGCTGAAGGCTCTGCCTCCCATTCTGCTTTTACCCTGCAGTCTGACAGTGAAGTGCTTTGTTAGAATAATAAGGTACTTTGGGGTCTTTGACATATGACTGTCCCAAATTTAAGATTTTATATGTGAGAGTAATATAATGTAATTCTGAATTTAACATGGAAAAAGTGCGAGACCTCTGACAGAGCCAATCCCAGTCAGGCCTTTACACATTCCCCCTCTGATGGAGTCTACAAGCTCTCTTAATTAACCATTTATCACCCAGGTTTCTACAGCTCTAAAGGACCCCTTTTTTATATATAATTTTGGCTCTAAAATTACAAAATAATCTCATCTTTCAGGAATCATTTGCATTTTCTCTTGAACACAAATGGCAATGGGGCGCTGATAAATAAAGAGTTGGGCGGCTGAATAAAAAAGCACCAATCCTCACCCTTCAGCATCTGCAGTGACTGCTGTCACATAGAACTAAGGCCATGTCCATCCCTTTTTTGAATATCTACCTGTTTCACTTCATTTTCATTCAGGCACTTATAGTAAAACTTCCTAAATGCTCCCACATCTCAAAATCGTTTTTTTGCTCTCTTTTGACTGTCTTGCTCTGTAACATTAGAAATCAAACATTAACAGCTCCATTGTGACAGTCCTGAAATAATCACTTGGGACTTCTTTCTGTGAGCCTGCGGCTTTTCCTCCATATCAGACGAAAAACAGATTCTGCACCTTTACGTGTTTTATTTAAGGAAGGCTTAATAATCCACTTTCACTTAAGACTAGCTGGTTTAAAACAGCTGGTTTAAAGCACTTAATGTGGCAGGCAGATTGAAAGTGGGGAGGAAGAGGGTGTAGATTTGGGCCTCAGGGAAGGGAGCCGATTGAGTTGGTGGGAAAGCAAAGAGAGGATCAAGGAGTGCAAAGATACACAAACAGACTTCTTCTTCTTGCGGCTGCTGCCTTTAGGTGTCGCTGCAGTGGATCGTAAGCCTCCATCTCACCCTGTCACTCGTCTGTAACACTGTGCACGTCCTTCTTCACTACATCCATGAATCTTCTCTGTGGTTTTCCCCTTTTCTCCTGCCTGACTCCTCCATAGATCCTTAGTTTACAGAATCAGTGTATTTGTTTCAGTTTAGTTTGTGTTTGAAAATCACAAAGCCTAAAATGATCTTTGTGACTAAAGAGTAAAATTATTACAAAAAGTATTATTACAAACATTTGGGACGCTCAGTAAAATGTAAATAAAAACAAAATACCGTTTGTAAAAACTCATAAGTCCATATTTTATTCACAACAGAACAAAGAAAACATCACACGTTTAAAATGAGACAGTAAAGTTCAGCTCTCTGACTCTTCTACTATGAAGTTGTGCTATTGTTATGGCTGCAGTATGCATTTTAGCATTGTCATACTGAAAGATGGAAAGCTTTCCCTGGAACAGACATCTGGATATGTTACTCTTAAATCTGTATAAGCCTTTCAGCACTGATGATGCCTTTCTAGATGTGTAAGATGCCAGTTCCATGGGCACTAACGCACCCCCATACCATCACAGATGCAGGTTTTTGAACTGAGCATTATTAACAAACCAGAAATAATATTAACAGTTTTCTACTTCACTTTAGTCCATTTAAAATGAGCTTTGTGAGGACTCCAACCTGCATCTGTTCCTGAGCCCATGCAGTGATTTGCATGACAGAATCATCCCTGTTTTTAATTTATTGTTGCATATAGACTTGAACAGTACAGACATCCAATACTGATTTTTAGCCTCGTCTGATGCGCACAGAGATTTCTCCAGATTTTCTGAATCTGAATGATATTTTGCACTTCAGATCAGGAGATATTTAAAGTCTTCACAATTTTGCACTGAGGAGCATTATTCTGAACGTGCTCCACATTTTGTTTTTTGAAGAACAGTGAACATCTGTCCACCTCTAATTCTGAGAAACTCTCTGTAAAGCTTTTTTTTTTTAAATACCCAGTCATGTTAGAGACCTGTTGCCAACAACCCTAATTAGTTGCAAAGCATTCCTCCAACAGTTTCCTCTTAATCCCACTTAGTTTTTAAGCCTTTTATTGGCAACTGCCAACGGAATCAAAATGAGCTACTACTTTCCATGAGACATTTGATATGTTTTCTGTAATCCTATGTGCATAAAATATGAGTTTGTGAGATTATACATATTTTCCACAGCACCCAAACTTTTTTTTAATCTTTTTGGAATTGATAAGCTCTACTTAAGTAAAACCTTTTTTTCCATGTCACTTTTAGATTTTTAGATTAGTTTGTGTGAACTATCACAACCTTGTATCCAGTAATACAAGTTTAATGATTTTATATTATTTTCTTTCTGTCTAAATACTTGTTGCAACAATTTTTCAGCTTTACACTCGAGTGCAGGCCCACTTTTCAACCAATACCGTGTATTATGATATTATGAGGGCGCAGGGGCAATATTTTTCAAATTTCCTTTGGGACCCTATCCAAATGTCCGGTGGGTCCGACTGAGCACTCAGCGCCCTCTGCAGGACCACCCTGCGCTGGGGGGAGGAGTCGCACGGCCAGCTTTATAAAACGCCTTGAAACAAAAACAGTCCAGACAGACAGACAGCTGCAGAAAACGGAAAGTCGGGGGAAATCCGGAGGGCACCAAACGCACCGTGTAACTTCACCTTTTTACCTGGAGCTGGGCGCGCGCCCGTGTGTTGTCGTTGACGTGTGTGTCGTTAGAAAAACGACGGAGAGGGGACGCTGCCGCTGGAGCCACACTGCAACGCATCTGCGCAGAGCACAACATCCACGCAGGAGCTGAAAAACATCGCCATCAGTGTTTACCACGATGCCGTTTTCCGTTAACGGCATCCTTTGCACGCTCGCGCTGCTGGTCCTGTGGCGGGCGGAGGAGCTCGTGGAAGCGTGCAGCTGCGCTCCGGTACATCCGCAACAGGCGTTCTGCAACGCCGACGTAGGTGAGTCCAGCCGCGGGGTCTACTCCTGTTGTTGTTTATGTTGTTGTTGTTTATGTTTACCTGGCCTCTCGTGCAGTGAGCCAGGCTCCTGCACAGCTAACTAGCCCATCCTCTGGCCACGGTTGAATGGACTCAACTAAGCTGCTGGAAACCCTGGAAAGCCTGAAGGTGCTGCTGGTGGTGGTAGGGGTGTTGCTCCGCAAGGCCATGGCCCAGACAGTTTGCACTACATTCGGCTCTACACTTACAGATCACATTGTCATATTTTTTGCCATGTCATGTTGATAATGTTAGACCTCCAAAATGTCTTCTTTCAGATGTATTATTTTTAAAAATAGAAACACACTCAGGTCAGATCCCCATAATGTTCTGCTCTGCAACACTGTGAGGAGTTAGGAGTGCATTTGTGACACTTATTGATAAGTTAATGATGACCTTAATGAACTTTGTGGTTTAAATCTCCCCCAAAATCCACTTTATACAAACTCAAAGGGTGTACCTCCACTCTGTTAGCGTGAGAGCTAAGAGACTGGAAGCAGTTTGAGATCATCTGTGTGAACCCAAAGCCTCTGCTCTGGGAGTGTTTGCTTACCGAGCTTCACCCTCAGCAGCCTCGGGACGAAGCGGCGTCGCCTGCATTTTGCAGGGCAACGTGGCACCAGAGAGGGAAAAGAGACAAGGAGGGAGCGAGCTGAAGAGAGGACAAGGGATGGGGAAAGTGAGGGAGAAATTTAACGGGTTTGTGTGTGTGTGTGGGGGGGGGGGGGATTGAATCTCAACCGCAGAATATGTCACACCACGAGCTTTCCTCCCTCACTCCTTTTTTTTCCTTTTTAAATTTCCATTCCTGTCCAGTTTCTTCCTGCATGGGGTGGTGCTGAGAGGAATTACAGGAATGTTTCTGGGGTTTTCCCAACTTTGCTCCGATGCAGTGTACGGACACACACTTGTACACACTCTTTCACACCCCAGATAGACAACTAAAGGCCTGCCGCCATGCACGGTAGACTGACACACACAGACACACTGGCTCGGATGACATCTGGCTGTCAGTTCAGAGTGTGTTTAGAGGGGAAAAACAATAAAAGTCACAGTGCAAGTTCAAATATGCATGGGATGAATGAGAAGAAGAAAGCTGAAGATGTTTTGTTTTTTTTCATCCTGCATTTTACTTTTGAGTCTGTGCTGGTAAGATGTGCATCCTTGTAATTCCTTATTGCAAATTGACAGCTCTATTTTGAGGTGTGACTCAATCTCTTGCTGAGTTGGCAGGTCTTGCAGACAGGATGTCTCAGAGGCAAGGTGTTCCAATTGTTTGTCTTTTTTTAAAGCATCTGTGAGTCAGGAAAGCTTTTGTCACAGCTGGGGGAGGATGCACGCAAACGGCAACAATGGTCGATGTCACTGTCCAGCCCAGAAACATCTAGATGAAACACTGCAGAGGAAGAGGTGAAGAAGGGGTGGAATGGGTTTTGAGGGCTTGTGAAGGGCGGGCTGTGTCGGATGAGAGTTGGCTGAAATGTGCATGTAGGCAGCAACAAAGTGACATTGTCAAAAGTTGCGCAGTCTGACAATTGGGATTTGTTTTGGTGGAATGGGATCCCACTCCTTGCTTGTTGATACACATACCACATAGGCGGGAACCAGCTGTGTGTTTGTGTGTGTCATCTTCTGTTTTCCAGTCAAAGTGATATTCTAGGTCAGACCACAAGCCATAAAAATCGTGCAGTGTCATGCACCCACGGTACAATCGCACACACACAAACGCGACAAACATCCTCTTTTCATATAAATCCGTTGCCCATAAAGGGGAACTTCCCTCACCCTTTCCCAGTTTAGCTCACTCTGGTCAGCGGTCTGAGAGATCAGAGTCACCGATCTCAGCAGTGGACATGGCGTGGATGACAGCACGTGTACACGTCCTTTCATGGAAATACAGAAACATCCCCAACACATGTCACTAAAAAAGAAATATAATGGCACTCCTTTGGAGGATAGTTAATAAGAAACTTGGGCTAAAAAAATTAAATGACAAAAGTCCTATAATATGGTTGTTTATACAGCCTTGATAACAATTATTATCACTCCAAAAATGTAAAAGATTCAAAGACAAAAAAATGCATAAAGTATAGCATAAAAACTTTACAGTTAAACTATCAATACAGACGTAATAATGTCAAAAATTTCAAATGAAGTAAAAATGAGCACCGATTGTAGAAAACAGTGACGTGTAAAATAAAGCTGGTACAGATGGTTTGTTTTTCCTGACGTCGTTTGCCTGTAGCGACAGGGAAACAAAGAAATATTTGCTGTAAAGTGACTAAGTTGGTTTATCTTCACCACACCTATTCTAAATATGTAGCTAATGTGACATCGATGTGCACGAAAGATGAACTCCAGCCAGAGCCTTTCATAAATATCTTCTGATTTACTGATTAGCTGATAAGCGCTAACAAGGCAGATGTCAGCCTGAACCACATTTTGCTGCTATGATTGCAAACCTAATAAAAATAAAGTCAAGTGTCTCATTTTTGGAGTGTTCACAGTACCTGATTGAACTGTTTCTGTCTTAGGTGCTTTTGCTGGACAAAAAGGTGTAATTGTTCTAACTGTATTTCTTCATTTTTTCACGATAGCAACGGAGCTGTCTGAGCTGTGCAAGATGCTTTTACCAAACACATCAATTGCCAAAGAAAAATGGAAAGCTCATGACCCAAAAACTGAATAAAACATCCAAATCCAGGTACTGGAGATCAGTTCGGAAAAGTAAAGGCCTTTTATGAGTTTTCCAAACCAACCTTAAGTACCTGGATTTGGATGGTTTATACCGTTTTTTTCCCATAAGCTTTCCATTCTTCTTTGTCCCTTTCATGAACAAAAAGTGTTCTGAGGGACAACAGTAGTATTTCTGTTATTTACTTTTTCTTCTAAAAGCATGTTTGGATTATCTTTAAAACCCTGTGTCAACAGTCTGTGATGTTAAGCAGAGGTTTCATCATCACAAAACTATAGAGCTAGGAAGAAAATCAAGAGGAGGATTTTACAAAGGCTTCTGCAGCCTGTGGGGGAGGAAACGCTAATAAATAGCTTCAGGCTCACCTGGAGAGGTGTACAGTGTTGGTTCAGCACATACATCATACGTTGCATGCTGAAACAATTAGGATTTAATGGCAAAAGCGCTGAGGAGTTCACCACGTTTCAATGTGTTTGCAAATTGTTACTTCAGGCAGGTCAAGTCAAGCTTGGCTCTCTGATTTCATCTTCAGCTGATCCACTTCTATGCATTTTATTGGCAAATCCAATATAAGGTGGGGTGTTTGGACAAACAATTACTTCTTTCCCTGCAAGCTGCTTTGCAACCCACCTCCACCCCAGCTCATCCTTTTCATGCTGACTCGATCACCGTCATGTCAGCTCCGGTAACTGTGTCAGGGTAAACCAGAGCCTTCAGGTCTTCATGCAGGTGTAACCAGAGGTGCCGGCTGAATTGTGTTTGAGGGCGGTTTGTTTCTGTTCAAATGACAGGTTAAACAGAAGGCTCACATACGCCTGGAGCTGAACAAACCATACCAAGAGAGTCAGGGATGATTTGGTGGTCACTGGCGTATGAAAAAAGAAATGGACAGTCATGCAGTGGAACGAATCGGGGGGCACTTAGGATGTGGTGTGTGCGTTCATATGGGGGTTTGCATGGAAAACATTTCGTAGTGCAACTAATATGTATGTAGAAGTCATTATGTGTCGTCCCGGTCTGACGGTAGGGGACCGTTTGAAATGTGGGTCAGTTGGTGGTTTATGGCTGCTGATTGAGTGCTGCTGATCGGATGACTTTTGGATCAACCTGCGGTGAAACTGCTGCCTGCAGGCTCGTGGTAGTCATGCTGTTTTAGCATCGTGCTGAGTAGTCTGCCGCCTCTGCAACACACTGTTTAGACTGCACAGGATGATCCGCTCTGGCTTTATTGAAGGGGAGAAACTAACTGAGAAGTAAACATGTCTGCAACACTGAGGGAGACAGATAAGCTCCCATAACAGCAATCTGTTGTGAATAACAGGGTAATTTCCTCTCAGTATTGTGTCCTGCTGCTGATTCTTTGCTCATTAGTTTGTGGCTCAGAATGAGGTCAGGAAATGAGAGCGGAAAAACTGGGAGGAATGCAGGAGCGAGTGCCAAACAGGTATACTGCCGTGTGTTTGTGTGTGTGCGTGTGTGTGTGTGTGTGTGCGTGCTCTGGCTGCTGCAGCTGAACATTTGCATAACCATCAAAGTGCAACTAAAATGTGGGGGTTTGATTCTGGGGAACTTGGTTTCTCTAAAAAAAAAGAAACCTTAAAAAGTAGTATGTTTGTGCTCATGGTGCTGATTTAAAAAAACAGATTCATTCTTCTGAAGAAGATTTGTTCTTAAACCTTTCATCTTCTTCTTTGTTAATCCTGGTAAATTAAAACCTGTTCTGTAATTTAGCCTTTAGGTTTTTCTTGTTACTTTGTTACTAAAACCTTTATTGTAGGGCTGGGCGCAGGTTTGCCTCTCTTTCGTCCACTTTTGTCTCTACGTAACGTTACTCGGCCTCGCCTCTCCTTCACTGAACACAACTCCCCCTCCCCCATAGCTTCACCTGCAGGCAATAACAAGATGAAAGCGGAAAATCTCCGTTATGCTGGGCAGACACTGTGCGATTTTTTTCAGTCGCGCGATTCAGCTCCTGCTCAAACTGTACGATTGACTCGCAGGGGTTAGAAGTTCATAGGTCACGATGCAGGTCTCACACTATACCGCCCGATGCTCTGATGCGACCCGAGTGCTCACACTGTGCGTCCATAAAATGAAGGTTATAACAGAAATTCTGTCGCTCGCTCTCCCTCTCTGTCTTTCACTCACACAGACACACCACCACCACCATCAACTTTGCTAAATTGCTAATGAAAAACATTGATCAGGCAGCTGTGATTGAGCAGTAGTGTAGATCCAACTATTTCCACGGTTGTTGTGGTCGTGATAATTTTGTGATGCCACATCGAAAAGGCTCGGATGAGCTTTCCAAAGTTCTACAAGTTGTGCCTCCATCGCTTGTGTCCACATCACACGCTACACTGCTGTGCTGCGCCGTCTTTTTCGCTGACATTTGTGTTTGCGCGTGCGCAGTGTGAGAAACTACGGTGACGCCCTCACGACGGTCGTGAGGATTTCAAACCTGTTTGAAATCCTCGCGACCAAGCGATTGATGATCGGGAGCTGGTCGTGAGGTGTTAATCGCTTCTCGTTACCCCACGTATACTACACGATGCACGACGCACGATGAAGGCCAAAATCGGGCCGATCGCCAAAACGGTCGCACGACTCAAAAATCGGCTCAAAATGGGCCAAAAATCGCACAGTGTAAGCCCAGCATTAGCGAGTTACTGCGGATCACCCCGTGCGTGGGGCTGGACGGCGTCAACGTGTTAGCGAGCTAACCGCTCTAACGACATGCAGCCCGGAAGGGCTGCACGGCCTAAAATCCTTTCATTTTCTCAAAAAATCGACAGTGCGCCTTATGTATGAATTCTGGTTGTGCTTACTGACCGCGAACCGATTTTATGTGGTACACAGCGCTCAGCAATCTGTCAAAAAATGTTTTAATATGACTTTGCTAAGCTACGGAGCTGCACCGCTTGATGGATTGTCGGAGCATTACGGCTACCGAGGAGGAGCCTCGCGGAGTGATACGTACTGTGTGTGTATAAGGACCACAAATGGCACCTGTTCAGAGACGTGGTGCAGCTGTGAAATCTGTCTCTTTGTTATTATGCTCAGCGTCTATTAGTTTACATTTTGACTGCACAATTGTGAGCTTTTTGTTATGCACAAAAACAACATTGTTTTCTTTTATTTATGGACCATGATTATTTAATAAATGCTGATAATTTATTTTTGAGTAATTTCTTCATGTACATCTACGCTGTATGTAAATAAAAGTGCCCGTGTGACATCTGGGACACAGTGTGACTAAGAACTCTCTTTTTGTTCTTAACTTATGGCTTTAAAAAAAATATCGAGATATATATCTTATATCGCCATCTAGCTAAAAAATATCGAGATATGAATTTTGGGTCATATCGCCCAGCCCTACTTTATTGCCACATAGAGACATTATAAAAACATGTAAACACAACAATAGCCGTAATAATAACAGCAATTAGTTTATATCACCCTTTAAATCTAATATTCAGATCAAATCTGGTCCTCATTAAGAGGCGTAATATGAAGATAACAGCCTACGTTTTCAGGCTATATATCAAGCAAGGTGATCATACTATCAATCTAAGTGTGCTTTAAGAACAGCCTCACATTACAAAGTAATACACTGCTTTCATGTAAACATGGTGTCAGTTCAAAATTAGCAGTCAGGTCCAATTAAAGTGTTGTTGAGATTAAGAAAACGGTCCAAATGCGCATCTGTAAGCCGAGGAGGCTGTTTTGCAACGATTTCTTCATCATCTTCTTCAGGATTTTTACCAATGTACTGCAAGCCCAACGGCCATCTGAGCCTAAATCGACTCGCTCTGAGGACTAAATATGGATGAATGTTGAACATTTGAGATCTTAGCTACATCTTAACTATGATGGTTAAATTGGCAGATGTATTTCGTCAGCCTAGTGTTATATTTACACATTAACAAACAGCCTGAAATAGTTAGTCAAACGGTAAAGTGCAGCCTTAACGATACAGACACACTGCATGATCTGAATGATATTAGGTGAGGGGAAAAAAGCTGCATTACGTGCAGGCAGTTCTCATGATGTGAGGACTAAATGTATTTAAATCCAATCCAATTTTAAAACAATGTAATACTTTTTTATTAGTAGAGGTATAGATAAAATATTTAAAAATTTTATGATTCACAGACACCCAAAAAACAGCCCACATGTGTTGTTGCCACGACTTTTTTCATACGAAAAACCATTGTAAAGGCTCCTTAACTCTGCTTTTAGTCTCTGTCTTTACCAGTGAACCTTTTATATATGTAGTTGTTTTTTTTTCAGTATGAATTATTTCAACACCAGTCACAAAAGGCTAAAGATTGGTTGACAACCACCGGTTGCTATGGGGAGAAGTGTTTATAGGAAACGCAGTGTTATTTTGGACATGTGTACATGTTTATTTAAAGAGGGCAGGTATTATTTTGGCTGGCCGCTGAATTACTAGCTGAATTAATAATGAGATGGATTTAACAATAATTTACATCACATGTTATCATTGTATCATTTTCACTTTCTGGACATTTTTTAGACTAAATGATTGTTCTGTACAGAGTTTAGTACCATGTTTAGTAAGACTAAAAAAGAAGGAGAAAGAAAGAGACACTATTAACTCTGGGAGCTGTGAACCTCCATATTTGTATCTGCTCTAAGCCATAAACTGAACCCGAGGGTGTAAGAGCAGCAGCAGTCGACTGTATGTGTGTTTATAGATGTGTGTGTGTGTGTGTGTGTGTGTCCTCTGTTCCTGCTTACTTTATGTTTTTTTCCCCCCTGTATTGCTCATATTTTCCATTCTGAATAAATGCCCTAAGCATAGTTGAAGCTTGAAGTCAGTCAGGCCGTTAAAATACACACACGCGCGCACAAACACACACGCATGGTGAGAAACAAACCTCTGGCCAAGTCCTTCTCAGTATATCAGCTTTCAAGTTGTATTCTTAATCCTCAGCTCTTGTCCTGTGATGGTTTCCCTGGTCATGTTTTGAAGCAGGAAGGTTTGTGCTGCACGCCAAGTCATGTGTCTGTCCCTCCTCTAATGTTGGCTGATGGCGACTTCTGGTTGGGTTTTCATTGACTGGACCACTTTAGATGCTAAAATTCATTTTGTTGTGGTGTTTGGATGAGACTTTAAGGCAGCTCGATGGGTGGTTTGGGCTTTTTTTTTAGCCTGTGATGTGGAGTCATAAGCAGTGTTTTCCACACATAGACCCTACTTAGGCGGGTAACAGAGGTATAATAATGACCACCAATGTACCAGAGTTATTTCAATTCTATTTTTTTGTCTGTCTGAGAGAACACCATCCAAAAATGATTTGCTAGCAACTGTTATTTTGAAAGTCTAGTCGCTCCTAACCTACCTAACAGTATTTTATCACCAGCAAGCTGACAAGGTCATCGATGTCTTCACTCTGAATGCTTTTTTTCTTCAACTGCATCATTTGTCACTGCAGTAGATGGAAAAGTAAGATTCCCTGCTGCAGAGCAAAACAGTGAAGTTCATCCACGGGATGAGACACTCTCTGGAGAGGCAGCTGATTGTGTTGCTCAGTTATTTATTAGTCAAAGTCCTTGGCAGGTACAAACAAAGTACCTGCCCAAAGTACCTGCCCTTTACTTTCTGTATCCAGAATATTCAGAATATCAGAGCTGTGCAATGCTGATTTTGGCCTCTAATTCTGTAGGCGGTGAACATTTTCAGCTGCTTTGTTTTGTTTTGTTTTTTTGAGACCAGTGACAAATTTTTATGAGTCAAGTAAAATGACTGTCATGTATCTGGACTTATTATAAATGTAGTGCATTTTATAATAAATAGGGCCAGATTTTGAACATAGCCATTATGCAGTGTTACATTGTATGGGAGTCAACGTAATTATGGGTTTCACTTTTGTTCATTTGTAATAACAAGCAGAAAAATTGGATGAAATGCTGCGGAAAAAAACAAAAGACTAGGGCTGTTCGATATAACGATATATATCGGATGACGATATAAAAACGTCTATCGTTTCATTTTACGCTATCGTTTGTTTCGTGGTGTCGCAAAATAAACTGTTTACGGCAATATTTTTTTGTTTGGATGGTCAGTGTAGTGGCTATATTAATTTCTTAAAGTTCTCTCTTGTATTTAATATAACCACACTACGGACGGACAAGCGCCTGTTTTTATGCGTTGTGGTTAGCAACAACGACGGTAACAGCATCGTGTGTCCGCTTGTTTATGTTCCACATAAACCTTTCACAATAAAGCTCAAGATCCTGTTGAGACTTTTCAAAATAAACTGAATCACGTGAAAGAGCAGATTATTTACGGATGAGAAGTAAAAAAGAGCCGTCAGGTGCTAAAAAATAAACCTTAGACTCAAACGTTAGAACAGGCTTTTCCCCGCAGCACGCCGTGTAATAAATACTCACAAAGAAAACGGCGGCTGTTACAACTTTTGTCTGTTAAAACACTCTACTCCAGCTACATGACGTGCATCAGGAAACGCTTCCCGCAAGACGAGCTGCACGAGATTCACAGAATTTACAGAAAATGTTACATTTTTGTGATTTATATCGTTATCGGGACGATAGAATTCTTATATCGGGATATGAGATTTTGGTCATATCACACAGCCCTACAAAAGACATAATAAATTTATGATGGATTAGCCAATTTATAATGTATACTGTACTATTAAGGTTGAGATATCAGTATTCATAAGCCTCACATTTATAACTCTGGAAACTAATGTATTTATTTATAGGGTATGTCATTATTTCCTGTGTACTGGGTGCACTCTCACTCTCACCAGCTGCTCACTGATAAGGTGTTGGGATTGTTGGCGTTTTCTCTGTATTATTGTAGTCTTTACCTTACAGCATAAAGTACCTCGAGGAAACCGTTGTTGTGATTTGATGCTGTATATACTACAACTGAATTTAATCATGTCCTTTAGGGACACCCCTTTACGCCTCCTTTTAAGCCTCTTTGTCCAGGCGGCTATTCCTCACAAGTAGAAGATTTGATCAACACACCTCAGCACATCAGCATATTAGGGATGTCTGCTCTCAGTGACATCACACAGAACTACAAGTAGAAAAAACTATGCTAAACTGTGTGTTTAGAGCAGGCTGACGTGTGAACATTGATCACAGACATTATTTGTACACGAACTGTTCTCGTTATTCGAAACTTTGGCCATGTTTAACGCCATGTAACAGTGTATGTAAAACTGAAAACAAGTAGAAGCATAGTAGGTCCCTTTAAGTTACAGATGGTTTACAGTTGCTAAATCAGTGATGGGGTGATTCCTGTCGAAATGCATTTGTTTGTTTACAAACTCGTAAATTTCAGCTTTGATTAAAGGAAACTGATATTTTGTAACATAGTTGTTAACCTTTTGTTTAACCTTTTGCTTCATTTGTGAGTTACTTTAACTTAATTAGGGGGGAGTTAGTTTCGTTCATTTACTTTTTGACCTAATTGGTGGACATGCAGACGAACACCAATTACAGTATGGGGGCTTATGGGGCCTGCATCCAAAGTTTTAGCCATTACCCAACAAACATTAGCAGGTTTCCCTTTTTATCGTTTTTAGTGGGAATCATTTTGACTTTTTTTGTTTCTACTCTTTTGTTCATTGGTATGAAAGACAATGAAAGCTTCAGTGAGTAAATGCAATGAATTCCTGCAGCCTCTAACGCCGTGTTTCTGTGTTTCCCAACCAGTGATTCGAGCAAAGGTGGTGGGAGAGAGAGAAGTGGATTCTGGGAACGACATCTATGGGAACCCCATCAAGAGGATCCAGTATGAGGTCAAACAGATCAAGGTAAGAATATCCTCACTGTTTTAGCCAAAAAGGTTTGACATTGAGTCCGCTATTAATACCCTGTGCACTGTGTTTAATTTTCAGATGTTCAAGGGACCTACCCAGGACATCGAATCTGTCTTCACTGCTCCCGTGTCCGCCGTTTGTGGCGTCACCCTTGATGCCACCGGCAAGAAGGAGTATCTGATCTCAGGTTTGTGTGAATATCCCCTGTCTCCCGGAAATAATACTGCAAATGAAATTTGATAATCTCAGCTAGCTTGTGGAAAAGAAGCTGCTGTTGTCGGAGGGATAGGTATAATGATGTATAGTTTGTATACATCATTATATAAAACAAAAAGTGAAAGAATGCACAGACAGAGAGAAGCACAGCACAGAACATGCAAACAGATAATCAGATATGGTCCTGCAGGTGCAAACAGCCGGGCAGACAAACCTGAGATCGGATAAAGAGTAGTGGGCAATTTTGCATGTTGGTGGAGCAGCTGTTTATGTTATTATAGGTAATGATACTCTGCTGGCTAAATCCTGTGGAGACTGGGAGGGACCTTGTCTGTTGTGGTACAGCTTAAGCTCCTGAGGTATTTTATGCCTTAGTGACTGTTTACATCTGCATAACATCTGCGTCATTTTTTCAAAATTTGTAAACTGAAACCAGCTGTATTCATTATTTAACACTAACAGCACATCACGTGACTGCCTTAAAGTCAACAGAGTAACTTGAAGTGGTGAACAAACCTTCTAAACTCAGAGCAACAAATTTCAGCCAATTGTTTACCTTTCTGACCACAGCGTTACAGTTTGGCTTTGGCGTCAGTGTCTCAATAGCACCGCTGTCAGCCACAGCAGGCAGCTGCTTGTCTTTAGAGGAAAAGCTGTGAAACCCACTGCCCAAACAACAGACAAACAGTGTTAGCGACAAGTTGATAAACTGCTTATTCTGCTGCTAAAGGGTCAGAAGTTAGAGGCTTCTGACCTCTAACTTCTGTAGAGATAGTAGAAATCCAAAACACAGCTGGGCATTAGCTGACAATTTCCATACCTAGTCTCCTCCTGCTCCAGCAAGAGGGTGTGCCACCACAAAGGCCCTTGTAATTGCTTTTGTTGCTGGGAGATTAGTACAGTTGTTCCCAGTTTGCATGGAATAAAATCTGCCTAAATATTTTACCCAACACATTTCAAAAGGTGCAACTTTTACTTTAAAGAGTCACAGTTTCTGGTTTGTAACCACTCAGAAACTGGTTAGGAAATGCATACTTTTCCCTGATGGATCAATGACGAGTCTCTAGGCCTGTCTGACAGAGGCCTTAGTTGGTTTAGCTTAGTATGATTCTCACTTTGGGACTGGCCAACCCCTTGCTTAGATATAGAGCGAGAAGTTCAGTCATTCGGGAGGGGCTCAGAGTTGAACCGCTACTCCTCCACATCGAAAGGAGTCAGCTGAGGTGGGTCAGGATGACAAGGATCCCTCCTGGGTGAAGTGTACCGGGGACGTCCCAACAAAGGAAAAGCCCAGGTTAGACCCCAGCCCTGGATAAGCAGAATAAAATTGGAAATATTTAACAGTTAATATTTAAATAGTTAATGATACTGGACAAAAAAGGACTCTAGAACATAATTTTAAGTTTTGTTTGAACGAAACAATATTTTACTGTTAAATAATGTGTTGTACTTTAATGCTCTTTAAATAAGCAGGCAGATAAAAGACAGCATGGATGGCTTTGATTCTGTGTTTCCAGTCATTGCTAAACAGAGCAGACGCATATGGGAATTAGGGGTGGGGGGAAAAATCGATACTGTGTAGTATCGTGATATTTTGTTTGCTAATAATGTATCGATACAGGGACAGCAGAAATCGATATTTTGTTGCAAAAAAGGTTTTTGTGGACTGGAACATGCTCTGACTTCAGAGCATGTTGATCCTTTTTCTGAGCAAGAATCCTGACATTCCTTCACTGTCCAAATGTGTTTAACTTTTTTTTTGGCAGCAATAAACATGACAGTTTACTTATGTTAATTTAAGACATGTTTTATTTTAATTAAGTTTAAAACTTTTTTTATTTAATGTAAAATTATATTTTGTTTTAATTTACTTTCAAATTCTTCAGTTGCTGAATGGGCTGCATAGTTTTCATAAATTTCATAGTTCAGAATAGCTATGATTGTACCAGATGGTTGCATTCAGTTAAGTTGGACTAGACTGTAATACAAACTGTTCAGTTTGTCAACAATAAAACTGACTGAAATGAGAGAAAGACTGAGTGTGAGACTTTGATATTAGATAAAGGTAAACTTTATCAATATTTATTTTATGTACAGAATCTGAATATCGCAAAATATAAAAAAAAAATTGCAATAATATCGTATCGTGCATTAAGTATTGTGATAATATCGTATCGTGGGATGTATGGTGATTCCCACCTCTAATGGGAATATGAGCTGCTGATTTCCAGTTTTGATTAGATTAGCTCATTACCCGCGTTATCTACAAAGTTGTCTGTTGGTTACTAGTAGATCTTTAGTCTGTTGGAGTACTCAGATCACAGAAGCAAAAAAAATCTTAGTAGATGGGTTTTATGTTTTTATGGTTGGTGCCCTCTGTGGGTTATATATCATGCGGCCACCCACAGCTCCACCGACAGCCTTTCCTCAGCTCCTCACCTCTTTGGTACGCTCTGGACAGGTCACCAGTCTGTCATAAGGCAGTGACAGCCAATTATTCACATCTACAGCCGCTTTAATATCACCAGTACCCTGATGTTCATGTCTCTGGACTGTGGAAGGAAATGAGGAGAACATGCAACCCTCAACAGAAAAGGCCCAGCCAGCTTCTGTGAGGCACACCAATGTGTTGCCCATCAAATATAATTATACCTGGACACAGCTTTCTTCCTGTGGTGGTTATTTCGATTTTTAAAGCAAGATAGGCAGTCGCAGCGTCAGAATGAGACTCAGTTTGCAGAGTAGCGGAGACACAGAGGATCGTGATGTCATTCGTGCTCTGGTTTCTCCATCACAGTCAGAGATGCGCCCGCAAACACTGGCCCGTAATTACAGAGAGTTGTAAGAGGAGGAACTGCTGAAGCCAGCATTTTCTCCCCGACTCTCTTTTCTCAAGATGTAGGGACTTTGTGCAGTGGGAAAGAAAGTTAGATTTCTGCTGACCGGGGCATCTTTCAGAATGATTCATCGTTTCTTTAGTGCGAAGGGTTAACGAGTAGAGGAGTTGCATTGAAATGTGAGTCAGTCCCGTCTGCGAGGACATGCGTGTTGGGAGCTGCTATGCAGACAGATAGTGGCAAAGTGGAGAGGGTGCAGCCTCCATAGATTTGTAATCTCATCTCGAAATATCCGCTTGTTTTGACTGGTGCCCCTTTATGCACGAAACATAAACACAAGCTCTTGACAAGGACAGGTGGCCCGTGTTGACGCCTGCAGGCACCAGTCTGGAAAGTAACAGATTTCATCAGTGGTTTTCCACGAATCTGTCATCTGATGTTTACAAGTTCAGATTTTTTTCCAGAACATTTATACTGATGCACCCTGGCCTTGGTGATGGTGGTGTTTACCATGCATATTGTTATGTCTGAAGTTTGTCTGTCACACGTGTACTTTTTCTTTTTTTTTTTTATATACAGGCAAGGCCGAGGCCAGCGGCAGCATGCATGTGACTTTGTGTGATTACATCATGCCCTGGGACTCCTTGAGCACCACCCAGAAGAAGAGCCTCAGCCAGCGCTACCAGATGGGCTGTGACTGCAAGGTAAGGCAGCAGAGGGCCGCCTTCGCATGTGCAGTTTATCTCGTGGCGTGGAGAAAAAAAAGACAGCTAATCACTTCTTCCACTACACATCCAGACATAGCAGAGCAAACAAGACGAGGCATGATTCAGGGGAATAAACACAAGAGCAGTAAATGTAACTTGAATACTTGTTTTCTTTATTAATTGTTCTAGAGATTAAAAGGAACGTCTTACACGTTTTCAACTTCCATATTTTTTTATACTGATTGTATTCTTTCAAAATAATCTGTGATCTTGTAGCTCATCCACAAGCCATTGTAAGCCCTCTTCCTTCATTTTTGCTGCCTCGCAAACATAAGGTTTGAAGCTCAGGTGGGCAGGATTTCTGTGCTTCTGCGCTGAGATGACCATATTATGATTATCTCTTCTCTATGAAGTCATACACCGGCAAGAGTATAAAGAACTGAAGCTTGAGCTTTCACCTCACAGGGATTGCTTGTACTCACTCTGATCTCTTTTTGGATGTTTAATAGGAACAAAGTAATATATTGATTAGCGACCCTTAAAGGTGCTTTTGGGCACATGGGCAAAACCTAGCTTAACCAGTACCTCAAAAACCAACAGAAGGCAATCTTATGCTAACAAATCTCATAGCAAATGATTGTTATAGGTGTGCATTTTCATTTTACTAAATTCCTACAGAGGGCGCTCTACTTTTAAGACAGGCAAACTTTTTTTTGTGAACTACAAAATGTTACAGGACACAGCTGATGGAAAACTTTGAGGGTCTCAAATGATTCATTATTGATGTAATAATGATTTAGGCAATTATCTATTAGATCTATTTCATTAAAAGTTAAAAATGGCAATAATCTGTTATAAATGTTTTTGGGTGTTTCACAATAAAAGCCCCTTAGTGTTTCACAAGTTGAAGACTTTGAATTTGAAGCACAAATAGTGGCTTGTTCTGTTTCCTTAAGTTCTTTAAATGGAGAGATAAATCAGTAAACTCTGGCTATGGTCATATAGGTACAATCTAAGTACACTCTTACTTCGGTCATAGGAATTTTGGCAGTTTGTTGGTCTGGAGCATTCAGGTGTGTTTTAACACAATGCCACATACTTCCCAGGAGTGGCTGTACCATGTTGAAGTAACTTTGGAAACATACACTTCTGCTTTTTCCAAAAATAGCAGCTTCCAAGCTCAGCTTCCCCTGGGAAGAGAGTTTATTTGTATTAAAACTCTAAAGAGTTAAAACCGTCATAATGAAGACACTGAGCAGGTGATGGCTATCCATCTTCAGGGAGATGCCAAAAAGAAAGCATGTCTACTGATACATGGCTGCCTAAACACCAAACCGCGTGACAGTCAAATCTTATGTAAACAGTTGCCCTGATATCTTAAATCTACGTGAGTGCAGTCAGGAGGAAAAAATGTGTGCGTGTAACCACAGCTACTCAGGCTGATAAAATGACTCCAGATTACATGCTGTAACATTTCCAGTAAATTCCTGGTAGATGTTGGGTAATATGAGCATGCTGGCACTGAAAGTTCAGAAGCAAAACTGAGGCTTGATTTAATGAAAATCTGGAGGATTAGACCTTAAGGCATATTTGATATGGTCTTCTAACAGCAGTGGTATTTAAGGTGACACCCATCTCTGATAGTTTGATGTCATAAAGAGCGGATTGTGCTGTGTTTCTGCAGATTGTGCGCTGTCCCTCTCTGCCCTGTGAAATCTCGGCTCCTGAGGAGTGCCTGTGGACAGACCTGATGATCGAGAAGCAGGTGCACGGTCGCCAAGCCAACCATTACGCCTGCGTCAAGAGGGCAGACGGCTCCTGCTCCTGGTACCGCGGCGTCGCACCACCCAAAAAGGAGTTCCTGGATGCCGAGGACCCCTAAGCACATGCGACTGCACGCCGCAGAGCCTGACGGAGATAAATGTACACAATTCCAATGAAATAAAGTGATTTTTTTTTTTTTTTATAATTTAAAAAAAAAAAAAAGGCAAAGCTAATGTGACAGAAATGACCTGCTGGTCTGAAAACAACCCTTTGCCACTCTTTATGTTTGGAGAGGCTCAGGGGTTGTTCTCAGACACAGCAGCTCTGTAAAAACAACAAAACAGCATCATGAGACATAGACTGGTCAAGTGATGTAACTTCCTCCTGAGGCTGGCGTCAGGAGGATAAAAATTCTCAGTGAGACAGAGCACTTCCTGCCCCTTCAAAGCAATTTTTAACAGCTCTGATCTCCACCAATCAATTCCCAGTATTCAGACAGCCATTGGTTATCCATCATCTTCCTGCTTTTATTACCTCATCCTCCAGTTTTCTTTATTCCAAAGCCAAATTCCAAGTTGCCTTTATTATTATTTTTTTTCATTTCATTTTGTTTAAAACGATTGTCTCCCTCTCTCTCCGAGCACTCTTAATTCACAGTTTTCTCATCGTCTCCGCCGGGAACTTTTTTTCACGCCCACACGACGACACGCTTTCTTTAAAAAGATCGTGAATCATCTTGCACGGCCGATGATCTTCTCTGGTTTCTTTGGGTGGGGATTTTCGCGACCGTCACTGGCCTCACTGGACCAGTCTATGCTGCGTGAAGATGAGCGCTCTAAATTTAAACACCACCTCTCCACTGCCCCAGAGGCCAATCAGAAATATCTCAAATTTCTCACACTTCCTCCTCCTTTCTTCCTCTTCACGTCCTCCCCTCTTCTTTGTTATGTAGCTGTAAGGAACCTATGCATATACTTTTGTTGTTACTTGATAATAATAATAATTATTATTTACTGCTTTAGAACTAGATTTGCACTTTTTGAGGATGAGTTCCAGTAAAGACAAGAGCCTGAACACTCTGATGTGACAGATATTATCGTTCGCCCCGACCGACAGATCCACCTCAGGTGCAGAATTTTTCGCCCATTTTTGAGTGCTTTGGTGATTCATATTCAGAAAAAAGCGCGAGCATATCCCTTGCTATCTCTGTCATAACATATAAAGTAGTACTTGCAGTGAACAAAAAAGTGGATGTGTGAAAGGTTTGGATAAAAGGGATCTTTTTGCAGATTTTATGTGTGAAAGGGAAACAAAAACAGCGCTCCGGGGATGTTATTTCAGTGTCTTTGTATTATCTGTTGATTGTAAATGCAAACAGCAGTTTTCATGATATATTCTTGCAGACGGTTCATTTCACGAGTAATAAAAAAATAAGGTCTTTATACGCTTAATATTAGCTTTGACTTTCTTGCTCCTTCCAGTTATTAATGAAAGCTTTATCGCTGTCCTAGAAAGCAGTTACTTAATGTTTACAGTGCTGTTTTATAAACCTCAAGCTACATTAACAAAAAATATATATATGATGGAGTATTAGAGGCATAATTTAAAAGTAAACTCTTTCCAGTTTCCATTACTTTGTATTTTTTTCAGTGTTATTATTATACCTGTCTTTTTTTTGTTTGGTTGTTTTTTTTTTTTTTTTGTTTTGTTTTTGTGAGTGTGTGTGCGTGCGTGTGTTTTCGCTGTCTTTGTCTACGATGTCTTTAGCTGTAGTGTCGAAGGTCCTCTTGCGCTGGAGTAACGTGAGAGTGAGAGCGATTAACTGGAGAAAGGTATAGAGAAATGGGAAATGGGTTCCTTGTGTGAATAGAGGACTGTGCATGTGTTTGATGCTTTGTGTAAGTCCGGGCGAAGGACAAAGTATTCAGTATTATCAAATAAAAAAACCCACAAGTTTCAAAGAGTACACGCTGCCTGTGTGTTGTCATTTCTCCTCAAGTGGGAGATCAAGTAAGTGTCACCCTAACCACATCCTGCTTGTGTCTGTGTGGGTTTATTTCGCCCTCTTCCCACAGTCCAATGACATACATGTTAACTCAGCTGGTGATTATAAATGGCCGTGGATGTGCGGCCGATAAACTTTAAAGAACCAAGCGCCATATGAAAGGCTTTTATATATACACTCACGGCCACTTTATTATTTACACTTTGCTAGTGCTGGGTCGGCCCTTTTGCTTTCAGAATTGCTATAATTCTTCATGCCATAGATTCAACAAGATGCTGGAAACATTTCTCAGAATTTTGCACAGCGGCTGCAGATTTGTACATCCCAAAGGTGCTCTATTGGATGGAGAGCTGGTGGCTGTTTGAGTACAGTTAACTCATTCTTATGTTCAAGAAGCCAGTTTGATATGATTTCTGTTTTTGTGACATGTTGTGTTATCTTGCTGGAAGCAGCCATTGGAAGATAGGTATGCTGTGGTCATAGGAGGATGGACATGGTCAGTGACCATACTCAGCTAGGCTTTGGTGTTTAAATCATGCTCAGTTGATACTAAGGGGTCCTAAGTGTGTCAAGGAAATTACGTCTACACCATTACACCACCAGCAGAAGCTTGAACCACTGATACAGTTCCATCTTTGATGATGGAGTTAGTTTCTGACCCTTGTTGTTGCCTTCCTATCAGCTCACATCAGTCTGTCCTCTACCGTCTGCCTGCTGGCATCAAATGGGGATTTTCACTGAAGGCCTGCTACAGACATCCTGTCCGGGATTTGCCTCAACTCTCAACCTTTGACAGCTGAAACAGACTTCCGTCCCCAGAAACACTGAAGACGGATGAATGGACTGACCTGCTGCTTACTGGATATTTTCTCTTTATCAGAATATTCTCTGTAAACTCCCAAACTTGTCCCAGCTTGGGAAACTGGTTGTGTGCAAAAAACCTAGTAGATTAGCAGTTTCTGAAATACTCAAATGAGTCTGGCACAACAACTACACGACGTTTAAAGTCACTTAGATTACCTTTTTTCTTGGATAGACCCAAATGCCTGAATGCATTAAGTTGCTGCCGCATGATATTTGTATGAATGAGCAGGTGTAGCTAACAGAGGGTCAGTGAGTGTAAATGGCAGTGTTAGAATGCCCCAAAGTGGCTGGATTACCAATGAGCCAGAGGTTTCTTCACCAAATCTAAAGATACTCAAAGCATAACCAAAAAAGAAAAGACCACAGCTGGCACTTGGTTTCAGCAGCTGCCTCTGAAATTAACTAGAAGCTACAAGCTTGTACCTCAGAATGGGCTAACCTTGTCAACTAAACTTGGACTTAAGCAAAAAGACACAATAGACTTTATTGACATAAGATTAATACTATAAAAATGAATAACTTTATTTAAAATAACCTCCTGACATGCAAACTATAATCTAAAATAAAGGTTGATGTACATATTTCAGCCTCCTCTCAATCATATTTGGTGCCACCTGAAACCTCCAGAAGGTCCTCAGGATGCCTGGGGACGTTTGGGGGTCAAAACAAAGGTAAACAATGCACTTCTCACATTCTTGGAAAATTCCTTCAGATATAAATTAAAATGGTTGCTTTGTTGCCGCACTCATGTATATTTTAATTCTAGTACTGGTGATATCCAAAGATTTTTAAAACTGGTGTTAAGCAGTCAGTCTCTGCCTTCATTTGGCTTTTGCTAATTTCCCACCGATGTACTCTGTGTGTGAGGGACGTCCTCCAAATGTGAGAGTGGAGTGAGTAGCGAGGCTGGACAGAGAAGGGCGAGTAGATGCGGTGGTCGACTCAGCTAGGAAACTATTTGAGAAATGTGCAGGCAGAGCCCAGATTGGGCGGTTTTGTCATCTCTGTTCATTCTCTTCTTGGTAATTTCAACAGGATTGTATAAATCATCCCGTGCCAGAGAGGATTTCACTTCTTCCTACTCTGAGCTTTCTCTCTAAGGTCAACTTGGTATATATTTAAGGGAATGTTTATGTATATGAACGTTCATGTCATTTCTCTTCAATACATTTGCTGTTCCTCTTTGTGTCGGAACCTGTTGAGTAAGTCTGGAGTGTGTGAGGTTGGCGCGTTATTGCGGCACCCTCTGCTTTGCAATTGTGGTCGGTAAACTCGGTGAAGACACAAGGAAGAACTAAACCATTAGAAGTGTACACATGAAATATCAAATCAAAGATTAAACCTTCTGTTGCATGTTGCTTTCTTCAGAGGTAAAATACATTTTCATCCTCAAATGCAAAATAAAATTATTATTTTACATATTATAATCTTTTTTTCCCCCTGATGGATCAAATGAGGAGACAAGGTGACAATGAAGTTGCGTCACCGAGTGTTGACATCCTTTCATGAAGCAAATCCAGAGCTTACAGGAAAACAAGAAGTGTTACTGTGTAACATTTTAGAGCAACAACAGCTCACAAGTAAAGTTTCATAAGTGCAACTTTGTGGTGATTTCAAATCAGTGTTGCAAAAGCAGCGTGTTTGATGAAAAATGGAGATGTGTTATTGTGTGATTTTGCTAATATACTCAGTGACAATAAAGATGATGATAGAAGATCCCGCCTTTAACCGCGTAAGGGCTGATCATCGTGATGATCCCAGTTGTAGCCCAGATGCATCTCAGGGTTTAGCATCTTCCTCGAGGATACATGAACGTGCAGACTGGAGCCGGGGATCAACTGTCTGGCCTTTCACTTCTTAGGAGGTAGACAACCTGCTCTACCTTCTGAGCCACAACCTCTGCAGTCACGTGGTGTCACACTCTCATAGTAAACTCTTACAGCTGATGTCTTTTTGCCCAGTGAAACAAAAGTCGTATCAGTTTTGTCCATCATCATTAAATTTTTGATCATATAGTTGCACTGCACGCTCGTGTTTCCACACAGGCTGCTGTAATTGTGTAGTTATAATGCCACCCAGTGGCCATCAGGAGACATAGCATCTGTGTAGGTTCTCATCCATCCAGGTCATGATGGTGTTTAAGTGCTCGAGCTGAAGGCAAGAAGATGAAACAAACCTTAAAAATAAATCCAGGTGCCTTCAGTTCAAGCACAGCTGCCTCTTCAAAACACATAGGACTGAGAATATCTATGAGATTTAATAACAGGATTTTATACTAAGATGTACACAGTAGAGTGTAGGTCATTCAGAGTAAGACAACAGAACATGGAACAAGAGGAAAAACGCCAAGTTCTTACCTCCTTTCTTTGGCACCAGGTCCCTACATACATACATCAGACTGCCAGCAGTTATCTGTTATCTTTAACTGTTCCCTGTTCTTATTTTAAATCTGAAGGTAACCACACTTTTGAGGATATAACACATTCCCAATTTGATCAGGTTCATTTTTAAAATGTACAAGCCGGCATTTTCTTTCAGCATTTCTCATTTTCGTTTCCCCAAGGCTTATGTGAATAATGCTACGCTATACGTTTTCTTGAGATTTCATCATAAACAAAAGTCTGGGAAAAAAGTTTTTACAAGTCATCCTCTGGAGACAGCGAGCCAAATATCACAGTAATGTATAGAGTTCAGTGAGATATTCCAGTTAAAAAACAAAACAAAACAAATAAAAAAGTGAGAGGACTATCAAAGTGTTACACCAAGCAGGAAAGAGAAAGCTTTATTCATCCCAAAGGAAATTCTCTCGTTGCAACAGAAACTGCGAGTTTTACTCTGCGTGTTGACAAATTTGAGAAATCGCTGGAGGCTCTTGGGGAAAAGTGAGGCAGACTAAAGTCATTACAAGATAAATTGTAATCAGAACCATGACTGTCTGTGCTAATTTCACAGTAACTGTCTAACAGCTGTTGACATACTTTAATTGAGCTGTGTGACAGTACAAATGTGAATGATGACAGCAGCTGACAAAGGAGGAGGGAAAAAAAAGGTTTCACATAGTTCATCATTTCCAGATAACTGTTGAGCTCACTGAAACTTGTCTCTGTGCAACTGTCGTTCGGTGTTGCATCAGTGCACTTTTGCTCAGAGCATCGTCTATGCTTCAACAGCAAACCAGCGTTTCCATGATAACAACTCGCAAATGAAATAAATTCATCTCCGTCTCTGCACTACAACAACAATCAACCCGAGAGTGTCTTAAAAGGTCTAGAAGCTAGCCTGATGTGTCACCTTCTTAGTGATGAGGTGGCGTACAGCCTTTTTAACCTTTCTGAATACAACTGCCTGCTCCATTCAGAAGCAACATGACGACAGTGATAGAAGTTGGGGAAAAACAAAAAACAGAAGTCAGATTTTAATAATAGTTGAAATGGAGGGAACATAGAAAGCACTACAACATAAACAAGGCAGAAAGAAACTAGAAAGCAAAAAAATACAACAGGAACCAAAAACTCAATAAATAGATCAACGATAACGAGTCCAGTCTTTCCTACTTTCCGTGAGAAGGATGGTGCTTGTATCACTATGTTACTTTCCTTGATGTAAATATGTAAATATGTAAAAATTGTGTATGTTTCTGTTCTGTGTCTTGTGTACTGTTTGTTTGTATATGTGTCTTTCCTGCTGCTGTTACACCCAAATTTCCCCTTGTGGGACAAATTATTCTATTCTATTCTATTCTTCTATCAAAGCTGGAGATCCTGAGGCTACAACGCCATGGGAGCAGTAGAGACCAGTACAGACATACTAAGCCGACCCTTGTAGGAAAGAGCAGTTTAAGTCAACCAGATGATGCCCAGTCCCCTGCAGTGATAGATGCATCTACTGAGCTGAGGATGAAGGCTGTGGCCAAACTCGACTCAGACACCCAATCAAGGGTACGACTCCCCCGGCTCACTGACGAAGTTGTTGTGTTTGAGATGCCCTGAAAAGGTGAAGATGAGAGATGCATTCACAGTAACAAAGCCATCAGAAAGATGCAATGTGAACTTTGCATGTCTCCATTTGAGACATAAAAAAAGCCAGTAAAAGTCCGACCTAATGGCCTGAAGGATATGGTGGATAATTTGCACATAGTATCCATTGTTACTTTTACTTAAATATAACTTTTACTTCTCACTACTTCTTTGATTTTGCTTTAATGAACTTTAATGTCATGTCTGTCACGTGAACAATGTTGTTTTAATATTTTTGCATAAACTCGTGTGTGCAAACCAAAAAAACGGGGGAAAGACGTGCAGTGAGCCCCGATGCATCACCCACCTATCAGACTCTGTTTATTGTTTTTATATTTGAAATAGTTTGAATGATAAACAGAAGAAGTTTTAACAGAATAGGATTCATCATCTGAAATGCTGATTAATATGCAGACTGTGGTTCACTGACCAACAAAGCCTGATGCTGTGTTGTATTTTTTTAATTTGATATGCAAATCACCTAAAGGTTCACTGCAGCTGCTTACATTACACCGCCCACTCTTTTTCTGCTTTAAGTGCCACCTCTGGTGCCTGGTTTCTAAGAGTTAGTTGCGTATATATATATATATATATATATATATATATATATATATATATATATATATATATATATATATAGATAGATAGATAGATATGTATATATGTATGTATGTATGTATGTATGTATGTATGTATGTATATGCATATACATGCATTTATAAGTATGGTTAACAAAGTCGAACAGAGAAACTAATTCTGGTTGTTCATCTGCACAGAGAGAGAGGACAGAAGCTCTGGGAGAGAAAAAGAGGGACACATCGTGGAGCGATAAGTGGCACAAAAAGTTCAAGAGTGGATGAGGTCAAGTGCAACACAAAAGGTCGGCTCTACAGGGAGACAAACGGGAGAGAACAGGATCGAACAAATTTAATGAGTGAAGGGGGTGAAAGAGAGAAATAGAGGTCTAGGAAATGGTGTGAGAGAAAATCAAAGAAAGAGGAGAGATGCTATGAATTAAAAGACTCGCCAGCTCAGCCATTGTTTGTCTAAGTGGTGGCACTGGGCCTCTATGGCAGATGCAGTTTATATTTAGCTTTAAGTATTTGGTCTATACAGGAACCTCATGCAAGGAGTGCTACAACAACTGCTGACATTTTTCACACCTCTTTGCACAATGTTGTTTTGTCTGGCTTTTTCAATCTGCTAGGAAGTGGTTTTGATTCAGCCTGGTGCTTCTATTACTGCCGACACTGCTATTTAAACGCTGCTGACGTTAATTCTGTGAACTTCAGTGTCGCCACCTTTCTACTGATACTACACTTATTAAAACTTATCCTTCAGACCTTCATTGACAAAAACAAAACATTCTTTTTTGTCCATTAGTCATTCTTTTCTAAAGGGCTCTATTATGTGATACCAAATAAAACATCTCTGACCCTTAATCCAGAGGATTAATGGTGTAATAAACACTCCACAATATCCCATAACCAAAAGCTTACTCATTTGACTGTCATTTGACAGTTACCAGCTTCAGACACCACTCTTAGAGCTGAATAATTTGCTGCTAAAAAAAACTCATACACTAAAGCTATGGCTGAATGAATCTGATAAGGGGCCCAAGGGCAAAAATGATTAGTACATAGTAATAAGCATTATTCTGCACAAATGACTTTGTGATCATTTTTTCCACCATAAGTCAATGAGAACTATGTCACGAGACCTCCAAATGGGTTAGTCAAGGTTATCTAAATGAGACTCAAATACTTTTCGGATGCTCACATACCCCCCCCCCCCCCCCCCCCAACTGCTTAACACATAGGACTTCATACACTATTGCAATCTTTCTTCCAGCTCTATCTTTATATGTGTACGTTCACTCAGCTCTGACTAAACTAAACTGGGCTCTGATGTGTGTGTGGGGGAGTAACGCAGGATGATATGAGGCTGTTTGCATGTGTGTGTACATTTGTCATCAGCTCCAAGAATACTTCAACAACTGTTTTAGGGACACCGCCTGCTTCAGTTTTCATAATCAGTATAGGTATCCTTTTGTACTTCTTCAAAACCCTAAAGTGCGAGATTCCTTTGTGTGTGTGTGTGGTGGTAAAGGTGGATGGGTTTTCATACGCGAGTGAGGTCAAGTGTGTGATCAAAAGCGAGGAGAGAGCGTGAGAGAGGGAGAGAGAGAGGGGGAGAGCGAGTGGAGAGTATTTTTCAGAGAGTTCGTCAGAGTCTGGTAGCCGTCAGGAGCAAAAACCGCCTTTTTTTTTTTCCAAGGAGTCCAGAGTTGCTTTTAGTAAAACATGACGCAGGCTTAAGGACGAGTAAAAAGAAGATGCTGCAAAGAGGATACTGAAACACTGAAACTCCTGACTGGTGTGATGGGGACTGTAAGTGAGCTTTGTGCGTCCAGTTTCCAGGCATTTCTCTGCCCTACAGTCCGCCCGGGGCCACCTGCTGCAGGTGAGAGCTTTTTAGGAACCCCGTCTTCTTGGTTTGGATAGAAAATGTGTTGTCGGGTATTTGTGAGCAGATTTCAAGGATTACAAGGTGTTCATGAGTTTGAAAAAAGTGCTTAAAAATGAAACATTATTGTTGTTATCGCAGCTTTTTGTTGGTTTTATGTTGCTCAGAGCGACGTGGAGTGCAAGACTGGCACAAAGTGCTATCAGTGTTCAGTTGCCTTGGTGATTTTCAGTTAGGCTATCAAGACACAGAGCACTCTGTAGTGTGCGTGTGTGTGTGTGTGTGTGACATTTCTGTGTACATACATGAGTCAGTGTGTATGTGTTTGTGTGAGATGGTGGGCTCGATTCGAGAACATGACGCACACCCATCACGGTCTTGTCCAGGATCCTCCTCTCCAGTGGGTGCTGCACAGAGTGACATAATCTCCATCGCTGCCCACTGCTCTCCCTCTGTGCAGGTGCTTTCATGTTGTGTCAGGGTGCTCATTCAGAAGCCGTTATAACGCCATGAAAGCAGCACACAGGTTACATCCATTTACCTTGAGCTTTTATGACTTTCCAGCAGCTTCTTATAGCTTCTCTTTCTTTATTTTGTTCCTAAACCCTTTAGTCGATCAGGTAAACTGTAGCCTGCTTTGACATTACGATTTTAGCACCCTCCTCTTGAAATGTTTTCATGTTTTCTAGTTTGCTGTTAAATTAAGAGAGCTGTTCTTCGTTTAAAGTTACTTGGTGTGCAGAAAAAGAGGAATGAGGCTGATAAAGACAAACATTGTAACAGCACAATTCTATAATATTAACAGAAATTGATGTGATTTTGCTGACAAACTTCACAAACTTGTTGATATTTATGATTTATGAAGTTCAAATGAGAAGTGGACTTTTTTTAAGGCCTGCTTTGTCAGCCCTGATTGAAGACTTACTGGTTCAGTTACCTCAACTTGTGCAGACAGTTTAGTTCAGTGCATCCAAGCTTTTAAATATGCTAGCCCTCTATCTCAGTGTGAAAATTAGCAGCCGCTTCTCTAAAAGTCCTTTTTTCACTCTTGATAACGGACTGACCTCACTGTGAGCTGTTTGTATCATAACCAGAAAAAGTCCCCCTTAAAGCAAACTGTTTTTAATGTTTTCCGAGCTGACCCTTTAAGCTGTTAAACAGCAGCAGCTCTTCCTTACCCCACCCCAACATATCCTGTTTTGACGTGTCCGAACTCTGAATAAAGCACCAATTCAGGCGCACAGCTGCAATCCTTTTCCCTCCTTTCCTCCGTCCTTCACTACACCCTCTCCTCTCCCTTCCTTTTTCACACAGGCAGGCTATCTCTGATATCAAACCCAGCTTCCTCTGGCTTCACACCCTCGTTGTTAAATATATTTCTCTTTTCCAGCGGGTGGGTACTATTATTATAACATTAAATGTAGAGACAAGTATGTCACTTTGTCAAAATCCCCAGCCCAAAAGCCATTAAAGGTGATTTTAGCTCACACATTAATCAGTATAGACATAAAAACATACAAATCTGAAGTTGCAAACATATAATGTTGCTGTAATTTTCAGTTTTTTACTACACAAAATTATCTATCTATCTCTCTGTACATAGTTGGAGTCAGATATGCTGGTCTGCATAATTCAGAAAGATCTCATCTGCTAGGATTTTCTAGCATAATAATCTCTAGGATTTGCAGAGAAAAAGAGAAATTATCCTGTGAGCCACAGTTCTCTGGAGAAAAAATGGGCAAATTTCTTGCTGAGGTCTGAGGTTTGGGGGGGAAACCTTAAACCATTGCTCTGATAGGAGGGCAACGGTATAACTTACTTAACAAGTTGTTACAACCAAGGTATAGACAAGACCATCTCTGAACACACAGCACCGGAAACCTTGAAGCAGATGGGCTACGTCAGTAGAAGATACCACCATTTGCCACTGCTGTCAGCTAATAACAGGAAATTGAGGCTACAATTCACACAGAATCACCACATTTTGACAGCAGAAGATTGCAAAAATGTTGCCTGGTCTGATGAGTAATGATTTCTGCTCGGACATTTGGATGGCAGGGTCAGAATGTCCCTTAAGCAAAATATAATGATGTGAGAGATATTTTCTTTGCACACTTTGGGCCCCTTAGTACCAACTCACCATCAATGAAACACAACAATCTACCCGAGTACCTTTATGACCACAATGACCAATCTTCTGATGGCTGCTTGCAACGGGATAACGTAACTCATCAAAAAAGCTTAGTTAGGTTTTTTGAACGTGACAATGTGGTCACTGTACTCAAATGACCTCCACATTCACCAGATCTCAGTCGAATAGAGCACATTTAGGATGTTATGGAACTGGAGTCACATGAAGGACATAGAACCAACAAATCTGATGCTATCATGTCACTATGGACCAAAGTCTCTGGCCAACATTCCCAGTACTAGCAAGGTGTACCTAATGAAGTTCATAAGTGTGTGTATACTATGCATATAGTATATGCATATGCATATATACTATGCAGTACATACACAAACATATATCCTATTCTATACACTGTATACTATAGTTGAGGCCTCTATAGTTGTATACCTAAATGAAATAAAGAAATTGTCTGCTTGTGAATTTATATTTTCACAGTGTAGATTTACCTGATAACCAGCAGCTCCACGAAGTGATCCCGGGAGGAGACACAGATCCTTTGAGTTTGCGTAAGAAAAGACATCCGGTGTAAAAACTCCCTTGGCGACCCCTTCTGCGTAAGTGAGCACCAGAAAGTAAAGGATATGAAGTATAAAGGATATGAATACAATAACCCATACCTATTTTTATTTTTAATTTCTGAAGACAGACAGACAGATAGACACATAGATAGGTCTTTGATTGGCTGTTGCCGCTTAAGCCACGCCCCCCATCATCCTGCCAGACACCGGCTGTCTCTTCGTAGTCAGTTGTCATCAACTGCCAGTCTAACGGTAACTGACTGAAAAACTAGACACACTATAGCCACTCATTTGGGCTTTAAAGTTACTTAAAAAGTGTCACCTTTAGCGTGGTTTCCTGGGGACAGCGCTGACCAACAGTGGAACATGGTTCTGGAAATGGAAGACGAAGTTGGTAAGTTACCTGACGCGGTTTAGTTAAACAGCGTTAACCTAGAGGCTAACACGGATAGCTAGCGCACTAGCATAACTTTGTGCATAGTTATGGATAGGTAAGCGAGGCGAGCTCGCTCCAGTAGCAGGTACTTTTTTAGTATGTGTTTTGGCATTTAATATCCTGTACTCAGAGCGAAAGCAACAAGTCCTCATGTGTCTGACTTATTAATGCTCTTTGGCAGTCTTTATTAACTGGCACAAGAGATCTATTATTATTAATCTGGGTCGGTGCCAGACCTTCTGGGGGGCTATACTTATTGTGCAGCACCAGATGAGTCTATAAATACAATCAATGCAACCATTTATTGGTTCGGAAGTGAATGAACTGCACTCAAAACTGCAAAGAGTTGTCAACAACACAGGAGGCTGTAAACACACGCACACGTATAGTTATGAATTTGGATTATAAATCAGCGTCTTCGCAGCACCGCTGCTGTTTCCTGTGAAAATGACAGACAGGATACATACAGAATCTCATACAGGATGGTGCCCCACCTTATTCTGAAAAATAGATGGCTTAATGTTCATAAGAGCAAGGGAAAGCTATCAAAATGAACTTCCTGTAATATGAACTGCATTAAAAGCTTTATTTCACCTTACTTTGGAGCATCATTTTAGTAGTGTGTTTCTTCCACTTTCTGTGCACTGCAGCTGACATTTTATAATGCCCGCACTTTATTTCTCTGTAATTTAAGTATTTCTTCTCCGGGGCACATCGTGTTCCCCCTCATGTTCTTTTCTCATTTTATCGGTTTTAGCCTCATTGCTTATTGGACTTAGTCTTAAGGCTGTACAAATGCAACCAGGGAGGATTATATCCTTACTGTTGAGCCAGTTATCCTTGAAATGGACAATTATGGGCTTGTGAACACTGAAACAGACAATTACTGCCTTGTGAGCATTACGAGACGCTGAGAGCTCAAAGTACAGATATTTTTCTTGTCGTAACCAAACTGCTTTGCCTTAGGTCCTGGGTCATGGTACTTTCTGGTGGCAAACACATGTGATGAGCAGAGAAAGAAGAATAAACTGTTGTTTTTGATATTGGCTGCATTTTCCATCCCCAGGAGAAGTGAGTCAGCCTTCTCATTGCTTTACCATATATTTTGGTATGGCTTTGTTTTGGAGACGCACAAGGGTTATTTCCAGCTCTGAACAGGCCTTCGGTTCATGGCTACACGTGGTATTAACTGCATGGAGCCTGAGTTGCATCACTTAACAAAGATCTATACATTTCCGTGTTAACCATTAAAACACAGTATATTTATAGATTCTGTCATCCTCTTTGCCTCCCACACTTTTTTTTGACAGAGTGAAACAAGAAGTCTTTCTATCTGGGGTTTATTTCAGGAGAGGTCTTTGTTTCGAAGGTGCCTTTGTAACATTAGCTAACATCTCCCAACAGATTATACTGTCCAGGTTCCTTTTGCAGTGGTACCTTTTGACATTTTCTCTTATTTTCTTTAAGCAGTGGAGCCGTGGTTAGTTGTGATTATATTTTGTCTAGTCTTCCTGCTTGTCAAGCTGTCATGAGCCCCACCATCCAGCAACCTTTTCCTTTTTTTAAGGAATATTTTAGGGATTTTAATTTGCCTCTTTATGGGAATCACTCATTCATCGCTTTTGTGCAAGTTAAAGCAAGAATGTTGCAGCTCAGTCAGCTGATTCAGTGGCTGTGGATGAAAGGAAAACTGCTTTCTGGAGGTCAAAGACACTAAATAAACAGCAAATAAGCTTAATACAGTCTTTGAAAGAGAGTTTGAAATGCTTGCTTGTTTGTTTTTTACTGGCTAAAACTGCTTCATTGGGCTGGAAGGCAAACAATGTCCTTGCTCATGTGAAGCTGTACCCCCCATCCTTTTTTAAAAATTTCCTCCTGGTCCCCAGTCTCCACGTGGGGGAGTCCGTTCATTGATGGAGTAAATGAGCAAGGGAGGAGTCAAGATGGACAGAAGGAAGAGGAGGGGGAGAGAGATGAGAGTTCAAGGGTTTCCCCCCCTCTTAAACACACATTTGTCCTTATCCTCATTTGCTGCCCTCCCTCCTTTGCTGGAATGAGGTTATAAGGACTACAGAGGTTAGACTGGAGGACCACAGGATTTGGGTTAGGGATTGGAAAGTTTGGTCAAAGCTGGTTTATTTGAAAGAAACACGCTTTTTCTTTTACTGGAAGTGATGATAAACCTAAAGCTGTGTGGACTTCAGAGCTATAAACTGGCCTGAGCTGGTTGTACTGGGACCATTCTTGCTGCCGGTGGCGTCTCTCGGCAGACAGAAGCTTTCTTGGGTATGAGTATTAGAATTATGACGCAAATGTGTAGGTGTTCAGTTATCCTGAATGAGTGCATGTCCTCTTGTGAAACTTTTTGAGAACGGAAACCAGAACAGATGCTAACTGTAGCTTGACTGATGCGGTTTTTTTGTCTCTCTGCTTCAGGAGGATGTGATGTGGTGCAGACGGTGGAAGCAGGTTATAGAGCAAACTTTAGGCCTAGGTTTGATGGTTGGATGTGCCAAGCAGCTGGTCCTAGCAGAGACACTAATACACACTCAGTGCCCTTGAGACTATGCAGAGCAGCTGGTTTGCAGAGTGAGATGAGGTGTCTTGGTATTTATGCCAGACTGTGTGTGTGTGTCTGTGTGTGTGTCTGTGTGTGCGTGTGTGTGTGCGTGTGTGTGTCAGTTTGAGAAAAGGACGATATTTTCTTTCACAAGCTGTCATAAATCGTTTGTTTTATTTCCTCTCTTAGCATAGAGGGGAAGTCAGTGTGAATGCCAGTTTCACTGACTCGATACTCACATAGTTTGTTGTTTATGCCCTCAGGTTTATAATAAGAGCTGCTGCAGCCTACTTAAACCTCCTTTTGTGGGTCAGGGGTGTGCGTGACTAGCCAGTTCATCACTGTTTATAAGTCTGACAAATACAAATTATATTAAATCCTTCGGTGCCATTTTTGGATTTTGACAGAATCACAGATGTCTGGAGGTCCCAAGTCTTTTAAATGGTTTGACAAAAACGTACTGTAATTACAAGTTTGCTTAGATTGTCATACTTTTGTTTTCTATGAGAACTTTTGGTGAGAATTTACTTACATTTCATAGTCCAGTCTGGTATTAACTGATAATATAGAAATGATCTGTAAGATTTGTCCTCAGCTAGATTACATCTTGTATAAAGTTGTTAAGCTTTACTCATTAAGATGTTAAGCGAAAAAAATATTTTCTCTTAATTTACCAGTGTCTGTTAGTAATGTGCATCTACCACCTGAAAGAGGCAGTGCACCTACAAGCTGTTTATCAACCGCTAAAAAAATAATACAGTGTGCTACTGACTAGCAGGTTTGAGACCAGTAAACTATGTGTGCCACTGTGAAGTTGAACGATACTGTAAAAGAAGCGAAGGAACCCAAAGTAAACATTACTCCAGTACAGCCATCACAAAGCCACGTAACCCCCCCCACTCTTTAAGCCATCTCTCTGCAGATTGGCTGCCCCTCACAAATACAGTCAAAACTATGTGTCTGATGTTATGTCATGATGTCCTACGCACAGCCTACCGTATATAAAACAGCTACATGTTGTACCTGTGTGCTGTCACCAGGGGGCAGTGTGAAAAATATGTGGAACAAGTAGTCTCTGGGCTACTTCTGGATTTTGTTGCCTGTTTCGGTCCTGTCGTTTAAAGGACAGAAGTTGTAATAGAGAAGCCCTCAGAGTTAGGGGAGCCCAAGCAATTAAAAACAAGGGAAGCTGTTAAGTGCAGCCACTGTCTGTTTCTATTTTTTGTTCTTTGATCAGTTTCTTGTACACCTTTGCAGGGAGCTAGCTTCCTTTCCTGTTCAAGCCAACCTTACCACCGATCAGAAAATAAGAAAAAAAGCAAGTTTGGTTTTCAAAGCTAACCTTCACACGCCAGTCTTTAAAGTGGTGGGCATCCCAAAAGGCTGTGAAAACGTTTAGACTCCAAGAAGTTGTAAAAACTCCCTGATTAACAATTTGTATTTTAGTTATATTGTACAACATACTAACACGAGCCTAGAGTACCTTATGTGTTAAACATTTGATAAATGTTTCTGCAGAGGTTGACACTCAGTAACATGGTCACAATGGCAAAGTGAAGTGAACAGTTGACTTGAATCTCTCAGCAGGACTTCTCTAATGAGGCCGACAGACAGCAGCAGCACAGCGTGATTTGTCCTCTCTGGCTGCTTGTTTTTCAACGTCAATTGTGACCTTTCTTCCACTTTTTCTTAGGTTAGAGCATTTCATACAGTAGTTTCATTGTGAAGCACAGACAAGAGGAAGATTCACAATTGACAATGTAGAGGTGAGCTGTGTGCAAATATGTATGTGTGAAACAAGAAATATTCCACATCAGCACAATGGTGCTGTGGTCCCTGAGCCTGAGTCCCAGAGGAAAATCATGAAAATGTTCATATATTTTCAACCAGGTTTCTTATCTGGGGATTCGTTTGTTCAATCAAAATGGAAGTTTTTGTTTAAACAATGCTCAAAATTAACAGGAAATTGAGATTTCTGTCAAAAAAAGATAACATTATAATCATAGCGAACCTACAAAATCCTGTCCTGAGCCAACCCGATGTGTTGTTTTTACACTTTTTTTTTCTTTCCTTTTCTTTCCACTCAAGCTTTCTTAAGAAAAACCACAAGTACGTGTATCAGCAGCTCTTGTCTGTTCCTGTGTTATCGTTGTTCTGCAGATATATTGGGTGTCTGTGGGTACATGAACCTCCCTTCTATCAGCGTACACATTCGTTCATGTACGGTTGGGGTGTTTCTCATAAGGAGGAACACCATTCAACTTTGATAGGTACACTAATATATCAAGTCTAATGTGCCAACTGTTAGTCATCAGATGTTTTCTTTGAGGTTTGTATGTGAGGTCTGACTGTTTTTTTTTCTTTTCTTTATAGACCAAAAACAAACAAACCTTCAGCTCATGTTATAAAGTTCATGATAGTACATGAAATCTGATCTGATAGATCTATTGTTTTACTTTATTTTGTCTTCTATTAGTTTCAGTTTTTATTATTATGATATGGATTGTATGTGTCAGATTATAAAATTTAGGAAGTACACATACATCATACAGACTCATCACAGTGTCATAAAGGCTCCTTGGGAAAGGTGTGATCACAGAATTAATCAAACCAGACCAACATTAAAATTCTTTCCTCTAGTTGTGTATAGTTGTGCTTTCATAATTACATTATTAATACACACTTGGTTTTTGTTTTGTTTTAGGGTTTTTTTTTCTGTTTTAATTTGCTGTTATACCTGTCAGTGCAGAGTTTTCTCTAAAGTTCACCAAGGCCTTCCTTAAAAGCAAGAATCATCAGTTATTAAGATTAATTATCCAGGAGCTGTGAGTGTTGGTGCAGTTTTTGTAATTTAAATACATGCTGAGATTTAAGTACTGAGCTCATGTGAATAAATCATTCACACTATAGTCTCTTATTATCTTGTAGTAAATAGCAAATAGTATTATTGTTTTTTTATTTTTTTGTTTTTACTTGTGTGGATGACCAGAGGAAGAATATGGTTTGGGACAAAGTTACTACCGATGTTATCATGTTGATCTTAATTTCACTTTTTATTCCCTTTTGCTGGTAACAACTATGGTGCTTGGGCTTTTTTGACCTCTGAAAGGGACATGCCAGAAAAAGTTTCTCAACCACTGCAGTAATATAACCTCACCAAGAGTGTGTGTGTGCGTGAGTGAGTGCGTGTGTGTATACATGTGAGGACAGAAGATTGGCATGCTACTATACTTATGGGGACAAATTGCCTGTCCCATGAGTCTGAAGGCATTTTTGAGGCTCAAAATGTGGTTTTAGTGTCAAAGTTAAAGTTAGGTTATGGTTAAGTTTTGGGTTAGAGTTAGGCATTCATTTTTGATGGTTAGGGTCAGCAGCTAGGGAAAGCATTATGTCACTGAGATGTCGTCACTAAGATATGAAAATGATTGTGTGTGTTTGTGTGTTTATATAAGACAGAGAGGTTTTCTTTCTTCCTCTAGTTCAGGACTGAATTTTGGGTGGTGGTGGGGTGGTGTGGTGGGTATATGACGGATCAAAGATTGTGTTGCCATAGTGACCCTGAGCAGTGGGAATTTCAGATCTCTGTTCTTCATTTGTGTGTATGGTTTTCTTGTAGTTTTTGTTTAATTTCAGTTTGATTCCAGAGGGGATTTTCACATTTGTATTTCTTCTCTATCTGAGGGAGAGTATTTGGTCTCTTATTTAGTGTTGCGTATACTTCTGTCCTCAGTGCCTGATGACCTGAGTCCAGAGGAGCGTCAGGAGCTGGAGAGCATCCGGCGCAGAAAACAAGAGCTGCTGCAGGACATACAGGTAAGAGTACACTCACATTCTTTGTCCGAGCCAGTTGATGTCCTTTCCAAGCTGAGCTCATCTGGGGTTTAAAGCATGAAAGTCTGAAATATGTCTTGTTTTATAATTATCTAATCTAATTTATTGTGGAACTGGATGCACATAGGTACGTCCACTTGACCAGATGGATGTAAATAAAGTCACTTGTATGTGCATCAGAAACTCAACCACTCTTTGTCCCAATATAATTTCATTTACTAAGCATCCATCCATAATATTTCAATCATTATTATTAAAGTTGGAAGAGTAATCTTCCAGCAGAACCAGATCCTTTGTTGGCACCTGTTTACCTCCACTGGTTGGGCCAATTCTGGTGCCAAAAAGATGTGATCAAAAGGTTTCAGGAATTGGTCCATGGAACCCCCTCCGCCCCTGAAAAACACTTAAACCAGATTTAAATTTGACTGACCTTTAAAGTCATCTCCTTGTGTTCTGATAGCTAGATAGTTATCTTTCAGCTTGCTTTGTATTTAATCAGAGTCGAGAAACTCTTAACTCTCATGATGAGTAGGGCAGGTGGTGCTGGTGTGACTTTAAAATTCAGTCAAACCTGATAAAAGTCCCTGCCTGACCTCCTCCGAATCAGCTGCTTTCTTTCTCTAATAACTTTAAAAAGTTGTGCAAAATTCTACCTTCACATAATGAAAACCGACTGAATTACTGACCCTTGAAGTACATAGGGTTGGTTTGAAATTAAGTTCTCTTATTTCTTTCAGCATTTCAGCATCCCTTAAAGATCTGATCCTTGAGGTCTGCTAAAAAGCAAATCTATTTTGCACCACTTTAAATGTCATGGTCTAAAGTCAAACATTTGTTTTTGTTTGGCACAGTTTCTCCTTGTAGACCTGGTCTACAAGGAGAGTTTGCTCTTGATTCTATATGATGTTAGTGATCTTAAGTGTGTTGTTCAAACCATCTGTTTGCAAGTGACAGCCAATCGGCAGAAAAATGGTTTAAATGGAGAAGAGCTAAAACTGCTTGTTTTGGACAGAGGATGAACCAAGGACCTGTACCATTTATTTATAAAATGAATGAGGATTATTTTGAACTGTAAACCCTGTCAAGTTACCGCACTAGAATCCAAAGAATAAAAATACTGAGTTGTAAATAATCCAGGTCCACATTAACATGGGGTCTGTAGCAGCATAAAGTAGGTATCATTTATCCAGCCCTTATATTAGCTTTATCAGAAAGGTAGAGAGGCTTTGTCCCCTGAACCCAAACTGGGAGCTGGTTTACTAGAGTAAAAGCTGTGTCCCACATTTACCTGTTGGGAAATCTAGATTTAATGTAATGATAATTTCCTTAATTATGGATATATATGTGTTTTTCCCAACACAGTATTTTGGAAAACTGGTTGTTAAGTTTTAATAGTAATGTGAACCAGTTATCAGTGATGTTACACTGCATTAAGAGTATTTCTTTTAGCTCTCTATTCATTGCTCTGGCAGCTATCACTGAATTAATTAACAGTCTTTTAAAAATCATGATGAAACTTAGTTTGGTAAAGTGTTTGAGTTCCTGCCCCACTAGTCCCTGTACGTCATTTCATAATTATAGGGGAATCACATTCCCATTCTTCTGTGAAAGTACTAGTGGATGTTTACTCTTTTATCCTGTCTCTGTTTTCTGTCTTAATTACTGCCTGGATAAAATGCTTTCTTAACTGAGCAGCAATGAAACAGGATTTTGTTTTTGTCCTTGCTCTGCACCCTGTGGTTGTCTGGAACATTTTATTTTTCAAAACTTTTTTTTTCCCCAGAGCAGAGACACACAGGAGTTACAAACCCTGCTTTGTGTTGTTTTGTCTTTGTCTTTAATTCTTTTCTCTCTGTGTGTCCTTGAGAAGATTTTTCACCTCCAAGTCTAGACCACTGTGTCTGGGGAGGTGTGTGTGTGTTTGGAGGGTAGGGTGTATACGGCTATGACCACCAGAGCGTTACTGTATACACTGAAGACAGATGATCGTCTTTGTCTGAGGGGGATGTACCTCTAATATGCATGTGTCCTCTGGCTCTCTCAGCCTGGAGAGACACATTAACCCCCTGCTTTAGTTCCCTCTACAAGCTTAAATAAATTAGCAGGACTGCCTGTGTCAGTTCTTGATGTGGAGAAATTTGTTACGTGAGATAGAGGATAAAGCTGGCCTTGTGACTTTAATGTAAATTCAACCTACTTGAAGGATAAAAGTCAATCAGAAAATTACACAACACACAACAAGGACTCACCGTCCATTTCCATATGTCAGATTGTTTGTTAAAACAGTGTTTTAGTTTTATATGCTTGTTTGCATAAAGTTGGACATGCAAGTGTCATTGCAACTCATTTAGAACTGAAACAAATTAATCTCCAATGAATTTGACTCAGGAGTAACTTGTTGGTTTCAGTTTGTGTCTCTTGTAAGATTATTTAGATTATCGTGCCTTGTTGGGAAAATGACATAAAGATCAGCTTTATTGGCAAGTTGTCACTATCGTCGACCACCGACATCAGAATCCATCACCATAACCCTAATGGACTGTATATAAAAGATGGACATAGCCAGTGCAATGTAATGTACTTTATTGGTTTGTGTATAGGGATGGGTATCGAAAACCGGTTCTTGTTGAGAACCGGTTCCCACTGTTTCAATTCCTTGGAATCGTTTGCCATTTTTGCAAACGATTCCCTTATCGATTCCAGTCGCCCCGAATGACGTCACCACGTTGCGGAGCGTCATTTACCTGGCAGGAAACATGGCGCCTAAGCGGCTCAAACGCTCAAAAGTTTGATTATACTTTATGAGAACCGATGACAACAGGGCAACTTGCAAAGTAGATATTTCATTTAAGGGAGGAAACACTACGAATATGCAAAAGCATTTGCTCACAAAACACGCGATGACACGCGTTTTTAATTCCGCTCCGGACTCGTGACTCTCAACCCAGCAGCAGTGCTAACGTTTGCACGTCCTCTCCCGTTAATGCGGCAGGTAAATAATCAACTAACAGTGCATATTATGTTAGCGCAATCTGCCTTATTACAAGACCAAGGCCATTACTGTACATGTAGGTGACCATGATGAGAGAGACAGACAGAGTCTGGCTGGCGCTCGCTGGTAGTTCTCGCTGCAGTCTACCGGTAGCGTCTCCTTTCAGGCCAGGATAGACGAATGTCACCGAGCAGTGTCTAAGTTTGTGGTCAAAGGCTTGCACCCATTTGCCACAGCAGATGCCCCCGATTTTTGGTAAGTGAATGTGTTTAATTGTGGGCAGGGACATTACTGGATATTCTTGTGTAATTGCCACAGAACAATTTATGTTATACTTTGTTATTGCTACAGAAGAATGTTGCAGCTTTAAGGCAGGGATGACTCCTGGAGTTGCTTTCTCACTGCATATGCTTTATTTCACAATCAGATCGATTCGATAACAAAAACATACAGCAGCTCCTCTCCTACTCCTAGCCCTTCGCTGCGGTGGAAAAAAGAACGACTTCAATCCCCTTCAAGGAACATACGTACAAAATAGTTTTCCTGATACACCAATGGGGCGTTCAATGCCATCTTGTAAATATGAGTACTCTGGCAGAGTAACAGTTCAAATGAAAAATACACCAGAACAAACAAGCAAACAAAAAAAAGAAGTGTGGGGTACCTTTGAACCAATGAACAAAGTATAACAATTTATACTTTTTAACATAACCCGACCCCGTCAATATGTGATATGTCTCACAAGAATATTTATTTTATTATTTTACATTTACAATTTTTTTTCCTGGGGACCCTGTGACACCCCATTGAAGAGCCGTAGGCTGGATCTCTCAAGATCTCACTGTTGGGTTTGTAAGGCCATGTTACTCCTAAATTTCTATCTTGTTCAAAGAGAAGATATAAAACAAAACTCTGAGCTAATCGACCTTAGTGTTCTCCTTTTTTTAAAAAAAAAAAAGAATCGATAAGAGAATCGATAAAGAATCGAATCGTTAAACAGAATCGAAAATGGAATCGGAATCGTTAAAATCTTATCAATACCCATCCCTATTTGTGTAGTTCCATTTGGAAGTCTGAGCATTTTGACGATCACCATCTTTTCAAACCAGACATATAGAGTTTTGATTGGACTGAGAAACCATGCCCTGCTTTATTGTCTGTTTACTCATTTATAAAAATTAGCAACATATTTTTTAACGAAGACTTTGAGGGATGAGAGACAAGGACATTAATGCAAACTGTATACACAGTTCTGAAATATATAAACACGTGGGATGTGAAAAGAAGTCAAGAAATTCCCAGTACATCATGGGATGTCCCCCTAGAGCCTGCGCCTCCAGCAGCCTAACCAAAAGATGGTTCAGGGTCAGCTGAACCAACCCTAACCACTTTGCATATCTCATGTCTTTATCAAAAAGCCAAATCTGAAAATGAACCCAAGCAAGTGTGTCTCTGTTCTTAACCCAATCTGGGACCTGGTTGCTGAGGGCTCAGCCCTCCCATTCTACTTTTGAGAGGGAAGTGATCCGCTGGAAGAATTTGATACTTTAAGGTTTTTGATGAGGCCTGCTCAAGCACACAGAAGAATGAGAAATGTATCTGCTGGTAGTTGCTGAATGATATCAGCAGCAAGAGATGACTCAAACAAAAGTGACATTAGGCCCATTTTCTTTTAAACTGATATTTAATAAGGTAAGCCAAAAAAATATTTTGAGCCTGATCTATAGCAGAGAGCTGTCAGTGTGGTGGGCATCCACAACACACACAAAGAAACACTCAAACACACAGCCTCCAGGCAACAGCACTGTGTAAACTGATGGATGGAGTTTATTATCAAGGTCGACTCGTTTAGCGTCTCTCTTCACTAAGCCCCGCCCTGTCTTTCCCTCAGGGCCTGATGGGTAATGAGCCATGAAATATTCCAGTAGTGGAGACAGAGGACACAGTTCTTATTTACCTTAGCTGATGGTGATGTAGCCTTGTTTTCACAACCTCATATGTCTAAGAACCGATTCATCTGCTTCTGTCCATTTTCTGTAATTATCTTAGCCTTTTGTTGTTATTATTGTGTCTTTATTTCTTTCTCTTCTCAGGACCATTGGCAATCAAAAGTCTTTGATCCTGCGTATTCCTGTCTCCCCACCAATGTTGACATTGGGTGTGGGGGTATAGTCTGGTAAATTTGGGTCAGCAGCGGGGAGGGGAGTGGTATGAAGGGGGAAAGAGGGGACAGGAGGGGTTGTAGGCTCTGACCCCGGAACAGGTGTTACAGATCCCAGAGAGGTTTCTTTTAAAGGGTGGCTGTTGCATGTAACCCAGCAGAGAAAAATGATGAGTCTGTCTGCAAGTGTGTGAGTCATATCTGCATTTTTAGGGGTTTTAGTGGGTCATCTCTTTAGTGGGAAGTGCTTGTATGGATGTTGGTCAGTGAGATGTAGGTGGAACAGACCACCATGTGTAATTCATTGTGACAGCAAGATCAAAGCATCTCCAGAGGGCTCCTCTGAAGGGTTAGATATCACACAAATGGCACATGTAGATGTCTGCTGCTGTTTCCCTTCAGCTTCTGTACTCAAAAAAAACAATCAAAATAATGATCCCTTCTCCTTCCCCCTTCTGTTTCATCACTTCTTTCCCTTCTCTTTCTGTCTGCACTCAGAGGCTGAAGGATGAGATAGCAGAGGTGACCAGCGAGATTGAAAACCTGGGCCTGACTGAAGAGAGGTAAACTATCTCTCAACTACCATTTCTGTGCTTGTGCGTAGGCAGCAGCACTCTCCTCAGCCTTTGTTTTGGAGGATTTCTAGTCAGAGAAAAGACCAAAAAAATCTGTCCAACCATTAGAGCACTGCCTTATGGGATTATTGATTAATCCATCAGATAATTAGCAGAATATAAGCCCAATTAAGGTTGCCAGTGGGACATGAAAAGTCTTCAGACTGCTTATTTTGACATTCAAGGCAGATATTCACTAAGGATATGAATCACAAACTGGTTTCAGTCAACTGTTGTCAAAATAGTTTGACATGTTTATTGAGAGCTGCATATTGCATAACAATAACATAAAGAGGATTTGTCTGGACCACTAGAAACTTAGAAGATAAAGAAATCATGGTGGAAGAACATCCTGAAGTTTGGCTTTATTTCACAAAGAAACATGACAACACTGGCAGTTATGTTTGGAAAATGTCTTTCTTTTCTATATTTATCATATAATTCCCCTCTCATCCTTTATCCTTCAAGCTTGTCAGGTCCTCTACCAGAGGTCTGGGAGCTTGAGGCTCCTGCGCAGTATCTTAGCTGTTCCTAGGACTGCACTCTTCTGGACAGAGATCTTGGATATTGTTCCTGGGATCTGCCGGAGCCACTCGCCTAGCTTGGGAGCCACTGCACCTAGTGCTCCGAGTACTACTGGGACCACTGTTACCTTCACCCTATACATCTTTACCAGCTCTTCTTTGAGCCCTGGATACTTCTCCAGCTTCTCGTGTTCCTTCTTCCTGATGTTGCTGTCATTCAGTATCGCTACATCTGTCACTATGGCCGTCTTCTTCTGTTTGTCTACCACCACTATGCCTAGTTGGTTAGCCACCACCATTTTGTCTGTCTGTATCTGGAAGTCCCACAGGATCTATGCCAGCTACTTGGTTATGGTGTTCCATGTATGCCCTGCCTGCTAGCATCTTCCACCCTGCTGTTATGTGCTGCATTGTCTCAGGGGCGTCTTTACACAGCCTGTACCTGGGGTCTTGCCTGGTGTGATAGACCCCAGCCTTTATGGATCTTGTGCTCAGAGCTTGTTCCTGTACTGCCATGATTAGTGCCGCAGGGTCATGGGCAGGGCATCACCTGATCTTACCGTTGAGCTGACTCCTCAGGACCTTCTGCAAGTAGTTGCAGCTTTCCTAGCAGCCTCTTAGTAGTTCCCATTTGCCTGGGATCCCCAGGTACTTGTAGCTGTCCTCGATGTCTGCAATGTTCATTTTGTTCTTTTCTACTGCCAGACGCAGACCACAAGGCTGTGAGTTTTTGCTTGGCAGTTTCCAAGAGCAAGGCTTAGGCACCTCCCTTGATCTTGTATCTGAGAGTACTTCATGTACTCTCATGGAGGATCTGGGTTTTAAGCTTCACCATGATCCTGTCTTTCAGGTCAGTTCCTGTCACACTCAATTTCTATCACACTTGGGGCCAATCTCATATGGAGATGATGATATCTCCCCCCTGACCTGTCGTCCTGGCTCCCCCTTGCTGTAGCATGTATGTTGTACCTCGTCAGTCTCTAGCTATGAGAGCAGTCCCTTCTTCCGAATGTTGGAACTCTGAACTACTAGATGTTTCGGCATCAATATCGAAGATATTCGATATCGAAGATCCCATAGGTCCCTAGCATGGGGAGTCTAGCTTACGACCGTTACTGAATACAGACGCCCCCAGGCGGGAAGTGAACTTGCATATATGCTGAAATAACTTTCTGCACAACATGGGCAGCATGACTGTTACTGAGGTTGTTTTTAGAACATCGGTGCTACGCAGGCAGGTCTAACAGACATTTCCTTTGACTAAGAAAACAAAAAAAAAAATCCATCCAATATTTTCCATTCTAGGTGATAAAAGCCAGGCTGTTGTAACAGAGAGCTGGGCTGGCATTGAAAATTTAAATTCACTGGTGATGAATAAATATGATTTACACACTAATGGTTTATGTTTTTTAAAATGTTATTTTAGGAAAAACATGCAAAGGAATAGACAGATGGCCATGGGCCGAAAAAAGTTCAACATGGATCCTGCGAAGGTAAATACATTTATGCAGCAGTGCTTTCTTCTTTCATGTGAGTTCAGCAACTGATTATCAGTCTGTTTTAGTTTAGTTTAGGAAAAGTGTCCTCTTTCAGCTGACAAGGATATAAAATACACAAACCTTGTTTTTTGCATTTGCATCATGTATTAAAATGTAACTCCAGCCTTTTCCTGAAACACCATTAGTGTGATTGGTCTTTAAATTTGACACCCTGACTCTGTTTTGGTTGTTTGTTTGTTTGTTTGTTTGTTTGTTTGTTTGTTTGTTTGTTTGTTTTTATTAAAGCCATGTACTCTGTGTACTTTTTTTACTCCTGGTTGTTCGCACCCACAGTTTGACGCTACCCCTGAACAACCAGGTGATACTGTAACAGGTGTTTTTCTAAAAGGAGATATTTTATGGATTATTGGTCTTGAATGGGTAGAAAGAAGAAAAAAAACAACCAAAACTCCCCCATACAAAATTACTAAAATGAACTACAAACTTCTCTGAACTGCTTGTTTTCATTCAGTGTGTGATGTTCGTTCTGGGGTGTGTGTTTTGATTTTCTTCCTCAGGGCATTCGCTTCTTGATCGACTGTTCGCTGCTGAAAAACACCAGTGAAGACATTGCCCAGTTTCTGTATAAGGGGGAGGGGCTTAACAAAACCGCCATCGGGGACTATCTGGGCGAGAGGTAAGCAGTATTAATGATGTCCTTTCCAGTAGACAGTTTTGACATGTGCTATCAAAAAAGGACAGTCTTGAGCCTACATGGACAATAGCAGGAGTTCAGACCATCTCACATTTTATTCTTCACTCCTCTTTAAAAAGTTTATTCCTTATAAGTAATAAAAGGCCAGTTTAAAAAAGAAACAGATTATTATTATTATTATTATTATTATTATTATTATTATTATTATTATTATTACTACCACCACATCTTCTGTGTGTTACAGGAGAAATTGTGCTGTATACTGGATATAGATTTTGGTGCATAAGCAGTTCAACAAGAGCATCCTTTAATTTGATTCTCTTGAGTTGAACAGAGCTGACACAGTTTCTCTTCTGTTTACTCCTGTGTGCGTGCACACGTGGGTGTGTGTTTGTGTGTGGGATTTCGTGTGTCGTGCAGAGATGAATTCAACATCAAGGTCCTGCACGCCTTCCTGGAGCTTCACGAGTTCACAGACTTGAACCTGGTTCAGGCTCTCAGGCAGTTTCTGTGGAGCTTTAGGCTGCCCGGCGAGGCCCAGAAAATCGACCGCATGATGGAGGCGTTTGCTCGGCGATACTGTCACTGCAACCCCGGAGTGTTTCAGAGCATCGGTACGTGAGGAAAAAACGGTTTATGGTCACAGTTTTTACATATTACAGAGTGAAAATAAAGAAGTTGTTCAATAATAAAACCATTTTTCTTCCATCTTTTTTTCATTTTTACAGCATTTATTCCATTCACACACTGTATGTAGGGCTCTACAATTTTCCACTGAGCAGGAAAACACACCAGTAATGATTTATATTTAGTTTAATGCGCATTTCCGTTTTTCGTTTAAATCAAGTCACCTTTATTTATTCAGCACATTTTAAACGACCGAGTTGATCTAAATGTATTATCTAATACTCACAGAAACATAACTAAAATACGAAGCAAAGCAAAAGTTACAATAATTTTAATGTCATCGTTTTAGGCCAGGACCTGCATATTAAACTAACTTTAATATAAAGATTTACCTGTTTGTTTGTTTTTTGTTTGTTGTTAACTTATCTTCGCTTCTCTTTAGCTCAGGAACTTCTAGAGTTCTTTGTTTCTTACTCTTAGTGAGCACTCAGCCACATTCACCTACTCACCACACAGTTTTTACACATCACACACAAAGTCTCATACTGATGCACTGGGGGAAATTTGTAGCTCACCATCTTGTTCAAAGATATTTTGACTTGCAGACACGAGGATCTTCCCTTCTGCTTCCTGACATGGGTAATATGAGGAATGTGCAAATAGGTGAAGGTTGTGCTGCTTACTGGACAGAGCACACAGGTTTTTGGAAAAGTATAGCATGCGGTTTGTACGTAAGGTGTTATTTGATAATTAGCACACTGTGTTCTATGTCTGCACTGGATGGACCTGATAGTGAACAAATACATACAACCAACTATGACTGTAGTTGTCTGGGAATGTAATTTCTTTTAACTAACACTCTACACAAAGGTATAGCAGCACCTCAGTGGTTTTCAGTTAATCGTTTAAACTCACTGTGGTCTTTCTAACAGCCTGACTCGGAAAACATACAAACACACACTGTGTCTGTTTGCAGATACCTGTTACGTGTTGTCGTTCGCCGTGATCATGTTGAACACCAGTCTACACAACCCCAACGTGAAGGACAAACCCTCTGTTCAGAAATTCACAGCAATGAACAGAGGAATCAATGATGGAGGAGACCTACCGGAGGACCTGCTCAGGGTGAGTGAAGTTCAGGAAGTCCACAGCACCCTGTGTGATATACTCACTATGTGTTCAGGCCCTGTGAATTCAGACAGAACAGCACATCTGATGGTCCATGTGTGTGGAAATATGAATGCGCTGTGGAGTTTCTGGTGGACATTTAAACAACTTGGAAAGCACCGGCTGTCCGATGACTGTAGCTGTGATTGTTATGATTATAACCGTGACACATGATATGATATGATAATAGGTACTTGCAGCTGTTGTTTGTGACCTTGTGGTTTTGCAAGCCAAGCGTCATATTGAAGTTACATTCCTGATTAGTGTAACATTAGCACCTTACGTTCAACCACAAATGGAGCCAAAAGTCTGAGCAGAAACCACAAACGAAGAATGAGCTAGAGATGCTTCATTTTTCTGTTCTGTGGTAGAGACGAGAAGAAGGTTTCTCAAAAATGTCAGTGTATTCAAACTGAAGGGTCCAGACAGCACGTAAAAGTCCCTCATTACAACACATTCCAACAAATAATGCAGAAAAGCTCAATTCCAATTATTTTTAAAACATCTCAGGCTGTTAATCATAAATGGGTGTCTCAATGACTAAAAATTATTTACCAAGAAACTGCTTTTTTAAAGGAGTAAAGTGGGGGTTCAGCTTGTGGTTTCAGCTTTTTGAAATTCCTGGCAAAGGCTCAAGTGAACATGTCTAAAATGTATAAGTGATACACTTTGAAAATGTTCCTGTGTTTGAGTTTTTTTAAATAAGTTATTATGCAACAGTTTCACCCGTGTAAACACCATTTCTATTTATTTCATAGCTGAAGTAGCCAACACATTATTCTGTTGTATTCTCTGAGTGTATTTGTTGTTTTTACTTAAGTTTATTTTGATAAATCATAACCCCAGAGTTGAAATTTGCTGATAAATGTTTGTGTTGTAAATAAGTAGAAGTTAAGATAAAGGTAAGGATAAATAGTAGCTACCCGCATGATCTAAATGATGTCACCATCTATGCAGAACCTGTACGACAGCATCAAGAACGAACCTTTTAAGATCCCAGAGGATGATGGGAATGACCTCACACACACCTTCTTCAACCCCGACAGAGAAGGGTGGTTGCTCAAACTCGGTATGTTCAGTTTCTACAAACAGGTCGTCCCTCTAGTGGACCAGATATGTAACAGCGGCTTTAACGAGACGATGAGAGATCTTTTTATTGAAACATTAATCAAAGTTGAGTGAAATGTTTTACTCTCCTGTTGACGCTCTTCTTGTCTGTTTGTGTTTCATGGTTTTGACTTCAGGAGGTATGTATCCTCACACTCGCCAGCTTTAATGCACCGCTTTGCTTTCTGAGCTGCCCCTGCCCACCACCCCGTCATTTCTTTCCTGCCACTGGCTGTGTGCATTCACCTACCCATCACAGTTTTACTGTGATAATTAGTTTTTACATCCGGTTCACCTGCTGCTTTTCGCTATCATGTCCTGATGTGAAGGTATTAGCGCTTCACATCTGCCTCTAACTGCTGGACTCCTTGAACTGCCCACTGACTCACGTTTTAACCTCAGCTGTTGCAGTCAGTAGGCTTTACTTAACCTGCTGAATTGTGTCATCAGTGTGCTTCAGAGTGTCGCCGTCAACATCAGCATTCAGTTTACCGATGTCATAACTCACCTTTAATCCATCCTCAGGTGGAAGAGTGAAGACCTGGAAGCGGCGCTGGTTTATTCTCACTGATAACTGTCTCTACTACTTTGAATACACCACTGTGAGTACTTCTTGTTTCACTGTGAAAATAAATGATTACTGGATGTAACTGTGGCCAGCCTGAACTATTTTTTTTCTTTCTGCTGTTTAAAAGGACAAAGAACCCAGAGGGATTATTCCACTGGAAAATCTAAGCATCAGAGAAGTCGAGGACTCAAAGAAGCCGGTAAACCGCTGCTCTCTTTGTTTTTGTCCTGTGATTGAAGAGATCAAAGTCTCAGAGATCAGAAAAAGATGGCAAAAACAGGAGGGGACACAAATCTCTTTGGGTTTGCGTCAGGAACAGCATCCCACATAAATCTGCCAAATCAAACATGCAGAGCTAACCGCTGTGGCGACCCTCTGTTAATAAGGGAGCTGCTGAAAGCAGCTTACAAAGGATTTCAAAAAGCAAAGCAAAAATAAACCGTGTAACCATGTCTCCAAAGTAATGATGACTTTGATTTTCTTGTGATACTAGTCCTTATTTTGCATGTTTTCCTTAGTTACTCCCAGGATTTTTATGGACGCATAATTAAAAACTAAAGGTTATAATCTTCAGCATGGACAACCAAGTTTGTGAATGTGACAACTTGAGAACGAGGCAACATGGGATTTTGAAATTCATACCGTGCATCTAATAAAAAGTTAGGACGAGCTTCAATCTGAGTGACCTCGACCTCAAGGTCAGAGGCCAAGTTCTATAAAAATCTTGTGAACACAGTAAATCAAGACCGATGTCACGTAGGAGTTTCAAAATGGTAACATACGTGCATCTGCTCACAAGCTGTGGGGTCGCTCTTGTGGTCGTCAAGTTTTTAATTTTGGAGGAAGCCTAAAGTCGTACCTGGAGGAGCCAGAGATTTAGCCACTTTTTCCATTGGCTTCAAATATTTGATGACTTTATCCAAAAATAGGGTTTTAAAAAAAAGTACATATACTACACAGGTGCAAGCCTGAAAAAGCATTTAAAAAAAACCACAACGTACCCAACGATAACTCCAGCAAATGAACAATGAACACGTGACCGTCCACCCTCAACCTGCTGATGGATCAACAGTTTATATAAAGTTTATATAAAGTTTTTATTACAGCATTGAACACGTTCAGTACAGCGAAAACAACCGATCACACATGTAACTTGTTTACTCGCCTTCCTGCCTCAACCATGATCTCTCTCAGAACTGCTTCGAGCTGTTCATCCCCAACCACAAAGATCAGGTGATCAAGGCCTGCAAGACGGAGGCAGACGGCCGCGTCGTCGAGGGAAACCACACTTTCTACAGAATCTCCGCCCCAACTGTGGAGGAGAAGGACGAATGGATCAAAAGCATCAAGTGAGTTTCAGTTTTGTTTTCTCTCCCTGCAGAGGGTCAAACTAATGATGACGATGAAGAAAAAGTGGAACTGCTGTCCTTCTCTCTGCAGGGCTGCCATCAGCAAAGACCCGTTCTATGAGATGTTAGCTGCTCGGAAGAAGAAAGTCTCCTCCCTGAAGGGGCTGTAGAGCTGCTGAGGATAAAACAACCGCAGGCCTGTTTCAGGTGGACCTGACATTCCCGCTGCAGACCTGAACCTGGCGGAGGATTCACCTCTTAAAGCGGCTTGTCTTTTGTCCCCTTTTCAACAGACACACCTTCAGAACCAGCGCTCCCTTCTTTACAGGTCTGACCTCCTGCCGACACTTTATTTCCCATCTGCAGCTAATGTTATTCAGACAGAGACCGCTCTTTTGTTTGCTGAAACGTCACCTTTTTAGAGTCCTGCTGCTGCAGTACTGTAACGATGCTGCGGTGCCCTCCGGTTAGCTCTCCCGCTCATCTTGAAACCTGCTGTAAGGACTGTTGACAAGCATTTGAATGACCTCTGAGCCTTTTCGCACAATCAGTGTTTGGTCTGCTTGAGTACAGCAAGTCCCTACAGCTGCTGAAAACAGAGAGAGCGCGGGAAATGTTGTCAGTTCACGTCTCCAGAGGAGTGAACTACGAAGCGAGGTTAATGAGTTAGCGAGGTAGCAAGCCTGAAGTTGTTTTGTTGTTGTTGTTCAGAGTTTTGGTTTAAAATCAACAGCAAAAAGCAGCCCAGTGACAAACTAACAACACATAAGGCAGTACAGGAAAACCTGCTCAAAAACAGCTGTGTGTTTACAGTGACTTCAATCAAATTCAATTCAATTTTATTTACATAGCGGCAAATCACAACAGTCGCTTCAAGGCGCTCAAATCAACGATGCCAACAATACGTTTCATTGCTCCTGCTTGTCTCTGCAGATCTTAATTGGTCTGCAGTTTTCCTAGCTGCAAATCCAAAACGTAAATCTGATCTGGAAACCAGCAAGAAGTTATCACTTCTGTCCTGTGGTGTGGTCCACCATCAAGCTGGAAATGGACTGTCACCAGATCGCTCCTAAATCATTGTAAGGAGTTTTTGTTTTTTTAGTATTAGTATATTTTTTAGTATTTAGTATTGTTAATACAGTACCTATTGACCCTTGGTAAGTATATTAAAATTATGCCAATAAGAATAACAGAAATAGAAAACGTGATTGTTCTTCACCATCATATAAAAAATACACATCGCCATTCTAATTACACTCACAGTCACATCTACAGGCACCTGTTAACCTAACGTGCACACCTGGAGAAAACCCAAGACATTCACGCTGCAGGACAGCAGTCCTGACCCTCATAAAATAAGAATTCATATGATGAAGTGGCAAAGGAAATAAACAGTAATACTATTAATAGAAATAAGTAAAGTTAATCACAGCTGTAGCAGACTAGTTGTGTTGAAATGTGTCTGCTTCATAGTGCACTCCTCTGGACGGAAAAGTTTGAGATAAAATAAACGACTCCTCGTGAAAGCTGCACAGCAGCAGAATCTGAGATTCTGACTTTTCTGAAGCTGACGAAGATTCAGCTCAGGACTCAGTCGAGACTGAGCAGCGTTTAGTTTGTTGCCATACATTTCCCCCCTGCCCCGTTTTGTTACTACTGTTGATCTTCTGTCCATGAAAAGGAAGGTAAAACAGAAATAGTCAAATATTTATTTATCCACATTTCTTGTAATTTATTGTTTTTGTCTCAATAAAAGTTTGCAAAGAATCTTCTGCTCCTGTTTGAGTTCATTATTTTACTGAAGTTGTTTTATTGTTCATTTGTAATGAATAAGTTTGATTTAAAATGAAGTGAGAATGGTTCCGATTAGTTTTCTCTAAGCACCTTCTGAGGTTGTTCGACCGCATTTCTTCTGTAGTGTAAACACTAACGTGTCCTGATGCAACCTAGACAGTCATTAATGCAGGACATGGTGGCCTCTGCAGTCACCTGTAACCTCATCCTGCCAAACAGCTGCAATAAACTAAACACAGCCGGCCTTTTATCTTGTATAACCTTTTTTTTTTTTTAATGAACTTTTGTATGGGTTTAATTCCAGTGCTCCCTGTCCCACTTGACCTCAATCTAAAGCATGCCGCCAGCTACCGAACACAGGTTTCAATACTCTGTTCTCATTCATTTAAGCACTTATCTCACCTTTATCTAATGTAACTCATGAAGCAGCCAGTCATTCTAGCAGAGCTGTCAGTAAACTACGTTATCTTCTGTAAAGTTTCCCCACATCCTGCTAATGTTGATGTGACCTGATTACTCTGGAAAACCACAGCACATATCAAGGAGATGAAAGCACGAGCACTGAAGCAGACCTGGGAAATTCCCCTTCCAGCGAAAGGTACGGCTGAAGTAGTACGTGTTAGAGCTGTGACAGAAGGCAGACTAATCAGACATCGGCTTATGTGTCGCACTCCGCAAAATATTAGTACGAGTCGATCTCGCTGTGTTCTTCTCAACTGGCAAGAGTGGCTCACGCAGTGTTCACTAGTGACGATTAGTCAACATTTGAATCATACTTGATGGCCGATTTGTGGTCAAACACCCACATAATTCCAAAATTCATGATAGGTTTTTTTCAGGGCTCCAAGTGGTTACAAACAAATTTTTATGACAGCTGTCAGAGCTTTACAGTCCACTGTGTGAGCTGTCATCACAAAGCAAAACAAAGGGACATCATAAAAAGGAAGGAAACTCGAAAGTGATTGATCTGAATGCAGTGGAAAACACACCACAGGGTTCAGGTACCTGAAGCTGCAAGAGGCTGAAATGGTTCCAAACTGAAGCCAGATCTTAGTGGAGGCACCAGGAAAGATGGAGGCTTATTGCTTAAACCTTTTTAACTTTATTGGGATTATTTTACAAAAATAGCTTCATGTTGTATAATGACTTGAAACTAAGATCAAAAACACATCAGGAAAGTATTCAAGTGAGAATTTGAGGTTTTCTTGTAAACTTTTATACAAGCATATTTGTTTTTGCAACCAGAGAAGTCTGCCCCTGGTGGCCATTAGAAAGAATGCATTTCCGCATTGGCCTCACTGAAGCTGTCTGTCAAGGTCAGTCATTCCCAAAATAATTTGACTTTAAAGTCAAATAGATTTCTATTTTCTATTCAGTTTTTCTTTTAGAATCACAAAGGATGCTTTGGTTTTGTTTTTTGTTATTTAGACTAAAATTTTAAAATCTTTACATTTAAAAAGAAACAACTAATGAAACGAGGCTGAATTGTTAATTTAATAATGAAGTGATGAATAGGATTCAACAAATAAAACAAAAGATTAAAAAAAAGACTGAAAACACACAAAGAATAAGGAACACAACAAAAGCAAACAGAGCAGCTTCAGAAAACATTTTCTTTTATATCTAACATGTAAAAAACCAGCAGGAGTGGTCGTCGAGCAGAAAAACCAAAACAAAGAGCTAATAGACACCAAACCTCAGGAAACCTTTCACGTCAGCTTTGTTTCATCTCTCGTTTAAAGCTTTTCCACACGAATCGCTGAACTCGAGCTCAATCAGAAAAATCAAACGCTTGAGGACACTTTAAAAACTCCCCACACATTCACTCTTTAATTTACAACAATAACACAGACTGTACAGTCAACTTTACTGCAGGCAGAGCTGTAAACACAGCGTCAAACGCTCATCGAGGTGTCGTCACCAAACAACCTTCATCTGATCAGAGACGTTCACACATGAAGTGCCTGCTTTTTTCCTCCATGCATGCAACACATACCTGTGGACGTGTACGTATGTTAACAGAAGTACGTTTTTTTTGTTTTTTTTTTATGCTTGTAGTTAATAACACTACAAAACCAGAGTCCCACAGTGCTATGACGTCACGTGTTAATACATAAAGAGTGTAACGGTGTGAAGGTGGATCCAGAGCTTTAACAAACAGGATTTACCTCCCGAGTCCGCCACATACATGTGCTGTGTGTGTGCGCATGTGTTTCAGTCACTTCCTATGACACACAGAGGACGCCGGCTCCCAGCGTGCTGAAGGTCATCCAGAGTGTGCTTCTTCCACAGGAGCTGGCCGACCTCCACCTTCAATTCATGTCCAGAATGGACTGTCTGCCACCTGCGGAAAAAAAAGAAAAGCTCAATCTGCTGATTCCCGAGTGATTTTTAGTTGTGGTTTGTGGTTATCATAAAGGACATGATGTGAAGGCTGAGAGTCTGGCAGCACTGCCGAGGTCTTCCTCATTATCACCATTTTTGTTTGTTTTCTAAATGATTTCTGTCCTTTAAGACAACCTGAAGGTTTTTCTAAAATCTAAAAGACTCTTATTAAGCTGGAATAAAACATTAGAAAATATGGAGCATTAATAACACCTGCTAGCTGGTATCAATACATGTTAACAGCAGTATTAACACAGGCTAAATGAGCCTGTGTTAATTTATTCCTTACGGTTTAAGCCCAGTTTTCTACACCAGCATTTCTTTATCGTGTAGAAAACCCGAGACACACTGGTTAAATTGCGCTTCTTTATCTTATATTAAGATATCTCAGAGATTAAATGTGTAGTTAAACTTGTTCACAGTGACAGAAACTGGAGTCCAGCCCACATAAGCTCAGAGTGGGCTGTTTGTGGCCTGTGATGTAAAATTAGTTTGACATCCCCGCGATGAAATGCTTTATCACAGGGACGTCAAACTTTTACTCTGAATGCTCCGTTTCTGGTTTGAAACACACTTTTTTCAGTTTCTGTCTTTCATGCAGGTAGTGAGGATTTGTAAACAAGTTGGCATCTTGAAAGCAAACTAGGGGCAACCTGCCAGCATGCAAAGCAACCACAAGCAGGTTTTTGGTGCAGCATCCTCTGCACTTGATTTCACCCAGCAACTACTCACATGCAAACAAAGTGCATGTTTCCAGGGGACTGCTGACTGGTCTTTAGCAGTGATCTACTGTTAGACATTTTTTTATATTGACTGTTTTATATGTTTAAGCACTTTGACCTACAACAGCAGCATTACTGTACTAAAATGATAATTATTATTATTAATATATCTGTTTGACTGCATGAGCACTGAGCAACCAAATGGCTCACAGGTACATTACTTATCTATATCATATGGTATTATGTGATCACGCTGCATGGCAACCAACTATCAAAGGGCTAATATGACCCATTTTTAGCATTTCAGAACCTATATTACCTTTAAAAAAATGACATTGTTTTAATTCCATGAAAATAAAAACCTGATCCGCAGAAAGAGCAGAGCCTCCACTTTTATCCATCTTAAACTCACCTTTGTTTTAATATTTACATCATTTCCAACAAAACAACAAGACTTTTGCCATTTTCAGCATTTTAGTAACAGGAATATGAGGTTTGGTTACATAACCTCACATTTATAAACTGTTATAATAAATTAGATTAGTATATTTGATTTGCATTCATCAGCTGCTTAAAAAAAACAAACATGTTTTTTGCTTTTCCTTTAAGGCACAAAGAGACCTGTTGCTTCTACTTTTATGTCTGATAATTACGGTGAAATTAATTCACATATGCATCTTCTCAGTGCTTACATGAGTCAGTTAATTACCATCACAAAGCACAAACTTTGGAGCCCTTGTGCAGCGTTACATTTTATATGTTCAGGGTGGAAGCTTTGCTGTGTCCTTTCCTGGACTCTTCCATAGACTTTTCCATATAATTTTGTCAGTGCAATTTCAAATGTTAAATTTAATAGAATCTGATCACTATACATTTATATGTTGTTGGGTTTTTTTTAATCTTAAGTTGGTGTGATTACATGAATTTAAGACGATTACCTGGCAGAAGTTCAGGTTCAAACTGATTTTGATGGTTTACATTTCCTTAGCTTTAAAGTTCATATTTCTGGTTGTTTTTGTGTCATATTTCTCTAACTAAATAAAATTAACTTGGAAAATGTCTTGTAGTGTCTTGGCTGTAAAAAGGTCTGGGACTACTTTATATAAAAAAGGTCACGGTGGGGCAAGTTCACTGCATTGGGGAAATCTCAGTTTCACCACTAGAGGGCAGAGGAGACCTTCTCAATCCGCCACGCTGGGTTAGAGTGGGTGATGCTGTGTGGACATCAGCTGCGTTTTAACCCCATGTGGTTTGGAGAGGCTCCAGCTTGTTGTCACCAATTTCCAACAATAGACAGCCTGCGCTGCTGATAAGAACTTTTTAACCGGCACAGCCATTGTTGGAGGGCTGCGTTTTGTTTTTTCCTCTGTCAGGAAAAAAAGGAGGCGATAAGCAGTACAAGTACACAGATCAAAATGCCAGATGGATACAAAACAGGAGCGAGCGCGAACAAACTGATCTAAACAGGTTATTTATTGTCTGCCTGAAATTCAAAGAAAAAAGTTTTAAAAAATTAAATAAAAAACCCAGAATGTATTTTTAAAGAAAACATTTAAAAAAAAAAAAAACAGCACTTTTATATTTCAAATAAGTAAATATGATGAATCTGGTTTCCTGGACCTGAAGGTGAATGTGTAGCTGGGGTCACTGAGGCTGCTTTGCTTCAGGAACAGAGCCGTGTGATCCCATTAAGGAACAAAGGCTCTGACAGAGGAGCTTCACGTATGCCAGCAGCCCGTATGCTCAGCACGTGCTTCACCTTTAATAATAATGATATAGAGCACTCGTGCGTAAATGTATTTCTCAAATGCAAACATAGAATAAATCATCACAGCCTTCCTGTTGACTGAAGTCGCATATCATGGCCTGATGAGGTAGTGAAACAGCTTTCAACAAATGCCTGACAGCACACAGCTTTCATCACATGCAGAGTCGCCCTGAGCTTCCTGAGCTCAGGGACCTACACGTCGTAGGTGCACGCAAGGACAGGACGCGGTCTTTAACCCGTCGGCGGCCTAATCTGTGAAAACTAAGTGTTTTCAGCTGTGTGAACAGATCTGATCCTTCTTCGTGCAACTTGTTGAGAAAAGGAAGAGTGTGGAAAACAGCTTGCCTGATTCTCCTGAATCTGGAGGAGTAAATAGTGAACATGTTGGAGACTATTTTCAGCAGCAGTTTAATAAACATTTGTAGCTGTGATGATTTCTAACAAAGAAGTTGTACACTTGTTATCACGAAGACTGCAGTGGGGTTGTGTAGAGTGTCTTCCAAACGCCTGGCTTTCTGCTTTTATTTCAGTCACATGTTAATTCTGTAATAATTACAGATACACGATCACAAGGTCAAACATTACCAGACTTCCAGATCCAGCTCCCCCCAGCTATGCTTTCAAACTGTGAAACAAAGGTTTGACAGAAGGTGGGCCTGCTGGAATATTTCACATATTTATTCCCTTCACGTAGGGTTAGTTAACCTATTAACCCTGTTACACACTTTTTTCCTCAACATCATCGGTGGGATTTGTTTTTGTTTTGTTTTTTTCCAGAAAAATCTGATGTATGTAAAACAATACACAAACTGATATTTAAGCTTTTTTATTTTGTTTACTTACTATTAATTTAACATCCCAGTTTTTAAAAATGAAATTAATTTAAAAATTTACAGGATTAAAAACATGCAAGGCGGTGTATTTTCATGGCTCTTATGTTTAACAGATTTTTCATTTATTCATTTCTATTTTAATATTTTTACATAATGGTCACTCTGCAATGCCATCTATTGTTTTTAATACTTAAATGTTTTTAATACTGGCTGTTTGAGGTCTAAATGCAGCATTACTGCACTTAAATAATAATTATTACTAATATCTTACTAGAAAGCATGAATCTCTGATGACAGCCTTAGCACAGTTACCTATCTTAGGCTCCTGAAGGTTCTTATCTATATCAAATATTATTGTGTAATCACGTTGCCAGGCAACACCTGTCGAATGGCTAATACTATATGAGCCATTTTTAGCATTTATGAACCTATATGACCCTACAAAACCATTAAATCGTTGCAATTTCACAACAATAAAACCTGATTTAGATCCAGAAAAAGAAAACTGTGATATAAATGATGGCGTTGCCTGCCAACTACCTTTCGAAACCACTGCAATGGCACTGACCCGTACCAGCTTGCATAAATGTATAGATTAAATGATTAATCTCAAATTTAAACACCTAAAAAAAAGCAACTACGTTAAATTTGACTCCATTATTTCACTTTCAGGGTCTGCTGTGTATATTTTAATCAGGAATCCTGTAATTTTGTGGTTTAAGTGCTTTACTTTTTCTCTTTTTTTTGCAACTACAGAAGAATGAGATTCACGGGACACAGGCTAAACACAAAACTACTAATATCAGGATCCATTCATTGCTTACTTTTACTGATAAATAAAAGTAAAGAGCACGGCCAGCCTCACAGTTTGAATACTTCTTAAAAAAAGGTATGTCAGATTTTTGCTGACGCTCAATCAGAACTCATTCTTAAGATGTTTATTTTGTTTTAAAGGAAGTTTCTTCAAGGCGGCATTCACAGTGTTGGGCCTTCACAGGAAAAGAGGCCTGAATAGCTCGAGGCTGATGTTTGAAACAGCTGACATATAGCAGATGTCAAATCTGCAAAAAGTGTGAGTTTTAATGTGCGTGTGAGAGCTTTTTCTTTCTTGAAGTGGCTCAGACTTATTCACAGAGATTAGGATCAAATCGCACAGCTGTTTGCATTTTTAGCTCACAGACACCAGTGAGTCTTTTCTCTTATCTAAATATGATGTAAGAGTTGAGGCCAACTTTGAGCCTGGAGTCATTGATGAGTCTCGCAGACCTGAGCGTGCGTCACAGAGTCGGTAACTCGAGGACATACAACTTTTTTTTCTATTTTTTCCCTCTCCACTGTTTCTCCAACAATAGGCCTGAATACACTCTTACACACATCATTGTTTGAGAATGAAAGATGACCTATTTTAGTCCATTTCCCTCTGGCAGCACATCAATCAGCATTTTTTTTTTTCACAACTCTATTCAGGTAGTGATAAGACACCACCCATTTACCGTCAGTATCCAGTCTGCAACACTTCCTGTTCTCAGAAACCACCACCAAAAGAGAAAAGAAAAAAATGCTGACTGTCTTTCCATCAATCTTTAGCTGCAATCTTGACAGGCTTCCCTCCTGGCTGATCTTCAGTTTATGATGCGACCACAACTTTAACCGTCCCCCTGAATGTTTCTGCTAAGCAGAAGCAGCCTGTTCACTCAGGGTTTTTTTGAGCTGCTGAACCTTAAGAGAGTTCACCTCTCGCCAAGTCCTGACAGGATTCACGGTTACCCAGACCTCAGTATCAAATCATCACCATAACACCACGATGACTCACTCAGCGGTGAATCAGCCGACACGCTGTCCCTGCTCTCACTTTGGTGATTTGGGCTGCTGGGAAGGCGAGGACGGGACCTGCGATTTGGGACTCACCGCAATGACTGCAGGCATTTCGAAGAAGCCGCAGCCTGTTTTACTCTGTGTGTGTGTGTCTGTAAATAATGTTTGGGCCTATATTTTGTCTACTCTTTATTTGCAGACAAACTAAATAAAAATACTGGAGATGGTGTAGAAAGTAAATCAGCTACGAGGAAATATTCTGTTGTCTTTAATAACCTGATGATACTGATGTTGAATTTTTGCATATGTTCCAAAAGTTGGTATATTTTAGTACTTAACCGTCATTTTTCCAGGCAAACAAAGTCATCCTTTCCGCTTCCCCATTCCTCAAATGCAAACACCTCCTCTGTTCTGTTAGAAAAGACGGTGAGCTAAATATCTTTGAGTTTGTCACATAAAACAAACAATTACTGTGGGCAAAAAAAGTAAAAACGTTTTAGGAAACTAGATGCATCGCCCAAAAAAAATCATCATATTTAATGCTTGCATTTGCCAGTGTGCAAATGTATTATAACTGACGCCATATGGATTATGTAAGACTTTAGTCTGCGCGCAGAAAAATATATGAGGCTCAAAATGAGCTTTGGTAATCGTTGTTATTGCAGATGACAGCATGAAGTCAAACCCGAGGTGCGCTGCTAGTTAACGAGGCACACAGATCTAATAACCTCTGTTAACTCATCAAAACAACAACAAAAAAAGCAGTTAGCCAACCAGACAGGGTGTAAGCATGACCGTTTAGATAACACTCAACTCGTTTTGCCTGAGGACTTTCTTTTTTTCAAAATGAAAGTTTGCAATACGGAGGTTTTTTTTCCAGCGAGTCTTCAAGAAGAATGCGTTTGAAGTCGTTCAGGAACAGGAAGTTACATTAGAGCCCATCTCAGCTGCTGCAGCTTTCCTCTGCAGGCTCAGTGAGAGGTCTCAGGCCTGACATTACAGGTCTGTGGTCAGGGATCAGGAAGCAACCTGTGACATTAACCTGTGACAGGGTTAATTTGTCACGCAGGCCAGAAGTGGAGCATCACGCATCAAGTGATCTGCTTGAAGCTCTAACATTTACAGAGGTTTATTTCCAAGTCTTCAACATCATCTTCCTTCCTTCCTTCGGAGCCAACTTCCTCTATAAATGCTGAATTTAAGTCCAGTATTCTCTCTCTTTTAGCTCCATTTTTGGCCTCCACCAGCAAAAAACAGCAAACAAGTTTATAGAGAGTAGTGAGAAACCCCAAAGTAATTAGCCGTATGACTCTAATACAGCAGATTTTTGTGACATATTACAAAAACCTTTTGGAGAGGCCTAAAAATAGTCAATCCTAAAAGAGTGTTGTGGAGCACAATAGCCCCTTTTCTTACTTTCTTTTGGCCCACAAAGGGCTTCAAGGACAGCAACATGTGTTTTCATGAGTACTCTCCTTGATATTGACTAACACCCACAATAAATTTTTATTATTTATATTTTGCTCTACCCTGTTCTCTCACAGCCAAATTGGACTCTTTTTTTTTTTGTCTCCCACAAAAATGAAAATAAGCTGCAATAAAGTGAAATCATCCTTATAATGAACTCAAAACTAAATTTTAATGAGTTTTCATGTGTAGTGAGTTGTGCACGTGTGTGGCTGCACCTCAGAAAAAGTTCTTGATGAGTGGCGTGACCAGTTTCACCCACAGTTTAACGTGGCGGTCGGGCCGCTCGAACGTAGAGGTGGACACTTCAGCGGAGCGCCGGTACAACATCTCCTGCTCCTGGGAGTTTAAAACGCAGGTGTTCGTTCAGTTACGCAGACTTACACATTCATTCATCATCATGTCTGGCTGTGGTTTGTGGAAAATAAAGAGCCGACCTCCTGCAGCTGGCTCTGCAGCTCCTCATTCTCCGTTACTATGGCAATCTGGGCCTCCAGGTCACGGTGAACCGAGCGGTAACCGAAATTAGGGGAGCCAATTAGAGTGAGGCAAGGCCGATCCTGCCCCTGGAGGTAATACCACAGACCTGTGAGAGAGGAGAAAAGGAGTGAGCCAGCGAGGAGGTAATGCTTCAGAGAGCCGTTTCCAGCAGAGATTTCTGCCGGCCTAAACCACATGCAGAAATCCCCAGAGCAGATCCAAAACCCTAAAATATGAGAGAGAGTGAGTGTGCATCCTCGTCCCGAGGCTACAACACAGTGACTGTACAAGTCCTCGTCTCTCACGCTACATACCGCTGCGACCACAAGAAGAACAGCAGAGGAGGCAGAACAGCGAGAGTAATGTGTTTTATTATTTTCATTGAGACAAATACAGCTCATCTAGACGTCCAGTCCTGGCTCAACTCGCAAAATCTCATCAGATGTTGATCCGCGAGTATTTTTTTGCATGTGAGGGGGGAAAAGAAAAAAAATTGCAATCATACTGAACAGTTGTTTCCATTTGTCAAGGGATAAATACATTTATTTTGGACATATTAGTGGAAAATAAAAGGAGAAAAACAGGCTGAATGAAGTCCAAACTCTGGCATGTTCTCATAATGCAATCAAACATTTGAGATGCACTTGATCTGTCCTTTTATAACAATGAAAAAAAAGTGGAAGGATCTCTTCAGGATGTTAAGTTTGCTCCTTTTTCGGGACTAATAAAAGTGAGGCTAACCCTTCAACTGCAGTTCCTGTCCAATTTCAGCACCGGAATGAATCCGGTTTCATGGATTTAACAGATAAATAGGGCCTGCATTGATGTACAGCCCATCTAAAAACAAATAATAATAATGATTTGAAATTCTAATATTGCGTCACTCAAGCACTAATTAGCAGATGTGTGTGTGTGAATGGCTGGATCATCTAGTTACAGATTCCTGGGAACAGCTGAATTTGGGGGAAGCTACATTACTGTCCACAAATCTCGATCCACCCTCATTTCTTGAAATGTTTCTTCCAAGGAGCCAGACTTTCTTGGGATTTTTAAAGTGCTCTTGAGCAACAGTTCTCCAGGCTCCTGAAAGCCTTTTGTTATCCCAGGAATTAAGTTAAGTCACTTAATACTGACTTATGAATCATTCAAACATAAAAAGGCAACCAAGAACAAACAATTTGGCAAAGAACCAATTAGGTTCTTTGGCTTAAGACGTTCGCACATTACTGTATAAAGTATATGTAGTTTAGTGTCGCTCACCTTTAGCGTGGAAGGTCCACTCTGGTCGGTGGTACTCATGCAGGTGTACCCTCTCCTGCTGGCCCCCCTGGCACACCTGTTTGTAAAACTGCCTGGCGATGTGAGTGTACGCTGCAGGGATTGCTCCAGCGATGCCCTTGGCCCCAAAGAACCCATTGACCTCGGGGGAGGCGGTGAGGATACGGTAACTGGCTCCAGCCTTGAGCACCAGCCGCATGTACGCCCGGGTCAGATTGAAGTAACCCGATGTGAGAAACACAGTAGACTCGGGTCCGGCATCGGTCAGCAGACGCTGGAGGGATGACGAGAGAAAGGAAGTGAAGAAAACCCCAATTTTCCTTTATTTTATTCAGCTGACTACATAGACAGTCTGTTAATGAGACGAAAACCTGGTTATCTTGTCATTTCCTTTCTTGTTTATTCTACAAACAATAATAATACAATAGTTAACTAACAGAGTCAATTCTTCAGGGAAGGCTTTCCACAAAGTTTAGGAGTTTAAGAGGTCTGACACTGACGTTGCCTCGCAGTCCCTGAAAGGTGTTCTGCCAGGGTGAGTTCAGGACTCTGGTGTGGAAGAAGTTGACTGGCCTGCACAAACTCACTGATCCATTTCTTTAATGACCTTTGGTTGGTGCACTGGTGCGCAGTCATGTTGGAACAGGAAGGCGCCATCCAACTGTTCCCACAAAATCACAGCGCCACGTTGGAATTCACTGAGCTCCTGAGAGAGACCAACTCTTCATGAACGTTTGTAGAAGCAGCCTTCATGCCTACGTGCTTGACTTCATACACCTGTGGCCATGAAAGTGACTGGAACAGCTGAATTCAATGATTTGGATGGATGAGTGAATACTTCTGGCAATAAAGATATCACGACATGAGGAGTGGCTCGAGACTTTTGCACAGTAGTGCATATTTTATTTTATAACCTACCATAAAAACTTTGTACTGAAAATATGCAAACCGCTCATCCAAACAACCTCAAATTCAACACTGCACTTTCTCAGCTTTCCATCAATACACCCATTACGCCTGAAGTGTATCGGGCTGACAGACAATGATTTCTCTAATTATTCGTAGAATGAAATTCATTTTTATTGCTGGTAATGGATTCATAATGTCAGGAACCTGATAAGAGTTTCCTTATTGTTCAGCTCTGACTTAATTATTACTTAAATTTATTGATGGCTAAATTACAGTATATTGCGCTAGCAATCATTTTATTATATTTATTCCCAGAATATGTGACTATGAAACAAATAATTATCCTTGATTTATGGTTTAGTAGTCATGTATCATTTTATTAGTCATCTGCACAAAACATGTAATGAGTGAAGGGTTCATCCACGCTCACAATGGCCCTTTGGGTGGTGTCTAAATATAATCACCGTTTACAGAAACAAGCAATGAGTCAGGTAATTACAATGACAGAAATCTGCATTTATTTATTTTATTTCAGACCACGCGATAACCAAAAATGGCTTCAATTCCTGAAGAATTGAAACCGTAAAAGGCAAAAAGTTCATTTTAACTACAGATGTACAGATCAGATGCGGTGTTGAGGCTCACCTGTGTGACCTGCTCGTCCACTCTGATGCCAAGAGGTTTCATCTGCACCAGCGGGAACACCCAGGTGTCCTCCTCCACCTCGCTCATCCCCTCATCCTCAGAGTCCTCCGACTGGTTCAGAAGCCGCTGCCTAATATGGGCCGAGTTTACAACCTCCATAATCCGCTTCCTCGCCACTGCCGAGAAGTCTTGCCGGTTGCCTAGTTGCCATAGAGATACAGTAGGAGTGAGTGTGGAGCTAGAGGACTGCAAGTGGGAGACGGGTCAGCCTGATCTCTGGGTCACAGTGTTCTCGGTCATGTGGTCGTGGTACTCATGTTGTAGGGGAATAGAGTCAGTTATACAGTGACACTGTGATACAGCAACAACCTTTCTGAATGACAATTTTTCACGAATAACATTTAAAAAATGCTTAAGGTTGGATCAGGGATATCAAACTCACTTTACATCATGGGTCACATACAGCTTTGTCTTTAAGTGGGCCAGAAAGGTGAAAATCCCTTTTCTGTCAATGTAAAGTAGTTTAACTGCACATTTAATCCCTGCGAATCCTCAATGCAAGAAAAAGAAGTGCGATATCATGAGTATGTCTGTGTAGGTTCTCAGTTATCCAGGTCATGACAGTCTAAGAAGCTTAGAAAGAAAGCGAGTGGACTTTTTAAACGTTTCATGAAGATGTTTCACCTCATATCCGAGAAGCTTCTTTGTATTTAAGCCCGAGTGGGAGTTGTCCCACAGATGGATTAAAGAAAGGAGTAAAAGCCATCTATGTCCACTGTGAACGACCATCTTTGAACAGATGAGGTGGCTTACGACAACAACTCTCTGCCACATACTTTTAAGATCCCTTCCCAGGCGCCTCAACCCCCACTCACGTCAGGTGATCTCAATAGGTCACTTTATAGGGTGAAGCAAGGCCTCACAATGGTTTCAGCTGAAACCTCTGCTAATAACAGCCCACGCTTTTTGTCACACCTTGGCTCATGTCGTGAGGCACATGATTAATAGAGGGTCATAAAAACTCCCTTAAGGGACAACTCCCACTAGGGATTAAATACCTGGGATTCTCCCGCATTTGGTTTTAGAACTGAAGAAGCTTCTCAAAGGATAGGTGAAATGTCCAGTCACTTTCTTTCTAAGCTCCTTAAATTTCAGGAGTGCATCTCAGTTTTTCTGCACGATAAAGAAGTGCTGCTGTAATTAATGAAAGAAATCTGTCAGCACGACTCTTTAGGCTTAAATTGTAAATAATAAATATTTAAAATTAGAGAAAAGGTTCTGTCAGCTCATTGCCCAGACTGAATTATAAATTTAGAAACTTTTTGTTAACTCAGAGAAAAGCTGCTATTTTATTTATTTATATATTTTACTGTGGACACTAGGGCTGTGTGATATGACCAAAATCTCATATCCCGATATAAGAATTCTATCGTCCGATAACGATATAAATCACAAAAATTTAACATTTTCTGTCAATTCTGTGAATCTCGGGCAGCTCATCTTGCGGGAAGTGACTCCAGCTACATGACGGGTAGCTGGAGTCGAGTGTTTTAACCGATGCATGAAACGATACACTTTTAGACATAAGTTGTAAAGGCCACAGTTTTCTTTGTGAGTAATTATTACACGGCGTGCTGCGGGGAAAAGCCTGTTCTAATATATAGTATATAACGATATAACAAGTACAATATAACGATATATATCGTTATATTGAACAACCCTAGTGGACACAATCTAAAAAACACATCTGTTGTTTTTGCCAGGCCAATTCTGGCCCCTGGTTTAAATAAACAGTGCGGAAGGAGTTAAAAATGATGGCTATATTCATGCTAAGTATTCAAAATCGAGTGGGCAGAGCTTCCAGCTACGCCACATTATCAGCAATCCCAACCTTTTAAAATGGATTCACAGTCATGAACGGCACAAAACATTGGAGACATCACCCATCGGTTTGTGACGATCTCTGTTTGCCAAGATTGGGGCCGAGCGTTGTTTTCCTGTAAAACCTTTCTGCAACCAAAATGATCGCCACCCAGTGATCATTTAAAAAAAAAATTCAAATTTAAGTCACTTCACTTTTCGCACTCGAAAGTCCATCTTTTATACCATTTAGGTTTCCTGCATTAAATTTACAGCACAGGCATGGAGCTCCAAACCGACATCCACCTAAAAGAACATTTAAACTCGCCTACATCTTTCCAGCTCTCTGATATGAGACACTGAAATGGATTTCATTAAAACTGAGTTAAATCACAGCACTCATTTCAGTCTCTTGCCTACAGAGTCGTTAGCTTAACGCTGACACTTTTTTAATTTTGAGGGCTGCATTCCATTTTAGGACATCAGGGGAGGACTGAGATCGTGGCCAGTTCACAGAGCAAAATGACACAACGTGTCCAAACATTGAAGCTTTGCACTTCCTCTCTAAAAGCTTGCACTGCAACCATAACACTGCAAAACCTGAGCTTTTTTAATGATCCATTTTGACCATGTTCACATTGTTCTTACGGTTTTATACTATTTTTTTTTAATTGTACTATTTGTATGATCATTTTTATTATTTTACAGGGAGATTGTTTATATCAGAGAATTTGCATATTTAATTTAGTTTATACATTTATTTATTTATTTATGTATATATTTGGGAGGTACTCAGAGTAAAGGAGCCATTTAAGGAGGCTTGAGGATCTGACTGAGATGCCTCTTGGACAAGGTGTCCTAAGCATGTCCCCGGAAGGCCCCAGGGTAGACCTGGGACATATTGGAGAGGTTATGCCTGTCGGCTGGCCTGGGAACTCCTCTGAGTTCCCCTGGATGAGCTGGAGGAGGTCTCGAGGTCTTTGCTTAGGCTGCTACTCCCCTGAGGCAGATAGAAAAAGGATGGATGTATGGCTGCACCTCGCAGAAAAAGTTGCTAAAAGTCACAGGCACACAGCTGTCACTGAAGAAGAACCTGCTATTTAAAACCATTTATGGGCAGCCAATCAGAAGAGAGCTTGTTTCAGATAGAGGATGAACTGAGGGGCAGCACTCAGTGTGAGTATTTTGAACTGTGAATCATGCAAAGTTACTCTAGTACAAGGATACAATTATGGAGCAGGAAATTAATGTAATAGGCCCCCTTTTTGGAGTTCCTTATATCAACAACCACACTCGTGTGAACACATTAGCTGGAAAGCTCCTGCAGTCTGTTTGTGCCATTCCTCTGATAACACCAAATGCATGTTGCTCATCCTTGTGTTAGGACAGATGACCCTACAGGTGAGCAACCTGCATGACGTGAGCCTTTAAACAGTCTTTAAATCATCAGTTATCACCTTCTGCCTGCAGACAAACGCACTTTTTCTTTTAACGCCATTCTTACGATCAATAACAAATCTCATCAGTCATCTTCACAAATGTCTTTCACTAGAATTTCTCCAGTGTCTGTGTGTGTGTGCGCGCGCACGTGCATGTTTGTGAATTAATTATGTGTGTGTATCAGTTCCCATTTCATATCTTCTTCCAGCAACACTGTGACATCACAACTCTATTCCTGGTGTTCGTTTCCATGGCGGTCCAGTCCTGCAGACATGATGTCATTCATCCCTCAAACGAACATCCTGGCAGCCTGCACTCCAGTTACGGACACACTGTACAAATATGTGTGCGTGTGCGTGTGGACAAAACCCTGACAGTTTCACATCCGGCTCCATGGCTAGCCAACCGCAAGAGCTCGCTCTACATCTTCCTCACTGTACTCTCACAGAGCTCTCCTCCCTGGCCTGCATCTGGCTTGTCTAAGCTTTCAAGCTCCATTAGCAAACTCCTGGAGTTGAAAACAGGCTGCAAGTGAGCATGGAGTGTCACATGCTGTCAAAACATGCTGAGGGTAAACATCTGTCTCTGTGCACAGGCCAGGGATACAGGAGTGTTCGGTTTCTACCTTTGTACGGGTGCACCATGTCCTCGAGCATGGTCACCGAGTCGTCGGGCTGGAGCTGCAGGGAGACGTCTCCCACGGCCTCCACCAGGTCGGAGAAGAAGTCGGCAACCTCCCTGCAGTTCTCCAGCAGCACGTACCGGTCCTGTCTGTTGGTGAAGTACGAGTCGCTCAGGTTGGCCCTGAAACACAAGATCCGGGAAAAGTAAGAGTAGAGGAGGAGGAATAAGGAAGCTAGTGCAGGGGTGGGGGATCTTATTGAAATGTCGTCATATGAATATTTTTCTGAAACTGTGTTTATTCAAGAGGAAGGGTGGTGCCATTCAAGTGAAATCAACATATCAATTATCATGTACTCACGAAAGGAAACTGAGACAAAAGCCTCTAAAGCTGCGTATTCTTCTTAGCTTTAACTTTTTTAAAAAGAGGTGGCAGACACAGCCTTAACGGGGGATCCAATTCATTTCATATGATACCCAATTCAAAATAATCCTCGATTATTCTGTACCAGGCTTTGGAGCAGCCAATCACAAAGCCATTTTAGCCCTCTCCACCCATGCCTTTAGCCAACAGTTTGTAAGTTGAGCTGAGTCACACAGCTGCTTATTCACAACATCTCCCGGTTCTGATTAAAGGATGCAACATTACCGGTGCGGCTTTATGAGTTATTAACACAGGATTAACTGTGACAGCCCAACATGTCGTTAATCTTCAGTAAAAGTTTTTCGTGGGCCCAACTTAACCTGCAGGAGCATCTTGTGGAACATGCTTTGCTGCCAAGGAGGAAATGAACAGACCGCGTGTTAGAATGAACACAAAGCATGTCACGACTTCTTTAATGCACCAACACTGGCGCAGTGCCAACGTCCTCCATAAATTTATTGGAAATTTTCTGCATAGTTATTGTGAAATGGGAAACACATCTTCCTATTTCCAGTAAAACTTTAGGGACTCTGAACAAGATCACACACGACAGACAGGAGATAGGAGAAGGGCAGGTTCAAATATATGAAACTGCCAAAACGTCTTATATCCCATCAATATGAGGTGCCTAGAAAGAGACAGGCCCTCGGGGTCAAGACTCGTCAGAGACTAATACTTGGAAACATTCCTCAGGATTTAAGTGGAAATATCTTCAAAGGTCATCATCATGAAATATCTTCAAAGGGGCAAGGATTCTTGTTTTAAAGAAGTGAGAAACTTCTATCAGAAATAAATGCCAAACACCTCGAAATGCGTCTGAAATCAACAGGTTATAACGACTTAAATTATTTAAAAGAAAAAAAAAAAAGAAGAAAAAAAAAAAAAAAAAGACCTGCATCAAGATTCACCTGCGTGGTAACAAAACGCAACAGTCGCAGCTGTAAATATGTTTTAGTCGGTTTACATGGTGGAAGTAAAGAACGGCACTTTGCGTATCCTTTATTTGTTTTAATGTTATGTTTCCAAAGTCCCAGCGATGTTGATTCTCCATTTCACAGCCGTAAGTTGCATCTGCATGTACTGAAACATGACTACATTACAAACTTATCCTGACAGAGTGCATCCCAGACAAAAGATGAGCCTTGGTAACAAAACGTAGCTATAAAGGAGCCCTGTCATATGCAGCTACTTGTCTTGTTTAGCCAACGTTAAACTGGTGCAGCAGATTATAAAGCTAAGACATCTGTGTTAACCCACACACACGATTCATTTTTGTACTTAACAACAACAAAAAATGAGTGCACTGTACATACAGCACTGTGCAAAGGCTTTAGGCCACCACCCATTTCTTTATATTTTAATAGGAAAACAGCAGAGTGATTTAGTAAAATATACATGGAGGTATAATATATAAGGCAACAATTCAGTTTGTACCATTGTAACGAGCTTAAAAGTCAGTACCTGTCACCCTCTGTTCATCTTTGGCTTTTTCCTTGATTCAGCTTAAAAAAAAAAATATTGGAGCAATTATGGGTTTTTTGAGTTTTTTTGCAAACAGGCTGCTAGTAACCAAGTGCTTAAATATACAATTTAAAATTTGTTCTTTGCTGTGGTTATGTTTAGACAAAACTGGTTCCGCTCTGTTGAGCAAGGGCCTTGTTTATCCTTGAAAGACTAACAGGATCGGTGTGAAATGTCTTAACAAACAAAAACAAAGTTCAGTTATTGTTATTCTATCTGTCTAAAGTATGTAACTGACTTAATTTTCCTGGAATGACTTAAGTGAAGGTAGTAAGGCACTGACAGGCAGTGCGCCAAACCAACACGTCTTGCTTTCCAGTCATAATTGGCAAACAGTCACAGTTGCTGTTGGTAACTAAAAGGAAACTAAAAATTAAACCGGGGTTAAAAAAAATGACTCAGTTGAAACAAAAACATGTTTTTTTATTAAATTGTCTGCTTTTAACATATGCCCGTAGTTACACATTTAGTGTGAGGAGGCTTTGGCGCAGACACTGGGAGGTCATGACTGTGAGTCAACTCCCAGCAAGTATGTTCTCTAGCACTGATTCTGATATTATTATTGACCTCACCAAATGCGTATTAAAACCCCTACTTTAGTTTTTTAATCTAGTTTTTACTTACTAAGAAAAACTAAACTAAAGGAAAGGAAAATAATAGTAAAAAAATTCCAAAGTATTGCAACCCTGCATATTAATACATTAGTTAACATTATACGGCTGTGTTTACAATGATGCACAAAGGAGGACAACATTGGATTTTTTAGAACAAAGGGCATCAGGACCCCTTGCTCTCCCTGCTCCTCCTGCACACTAATGCATTACCGTTTTGAGGGTATCATCAAAGTAACTGTAATATTTTCACCAATTTGGCAGAATAAGGTCAGCATGCCATTTTATGTTCTGAAGAGAAATGGACTGGAAACCACAGCAGCACTGTGCCCACTGGCTGTGGAGCAGCTCCCACTGAGCTCCGTTTTCCCCGAATACTGCACGTCAAAACAAGCACTGAAAACATTTTTAAGCTAATCCAGTAAGCACCTGCAGCTTGTGAAAACAGACAGTTGCCTGGAGGTGGGACAACTTTATTTTAAACTTCACTCTGAATTCAAACAAACACACAGGGAGTGTGGAAAAAGGTCATACTGGCACCAACATACCCACTGATGATGATGCTGTCATCAAACAGGTAGACTTTGATGTGCTGGACTCCGATGGTCTCGTTGAAGCGCTGGGGGACTAGCAAGCGCAGCAGCCCCCTCAAATCTGGAGTGTGGTACAGAGATACCCTCATCTGAGATGTGAAGCGCTGCAGCAGAGGTAGCAGCATGGTCCTTGAGTTAATCTTTCCTGCACGTGAAACACAAGTCACACAAATACAATCAGGATGATGAGCGGGGAGTTCTGTGCTAACCAAGTGCAGGAAACCGCTAACAACCTCGTGATCCGCGTGTGTAGTCAAGCAATACGGAGACTTTCAGGTCTGGAGACTGGCTGTTGTCCTGGGAACATTGGAGGGCTTCCTCCATACAGTCCACCTTTAAAAAAAACAAAAACAAACACACACACACACACACACACACACACAAACCCCAATTAAAAGAATTCTGCATCAACTTAGCATGTAATTCCTTTAAGAAAGAGTTTAACATGTGATCGAGGGCTGCACAGAAAAACCCAGACTTCCCTAGGGACTGCCATGTGTCAGTTGCATGCGGTAGTTGATTCTGATTACTGTTATTTTTAGTGGTGGTTTACGGTTTCTAATCTTTAGTGAGTGTGCATTTCTCCACACTTGCTACATTTGTCTGTGTCAGGAAAGTTTTGACTACAACAGAAGCGTTGTGCTGTGACCCACACTTTTAGAACAGATGCTGTAAGGCACAGAAAATTGTTCTCCAGGGTGACTTGGTTATTGTGGCAGACACTTCAGTCAGAGACTTGAGTAATGTGCGTTTCAGTAATTCGCTGACGAAGCCTCGAGCTACTACCCTTAAAGTGTGGGATTAAGAGCGATAAGCCCATTTCCATCTAACTCAACACCTACAGAATTTTGCAAGCTTCCCATCTGCCGCTGTATTCACACAAATTACGGGAATAGTGGGAAAGTCCTCCCTGAGAAGATGTGATGATAATAAACAGGTTCACCACAGTGTGTCTTTTGTCCCGTTTCCCTCCCCTCACCCCCAACCATCACAGCAGATGGTTGTTCCTCCCCGAGCCTGGTCCTGCTGCAGACTTCTTCCTGTTAAAAGGAAGTTTTTCCTTCCCACTGTTGCCAAGTGCTTGCTCATAGGGGGCTGTCTGATTCTTGGGGTTTACTCTGTATTATTGTAGTGTCTTTACCGTACAATATAAATAAAACTGAATCACATTTTGATTGTAAATGGATTATCTTTGGATTTGCAGCTGTTTGACAGATGAAATAAGATGTTTAAGGTGTGCCTTCTTACCCAGATCTCCCATGAAAAAGATTTAAATTTAACCTCTTAGGACCTGGCATCTACATATGTGGACATCACATTTTGGGTTGTCTTGACCACAATACAAAATTTTGCTCTACAAGGGCCTGATATCCTCTTCTCAGAAACTACATAAAGGTAAAAAGATAATCCTTTGTTTTTACATTTATCAGGTCCCAATCAGCCCAAATAGCGAAGAGAAATTAAAAATGCATGCCATGAAAGCGTTTGGGTCTCAGGAGGTTAAGGAAATTTTCTGGTTAAATATATAAAACAGCCATTTTATGCAGTTCTCGAAACATCAGAAAATATTTTAACCTACTGTAAAGTCACAGAAAAAAAGAAAAAGAAAAAGGTATTCATTATGTGCCATTTACAACATTATTTTTTCCCTGGTTCAAGTTAACACTACAGGACAGGCACTAATCGAAAGTTTGACTTTTATTTAACAATGTTAAGAAATGAGGGAAGCTTTAATGTGGCTCAAAACAGTGTAACCTCTCATCATCTCTCTCATGCTGAGAGTATTTGATATGGGAAAAACCAGCTACCACAAAGAAAGGGAAATACAGCCACAATAACGACAGATTACTTACAGAGTGAAGACATTGGAAGGTGATTCTAAACACCTTTGCTGTGCAAAAAAGAAAAAAAAACAACAACAACAAAAACCACTATGAGCAAGCACTTAGTGAGAGTGGGAAGGAAAAACTCCCTGTTAACAGGAAGTAACCTCCAGCACAACCAGGCTCTGAGAGGGGCGGACATCTGGCATGATAGGTTAGAGTGAGTGTAAGAAAACTGCACAGAAAACAGTTTAATCATTAGTAAAGATTAAAGTTTATTTCTCTATTTTTTTTCTAGGATAACGGGAAATGTGCAAAATGAAAATGAAACGTCCAAACATACATGGAAGCATATAAGCCAAAAATAAATAAATAAAGGTTTGTACAATATTTGGTATGACCACCTTTATTCTTCAAAACAATGTGAACTTTATTAGTTAAGCTTTCCTTTAATTTCTTTAAGTGTTCTTCTGGAATAGTTTTCTAGTCATCTTGAAGGGCATTTAAAGCTCTTATTTTTTTCTCCTCCCTGTGTTCTCATCCTTTTTTAATGTCATTTCCAGTGAAAGTTCCAAGATGGAGACACAGTACAAGGAAACGGGTGAATGACAATTGATTAATTCTCAGTATTTATCAAACATCAGCTCCGTTTTATTGTCCGCTTACTGAGCGTGGGAAAAAATGACTCACCCCGGCACACAAAGAGGAAACGGCTGCTCGACAGAGGATGCCACTGGTGGCGAGCGAAGTCTTTTTTGTGGCCTGCTTGGTATTTGGATCCCTACTGATATGAAACAAGCGCTGTTTTACTTCTGCTAAATTGTGCATCTGGTGCCCAAATACATTCACAATGCGTCACCCCGCAGTGTCTGTTTACATGCCAGTAAAACATTTCGCCTTTCCAGTAGAGAGCTCTTTAGGGACCACCAACACTTCCAGCTCTGGAAGTTCCTTGAGGCGTAAATCTGACAATGAGTGGGAGCTCTAAGGAAAAAACTGTTTATTTCTGTGAAGCTGAGAACCAGCATTTTGTTATCATTCTCTGCAAGACTGCCTCAAACGCCTAATACTATTAAATGTAGATTTAAAAACAAAAACAAAGAGTCCTCTATTGCGGTCAATCTTAAGCAGGCACACTTAGCCCAGGCCTGCAGACACACACCATGGAGGAGATGTTGCTCCTTTTATGTTTTTTAAGTTAACCTTAAGTTTTGTGCATGTTTCGCACAGGAAACAATTCAACCTGACAGATAAAGGAGGGGCAGCAGAGAGATTGGGGGGGGGGGGGGGGTCTCATGAGGAAATTAAAAACCTAGAAGCTTTACTGCATTTGATGACACCTGGAAAAATTTTATCTTTATGATTTGAAGACTTTTAAGAGCTAAAGGTTCCTTAAGCTTAATCCAAAATGTGCATTTTTAACATCGACTTCTGTCACAGAGGAAACCATGGCCAGGAAATAAAATAAAAAAGGAGAGTTTTTATATGTTAACAGTTGTGTTGACCAACCAGCTATCCCTCATAGTGTTATTCAGTGACCCAAAATGCACTTTTTCAAGTTTTCTCTTGTGAAAACAGATAAAATATTCAGGATACTAAAGATTGCTTCTGTTACTCTACTTCATAGACATTAAATTGCTCTATTTCTGCTGTTTAAACTTTGATATATGCCATGAAACTGATGCTCAAAGTTGGCTGCAAAAAACGTAAAAACCTGTGTTGAACAGAAACTTCTAGCTTTAGGTTGCGACACCTGGATTTGCTGTCCTTTGAGGGGCCTATAACTCGCATTGCTTCATTAAACATAATAAAATTACTGCATATTACATAAATCTGCAGATTCTGATGGGTGTCAGGTGGGGCACGCATTGATTTTTGATGGAGTAATCTATCTGTAGGCTACCGTAGCTCTATATTCGGACAAATAACCAAGATTCGTCTTTATCAATTTGTTTGCTGTCGGTTTCCAAACCACTAGATGTGATTTTCTGCATTAAAACTGTACTAATTCATATTCTATGGGATCTGGGGGATACTGGGCTAATTTTACTAGTAGGTTAAAGCTACTTGAACACAACCAAACCACTGGGAAACAAGTTCTCTGTAGTGATGAATCATGCTTCCCCATGTGGGAGTTCTGGCAGCTTGGCCAACGGTACTTGTCTGACTGCTTTGTGCACAATGTAACGTTTGGTGGAGCGGGGATCATACTGAAGACCAGCACTGGTCTGGCTGTTAGCATTGACTGTAAGAGGGTTCTGGATTCAAACCTGCCTGTGTGGCACTATGTTCTTTGCTTGTGTGTGTGTGTGGTTGTCGTCTGCCTAAGTTGTGCCCTGTTTTTTCCCCTATGACAGGGGACCCTGTATTATTTATATCTGTTTACTAGTTTGCCATCCTCTTGTCCAATGCTTGACTCTTTAATGCCTCCTATAAACAAAAAGAATAACGGGAAAGCTTATCTGCAAGTGCAAATGCATGAAGCAAAATACTCTAGCCTAAAATCTACAACTATAAGCACGCTGCATAACTTTTGCATATAGCACATTCAAGATAAACATGCCTTGCCCTCAAATATCAGATTGTTCCCACTGGCTGCACCACAACTTAAGTAAATATGCTCTCCAGGCGTGACCGAATACCATCTAGTCTGTGCCGAGCCTGGGATCAGGGCTGCGTTGGTGTATCTAGGCTTTACGTTGAAACTGCACCTGATATTTGCATTCCTTTGTCTAAACCAAAGAACAGACTCACATTTTTGCACTGCATGCACTTCAGTTCATCGAGTCCAATTTCAAGCAAACCCAGGCTTGAAAATAAAATCGTATTGACTCACATTTCTAGTAATCCATCATCCTGTGAGGTTACAGAGTTTGGCAGCACTCACAGCTGATCCCAATGCTTTTAACTGTAATTAAGCATGCTGGCTTGTCTGTGCCTTTTTGCTGTATTTCACCCTCTCCACTGCTGCTTGTACCAGATTGAAAAAACATGAAAAAACGCCAAATACGAGCATCATTCCAGACTGTGGTTTGCTTTGGGTTAATGTTGTTATGCTAGGCTTTTCAAGCATGAAGCACAGCAGGCTGTCACATGCCAATGCTGGTCTCCTTATACCCATAAACCCTTGCATTTTGGGGTCATTCCTTGTAGTTGGTCTGGAGTACATTTTCATTCTGAACAAACCACGCAGTGGGCGTCCTGGAAGAGAAGTCTGACTCATACTTTCTGGCATCTCTGGCCAGTAATGGTATTGTTCTCACCTGCCCAGAACTAAATTCTCTAGTGTTGTGAAAACATAGAGACACACACGCACATGCTTGCGTAAATGCCACTTTTCTCACCAGCTCCTGCTCCAGCTGACCGGTTCCCAGATAGAGGGAGGCCATCACCACCCGCCTCTGTGCAGTCTTGATGCGAGCCTACGGTAAAAGGAGAGAAAAAAAAATACAAATAAGGAATCCCAACAGTGAATGTGAGTGTAAGTCTATGTGGGCGGGAGCTGATACTAGGAAATGATAACGTATTCACGGGAGTTACATTTCCTGTAGCCACATGCAGGCACCTGGCCTGGGGCACAAGGAAAGAAAGCAGTTGTAGTGCAATCATGAGACTGACAAATAAGAAAAGGAAACAGTGTTTATGGTGGAAAAAAAAAAAAAAATCTCCCAACTGTCAGTAATTTTAAAAAAAGAAAAGAAAAAAAACAAAACATAAGGAATTTCATGTTTTACATTTTAGTGACATTATGAAATCATTTATAGTGCTGATGGACTGGTATTTACACACACACACACACACACACACACACACACACACACACACACTGCAGGGTTATCCTAAAGACTGAAGGATGCTGTATTGGGCTGAGATCAGGTGACTGATGGGGCCATGGAAGAATATCTAATTTCTTTGCTTTTTTGAGCACAGAATTTAGTCCAATACACCTCATTCATCCTGGTAAGTGGCCTGGTTCTACTGGAAGTCACTGGAAACATGACTATGGCAAAGTATGAATACCTTTTCCTTTCGTACTTTACTCTTCTCATCTTTCTACTATAAGTTTATCTGGGCCTCATCTGTCCAAAGGATGTCTTTCCCAGAACAGGGCAGGCTCCTTCTGATGATTTCTGGTAAAGCCTAATCTGGGATTCCTGTTCTTGAATGCAATCAGTGGTGCGCATCTTTTTTGTAAGCCCTTTGTATTTACATTCACAAAACATCTCTTGACTCTGGCCACCTCCACAACTCGACTGACTTGAGAAGATGTTGTGAGGAAAAAAAATACTTTAATTTCTAAACAATAAAAACAACCCTTGAAGTAAAGCTGAAAGCCTGCGCTTGAATCTCATCTTGACTGTTTCTTAAAATCAGCTGTGGTGGTGTACGGAGGCAAAAACTTCAAAAACTGTATCATTGTTCAAAAACCAAAGGAGCCATCTGTGTATAAACTACCTGTTCATCACTAAATGGCAGACTCACACACTTAGTGACTACCTGCTGAACACAGTGAGCCACTAGACAGCTACAGGATCAACTTTTTCCCCCTCAGAGGCCATTAAGAGACCAAAACCAGTGAGAATATCGGGAATCTAAACATCAGCTGTCCAGAAAAACAACCCAAAATGGAAATGGAGTAGCATTTATACAGCAGTCTTCTAGTCTTACTGACCACTCAGAGCACTTAACCATACATCCATACAGTGCTATACCCCTTATTCTTTACCACCATTTTTCTAGCTCCAAGCACCAAATAACCTAATATGCATCTCTCTGCACTGAAGGAGGAAGCCAGAAAACCTGTGAGAACCCATAAAGGCAGAACATACAAACTCCACACAGACTCCTACCTGCCATGAGGCGACAGGGCTAACTGGGCTGCACCAACACGCTGCCTGAAATGAGTAATTATGCTGATCTATAACTCCTGGTTAAGTAAACAAATAATATCACATAAGTTAAGGAGTCACAAATCATTTATCCTTTCCCTGAGTGGGAATAACGTTTTCAGGGAATTCAAAGAACTTAAAATAAAAAAATCCTCCTTCAAGTTATCATCTAGTTAGATTCCCATATAAAAGGGTTATGAGAAGATTTAAAAAAAAACAAAAAAACAATGATAAATGTTAAGTTTGATTTTCTCAAACCCAGAATGATACCCTAAAATTCAAAAGAATCATTTACATTTTTGTAAGACACAAAAATTGTAAAACTAACATTTATTTGGTTTTGCTTAAAAATATATTTTTTTAAATGTCAGATTTTAAAACAGGTATGATTTCTTTAAAAGGTAGACTAAACCGTAATTAAAAACAAAATTCCTTTTACCGTCTGTGGAGATTATTATTAACACTCAGGGCAGAAGAAATACCACGATGTTTTACAATTTGTGGGAAGTGTCCCTTTAAAGCACGCACATCTTAGTGAATAACAAAAAAAATCCTTAAATATTTCTGCACCTTAATGCAGCAAGATTTTCTTGCTTGTTTAAATACCAGTTAGACAACCACAAAAGTTCCTCTTTCTTTTGGCTTCTCATGCCACAAAGGTTGCGACTTGATCATTCAACTACAAGTGATAAAAACAGTCTTCTGACCGTAAGTGACGAAACCGGAAAGAGTAGATTTTGTGCCAGAGGTGATCTAAAAATACTTTCAGGTGAAACCTTCCCAGCAATGAGGAAAAGTCAACATAATCACACCCATTCAACACATTCCGGTAACAGCCTTTTAACATCAATAGTTTTTCTTATGCAAATATGACACGTTTGACCATTAAAATGCTTTATATTTCATGCACCGTTTTCAAACCTTCTAATATACATTTATATTTATAGAAGCACTGTGATTGCATCTGAGCTCCAAGTGATAATAAAATGAAACAGAAATTCTTCCTAAGTAGAATTAAGAGCCAATTTCTTGCATATAACAAATCTCTTATTGTTCAAGTCTAACTGTGGATTTGCATGAAGGAGGATCCTGCCTGAAAGTCACATGGGTGATGTGTAACTTGGAAGAAAATCATGTGTTTTTGTTCTTTGAAGCTTTAAATGCCCCCTTGTTCTAAGAAATATGAAAGGACTTCAATGTGGTGGCGTAGTTATTTCATTAAAAAAAAAAAACATCTTTTTAATAGTTGAGCTTTATTTTGATGCGTTTACTCACTGTGACTCTGCACACAGTGTTTCAGTTTTGGTTTATCTATTTACTACACTGTAAAAGTCAGACTTTCTTTCAGGATTATCCTATCAGAAATACAGAAATGTCAGCATTTTAAAAGGTGTTTCAGTTATTTTATTTCATTATTTAAGAGACTGAGGCATTTAAATTTATCATTCCTCATCCACCATCGGGTAAATAATAGTCTGCAACTATCATCGAAATCTCTGCACATTTTCTTCAAAGCAGTTCCCCCTCTAAACTGTCTCAACTAAGAGCAAAGTAAACTATACTTACTGGGATGTTACCAAATACTATATAGTACAGACTGTAGCCACTGTGATGTCACCCATCGATTTGTAAAATCCTGTTTTGAAACTACAACTTCGCCATTGTGGTTGTCGCCGAGTTTGATTTTACAAGATGGAACTGGGCATCTGGAACACGAGTACCAAGTTATCAGTTAACGTGCAAGAACCGCCACCAATGCTGTTTGCTTAAGCAAACGGGATCCATAAATTGAATAGTTGCACATAACAAATACATAAACCGGATAATCAGTGCTAAGTAACAAGCACAATCTAACTCACTAAAACTGAAGTACAGACTTTGAAAGTGCTGTTAGTAAACTTCTCTGCACAGTAATCTATATTTCTTAGGGGTGCAACGATATCGATATTGAACCGTTTGATACAGTGCTTTCGGTTCGGTACGCATATGTATCAAACAATACAAAATTTTTAATTTATTTTATCAACTTTTCTTCTGACGATGCTGTCTGTGTTGACAGCTCAGTGGATCTGCGTTCGACTACTCCGCCTAAGCTGCACTGTCGAGCGCAGCGCAAGCTAGCAAGACAGAAGCTAAGCTTGTTGCAACATGGCAAATTGAATCTCCCCCACCCTCATTCAGATCTAGTCTTTGGAACTATTTTAGTCTTCATGTGACGTATGACCCTGAAGGTAAGCGCGTCATGGACAAAAGTAAAACAGTATGTCGGATGTGCCACGCAATGCTCAATTACATGGGTGGGAACTAGTGTGTTAGCGCAGTTTGCTTGTTAACGTGTTGATGCCCCACGCACGGGGCGCTCCGCGGTAGCTCGTTAACGGAGATTTGCCGTGTTGTGGTGTTAACGTCATTTCAGATTAACGCTGACAGCACTAGTGGGAACACAACGAATATGACTGCACATTTACGCCGACATCATCCTAGTGCAAAGACAAGTGGAAGCAGACAAAAACAACAAGCATGCATGCTACAAATTTCACCAGAGTCATTTAGACAGCCGTTAGCACATGATTCTCCTTATGGGGACCTGAGATGTTTAATATGCTGCTGAGAATATAGCCCAGAAGAAGCGTATAGTATAGCTTTTATTTTGGAAAGAGCCATTTCTCTGTAATAAACTCTCTTTTCCAAAGATGAGTGATTTCTCAATCAGATAGATTTATTATTTTATCCTTTTGTTGTTTCAGCAACATTACATTTAAAAAAAAAAAACTGTTATGTTTGAGTTAAAATATATATTTATCATTTTAATAAATAAATTAAAAAAGCATGAACATTTTTTCGAAAAAATATCTAACCGTGACACCAAAGTATCGAACCGAACCGAACCCTGAATTTTGTGTATCGTTGCACCCCTAATATTTCTATCTTCAATTATGTTAAAATGCTTCAAAAAGGCACCAACGCCACAAACACAGTGGAGAGTTCCTAATTAAGCTGACAATTCACTCGCAATACCAACTTTAATTTTAACAAAATGTAAAGTGACAAGTTATTTAAAATAAAGTAATCAAATGTTTATGGACGGGTAAATTTGTTATAAAAGATAGAACATTTTTGTACCAGATTGTAAACTGTTTGTTTTAGTTACAGCTGTAGTCGGGATATTCTAAGATGAGAATCGGTGGGGATCGGTTTGCTTTTGGAAACCAATTCCAGAAACCGCTTTTTGGCAATTCTATGTTAGCTTCATTTTTCAGCCGCAAAGCCTGCAACTGTGGATTTTATGTGTGAAATATACTTCCTGGACGAGTCTCAGCTTCTCAGAAGTAAATAAAGTTTGGGCACAGAGCCTACTTATAGCCGTAAATAAAAAAAACTCAACTCACACATCTCGTCTTTCTCACACTATAACTGAATGGCACCATTTACTCCAGCATGTAATCCTTCGTTTAAGACTGAAAAAACATACAGTGCTGATTGGTTTGTCGCAGGAGTTACATTCTAAAAATAACCCACGACAGGTGAAACCCGCGAAGTAGCCAACTAGGGCTGTTCAATATAACGATATATATCGGATGACGATATAAAAACGTCTATGTTTCATTTTATGCTATCGTTTGTTTCGTGGTGTCACAAAATAAACTGGTTACGGCAAAATATTTTTTCATCGTTTTGATGGTCACTGTAGTGGCTATATTCATTTCTTAAAGTTTTCTCTTTCTCTTATATTTTATATAACCACACTACTGACGGACAAGCGCCTGTTTTTATGCGTTGTGGTTAGCAACAACGACGGTAACACCATCGAGTGTCCGCTTGTTTATGTTCCACATAAACCTTTCACAATAAAGCTCAAGATCCTGTTGAGACTTTTCAAAATAAACTGAATCACGTGAAAGAGAGCAGATCGTTTACGGATGAGAAGTAAAAAAGAGCCGCCAGGGCCCGATTTCAGGAAGCGGGTTTAGTGCAAACTCTGAGTAAGTATACCCTAAGTTAACGAAAACTCTGGGTTTTCGGTTTCACAAAGCGAGTTTAGATTAATTCTGAGTGAGTTACTATGACGACACACTCCGTGAAGCTAACCTGCCCCCTAGCAGGTTTACTTCAACTAACCCTGACCTTCTCCGCCTCTTTGTCAGAAACCTGACTGTAGGAAGTGTCAGACATGGCGTGCCCCTTCCTTGAAGAGCCAGTAGATGTTGAAGACCAAATTCTCCGCAGAGCTCTCCGCCGGGAGAGAGTGATTAGAGCGCGTTTGGACATTTTATCATTTCCTGATGATTTCCTGTGTGAACGTTACCGTTTTTCAGCACAATCTATAATTTATTTGAATAACATCCTCAGGCCTAATATTGCTCATGTGACACATCGCGGACTCTCAGTTCTGTACATATTATTTGTATTGCACTTCGGTTTTTTGCAAACGGGAGCTTTCTGTATAATATTGGTTACGCTGAGCACGTTTCCAAGGCTACCGTCTGTCGGGCAGTCAGGAATGTTACAGTTACACTGAAACGTCTCCTGTACTCGTCTGTGGTGTTCCCCGGTCATAGACCCACAAGATTTATCAAAGAGGGATGCCACAAAATTGCAGGTATCAGGATGAACGAAACTTAATTCATGATGTGGTGATACTTGAACTACTACTTAAATTTTACATTTATTTTCACGGTTCCCAGGCGTGATTGGCTGTATAGATGGCACTCACATTCCAATCATTGCTCCTTCAGTAAATGAAGGAGACTATGTGAACAGGAAGTCTTTCCACAGCATTAATGTACAGGTACATAGCTCCCTGTAGCATTTCAAACTAACAAATTATTTCATCATAGTAATGGATGGTAATTTGTGTTCTCTGCACTGTGAAGATCATATGTGATGCTGCCAACATTATCACAAATATGGAAGCCAACTGCTCAGCCTCTGTGGTGGACGACCTCCACCTGTTTTTCGGGCCTCCGCTTTTTTTTCTGTTGGCTATAACGGGTCACATTTGAGCATACAGAGTAAGCAAATATGTACTTGTAATGTGCTCAGATAATTTCAATAAGTGCTTACAGAGGGGAAATTAATGTAGCCTCTAACTGCAATTGATTTACATCGGACAAACAGACCAAGCACTATGGCCCATGATACAATTACACCTTACCTGTTTGGACTATATTTTTATATTTCATTTTTACTTGCTGCCAGGAACGTTTGGGGCCTGTTGGGTTGCACCTGCGCTCACGTCACATCACAAAATAAAATGTATAAAATATAATAAAATAACGTGTTAAATGGGTGGAAATCCCTAGATCAATGTTTAAATTAACACTCACGCATTGACTCTGTCGGCTATGTTTTGCCATGCATGCACCCTTTCTTTTGCAGCTGAGGCTGTGTTACTTTTTTTCCGCAAAATTTGCATGTTATCGGCATATGCTGCCATCAGAATTTCGGCCTCAAGTGCTGTAAAATACATTGACCGCGCCTTCTTTCCCTCCGTCTCCATGGTGACTCGCTTAATCTGTGCTCCACTAATCAGGGCTTTATGTATCCTCGTGCGCGCGTTTAACTTGGGGTTAAAGCAACTCCGCGTTGACTGAACTAATTGTTATCAGCCTTTCTGAAACCGAATATTCCGAGTTGGACAGTTCGGGGTTACTCAACCCTGAGTATCGTTTTTCACTCTGAGTTTTCTAAACCGGCTTCCTGAAATAGGGCCTAGGTGCTAAAAAATAAACCTTAGACTCAAACGTTAGAACAGGCTTTTCCCCGCAGCACGCTGTGTAATAAATAGTTACTTCTAAAAAGTTACACACGGCAGCAGAAGGAAAGATGTCGACATCTACATTTAAAACTACTGAAACTAAAAGAATCCATTTGTAGAGTGTTAAAACCAGAATAAAAAATGAACAATGTGAGCAATGTTCCCTCTAATCTGCGCGCATGCGCAATTGCGCACTGCTGGCACATCTGCGTTGCGCACAAAAAAAAAATCCAACCTGAATTGAAATTAAAATTAATACTTTAACAATTCTGTTTTGCAGTGTTAGTAAGTGACAGGCTGCTCCCGTATGGGATTAGAACGATGCCACCTTATCCCATAGTCCAGCCAATGTGATTCACATTCGTATATACGCAGCTAATCAACGTCGTTGACAGGCTATGACAGCGTCCTTATGTGCCGACACCGGTGTTTTGGCTAGCAAAGCGGCGTGGCTGATGTGGAGTGAAGCCACGTTAATGACAACGTGTACAACCATTGGAGATGTGAGCAGGACAGACGGAACAATTGACGGGAAAAGTGTGGACTTTATACCAGTTTTTAAATTGTGTTGATAGGCCACGTAAAATCAGAGTTATGATAAAAATATATGAAATGCTTGGTTTTCTTCCTGAATACTATCGTTGTTTATATTTACTGCGGGAAGAAACGGTAAAAATGGCGTTTCATAAGGAAAACGCTGGAAAGCACTCTCCACCTGTGAGCAAAAACAAAACCAAAAAAAAAACTCCGCAGCCTTTCCTATTGGTGGAAAAATGTACCATGTCGACCAATCAAAAAAATGATATGACAATATGGCCATGACCAGTTGTTTAGGAAGGAGGGAAGTTTTAGGAGTGACGGCGGTGTTTTGAGATGTGAGAGATTTGCGATGTTTAGCGCAAATCTTGTGTAGTTAGTGTGTAGTGTAGTCAATAGTTTTGTTGTGTGTGTCAGAACAATGAGGCGACTGCTGAATGTTACAGGTGTTACAGGAGTGATATATCTCCTGTTGTCAGGCCTGCAGGTATCAGGCTGTTGTCCTCCTTTATCTCATAGTGGACAGAAATAATTTTTTGGAGTGGCACAAATAATTTGTGTGGCATCAAATTTGATGCAGAACAGCTGACCTGCTCCCCTCAGGCAGGAGGCTCCGGTCCATTCGCACCAGAACCTCTCGCCATAAGAACAGTTTCTTCCCCTCTGCTGTTGGACACATGAACAATAAACGTACGACTGTTCCCACCACTAACACATGACCCTACGCTGTGTTCACTGCATCATTCCATGTTTGGCACTGATCACCACCTGCACTCATGCATATATCTTTCTACTAGAGATGGCACGATACCACTTTTTTTATGTCCGATACCGATACCGATATCATAAATTTGGATATCTGCCGATACCGATATGAATCCGATATAGTGTTTTTTAATCAACAAAACTGTTTTTTAAAATATCTTGCTGCATTTTGCAAGTCTGCAAGTTCATACTCAAGTTTAAAACAACAACTACACTAAAGCTATTCTGTTATACCTGTATACAAAAAAAATATTTCATAGTTCAGCAATACTGATCAATCTAATAAACTTAGACCTACACCATCCTCCCTATTCTGGTATTTTAAAGAGTACTTAGCGTAAATATTAAGCAACCTAACTAATAGGGTTCCAACTCCCAGCAACAACAAAAATAAATAAATAAAAAATAGGGAACCACCCCTCACGCTCCACCTCATGATGCTTAATCGACGTAATCAACCTTAATTTGATGCAGTGTGGAAAAAAAATGCACAGAAATCAATTCTTTTTCAAGAAATATTAAATAGATTCAACATCTTTCTTCAACAAAATTGCAGACTGCACAGATGGTACCTTCCCAAAGTAAAAAGTACTATAGCTTACTAGGGTATATATATTAGACTTAACAGTTACTATATACAGTAATTGACTTCTATTCATTTTACATCAAATTAAAACTTTGGGTGTCAGATAATTATTTATTAAAAGCTCGACATTTTAAATGAGAATAAGAAAGAAAAGTATGTCTTTGTGCCCCCTTTTCCCAGTTAATGCCCTATCGGCCCCCCTGGCTAAACTTTGCTAGATCCGCCCCTGCACAGTTACCAGCCGTCAGCTACGTAGAAAAAGATCCTGGAGTAGAAAGTAATATTAAATACATTCTAACAACAGCTGATCAAGCTTAAACATGCTGCTGTTGTTCAGCCGCTGGTTTCCTCTTTCTGGTGCAAAGTGGACCAAAAACAAACAAGAGAGACAGACTCGCGACAGAAAAGCCGATCAGCTGATCATTTAAGCAGTTTCACGATTGAAGTAGCAGCCGGAGAGCGAGAGGCAGTCGCTCGTTAAGCTTAACGTGGGAATGCTTTACAAACATTCAGAGATGGACTTACACACTTGCTTTACTTCTCTCGGGGATAACTTTGTCGGAGATGAAATGCCAGGTTGCTAGCGAAGCTCCAAATGCTATCCAGACCACCGACAGGTCCCGCATGCCACAGCCGCTCTATCACGTGACGCATACTGCTCCGACTGCTAACGTTCTGAGGTGAGTTACGGCGTGTTGCAAGTTTTGTGAGGTGCTTTCGTGATATTTAATGGATCGGATTACATTTTTTATTTTTCTCCGATATCCGATCCAGTAATTTAGGTCAGTATCGGACCGATACCGATACGTAATATCGGATCGGTCCATCTCTACTTTCTACGTAGCACTTTTAATTCTTATTCTTACTTTTATTTTTTCATGTCTATTTAAGCGCAATTTATGACAGTATGTTTGCACTGAAGCACCGCAGCAATTTCCTAATGTTGTAAACCTGCTCAACATTTGGCAATAAAACCCTTTCTGATTCTGATTCTGATTGTTCTGTAAATAGTTTGAAATGTTTATTTAGAAAATGCTTTGGCTGAATATTTAGGTAAACAGCTGCAAAAAACTTTGTTGTTTGCATAACTCAGTTACTTTTTTTGAAGAAGTAACTATATAATTAATTGCCCAACATTGGTCATTATTTACTGTATTTTGCAGACAGAGTTACAGGACTCTCTCCCAGACTACAGACGCTTTATAAAAAAAAATTAATTAATTAATTTAAAAAAGTTTTGTTTTCAAAATTGGAGTTATTTTTACTTCCAATAGTGTTAACATACTACACAGGTCATGAACAAGATTTTTTTTTAATTTTCATTGTAAGTGGGCTAAAGCACTTAAAAGTAGTCTAACATAAATGCTGTAATTTGATTATTTTAATAAACCATGTAACTTGGATGGATTTGATGCTGGCGTGACCACAGTGTACACGTCTGCTGTTGCTCACAGTGGTCCAAGGGACCGCTCAGGGAGTTTGTGTGTTTGCTCAGACACGTGAAATATTAGAGGGAACACTGAATGTGAGGTATTTAGAACTGAAACTTAAACCACATTATGGGAACACGTGAATCTGATATCATCTTCTTAAGACGGGAATTAACATGTGACCTCAAGTTTTTATTTTAGTGTTTAAAAAGTACCTTGTTTTTCCAGATTGTTTATACCAGAAAAATTATGTCTGGATGCCAGTTTCCTCCTCAAGTTCTCGTCAGCATCAACTAAAACATGTTTGAACAATTAATCATTGTCACCTGCAATGTGGACACTGCAGCAGAGTACACAGAGAAGAGTCTACTGTGATAATAACGCTTCCTTGGTTACCTTGTGGAATTTCATAGTGATACGTGTATTAAAAGTCAACACACATCTATCAAGTTTCATATTGAACAGACTAGAGCTTTGTTCTCATTTTTAAAATAAATCCTGTGTAGTCAAACCAGCTAACATGCTCTGAGACAGACCTTCATTGCCTGGTAGAATTGGTCAGGTGACGTCAGAATGTGGATGTGGGAACCTGGCACCCGGAAGGCTGGTACATGCTCTGCCATCCATCGGAAGTGGCTGCAAAGACCTTCTGTTTGCTGGGCTCCGGCTGAGCTGGTGGGCCTGGAGACGCGATGAGGGGCTGGGTCGGTTTCAGCCAGAAGAGGGGCAAGAAGGAGCACGGAGGACCTGCAGGAAACACGGAAAGTAGAGCAGGAAACTCATTTCATGTTGATAATGATCTAATCAAAGCAACTAGAAAATAGTCTGATCAATTTTCTTTCAACCCCACAGGGGCGGGTTAAAACTGAAAAATAAAAAAAGGCATAAAAATCAAGTTATCAAAGAACAGACGCTCCATAACAGCTTAGAGCTCTTGTATGATTTCAATTGGTGCCTCGATCAGCTGGCAGTTCAAGGCAATCCATATGACTCGAATAATAACTTATCAATAATTAATAACTCAGCTCCCATTTACACTCCACCACATTCCATTACATTTATGTATTACAGGTGATCATCAATAGCAGAATCCCTCGAGCAAAGATTTGTAATTAGGCGGCTGCATTTGCAGTAATGTTTTTACCATAACTAAATAGATGACGTCATAATGAGAGCTGTAGTGACGTAGGGAACCTAAATCACACACAAAGTTTGTAAAGAAGTTTTAAAAAGAACAGTTTCCCACATCCAAGGATTTATCATTTCCTTTTGATGATAACCTGTAACAAACCTACTGAATATTATTTGGCTGGCAACTCATGACACCATTTTGTTTTCCATAAAAGTATATTAAACATAACATTAAATCTGCACAATTTCCCATCGCTTTCAAAGGATTATGTTAATGACCTGACGGCCATTTTACAGATAGACAGCAATTATTTGATTATTAAATAACATACAGATTTATAATTAATATAATCCATCCAAGAAGAGACGCCGAGTCTTTCCTCTCCAGCTCTTGGGCAGGGACACCAAAGTTCCCGAACCAGCCAAGAGATGTAATCCCTCAACATGTCTGCTCCAAGGCCTCCTCCTGGTAGGACATAACTGAAACAGCTCACCACCTAGTTCAATTCAATTCAATTTTATTTGTACAGCACCAAATCACAACAGTCGCCTCAAGGGGCTTTATATTGTAAGGTAGACCCTACAATAATACATACAGAGGAAAAACCCAACAATCACATGACCCCCTATGACCAAGCACTTTGGTGACAGAGAGAAGGAAAAAAATCCCTTTTAACAGGAAGAAACCTCCGCGGGGGCCATCAGGTGGGGTGAGAGACACCTAGGCATCCTAGTCAGATGCTGAGGCTAATCAGCTGCTCATGCTTGGAGATGGAGTAGGTGAGCTCCTCACCTCTTAAGTTCACTACCCAGAGCTTGTGACCTTAACTGAGGTTGGGAAAGGATCAACCAGTAAAGCGAAATTAATTAATTTACTCTTAATATATCTGTGTTTTAATAAGTACTTAAATTGAATACTATTCACTTGGGTTGTACAAAATTTTAGAAACACCACTGTGAATATAAATTCTGCTTGCCAAAATTACAGAGGAAGTTATATTTCAAAATGAGTTAAAGATGAATTGTTCTTCTGTTAAGTGGCTGACGCAACAATCTCATCCAGCAGCTGAAACGTTCAATCATTTATCAAACTCTTCCTCTGAAGGTGGACCTTATGGTGACTTTGTTATGCAAGCTGCTGCTTCCAGGAATGACGGTGAACTTTGAAATCATCATGAAAGTTACACAGCATGTATTTTCCATCAAGCTACAGAACGGTGTCAACATCGAGGTTATAAAATTATTTAACCCAATCTGTATTAAAAGCTTTAAAATTGCTAATCTCAGTGTAATGTTTTGTAGTCTAAAGCAAGTGACTAGTCAGCAACACTAGAAAAGTTTTGTCAATCCATTTGCATTCTTCCCTTTAAAAGTGTGTAAGAAAATCGAGCTTTACATGTGGATTTCAAGGAAAATCTACTTGTTGTGGCCCAGATTACTTGTGGAGACGATCACAGGAAGAGAATCATTTTGGAGGTATTGTCTTTTTGTGCCGTCTTTCAGCATCTCAAGTGTCAATGACGTCAGAGCTTTTTACAAGCACACAAACACACTACAGTAAAACTTCCTATAAATTAGGAATAACCAGGATGTTACACCTGAGACAAGAGAGGACATGGCACTCGATAAATGATTAATTGAAATCTAGCAGAGAATTCTGCAGCAGCACAGATGGCGGTACAAGTATAAGATCCAGGGGAGCAAAAGTTTAACAAAGAATCTTATTTTAAGCCAAAATCAGCAAATTTCTTCTTCTTTTTTTTTAAATCAGGTTTAACTCATGATATTATACATGGAGTTATTATGTCCCAGTGGCCTTTGAAATAAAGATAATTTACATAATGCTTCAAAATAATTGCTCATTAAGTGCATAAAGTTGTTATGAAGGTGGCTGCTGAGTAGTAAGACTCACTTCTACAAGTACTCAGAGCACGCCCAAGTCCCCATTTATTAGGTACACCAGGTCAAGTCTAATTAAAGAGCACAAGAAGTTACATTTTTAATCCGTTTCAGAGAAGTGCTGAAATCACTTTTCACTGATTTCATCACTTTTGTGAAAGGGTCTTTGGGTTCTGTCACATTATACAGACAGTTATTTCTGTTAGCCTTTTTCACAGCCATAAAATATGGAGAGGAGATCATAGAAACACCTGTCAGTAAGAAGGACTGCTACTTTATTATTTAAACTGGGTCACCAATCAGCATTTTATTTTCCAGTGGACACCTCCCACAATTCTAAGGCCAAAATTTTTTTTTTTTAAAACAATTTAATGTTTTTAAAACATTCTCAGGGCCAAGAAAATATTTTTTTTGTAGTGATGGCATCAAAATGTGGAATATATGAACAGAGAATATACTTAAGTATAACTTGCAGCTTGCCAAAATAAACGTTTTGGCTCAAATTCACTTCAGTTCCAGAATCATTTGAAACCGGCACAAAAGGAAACGTATCAGTGTCGGTGTTTTTTGGAAACTAGAGCTCATTTTGAAGTTGAAGCCAGCAGCTTGTTTCAAGAAGGTTGGAACAACACACAGGAAAATTTGTGTAATGTCAAAACACACCTGGTGGATCCAGGACTTACAACGATTGTGCCATACATACTGGTTTGCATTTCATCTCAGCAAAATCCCTTTTCTATACTTTTGCTACTTCATTAGAGTCCAGATTTGCTTCCAGCCAGGCTGGGGAATGACGAGTTCATTTCACATTTGTTTATTCCATTTAATCAGCTGAGTGCAAATTCCAGTTCAAGGAAATCTGCTTCACCCTCTGAAGTCTTAGGCTACGTTCACACTGCAGGTCTTAATGCTCAATTCAGATTTTTTGATCAAATCCGATTTTTTTGTCTGCTTGTTCACACTACAAATAAAATGCGACAGCAAACGCGCTCTATTGTGAACGCTCAAAGCGGCCCGCATGCACAAAAGAAGACGTCACACACAACACGCTCTGTTTAGACCCAGAACACACAACATTGTTTGACTGATGGCCCTTAATATAAAGACTTCGGACTTGAAAATATTGGATTTGTGCCGTTCACACTGTCATACCATGATCGGATATAGGTCGCATAGGGTCAAAAAGAAAAAAAAAAAAAAAAAAAGCAGTTGTTGAGCAGAGGGACCTTGCAGGCACTGCAGTTACCAACTGCTTTACCAACTCTTTTCTAGGTGACTACAGTCTCAGCTGCCTTTAGATCACTCACAAGTTCCTCCAGAGTTGTTCTCCTTCTGGTTTCACACTGTTCTCATTATCATTGAAACTCCATGAGGTGAGATTTTGCGTGGAGCTCCAGACCTAGGAAGCTTGGCAGTTATTCTATGGTTCTTCCATTTGCCATTAATCACACCAACTATTGTCACTATCTCACCCAGCTGCTTGGCGATGGTCTTCTAGCCCATTCCAGCCTTGTGCACAATCTTGTCCCGGACATCCTTGGAAAGCTCTTTGGTCTTGGCCATGGTACAGTTTTAAATCTGGAGAAATTTGTTTCTTCTACGCACCGTTGTCTTTTACACAGGTAACAAGTTAAGAAGGCTGCCAGCTCGTTACCTGTATAAAATACACCTGGGAGCCAGAAATCTTCCTCATTGATAGGGGAGCAAATGCTTATTTCCTTCATGGAAATAAAAAATTCATTTATAACTTTTTTGAAATGCATCTTTATGGATTTTTTGGTTTTTGTTCTTTGTCTCACTGTTCAATAAACCTACCATTGAAATTATAGACTGAACTTTCTTTTGTTAGTGGGCAAACTTACAAAATCAGCAGGGGTTCAAATAAGTTTTCTGACTGTACACTTTGCACTTATTTACATTTGGTAATATATTTTATGGATGAATAAAAGTAAGTTAAAAAATGTTATTGTTATGATGTTTGGCATAACTGAAAGTACATGCAATATCAACCATCTAATCTGGTAAATTAGTAACACGACTGTGTATAAAAAAAAATTTTTTTAAAGGAGGCAGAGTCTTTGAGAGGTACTCAAAGGCCACTCTGTGAACGACTGTGTCTAAGAATAGCTCAATTTAGGAACAAATCAGTCAAACATGACTAATCAAAGCTAAATTTCAGGATTGACTGTAAAGCCCTTTACAACCCTTAGTAGTCTGATTTTTTGTAAATGAAAAACAAGATTGTTTTTTTCCTAATGAATCACTGACTGTTGATAAAAATCTGAGAAAACCCGTAAAACATGTGAAAAATGTCAGATGCTTATCTGATGAAAATATTGAGTATGACGGAAAATAATTCATGGCTGCTCAAATAAGAGTTGTATTCAGGAGCACGGATCTGTGGGAAGATGGAACCCTTCATGTGCTTTTTTCTTTTGTCTGCATCCTACATTCATCCCAAAGATGCGGCTCTTTTGTGCTTCTCACACAAGCATGCAGTCTGACAATGCAACCACATTAAAATAATTACAGGGTGGAGTGTTAACCTCAGGCATGCTTGCAACTCTTATCGGCTAGTCAGAAGTCCTGGCATTCCTTTACATTGTTTACAAGCTTATATTAACCAGAATACAAATACACGGTCTTGCTTTTGGCATTTGACTTTATGTAAATAAATAATAATCAATAAAAGCTACAGAGTCACATCACAGTCACACAGAGTCTAATCATAAACACACAAGAGTGATAAAAAACATCAAGAAACATAACTTCCTCATTTCTACTCATCTTACTCCAAATTATCTCCCTCCTTTTACAGCGGTGCAAATTACGAACGTTATCAAACAGAGCACATCAAGCTCAGTGATTCAGCTCTGTTGTGTGACTCAGCTGACAGGAAGCCTTGACAGTTTTCTGTAAGTTGTAAAAAGACAGAATGGTGTGACAGAGGAAATAAAGATCACACTTTACAATTAATGTTCCAACAGCGTCATATAAAAATATTAGCTTTCAACTCATGTTAGGGGGACATAAAAGTCTACAAAAATAAAATAAACAAAGTCAAAGTCGATTTATTTTAAAGGGCAGACATAGGAGGGGCATATAATCACCGCATGTCTTCTAAATAAAAGAATTACATAAGCCATCTGATGACTATAGGCAAGGCAAGTTTATTTGTATAGCACAATTCAACAACAAGGTGATTCAAAGTGCTTTACAGAGACATTAGAAACAAAAACAAATAAAAAGCATGGTTTAAAATTGATTAAAACAAGCAAACAAACGATGGAGTTAACTCCCTTTGATTTAACAGAATTAGAGGCTATGCTAGCAATGCAAGGCTTTAGCTGTTGACTTCAATGAACAGAGGAGCTGTTCAGTTCGTCATGTGTATGCACCGCATCTGATTTGATTTAAAGCATGTGACTTAAAAGTCCTTGTAATTTTAAAGGACTTACATCCTCATTCTTGTCAACTGATCCACAGCCTATTCATTTAGCAAACAGGAAATGCTACTTGTTATATTTTAGACCTCGTAAGATGTAAATCCAGAACTTGCAGAAGCCAAAACACTAAACGTACTGAAAGGTGAAGAGATGAGTAAGACGAAGAGCTCCGAGCACTGATGCCACAGATACTAATCCAACTTAGCGTAAATGGGACGTGGTGGGATGACCAACCACAGTTGACAGTATAAGATGGACATAGCCACTATGATGTCACTCATGGGTTTTGGGCTCCATATCTTAAACCTGGTCTAGAGCAGGGGTGTCAAACTCATTTCACATCATGGGCCACATACAGCCCACTTCTTAAGTGGGTCGGACCAGTGAAAATCCCCTTTCTGTAAGTGTAAAGACATTTAACTACACACATTCGATATAAGAAAAAGAAGTGCGATGTCAATAGCACAGCTTTTTTTTCCTACATGATAAAGAAATGCTGCTGTGGTTAACAAAGATTTGTAAAATTAGAGAAAAGGTCCTGGTAGATCATTTTCCAGATTCTCCTATAGTTACAAAACTGATTTATTCACAGATATGTTTATGTGGACCCTTTTAAAAAAAAAAAAAAAAAAAAAAACCCAGACATTTCTATAGTCAATAGTCAAAAAAGGAACTTTTCGGTCATTTAAATGTTTATCTATTACTTAATTACTTTGTTGTAGTATTAACGGCCGTGGGTGACATGTTTATCGGTAGGAAAAGCTGTAAAACGTATGAAAATGCAGTAAAAACTTCAAAATCTATGCTCTACTTGACATTTTTTAAAGCCGTCCAGTGGGGCAGATTGAAGTCCTTACTGGCCCCCAGGTCTTATGTTTGACACCACTGGTCGAGAGGTTGTAAGATACCAGCAAGATGAATTCAACAACTTTGACAGTATAGAAGACAGACACGGATTCCACATCACAACAGTGAAGCCAACACTGAAATGCTTTGATAAATGCTTAGCCAATGAGCACGCGGTTTCACAGCCAGATCCTCGTCACATCCAAGTGAAACTGAAGCACAAATTTATTTACAAAATGCACCAACACCATAAACTTGGCGGAGGTCCAGTTGATGCATGGGTAAAGCTTCTTACTAAAGATGCAAGCAGACAGCTGCCACTGTTGGCACACCTGTCAAAGTCAGTCACATCGCCAGCTTTAACGCTTGTGATTATGAAAAGTGACAAGTCCTGAAAAAAAAGAAAAGAATTCAAATTTAACCATAACCTGTAGGTCCTCAAGAATCCCTAAAAATGTTGAACATGCCAAACGTTTCAAATAATGAAGTCAGAGTATCCCTGTGAATGAAAAAGTCTCAAGAAGGCTTCAGAATGCCCTAAGCACTTGTTATTTTCTACTTTTAACGCTGTATTGCACCACAGCGAGAAACATCTCTCAGGTACACAACTCTGTGTGAATACAGAGCTCCACCCCTCTTGTCAAACCTTGTGTTTGTGAAGGGCAGCCAATCAGAAGAAAGGCTCTGACCCTAAAAGTATACGTGCTGAAATGGCTCGTTTTAAACAGGATAAACTGAGATTTAGCACCCAGACCCAGATAGGATAAATAGAGATTTTTTTATTTTTTTAAACTGTAAATCAAGTAAAGCCACTCCAGTAGAAGAATAAAAAATGAGCCCATCTATGTTTTGGTTATAATACTAGGGACTTGTTACAGCATGTGTGCACAAAGTCCAAAGTTCTAGCATTCATAAAAGAGCCATTCCCAAACTGCTGCCAAGAAAGCATGAAAGCAATATACTATGGAATGTTCGTTTTTAAATTCCACAAACTATTTCCTTCTGGGAAGCAGACTCGACCCAGGAACTACAGTTCACACCAAAAAAAAAAGTAATGAATGTCTACACCAAGTTGTAAACCTTCAGGGTTAAAAAAAAATGAAACCAGCAGAGAAGTTGCTCTAATTTTCTAACTTCAGTCACAACAATAAATTTAAAGCCTGGCACAAAAGATGATTTGGGGGGTTGTAGTTACTCCTTCATATCACTGTACAGCTGTATCATTTTAAGGCTTAAAGTTAAAGGCATGGCTTTGATAGACAGGTGCCCTGTAGCACTTAGCTGGGTACCTGTATCTGTAAGCTGTGGAGTTTAAGCATGCCAAGCAAGCAGCATCTATAAGTGCACTTATAGATCTGGTGTTTAAATGCACTTACACATTTAATCGAACAGTATAATGTACACAAGAGTGACAAATATGCCACGCAATCGTCTTCCCCATGAGAATCCTGCAGATCCAGAGATTTATTCTAAAAACTGTACACAGGCAAGCTGCTCATCATAGCAGGATGGAAAGAAGAATGTCCCCAACTTTTTCAGTCAATGTCTTACGTCACGAAGATGACAGCCAAGTAATCAGGCTGAATTCTTCACATGGTACAATTTTCTTTTTTATCTTCTTTTGAAACCATCCCTCAAAGACTATTTATAAGCCACTAAGTCAACATGAATGACTGCTGGGACACCCTAAAACCTGTTTACCTCCCCTACAGGGAATACAGTTGTTTTTAATTTCTCAGCTTTTCCTGTTCTGTCAAGTGAAAAATGACTGAAGTGAAAAGCTCTTTTTTCTGAAGTCTAAAGACGACTCAGGCGTGTCACTCCACGTGTTGATTTGAATAGACCCCAACAGCTGCTTGAGTTTAGTTGCAGCTGTGTGCTAGCTGTCACACAACAAGACTGGAGTGAAGGTGGTTGTCAGAAAGGTGTAGTAGTTTAGTATTAGTCACACGCAACGTTACAAAACAACCACAGCACAGCCAAGGCTTGTCTTAGTTAACCTAACACCACAGGTGAAAACAGTGCTTCACCCTCTGTACTAGCGTGTGACGCAGAAGGGCGTGTGAGCCGTGGGTTGCCGACCTCTGATCTAGATAGTAACGGCTGCATGGTTACTATCTAGATGGATTTCTCAAGTCCATTTAACATGATCCATCCACTGCGGCTGAGAGAGAAGCTACAGGAAATGTAAGTAATCATGTCCACCATCTCATGGATTGCATACTACCTGACACACAGTCTGCAGTATCTGAGACTTTAGGATTTGTTGAGGTGCCATACTGGAGCTCCACAGGGAATTGTGCTTTTTCACATTGCCTTGTACACCTCAGGCTTTTCAGTAAAACTCAATATACTATGTTATTACTAATGGGAGAGAGTGGGAGCACAGAACACTAGGATATTATTTTGTGGAGTATTCTGGGAGGAATCATCTGCTTCTGAATGTGAATAAAATCACATAGACTACTGAAGGATGAGTACGGCTATACAACTCCTGTCTATCCTGTTGATGTGGTGGAGGAGTACCTGTGCGCCCGGGTTTCCACATCAATAACAAGCTGAACTGGAAGCCCAACACAGAGGCTCTAAACAAGACAGAGAAGAGCAGCAGTGGTGGGTGCCAAAAAAGAAAAAAGAAAAAGACAACATAATATTGCAATATTCCGTGTGGAAATATTGTGTCACTACAGGCACACTAGATATACTTATTTTATTAGAGGGCTAACCATTCTGCAATAACGTTAGCCAAGGAAACTTAAATGAACTGAACCGAAAAACTATCCAGCAATCAACTAATTGCAACTCTTGGTGACTAATGGTTGCCCAGAGTTTGAGGACGTTGTGCACTCATGATCACTTGCACAGGTCGCCCGATCGGACGCAACTGTCTGCAAACAGTTGCAGTGTAACTAACTGCAGTTTTTCTGACAGATTATTGAAGGTTTATAAACAACTGCCATTTATTTTTCTATTATCAAAAGCAGATTGCATGTAATTACCAAGTAGACCCCATTCAATCGCACACTGATAGCAGACTCTCTCATGCCAACATTTATGACAGGTTTTAGTGACAATGTTCATATGCTTTACAAGCTTATTTTACAGCAAAAATAACTGAAGCGAGATAACTTTATCTTACTGGATTTTGAGGACATAATTTGCTGTGTCTTGTTACTCCCAAATCTAACTAGCTAGTTCTACTTCATCACAAAGCTCAGAGCCTTTAAAGCTGGGGTCCCCAATCCCAGTCCACGAGGGCCGGTGTCCTTGCAGGTTTTAAATCTCACCCTGGGTCAACACACCCGTATCACATGAGTTCATTACCAGGCCTCTGGAGAACTTCAAAACATGTTGAGATGCAGGGAGAGCAGGGAACAGCTGGGGGACAGAGTGTCTCGAGAGTTGGAGACAGATGGAAAGGTGAAGATGCAAGGAGTAGAGGTGGTAAAGGTGGATGAGTTGGTCAACCATCCAAAGCAACAGTCAGTGCATGAGACAGGTGCAGCAGGTGGAGACGATTGCCTGGGGTGATTTTTGAGGAGGATAGCAGTAAGAGTGAAAGGGAAGGATTAGAAGGTGGTAGTGAGACCTGCTGTGATGTGTGGTTTGAAGACTGTGGCACTGACCCAAAAAAAAGATGAAGACAAGACGCCGAGCTGGCACTGACCATGATGGACAAGATTAGAAATTAGTATATCCGACAGACAGCTCGGATTGAGCAGTGTGAAGACAGGGAGACAAAGCTGGGCTGGAGGTCGATGCTAAAGATAGGGTGAGATGAAGGGAAATGATCCGCTGTGGCAACCCCTAAGGCCGAAAGACTATCATTATTACATCATAAGTTCAACTGCTATTTCCAAAATAAAAAAACAAATAAAACATAGCTGGTTTCTTATTCATTCCCATGGTGCACTGCGTGTCAGTTATGAAAACTTCCCCATATGGTTGCTGAGTCTCGTGAAGTTCATTACTGGATATTGATGCGCTAAATGTGACTCTAACTATGGTTATCATTTGCTGTAAACGTGTTATTTTCACTCGAAATAAGTCGGGGTTGGTGGCCAGACATGTTCACGTATAAAGGATTTTAAGACTTCGTGAAAACAGAGGGTCAAAATATTCGTGTCCGATGATGGGTGCATTAGCAAGAGCTACACTAGCAAGGCAAGCTAGAGGTGAGAAAGGCGCTAAGAGAAGTAACACTACAGCGGCAGAAAAAGCGCACTTTTGTCCTCGTGTGTCTTACCCTCCTCGCCGGTCCCGTGCACGGAACACCCGGTCAGATATCCGGGTAAAAACCCCAGCTATGGCCGGTGAGTACACGGAGTACACCAGCCTCCTCCAGGACATGGGAGCCGCCATTGCTGCAGCACTGCGAGTTTGAAAAAACTTTATAGACACCCCTCTCAGTTCACATACACAGACGCTTTCTACACTGTGCAGTACACAAGATTGTAGTAACAGCTCAAACCGTGCCAAGCAACTTCAATTCAGTTCAATTCAGTTGTATTTGTATTGCTTCAAAGCACAACAACATTTGCCTGAAGGCGCTTTAAACTGAAAGGTAAAGACCTTACAATAATAAGACCCTACTGTAATAGGTAAGGTGCTTTTCTTTTAATTAAATAAATTAAATATCGCTGGTTTGGGATCTGTTTTTCTGTGATTTTGGGGGTGATTTTAAGTGTCTTTTAATGACCTGCAAATTATTTATGCTCCATTTTTAAATTAACCACCAAGGCACTCTTTAAAAAAGACATATGTGACCACAGAAAAGCTTAAAGATATATTTTTGGTAACACATCTTCCTGTTCAGTTACCTGTTAAAGGTGTGCCTTGAAGATTTTCAGTCATGCAATGCATGACGTGCATTGTTTCAGCCGACTGATAAATGTGTGTGTATGTGTTTATATTTGGAAGGCTCATAGCACATGAGAATCTTCTTTACTGCTGTCTTATAACAACAATACTCGCAGCAGTACGTTTCAGTAGAATGATATGGAGAACAATCAGGACTACTATCTAACTTTACTGCTTTATTGATTTCAAAACACTTTAAATATGAGTTGATATCTTTTATGGCCTTACAGCCTATGTTTGTTCTTGGATTGTTAATGAACATATTAGAAAGAAAGACCAGTAATCATAGCATTTGTAATTGATTCTCACTATTTTTCAGAGTAAATTTAAACCTTTTTCTCCTCTAAAGTTACAGATTTGGCTCTTAATTTAAAACGAGTCACTCTTTCAACCTTTCATTACATATAGGGCATTTGCATGCTCAAGCAACACTGTAGGCTGTTGCTCAAGAGCATTTGCAGTAAGTCAGATGTTTCCTGACACGGACACGACACAGCGGACTGAGGGACCCCTATCTTTAAACATAAGCCAGTTTGTTGTAGGTCAGATGCTATTTATCCTTCATGCTGTTCAGAAACAGAAGGGAGAATGCAATGACAGCCCATGTTGATGTTGAATAGCTTGAAAATATCTGACCTTAAGGTAAGGCTTTGTTTATGGAAACTCAGCAGAGAGATTTGTAACAGCACAAGGAAATAGACATAAACCTTGAAAGTAGGTTACTTGATTATTTCAGTGAAACACCTAAAAAAAAATTCTACCTGTGCTTTTTTTCTTAATTTGTGCACATGTGCTTTTGTATTCTGTGTTTGTCCAAACAAACTACAGCAAATTTAATAAATAGTAGAGTAACATTCACTGCGGTACAGTTTTAAAATACTTGAGTCTTTACTCAACCTCAGCAGATTAAATATTGAATAGATACGAGTACTTTAATTCACAGCATTATGACAACTTTTCACCTAGATACAAATTTAGGGGTGCTTTTTTAAAAATAAAAAAATAATAATACTTCTCCTACCTATCTGGGATTACTGAGACCTGATATGTATTAAAACTAAGAATAATATTTGCATACATTAAGATATTTTTTGTTTAAGTCTTTAACAGAAGTCTGTGCATTTTCCTGGTAATCCTGGCAATCTTCTGCATCAGTAAAAGTAACCCTGCTAAAAACAAAAAAAAGTAAATAAGATTTTTATTACAATCCTGCTGATTTTCCTTTAGGGAGAAAGAACAAAATGTCTTCTACGGGTGTGAATATGTTTATATAACCCATATTTTCGGGGGAAATGCTGATTTCTACATAGATATCAACACTTGGATGCATTATTTTATATGGAACTGAGGATTTTTAATGCTTTAACGGCAGATCTGAGTGTTAGATGAATGCAGAAAAAAAGAAGGGTCCTGCAGTGCATGTACAAGCATATTATGGTTAGTTATTATAGCGAGAATATGTGGAGTATGTCTCTAAAACATGAGCCATAGCTGCGGTTTTATATTGTGCCATATGTGGAGCTTTTAACTTTTTCACCTTGTCGAGAAGGGAATCCAGCAGCAGTACCAGGAAACAGCCCGGTAAAGGTCACGCTGATTATTTATTGGCGATCCGCCAAGAGCGGGCGCGAGCCCGCGCGTGTGTTCTTTTGCGTGCGTGAGCGTGCGTTCGTGTGTTTACTGGAAGAACCTCTGAACGGAGGGGGGCGGAGCTTTACGAACATCGGCTTTACTCACTGGAAACAACCTCCAGTAAACCTCCTCCCCTCCCCTCCTCCCCCAACACACACACACGGGGAGTTCTCCGGCAGATACCGCTGCCGACACATTCCTCTGCTCGGTAAGGAAACCCACACGCTCTTTTGGATACTTTTTTATGGATTTTAATGCCTGAGTTAATATTTTTTCAAGCACTACTTTCGGGTAGTTTGCGTATCTTTTCTTTTGGCGACGAGCGGCTGCGGCGCTGGGCTGAGTGTATCCACAAGGTAAGTTAAAACATTTAAAAGCGGTTCGCTGGTCATCGTCTTAAAGTAGGCAAAATGACAGAAAACTGGGGTATGGGGCACTTTAAAGCGCTGTGGTTTTATTTAGCAGCTCGGGCTCTCGCTGAAGACGGTCCTAAAAGTGTTAATGCTCGGGGGGTTCGCAGTATCATCAGTAGTGGACCGAGTTTAACGCCAGTGGCTCCGTAGCAGTTCTGAGTCGCTATGGCGCCTGCACTGTCCGGTGAAGCCGACTTCCAATTCCCGTAGAGCCTGCAGGGTATCTTGGGAAACCAGAACCAGACGGGACACCTTTTCAGTCATCGTGAAACCGGAGAACGGGGCCTCCGAGCAGGAATACAGCTATTTAGCAAAGAGAAATGGAGGGGGTTAATAGAAGAAAAAAAATTGCGCTGGCTGTACTCTTTCACAGTGACCCCGATTCAGAAATCCCTTGTTGCGGTGCGCCCGATCGAAGACAATTGAAAGCAATCAGGATCCAGTTGCTGTCTGGCTGCACGGTGCAGCAGCACGAGTAAGCAGTGCATTCATTTAAACTAAATATAACCTGCCTGCTCGCTGCCCGCTCATGCCATATGCATTTGTTACAGTCGCCATAACTGCATTTTTATGGGGGTAAACTGAGAGCTTCAGTGTGGCACAGTGGCCATTTATTTCTCACTGCCTATGCAGGAGTGAAATTCAAATGAGGCTCTATGGCTCTATATTTGCAAGCCAAGATGAGGTTATATATAGCTGGAAGTGCTTAATCTTTGCTCACTGTCTCCCTCCAGCTGTGTATAGGTGCTCTCTACCAGCCCCTCTCTGGATGCATCAGACTCCTCTTCCCCGGGGCCCTGGACCCGGTGTGTGACCCCGCCATCCTCACCCCGCTCCCCCCCTCGTCTCCCCTCTCGCTCTGCTGCCGACTCTCTTCCACCTGTCCAATCCCGCGCTCCTTTTCTGGGCCCCCTGCCTCTCGATCAGCAGGGAGAGGCAGGGGGCCATGGCATGGCCATGGTAACCTTTGCAGGACACAACCCCCTTGCCATGAGCAGCATCACCTCTCCAGAGGGCAGGGTTCAGGGGTCGAACTTTACCCCGCATCATTTCAAGCCCTTCAGCTCGCATGAACACTACCAGCAGGTCAGTCACATCTGAGGAGTTAGCTAAACTATTACGTTTTGTGTGTGTGGTTTCTTTGGCATTCTTGGAAATTCAACATGGCTTTTTTTTTTCTTTTTTTTTTTACCCGTTTCAGGTGATGCGTGCACTGCATAAGCTTCAGCAGAGTGGCTTTTACTGGGGAGCTGTCGGAGGCCGGGAAGCCAGCTCCCTGCTACGCTCTCAACCCCCTGGCACTTTCCTGGTCCGTGACTCCTCAGACCACCACCACTTCTTCACACTCTCTGTCCAGACAACTAAGGGAACCAAGAATCTGCGAATCCACAGTGAGGGAGGAGGCTTCTTCCTACAGCCAGACCCCCAAAATACCCAGGAGCTCCCGCAATTTGACTGTGTGCTGAAACTCGTAGCGCACTACATGGGGAAGGGGCAAGATACTGAAGGGACCAAGGAACGGGCGAGTGGGGACAATCCAGGAGAGACAAAAACAAAGGCACACAATGTTTATCTGATCCATACCGGTGGGGAGAAAATCCCACTGGAATTGCGTCGACCCCTCTCGACTTGTCTCTCCAGCCTGCAGCACATGTGCAGGAGGACGCTGAACAATCAGGGCTTGGGGGCGTCTGAGCGGACTGAGCAGCTCCCGGACACACTTAGAGACTACCTGGAGGAGTATGATGCTCCTATATGACTGACAGGAACTGCGACAGGTTCTACTGCATGGACCAAGTGCCAGGATTACAGCACGGACCAGCTCTCGGTGAATGCGAGATTGTCTGTGTGGACATAAACTGACCAGACTGAGCCTTAAGTGCTAACATGAGGTCAGTTTTCCAGAATCAGCTGATCACTGATCTACTCTGGGTCACCCGCTGACCTTCTGGGGATGAGGAGTGTGATTTGGGTAACCGACGATTACCTCGTCCGTCCTGCTTTGCAAAAACACACAAAAACAAAAACACTGACCACTCAAGTGAGTGGCAGATGAAGCCTGAGGTCAAAGGTCAACGTTTCCTATGACTGACTGAGACGCAGAGCAGTGCCTCGTAGAAGATTAACCTGACTGGTCAATATTAACGATGGCAGCGAAAGGCATGATCAATGCACCACCAGTGATATTTTGGTGGGTTTAATGTGCTTCAAAGCTGCTGCTGTCTGCGTGACATTTACAACTGGACAGACAAACGGCAGTGGGTAGAGAGAGTGGGGGGTGGGGGGTTTCAGAGAAAAGGCAAAGTCCAAACGAGGGGGGCCCTGTACAGAGAACGCACAGGATTTGTTTGTCTGAGCGTGAGTGTGTGTGTGTTTGTGTTGTGGTGGTGCACACATTTCCATTGCTGCTTCCCGCAAGTGTTGCCTCATAGAGGGGGAGTGGGACGGTCATGCACTCTAGCTCCACATATGCAAACACACACCCACACCCTCAAACACACGCACAGGTATATAGACCACATGAAGGTTTTGTTAGCATGGGAGTTTTGGGGGGATGGGGGGAGGTTAAAAAAATAATTACTAAGCATTTTCTTCTCCTATGTGTTCCTTGTTCCTGATCCATAACCATTTGACTGCCCAGCCCCCCCTCCCCCTGCCTTTTTGTTTCAGAGATGCATGTATGCTTTGACAGTGACAGAAAACAGGCCGCTCTTGCCGAGACAAAAGCTTTTTTACCGGGACAAAAGCCCTGGCATGGGACCAAACAAAACAGCAGACCTTATTTTTATCCCGACTGGCTGGAAAAATGTCAGCGACACTGTAAAGCTCCTTGGGGGAATGATGATAATGGTGATGATCCCAAAGATGCGGAGAGGGCGAGGATTTTAAAGCAGAGGGAGGAGTGGGATTGGGAGAAGGAAACTGAAAATGAGGGGTAGACTTGGGGGAGAAAGGTGGGAGGAGACATACTGGTATACAGCTAAACAAAAACTCCGATAAGAGGAAATGATAGAGCACAACAGGACGCCGCTCCTGTAAATATAACTGCCCTGTGTGAGGGGGAAAAAGATTTTAGCTGAGTCTTATTTCTGTCTTGGATTATCATCTCCGGCTCATTTCTATTTGTTAAAATGCCCCAGTGTGTTTGAATATCTGTCTGCCTTCTCCTGTAACTTCAGAAAGGATTTGTATTTTTTACTTTTTTGTCTACTTTTCCATCATAACCTCTGGAGGAGGAGAAGTGAACAGTTGGACTTGTCTGAATGTTAAGGATACACTACACTTTTCCCTCAAGTGATTCTTAAAAAAGAAAAGAAAACAGCCTTTTGTAAACCAGAATTCAAAACTTAGATTTGATCAAAAAAAGGAAGTGCTTTTGCTGTTTGACCCGTACCTGTGATCCATATTGGAGTGGCAGCCTTTTATGTTTTTGTCTGTTTGAGCTCACATGGCCACTCGAGGTGAGGGCGGCACACTTTTTTTTTTTTTGGTCAAATCTGGGTCACATCAACACCAACTCTTTCTTCTTTTTTTTTTTAAAAAACATGTGTTGCACCGGTGGACCACGTGTATGTGAATCATATTGTCTTTTATAAAGACTCTCTCGCAACAGGCTGGCCACTAGTCTGGCAATACAAGCTGTAATACCTGAAATGACAAAGCATTACAGAAATAAATGAAAAGGAACGTTGCACATATTTATATTTCTAAAATATTTCAATAATTTATATTAAAAAGCACTATTTTTACAAAAGTCAATGCATTTGCCTTGTGTCTTAATTTACTGTTTTTGTTTTGTTTTTCTTCTTTTGAACTTCCACCAATTCAATATTGACTGCACACACTTTTAATTTACTCTAATAAATTGTAAAATGGTTTTTATTCCAGCAATTCCTGGCCTCACAGCAAGACTATTTACTTACAATTGGGATTTCCTAGTTAAACAAAGCAGTGTTTATTCAGTCGGCACACTTTGAAAAAGAGTGAGCAGCAGCACACGAGGAGGACGCACATTCATCACCGGGTTAAAGTTGCTCCGATCCACGCTTCTCCGTTTCTTTGCCAGAGGATTGTGGATAAATTCCACAGGGATTGGAGAACGTATAGGGAAGGATGGAAGGAAAGGATGGAGGGAGGGCACAGCTGATGTGCACATGGCACAGTAACAAAGGGTTTCCCAGAAGGAGAGGGTTTAGGTCAACGTCATGCATGCACACTTTGACACAGCAGTCACTGTGTGGAGAGCTCACTTTGGGCTGGACCTAACTGGAAAGGAATGCAGTGGGGTTTTATACATCCTGCCTGAGGGGCTGAAAGAGGATGGTGTCCTCCAGGGAGTGTGTATGGATATGTGTGTGTGTGTTTGAGGTCAAATAGGTGAAAGGGTCCACGTGGAGGAGATTTATGATCGTCTGTGGTTTTAGTTTTTTTGTCTTTTAGTGCGCAGCCAAAGCAGAGTGTGTGTGTGCGTAAGTGGTTGGTCAAGCTAGATTGCGCCTGTTGGTAAAATTAAGCAGGAGGTGAGTTTCTTCATTTCTACACCCCCCCCCCCCCCCCCCCCCCCCCCCTCATTTCCCCGAACACACACACACAGATATGGTTCCCATTCCCTGCATACCTTGTGCTCTGTCTGAGGCTGGCTTCCAGGAAAGAGGCCCTTTAATTGAGTTGAGTTTTTACGGCTCTTGCCTGGTGTTAATGTGTGTTTCAGAAGGAGGGAGTGTGTGAGGTAGGGGAGTCCTGAAGAGGAAATAATTGCTTAAAACAAGAAATAAAAGATGCTGAGAGAATATTAAAATCAGATAAGGAGGACCTGGGAGATTTTCCTGATTTTTTTTTTTAATGTCATACATGTGCTGTAAAAATGGTGGATCCTCATTTTAATATGGCCAAAGTTTCTACATTTAAGCCTTGTGAGCTAAAATTGAAGGCTTCAGACTCTTTTCTGCTCTCCTGTTCAAACCTTTTGTTTGAAAGGTGGCTTAAAGGAACTGCACCACAGCCCAGTGTAAGATAAACGAGGATTATTTTGAACTATGAGTCATGCAAAGCGACTCTGGTCAAGTCCAAAAGGTTAAAACCAACATTATTTTTTCTCTACTTATCTCCTCTCTCCTATGTTCAAGATGAGATTAAGCAGTTATATTTTGATCTCCCTCATATCCCTTAAAAAATAGAGGAGTAACCTCGTCTACCTCACTGGGCCAGCCGCCAGTGCTACACACATCTCTCTGGACTCGAGCCAACCTAAGACCTCTGTGGGAATCACAGGCTAATGTTTAATAACTGTTTTTACAGCTCACCTCAGTACAGGTAATTACAATGATTCAAAAACTCGGTTCCTCATTTTTTGCCTTGACACTTCCAGGAAAAAACGCATCCAGGGTTGCTGTTTGGACGCTGGTGTGCGTCTGTGCGCGAGTGCAGATGACACTATTTGTTTATGAGAGGAAAACTGAGTGGGCACTTGGAGAGAAGGATGACGTAGGTTAGGAGACAAACAGAAAATGAGTGAGCCTTCTTCCCAAAATCCAACCAGAACAATCCAGTTTTACACACAACACATTGTTCAAATAAGCCAGCTCAGCTCGCTGTGACTCATCTTATGTTCCCCATAGTTGCCTAGTGAGTGGCGCTGGAATATTTTGCCTGTGCGTCGTGAATCTCACACACTCACAGAAAGTCTTTCCACCGTGATTCATTTTTTTCGGGTTATGACTTGCTGTGTCCAGCTCAACAGTTGTCAACAGTGTCCCCGCCAAACACAACACCCGGGTCTCAAACAACTGAGCTCCATTTGGAGAACCCCCCCCAACCCAACAATCAAAACACTCGCACCAACGTTTCGGGCATTGCCTCTCAAATTCAAATTCAAATTCAAATTTTATTTGTCACGTACACAGTCATACACAGTACGATATGTAGTGAAATGCTTGGACAACTGCTCGTGACCTAAAGAAAACAAAAAAGGAAAAGGCTATGAATAAGATAGGAAATAAATATGAAAAATTAAAAAGGGTAAATTTAACTAGGAAGGAATAAAATATAAATTAAGGTTAAAAATGAAATAACTGTACAACACAAATTAGAATGAAGGGTAAATTTAACTGGGAAGAATAAGATAAAATATATAAATTAAAGTTGAAAATAAAATAACTGTACAACAAAATACACAATATAGAACTATATAAGAATGTATGAAGAAATCTAAATCTAAATAAATATATACACAATAACAGCAGCTGTACAAGTATTAACTGGAAATGAAGAATATAGTGACCAGTGTTGTGCAAAACCAAAGTCCAGAAAGTCCAGTGTGTGTAAGAACCATATGTGTGGGTCAGTACTGTGTGGTGGTGTGATTGAGAGACCGTATCGCCTGCGGGAAGAAGCTCCTCCTCAGTCTCTCTGTGTTGGTCTTCAGGGAGCGGAATCGCTTTCCTGACCTCAACAGAGAGAACAGTCTGTTGTTGGGATGGCTGAGGTCCTTCACGATCTTCCTGGCCTTGGTCCAGCACCGCCTGCTGTAGATTGAGTGCAGGTCAGGGAGCTCGGAGCGGATGGTGCGCTCAGCTGACCGCACAACCCTCTGTAGAGCTCGTCTGTCCTGCATGGTGCTGTTCCCGAACCAGGTTAAGATGTTTCCCGCCAGGATGCTCTCTATGGTGCACGAGTAAAAGTTCCTGAGCACCTTGGAGGGCAGTTGGAAGTCTCTCAAGCGTCTGAGGTGTTAGAGACGCTGTCGGGCCTTTTTCACCACGGTGTTGATGTGACAGGACCATGACAGGTCCTGCGTGATGTGAACTCCGAGGTATTTGAAGCTGTCCACTCTCATAACTTTAATGCTGTGTTTTAATGCAGCATAAGGAAGTGAGAAGCAAGTTGAGCAATAAGAGGAATACTTTTCAAAATGTAAGCCAGTTTTACTCCTGGAGCCTGATCAAAATTGAAGTGTGCTATCTGCAGCTTCTTTTGTGTTTTATGTCATTTTTGCGCTCTTGCCAAAGTCAGCCACAACACGCATAGAAGGAGGAAAGAATATTAAAAGGTTAGGACTGTACTCTACAACTAGCAAGTCACAACCATCTTCCAGGAAAGGCCCCTTGGACTGCTGATTATTTCTTCCAGTAAGGCTTTTTCTTGCCTGATCGGTGCTTATAGGAAAGGCGTTGGGGTTGGCCCATCAGTTCGAGTATTGTCACAGCCGCTTCTGATAAAGCCAGACCAGCTTCCAGGAAACCAGAGATTTACCCTCCAGCATTCCATCACTCCTTCACCATCAGTGCACACAGACAGAGACGGAGAGAAGCAGAGGGAGCAGAAGGGGTATAACAGCGATGGGGATCAATAAAAACCATATGGGTAAGAATACATGCAGTTAAATGCACAAGTGCATGTATGTGTTTTGTTTGTGTGTGCACAAAGTGCCTTCACTTGTACTCACTGACAGTGACGCATCACAAACACATCCAAACAAACACAATATTCCTCCAAGCCTACTACCAATCATCCGTGCTGTACAGTTACGCTCTCTGCAGCACTCAAAACCTCTAGTGATGATCTTTACTTTCGCATAAATCATCACTTATCACCCTGGAAATCCTGGGTGTGTCTCTGACTGACTGGAAATACTCATATGGCTAACTGAGATTACCCCAAAGTAACTAAACTGTTTGTAAAAGGCACGTTGTATTAGGCACATTGTTTAACTTGTACTTTCTCCCCCCTCTCTCTTCATTCACAGCTGCACAAGCGTACCGGCAGAGAAGCTCAGATGCCAAATGGCTTACTGTAACAGCGTGGACTCGGACCAAACCCTCTAACACTCTCAGGTGTCACCGTGTCCCTTCAGCCAGCAAACAGGACTGCACAGTATTTGAACTTCAGACTGTAGCAGACACGCACATGAGTTCAAACATTACCATATGCACATACATATGTGGTGAGTAAGGGGTTTTTTAGGCCACGAATGAATGGCAACGCCTGTAAACTACCTACAAACTCGCTGCAGTGCTGCAATAAAATAAAAGTCCAGCATTTGCAGTTTAACTGGAAGTAAAATGTTAAAGGGAAGAGCAGAATTCTTTTTTTGTGTGTGTCATTTAAAAGCCTCGTGTTTTCATTAAGATCTGCCGACACAAGAAAGCCAAAGACACAATGCAAAGGAAATGCAAACAAAGAAAAGCAAGCATGCAAGAAGGAAGGAAGATTTTAAGAAATGATTAAGGAGAAGAAAGCATTCCTGACAAAAAAAAGCTCCTATGAGGCTTTTCTAAACAATCTATCAAAGCCTTCTTCTGCAGTGGAACATGTGACAGACTTGTTAGCCAGCAGTTCCTTATTTACACATCGGTTATCGAGCAACATTATCTATAATTTGTTGTAGTTAAGGCCACTTTTAGCTTGTGTTTTTGGTCTTTACAAAATCCAGAAAGAAGTGATGCAGCTCTTTCTTTTTCCTCCTAACGATCATTTTTATTTAAAGAAATATTAAAAAAAAAACTTTAATTAAAAAGTCCAAGTTTAAGGACAATGATGCATTTGTTTTCCTATTAGTGTAGTAGAGCCTCTGTACATGGTCACAATGGATTTTAAATCAAATAGCTAAGGTGTAATTGAAGATTTTAGCTTTTTATAAATAGCCCCCCATTTTCAGAGGCTCAAAAGTAACTGAATATCTGCCTGACGACCAGTTTCATGGTCAGGTAAGTCCTGTTTGCTTTATTTCCATAAAATAAGTGTTGAACAACGTCTCTCAATATGACGTCCAAATACATGTCAAAAAAAGCTGAAAAAACTAAATGAACATATCAGAAAGGTATTAAAAAACGTTAGGAGTGGTTAAATCTGTAATTTAATCATTTACTTTCGTAGATCTTTAAAACGAGTGAATGCACTGACCAGCTCAGTGACATCAAAAGGCCTGAAAAGACCAAAGAAACTACAGTGGATGATCACAGAATTATTTCCATGGTTAACAAAAATACCTTCACAACACCGAGTCAAGAACACTCTGGAGGTTCTTGGTTCTTCTTGAGGAAGCAGGCGTTGAAGTCTACAATCAGAAGAAGCTTTCCTGAATGTAAACCCAGAGAGTTTACAACAAGGTGCAAACCACTGGGTACATTTAAAAACCAGAAGGTCAGATTAGACTTTTCCAGAAAACATCTAAAAGAGCCCGAACTGCTCTGAAAACAATTCTCTGAAAGCAAGATGAACTTGTTACATATTGATGGGAAGAGAAAATTATGAAAAGGAAACAGATTATGATCTGAAGCATACCACATCATCAGTCAAACATGGTGGAGGCAATGTTATAGTACAGGTCTGTACGGCTGGAATTAATGGAATCAGGAATCAAGTCATACAGAGAGTAAAGTTTCATCTATATGTTTATCTCCTGTCTTGGTTAGTTTTCCTTTCTTTGTGATTGTACACCTCCCCCTCACCCGTGTTGTTCCTTAAACTTGTTTACAATTACCCAATAACCTTCGCCTGTACCGATACGTCCTGCCATGCACTCCTCAGTTACCAGTTTGTTTTGTATTTCTTGCATTTCAAGCATTAAAGGTGAGCATTGCAGTTTGTGGGATTCCTCGTGTTCTCTCATGGTGTTATTATTGGATTTTTGCCTTACGCCTGCCCCTTACCGGATTTGTTTGCTCCACTTGACTGATCACTCTGTCAATGACCTTGTGTTGTTTTCTGATTAGATTTGGATTCACTTTGCCTCTCTGTGTCACGTTGTGAAATTCCCCCCCTCAAAAAATAAGTGACATTCATTAAAATTTCATTTTTTAAGTGTTTCCCTCTGGACGCAAACAAAAAATAAATGTCTTTGGCTCTATTTTGATCTCTTCCCAAACATTTCGTGCATTCATTACATCGATTTTAACGTGGCTAAAGTTTCACATGTTTGCACCAGCTGTCAGTCTGAGCCACGTGTTCACATACTGATTCTCAATCATCTGCCTAGAGTTAGATCTTCAAATCTTCTTCCTATGATTTTAGCTTATGGCACAAAAACCTTTTAATGAGCAGGACTGAACAGGTTTTACAAATTCTGTCATGTCCTTTGTCCTGGTTATTTCAAAAAGTGTCTATGGTGATGTGTTTTGATAAAACTTCTCTGCTGCAGACAAAATGTGATGCGGCTCTTGAGCAGCTAAATGCTTCACTTCCTTCGACTGACTCTCTTTTGTGTGGAACAGGATTTTTTTCCCACTGAAAACAGCCCACTGCTGTGGCCAACAACACCAATATAAGAGCAAACTAAAAGAGTACACTTGGCGGCTAAACAATGAGTTGTTTTCACATTCCCATTTAATTCACTGTTGCTGTAAAATATTGATTATAGTTGCTTTTATGGTGCTAAAGTAGAGATGCAGCTGAAGGCTGTAAAAAAAGCTAGCTGGGCTTGAGTTCAGGGTTTTTTTTTTTGGGGGGGGGGGGGGGGGGGGACAAATGACTCATATTTTCTTATGTTTATGTCAAGTTGAATATTTAATCTCAGTGTGTCTGCTAGTAACAGTCAGTTAAATAAGACTCTTTTGCTTATTGGATGCACCCTTTGGGTCCAATAACTCCTGAGACCTTTGCACCATTGCTTTCAATCTCAACTTCCTGTTGACAATGCTATTGTGCCTCTTAAAATGTCTAATGTTTAGTTTGTAAAGGTTGAGGCATTCCCCACGCAGTGGCACAGTATTTATAATGCTGTATATTTGTATCTGTATCGTGTATAGAGGTCGTTCTTTGTCTAGGGCGTTTGGTCTATCTCCTTTATGAACTTCAGTCTTACCTAAGGCATACAAACCAATCTATTATACTCCCAGATGCTCTCCAAGAAGAGAGTTTTTGTTGTTAGTTCTGGCAAACATCCATCCATCCATTTTCTTCTGCTCATCTAACTTGGGGGGCCCAGGGGGCTGGAGCCTATCCCAGTTGTCATAGGGTGAGAGGCAGGGTACATCCTGGACAGGTCACCAGTCAGTCGCAGGATTATTACATAAAGACAGAACACCATTTACTCTCCCATTTACGCCTACAGGGAATTTAGGAAGCACACACCAAAAGATACATATAAAGGTAGGAAAAGCTGACAGGAATACTTGAGTATTTACCTGCGGCCTCTGCCTCCCAGAATACTTGTGACTACTAGTAATACTTTACCAGCCATTAACGGAGTGAGTGATAAAGACAACTGTAGGAAATGTTTAAGTAGGCACTGACACACATTCAAAATGCCAACAGTGAGCAGCATGCATGACTGGCGGCTTTAGATGTGATAAAGAAACTATCAGCGGTATTTGAAGTAAAGCAGCAGCCATCATGAAATGCAGAAGGACTGACGCCTTGCAGTCATGGTAAAAAAAAAAAAAAAGAAGAAGAAGAAAAAACTACACCCTTTTTAAATTTTAAGGTTTTACATATCAAGACATGATAATTATAATCTGTAATTTTTACAAACAAGGTTTTATAAACAAGTAAAATCCGCCTCAGATGAACAGCAATGTTTGACACTGTGCCATCATTTATTTAACAAAAATAACCCAAAATGAAGGAATGTGTGGAGAAACTAAGTACACCCAGTCTTCCAGTCTTCCTAGAATCACCCTAAGATCACTGTAGTGCTCAAAGAACTGCAAAACAAACCCCAAGAGCTGCATCTCAGACTCTACAGGCCTCAGTTAAATATTAAAGTTCATGAAAATACAATTAGAAAATGACCGAACAGGTATGGCTTATTTAGAAGGGTTGCCAGATATGCAAAACACATCTGAACAAACCAGTATACTTCCAGAACAAAGTCTCTTAGATGGATGACACCAAAGTATAGATGTCTGGCCATCATACACAGACACAGTCACATTTGGTGAAAAGCAAGCAGAGCATATCAGCACAAACAGCTCAACCAGCTGTGAAGCACAATAATGGGGTGGGGATAATTTGGGTTTGTTTTGCAGCTGCAGGATCTGGGCACCCTGCAGTCACTGACACGAATTCTAGTGTCAGAGTGAGGCCATCTATCCAACAGCTAATGCTTGAGCTAAAATGGGTCATGCAACAGGAGAATGACCCCAAGAACACCAGAAATAATACAACAGCATGGCTGAAAAAAAGAAAAGAATAAAGGTGTTGCAACGTCCTGGTGGGACGTTGAGATAGCTGTGCATAAACAAATGCCTGCAAACCTCAATGAACTGAAGCAGCGCTGTAAAGAAGAGTGGGCCAACTTATCTCCACAATGATGTGAGAGACTGATAAAGCTGTAAAGAAAAACATTTCCAAGTTATTGCTGATAAAAACAGTTTTGCATGCTAATGAATCATGGGGTGAATCCTTTTTTTCCACACACTGCTTCTACATTGTGGCTTTGTTTTTGCTTAATACATAATGACATGGAGTAGTAATGCCATGCATCGTTGTGACTTGGTTAGGACTAGATCTTTTTTTATTTTTTTATTTATTGACATGTAAAACCTTAGAAGGGACAAAAACTGTATCAAAAGTCTCCGAGCAAACCTGTGCAACGGAACAGAAGGTGTTGCACTCATCTCGCTCCAAACTCGGGACCTTGTTGCTGTCGAGCAACACTGCTAACCACTGAGCCACATTCCTGCGTTGACATGCACAATGACTTTGTGAACCACAGATAAATATACATAGATACTAGTTACTGCTGTTTGCACAGATATGCATCAGTGCAGTTGGTACGGGAAAACGATGGGTGTTGTGCAAATGGTTATTTACCTAGGTGGTGCGCTAGCGTGTGAATATTTGAATGATAATACGGCAAACAAATCATTACTATACCTGAAAATTTCATCCCTAGCCATTCTAGTGCTTCGTAGCCTCTGCAGTCTCTCAAACTTGGCATCACAATTTGCATATAGTGAATTATGCTTCTTTTTAGACATGACACATAACCAATATAAATGTTACATCCCCCAGGAGGATGTCTCTTCTCCCTATTAACCCTTTGTTTTGTCCAGGCTCCACCTCCTCTGTCCTGATTGGATGCTGTGCAGAGTCCGGCTGATTGGTAATCAGCAGAGCACTATTTAAGGCCTGTGGAGCTGTGCTTCTGGGCCCTCCAGCCATTTTGGTTGCCATACTGGTGCAGGCTTGCATGCCTTTGTATTTTGTGTGAGCATTATTGTTTCATGTTCAGACTGCTTGTAGGGGAGAGCTGCCTTTTGTTTTGACACCCTGTTTTCTCCTGTTTATGTGTTGTTAGGTAGGTTATGGTTATAGGTTGTATATTTTGTTTCTTTGGAGTTAGGTAAGTTTCTTTTATTTCTACGTCAGGGATGTTTTGTTTATGTTGGCCTTGGCTCTCCCTGACGTTACACCTCGGTCTGAACCCACGTCCCATCACCAGTATTAAATAAACCTTTTAAATTTACCATCTTGGCTCCTCCTTCTCTATCCACATTTATGTTCGTCCCTTCAACCCCCTAGACTAGCCAGGGGACGTAACATAAATTGGCGGCTCGTCCGGGATAAAAGTCCTGGTTAATCCATTTGTGGATGGTGAAGGTTTGGAGTTGTTTGTTTCTGCTGGTGTATTTGGCAGAGGTAGTTGGTATGGCAACTGGTGTTTTCGCTTTGAGTGAATTTTTGAGTAATCCTTCTTGGGAGGAGCTAAATGCGTGTAGAAAACGTGATTTGTTTGCTATAGCAGCACACTTTGAGTTAAATGTATCAAGGCAAATGGTGAAAGAGGACTTGAAAACTGCTGTTTCAAACAAACTTGTGGAAGAAGGCCTGCTTCCTGTTTCTAAATCACCTCGTTTGCCAGTTCCTCTTGACAGGACCCCTAATGAAGGACTGAAGCCTGCTGTGTTAAAGGACCAAGGGCAAAACCCTGCTGCTGTGGAGCAACAAATGGTGGAAAATTTAAGCACTAATGGCTCACCTTCTTTTGCTACTCCATCTTCTCCTCGTTCAAGACAAGAAGTATTACTCAAGGTACGTTTGGCTAAATTACAATTTGAGGCTCAGGATAAAGCCCAAGCTCGTCAGGCAGAGTTGGAACTTCGCAGGTTGGAAGCAGAGACAGAAAAGGTGTTAAAGCTGGAAAAAGTTGGAGCTGGAGTTGCAGATTGAAAGGGAGGTCAGACTGCGTCAGTTGGAGTTACAGGCACAGACTTCAAGAAGTACTACTACTCAACCTAGTTCTGCAAATTCATCTGTTGGTGAAACAACCTCCTCCCCTGTAAACCCAGGTGGTTTCAATGTGAGTAAAAACATTGTGTCGGTACCTCCATTTCGTGAATCAGAAGTTGATACATATTTCAATGTGTTTGAACGTGTGGCTGCCTCATTGCACTGGCCGAGAGAAGTTTGGCCATTGCTTCTTCAGTGCAAATTGGTAGGCAAAGCACAAGAAGTCTGTTCTGCTTTGTCTTTGGAAGAAAGTTTGAAATATGATGTAGTGAAGTCTGCTATCCTTGCTGCTTATGAACTTGTTCCCGAAGCGTATAGGCAACGCTTTCGCAATCACAAAAGAACAGCAAATCAGACTTTTGTAGAGTTTGCTCGTGAAAAAGCTACTCTTTTTGATAGATGAATAACAGCAAGTAAAGTTCCTGACTACAACTCCTTACGTGAACTGATACTGCTGGAAGAGTTCAAAAATGGCCTGCCAGAACGCATTGTTGTACACCTTAATGAACAGAAGGTTTCCACTTTGAAAGAAGCAGCTGTGATAGCTGATGAATTTGTGCTGACTCATAAAACTGTTTTTGTGCAGAAACGTGAAGTTACCACCAGAGAACCTCCCCCACGAAAGGATCCTTCAAGCCCACGACAGACTTTTGCTCCAAGGACTGAAAGGGAATGTTTCTATTGTCATAAACTTGGTCATGTTGTTGTTGAATGTCCCGCTTTGAAGCGCAAGAACCAGTCACCAAAAGGAGTAGGCTTAATTAAAACCATCCGTGCTGAGAGAAGGGACCAAAGTGAAGGAGTTGATCCCTGCTTCAAACCCTTCCTCTTAGATGGCACTGTGTCATTGACTGGGAAGCCTGAGGATGAAAAACCCATTCGAATACTCAGAGATACGGGAGGGTCACGATCTGTGATTTTATCTGATGTATTACCCCTGAGTGACCATTCCTCTTGTCATGGTAGTATTCTGATTCAAGGAGTTGAAATGGGCTATGTCGAAGCTCCTTTGCATTATGTACACATCAAGTCAAAGTTGGTTAATGGCATCTTCTCTGTGGCAGTACGCCCCTCACTTCCCATAAAAGGGGTGGAGTTCATTTTGGGAAATGATATTGCTGGTGGAAAAGTGCAACCTGTTCCCGAAGTAATAAATGATCCAGAATCAAACTTGAAGAGCAACGACCTAGCAACATGTTTCCCATCTGTTTTTCCTGCTTGTGTTCTCACCAGGGCTCAAGCAAGACGTAAAGCTGCAGAAATTGATTTGTCAGACTCTTCGTTGGCTCAGGCTCTGGCTACAGATGATTTGCAAACCCTGATTGATCTTAAAAGTGGTTCAAAGGATACTACTGAGAAGTGGAAGGATCTACATCTTCCACAGTTAGACTTGCCAGTCACACGTGAAAGCCTTGTTGCTGCTCAGAAGTCTGATCCCTCATTGACTAAATGCTTTACTTCTCTTTCTGAAACAGGAAATAAAAAGGCTTCTTATTTCTTGGAAGATGGGGTCTTGATGCGCAAGTGGACTGCCCACCCAAGTCTAACAGCAGACGTAGAGGAAAGCTGTTCTGATGACTGTGACTGGAGCACTACTTATCAGATTGTTGTGCCTCTTGAGTATCGTCACTACGTAGTCTCCCTTGCACATGAGCACCCTCTGTCTGGTCATTTGGGAGTTACAAAAACGTACAACAAGATACTCAACCATTTCTTTTGGCCAGGATTGAAGGCTGATATAGTTGAGTTTTGCCGCACTTGTAAAACATGTCAGATTGCAGGAAAGCCAAACCAGACCGTTCCTATAGCTCCTCTTCATCCTATACCAGTACTCGGTGAACCTTTTGAACGTGTCATTGTGGACTGTGTTGGTCCATTGCCCAAGACAAAGAATGGTAATCAGTTTTTACTGACTGCAATGTGTACTTCGACTCGTTTTCCAGAAGCTGTCCCACTCAGAAGAATAACTGCACCTTTGGTGATTAAAGTCCAGACAGACCAAGGAACTAACTTTCTGTCTAAACTTTTCAAGCAGGTCATGCAGACTCTGGGGATTAAGCATGTTGTGTCAAGTGCATACCATCCTGAGTCTCAAGGAGCATTGGAGCGCTGGCATCAGACACTCAAGGCAACATTGCAGAAATACTGCTTGGATACTGCAAAAGAGTGGGATGAGGGAGTACCTCTGATGGTGTTTGCCATGCGCGAAGCTAAGCAAGAGTCCCTTGGGTTTAGCCCAAATGAACTAGTGTTTGGTCATTCTGTCCGGGGACCTTTGAAGTTGTTGAAAGAACAGTTCTTGTCAACAGACCATGTTGTGAAAACTAATGTTCTGGATTATGTTTCACAGTTCAGAGAGCGCCTCCATAAGGCCAGGTTGGCAGCTGCAGAAGCCCTCTCCTCTGCTCAGGGGAAGATGAAGAGTTGGTATGATAAGAAAGCCGTTCCTCGATCTTTCAATCCAGGTGACAAGGTTTTGGTTCTTCTACCAACTGCTAGCTCTGCATTGTCTGCCCGCTTCTATGGACCATACCAGGTGGATAAGAAAGTAAATGACACTGACTATGTGATTAAAACTCCAGACAGGAAGCGTAAAACACGCTTGTGCCATCTCAATATGCTCAAATCTTTTCATTCTAGAGCTGACTCTCTCTGTGGTCCTGCAGATAAGTCTGTGGCATCTCCGTCCGAGCCAATCTCATCTCCAGAACCTCTCTTGTTGAACTCTTCCTCAGGATTGAGGTCAAGTTTAGATGAAGACGGGCTCAAACTTTGTGATGCCAGCTGCCAGAATGCTTAATTCTGAGGTACTGTCCCAGTTGTCTATATATCTGTCTCACTTGACCCGTGAGCAACAGTTGGACATTGAAAGGCTCGTCACCATTCATTTAACACTCTTTGGGGACATGCCTTCCCGTACTACTGTAATAGAGCACGACGTTGATGTTGGGAATGCCGTGCCTATTAAGCAGCATGCTTACCGTGTGAATATGGCAAAAAGGGAAATGATGAACACAGAAGTAGACTACCTTCTGAAGCATGGATTGGCTATCCCAAGCTATAGTCCATGGAGTTCTCCGTGCCTGGTTACGCCAAAATCAGATGGAACACCTCGCTTTTGCACAGATTTCCGCAAGGTAAATGCAGTAACAGTACCTGATTCCTTCCCACTGCCCCGTGTTGAGGACTGTATTGACAGCGTCGGATCTGCTGCTTATGTGAGTAAGCTTGACCTTCTTAAAGGTTATTGGCAAGTACCTCTGACAGAAAGAGCATCAGAAATCTCAGCTTTCGTAACACCTGATCACTTTTTACAATATACAGTTATGGCATTTGGAATGAGAAATGCTCCTGCTACCTTTCAGAGGTTAATGTCAACTGTATTATCTGGTGTGGCAAACTGTAATGTTTATCTTGATGATGTGGTCATCTATTCTTCCAGCTGGTCAGAGCATGTTGACACCTTAACCACTGTGTTCAAGCGTTTAGCTGATGCTTCCTTGACCCTCAACTTGGCTAAATGCGAGTTTGGTAAGGCTACAGTGACCTACCTTGGAAAGGAAGTTGGGCAGGGCAAGGTTCGCCCTATCAGTGCAAAGGTTAATGCCATTCTTAACTTTCCTGTGCCAACAACACGCCGTGAGCTGCGCAGATTTCTGGGGATGGTTGGTTACTACAGGTGTTTCTGTAGGAATTTTTCTGAAGTCGTAACACCACTGACAAACCTGTGCAGCCCGAAGGTACCATTCATTTGGAGTCCTGAGTGTCAACATGCTTTTGAATGTGCAAAAGGTCTTCTGTCGAGTTCACCTGTTCTTGTCGCTCCAGACTTTTCTAAACCTTTCAAGCTTGAAGTGGATGCCAGTGAGGTGGGGGCTGGAGCTGTTCTTCTTCAGGATGATGGACAAGGAGTGAGTCATCCTGTCTGCTTCTTTGGCAAGAAGTTCGATACTCATCAAAGGCGGTACTCGACAATTGAAAAGGAGACTCTGGCCATGCTTCTGGCTCTTCAGCATTTTGACGTGTATGTGGGATCTACTTCCCAACCTGTAGAGGTCTTCACTGATCACAATCCTCTCGTGTTCCTCTCTCGTATGTATAACAACAATCAGCGACTGATGAGGTGGGCTTTAATTTCACAAAACTACAACATTGAAATAAAGCATAAAAGAGGATGTGAAAATATTGTGGCCGATGCCCTCTCAAGAATGTGATGGTGTAAGGTTAACAAACTTATACGTTTGTTTTTCTGGGTGGGGGTGTTACATCCCCCAGGAGGATGTCTCTTCTCCCTATTAACCCTTTGTTTTGTCCAGGCTCCACCTCCTCTGTCCTGATTGGATGCTGTGCAGAGTCCGGCTGATTGGTAATCAGCAGAGCACTATTTAAGGCCTGTGGAGCTGTGCTTCTGGGCCCTCCGGCCATTTTGGTTGCCATACTGGTGCAGGCTTGCATGCCTTTGTATTTTGTGTGAGCATTATTGTTTCATGTTTAGACTGCTTGTAGGGGAGAGCTGCCTTTTGTTTTGACACCCTGTTTTCTCCTGTTTATGTGTTGTTAGGTAGGTTATGGTTATAGGTTGTATATTTTGTTTCTTTGGAGTTAGGTAAGTTTCTTTTATTTCTACATCAGGGATGTTTTGTTTGTTATGTTGGCCTTGGCTCTCCCTGACGTTACACCTCGGTCTGAACCCACGTCCCATCACCAGTATTAAATAAACCTTTTAAATTGACCATCTTGGCTCCTCCTTCTCTATCCACATTTATGTTCGTCCCTTCAACCCCCTAGACTAGCCAGGGGACGTAACAATAAACAAGGCATGAAGAGATAGGTGTGGTTTCCCAGTTATGCATCGCTTTCTAGATTCGAATTTGCCAAAACCGGAGCACAAAGTTTTTGCAAGCAATTATCAGCTAACATTATTAAAATGCAACAGGAGCACAGTCAGTCATTCACTACAGCTGCTTGCGACAGGACACTTGTCGATCAAATTTTAAACTTCAGTAGTTTTCTTTATGGGGAGTCTGAAGGGATTCCTTTTGGGGTAGCCTCAAGTGGCCATACCAGGAACTGCAGTTTTTAAGTGGGCTTTGTTTTACAGACAACCTCATGGACTTGGCCTGTCCTCATCTTTCATGGAAGTGTGCTCTCTATATTAAATGGGGATAAAGTTAAAAACAAAAGAACAAACAAAAACAGACCACTTGTCCCTGGCGAAAAACTTGGGAGATTAAAAAGACCAAAATTAAGGTGGAACAAAGACGTAGTTCTGATATCTGTAGTCAAACAAAAATATTGAATTCTTTATGGGACTTTTCAAAGAAAATAATGAAAATGTAATGCACATTATGGTTTTCATTCTTCTGTCACTCAAAGCGGCAAGCAGTAGATGGCATATGGGAAAATAGCAAGGGACTTTTAAATGCAGCACCGGAGCCAAAAATGTGTCATTGCTAAAGCTCTCTCAGAAAAGCGGGATCACCAAAGTGATTAGGATCGATCCTCTAAGGCATATGAACATCTGTACAAAAATGCATGCCAACTCATTTTGTAAATGCAGATATTGCGCTTCACGGGATAAATGACTCATTCAGTGGTACAGAGGGAAAAGCAGGGGGATCACCACAGCAGTTGTTATTGATCCTCCAGTGATTGTGAATTTCTCGATGAAGATTTCAAAGGAATCCATCCAAAAGCTGTTGAGATTTAAGTCTGAACCAAAAGAAGTGGACCAACCAGCACTTACCTGCCAGCACACACACGCACTGCAGAGAATGAACTGACAGCTTAAGGAAATGTGTGCAAAAAGGTGTCAGCCTCTGGCTGTCAGTCAGTTACATAATAAGGCATTAAACCATCAACGACATTTCCTTTGTTTCTTTATCAGCTCTCTTTAGTGTTGTTTCAACACTGATTCAAATCATTAACCATTCATGTCACTTCCTGAAACTACACCAGCCGTGCCAGATGGAATATCAGAGCGGGATAAAAACCTGGGATCTTGAAAAGCCCAAAACAACTCTGTGGCTCGTTTCAAAGTATACATTAGATTTTACAGGCTCTCACTGCAAATTAAACTCGACAGGAGCCTTCAATCCAAACCGAGGAGTTTGAATATGAACAGTGGCACTTTTCTGCCAATAGCTGACAGGCTCTTCTGTTTTGTCTCAACAAGGATCCAATTGGATTAAAAAAGCCCCAATGCCGAGCCCTCTGAATCGACTCCATTCAGCCACTGGCCTGCTGCAGCACGCACACCCCCAACATAAAACAAATGGCACTGCTCGGGCTTATGTGTGTGCATACTTAATTTCACCTTGTGAGAAGTTCCCACTCATTAAACACCAAAAATCAAAAGGGACCGTTGCACACACACAAACACAGATGCACGGCAGCACCCCCACTCCTTAATGTGAAGGATCACATTTGTTCCTGAAAGAGGTACACAGGGGGTCTGCAGTGTGTATGTGTGTGTGAACAGCGTGTGAATGCAAGAGCCAATCACAGAGCAGTATAGACACTGAGCCCCCCAAGTACTGCTGGTTTATAGGGCTCAGCTTCAGAGAAGTCACATGACTTCCCAGCGAGCGAGGTGGAGAGCGAGGAGTGGGCAATGTGGGAAAGGAGATTGAGGAGAAGGAGGAGTGAAAAGAGGGTCAGGAGGGTGACAGGATCGCTGCGAGGGGTGAGCTGAAGGTCTGGTAAATGAATAAAGCAGAAGGAAAAAAAGAGAGCGACGCGACGGTTCTCGGAAGCGAGACTGTGCAGGCTGGTCGGGGTCTGTAATTACAGCTGAATGAACAAAGTGAGAAATGACTGACTGAAACGAGAAGCCGGCGAGCAGCTGAATGAAGGATCAGATGAATGAGAACACACAGGCGATAGTGGTTGCAGCTGATTACTACAGTGGGTAATCTTGATGGTCTGGTTAACCCCGTCTCACACTGTCAAACTATCCTCACCACAATGCATGAAGTGACTATTCACCCATGACAAAACACAGAAAATCTAAGATATCTTCTTCTTTACATCATCATTTCTGGATAAGGTATGTCAATTTTAAGCTACGGTGGAAACAATCCAATCAATGGGCTTCACTTTTAAGGGTTTTCTTTGGTACTCATTGGGTCACGACAACATTCCCAATGAAAACTGTTCACAGCGAGTTCTCTGGAAATAAACTGTGATGCACTTTGAGTTTTTAAGATGTCATTTTTCAGCCGCAAACTAAATTCCATTTCTCTCAGTAGAACCAGGGTGGAGACAGGACATCTCAAAACTTTGCAAATACAACCAAAAGTAAACAGTATGGGACTAAAGCATGCAGACACCCCTGTACAGTGTTTGGGTTAGGCCCCTCAGGCCCAGTGACTTGCTCTTATTGCTTCAGACTGCCGTAATATTTTATATTGTTCTCCCAGCTTTGTGGGAAGGTTTCAACACATCATTGCCCACATAGGATGCAGGCCCCCTAAAAGAAAGTGTTTTCCAAGTTTAGCGGAGCAGGCCTGCACAGAGAGCACTGACCTCAAGTCCATTTAACACCTACAAGTCGGACCTTACCACATAACAATCAGTGCCTGAACCCGCAAATCCAACCCTTCTAAGTAAACCAGATATAGGAGCAGATTAATGCCCACAGTTCAGGAATGAGATGTTCAGCTGTCGCATATGGCTGTAATATTCAGCTGTCTGTGTATTTTTGAGCACGGAGTGGAACTGTGTGGTGATAAATCACCAGGGAGAGGGGAGGTAGAAGAGAAGAAATGGGAGAAGCTACGCTTTAAGAAAAGAAACAAGAAAAGAGGACTCCCCGATGAAATGCTTAGAAAAAAAAACAAAAAGGAAAGAAAGAATTTACACCATCACGCTCCCCCTGCTTCCTAAGAGCAACATGTTCTTTTTTAAATTGCGTAGTGGGGACAAGAGGTTGTTTACACAGTCCCCCAGTGGGGACAGAAAGAAAGTCCCACGATGGAAAGCATTAGATTTAAGGGTTAAGCCTTGGTTAGTGTTTCGGTAATAAGGGTTAGGAAAGTGCTGGTTACGGTAAGTCTCCAGGAAATGAATGCAAGTCAATGTAATGTCCTCTAAAGTCAAGGAAACAGGAGGGTGTGTGTGTGTGTGTGTGTGTGTGTGTGTGTGTGTGTGTGAAGTAAAGCATGTCCACATGGCCCGTGACATATGAAGTGGGGGGGAGTAGTGTGAAATGTGAAACAGATGTTACTCTTGTTTCACAGGCACTGATGTCGACACCTTTACAGAAAGAGGTATGTGTTGAGTGAGAGTGTGTCTGTGTGTGTTTGAAAGACATCATTCAAGTGACGGCTTCCCATAAACACCTGTTTTGTTCCAGTTAATATCTCTCGTCATGGTGAATAAATGAAAGAGGAGAGATATAGATAGATAGTTAGAGAGGGAAGGAGGTTGTTGTGGTGGTGGTGGCGGTTGTTGTGGTGTCGGGGAGGGGGGTCACCTCCATTCCTCTGCCGTCCGTGAAAGAGAAGAGCTCATGTGGGATGAACACATTCGTTTATTCATTCGGCCCATCTATTTTCAGCCCAGTGGGTTTATGGTTATTGGAAAGGCGTTGCCGTCTCGCTCCTTCCCAGAAGGAGTCAATATTTCTCCCTCTCTTTCATTTCTCCCTCTCTGCCTCTTTTTCTCTAATTCAATATTTTATCCAAAACACCACTCTCTCCCCCTCATGCACAGGCAAGGAATGCTGGAAGGCACTCGCAGGGAAACAAAACACGAGAGAAAGGCACGCAGCTCTGCGCACACGCAGAGAAGAATGCGAGAGCGCGGTGCCAACAAGGATCCCGTAAAAACTCGGGACATTTCCCACTTCCTTTGTCTTATCACACTTATCCATCACTGCTTGCTTGTCTTGCTTACTGATGCATCTTTATCTCTCTCTCTTCATGGCTCTTGTGGGGCTCTCGAGACCGACTGCGGCCTTTTTACAAGGCTGATGTTTGCTAATGACTTTTAATGATGACTGGTTATGGCTCATAAAACCTGGCTGTGTTACTGGCATTATCAAGTTTGACTACAGCACAGTGCCGAGCTGATGGCACACACTGGGGTCCTTATCAGGTGATTAAAATCAGAAAAGACAGTAAGCCCATCCGTGTGAGTGGGAAATGTGCGTGAGGGTGGGGGTAGGGAGGGCGCTGGTGCCTGTAATGCAAATGTGGCCCTAACAATTGCAGCACACAGAGCAAAACTCAGTGTCACAGGGAGGAGAGAGGTGCTTTGCAATAGATGCGCCTCCCTCTCAGCCAGTTTTGATCAGCGGTGGAGAAATTCCCACAAACCTTCACCTCCAAATATTGACTTAGTCTCAGGGACGTGACGGAACTGGGGCTTTGTTACAGATAAAAAACAGGATGGTGCCAGTGTAGTTTGGGCCTGAGCCTCATCATAGCACCAGTGTGGAAATGTACCGGAGCTTCAACACTCAAGCCACGGAGTTAGTTTAGAAAGTGAAACGAAGACGGGATCGTTTTCAATACTTTTTTATCCAATAAGGAACATTTTTTAAAAGGTTATATGAGTAAAATTATATTTATTTAGCCAATCCTTGTATGTCGCTTCTTACAAACCTATTTTCGTTGTGTTAATTTTAAACTTCAGGCAGGTGTATTTAGAATATCTGCTGACTCTGTAACCACAGATTACGATGAAGTAATCCAAGAGTGCAAACCTCCACTCTGTGGGGAGTATTTACTTTAATAGGAATAGTATTTTATTTTGTAAACATTCATTTTGGGTTTTTTTTTCTTTTTAAACCTACTTGTAGAAGTTTGTAGTGCAGTAAAAATCCATTAATGGTAGCATGACAGAGGTTTACTTTGATTACACAAACAGTATGTAGATAATGGATAATAGCTATTGATTTGTAAATAGGTGGTCATGAATAACTTGAGCTCATTATTTAATCTTATACTGCGGGCAGCTCATTCTCTTTCTTTTGATGATACTTTATTTTTAAAAATAAAACACATTTTGGGGTCAACTTGAAAGAAAAGCAGAAGTAAAATGTAAAAGTGAGGTCAGAGGTCACATGACATGATATTTCTCTTGTGGATGCAAGCCCAGTCTACACCCCCCCTTTAAAGTTTTGTCAGAATTAGCTCAAAACCTTTCGAGCTATCGCATTTACAGACAGAATGACACGCAAACGCCACCAATCTTACTTGTAAATGTGGGATATCTAAAATATTTTATTCAGAAACACTCCAAATCTTTTAGATTGCTGAAATATCTGAAAATATCACTCAAAATAAGATGCCCGATGGTGGAATAATTAGTAATAAATTACAAATTACTTGTAAATTAAAGCCTATAATATTAAAAACATACATTTCTTTCAGGGTCCTTACAATCCACCACACCACTGGACTGTAAATGTCACGCCAGTCAGACTCAGCCAGTCAGATTCAGCCTTTCAGCTCAGCGTGGGGATAAAGGTCAGGTCCAAAGTGGGTGTGTGACCCTTGAAGAATCTTGAGGTGTCATAGTTATTTCAGAGTATTCGTGGCTACAACACGACGTAAACAAATCGTGCAAAGTGGCACAGGAGCAGACAGATAAACGCGCACAGGTGCACGGACACATTTATGAAACACATGCCGGACAAACTGCGGTCCGTGCTGAGAGTTACAAGGCAAATGTGTTCAAATTCAACATGTGTGCTACACAGGACACGACTGATCTGTTTTTAGATTATTATTAGAAACTCACAGACCAGGTGAAATAACTTTAATTTTCACCCATTCATTTTAGATGTCTGTCACAGATAAAGCAGCATTATGTGTGTAGAGCTGTTAAAAAGTTCTTTCTGTGTAAATTATAGTAAATAGAAGATATAAACAAGCCTTAAAAGTTCTGAATAAGAAATCCCAGCAGTACCATTGCAGTGAGATTTGCATTAAACACAAAATATTCCATTTTGAGAACATAATTTTGCACTCAAATGCACATTCTTGGCTTTAAAGTCATTCGCTATGCCTCCAACTTTACTTAGAGACGATGACGACAGCTGAAAGGGGCCGACTGTTCCTAAAAGAAGCGTTGCCTTTGCACAATCCCCAAATCCAGAACGAGTTGAAAAGGTGTAGATTTTCATATCTTTCCATGTCATGCAAAATATAAACTGATGGGATAGGTTGCTTGTTAAATGAGGTGTGTTATAGATGAAAGAATTAACATCTGTGTGTGGGACTGTGTGTGCTACCTTCCAAGGAACTGCAGATTGAAATGATCTAGTAGCCAAATGTGGTTCAAAGACTTTTTTTTATCAAATCAGTGTTTTTGTGTGTGGAGCCTGAAAAATAAAGAACAAAACTAAACTACACATACAAGGGACAGACCTGTAATCTTGTAAAATAACCTCCCAATAAATGTCATTTTTTTGAAGCCTGTAAAGCTCAGTTTATTGTGTAGTTTAGGACAATATATGCACCACAAGCTACAACCTCATAAGTCTTTTACAAACAATATAAACACTGTTTTAAAAAAGTTTTTTTTAGGCTGCTGATTCACCCTGTGAACGCTTTTGAACATACAGGCAGATTTCTTAGGAGAAGAAGGTGTGGGCGTAGATTTTTGGGTAATGGGAAGACTCATAAGCAGGGATCAGGTCTTTCCCTGGGCATTTTTGTAATTTCCTTGACTTCTGGGGAATTGTGTAGATTTATGGCATAAATTTATGATAAAAATGTATCAACTGCCCCGATGGTTTGCTAAATACATTCTCTGTTTGGTTCATGTTTTTATTGGGAGAAAAAATGCATTTGTTGCAGGCGATACGTTTCCTGTGTTCCATGAAATCTAGATCTATGAGCATAAAGGAAACACACCACCCCGACTATTTGAAACACGTGCATTTCCCCCCTCAGTGAGAACATGAAAGAAGCAGTAATGTTACTTATGAAAACAAGCAGGCAAGTGTGGTTGAATTGCCACCTGGTGTTGGATTTTTTTGTTTTCCTTTACTTAAAAACGACATTTGCATCTTAAACCACTGTGAAAAAAAGTAATGCATCAGAAATCAAGAAAATGAAGTCAAGTCAGACCCATGAATGTAGGTTTTCCAGATCATGATAGTCCTATGAGCTTGGAAAGAAAATAACTGGACTTCTTTAAGCTTCATGAAGATGTTTCGTCTCTCATCCTCTTCAGACAACGTCATACATGTTTTAAGCAAGGAAGGCAATCATCACAGGTCAAGTGCAGTTTAACATGGCACCTGTCAATATATTTTCTCTGCACACATTATCAAAAATAATTCAAAAACTGAAAAAAAGACAAAAAATGCAGTTACATAAAGTAGATGTGCATATGTGACCCTTGTTTTTCACATGAAGTGAGACAGCGCAATGTGCAGACGCATCCCTGCAGAAATAATGTTGAGAACCTGACAGAACAGTGGTTAAAATGACCGCTCACGGTTTGAAAAGTGCATTGAAAAGAAAAGGGCTGAGTTTGAAAAGACCATCAAACAAACTTCAGTTTTCTTTTGTGCTTAACAAGCACAAAGTGTCAGCAGAGCTGCTTCAGATAAAATGCAGTTTATATGTCTTTCACGCGCCCCTCATCCTCACCAGGACTAACCTAACGAGTGTACACGTGTGTAATAATAATAATAATAATAATAATAATAATAATAATAATAATAATAATAATAATAATAATAATAATAATAATCTTTGCTGGAATTTTAGCGCCATCTTGAGGTCCAGGCCGCTTTGCGCACTTGGATGCGCCTATAGGTCATCCATTAACTTCCCTTGCAGTCAATGATTATCGATTACAGCTCCACCGATACAAAGTTCGGTAATAACAGTGAAAATGACTGAGAAGGGACCATTATGGCGTTAAAAACATCTTCCTGCAGGCTTTTATTTAAATTCATCCATCAAGGTGTTGTGGCACCGCTCGCTGCCCAAAACGCCCTCCGCTCCGTGCTGGGATGCAGCTCCACGAGGGGATACTACAACTCTGGAAAGCCCAGCTACGCTGGACCCGGAAGGGCGGCCCACGTTCGGGTGGTGGACCTCCGTAGCGACACGGTGACCAAGCCGGGTCCGGCCATGCGCCAGGCAATGGCGGAGGCCGAGGTAGGAGACGACGTGATGGGAGAAGACCCGACAGTTAACGGTTAGAGTCGAAGAAAGAGTTAAATTCTGCTTTAAATGGTTTTCTGTTCTCTTTAAATTATAACTGACCCCTTGTCTGGTCTGTGTGTATTTTTATATTTGCACCAGGCTGGTTTAGTACCTCTTAGTTACTTCTTAATAATATATAGCAGACCATAGTTTCCATATTCAAGCACTGGTCACTTGGATTATCCAATACAGGATTACCCAGTAATCCAAATTAACCACACAGTTGGAGGATCAACCAAGACACCAACAGACAAAGAAAAAAAGTTATTTTCTTCTCTTCTATAAAGTGGTCACATCCCAAACGTGTGCTATTCCCGAGAAAAGTACTGTGTGGCTTACTTTTACATTAATTATTTTTTAAATGATCAGATTATTGACAGAAAATTCCTTTTAAAAAATGGAAAGTTTATTGAACCATGTAAAAATTGCAAATAAATAAATAAATAAATAAATAAATTACATTAAAAATTTCCATATATGACATTTAATTTCTGTCGTATTTGCTATTTTGCGACATTTTTTAACAACTTAAAAATTTATTGTGGTGTGAAAAAAAAAACTTTAGTTAAAAGAATTTTTTTAAATTTTGTTTTGTTTTTTTTGAAAAATAAAACGGAAATGGTTTGTGAACTTGGAAAATGAACTAAAATAAAATATAAATATAGACAAAATATCCTTCATTTTAGTCTTTTTCAGTTCGGTGCCTGCCTGAAACTTTGGATCATTTTCCTAAAACCTGCCTTTAACTTAAGCCTTCCATACAGTAATACTTAAAAGAAGAAAAGTATCACTGAAACTGATAAGAACTCAACTAAAACTAAACATTTCCAAACAATAAAACCTCCTCTGACACCAACAAGGCATTTTCAGTCAGAGAACCGCTGCTCACTGGACATTTTCTCTTTTTCAGACAACTCTCTGTAAACTCTAGAGATCATTGTGTGAGAAAATCCCACCAGGTCAGCAGTTTCAGCCTGTCTGCCACCAACAGCTGTGCCACGTTCAAAGTCACTTAAATCAACTATCATGCAGACAAAACTCTCTCCAAGTAAAACAAAGGTCTTTATGCTGACTTTGCAGTCTATATGACAAAATCCTCTCTGTCCTTTGAACCATGACTAGAGAAATGGTTTACTGCGCTGCAGTCTTCTAAAGTCTTTGCATTTTTGTATGTGAAATGCTGCTCAAACGTAAAGCGTGATGTCTGCAGAGTTACAGAAAATTGCAGCAGATATGTTCGGGATGGAGGCCGCCCTGTTCGTCCCCTCTGGAACGATGAGTAATCTCATTGCAGGTCAGTTTTGCTTTCACCTGGCAGTGTGTGAATTAGTCTTAACTAGTCCTGGATGGTCGCAAACATGCCTCCATTTCATCCAACAGTGATGGTGCACTGCAGGGAGCGGGGCGACGAGGTAATCGTGGGGGACTTGTCCCATTTACACATCTACGAGCAAGGAGGTAGCGCTCAGGTGAGTGTGCCGCAGCAGCTTCATCTATGATGGGGTTTTTTTGTAACTAGACAAGAGTGTGTGTGTATTTGTTGTGTTGATACAGCTGGCTGGCGTGCACTCCACCACGGTGACCACGCTCCCCGATGGGACGTTTGACCTGGAGCAGCTGGAGTCAAAGATACGCCACGGTTACCCAGACCCCCATTACCCACGATCACGGCTCGTATGTGTGGAAAACACGCACAACATTCAAGGTGGACGTGTGCTACCTCTGGCTTTTCTGCAGGAGGTGTGTGTGCATGACTTTCACTTTGATTAGTCTGACTCCAGATCCACTTTGCATCAGTCCAATTTAAGCGATCTTTGTCTCAGAGAAGATGTCAGTGTTTCTGGATAATGTGTTCATATGGATTCTTCTTTGATAGAGTTTTGACCTGCATTTGTGGACGGCACAACGTTCATAGGCAGTGATTTCTAGAAATGTTCCTGAGCCCATGCAGTGCTTTCGGTGACTCATGCCTGATTTTAACACAGTGCTGCCTGAGATCTCCAGCAAAGTAGCTCCTTAACTGATGCTTCAGGGTCACCTGATCCAGACCCAACTATAAGCCTTTTCAAAAAGGAAAGTTTTAAGTTTAATCTTAAAAATAGAAAGGGTGTCTGTCTGTCACCTGAACTCAAAGCAGGAGCTGGTTCCTCAGGAGAGGCTTTTACAGCCTCCAAGAACTTCAAGAAACCCTGTAGGTCGAAACTAAAGTGCTCCACTGGGATGATAAGATACTATGAGGTCTTAAGGCTATGATGGGGTCTTATTATTTAGAACTTTGTGTTTAAAGGTAAAGATTTTGAATGAAATTCTGTATTTAACAGAACAGAAAAGCTAATATTGGAGAAATATGTTCTCTCCTTGTGCTCCCTGTTCAGTACAGCGTGTTAGCCAAAGTAGTACGGACGTAGGGTGGCGTGAATCATTTCACTGCTCGCAGCAGAGACCACAGTTTGGGTCATATACATTTGGTTATCATTTGAAATACATTGTTAATTAAATTTCTTCAATTATTATTAAAGATAGCTTTTCTTGGTTGCCATGGGGATGTATCCCCGGAGACTTTGTTGTAGACTCGTAGTCTCCGGCAGGAAGATTTCCCATTGAAATGTATTATTTACAGAGTCATGCTGATTGCCACATTTTGATGCAAAAGCAATAGTGATTCGTGCCTTATTAAAAATTTAATGATGTGATGTTTGGATGGTTTGTTTCCATGTTTAAGGTGCGTGCTTTAGCAGATCGATATGGTCTGTCCGTTCACATGGACGGAGCCCGGGTAATGAACGCCGCTGTAGCTCAGGGAGTGCCTCCATCTGCCATACTGCAGCACACAGACACTGTTAGTGTGTGCCTCTCCAAGGTGGGTTTGAAGTATATAAACACACACACACAAAGTCAAGATTCTTCTTAACCAAGGTGAAACTGGATTAATGTAACAATCAAAATCCTGGGTGTGTATCAGGGTTTGGGCGCCCCAGTTGGTACCGTGCTGGCTGGACCCAAGGACTTCATATCCAGAGCGGTACGGTGTCGCAAAGCACTCGGTGGGGGAATGCGGCAGGCTGGCATACTGGCAGCAGCTGGAAAACTCTCCTTACAGAATATGATTGGAAGACTGGAGGAGGATCACGGCAATGCAAAAATGTTTGCTCAAGGTGAGTAACTACCTGGTTATTCCATGAAAATTCAATCCACGTGACTTCCTCAGGATCTGCTGTTTTTTTATGCAATAACTTTAGTATGTTTAATGAAGCCATGCAAAATCTTACCTTTATATAGTGAATGTTTCCTGAGTTCTAGAGGCTCAAATTACTGGAATTTGACTGATTTTACATGAATACCCTTCAATGAAAATTAAATACTTTACTGGCTCCCACTTTACTCCTTTGTGTAATTAGCTTGTTTCTTCTCCACGCTCAGCTCTTCTCGACTGCAATCCTAACTTGTTCGCTGTTGACTTGGCTGCCGTGGAGACAAATATCCTGCGTTTCCGCCTGCAGGATCTCAGTTTGAGTCCCCGCGAGTTCTGTGACCACATGGCTCAGGTTAGCGAGAGTGAGGAGGCTGCACTCGGGCAGGGGATACAGGTTCTCATGTACCCTCATTTTGGGAACTCTGTCAGGGCCGTGTGGCATCTTGGGATTTCTCCTGAAGACACTCAGCTGGCCATCCAGAAAATGCAGTTTGTGGTTTCTCAGCATGTGATGGAAAATATCAGGGCCCAGTGAAACCCAAGTCAGGATGAGACCTAATCTTAGAATGATTACAGAGTAATGTAGACTGTGAAAAATGGGACAAACACTTCTACAAGCATGTGAATCTGTTAAATGTAATTAAGCACAGTGTCTTGAATTTTATTTTGCGCCCTTATGATTTATCTTTTATTAAAGAGATGGGTGCAAATACAACAAAGGGCACAGATGATGAAGACCTTCGTCCATTTTAACTGTGCAGCTCTCTGTAAGAATTTATATTAATCATTACTATACATTCTTTATATTATATTAATGAATATAATTTTGAGGACTCTGTTGGAAAATGACCCATATTTCTGTACTCGCTTAAACTTCAGCAAACTTTAGAAATCTGACAACAAATTTGGAAACTTATTACCGCTGACTTTCTTTATTTTTTCAAATGTAAATAAAAGCAATAATAAAAACATGAAAGAAGCTTCTAAGAAGCATTTGTCACCTCATTTGTATGTTCTTATTTACTCACAGGTGTTTCCATCATCATAAAGTGGTGCAGAAAAGGCCCAAATCATCAGAAATTAAAGAAATAATAATAAAAAAACATTCAAATGTCCTGGTGGTGGGTGACTGTCTGTTTTAAGGTGTCCTCCAAAATTCTCAAAGCTTGTTTTTGGCCACAAGATGGCACTACAATATCAGACCTCGAGTTTTTATGACTATAAGCAACAACAAAAAAGTGGAAATCAATTCTGGTATCTGGTTTTTATAACCAAAAAAGAAAAAGGATATTCGATATGTCAATACTTGTCGTGGTGAAGAAGGCAAGAAAAAGATCTGGCAGCGGTGGGATTCGAACCCACGCCATCGAAATGACTGGAGCCTAAATCCAGCGCCTTAGACCACTCGGCCACGCTACCGTGATACCACACGTCAGACACATATCTATTTATATGACGGGAAACATTATGTTCTTATTCACGTTATACCATTGTTGGTGTAGTTTCACTACTACTACTAATACTAATAACTTTCTTCGAGCACATAATAAATTTGTAGTTATCACTGAAGCCCTGGACGGATAAGGCACTGCTAATATTTTTAATAAGAGCTAAAGAATGGTAAATGGTCTGTATTTGTATAGCGCTTTACTTGGTCCTAAGGACCCCAAAGCGCTTTACACTATACACAATCACCCACCCATTCACACACTGGTGATGGCAAGCTACGTAAAGAACGTACTCCCAACCCACTGTTAAGGTAGCTAAAGCCATTTTGGGGCCCTGTTAAACAAGTAAATATTTGCAAGGATGTTTGGCTTGTCACCTGCACGATAGCTATTAAATGGCATGTAAGTGCGGTCGTAAAGTTTCCGATGAACCTCCGTGCTGCCACACGTGGCCTGTTTAGCTAGGCAACCATTGCTTGGAGTGGCACTTTGGAGGACGGTACAAACGGTTCTGCTCGTGGTACTGTCAAATGCTCCTGTGAAAGTACACAATTTTGCTTTTGCGGCCTGGCTGTACGATAATAATTTTAACTACTGCTACTTACGCTGTTTTTATTTGTTTGCCAGATCTAATTGAGACCTGTCAGAAGTCTTTTCTTCCTTACCGCTAAACACTCATTTCCGATTTATAATTCTATTTCCGACTGTCCTGAACGCAGCAGGACGCAGGGGCGTGGCCAACAGAGAACACTGCGATACGTGCGGAGGGAAGCCTTTGCCGTGGTGGACGGAACAAGAACAAAAGCCCTGCGCCAGGCACGTCCCGGACCTTGAGGATACCACGGAGAACTAGGAGGCATCCACTCTTGTTTTGGTCTCAGAGGAGGGGTGAACTCCTGCTCCTGGAGCCTTGACTATTTAAGTGCAAACCAATACCGAGAGACGGAAGAAGACCGAGGTGACTGGATTTGCTGTCACAGTCTGTCAAGATTGAGGGATTAGAGGTGTGTCTTTACATCCGATTATTCATTGGCTGGTCATTTAATACTTTTACTATAACATATCTAACAGCAGGTCGCGATAGATTAAATTAGAAGATGATTCTTTGTAGGAAACTCCACTGCTGCATGCTGTAGTTGTACAACAGGAATGGCTGCTGCTAGATGTTTTACAACGTGGGGGGCACATTGAACCTGCAGAAGCATGTTCTTGAGTGTGCATTCCTGTGCTCCTACTTTAAAACTCTCAGAGCACAGTAACCTTTGATTACAGAAGGACCGACTGACTTGCTAGATAACACAGATAAAATGAATGGAAATGCTTTTGATTGCTGGTAGCCTTACTGATAACTTAGAGCTCCCATGATGTGTGTTGTTGAATGAAATATATGGCTGTAACTCAAATGTGAAGGTCTGGCCCCCTTTGAAGTCCTCACATTTGGTGTAAGAGTTGTGCAGCCATGATCCATGCTTGTTTTGGACATACACTAACATGGCTGTCACCTGGTTCCCTGACTGTGCACTCTGCATGTGACTGTTTTTTCCCTACTTCCAGTCCATTCTCACACTCTGTTGTCAAAACAGCAACAGAAACCATGGAGGACGAACTCATGTTCAGCATGGAGGAGGATGGCAGCGCCAAGAGACCCTCTGCCCAGCGGAGTGCCCTCAAACACAGAGCATCCTCCCTCAGCGAGTCCAACGCCAGCGAGGATGATGACGAAGACCACTTCATCTGCCCCATCCTGGACGATTCGGCCAAAGAAGTGTGCAGCCACCTTAAAAACCTGGTTTACACACGGCAGCTGTCAAACTCGCTCCCTAAATCCAACTTCATGTACAGGGTGAGATATAAGACGTGGGGATATGACAGTTTGTTGTGCTGATGCATCATCCCCACCTCTCAGTTCTGCAATGTTTCTGTTTGCCTTTTAAGGTGTGATGATACGCGCATGCCTGCACACACGTTCTGTGTGGCTCGTCTGGTATTTCAACGTGTGTGTTTATGTGTTTGATCGAGTGGAGCGCTGGTCAACCCACCTTTTATTTAAATGTACTTTCTGACAGGAAGCAGCAGAGAGCGGTTTCACCTCGTGATTATGATGTGTGTAAACACGGCTCTCTCTCTCTCCACATCAGCAGGGAGCTGCAACAAAAGCTCGATTCAGTGCGCGCGGCTCTTTAAATTTTTGTGTGGCGGTGGTGTTGCTGTTTCAGAGCCTCCTGGCTGTTAATGTTATCTAAAGTGATGTTGCATACATTTCCTGTTGATGATAAAGGATCCGTTTTCTTGTTTGTTTGTTTTTTTTGCATAGAACGAAAAAGAAACAGATACAGTGGCAGGACATCGATCGTACAAGGTTTTGTCTGAGAGTGCACGGGTATGTTTGGATCTAAATCTTGGTTTTTCCTTCTCTCCCTTTTATACCACTGACCATCCACGCCTCCAGCTCCTCACTCTGCCCTTCAATTTGCCTCTCCCTGCTTTTACTTTTAACCACTTCATCCCTCCCGGATCTTTTTATTTTATTTTTTATTTTATGGATAAACATGTGTCGCCTGTTCCTCTTCAACAGGGCTGCCCAATCCCAGTCCTCGAGAGCTACTATCCTGCAGCTTTTAGATGCATCCCTACTCCAACACAGCTGAATCAAATGAATGGCTTGTTATCAGGCCTTTGCCAAACACGATGGCATGCTGAAGAGGTAACCAAACCATTTGATTCAGCTGTGTTGGAGTAGGGATGCATCTAAAAGCTGCAGGACGGTAGCTCTCGAGGACTGGGATTGGGCACCCCTGCTCTTCAACATAAGTGCTGCTCCTTCCTCACTCTAAATAGAAAGACATCTGCTGGACTGTGAGCAGTGGTGCACGAGGAGGACGTGCTGCTGAGCAGCGTAGGTTGGGCCAAGGCTTGGGTTACTTGCTAACAGATTTAGCTTACTCGTGACATCTGATTCAAGTTATTTTTTTGAAAACTGCACATGTTCACTTTAAGGTAGCTGTAAATTATTTTATTTACGGCGACCTTACAGCCCAGAAATCCACTCATAATTTTACCATGGCTTCATTCTCCTGTGGTATTTGTTTTCAGTGTCTGCTTCATGTTTGTGTGCTTTGTTGTGAGCCACGTGGTTGTTTTGACTCCCTAAATCGAGAGGGAGAGCCCTTTAATGCAGAAATCGTGACATTATAGATTTCAATTTGAGAGCTGATAATAATTGCAGAAAAAACAATGCATGCATTGTTGAGTAAAGAGAACAGACTGGCTTAGAACTGCTTTTATTGTGCAGATTAAACAGCTTTGCATGGAAGGGCTTCCCCTCTTTCTTCTGTGTTCGAGCAATCCTGATGTGAGAAACTGACTTTTATTCTGCTCCCGAGCTCATAAGATCTTTATATTTCTCTGTCTTGTTTTTCTACCAGGCAACATGGCTGCACGCTATCGAAAAGGCAAAAGCGATGCCCGACCCCTGGGCGCAGTTTCACCTGGAGGAGATAGCGACTGAACCCTGCATTCGTTACAGGTCTGACTTTGACTTTGTGGCAAAGATGAAACTCTTTCACAGCAGATTTGACCTCTTCTGTTTGACCCTTTGAGTGTTTACACTGTGCTTCAACAAGTGTTCAGTTAAGTAGGGCTTGTTCCAGCATGTAAAGTACCAGAACAAGATCATCAATTTCAGCAGTGTTTTTCCTGTTGTGTGAGAATATTGCTGTGTGCAGCTTATTTTTCTGAATGGGGTTATTTTGGGCCCTCCACCCAAGAGGTTTTGGCCTGAATACAAGAAAATTAAACAGAACTGATACAAAATCATGTTTTTAACGTAATCTCTGTTGATTTAGATTCCATTTACAGAGATAAACAGACATTTTTGTTCAGCAAATGGTCAGAAATCATACGTGAATAAATCTGCTTTTACAGATTGTGCATGCAAGTGTAATATCTCCCAAAAAGCAAGTTCTGTGCCAGGAAAAACAGCTAAATCTTAACCTAATAAATTTAAAATGCAGCCAGTCTGTAATCATAACATTGTTTGTCAATCAGGAAATTCAAATTAAATCTGCATTTACTGATGTTTTAACCACTCAGGAGCCAGTGCAACAAGCTTTAAATGAAGTTGAAATGACTGAAATGTTCGCATACTGTTGCTTATCGACGTATACAGCAAAAATGTGACAGTCATGTGAGTAATATTTGCCCTCCTTTGGCTCAGTTTGTGGTCTGCAGTAACTGCTGAGGAAGATATCCAACCCTTTAGAGCTTTATGTTCTTCTCCTAGTCGTTAAGTTTGGTGGTGAGCTGGAGGTGTGCAGTGTTTTCTTCTTTTTAGTTTTTCCACCGAAAATAACTGCCTATTATGCAAATGAAAAGCAGTAGAGCATCAATTTTTATAGATATGAGGAAAAAGTGATCTCGGCCTTTGTGTATATCTGTAAAAGTATGAAAAAGAGTAGTTTTAAATCATTTCAATGAGTTGTTTGGGCTCGTCTTGAACCGACAGCAGACCTCATTTATTCTCTGTTGCTCATATCTCGGTCAGTGATGCTCTGCTATTATTAACTGTACACAAACATCTCTGGCGTCTGTTGGCCCCATGAACTTGGGTGTGATGCTGAATGTGTATCCAGATATTATGACCACAGAATCCTGTGGCTGCTGCATGAACAGCTCTCACAGTCCAAACTGCAGAAGCACACATGAGTTCACTGGGTGCGGACAAAAAGCAGGAGGAAAAATCCCGTTACGTAACCAGACGGAGAGCTTGTATTTGACTGCGGGGGAGGAGGGATCGTCAGGGGTGGGATTTGCCCTCATGCTCCCATTACATGTGCTAATTTTACCCTCGTGTAACCTCACTCCTCTTTGCCCCCCTGCAGGAGGAACTCAGTGGGATGAAAGTCATAGTACGTTGCGTTCCTAAAGCAGAGATTAGATGTTGGAAAGGGAACAGGGCTCGTTTTTCCGTGGGCGGAAAAATAGAGTTTAGAGTTTTAGGACGTGCAGCTGCACTTTTAGTACATCCAGCATACATTAACTCGGGACACACGCCCAGACGGGCCAAACAGACAGTCTGATCCTGTCTGATAGTGTTCACACCCACATTTATATCACTATAGTCAACTCCCTCCACTCCAAAATAACGTCAGTCCTAAACAAAATGAATAAGAGAGGTCAAAATGACCTTAAATGAAAAGTCGTTCCCTCCCTGCTACATTCTTCTCTCCTTGTTGTTTTTGTGTGCAAAGGAAACTCGATGCTTGTATGTGCTTCCTTGATAAGAATAATTAATGGGCTGCTGATGGAGAGACTGCACTGGGCAAACATGAACAGAAGTAAGAAGCTTAAATAACTTCTGTGATGAATAGTTTTATCTCTGTTTTCTCGGTGTGCTGGGTTATTGATCGAGGGAGGGGAATGGCTTCAAAAAGGCAGGTCAGCGAGGCGATGGGCCTGTGAATGATTAACAAAGTAATAGGTGGAAAACAATCTGAGAAAATAAACACGGACATCTTCTCCCGGCACAGCCGTGCTGCTCTGTGACTAAAAAAAACAACAAAAAACATGAGCCACAGATGTGTCACAGCAAGAAGACACGATTGCAGAGCTGAAGTACACTCAGGCGGGGATCATACACGGGCAGCTGCAGATACATGAGCGAGTATTCATTGCTTTTGGAATCCTTTAAAGCTGCTCAGTGAAATTTACACCAGTGGGAGACGAGCAGACGCTGATAGATTTGGCTACACCTAAAATTTATTCGACTTTCACGTTTTTTCTCAGTTCATTGTTCGTTTAATTATTAAAAAGAAATGTCCACCTCCATTTTTTTTTTTCCTGTCCAGTCTGCCAGTGTGATGAATAGTTATATTTACAGGGAGGTGCACATCGGGTTACAGCAGAGGTTACAGAAGCTAAATGTCAGTGTTCCTGTTTTACATTATCACCAAACCCACTTCTTCACAGAAGTGCTGTGCACGTTGTTAAGTCAGCTGAACAACGTGTTAGTAGCTGCTAATACTTTAAACGTTAAAAAGCCTAAATGTTGTTAACTCATATTATTCGCATGTTAAAAAACATAAGTTTATAGTTGATTTTTGTTTTGCAAAACAAAACGGCGATCCTCGCATCTTCGGGTTTTTTTTTTTGTTTTTGTTTTTTTTTTTAATTACTGCATTTGCTATGCATTATACAACATTTCTGCTGTGGACTGTTGTGTTTTAAATTCTCTTAAAACCTTACAAAATGATCTACAACTGTCAAAATAATGTAAAATCGTAATGCTGAAAGTTTAAAAAAATTTGCAGAAATAAGTAGCTTTACTGTTTTGTTCGTTTTTGGGTGTTTTTTAATGGGTCATATCTCCCTCAAATCTCCCTGAAAAATTTGGATACTGTTTTTTATTCTGTCCTATTCTCAAAACTACTCAAAACCTCTCAGAATTACACCCGTTCTATATACACTATTTTGGAGTCGCTCACTCATGAAATCCTGCTGCCTCTTTCAAATGCAGACATTCTGATTGGGTTAGATTGAAGTATTCGAGGTTTTTTTAAATACATAGATGTCAAATCCTCTTTTAAAATTTTAACAGTATGTAATTAAATAGATAATTAATATAGCTGTTCATCTTCACAGGTACAATGCCGTTACAGGGGAATGGGTTCAAGACCAGATCCACATGAAGATGGGTACACAGGTACTACACCTCACTTTACTTTAGGAACTCACAGTGTCTTTCTCTCTCATCTAATTTATGTCCCCTTGTCTTGTTTCTCACAGCCTTTTGGGAAAGGGGCCATGAGGGAGTGCTTCAGAGCGTGAGTCTATATTCATCGCTTCTTATCTAATGACTGTTGCCCTCATGACGTTCTGGTCTCTTTGTAAACAAAACAGAGGAAAATGTCTGACTTAAATTAGAAAGCAGCGCAGGTCAACATTCCTCACATTTCTCTGTCAGGATAGCAGCAGCTGACATGTTCATTATTTTCTGAGAAACACGCTAAACGGGCTCTGCGAAGTCTCTTGTGGCGGGACATGGAGCTCATTTTTAACTCTTTCTCATAGTATTGGTTCCCTGGATGTTAATTGGTTAAAATCGCAGTGGGCGGCGCCATCACGGCTGCACTGGCTTTTGCATGGCACTGCAGAATCCCAGAGAAAAAGCCTAACACTCTAATTGTTAAAGGTCAATCGTCTGTTATGTTGGGAATGTAAGAGAGCCATCAATCAACACCCCCCCCCCCCCCCCCCCCACACACACACACACTTTAGTTATTTTCCGTTTAAAAATAAATCTCCCAGCATCCACCAGCGCAAACATTAAAGGTCCTAAAAAAGAAGCATGTTTTTCCTCTTGGATTTATACACATGTGGATTTAAATCAGTTTTTCTTCTGTGACCTGAGATCACTTGGGGCACATCTGATATCTATTATTTATGAAGAAGGCTTTATTTATGTATTTTTATTAAGATTTAAAGCAGCGAGGGAGTTTCTTTATCTTTAAAGTAATGTAGATTTACTGTGATCCGTTTACCCTGCAGGAAGAAGTTGTCGAATTTCTCACACAGCAGCAACTGGAAGTCGGCGTCCAACTATGTGGCCAAGCGTTACATGGAGACGGTGGATAGAAATGTTTACTTTGAGGACGTCAGGCTGCAGATGGAGGCCAAACTTTGGGGCGAGGAGTACAATCGCCACCGACCTCCCAAACAGGTACGGGAGAAATGAGGTGGTATCGATAAAATCAGGGGAAGTCAACAGAAAGAGTTTGGGAAGACGTACTGGCCTCTGATTGGTGCTTCTTTTCTTTTTTTTCTTTCTTTTTTTTCAAATATTTATATACTATTCGGATAAGCGGTTGAGAAAAGACTCAAATGTGATTTCCAATTAAATGAAAATTATTTTCCTTTTATTATCTTATGCTGACCCTTTAGCTGCTCCCACTTTGAGTTAACTTTCTTATGATTGGCTGCCCCTCACAAACAGAAGACTTGAACAGCAGGTGGGTGGGGCTTCAGAGATGACCATATTAGGGATATCGGCTCTCAGTGACACCATACAGAGCCAAGACCAGAAAAAACTGTCTGTAACGGAGCATTTAGTGAACTCTGGAGCCTTCAGTTTTCGCTTGCAGGTATATATTTGTACAATTACCAATATTTTTAAAAGATCCGGGTCTTATCTTAAGTTGCCTCCTGTCATCTCTTATCACCCTCACCCCCCAGTATCAGAATCAGATGATGCCTCGTAATCCTCGTTCCGTTTTAAATCCTCAGGTGGACATCATGCAGATGTGTGTGGTGGAGATGACAAACCGACCCAGTAAACCTCTCTTCCACCTGGAGCATTACATCGAGGGCAAGTACATCAAGTACAACTCCAATTCTGGCTTTGTCAGGGACGACAACATCCGCCTCACTCCACAGGTGAGTGGTCGCCTGTGGAGTGGTATGAATACATGCTAAAGACACAAGCTGAAGACACAGTCAAATATAATTTCCCTCTTTTCTCCGTCAGGCCTTCAGTCACTTCAGCTTTGAGCGGTCGGGCCACCAGCTGATCGTGGTGGACATCCAGGGAGTCGGCGATCTCTACACCGACCCTCAGATCCACACAGCGAAGGGGACCGACTTTGGAGACGGAAATCTAGGTATGCTTACCTTTCAGCAAACTGCTGCTACAAACTTAGATCAGTAAGTGTTTAAAAAGCTTCAACCTGATCACACCTGTGTTTCAGGTGTGCGAGGCATGGCCCTGTTCTTCCACTCGCATCTGTGTAACAAGATCTGCAAAAGCATGGGCCTGACGCCTTTCGACATTTCCCCTGCGGAGATGTCCCAGCTGGACGGCACCAACAAACTGCTCGTAATTATGTTTTAATCATGCTTTAAATATTAGGGGCTGAAATCAGCAGCCTTTAAAGTAGAAGTAGCAGCAGTAGGAATAGTTTGGGGGGGGGGTTATATTTATTACCTATACTGATTGGTTGGTTTATTACCTGGAAACAAACAACCATCAGTAGCAAAGTGGTGTGAGAGCGAATCACTTCCTGTGTGGACCAGTTTGGGTTTTTTGCTTTTCTTTCTTTTGGAAAGCCAAACTCACAAAAGCTTCCTCTTCCACTTGTTCTGCTGAGCTGTTTGGCTTCCTCATTGCTGCTTGCAGCTGTATCTCACTTTGCTCACAGTTTCCATATTTAGGCATGAATGTCTGCTGAAAGTTTATATCCTGGTAGAAGATGTTGGTCTGTGGCTTAAAAGAGCAGAGAACAAAAAGAAAGAGAAATTCTGAGTTCTTCCTCTTTTTATTTTCATCTTTCTTTCTTTTTTTTTTTCTCATTGTAGAAGTCAGCCCAGACTGTGCTGAGAGGCTCAGAGGAGCACTGCGGTTCTCCTCGTGTTCGCACCATGTCGGCCAGCCGGGCGCCTCCGCTCCTATCCCGCCTGTCTGAGACCTCGTCTGCAGATGAGAGCATGAGCGACATGGAATCGATCCCCTGCTCCCCTCTCATCCTTCCCTGCTCCCCCCCAACTGCAGCTGGCTCTATAGGCAAGTTAGCAATCAGTAAATGCAAGCAAGACCCACAGAAAATGTTACTGTATATATAAAAATGGACATAGTAGTTAGCAAAGTCCAGTCATGAAGCTCTTGGTATTTTAAAAAGGGATGTAACGAGCGAGACGTGAATCAATTGCCTCATCGCTCTATTTGATTCTAACTAGAACCACATGTTTTATTTGATTTATTAAATGAAGCTTAAAAGTAGTGATAGAGTTCTTAAACCCATCAGGAATGTGTTTACTGAGATCGCAAATCATGTGAGCAGAGACTTCTATGTAACTGGAAAGTTTTTTTACAACCAGAGGAATCCCCCTTGCTAGTATGGCAGGTTATGGCAGTAACATGTCCATCTTTCATATACAGTCCATGTTGTGATTCATTCTCAGATCTGGTATTTTCCCATTTTCTCGTTAATTTGAATGAATAAAAGCATTCACACTGACGACTACGTATAAATAAAGTGCACTAAGAGTACTTGGACAAAGTATTGACAGTGACATGGTCACATGTGCAAAACAAGAGGAACCAATAATCTATTTGTGGAATACACCAGGCACAGACACACGCACACACAGGTATGTACTGCCAACTTCCACATTTATTGAAGCTTTGAGTGTTGAGTTTTGACAGCTGACTCAGTCGTACAGTCTGACAGCTCACGATCCCAGCTGATCTCTCCCGGCTGGAGCGGCTCCTCGGGCGCCGCCTCCACCGCTGCCGGCTCCGCCGCCTTCTTCCGAGGCGCAGGAACGGGCACCGGGCCCTGCAGAGCCCCTGCGGCTCCCACGCGAGGTGTGGGGACAGGCGCTGTGGCAGGCTGCGTGCTAGTTGGTCGCAACCTGGGGGCCGGCACGGGCGCCTGCACGGACTGGATCTCCTCCACTCCAGCGCCATTGGGGAGCGCCGGTGGGGGTGGCGGTGGTGTCGGGCAGGACCGGATCAGCGCCGCCAGATTCTCCATCCTCTGCAGGTGGCGTTCGGTCTGGTCCTGCAGCTCTTCCCGCCTGCGGCGCCACACCGCCGCCTGCTCCTGCTGCGTGGCCGCCAGCTCGGCCACCATTCTCGCCAGGTCCTCCCTCTGCTGGCCCACTCCTGGATCTGCCGTGCCTCCCGTCCTGGGTTTCGGCACCACTGTAAACGACCACGGCAGACCCAGTGGCATTTTGATGCTTTTATTAATCCCTACACGGTTGCTGTACATTCGCACTCAGAGCTGCAGCTCTCCCGCTTCCAGCTCAACATAACACCAACAACCCAACCACAGGACCCAGTACAATATTTAATTCGGCGGGGCGTGATTGCGGATGCCGTGCAGGTGCGTCCGCCTCCTCTGCACGGCACCGCAGGCCACGCCCCGCCACACTATTTTTAGCCAGAAGGAGGATTTCAGCGTTGACAGTACTCATGTCGAGTTAGTAGACAGATTAGTATAGACATTTATGTCATTGTATGTTACTGGAAATTTGCTAGCAGAGGTATCTAGAGATATCTTGAGATACACAAGTATTCAGACATAGCTTACATACTGAGGAGCTAAAGTGGTGAATGGTTTTGCATTTTATTTCAATTTTACAGGCTCGTCTTTTATCGGAATGTATGAACACGACAGAATAAGCAACACAAGCGAACACAGGGTAAGTAAAAACTGATGGTGAGAGTGGCTCTAACCAGCACAAGCAATGAAAGAAAGCACATTTAAAAAAACAAAGAGCGCTGCATCATCACTCCCCCAACCCCAAGCTTCACATTGATTAACAGCATTACTTACATTATTTAAAACTATATCTGTGTAGCTGACTTGTTGACAAAAGTTTACCACCAGGAATCAGAAATTCTTGTCTTAATTTTTGTCTTTAGGAATCAGAAAACGGCGGGGACAGCGGCTACCCGAGCGAGAGGAGGAGTGAAGGAGACCCAAATGACCACATAGACGGGGTAAAGATTTTTGTCACTGCTCAACAGAAATGGACAGAGGAAGCTTTTAGTTAATCATTAAATGTATTTTTCCTGTGATCCAAATCCCGCTTTTGGATCCAGTTTGTGAACGTCCTCTTGCATATTACCTGAAATGAGCTTCATCATGCCCCGTCGATGCACTTATTCAACACTTGTTAGATTTCGTGACAGCTGGTTTTACAGTCCGTGTCATATTGTCACATAGATCCATCATCGCTACAACAGACAATATTCAGAATCGGACGAGGAAAGTGTCAGACGGGTAAAGAAACATAAATATCCCTAAATCCCTTCCTCACCTCGTTCATAATCATCATCATCACCACTTTAATCAAATAACCCTACTTTAATTTCCCTTTGAACATCATCTTTACTTTTGTTTTCCCATCACTTGTTTAACCATGAAAGCCCCTCCTTACCTCTCCTCTAATTCCACTCCTCCTACTTTGTTTCCCCTCACTAGAGGAAGATGGTAACTCCTCCAAGAGTCTCTGCGAACTTAAACTCAAACACTCCTGACAACGAATGGGTGATTATTTGCATGGAAGCTCCTGAGCCAGGTGTTTCCCTGTGCAGCGCTTTGCAGTCTTTTTTTAGCCGTGAAGCATAATGTTTGCCTCCAGCATGATGGCTCTGCTTTTCAAACGGTTCCGATTTGTGTGGATTGAACTCGCTGTCGCTATTTTCCTGTTGACGCCTGCTTTATTTATTTAGTGAACGAAAACAATTGGAAAATACAAATGGAGATAAAAAGTGATACTTGGAACTGAAACACCATCTACCTCCTTTACCTTCGCCTGCTCTGCCATCCCGCTTATTCTCACTTCTATAACTGTGTGTGTGTCTGTATGTGCGCTCCTTTTGCATTAACAGGGATGTACTCATCCATCTCTGAGCTCAAAGCAGACTTTCCTGGATGGGTACACCTCTGAGACTGCAGTGTGACTTTTCAACCATAATATATTTCTTGCAGTGAATATCAGATGGTAACTTTTTTGGTCCTTTTCTTCTTTCTTGGATCTTTGGTGCCTGCTTCTGTTCAGTTGACCGAGGAGAAGTGGACCTTCTATCACTCATCCCGCGCTCACGTCCACCGACCTTCCTGTGTGGCCACCGAGGTGGAACGACTCAACAATCTGCTGCAGAAGAAGATCGGCCAGTCGATTCTTGGAAAAGTAAGAGGAGGAAACATTAGTTAATTTAATGTTTCCGTGCCACTATTTAACTCTGGTCCCACCAACACTAAAAACACTTACATTGTTACAATTTTTGAAATCTTTCTTTGATTCTAAGCATTCAGTTCAGTCCAAACTCCTCCTATCGCAAACCAAACACAATGAGGCAGCTCTGCATGCTTCAAGCGCTTATATTCTTTATCTCCCACCCAGGTCCACTTGGCTATGGTCCGGTACCACGAAGCGGGTCGTTTCTGCGAGAAGGACGAACAATGGGACCAGGAGTCGGCCATGTACCACCTGGAGAGAGCTGCCATGTGTGGAGAACTGGAGGCCATCGTAGCTTTGGGACAGTGCTGTCTGCAGCTACCTCATCATATACTGCCAGACATGGAGCTGGAGGTACTGTGCGCCATCTATTTTCCTTTCTTTTGTTGAGCTTAACTTCACAGGGTGGCTTTATATTCTGGTGTGTGTGTGTTGTTGGCAGGATAATGCAGGAAACAGGATGAGAGGTTTCAAGTATCTGCTGCAGGCTGCTGAGGCTGGCGACAGATCTTCTATGATCATAGTGGCCAGAGCCTTTGATACTGGAGTCGGTCTGTCTGCTGACAGGTGAGTGAAGGTTCATTCAAAGCAGATGTTTCAGGTAAAACGTAGGAATCCTGCCTTTGCTTGATAGTACTTCCCTCTTGTGGCCGGTTGGATTTTTACAGTTGCTTTTTTTAAGTGGTGGTGATTTGTGAGTTAAAGCATTTTATCCTTTCGCCTTCACAGAAAGCAGGACTGGGCCGAGGCGGTTCACTGGTACAACAGTGCGCTGAACATGATGGACTACGACGAAGGAGGAGAGTTCGATGGGACCCAGGACGAGCCTCGCCACCTTCTGCTGGCCAGAGAGGCAGAGATGTACCAGGAGGGAGGCCACAACCTCGCCGCAGACCCACAGAGAGCAGGTTCAACCCGATGCCGAGTGCAGAATTTTAACTTCAAGAAATCGTACACCAGTTTCTGTCTGACCGTTTTCCCAGTGAAGCAGTAGGGCTTGTGATTTTGATCTGTGGCACGGAGAAGCTTTAGTCTCACATGATGGTCGTGGGGTTGGGGTTCATTTCTGTTTGGTGGAGCGACTGCCTGTAACATCTCATTCTGTCTCTCTCCTGCAGGTGACCTTTTTACTGAAGCTGCAGAAGCCGCCATGGCGGCCATGAAGGGTCGACTGGCTAACCAGTACTACATGAAAGCTGAAGAAGCCTGGGCACAAATGGAGGAGTAACTCCACAACATAAAAGAGATTTATTTTAACCTCCAAAAAGGCCACGAGACTTGATGTGTGGCTGTTTTTCTTTCTTTTTTTGTTTTTTTTACACATTCTGGGTAAAACCTGAATGACTTCAGTTTACATTACTGTTTTTATGACAGATTTTTTTGGTGTTGGTGGTTTGTTTGTGTGCGCGTTTGGTGTGTGTTGAGCCATTCAGCATCAGACTTTTATCTTCAGGATTCTTTCTGTATGGTTGTAAAGCTAGATTTCCTGGCTCCTCATTTCTTTCATTTCATGTCTATATTAACCTTTAGAGTTAAGTTAATGTGATTCTATGAATGAAAAGGTCTGACCTATCAAAAAAAGATTTACTTATTTTGACGCAGATGTTAACATGTTTATGTTTAAGAGAATATGTGTGATAAAGAAAAGTGCTTGGAATATGAAACTGTAAAATAAAAGTTTGCCTTTCTTTTTACCAATCATGATCCTGTTGTGATTTTTCTAACTAGTGGAAGGACTCTTGTAACCTAAAATGAGGGTGTTTTGTGAGTGTCATAACAGAAACAATTTACCTTAGTTTTTTGCACCATTAACTAAAATAAGTTAATTTGCAGTCAGATTGGTTATGGGACAAAAGAAAACAAGTAAATGCTTCAGCTCACTAGTCTTGTTTTTCTTTGCAGTTTTCTCTGTCACCACTTTGCCAAGTTCTGGAAGAAGACCCATACTATTATCCTCAGAGAAGAGGAAGATTGGTCGGTATAATCTGGAATCGCTAAGTTTCAAGCCTGTGATGAACTGTAAACTGCTGTAGTGCAGGTTTTACATCATGAACTGAGAGGGTCCAACAAAGAAAGAAGCCCCCAAAATCCGCTTACAAGAAATATGCAGTGGCCCACATGGGCAAAGCAAATCCCTTGAAAGAAAATTTTGATGGTCAACTAAGAAAAAGATTAAGCTGTAGTATATTTTAATTGACCACAATGGCAAGAGTAATTTTTTTCAAAATAAACATGAGGTTTTCAAACAGATGACGTACGTACGACGTGCACTTTTTTTGTTGTAGCTATCTGTCTTAACAGCAGCTCCACTCACACTAGGAAGCTGATTAGCAAGGCTGACTCTGTGCTGCAGACGTGATTTGAAGTTAAAGTCTGTAACGGCTCCTCTCTGTCTATTGAGGACACGTTTATCCTGTATTTGCTGCTGCAGTCTCAAAAAACGAACTTAATAGAAGTGCAATAATAAAAAACACAATTTTTAATTTCCCAGGAGACTTCAGGGTATATTTTGCATGTCCTTGGATTTCATATTACATCATTTTTGTCTGAAGTCCATTTAAAACGGGTACAACCCAAACTTTATAGTCAGGAGGCTTTATATTTGCTATTAGCCTCTGTTTCAATGTATTTTATCACAACGGTAGCGTGGCCGAGCGGTCTAAGGCGCTGGATTAAGGCTCCAGTCTCTTCGGGGGCGTGGGTTCGAATCCCACCGCTGCCAGAATATGTTTTTCCCGTTCTATTCGCGAAACAATTTTATCTGAAAACTTAAATTGTCCACAAGTAATACCTAGGTAATACCTAGGGGTAGTTGGTTATGAATGAACAGCGTACTAAAATAATGACACAAGCGGACTCGCTGTGCATTATGGGCGCGGGCTCCTCCCCACGTGTCTGTGTGGAGCAGAGTCAACATGGTATCACAGCAGCAGTAGACTACAGCTGTCTTGAGTTAAACTCCACTTCAGCAGCAGCTCTCCGCACCACGTTCCTGGGCTAGCTACACCCGGATGAGATAGCTAAAGCTGAACGGTGAAGTGTGCAGGTGAGGGAGGAATCTGCTATTCTTACATAAAGAAGAGTTAAAATCAGGCCCGCTGATTGAATCTGTGTTATTTTAACTAAGCACGCCATGCTAAGCTAGCTCACGCTAGGCTACATTTGCTAGCTACCGCCTTGGTAGCTAATATTGTTGCTTGTACGTTTGTTTACAGGAAACAGACATCTTCAGCTTAGTGCTGTGTATCCTATCTTCTTTATATTGGTGTTGTTTTTACATAGGAATTAAAAAAAAGCACCCGCTGTGTTGTGTAGGCCCTGTGATAAATGCTCGCAGGGTTTGCTGCTAATGGAGCTAACTTAACCATAAACACTCTATATAGGCAGCCAGTAAATTGGCGTCATACTTTTTTTTTATTAGCTTGACACAGTGTTTGATAGGGTTATGTTTCCACGAGGAGGAGTCTTTTACTGCTGTGTTGCATCATGTGGATTTTACGTGTGTCCGTGAAAGCTTCACATGACAGGCGGCACAATCACCATAGGAAGTTGACTACTTTAGCATCTTATGGTTTACTTGTTGAGTTAATTGAAGAGTATCGGCTATTACCAATACTGACACCTCCTGATTGAACTGTGATGTAACTGTGATGTGCAGGATCACTAAGTTCCTGTCATCTGGTGCCTTTGTTGCCTGCCTGGGTGTAGCCACTCCATAACAGTAACAGGAGTGTGCAGCCGGACATTTAGCTCCTGTGACCCAGTTTGTTTTTTATTTTTCCAGGTTGCACCCCCTTCCCCTCTCCCCCAAGATTTGCCCATCTCACCTTCTTGCTCTGATCACATCAACATGGCCAGCGGTGATGATGACGACCCCATTATAGAGGAGGTATGTTTACAGCCTTAAGTGAAAGGATATTACACGTCTCACTGACCTAATAAAGTATGATACAGCATTTTTTCTGCCCTGTGCACCTTTTATTGCTGTTCTGCGTTTATCAGTGTGAACAGCCTCACGGGAAGTAAACAGTTCCCAGGTGTTTTCCATGCATAGTCTCTGTTAGGTGTATTAACAGGTAATGAAATCACCTGGCAGCAAATATCAGCGTTTATACTCATAGTTGTAGTGTGAATTTTACATATAGTCGTCATTGGCAATTTTTGGCTTTTAATTATTTCTTTGAAGTGATCATTTTTCAGGGTGGAATGATTGTACAGCATACATATTTAATGACTTTAAATATGTACTTTAGTAATTGGTGCTGAAGGTTCTACAGTGCCTTTCAACTTGACAGGGACACAGTTCATTAACTGCTTAGTGATCATGGCTTGACTACTTCTGGCAGCTGATTTTTCAGCAGGAAAAAGATTTGTTTGAACTAAGTGGAGACACGGCTGATTTTAATAATCTATTATTTACTTGGTGGCACGGTGGTTAGTTGTGAGGCACTCCTGCCTCTCAGCAAGAAGGTCATGAGTTCGAATTTAGTATCTTTCTGTGGGTTTTGCATGTTCTCTCAGAGTGCTCGACCCACAGCCCAAAGACACGCTGTCTCTGTCTACATAAACGCACCACAAAGAGGCTACAGGCGTTACATTAAATTATGCGGATTAACTGCTAACGAAGTCTGAAGACAACTTTAATACTTTGTATTGCAGTGATACCTGCAGCACACAGAGGTGAATCTAAAGAGGGCATGGGGTGTACTAAGCCATATTTATTTAAAGGCTCTCCTAACAAAATGTTTAGAATCAAAGAAAAAAACAGGGCTCGCAAAATTGCTAGCTCGACGTCCCAGTGCTAGCGATTTTTTCCAGTCGGGCTACCAAAATCTATCTCAGCCCTGCCCGTCGGGCTATCATAGGAAGGAAAAATATATGTCAATGCTTTTGCATTCTTTCGAAAATGTAGCTGAGTAATTCTGTCATTGACATCGATGAGCCACTGTCAATATGTGACATTGAAATCACGTTTGAATTTGCGCTTGTTTTATGCTTTCACTTTACTTTGCGATCGCGTGAACGGTGTGTAGAGAGCGACAGCACTGATTGGTGAGTAACGATAATTTGCGCACCAATTCCTCTGACATCGTCTTATCACTCATTAGCTTACTATTCAAACGTGACAAGTGAAATCTCCCGCAGCAAGCTTAAACATGTGAGAGGTTGATCGCGCAGAGAATCGCTGAGCTTATGTGAGTGCGTGTGTAAAAGCAGCAGGATTTACGCCGGTATTTTAGTTCTGCTCAGCCAAATAAGAGAGGTCAGGGTGAAGAAGGGGCAGCCAAAGAAATGCCGACCACAAAACGGAACAGTTATGACAAATCAGACTATGAGGCAAAAAGAAAGCGCAGCTTTTTTGGTTTCATGGACAAAAGAATTTCTGTGGCTGGAATATGATGAGCTAAATAACATGATGTTCTGCCAGGTGTGTTGTGAGTTTCATTCGATTTCTGAGTCGACAGGCAAACTGAATTACTTAAATATTCAAATGCTGCAGCCCTACTTGTCTGTCTCTCTGTGTTAGCCCTGCGACAGACTGGCGACCTGTCCAGGGTGTACCCAACCTCTCACCCTGCTATGACCCTGAGTTCGGGAACTTTGGAGGAAAGTCTGGTTTGGCTGTTGGCTCCTGACGTCAGCCTGTTTGACTTTGATCTATGTTTGTGTTTTTTCTAGATCGACGTGTACCTCGCCAAAAGCCTCGCAGATAAGCTGTATCTTTTCCAGGTGAGCTTTTCCCTTTGTAGTACCCGTGCACTGATGAGCACGACCTCACGAGCCCACATGTGAGCAGTTTCTCTAACTTATCTGGACCGTCTGGGGTGTGATTGATGTTTAATGTTCAAAGAGTCACTAATTGAGTTCACCGCTTTCCCCTGATGCAGTACCCTGTGCGACCAGCCACCATGACCTATGATGATGTCACCCACTTGGCGGCTAAGATCAAACCCAAGCAGCAAAAGGTAATCAGAAACTTGATGTTGATGTATTTTGTGTTTTGTTGAAAATGTGTTTCTGTTTCAGGGGAGATGTGTGAATAGGAGGAAATATTAAAGTATTGGAAATCACCAATTTCTCAAGTTAATTGGTTACATCAGGTTAAATTATAAGATAAGATTTTTTGTATTACAAGTTTTCAGAAATGTTGAAAGTCATTAAATCGGGTGTTTGTAGTTGTTTATCATTTATGTACGGCTCCTTATACAGGTGGAGCTGGAAATATCCATGGACACAGTGAGTCCAAACTACTGTCGCAGTAAAGGAGAGCAAATCGCCCTAAATGTGGACGGCACGGGTTATGACGAAACCAACACCTACTCTGCGTATGTTCTTTGATTTATACATTCTTCTTTGATTCAGGTCCTGCTTCTGGTCTGACTGTTCAGTTTTTTCCCCCTTTCTAGTAAAATGATGGACAAGCAGACCTTCTCCTCCATCCAGGCCACCACCAACACCTCCAGATACGCAGCTGCTGTGTTTCGCAAAGGTCTGACCTGATTAACGGGTTCAGCAGCCCGTATAGTACATTGTGGCACCATGTTTGTGTTTTGGCTTTGTGACCTCGCACCAAAAGATAAAAACAATCAGCCATTGAACCACACATATTATGATGAGTCCACTCCAATCAGAGTAGGATTTATGACCTGGTTGTTTTATTGATGGCGTTAACAGGTGAGCTTCACGTCACACCTCTGACTGGAATTCTTCAGATGAGGCCCAGCTTCTCTTACCTGGACAAGGCCGACAACAAAACCAGAGAGAGGGAGGCGGCCAATGAAGGTGTGCCTGCTTTTCTTGTTTTCCAGATTAAATTCTGAGAAGGATTATTTAGTATACACAGTTTATCTTTTGTTTGAAAACCTTAATCGTTTACTCCTAGAAAACCTTGATGTTTCCTGAACTGAGTGATTTTTGTCGTATTCCATGCCTGCTTACAGAACAAAATGACTGTGTGTGTGCATCAGATGTTAGTGAGGATAGTTTCTGCCTATGCAGCCAGCCTTGGGGAAAACCCCAGAAACTCTTCACTGAGGTTTTACACTTTTCTATTAGGGTACAAGGGAGGCTGCCAAATGTCATCCTTACTGAAGTTAAGAATGAATAAAATGAGTTTGTAGCTCTTCTTTACATTTTTCCAAGTGGCAGTTATAAGAAACTGGGACTGTTGTGGAGGGTTTATTGGTGTGGACCTCCACAACAGTCCCAGTTTTTTAATATTTGCCCCTTGGAGAAATTAATTCCCCATCCCTGCTTTAAAGCATGTTATATGTTTATTTTTAGATGTTTCCTCAAACATCATGGTAGGAGCAGGTATGATTACAGTTATTTGACCAGAGTCTTGTGTGTACAGGTGGAGACTCCTCCCAGGATGAAGCTGAGGAGGAAGCCAAGGCTATTACGGTAAATGCTTAAACACAAACACTTACGGTCAAGCTCAGGCGACCGTGGCTCAGGGGGTTGGGAAGCGTATCTGTAACCGGAAGGTTACTGGGCTGTCTGTCCTGGTCGTTGTGTCCTTGGTAAAGACCAGGGTAAAGACACTTTACCCTACCGCCTACTGGTGTTGGCAGCCTTGCTTCTGTCAGTCTGTCCAGTCTGGCTACAACTGTAGCTTGCCTCCACCAGTGTGTGAATGTGAGAGTGAATGAATAGTGAAAATGCAATCCATTATCATAATTACACTGATTTAAGTTCTCCTGCTCGTGCTCCAGGTGAGGTTTGCTCGTCCCGAGTCGGAGCAGGCCAGACAGAGGAGGATCCAGTCATACGAGTTCCTTCAGAAGAAGCAGGCGGAGGAGCCCTGGGTTCACCTGACCTATCACGGAGTCAAGGTAGAGGGAGTACTCACCATTGGGATGAATTTGTCTCCTTTCATGAGCGCTGACGTTATGAGATTTGTGCTGGTTATGCATCATCATAAAGCAGTTTGTGTTTGCAATATCGAATTCAGGGCGGGCGCTCGGAGCATGAAAGGCAGTACCTGTTCTGTCAGTCAGTGGATGCCTCGGAGAACTCTGAACTGGTCAAAACTCCAAAGTGAGTACAAATAAATAACTTCTTGATACTTGTGCTTTTTTATTATCTGAATTAAATTGGATGTGTAGTTTATTTCTTAGGCACTGATGAGCTGTATGTTGATGCAGTTTTAGTTCTGCTGCTGTTCTGTTCTCCTCTCTCACTCCTCTCTCATTTTCTCAGGGAGTATCTGGCGATGTTGATGCCGCCTCTTGCAGAGGAGAAAGTGTAAGTGTGCCCCTCTCTTCTGGCACGTACATCTGCATGCCAACTCAGTGACAGTCTGTGAATCGTATCATTAACTTGCTTTCCTCTCTGTCAGGGTGAAGCCTGTGGGTCCCAGTAATGTGCTCTCTATGGCCCAGCTCCGCACTCTGCCACTCGGAGAGCAAGTCAAGACTCTGATGAAGAATGGTAGGATAACATGATAAAGAACAGCTTTTTTTAATTTATTTTTTTACAATGTATTGTTGTTATTATTATTTTTTAACACACATGCAAACATCCATGGCACTCAACATTTCCTGTGCAGTTTTTCTTTGTACCACGTGGGGGCACTAAAGCATAAACGGCAACATCATCATCCTACCATTCATTTCGCTGTCTCTCCTCTCCAGTGAAGGTAATGCCATTTGCTAATTTGATGGGCCTGCTCGCGTCTGGCACAGACTCGACCTCAGTGCTGCGCTGCATCCAACAGGTGGCGCTGCTGGTTCAGGGGAACTGGGTTATCAAGAGGTAAGACCAGGAATCTTTTATCTAACTGAAACGTTAAAATGAACCACAGGTCAAGCAGGTCTTGTCTAATTCCATGTTTTTATATTGAGTGGGAAATGACTGATGTGGGTTTTAAATTTTCCTCCACAGTGATGTTCTGTATCCCAAAAACACCTTCAGTGCTCACAGTGGTGTTCCTGCTGAGGTGCTCTGTCGTGGCAGAGACTTTGTGGTGAGCTTCTCTCAGTTGTTCCTCCTTTAATTAAGCTACAGCATAATGCTTGACAGGCACAGTTTAAGTCATCTTTTCATTTCGTAGATGTGGAGGTTCACTCTGGAGCGCTCTGTGATGAGAAAGGAGATTGCATCAATCATCAAAGTAAGGACGAGACCAAAATGAGATGCTTGATTCAATGTTTCTGTTTGTTAGTAACCGAAATGGCTCAGGAGAAGTAGCTGTGCAAAGTTAATTGCTTAGGCTGCGTTTTTTATTTATTTATTTTTAATTAGAGGTTCATTGCACTTTGAATTAGTCCTTTAAGTTGTGTTGCATCCTCGACAATCAGGATGTGGAAGGATGCTGTTGTTGGGTCTTTAATGTCCCTCAGTGTATTGCTTTCTTTTGCATTTGTGACCTGGAAGCTGAAGTTGTTCGGTACATTCAGGTAAAGAGAGCTAACACCTTCCTCCTTCTTCCTTCAGCTTCCCCCAGAAGACGTGAAAGAGTTCCTGGAACATGTGGCAGCTCCTCGGGCAAACCGGGGCTGGGAGTTCCTGTTGCCTACTGATGTAGACTTTATTAAGAAACACCCAGATGTTGCCCACAGGCAGAACATGTTGTGGCTTGGCATCCAGAGCAAGTAAGCGACACGTTGAAAGGGCAGCACATCAGTAGTTTAGCACTATTAAATGTTTTTGCTGCAGTGGAATAATCTGGCTTGTTTATTTTCCCGAAGGCTGGAAAAGGTGTTTAATTTCTCTAAAGAAGACTTTGTGCCAAAGAAGTCCGCTCAGCCTGGTTTGTACTGAGTTACATTTTGTCAAACACCCCTGAAATGATATCGGTATACTCTGCGGAGCTTATTCAAGTGATCTATGCGGTGTTTTCTAGATCCTGTCCACATCAGCGGGCAACAGCGTCTGAAGATGGCTCAGGAGCGAGTGCAAGAAAACCAGTCGACTCTGCAGAAGGACCTGGAGGACAGACGCGCAGGAAGCAGCATCCACATCAAACAGGAGCCCGTCAGCAACAGTGAAGACGAGCCAATGGACACATCCTGCTCCTCCTCAATCCCCAACGGTTCTCTCAATGGTTACCCCAGTGCCACCTCCCCCGACTTTGATCACACCAACGGAGGGAGTCCCGCCAACACGGCGTCCCCGGAGCTGCAGGACTTTGTGATAAAGACTTTCCGGAAGCATTTTGTGATCACGTTGAATGAGCTGAAGAGGCTGTTTAACCTCCACGTGGCGTCCATACCGGTCGGCCGGAGCGTCTTCCACTCCATCTCAGATCACATGCTACAGGACGCCATACTGCTCAGCCAACAGTGCAAACAGATAATGGTGCCTGTGAGTCTTTTTTGTATGTCGTTTATTGGAATGAAATGCACAAAATTATCACAGAAATGTTTTGGCTGTTGCTGTGCAAGAGTAGAAATGGCTAATCCGAACATCTGGAGTCTGGTTTAGTGGACTTTTATCTAAACATCTACGTAATAACTTCTAACCATCCATCATCTTCCTCTTAAACACAGTTTGGTTGTGCTGGAGGCAGACTAAGCAGGATATCCCACACATCCTTCTCCCCATCAGTGCTTCGCAGCTCCTCCTAGAGGATCCCGAGGCATTCTCAGGCCACATGATATACACTCAACAAAAATATAAACGCAACACCTTTGTTACTGCTCCCATTCCCCATGGGATGGACGTAGAGACCTAAAATTCATTCCAGATACACAATATAACCATCCCTCCCAAACAGTGGTCACAAATCAGTCCAAATGTGTGGTAGTGGGCACATCTGCTATATTGAGATAATCCATCCCACCTCACAGGTGTGCCACATCAGGATGCTGATCTGACATCATGAGTAGTGCACAGGTGTACCTCAGACTGCCTACAACAAAAGGCCACCCTGGAATGTGCAGTTTTGACTCACAGCAAAATGCCACAGATGCCACAAGCAATGAGGGAGCGTGCAATTGGCATGCTGACAGCAGGAATGTCAACCAGATCTGTCGCCCGTGCATTGAATGTTCATTTCTCAACCATAAGCCGTCTCCACAGGCGTTTCAGAGAATATGGCAGCACATCCAACCGGCCTCACAACCGCAGACCTCGTGTAACCACACCAGCCCAGGACCTCCACATCCAGCAGGTTCACCTCCAAGATCGTCTGAGACCAGCCACCCAGACAGCTGCTGGAACAATTGGTTTGCACAACCAAACAATTTCTGCACAAACTGTCAGAAACCGTCTCAGGGACGCTCAACTGCATGCCCGTCGTCCTCATCGGGGTCTTGACCTGACTCCAGCTCGTCGCCGTAACAGACTTGTGTGGGCAAATGCTCACATTCGATGGCGTCTGGCACGTTGGAGAGGTGTGCGCTTCACGGATGAATCATGGTTCACATTGTTCAGGGCAGATGGCAGCTGAGAATGTCCCAGTTCTTGCATGGCCAGCATACTCACCGGACATGTCACCCATTGAGCATGTTCGGGATGTGCTTGACCGGCGTATACGACAGCGTGTACCAGTTCCCACGAATATCCAACAACCTCGCACAGCCATTGAAGTGGAGTGGACCAACATTCCACAGGCCACAATTGACAATCTGATAGACTCCATGCGACGATGTGTTGCACTGCATGAGGCAAATGGTGGTCACACCAGATACTGACCGGTTCTGGGTCCCCAGACCCCCAATAGCGCAAAAAACTGCACATTCCAGGGTGGCCTTTTGTTGTGGGCAGTCTGAGGTACACCTGTGCACTACTCATGATGTCAGATCAGCATCCTGATGTGGCACACCTGTGAGGTGGGATGGATTATCTCAATATAGCAGATGTGCCCACTACCACACATTTGGACTGATTTGTGACCACTGTTTGGGAGGGATGGTTATATTGTGTATCTGGAATGAATTTTAGGTCTCTACGTCCATCCCATGGGGAATGGGAGCAGTAACAAAGGTGTTGCGTTTATATTTTTGTTGAGTGTATAAGAGAGGCAGTTTTCTTGCAAAGTGCAATTGCAGAATAGTGCCACTAGATGGCGCCTCCCTCATTTTTGTTTTTGAGTTACTATAAAGAGGTTTTTTTCTTTATTATTATTTTTAGGTGTTTGGGTCTTTAGTAGTTAGTGCAGTGAAGAGGAGACAGGACAGCGGAGCGAGCGAGTAGGAGAACATGCTGTAAAGGGCCTCGGGCCTGACTTGAGCCCGACCACTGAACTTAGTCTTTCAGCATATGATCAATCTGTGAGGAACATCAGCACCGCAGAGAGAAGTTTATATAAACTCAGCAAACAACATGTGACTGAACCATGCTGCTAAAATGGTTTTTAATGGGACATTTGGCTATTAACTAGAGACTTTGTTTAAAGCTGCAACAATCTGTAAACCAGTGTCTAGCTACAGTTGAACTCATCTCGTCTCACCTATTCTTGACCCACAGAGAATCTAGACTTAGACTCTGAGGGTGATGACAACATTTTCAGGGGTTTATGAGCAGCAAGAGTAGTTTTGAGTAATCTGGGCCAAGACTTTGTTTCTTTAAAAATGCAGATAAGAATAAGAAACAAAGAGTAGTTAGAGCAGTTAGTAGCAGATGTTTTTATGATGCTATTTGGCAATTGCAGCTCTTCCTTTGCCCTCCACACAAAGTGCTCACTTGCATACAACCAAAGCCTGATCCAACATGATTCGTTAGTACTCTGCAAAGAAACCAGGAAGTGTTGCCCCTTTGGCTACATATTCATCATATTCAAATTAGTTTGTTTAAATATGTCAAAGAGTGATGTGAGAATTTTCAAAGTTCAAACCAAAATGATGAGGAAAAACAACACTGTTTCATAACATGATACTCAGATCATGGCTGAAACATAGACTGTACACAAAGATGGACACAGCCACCCGCTGGTCTCTGCAGTTTGCACTTTGAAGCTTCTGTATTTGTGTTTTGCTAGTTTGTGAAGCCAGACTCAGGTGATCATTAGAGGAACTGTTGTTTCATTTTTCAGCTACAGAGTGTAGCACTCCACACAGTCCAGATAATCTCAGAAGACTCCGTCTGAGCAGGCAGTTGAGCTAAGAGCAGGTTTAAGGATCAAATCCTCCTGCCTAACATTTCTGTTTCCCTCTAACTTCAGTTTCCTGCTCAGACCAAAGCAGCCCCAGATGAACAAAAGGTGTTTGGCTTGTGGGAGACCGGAGAGGACTTTGACAAGGTAAACACTCACAGCAATCGCTGAACTTCACAAGAATTTAAAAAAATAATTTATTATTATTATTTTTTAATGAATCAGTGATGTTTCAGTGTGGGCCACGATTGCGTCTGACTGCAACACTAAAGTAAGATGCAGTTCTGTGAAGTGTTTTCTTCGATTTCTGACATAGACTTGCTTTGGTCAATCAGTGTGTGGCATTGCTAATTTATTTAAAACGCTAGTGCAGAATTAAAAAGGGACCAATAAATATCATATAGCCACTACTTAGTTAGCTCAGCACAGCATTTGGAAACAAGGAGAAATAAAACAAGCCACTGAATTTAGCCGATTACATCAAACAAGTTGTGCTTTTATGCGTTGTTACATGTGAAAGCATTTCTTTTGCCAGGAGTTACAAAAACAAGCTGCTACTGACCCAGTCTTGCAATTTATCCATATTTCCTAATGTGCTGATTTAGTGATATTAAGATTTAACTACAAACTGTACATAAAAGATGGGTGAAGCCACTGTGTCACCCATTGCTTTGTAAAATCCTGTTTTGGGGATCAGTTTTAGCATTTTGGCCACCGTATCTTGTTTATTTTCTGCCATCCCCATCTTGGCTCACGTACTCATGTCTTGTCAGTCACAAGTGATTAGCTAATCCCAAGGATAAGCCTCCTCTCTGAGACATAATATGACCAAAATTTCCCAAAGTGAACCATATTTTTCTTTTATGCAAGATGACCTCAGATGAGTGACTGAGCCTATTAAACTAAAAACATGATTACATGGGGCAGAGGGGCGTTTTCCTTGAAATTTGTATAGGACTGGAAGTCAGTGCCCATTAGAAGGAATGAAGGTTTAAGGCACTTCTGTGCAGTTTCACACTTAAGACCCAGAAGCTCTGTATGTCTTTTATACCACCAGTGCGCCCAAGCAACCCTCTGATGTATTTACCACCTTGTTATATGTTGGTAGTCTGCTCACTTCAGGTGTTTCAGCTGCAGTCTGCAGAGTTGAATTCATACTTCTGTGTGGTTTTGTTCTCCCTGCAGCACCGCCGGCTGCTCTATGATGTGTTCACCAAGAACTACCGGGTCAGGAGGAACATAATCCAGGCCAGACTGGCTCAGGAGCTTGGAGACGTGTCTAAAGCTGACATCGACCGGCTGCTTAATGTGAGCCCAGTTCTGAGTCTCAACGTCTGCCTTTCAACCAGATGTTGTCCACTGATCTAACCTGTTGTCTGGTTTTCAGGAGTGCTGCAGCAGCCACGCAGGGATGTGGTACCTAAAGGGAACAATACAGTCCTGACCCCGGGAGCCTCCCCCCATGCAGTCACCCCCAGCCAATCATATCCACTCTCAGGTGTCCCGCAGGAGGGCAGTGGAAAGATGAGAGCCAATCACAGCAGCTCGCCCCGCTCTGAGAGTGGGCGACTAGAGGACAAAGCTGTGCTCAGAACAAGAAGCTTTTCTCATTTCAGCTGAAGCATTTCTGATCTTCGTGTGAGCGCCCCGACTCAGTGGGAGGACTGAAGCTCCCCACGTACTCTGACAGCTCGAAAGCCTGAGAGGGAGGAAAAAAATGAAGAACTAGAAAGATGAATATTTGCGGTTTATTGGTAGTTTTTTTTTTGTTTGTTTGTTTGTTTTATTGCATTTATGACCTGAAATCTGATTATTCTTTAGCTAAACCTTTTCCACATCAGTTTGCTGTTTACAATTGAAAGCAGCTGTGGCTCAGAGTGCTTTCACTTCACCCCTCCTTGGAAATTTCCTCAGAGAAAAAACACATTTTACTTTATTGCTTCACCAACAAGGCAAATGTTGTTTAAGGCCTTTTAGGCACCAAAATTCTCCCTTAGTTTTTACACTTTCACCAATCTGACTTTAAGGAGTATCAGCTGAGTTTGATATTTTTATTTATTGCATAAAAGAGGAAGGTGGGTTTAAAGGGTTCAATGCTTAGATAAAATATGGCTGAATACTGTAAGAAAAAAAAACAAACCAAGCTAAAGTATTAATGAACTGAAATCTCTGATGACTTTGGCAATCGTGGACCTGAAAGCGGCTTCATCAAATATGGTTTCCTACATTTCTGTTATTCAGTCACAAGTACTGATTTCTAAACTTTTTAATGAATGTCGAGGTTTTTGTTGGCTGAATGTAGAGTTTCAGATTTTCCTTTCTTTGAGAGGAACTTTGAGTGACCGATTTCTTGATGAGAACCAATAAAGATGTGATTTGGAATAAAATGTAGATCTGTCTCTGTGCAAACACCAGTCCAGCACACAAACACTGGACCTTCCTAAGTGGCGATGCGGCTGATACGCCCATGTTATCGCCACGTGCTGCTATCTTGAGCCTCCGTCTAAAGTGCCTCTGCCTCACAAGGCATTCAGGACAAACTCCAACCCTTCATATGAGGTAACGCTTTGATTTCCAACACATTGCATTTGTGGACATATGAGCTGAAATTCAGGCCAAATCTGATTTCCTCCATCATCAAATATTCCAAGTAATATTTTTTTTATTGGTTTGTTATTTTGCTCAATAAACACTTTAAATGTTTGATGCCTTTTGTCATTATTGCTGTAGTTTTTTGTGAAATGTGGAACAGGCATTGCTGTATATGGATTTCTTCTAGGTACCAAATCACTCCTGGTGCAGTGTCGTGAAAATCCAAAGAGCATTTGATTTTTTCTTTTTCTTTTTTACAACAGTAAGTCTTTAAAGGAGGCAGTTTTTGGTCATTTCTAGCTCCATTTACTATCCCTCAAAACTCTTCCAAAATATGCAGAAGCTCATGTTTTTTTTCTTTATTATGACCAGCAGGATACTAAAATAGTGTTTTTTATAGTTTCCAAAAACAATCACTGAGGTACATACTGTCTCCCACACCTGTCACTTTGACCTTGCTGAGGTCCAGTGTGGGTGCCACGCCCACGTTGAAAGGGCTCTTGGGAATGATCTTCACCTATGCGTCCAAACTGCAAATGAATCGCGCATGAGCGAAGCCGCTGCTCCCGCACTGACTGTAACGCAGTCAGTTCTTCTTTTACTGCTATGTTGTTTTGTGGATCACAACTACTACTTATAAACACACACACACAAAGTAACTCCACCAGAGTTCCTATTTCGGGTCACCTTTGCCGGTCCAAGCCCAGATAAAGGAGTAGGGTTGGGATTGTGACATTAAAAAAAGCCAATAATTGGTAAAAGAAATGTAATTTGTAGCTGTAAATAAATTGGAAATGGGATGTTTTTTCACTCACTTTCTGTCCCTTCCACGATGTTATTTTTGTCTCCTACACCGTAGGTAGGTTCCAATGACATTAGCATGAGCAATTGTGCCAATGAGGCGATGACGTAATTTAGCGAGTTGTAGCAACTTTTAGGACAGCCAATACTTGCTGACTTACTTACTGAGGAGTTGTGAACACTGGAAGCAGGCACACATTAAAGATAGACACACAGTGTGTGTATATATATATATATATATAAAAAATAAAATATACAAACCGGATTCCAAAAAAGTTGGGACACTAAACAAATTGTGAATAAAAACTGAATGCAATGATGTCATGGTGTCAACAAATCCCAGCATATATATATAAATATATAAATATAAATATATTTTCTTTTCTTTTCTTTTTGCTGTTTTGTATACTCTATTGTTTTTAACTTATTTACTGTGCAGCACTTTGGTCCTGTGCTGGCTATTTTAAAGTGCTATATATCTTTAACCCTCTGGGCGCTATGGTGGCCATTTGTGCCCACTTCACTTTTCTTTTTTCTCTTAATGGAAATGGAATGAAACTTCCCAAAGGCGTATATTTTTTTCAGATTTATTTTTAACTTTCAACATCAGCTCCTTAATAATGTCGATAATATACACTATACACCAAATTGTTCCTCTTGCCTCTAGCGTGGCCGTTTTTGACCAATTGAAACCCATTATAACCACCTTTTTTGATTCCTTGCTATTGACAGTACTAAATCATGCAATTTAGGTAAAATTGGTTTCATTCTAAGCTCAACACATGAAAACTGTAGTTTTTAATGTTCCATCACTGCCCTGCACAGAGTTAATGCCATCAATGTCATCCGGGCTTAATGGGCGTCTCGTCACAGCTCTGTCAGCTGAAGATGTCTGGGATTTTTCTCCCGTGTAGTGAAACGGGCCTTAGGTTTAGCGCTCTCCGTCTCCGCTGCATGAGATCCTTTTTGGCGGGGGCAGTGTGACATCTGTACAATGACCCAAAACATACAGCCAAAGCACCCCATTAGTTTATTATTAGTTTATTTCTTTTTATCTGGGCGATATATTCAGATCTCTGCTTTAGCTGGAAGCAGAAGTTTTGACAGTATGGTAGGTTATATTTAGTGGATTTTTCCCACTTGTATTACAGGTTAAGTCATACATGAATGTATGATGGATAAATAATGTCCATATACAGTGACACTCCTCAGCTAGTGTAGGTTGGTCATGACTCAGTGAAAAACATATTGTCCAGAAGTTATGCAAGCTGTGCTCTAAATTAATGGTTACAGCTTTTGGGTAATTAAAAATTAAAAGATGCACATGCGCATTTAAGGAAAAAATATATATACATCATATTACCAATGCAGTATTTACGATATAAGGAATTATAAATACTGAATCAATTAAAGTCAAATGAATCTTCCAGGGAATACATGCAAAGACTGGATTAACACTGGGGTATAAAAATAAAACGTGATTACACAAGAAAAAAATACCTTACTGCAATTTAAATTGTCCAACTGTGGCCAACGCGCTCCCCCTAGCGGACATATGTGAACATTATACAAGATATCACAAGACAAGTGTTTTAAAGAAAGTAATTTCTCCAGATGTTACAGACTTTGCAGGCAGAAAAAAGCAAACGCACGACGTAAAAGACATGCCCTTTTTTATACTTCAGTTAAATTTTATTTTGGTACAAATTAAAACACTTGTTTATCACAAAAACACTTCTTTGGGTTCCTGCAAGTAAGACATTTTGTAAATTCCCTTATATTTCCCTTATAAGTTAGAGATATTTCTGATATCTCTATTTCTTACATCTCTAACTTATATAAGTTAGAGACACCACTGTACTCAATATTAATTTATTGTCCTTCATTTTTCTAGTACATCAAACAAACAGCATGTGGCATTATTTTAAAGACAAACATGTACAGCGTGGGAAATATATGGAATCAAGTACAACGTTTCATATGTGGTTATAAGTAGTAACATAAATATATGACAATTGTTTAAATGGTGCATAAACCATTTATATGCAATTCTAGAGTAACAGTTTAGTTTTCTGAGTAAACAAGAAAATGAAAAAACATCCAATTAGTGTCGTCCTCTTCATCTTCACTGGTGTCTGGACTGCTAATGGCAGTCTGATCTGGATGATGACTCCTCTTTCCCTCACTCCAGTTCCAGCTTTGCAGACCAGTTGCCCTCTGAGTTAAGTTAAGATGCAAATAAGATATCCAATGATCAAAGGTTGCTTTGAAATCTTACCTTGAATCATGAACTGCACTCGGCCTATCAGACTCTTCTAGGAGGCTACGCTGAATTGCTTCTTCAAGAGCTTCATCTTCCTCCAGAAAAAAGAGGGCTAAGTAGACAAGATGGAGATGTGAGGAATCAGAAAACATGTCAGCCTTGAACAATTTCTCACACTGCATCATTGTCAAAAAATATAATGATTAAATGTAAATCTTAAAGTCCCAGTGATTCAACAAAAACAAACATACAAATTGCAAATCTGCATCAAAACAATATCCTAACCAACGTCTGGAATGAAGGATTTCTTTAAATTCTGCCACATTATATGGAAACATCTGCTGTCCCTCTGCCTGTCCCTCATTTTCACTGTCCTGAGTGCAGCCCTCTGTTTCCTGTAAAAAGAGTGAAAAATCAAATGCAAAGCCATCAACTGCATTCTTTTTCTCTTCCAACGTGGCTGTGGTTTGTGGCTGAGCTGCAGGAGAGGGTAGTGGTGTCAGGGGAGGCTGACCACACCTGACGTTGCCGGGACCGGAGGAGAGGGTGGTGTGTGTGCTACAGGAGCAGTTGGACAGCTGTTAAACTGCATTTTTATTGTTTCAGTTTAGCCATCTGATCAGAATGTTTATAGTAATGTAGTCTTCAGATCCAGAAGTGATGGAGGAGTTACTTTACTGTAGTGTTTGGGCTGCCATCTTGGAGGCTTTGCATAAAGTTAGTCACAAGTTTGGGCCCTAATTTGATCTGAATTCTGCAATAATCTACACTATTGGACAGATAACCCAAAAGATCAGCTCATCTCCTGTGGATAAGGCTATGGTGATAGTGGGGAGGAAGAAGCAAGCACCAGGACAAGAACTATTTGTGGCTAACCTTGCAGTGTAAGGTGTGGGGGTGAAGGGGGATCCAGGGATTGGCGCTCCATCTTAAGTCAGTTCAGCCTGGTATGGTCATGCTTCCCGGGGGATGAATTTCACCTGACTAGTAGAGACTAGTCAGGTGAAATTCATGTTAAGAGTAACATGATTTTACCAGAGCCATGATGAAGGCTGGGGTACAAGTTAGTAGTTAATGTGAATTACTTTGTACGTAGATGTCAACAGACGCAAAGAAGATTCCCTTTTAAAAATTAAAAACTAATAAACATTTACGCAATTAATGCCAAAACGTTCAGACTATTTGACCATAATAAAACTTCCATAGTTTCTCTGCTTATGCAAAATAAACAAAGACAGGATGTCCTTCCTGATCCCGCCACTAATGCACACCTGCACCTTCAACCTAAGCACAGACTTCTTGGATGGTCTGTTATTAAAATTAAGCATTTAGAAAAATCCCACTGTGTCTCTGGTACTGTGCTGCTGGTTAAACATGTTTACGTAACCCATAAACTGTTTGTTTTTATATAACTTCTGATTTTTTCTTGCTACAGCACCATTATTTTCCCACAAGGCTCAGGGCAGTTATCTCATTTGAATTTGTAATGACTCTTGTTTTATTTTTAGACTGGGCTGGGCCTTAGCCCTGTGTCTGTGTGGCTGACTTCAAAGCTTTTATCTGATTGTTAAAGCGGATCAGTGACGTTTTTCTCGATAGATAAGATTTAATTGTATTTTAGAGCAAAAAACACATCCACAGTTGTGTTTTCATACCCTTGTGGGGACATCTAATTGACAATGCTTTGCCTAGCCGCTTACCCTAACCACCAAAAATGAATGCCTAACCCTAACTCTGACACTAAAACCTCATTTTGAGTCTCAAAAATGCCTTCAGACATGTCTGGATGGTGATTTTGTCCTCATAACGACTGTTGGTCCCCACAAGTACAGTAAACTTCAAATTTTTGGACCCCACAAAGATGTAAACATGGTAAACACACACACACACACGCCTCCATCTCAGCTTGCTTCATGTTTTAATGGCTCAGAGAAGTAACATTAACCACGAAACAGCGAAAAACACAGCAGATTATTCAGGTCTCTGAAGGAGACAGTAGCACATCACATGTAGCATTAGCTAGCTACATTTACAACACACGCGCAAAGTGTCAGAAGAGCATTGAAAACGCCTGTGCAATTCTAAAGTGCATCTCATTGAGATTTTACAGACATCTACAGATACAGCAGTGCACAGTTATTAAGCTGAACAAGGACTCGTGAACATCGGGCAGCAGAAGCAACAGAAGTGCTGCTAAGAAAAAGCTTCAAGACACCGTTACAGGTTATATTATCAAGTACACAGTTAATATTTTGGTAAACTTTATTATAACATTCGCTTACAGCCATCTAAACTACCATAAGACAATCAAGTATAAATTCAGGAGGATAATGCATCAGTTACAAAAACCCTAATATATTAGAGCACCTAAAATCACCTCTGAACTCCATCACAAATACGTCATTCATTGTATACCCAGACTTAGTCAACCTTGCAATGGTGACTCTAACAAGTGCAGGAAAACTACCATCGAGAAATTCACTTTTTTGCTACAGCGGAGAAGAAAACCATAAATTATAAAGTATTTCAGCTCACATGAGCTCTGTTAAAAACAAACAAACAAACAAAAAAATCCCAAAACAGACATGGTCTTCTGTTTCACAGGTCCATAATTTCCTAATAATGATGTTGGAAATTTCCCAGAAAGAGCAACGCCATTTGGAGTTAATATATAAAAGCGATTGTGATCATGTGATCCAAAGAGTTGAGACGAGACGCTGTCATTGTTTAGCTGCCTGGCCAACAACTTTTATTGCTTTTGTTCCCTTTCTGGTCTCAGCACAATACCTGCTCAGCACCTCTGAGATGCACCGTTAACAAGAAGCTGGTGGAGCGCCGATAGGCTAAAGGGCGAAGATTTCCATCAACGGCTGGTTGTAACCATAAACGGAGCAGAATCAGAAAACAGTGGACCAAGGCTGTTTTTTCAATAAAGAAGCTAAAAGTCCCAGCTCTAGCTTCTTGAATGTGTACTGTTTTGGGATATTTGTCTTCTCCGACAGTAAAATTAAAACACTTAATGTTTCAGACTACTTGTTGGGTGTTACCTTAGTCTAGAACAAATGTCACAGAGCCTAAGTTCAAGCTTTGATGTGGTTTGATTTCCAGGAAGTATTTACTCTAAGGAAGACGTACACTTTCTATATTTTCTAGAATTTTGCATCTTTACTGGGAACTTGATGATTTTACTTTAGAATGCTTCTTCTCTAAAAGGAAACTGTGTGACTCAAACTAGTTGGCTTAAAGGAAGACAATTTCCCCCAGAAAATTTCACCCAGGAGGTTGTTTGTGAACACGTTTTCGCAAATTGAGGTAAAGCGAATGCACAGTAGAGACGGTGGCGTCAGGCACTGGTATTTCTGTGCAAAACGAGCCACATCTGCGACGTGAGCTGGTGGTGTTAGCCTTTGTGTTCCTGTGTTGCCCTTATCTGTTAAGCTGTTTGTGCGGCGATCACAGTTTCTGGGTAGATAAAAGTCTTTCGAAGAGCTGTTCCAAAACAGGAAGACGGTTATTAGACGGTTATTTTGTTCTTGTTTCCCCCCCTTTTAACTTTTTACAAGTGTTTAATTAGGCAGAGCTTTCCCAGCTGAGTGTTTCCCCCGGCTTTCAATCAGGTCTTCTTTGGTTTTCTGGATGCGGGAGAAAATTTCCCTGAAGAGTTTCTTGTACTCCGGCTGGTGAAAGTCATCCTCAAAGCCCTCCCTGCCTGTCAGAGGAGGGAATGTGGTGGCGATGAAGGATGCAGTCTGCACTGACTTGTGGCTCAGTTTGTCCTGCTCGTCTTCCTCAGAGTGGCAGCGCCGAAGCAGCTCGTCGTACTTCACCTGCAAGGCGCTGTACTGGGCGTCAACCTCGTTGAGCAGCGAGATCCCGCGATATTTCACTACCTCGGCCCGGCGCACGCAGGAGCACTCGTGGTCATAGACCCTGTCAGGAGAGTCTGGCATCTGCGTCGCCTTCATCAGCCGCTCACTTCTCCAGCGCTTCAGGACCGCGGGGCTTTTAGCCAAAGATGCCTCTCCGTCATTCTCCTCCTCTGGGTTGAGGAACACTGTGTGTGGCAGCAGGCCGTGGAGGACGTCTGGCCTGTTGCATCTTGTAGAGGATTCTGATTTCCAGAGCTGACGAAGCTCCTCCGCCTCGCGCTCGAGCTCAGACAGTCTGGCCTGATGAAGATAGACAGTTGGACAAACTGTTAGACTGGCGACCTGTCCAGGGTGCTACCTGCCACCCGTGACCTTAAATTGGATTAGTGATCAAGAAAGTGGATGGATGCAAGTCGGAAACAAATTTAAGGACAGAGAGATACTGGTGTCAGTCTTACCTGACATCCTGCCATCCCGGCCAGCTGCTGCTCCAGCTCTGCATTTTCTCTGGCGAGCAGCTCAGCCTCTCGCTCTGCTTCTTCCCTCCGAGCACGCTCAGTGGCAAACTGTGTCTGAAGAGCATGGAGGGACTGTCGCAGCGAGTCCTGCTCCTCTTCCTGCCATGATGTGGTAGACGGCTCGATATCCTTTGAGGGTTTGTCGGGATCGTAGTCGTACCTGCACAAACAGGTGCATTTTAGACCCCGATTTCCATATACAGTATTTAAATAAAAGAACTGATGTCTGGACACTAAATATGAAGCTACAGCCAGCAGATGGTTGGCTACAGTCCTGACCAAAGCAGTGACTCCCAGGAGAGCACCCTGTTGGCTGATAGAGACCATGTGATATGGCTAAAAGCTCCACAGGAACCCGGCGAAAGAATCTCTAATGGAGATTATTTCCTCAGCTAATCTTATCCATTATCACTTATTTATAAATGTTACTTAACAACTTAAAAGGTGGCAATAAATGCAATTGGGAGAAGGGTCAAAGGTCAGCAGCCAGGCTGTTCAATCTGGCATTTAAATCTTATGTGTTTTGTGACCGTTTAAGCGTTTTGACAATTTAAACCAAATCTGCAGCTTCATCCGTTTGTCTTGATGTGTGGGTGAAAATTTATATATATCCAAGATAAAGAAGAGCTGAAAACAATAAATAAGTAACGACCGGTGAAAAGAAAGCACACTAAGCAAGGAATCAAGGGCTTATCAGTAGCACCGGGCAGCCTGTGTGAGAGTTCATTAACTTCAGACAGATATTGAGACACAGTTGTTCTCTCAGCTCGAGACTTTGACCTCCTTTCTTCCAACCTCAACCACCGCTCTCTGACTTTATCACTGAGACTTCCTGCATGTTGTGAAGAAGCCCTGCTAACAGGATTACACACCACAGAGACTAAACTGAGGCTGTGAATGAACGCGTCACACTACAGATCAAGAACAAGTGACGGGGGCACGAAGCACGCAGGCCTCTGCGAGGTAGAAACGAGCCGCTGCCAGGAAGAGCAGGATCAGTGCAGATAGGTTAAAGCTAAAGCTGAGAGGATCGGCTTAGATCTCCTCCTGAGACCTACAAAGAGCAATTAAGGCGATTTTACCAGAGTAAAATACAAAAACACAGCAACGAGCTGACAAATTACCGTCCACAGTCTCCAGAATATATAAAATTTCACCTGTTATAGAGTTTGAAACTACAGGTGTTTATCCATTATTAGCAGGTTTTGGATGTCCACCTGCAAGAACAGGACTGACAGCACATTTTTCAGGCTCAGATAATAATTATGCAAGGTGTATCTGTGGAAAATGAACTAAAATATCAGCTGAACTGAGGACTACAGTATCTCCCTGCACTGTTGCACCCCTGAGTAGATTGAGTGCCTGAATACGACTTCCTGCAGATGTTTTTCAGAGAATATGTTCATACAGTCATCATGGAGCATGTTGTGCCTGCAGCAGACGACTGTGTAATGAAATCAGTGCAGAGATATCGTTATATCAGTGGTCAATTTTGTCCCACAGTGTTTACTTTTACTTACATTTACCTCATAATTGGAGGTTTGGGCCCCTTTTACTGTGAGCGTGTAACATTAGGCAGGGAAGATGGAAAACGACATCATCATAAATGGCTCCCAGAACCATTCATAATGATATAAACACATGCAAGCTTCAGATCTGCCCGTCTGAAGTCAGCTCTCTCAACTCCTTATTTAAGCTCCACTGGTCTGTGATAATTTGTGTTTGTGCGTTACCCACCTGAGTGTGTTTTGCAGCTCCTGCAGGCAGGACACACTGTGAGTGCTGCGAGGCCAGCTCTCTCTGTGTGAAGATTTCTGAGGTGGAAAGGGACTCAGCTTCAGCTCCTCCACCTGATGCTGCAGCTCCTCCACCTGCATCTGCAGTAGCTCCACTGTTTCTGTAAGCCTGCACAGAAAAAATAAAAACCAGTGAAAACAAAGTTAGTAAAAAAACAAAAACAAAGAAAAAAAAGTTTTTAATAAGAAACTGGTGATAAATGTCTCACCCTTGGATCTTCTGCTCGGCTGCCCGGTTGTCCAGAACAAGTTTGTGGTTGCTCTGCTCCAGCTCTCGGGCCGACAGGTCGAGCTGCTCGTACACTTTTGCGTGCTGGTCGTTAACCTGTCTGAGGAGGTCCACCTGCTTTGTCAAGTACTGGAGGCGAGAGAAAAAGGTGATAAGAGCTTAAAAGGAGAAACACATCTATTATTGTTAACAAATACACTATCAGTCATTAGCAGGTCAAATGAGCAGCTATTTTTAATGATTAAATCATTACAAAAATCGCTGATAACTCATCTTTTTATGTTCGCCGTCTTCTACAGTAGCTTTGCATGATTCAGTGTTTAAAATAATTCATTATCCAGCTGACAGATATTTTAGCTCCTCTCCCTTTAAAGCCTAGCTTGAATTTCTTTTCCAAGCTCCCCTCATTGTAAGCCCACTTTCATCTGATTGGCTGCCCCTCACAAACAAAAGGTTTGAACAGCTTGTAGGTGAAGCTTCTGCACCTTTAAAGAATCTTCTCTCACTGACTCGAACAGAGTCGAGAGTAGATTTACAAAAAACCCCCAAAATTCTTAAATAAGCATTTTGAGCAGATACTCAATATTTAAACGTCATGTTTGATGTGAGGACCAACAGTAAGACAGTGTAAACATAAACCTACTATTATTATCCACATGCTGCTATTTGAGCATTTTTCTGGCAGGTTAACAGCTCGACAATTTTATTTCCCAGTAACACCTAAATGCCTCCCTTAAGTCCCAGATTAATTGAGGACGTATTATCTAACAGGGCGTCACAGCCAGGAAACTTACATCATGTAATCAGTTGGCGTAAAATCAAAAGAAAGAAAAAAGCCCAGCTGATAAGTAACTTCACTCTGCCCGGACACGCTAACATAAACAGTCCAAAGTCAACAAGGCAAGCTGTACATTTTAAATGAGGTGTTCATGGTGCTTCTTTTTATTAATCGCCTTTCAATCCAGCAAAGAGCGAGCGTAAATCAGCAAATCGATCCTAGCACTGGTCAACATTGATGTCACGTGTGTCTGCTGCAGGTCTTAAGAGATTAATTGTGTATGTCAGCAGTTTAATGCAGGGATGGATTTAGAGCCCCCCCGGGCTGAGCCTATTTACTTAAATTTAGCAGGAAGTCAGAAGTCTCTTAGAAAAGGTTTTGACTCTGAGCTTCTACTGTTTTGGACCACAGCCTTCCGGGAGTTTGAAGGTAAAGGGACACATGACTGTCCATCCCCAGAAGAAGAAATGGCTGTGTACAGCAAAATGTTTCGTGTTAACATTTAGTAACACCCTGAAAGCATTAAAGAGGAAATCAGAGCTGTGTGAGAGAAGCGGGTTCATCTCTTGATGTTTTCAGCACAGCCTGGCCTAATGAGAGCTCTGTTTAGGACTATACTTTGTGAGAGAAGGGAGGTATTTACCTCGATCTCCTGCAGTTGTTCCTGGTTGTTGGAGTACATCTGCTTGAGCCCCTGCTCCAGCTCCCTGTTCCTCTCCAGAAGGGTCTTCCCCAGCTCGGCTGCCAGCTGCAGGTCTGCAGGAGACACGAAGCGAGGTGAAACTGCAAGTCCTTCAGCATTCATGGCTCTGTACTAATGGTGAAGGAGACCTGACAAGCAGCTTTCAGAGGTGCTGTTGGTGTTGGCAGCAATCCAGTAACACAAAGTGTCTCTTTAGAAACTCAATTAAGGAAAGGAATAAAGGCATGCACTTTTACATTTACAGGCGAAGCTCTTTTTCACTCTACATGGACAAAAACATGATAAAATCTGAAGGTGATTTTTGCACACACACAGGAACACAAACCCACGGCCACTAGCGTAAAAGCAGCCCATGCAGGCAGAAAGGATGAATAAAGTCAGAGGCACATTCAGGCAGAGCGGTTCTGTTTTTGCCGCATATGTGAGTGTGCTGCTGACTCCTGGATTTTCTCGCACACTTCTAGGACTCGCAAAATTTCCACTAAATCAGACTTCAGACTAAATAAACCACCCCGACTTAAAACCCACAGAAATTAATGCAAATATTGCCCGTGCATATTTTTAAAATTACTTATAATGCCATTCATATATTAAACACCGCGCATCATTATCAGCTGTAACAGTCCTGTAATTCTCTGCCTGCAGGGTAAATAAAGACTAAGTGCGAATCTTTATCTCTAAGCACAGAGACACAAAGACTGAAAGGAAACTGTACCATGTTCAAGGTCTTGCTTGTCGTACCACGGTTCCTCCTCCTTTATCTCAAATTCTTCCTCCACAATCATGTCTGTAAGCATCCTCGGGATTTTATTTTAATTTATTTAATCAGTCAAACTCTTTAAAGATTTATCTACATTAAAAACACGAAACACTTTGAAAAAGGACTTTGATATACCAAGATAACCGGTTCAGTCAGCGTCCTCTACCCCCCACAGCCGGCACCGGTGCGCGCTCATCATAGGACAGTCTTACTTCCAGCTCACCGCTCATGAAATCGTCCGCGCGCGGGAACGCTTTCCGGTTTGGTTTTTCAGAATAAGTGTTTCACCAAGACACCAGAAAAAGAAGACGACAGAGCATAAAGATTTAAAAATACAAATATGTTAAAGGAAGGAAGAAAGAAAAAAAAGAAACAGATAAACAGCAAGAGAACAAAAGATACAAAGTAAAACTTAAAGTACACTAATTAAAAAGCTGGGCACTTTAGCAGAAACATATTAATTTGGGTTCAAAAACTAAATCGTGTTATTGTGGAATCTGTGAATAACAGATGAAAAAGCAACAGGAACGTGTGCGGACTGGATGTTAACTAATTTGAGAAAAAAACGATTCCACTGTATTTAAACGTCAGTGGCGTAGTAATGTCTGGTTAACAAAGGTAAAACAAAATTGTGGTTTTATTGTGAAGATTAGCACCCGTGATTTCCGGCATCAGGTCGCCACACCTGCTCCTCCGAGTTTGGTCCGCCAAAGATTAATAGCCACCACACGGGGGCGCTGCAGAAACATGACAGCACGAAGGTAGAACCGCAGAAATACCGTAGGCTAATGATCTGCGGTCATCAATGAACAGCAGAAAATCTATCTTTTTAGATAGTTGGTTTAGGAACAATATTATTTTAGTTAACCAGTTATTCGATTCAAATGGTATGCTTTTCTTCTATGAAGAATTTTGTTTACATTTCAATTTAGCTATCAGTCAGGGGTTTGTATGCTTTTATAGAATAAACCTAATATCCCATCAGACCACAGGCCATTGGCATCTCCAATACAAACTGTTGGTAAGATATGCTTTTCTAAGCATTCAAAAAACAACAATAAACCTTTGAGATCTTTATTTCAGAATAGTATAACCACGCTACCATATGTAATTTTTTTCTGGAACCGGTTGACTGATGATATTATGTGGAACGAATAAAAATAAAATAAATTAATACACAGAATTTACCCATCTAAAGATTATCTTCAAAGCAAATTCAAATTAGACATTGACGCAAACTGTAGTTTTTGTAAGACTTGCAAGGAATCCACTATACGTCTTCTTTGGTTTTGTCCTCTTGTACAAGACTTCTGGCAGAGATTATGTGTTTTTATCTCAGAAAATGTATTTAAAGGATTTGCTCTGTTTTGGAAATATGTATTATTTGGTCTCCACAAAAAACAAAGACAATTCAACAATGATAACAGATATATGATTAACTTGTTAATCTTAATGGGTAAATTTCATATTCACAAATACAAATGTTTAGGAAGACATCCCTCCTTTTATGTATACTCCTATGAGCTTTTGCAATATCTAAATTCAACTAAGAATTCTTCTAAAACTAAAGCTATAAAAACGATGGCTGTATGTGAAAAAAATGAAGATCCTTCAATCTCTTCGCTTTTTGGCTTAATCAGCTAAAACTTCTCCCCCTAGCGTATGTGTAATGTAGGTTCTGAATAATGTTTGTTTGTTTGTTTGTTTGTTTGCTTATGGTTTACAATTTCTGTAAGTACAACACCTTTAATGTAGTACTGTTTAATTCTACTTTGTTTTGCACTAATCTTTAAATAAAGGTTGGAACCCCCCCCCAGGAGATCTGCTTCTGCGCCTGCGCTGTTTTGCCCAACAGCTACACGTTTCCATAGAAACCAGAACCGACCGTACCATTGTGGTTTAACTGAAGTGGTTGAAAAACGGTTCTTAGAATTTTTTTTTATGTCTTATTAATTTCTTTAGTTACTTATGTTTACATTATTTTCCTTATCTGTCTTTTATATATTGAAATACAGCCTGTATTGGTATTTTCTCAAGTTGGAAAAAGTCTTTGAAAATGTTGCCATATTTGTTATACTTGTTACATTTGTTTAATTAATTAAAAAACGGATCTTCTTGTAAGTCGAAGGTTATTATTATTATCTATTTATTTTAATGGATGATTTTTTTTGACACAAAAATATTTCATTACTAACAAAGTGAAAAAAGTTTCATTTAAATTAATTTATAGATTTTATCCAATAAATAGTTCCTACAAAAATATAAGAGTGACATTGTCTTCCCAGAGACTTTTATTATTATAATTTATTTTGGTGTTTTTTTAAATGTCTTCTTTAGTTAATTTTAAATATCTTATTCCATTATAGTGACTCTAAATAATTTACTTCATCAATTTAAATTTAGTAAAAAATATCACATAAAACTAATCCATTAGAAGTGAAAGTGCTGCAATTAAAAATCCATTTCTGTTAGTCAGTGATATTTAAAAAAATCTTGATAGTGAGGACAAATATACAGTATTTAACATTTAAGCTCCACCAAGTGTAGGAGTGTTTATCCTCACCATTTCTTCAATTCCTCATATTTAATAAGCTGATTATGTCTGTTATAGAAAATCCCAATTTACAACTGTCAACAAATAAACAAACAAACAAAAACTTTCCTGTAAAACCCGCAGAAAACGAAATAAATTAGTCTTAAGCCTAACTATCATAAAACATAAGATCACTGTGAGTAAAAGTACGTTTTTAAACTGTTCATTTCAAATAAAAGCATCTGGCTTTTTACTCTACATCTCACTGAGTGTCCTGTTTCTTACCATCAGATGGTGGCAGTGTAGTTTCATAATTTGCTTGACAAGCATGACATATACCAGATATGAAAGTCCTCATTTAAACCAGACAAAGACGATACATGCACACTGATTTGTAAGAAATTGTTTATTTGAAAACATCAAACGAACTAACCAAGCTCTAATAAATGAACACACCACAAAGAGCTGATCCACAGTGTACACAAAAACAAGCATTTGATCAGCGCTGAAGTCAAAAATCAGTTTTGTTATTGGATGCAGAGGATGAAATACTCTCCGTGATTTCTTTTGGGAACCATCCAGCCAGCTTGTTATAAATAATAGTTTGATGTGAGATGATGATGATGAGTACAGCTTCAGCCCCTTCACCTTGTATATCCTCCTATCCAAACAGGAGTTCCCTTTATTTAGTAAAATAATGTGAATCTTTCATCTGTTTAATCACTGTTTCTACTATTGTGCATAAAACAGATGAAACAACAGTATACACTTAATGACTTTGAGACCTCAGATGGATTATTTGTTATGGCTGTATAGCAATATTATGCAAATTGCATATGTTGTAACAAGCCAATAACAGCAGACAGCTACAGAATATATTATAATGTAGTTAAAAAAATCAGAAATACACCTTAAGCCCAAAAGTATAAGCACAGACAAATAAAATATGTAGACACTTATTATGTAATCATGAAAATAGCTCCAAACCAAAGTACATAGCAGTAGGAACAGATATGATAAATCTTTTATGTTTTTAGTGTCTAGTTTACATTAAATAAGATCCAATTTGCGTGACAGAAACAGCTAACAGTAATCCAGAGATTTGCTCTGCAGTTTCCTCTATACAAAGCTCTTTGAACTTAGATATAACCAAACAAACCTGGGTTCTGTATTTCTGTGTTGGTGAGGGGACCCTTGGTCACTGTACAAGGAACAATATATGGATTATATCGTATTATAGTATTATATCTATACATACACCCACAGGTCACTTTGTCAGGATTTTTTTTGTTAATCTGCTGGGATTTTTTCTGACACTACCATCTCCAGGCTTTACAGAAAGTGATCTAAAAAAGACAAAAAATATCCAGTGAGCAGCAGTGAGCAAAAATGCCTTGTTAATGTCAAAGGTCAGAGGAGAATGGTTAAGCTGCTAATTAGAGCTAATAGGAAAGCAAAAGTAAATCATTACAACCCAAGTACAACAAGTCAAACCTTAAAGCAGATGGGCTATTACAGCAGCACTGCATGCCACTCAGCTAAGAAATGGAAACTGAGGCTACATTTTCCACAGGATCATCAAAATTAGACAACAGAAGATTGGAAAAATGTTGGTCTGATGCGTCTCAGTTTCTCCTGCAACATTTGGAAGGTGGTGTCAGAAGAAGCACAAGGATCCTTCATTGCTTGTATAAATTGTTCAGCCTTTTGCTGATTTATAATGGTGCGGGGGATATTTTCTTTGAACACTTTGGACCTTTTAATACCCTTTAAACGCCACAGGCAGTCTGAGTGTTGTTGCTGCCCATGTCCATCCCTCTATGATCACAATGTATCCATCTTCATGCTTTTAGCAGGATATCAAATATCACAAAGCTCAGATGATCTCAGAATTGTTTTTTGAACATGTCAGTGAGTCCACTGTACTCAGATGGCCTCCACAGTCCACAGTGCTGAATCCAGTGGAGCACCTTTGGGATGTGGTGCAACAGACGATTCAGTCAGTTGCAGCATCTGCTTCTGTTGAGGCAAAGATTGTGAGTGAGATGTTAGGCTGTCAATGCTAAGGGTAATTAGCACATGGGTGTAACTGAGAAACATTCCAATAAAACTCTCATGTTGACAGTGCAATTCATTCATCAGCCATCTGCACAATACTATCCATGAGTAAACATCCTAATTACTACGTGTCATTTTAGCCAGGCAGCTGAGTCAGAGGAAGTTTTATTCCAAGACTGTGTGAGCAGTCGTGAAGCCGGAGCGCTCACTGCTGGTGCTAGCCGTCATAGCTGAAGTCACACGCCTCAGTGCCTCCTCAACCCCAGGTAAGATTACTCATGCAGGTTGAAGATTAGTTGCAGTAACATCATAAGCTTTTTCCTTTAAGGCCTCTTAGCTCCAGCCCTTTCATCTTCAACGTGCTCTCGCTTTTTTGCGCTCCACCCTCAGCATGTTCCCTCTCTCCCCATCCAGCCTCCACCATCCTCCTGATTTCTGCGTCTCTGTTCTGTGGCTGTCAGCGAGATGAGAGCAACGGCAGAGCAGGGGCTCTCCACGGGGCTTTGGATGCTCAGAGTGATACAAAAGCTGTGATCTCCTTTCTGCAAAATCAACACGGCTTGTGTTTCTCCTATCTGCACTTACACCCATGTTTTTTTTTTTTACTTTTATGTTGATGCCGTACTGCCTTTTAGATTTTATGGGGTGTGAAATATCAGAACAGCAGAATGGGACCCCATGTGTTCGTTCAGCCTGGCCTGTTGTCTTATCTCCCTGGTAGAAAATGATTAGAAGAGCATCTCAGACTAGATTTCCACTCATGTTTTCTGTGTTTCAGTAAAGTGAAGCAGCACAATAATAGCCCCGCAAATAAACGGAAGCCAGATAAACTAATGGGGTTGAGGGGGGGAATGAAATATTACAGTCAAGAGTGAAGGCAAACAAGATGATTGCCACTGTGCTCACCACCCAATTCACATATTCCTCCTCATCCCTGCAGCGATCTGGGTTAGTAATGATGTTTCTTGCTGCCACAGCGTGGAAGTAGTGACATTAATGGGCGACAGCAAACAGTAATGAGTCGTTAAAAGAAAGATTTGGAGCTTTACTGATCCGTTTCCATACCAACTGTCTTGGCTGTGGGGATTGGATCCTTTCAGTGTTTGGGAGCGGGGGGTGTAATGGGATTTGAGGAAGTGCTTGTGGGGAAGAACCTCAACACAAAAACACACATATAATACATACTGTATGTTGACTGTGTGCATGTGTGCATGTGTGTGTGTGTGTGTGTGTGTGCGTGCGTGCTTGTTTTAAGGTAATCTTCAAAGCTCTGTCTTTCAGCAGAAATCCTCCCTGACAGGCGGAGAGAGCAGAGAGCCTGCGGCGATTTTAATTTGTTGTGATTTCTTATTTTCTTTTCCGCTTCCTCTTTCTTCTTGCCTTTTGTTCTGGACACATGCACAAACAGCCAAGGATGGGGAGATATACTGGTGCTGAGAGGAGTGTTGCCGTGACAACCAGGCGTTTGCAAAAAAAAAAAAAAAATATCAGCATGATGCCAACTCTCATGCAGGATCGCATATGGGGAGACAAAGACGGTGGCAGAAGCCATCCGCGCGTGTGTTTAAAGAAGATATTACTTTTATATTACACTGGTTCCTCCATGTTGTTTACACGGACAAGATGCAATAAACAGAAAATGATAAGTGAGAGAAATGAGGGGGGAAAGAGAAGGAGAGATAACATGGGGAGAGACAGATGACGATTACGATAAGAGAAATTGGATTTGGCTGAAAGATAGCAAAGTGTTATCACTGAACAGCAACATCAAAGCAATCGTTGAGTGGGAACACTAAACTTTAAAGAAAAAAAAGTTAATTTCATAAGTAATCTCCCAGCCCGGGGCTCGTGGGTAAAACAAAACTCTATGAAGTAGATGAATTTAGCTAATCTCTTTCCCACAGCTTCAGGGGGATCACAGAGGCACAGGGATAGAAAATTGCCCAAGTGCCTGATTCGGTGCTGAAATTTTATGAAAAAGAGACATCTTATGGCTTGGGTTCAGTTTTGCCCTGCTTTTGAATCAAGATCCAAGAGAAGCTGCAGAGTCTGAGGATGAGAAGAAAGGTTGAACAATGACTGGCAGCTGTTTCCTGTTCAGATGTTTTCTGGTGTTTGCAGATGAAAAGCGACAGGGCTGATGTTGCATCAATGCGCAGCGCTGACGTAGCAGACTGGAGCGATGATGGATGGTGTGTGTGAGGCCAGACGCTAAATGTTGGTTTGAGAAAAAGCCTTCAGTTTAGAGCTGAAACGATGAGTCAATGAATAATATCCCATCAGAATAACAGATAGATGGCCAAGAAATTTTGTTGAGGTCTGCAGCGCTACCACATAAGCTGTACAAGAAAGATGGATGTAGCGACCTGTGGGACCATGATTTAGAAAACTAGCACCATGTTGTATTCAGTACAGTACATGTGAACCTAGAATTTTAGACCATAGTGTTATTGCGGTAACAATTGATAAGATTATTCATAAAAAGGAAGGAAGGATGTTTTTGCTATGGACCTCTATACTGCTTTTTAAAAAAACTAATCGCCCCCTGCTGGCAATTAAAAAGAAAACAGTTTTAAGGGACTTGAGCACTGCCTTTTTACTTTTCCATCTCGTCTCAGTTGTTTTTTGTTTATGGTGAGAACTTGATCTGATCTCCTTCCACACTAGCTAACAGGTCAGGTGCACACTGCAAGCTTAAGCTAAAAGCCTTCCAACATCCAGGTACGTTTTGCATTTCTGTGATGTAGTACAGTACAACAGAGCGATCATCGGGCTACATTTTAACCAAATACTTTCACTGATGATATCCCCATCAAGCCTACTTGTTTACATGCAAAAGTGAGATTGTGGACATGATAAACACAATCAGTATTTTGCATCATAACATTTTATTGCAGAATATTTTGTTATGGCACTTGATGTGTTCTACCCACAGAGTTGAAGTCATGCATGCTTCACAGACCACCTACCCTTACTGCTGTTGTAGATAAAAATCAGGTTTACAGAACAGATCTGGCACATGTGCTTTGTCCCTGATATCATTTGATCATTTAGATTTCACTTTTCTCAAAGCCTAAAGATTGGTCAAATCTAGCATGAGAGTCCTTATAGAAGCAAGTTTCAGCTCTTCTTTAAGCCGAGCCTTGTTGTGACTGCATTTCTGTGTATCTGATAAGTTTAAGGCTCACAAACTGGAAAAAGCTGAGCAGATCACTTCTGCCCAGCAGTGCGGTGCAGTCCAACTGCTGAGTGAAGACAAACCGGCCTGGCAGCTCGCTCTGTTTTATCCCTTCTGATGTGAAATGCTTCTTCCTGGATCAGCTTCAAATGCAGCATTCTGAAGCAACACACTCAGACAATTTTACCGACAACAAATCAAAACGTGTATTTTTTTTTGGAACACTTTTTGCCACCGTCAGCCAAAACCTGCTGCTGTGCTGAATTTATTTTGCAGCCAGTTTCTGCTTTGGATGTTTCCTCTTACAAAGCTGCAGCAATAAAAAGGAAATAGTAGAAAAACGTTTTTTCCAACAGCAGTTTAAATAATTGAAGAAGAGCACCTTTCATGCACAAACAGGGACAGGGCCTCATGTGGCTTTCCTTATTGAAACTGTATATTTATAGATGAATGACTCATGAGTGTCTGGGTGAGGGTTTTGTCTAAAACCAGCTTTGAAAAAACTGCTTCAGTGCTTACACTCATAGATTCTCCGAATCACTGGATCAGTTTTGCAAATACGTTTTATATTTTCCCATTGTTTTCAGCATCATGATGATGGTAGAGCTCTAACATGTTGGTCCAAGTTCACAGCAGATAATCAGTGACTACTTGAGTTGTGCTAAAATGTCTTTGCTCATTTATTGATTCAAAAAAAGTCACAATTCTGTATATATTTAAAGATATTTATGGTTATGAACTCCTGAGTCGTTTTCAGCCAAATACAGGTTGTAAACTGGTGTTTAGAGTCCAAAAATAACCTTAATGTTTCTATCCACAAGGCTTGATTCCATTATATGTTTTAGTGTTAATCTTTACTCCTTTAATATTTAAAAGCAGAACATTTTCGGGTCCCAGTTTTTTCTCAAACTCTTGTGATCTCTAACTGCAAATTTTATATAATTTAGTGAAAAGATTATTATCTTTTTAAGCCAAAGACACAGCAACTTAATGAAGTAATGAAGTAATTTAAAACTCATTTAAAACATCAAACATAGCAAGGTCTATTCATGTAATCCAAACTAAGCTTTAAGGTAAGCTAAAGCCATTGCAACCAGGAATATCTGGATAAACTGATCTTCTCCACTTGGGAAAATTACTTTTAAAAACCACCGCAATGCTACTGAGCAAACAGTAAGTACAAACGCAAAACACACACTTGTCTGCATCTGCAATAAATAATATGGATTTGTAGAAATGCTTATGGACAGTGGTTTAAATGTTGTGTATTTTCTATCATAAAAAGTGATTCTGTGTTTGTTCCATGAAGGTCAGTTTCTCAGTTTGTGTTTTTAACTCATCTGGCCTTAGGACTGATGAGCTTGTGCCATGAGGAGGCGTTGGTCTTCCATCTGTCCATCCAAATTCACAAGAGTCACTGCTCTTCCTAGAGCATTGATCAGAATTTTATCAAACTTGCGGACAGTGGTCACCTAATGGGTCTTCATCCAAATTGTACCCCAGATCAAGGTCACATGTATCGCTTTATGGGCTGATCTTCATGGACACTAATAATTTCACCACATTCTCTCTCATGATGTACTGAACAATATTCAATTCAAACCCTTTACCATTTATTAACATAAGATTCTCAATGCACAAATTGATAAAGACCTTGAACTGAAATGAGGAACTAAGTGATGTGATAGCTTTAATCCTGTTCCATGTTGCATCCTGGTAAATGAATCTTTTTTCTCATAATTATATAAGGAAGGGTCCTGTTGGTTGACTCCAACATTAAGACGGTGCAGATGGGACCTTCCAGTGGAATTCTCATTAGTTTGTGCAATGAAGGTAACCCCTTTTTTCCTGTACTTCACACATTACAATAATCTGTGATTTATGTGCAATATTAAGCTGGATGAGCTTCCACGTCACTGATGTTCAGGTTTTATCTTCATGAGAGATGAGTGAAGCTGTGACACCATGAATGCAGTGGGTTACTCGACCGATGGCAGTCCCTGGCTTAAAATTGCTGCTTAAAACACATTACTGACTGAGTGCTGTGAAGCAAAACACCACTGTTCTGCTGACCTGAGAAGAACCATGCTCCTAATAAAAACTAATAAATGAGTTAATGCCCATCTAAGCAATTTGTAGCTGCTAGTGAACGTCCCAGGCTCTGCTTTGCAGGTAATCCTCGAATGTGTTTACCACCCCATCATAAGTCAGTCTGCTTTGTTTTTAGTGGCATCTCAAAATTGAGACAGTTTTAACTCAAGTTGCTGAATTTCCTTGACATACAAGGGTCTCTGGTTGTCATATCACTACTAATATTTTTATGTGTCCATTTGCCCCCTATAAGATGTTAAAAAGCCATCATTAATCATGCCTAAGTGACATGTCTTACTCAGAAATGTATTCATTTTCATACATTTTAAAGGTCACTTGGAGAGTTTTTGAGGAAAATTTTCTGCATAGTCTTAAATCTGCTACAGCTTGAGACCAACGACATAAAATGAAGTTAAATTCAGTTAAGTAATTCACCCTGACAAAAAATGTGTCCGCGCGCGGGCGTGTGAGCGCGACATGCTCGTGGCATTAAGTTTTTGCAGAGCTCAACATTATTTCACCCAAGACTGGTTCAGCGTGTGTGTGTGTGCGTGTGTGTGCATGCATCACTGTGTGTTTCATCCCGTTTATAGTGCCGCACCCTGCCTTCTGTGCGTAAAAGCCACCACGTAGCCGACATCATCATCATCATCATCACCGCACACCACGTTTCTTCCAGCAGCGGGACGAGCCGGAGGATAACGGTTCACCTCACGGGCAGGTTGGACACAGAGATGGGAGAGGAGCGGCGGCTTTTCTGGCTATGACACAGACACAGCGGGCGGGAAGGATGGCTCTCACCAGCCGGGAAATGTTGTGCTTGATCGGAACCGCCTGTCTCTGGCTGCCACTGTTAGCTGAGGTACTGTATCCTGCCTGCTGCGGATGAGGATGTGTTTTTTCTTTATAGTGCAATGTGCCCTGATTTATTTCTTTTCTTTTGTGTGTCTCTCTGTGTGTGCTTTCCTTTTTTTTGAAGCCATGTCCCGTGACGGTCACGCTTTGCTGACCTCTGCTGCATTTCATTAAAAAAAAAAACAAAAAAAACCCAAAAAAATCGAATTAGTCCGACAGCCTGATTAAACTGACAGTTGTATTGATAAGCCTGTAGAAGAATTCAGGGCTGTGCCGCCACGTTGTAAGGTCTATATCACAGAAAGGATGCTTTCGTGTTTTTTCTCTCTGGGCTGCATTTCCAACAATGCAAGTGCAGGTCAGAAATTTAAAGAGCACCACATTTTAGCCAATTAATGGTGGCATGAAGGTACACTGCCCAATTAAGCGGAGTCTACATTGTTGCACACACCCATTCGTGCTGGGTGACAAACACAACCCCTCCACCTTCCTCTCTTTTCTCCTGCTCCTCATCCTCTTCCTCCACCCCCCGCGGCAGGATATCATGAGAAGAACCCGTCGGTGCCTCTTCTGCCCCCGCGGTGTTTGGGGAACGGACCCAGCACGGGCTGTTAAAGCTGTCACTGCATGTCAGCGTAGAAATGTTAAATTCGAAACGCGAGGAAGCAGGTGTTTCTGTCATGCGTGGGTCAGCTGGAAGTCAGGTTCACTCATTTGTTCTGTGTCTTGCAGAAGCAACGCAATCAATTAATGATCAATCAATCAATTATTCGTCACATTCGTCCAGTTTTCCTCTCACTGCAGTTGGAGTGTGTTGCGTTAATATGCAGCATATGAGCCGAGTAGCCAGTGTAGAAGTCATTAGTGGAGTACAGCAGTGTGCGGGATTTAATTAGACCCACTTACACTGAAAGCAGCCGTGCACATCGAGCACACCGAGCACGCTGCAGATGAATTCCTAATTTTTCATCTTTATTAGACAGTTTGTTTTTTCCCCCCTGGCAGGAATTCTTGGAATTCAGAAGCTCTTCATTTTGTTGGAAACATGTGAACAAAACAGAAAATTAATCTGGAGATCTCTATACCCTACAAACTGCTTTCCTGTGGCTCAGTCTGTGGAGACTAAAATGCTTGTATGTAAACAATAGGCAGAAACCAGCCTCCAATTTACATCACAGAATACATTTTTGTGTCATCTTCACTTAATAAAGAGCCAATATACAGCAGATTTACAAATATGAATTATATTATTAATAATACAGTAGCATAATGTTAAATAAAATGAATGTTTCTGCAGATTATGAACCCTTATTAGAGGCTACAACATCAAAGTTAATGGGATTTGTGATAAAATTGCTTTATGATTTACCTCTGCCAAGGAGGTTATTTGATGTATCGGATGGTTGAACAATATTTTATCACACAAACTGAAACATCCAACTAAGAATCATATTCACAAATCTACAGGATACTAGTAACAGCAGAGGGTGGCAGAAAACACCCTCACTGTGAAATAAAACAGGGAGCTTAAATTGAATTGGCCAGTGAGGACATGTGCATGAACAAAGCTGTTTGTAGTCATCTATGGAATCTAAGGAATTTGATTGGAAGATTGGAATGAGGTTTTTTTAGGTCCTGTGTTTGCATCACTTTTGTGTTGGAGGAACTGCAGATTCATGAATGGTCATTCGCATGTCTTCAGGGACTGCAGTCCTCCAGGGATATTGGTTGGATAAAAGAGTGGAGCAAAAACAGTTGAGTATTGAGTATAGATGGTGCTTTCAGTTGGAGGACCTCTTCAGAACACTTTAGGACAAGACCCCATTCCCGTGTTCATTGCCAAGAAGATCATGTCTGTTAACTGGAGTAAAACATCACCACTACCACAAATCCTGTAGACACACGCATAATGGCGTTAGCGAAGCTGTGAATTAGTATGGATACATTCATAATGTATAAAGTCACAATGGCCTTGAACCCTTTAAACCTTAATTGTCAAGGAATGTTCAGCCATACTGTGTCCAGTGTTTAGTGTTCTGTGCAAGATTTATGAGTTATTAATAAGAAGTTGCAGACTGTTTTACTTGTTTTAGTTTTTTACCAAAGGTGTGGCTTGACCCACAAGTGGTTAACTTTTGAATTTAATCTGGATCTGAAGCCCCTTTTTCACAATAGTCATAATGAAAGAAGAAAAACTGTGAGACATTGTCATAAACTAATCTGGATCCAAAGACTCAATGAATGTGTGGTGTGAGGGGACCTTTCGGCCTTGGTGGAAGCATGCTCATGTATTATAATCAACTGATTTACTTTACTTTACTTCAGCTTTGTTAAATAAAAAAAAAGTCAGCTAGGATATCTGTTTATATCAGCTGAACCTCCATATAAATCGATGCTGATTTTGCACTGGCTAAACATTGAGGTTACTGTAGCGAGGAACTTTTTATAATCAAGATTTCTTTGTGTCACTTGCATAAAGGGGGGAATAAAAAAATCATCACCTGTTTTGCCAAATTTTCATATTAAACATCAGGATTCAACCTCAATTTAACAGTGAGGTCAGTTAGTGGAGGCGAATCCTCCTAATCCTGCTCTGCTGGTTATAAACTAACCCTCTCTGCAGCTGGTTTGCTGCCAGACCTGATAAATACTTTCACTTTTCTTATCTGTGCCTGACAATCATTGTGTCACTATGCTTTCAGCACCACCGTGAAGTCTTCTGCAGGTCCCCAGGCTCCCTTGTAATAACACATAATAAGAAATGCCAAGTAAAATCACTCTACCCTTTAAAGGTTTTGACCCTTTTAAGGTTTCACATCATAAAAGTGACAAAAATCATCATTAATATCCCAAAACCTTACCAGCAACAGTCATCTAGGTGGCACGCACGAGTGTGATCATTTATGACTAAAAGCATCACTTTGGAGCAACTTCCTATCTCAGTGCTGCAGCGGTCTCGATTATTGCTTATTTATTTGTTGCCCTTCCATCTGGTGTGGTGCGTCTGTTTGCATGGCCAAACACTGGACGCAGGTGCAAGAGCAGATTAGCGCCGTAATTGAGCCGTGTGATTGACATGAGCGGAGATATCGGCACCCGTGTCTGCTATCACAGGTCGCCTGTTCCTGATGTAATACCATTAAGCTGAGTCTTCTGGGAGGCGTTTGCGTGTTGGTTTCACGCGTGCGTGTGCAGTGGCCAGAAACAGTGACAGGAAGCAGAGAGCAGAACTCACCTGTGTGACGGTGAAATGCGCTGTATATCGCTGCCCTCTCAGCAGAGCAGATGGGCTGTGTGTTGTGTAAATGTGTATCTGATATCTAAAATGAAATAAACACTGCAATATAAACTCTGATGCTGTCTAGTACTGTGTGTGTTTGCAGTTACTGTGCTGTACTGTCGTCCCTGGGTTGCTTATACTTATACTTCAAGTGGTGAGAATCAGGGAGTAAACTCATTAATACATCGAAAGTACATCGAGACGACTTCATGTTCAAGGATAAATGCCAACAAATCAGAATACTTTAGGGGGAAATGCTTGAATCTGCATGTAAAGTTGCACAAAAACTAAATATACGCAATACTCAAGGGATTACCCCGTGTGCAGTAAACCATTAAAGAGGACCTCTTCTGCTCGTCTCCAGCTCCATGTTTTTTATTCCATGACTCAAGAGTAGCTTTGCATGATTCACAGATCAAAATAATCCTTATTTATCTTATTCTGGGCCTTGGTGCACCCCCTCAGTTCATCCTTTGTCTGAAATAGAGAGTTTCAGTTTCTCTACTCTTCAGTTAACTTTTATTCTGAGTGGCTGTCCCTCACAAGTATTAGGCTGGAACAGCAGGTGAGCAGGGCACCTGTGCTTCAGATATATCCGCTCCTTATGACGTCTTACAGAGCCATGTTTAACACGAGCATCTGTGTATGAGGCATGAAATGAAACGAAATTATCTAAAATATACACCTTATAGATAGAAAATTACCTGTCTTATTTTATAACAATGGCCACAGTTGCTTTCGTGCTCAGTGAAGGTAATTGTAGAGATAATCTTGAGACCTTATGACTCTCTGTCCATTAAATTTGTTTCTAATTAGACTCAATGAAAGGTTTTTCCCCTTTTTGGGGGTGTTAAGGCGTTATTATCGAGCTGCAGTCCAGCTGTTTTGGTGCTTTCACATTTGCTTTTTGCAATTCATAATTATGAGGAGTCAGATACGGCCTGTAACTAATCATCATGCATATTTTAGAATGTTGTTTATGCGTCACGACTCACTAAAGTTCAGACTTTGTGGTGGAAAATGAATCATGCGCTGGTGGCCTAATTTCCACCAGTTTTCAACCAAATCTGCTTAGAAGATCTTTGCCTTTTTATGTTTGCTTTTAAATGAATTTCATGTTTTTTTCTTGTTCTTTGTTTACTATTATACCAAGATGAAATTCTGGTCCTTTGTCTCACTCTCTTTCTTTTGTGCATGCAGGTGGTGGCTGAAGACAGCTACTTAAATGAGGTGCAGAACTCAGGTAGGCGAGAGGTGACGCTCTCATCCTCTTTCTGTGCATTTACTTTCTCCTCCCATCTGTCCTCCCCTCCTACACCATCGCTCTCCTTTCTGCTGTTTTCTCCGTTCCCTCCAGTTTAACCCACATTCTGACTCAGACTCTCACAAAGCCCCTCCCACTCTTTCCTACCTCTCCTCTCCCCCTCATCCTGGCCTGCGCCCCTCTGCCTTTCATTTTCCTCTTCTTTCTTTCTCCGCATCCCTGAGAGGAGTGAAGGGCATGATGAAGATAGGAGGGGGGGTTGGGGCAAAGAACTCCTCCCTCTCGGCTCATTTCCAGTGCGGTGAAACATCTCCGCTTTAACACTCGCTACACACTGACAGACCCATGCAGTCAGAAACACACCATCCATCACGGGGAATTCAAATTGTGGCTTTTTAACAATACTGAACACCTGCATAAATTCACATACTGCTAAAATTGCCTCTTTTTATTGGGTGGAAATGAGGATAAATGGTGTAAAAGCAAATTTCCTCAGGTTTCCAGATTTATTAGTGTGTTTTGTGTAGAGGATGTTGTTGCTACACACCCACCCCCCATACAGCCAGCCTCCGACTGTGAACCGTGTCAAATACTCATTGTGGCTGGGAAACGGATTACGGGAGAAGGGAGACTGAGTGTTCCCATGGCGATGGGCAGAGTGCGGTTGTCGTGGCAATGAGGAGGGTGTCGAGTATTGTGTGAAATGCATTAAAGAGCGTAGTGAAATATTAAAGTGGTGAAATATAAACAAGGGGAGAATTTAGGGATCATATTGAGACATGAAAAATCATAATAAATGTTAGTTTTGAGCGATACTGAAAATGTTGCTTTTCTTTAGTTACGTAACGCTTTTTTACTTTATTAAAATTTTATGAAGCTGAAGATAAAAGTTTGATTAATGCTACTGTGCAGCTTTTAAGCATGTTTTTGCCATTCAGCACAACAAATGCAAAATATATATGTGAAAATATTACATGATTTACATGGTAAGATTACGAATTACAAAGCAGTAAGGGAACATGGCAGTGTATCCTGTGTTTTTTTTAAATATTTGATGATTGTTTGTTTGTATTTGTGCCTAAGTGCTTAAAAAGAAGGAAAAATGGCTCAAAGATAAAGTTGTGCATTTATTTTTCATCAGCATCGACACAAAATGTCAGCGTTAACTCTCCAGCGACCCAACTAGTAACTACAATGACCTTGAGGTGTAATTCCTATCTCCAATTGTGTTTATCTCATCTATTATTTCTTTTCTCTTGCCGATATTCTAAAATGCTCAACTTATTTTGATTTTCAATCATTTTTAGCTCATCCGGCCAAACGTCTGATGTTTTATGCCACGAATATGTGTCAGATGGACAAGAATTGCAGGTGTAGTACCTGAGCACAGTGATCATATAGTGGATTTTCACCCAAATTCTGCTCAAGGCCAAAGTCATGTTTGTCACTTTATTGGAAATTTTACCATTTTTCAACTTCGGGTATTTATGGAAGAGGATTAGGGCCACTGAAAAACAAAAGTGGGCACGTCTTTTTCCCCCTGCTTTTCCAGAATTCTGAGAAAAAAGTCACAAGTCTGACTTTAATCTCAGAATTTTGACTTTTTTCTCAGAATTCTGGAAAAGAAGAAAAAAAAAAACGTGCCCCCTTTTTTTTTCTTCTTCTTCCTGTGGCCCTAATCCTCTTCCGTAGGTACTGTCCAGATTTTAGTGCAACAACATTAATTTGCCTTGGACATGACTGTTTGGCTCCTCCTTGACTTCTCAGTGTATTTTAAGCCTCATTTGTTTGCGGAGTACTGCCAACTAACCAGTAACACAAAAACCTATCACTTTCTTTCTGTACACATTACATTAACTTCTAAACTGTGCTGGATATGAGAGAGGTGAAAAAAGGAGCTACAAAATCCACAAATTGTAGGCAAAAAATGTCATTTATTTTGACTTTCATTCCCCACAAATATTATTTATTTGGATATTGCAAAAAAATACAAAAACCATTGCAATGAGTCAGGGAATTATGACTCCAGTTGACACTTGAAAATTAAATCAGATCGATGTTCAATCAGGTATATATGTAATATTAAATATATCAAAATTAAAGGGACAGTGTTTTTCTCTGACTTGCTATGTGGATATATCTGTTGTATCTGTTTAATATACTGGAATCTACTTTAGCAGTGCTCACAGTGCCCAAAAACACATACAAAAGAATACACTACTCCGCAGCAACATTTCTTTCTACAAATCCGTAAACACGTGCAAAATGTGCATCTATTCGTGACTTACAGACGCACATCCTTTTAGTCCTTTCACCACTTTACCGACTCCACTCGTACCTCCATGTCGGCTATATAAGTAAGAACACCTGGTGAATTCATATTTTGTCTTGAAATCACAGGGGTTGCTCCCATTTACAGCACCACTTTCTTTTCAGTTAAATCCTCAATTTTATTATTTCCACCCATTCTTCTCCCTCGTTAACATGCTGTTCAATCTTCTGTGCACGAAGTGCCGAACTCGTTACAAGCCTCGAACCTTTCACCCTTAAACTGACGTCACCATATGTAGCAGAAAAACCCCCCCTCTATAGTTTAGTCTTTTTTTTTGTAGTGTAATGAATTAGTCTGCAGATGAAGCCACCGTCCTACATTCATAAGACAATTATGAAGCTGCCTGGCAATGTGTCATAACGTGATAGACTAAATAATTTAATTATTATACGAAAAACTGTGATAATAAATAACTCATTAGTCATTAAATGCACATCTAAACTTTCTGAAGGTTTGAATATTATTTTCCTCCTTAAAACAAACATTGAGAGACTTTCATATTGAGATTCACATTCACTATTTTTATCAGTTTGCTTTTCCTTTTTATTTGTCAAAACTGGATTTATTCTACTGTCATTTCTTTATATTTTCTTTCCAAGGAGCCAGTCTTTCTTGTAATTTTAAAGTGGTCTGCAGCAATAGTTCTTCAGGCTTTCTGGAAGATTTTTCCATCATTTTCAGTCCCATCCTTGTACCTGAACATTTTCAAACGAGAGAAAAACGCCCAAATGTTGTGTCAGTTTGACGAGGAGCTGAAACACGTTAGAATTGTTGATCTATTTTTCTCTAGCTAATTAATAGCAAAAAGAAACCAAACAAAACTGAAAAAAATCTGTACTTGGATAGGCGATTAGCAAATTTAGCAAGAAAACCTCACATATTCACATTATCTCACTGATAAATATCTGATAAAGACATTAAATATCCAAAACGTCCTTCATATTGGATATATGTCTTTAAATGTAAGGCACTTGGCTTTTACCCCACAAAGACTCAAACAGAATAAAATATTTGATTCAAAGGGTGAGTCTCTGAAGCCCCGCTGACTCGCTTTCACCAACAGGAACTATTATCATGGGATCTAAATTGGAGCCAAATTCATTGTCACAGGGATTAAAGTACGGATATAGCTCCTCGGTAAAGAAACACTCAGTGAAAGAGTAAATAAGTGTTGCAGCCTCCGTGTCCCAAAATGATATTTGACCTCGGTCGTAATCCACAAAAACCCCGATCCGCTCCACTTTCCCAAAGTGTACCAGCTCATCCGGAGAGTTGAAGGTTTCAAACTTATTTTCCAGGAACCACATGGCCCACAGTCCACTACGCGAATCCCGACTGAGTGACCCTCTCCTCTGGACCGACGCAGCAGCCATGCCCAGACACCACTCGGTCTTCTGGCCCACGTAAACCTCGAAGTAAAACTTGCGGGATGAGAAGCTTCTGTTTCCCAGAACTGCAAGATGCTCAGTGAACATGCTTGGGTTCGAGATTTGGTTTGCCAACCATCCTGAGCGCATGCTGTATCTTACTTGTTTCAAGTCGTCCGATATCATGAGCAGAGGATGAGCCGTGTCCGGATCCAGCAAGATGTTCACTTCGTACTGCTGCATATATCTGAGCGTGGCTTTATTTGACACGTCTGATCTGTCGCACAGTTTTTGTATGTCTGTGTTCATTTTGTTGAGCGTTGTTCGCAGCTGGGAGACGGAGTTTTTCAAAGATTCGCCTATGTGTTGTATCTCCAGGTGTCGGTTAAAGCTGAGATGGGAAGGATCCATTGTTTGAGGCAGGACAGAGGAGCTTGGGTAGTGCCGGAGAAAATGGAGCTGATCTTTAGTCTGCTTTAGCTCAATCAGCTTCACACTTGTCACCTGCAGCTCTGTGATCTCCTTCTCCATATCACTAATTACCCCTCCTGCTTCTTGTTCTACAGTTTTTTGCTTCTCCTCGATGACCGCGATTAGCTCTGTCTGACTCTTCTGAATCTCAGACACCAGGTCTGTTAGGTCCTGCACGCCGCTGGCAATCACCTTTTCAGTTTCTGTCTTGCTTAGCTTTACTGATTCCTTCACTTTCACAACGTTCTGGAGCCTTTCCTGGATCATCCGCTGCACTTTACCCTCAGTGTGCTCCAGCAGGTTCTTCTTCTCGTCGTACGCCCGCTCCACAGGAACAACAGAGTGCTCCTTGTGGCGGGAGCTGGAGCAGACGTCACACAGCAGAGCGCTGTCGTCTCTGCAGAACCACATCAGCAGCTTGTTATGTTCCTCACAGATGCGCCCCTCCAGGCTCGCCACAGGTTCAATCAGCGTGTGCTTCTTCAGTCCAGGGGCAAGGTGATGAGGCGCCAGATGAACGTCGCAGTATGAAGTCTGACACTCCACACATGATTTAATTGCTTCTTGCGGCGTGTCGGTACAGATGCCACATAGCACCCCAGCTCCAGGGCTGGCCTGCAGTGAATGAGCACTCCAGGTGTCAAAATCTTTAGCTTTAAGCGACAAGACGTTTGACGCGAGCTCTGAAATGAAAGTGTTGACCTTGAGATCCGGTCTTCTTTCAAAAGCGTGATTACAGACAGGACACCGACAGACTTGCGCATCTTTCCAGTAGGTTTCAATACACAACATGCAGAAGTTGTGTCCACATGGAGTGGAAACTGGGCGAGTGAAGACATCCAGGCAGATGGGACACAGAAACTGGTCCTCAGAGAAGAGACTGCTGCCAGATGCCATTTCTAAGAAAACAGACAAACACTATTAAATCTAGGCCAACATTCAGATTAGCTGCTTTAGCTAAAATAAGTTCATGAGCTATTCTGGAGCTTTTAACAGCAGCTGTCACTGCATTTTTAGTGGAAGTTACATTTTTGCCTAACTCTTTAAAACAACCCCCGAGAGTTTACTTATATAAGCAAAAGGCTTATCTTTGCATTTAGTGCTGTAATTATTTAACGCTGACTTTAACCATTAAAGTTAAAACTCGAATGGCAGGTTTCGCTCTGTTGTTTTCAGGCTGCAGAACAGGATGCGACCTGTGCGATCACCTTAATGAGCCTCAGTATTGCCCGGGAACAAATTTTTCCTTTTTCAGCCAGCATCGTCCTGATAACATTCAAATCACTTCATAACCAGATAGTCTGCACTTAAACCACAGAGCAAATGTACCAAACTGCACCATCATCGAGACTCAGGATTAAATGGACCCATGCTTATAGACTGGGTTTTTAATAAATGCCATTCTTTCTCGTTTCATTTTCTAACTATGTATTTGCATCGGTTTTTTTTAACCTGTTGCTATGTAGTAAATAGGCATTTTCCTGTATAAATAAAGATGAATTTATTGCTAACTTCATGAATCTTTATTAACTTTATTAACCTTATGAATTTAAAGCCACTAACCCATATAAAAACAGCACCTGGCTGTGCAGATCTGAGCTGCAGATCTCTAATAACATAACTACTGATGTTATTCACAAATAGACTGATTAGATGAGCTAATGTGAGAGCTCACTATATGGAGATGTGGGGTAACACAAACCCACAGAGCAGACAGGTCTGGCCCGAACCTGGTGTCAAGCCGGCACTGCTGGGTGACTTCTGGCATGGGTAAGTGGTATGTCATCCAGATATGGGCCATGCCTGGCATAGATGGCACTGTTTATGTGATGGCATGCCACATCTGGCCTGATTGTGGTTTGGTTTATGTGGCCCAGGCTCATAGAAAACAGGTCTTCCCTGGATCCGGCATCAAGCTGGCCCTTCTGACTGACTGGTGTCATGGCAGGGTGTATGTCAACCAGACGTGGGCCAGGTCTGGCAATGACAGCACTATTTATGTTCCTATTTTCCTATTTTAGTTAGAAGACCCAAATGCCATGTTGCAATACTATACTGCTATGGTAGCCAACGTTTCAAATGCAGGTTTGACAGGTTTGTGAGTGTACACTTTATCCTAAACCTAGTGAGGGTTTACTCATGTTTACTACTGGTTGGCTATAGCACAGGAGATAGAGCAGGTCACCTACTGATTGGAAGGTTAGTGGTTCGATCCCAGTCTGCATGTCAAGAGTTTGAACGTAGTTATGAAGCACTCAATTTAGAGGAAGTGGGTGAATGTGGCATGTTGTATAGAGCACTTTGTGTAATCTGGGAGAGTAGAAAAGCACTATATAAGAATCAGTCCATTCACTGTCTGAACAGAGTTTTCTCATGTTACTATTGTGTTCTGGCACATGTTGTTATTACATGGCTTGATTAAGGTACACATTAGGCTGACATCTGGGGGCAGAGCTGAAACTGTTCTGGGTCAGCAGTGTGTCTGCAACTGGCCTTGTGCGGGCCACCTCTGACAAACCTGATCTGGGCCACCAAAGGGTCGTCATACTTTGCGGTATGTGGGCCATGTGTAAGCACATTGTGTGGGCCAGATCCGGGCCATACAAATTTTGCTATGTGGGTATAAAAGCACACTACAGTCACTATGCACAAAAAGTGCAGTAAGGACAGTTAATAAGATCGGATATATTTCTAAATTCAAAAATGTGGAAATTCACAGATCTGGTCAGATTTAAAACTGGTCAAATAATATTCAGAAGAAGAAATAATGTGTTACCAAAAATTTTAAATGTTAAGTTTTCACAGACAGAGAGGGGAGCTACATTTGAAAAAACACAAAGCGAGGACAACAACGAGGAGCATGCAGTTAACAGCCTGTGGAGTGTTTTTGTGGAGTAATGTGGAGAAGGCTATACAAATATAAATCAGTTAAAAAAATTATATAAAACACCAATAAAGCACTATATGGAAGCGGTGGGGTGTTAAATCTTTATATTAAGAATGACGTATTATAAAAAGCAATACTTTTGGAGAGGTGTAGTTAAATAACTATAGATCAGTGTATAAAGGTGTATATGTTAATATAACACAGGACTGTGCATTTGATATTTTTACAAGTATATTTATAGCATACCGTATATGTATATTTTAGATTGTATAATTAAAACAGATATATACGATGAATTAATACAAATTGAACTGGATAAGACCAACATTTTTTTTCCATGTGAATGTGATGACTTTTACTGATTTATACTGACTTATATTGATTGATTAATATTGAGTCTTACTAAAAGGAGTTAGTAGCTATCACAGATGATCGTAGTTGTGCATTAAGAGGAACTGCTCGTTTGATATCTTGAACGTCATTATTTATATATTGATTTATTCATTTTTAAATCACATGTGATCATATTTGGAAGTTAGTTAATGCTTGCACTAGTTAGGGTGGATGGTTACCGAGCTGCCACTGTGATATTAAATAGGATGCTGATTTTGGCAACCAAACAACAGACTTGAAACAAAATGTACCTACTGGGGAAAATAAACAGCTGATTCCTTTTCTTCTTATATCTCAGTGCTGAATAGGGCAAACCCAGCTGTCAATCAAAGGGCTTACACCCCTTATAATCAGGCTGGTCTACGAGTCCCTGCCTCTGATAAAAATTTAAGAAATTCCCAGTGGGGTTAAAGTGTAAGTAAAATTGGCTTTCACTTTCAGTCTGAGAAGACTAGTAGGAAGCATGATCTTAGCTGTTTCAGAGCAAAAGCTACTCCTAATCAAATAAAAGAGGATTAAAAAGGATTCAGAGTGACAGATTTTGCAGTAGTCTCATGAAAAAGACAGAAACATTTCTACTGAATATCAAATACTCACCTGGTTGTTGACATCAGAATTTCCTACACTGGTGAAGTCTTCTTATATCGCTGAACCAGGGCGGCTGTCTCACATTCTGCACTTAGAAACCGTTGTTTTCAGGATGTCTGTGAAGAAAAGTTATGTACACGGATTGTTGGCTTTGCAGTTGATGGTGGAGTTGTGGTGATGGGCTGATGGGGAGGTTGCAACCACATTTCTGCGTTACATCATCCCTAATATAACTGTCATTTAGTGCATCGTTCACATTTAGAACTCGTGGTCCATGATGCTGTAAAACACATTAGAGAGCTGAGTCATTTTCACACATTTATTAGTTCGTTGATCTCAGCAAACGAACAAGTTTGCCTCCTTCTCAGTCGGAAGATTCGCAGATATGGGTAAAAGAGGGTTTACAGATGACAGATTTCCTCTATGGGAAAAAAAAATATGTCATTAAAGCAGAGAAAGAAAAAATCTGCTGGGACAGAATATCATATTTTGTGTTGTTTTGTAATTGGCACAGCTGGCCAAATAGCACAAAGTGAAAGAAGTCACAAACGAAACAGTCTGTATTGCCTCGTTTTATTGGCAATAAAATATTACACATTTTAGTTTCACTTAGAAACTACACAGCAGAGTATACGCTATTGTCATATGTTTAAGTTCTGAACTTTCAAAATTCACAATTATTCTATAAACATTACATTGAGAATAGAATACATTTTAAAAAAAGTTCTAATAGGCTTAAAAATATACAGGACCACTCTAGTTTCTAAATTATTTTCATGGAAAAAGAAAAGCACATATCACACTCTGCTTATGATCCATATGTTTAAGCCTTTGAACAAGTAGAAATTTTTTTTATAAAATCTCCACGCCTTGTACAGCTGCCATGAATGGGGGAAATCATCTATAAGAACCAAATCTGTTTTTTCCTCAGGATGTACAAATGCTTTTCAGTTCAGTTCAGTTCAGTTCTTTTTTATTTCAAACATGCTCTCCTGCTGTAAGTTTAGGCATCTTAACACACTCCTCTTTTAAAGCTAGCATCAAGTGGCCACTAGAGAAACTGTAGTTTCTAGCACTTCTATTAATGGATTCGGTTTTATCAACCTTTCCAGACTTGTTTTGACACAGTGAGGCAATGAATGAGAGAAACCACTTAAACTATTACTCATTTGGCCAACTATGTGTGGTACACAGGTATCATCCCACTCTGTCGGTAACCTTCAAATAGACTGGCAACTTCCTTGAACTTTATGCTATTGTTGGAGTCATAATCAGATAAACTAAAAAAAAAAAAAAAGAAAATTATAAAATTAGTCCCACGTGGCCTTTGTATCCTTGGCATATGCAGCTGGAAAGTATGTTGTTATTGTTACTTTCACTTCTCATGCTTTTTGCCCTAAAAGCTGCAGTTCAGAGTTCACTACGGACACCGGAAACATAGTGAAACGTGGGAAATTCGACTCCGACAATTAGACAACAAATATCTTCAATCGGGAATATCACTAAAGAGATCGTGTGATCATATTTTTGAGCTGTGACAACATTTCTCAGCTAAAAGGCTTTACCGGCAAAAAAGTTTATGACCGTACAGCACATAAATAATATTAATTGCAGTAGCTATGTGTTATTAAGAAAGCTTAGGTTACTAGTGACTACTTACTTGTTGCTCCTCGTTGGTGTGGGAGTGAGAATAATGAGTGTGGCTCAGTTCCCTTTCTCCAGAAGTATTTTGCTTTTGGTTTCCTCAGTGTCAAATTTCCTTAAAGGGACAGGCACCCTTTTTCTTGCTGCTTGCTCCGCATTCAGGTTTTGAGTCCAGTATGAGGTTGATTTAGATTTTTTAATTCTTAAGGATACATTTGTGCTTTACTTCAGAATTGCTTTTCCTCTTATCTGCCTCCAGTCTGTCTGTGTGTGTTTGTGTGTTGCAGTGTTGGTCACTCTGCAGTGAAATCTATGGATGTGCGTTAGTGTGTGAGGTGAGCTTCAGGGTTGCAGGGCGGTGTGTGCTGAAGAGATAAGGGTTGGGGGTTGCTGATACACTGCTACCATTAATCATGGTTTAGTAGCCGCTTGGCCTCCGAAACCCCCGAAGCTTTGGTGAGGGAAAAGTAAGTTCTTTAGAGGAAGATGCAACGACTCAAGAGGAAAACACTCCTGTAGCTGTAGAAAACAACATTCAGTCGAGCTCTTTCTTTGGTTTAGGGGGTTTTCATACTTACAGATCAGCCAAAGCGAAACTTGAAAAGACAGAAGAAGAAAAAAACACTCACTAGCCACTTCATTGGATGCAACTGCTGTTCAACTACCTAATCAGCCAATCGCATAGCAGAAACTGCATTTAGGTTAACATGGTTAAGATGACCCGCTGAAGTTCAATTCAGTATCAGAATTGAACAGAAAGGTGATTTAAGTGACATAAATGTGCAGTGGTTGTTGGTGCCAGAGGGGCTTATCTGATTATTTCAGAAACTGCTGATGTACTCATAACTATTTCTAAGGTTGACAGAGAATTGTGTTACTGATGCAGGAGGAAAATGGCATAAACAGCAGTTCAGGATCCTGTTGTATCTAATATAAGTTAGATGGTAGGCTGATGTAAGCGCATTAGTGCTAAAAACTGCTCATTTCAGTCTGTTGCTAGGTGGTTGTTAGGCAACAAAAGGCAATATAGATAAGAACCTGCATGTAGCCCGAGTTGGCAGACAAAGTTGTGTATTATAGTTAACATTTTGTTGATATTTGTAATGAACTTGGCATAATTTTCACCGGGATTGTTTTATTTTTTCCTCTTAACTGTCTTCGGCTTGTTTGCTGTTGTGCTGTGAATAAAAAATGTAGTGACTGATTGTTTGTGCCACATTAAGCAGATGTTGATCTTTCACAGGAACGAGTTTGAGGTGCTGCTGCTCTGTCCACAGAGTGGAAGAAAAAACAGAAAAATCATTAGCAAACATCCTGGATATCTGTACCAAAGTTCAGCCACCCTTCCCACATTTGTCACAGAAGCAAAGGACTAATGCAATCAGCAAAGGTTCAGCCATTGTTTAACATGTTATAGTTCAGTGTGGCCCTGCAGACCAACATTCCAACAAATATGCAAATACAATAAAAAGATCAAGTAACTAAAGTCAGAGAGATCCTATTTTCCACTCTACTTGTATAAATCATTTACCTTTTTAAGTGACTTTGCACCTCTGAGTGTGCTGTGCAGTGCCTGTATGTGCACCACTCTCCCCATTATATTTTTTAGCATGATTTCTTTTCATTAGCGCATTCTGTGTGCGTTTTAATCAGCTGCAGCACAAAACCTGCTCTACATTTTGTGGCCTAATTTTGCTACACTTTGATGTCAGCAGTTTCCCTCTCAGACTGTCGAAGCTTCACTCACCCATTCCTCCCTCTCAGAGAAGATTACTGGCAGTATCTGGCCACCACCGTGTTAAATAAGGAGGTTCAGGGTCATGGAAATTTCCCCAGTTCACCATGGATCAGTGTGGTTGAATGCCTTAGAGGGGATCCTGCTGCAGTACTGGAGAATCATCCATGTAGGGTTTTATGTTAAGATATAATAAAGACACGGGGATAATGTGATTTAAATAAGACCCGTTTTACTCCCATTTCACCTCTCTTTTCCCAAACTATCTCTTTTATTCTCATTGTCCTCGCTGACCCAAATACCCGTCCTTTCATCCAAAACATCTCATTCTCTCATCTTCCTCAACATATACTTACTCTCCTCTCCCTTTGGTGTGCAGTGCCTCTGTCATGCTCTGAGGGATTCACAGAACTGGGATACTACAACGGCACCGTGTCGCAGACGGACTCTGGTGCCCCCTGTCTGAAATGGACTGAGTTTCCAGACTATGTCATGCAGTACCCGGGCCGCGGCCTGGGTGACCACAACTACTGCAGGAACCCGGATCGCGAGTCCAACCCGTGGTGTTTCTTCCGACAGAACTCAGGAGCAATTGGCTGGGCCTACTGCGACTGCCACCAGGGTATATCCACAGACGCTCTGAACAGTTCATGCATGATTAAAAACAAGTTGACCTTTAAATGATTTCATTCCACATTTAGTGCTGTGCGCATCCCCCCCCAGCAGATTCAAATGAAACATTTGTTAGCTGTTGGTTAAGCTGTTCACAAGGTTTTCACACCAAAAAAAAGGGGAAGATACTCTTTTATGTAAAAGGTAATATCTGCAAAACAACTGCAACAATTCAAAATCCAAAGAAATTTGGTGTGTAAAGATAAAATTCTATTGATACTTGGCAGTCATGACTGATTAATGACTGAGCTGCAATAACGTGTGGACCCTTTGTGCACAAGTTCCTTAAACTGCATTATTTTAAATGTCCAAAAGGGGAATGTGACGCTGTTTTTCATTTTATTTATTTTAGTAAATATTTTCCTGATGAGTTTATATTCTCAATGCAAGTTTGAAGGGTTCTTTAAATCAGCAGGATGTTCATTTTGTAAATTGTGGCTCCAATTACAGTAAAACAGTCATAAACCGAACCCCAGTTCCTCTTGTAATGAAGAATAATTTCTAAATCTGGTTTCTGGCATGTAAAATCTAAACTTTCTATATCAGTATTACTCAATTTAAAAATAAGCCTCTGACTGGCTCAACAACCAATTTCTAAACTGATTAGAGTTCCAGGTATTTCAAATGTTACCAACATCTATGAACTTAATGTATTTAATAGAATAACTGCTTTCAAATCCATGTGATTGTGGGGCTTTTAGTATTTATTTACACTCACCTGACACTGAGGATCCCTTTTTTCCTTCACAACTGCTTCAGTTGTTTGTGGCTCAAATTCATCTAGATGTTGGAAACAATCCTCAGAGATGTTGGTACCTACTGACATGATAGCATCACATTAGTGATGTGAATCTCTTGTTCCACCACATTCCAAAGGTGCTCAGTTGGACTGAGATCTGGTGACTGTGGACTCACTCAGTCAGTTCAAGAAACCTGTTTGAGAATACCTGATCTTTGTGACTCAGCACGTTATCCTGCTGGAATGCTTTCATGTTGTTTACAAAATGTTCTCACACTAACATGTGTGTGTTGCAGCAGAAATCAAGACTCAATAGACCAGGCAATGTATTTCCAATCAAATGCAAACTGTAGCCTCTGTTTCCTGTTCTTAGCTGACAGGAAGGACACGCGGTGTTTTCTTCTTCTGCTGTAGTCCATCTGCTTCAAGGTTCTACATGCAGTATGTTCAGAGATACTCTTCTGCATACCTTGTAATGAGTAGTAGCAGGACAGAGGACGCTTCTGCTCACTACATATTTTTTCTTTTTCAGACCAGTCTCTGTAAACCTTAGAGATGGTTGTGTGGGAAAATCCAAGTAGGTCAGCAGTTCCTCAAATACCAGCCTGTCCAGTACCAACAACCATGCCACATTCAAAGTCACATTTTATCCACTTTGTGTTGCTCAGTTTTAACTTCAACAGTATCATTTTGATTAAATGCACTGAGTTGTTTCCACATGGTGTACCTAACAAAGTGTCTGTTGAGTTAATTTTATCTGATAAATGTAAATGCTTTTTAAAAAAACAAAACAAAACAGGCCACTGGTTTTGTGTCATCTTGTAAAACTGGTCTGCTGGGAAAACAAGTTTAGTTTTGTATAGCTATATATTTGCTATGAAACAACAGACAGCCACAGATGATTACGAGCTGTTGCATGTATTGGAGGGATTAGCATTTGAAGAGACAGATATTCCCCTCTGGACAAACGAGTTTAAAGGATGACTGTCGATTTTAGATACACCTGAAACCAAACTTCAAAGGAATGCTAATGTTTGTCTGCAGGATGTGTCAACAGACAAGTGCTTGATAAAGTGATGTAGAGGTGTTCAGTGCTGAATATTGAATCAAACAGTGGAGCTCTGCCAGAGATACGATCACAATCTAATAACTGAATAACAAACACCTTGATGAGCGGTTAGCCTCACAGTATGTGTGATGCCTGTGAAGACGAGTTTGTACTGAACTTATTTGGGTTATTATGTCAAAATTATGTTTATTATCTACTTGTGTTGCCATTGTGAATTTTTGAGTTTTCTGATCATTAAAATTTGCGTGTTTGTGATTTTAGGTGCTACACGTCTGGTTGGCAGCTCGATCTCTGGCAGCGGGCGAGTTGAGGTTTACCTGAACGGCCAGTGGGGAGCAGTGTGCGACTCTCACTGGACAGACCGGGATGCCAGTGTGATCTGCAGACAGCTGGGTCTGGGGTAGGTCGGATGAAACATCTGCTACGAGTTACAGTGACGTGTGACTGATGTAAAAAGTTCATTCTCACCGGTGACGTTTCTATTTTCAGCGATATCGGCACAGCATTGCAGCACTCTCAGTTCGGCTCGGGCTCTGGCCTATTTCACTACGAACGTCTAGGTTGCCGGGGCGATGAGAACACCCTGAGTAAGTGCCGGAGCAGGATGTTCGTCACTGGTGACTGTAGCCATGGAAACGAAGCAGCAGTGGTGTGCGCACCACCAGAAGGTCAGTGTGACTTCCACAATGTCGTGGCAAACGCACCTGCATGTTTCGGCCCATACATAAGAGGCACAGAGCGATTCGGTACCAATAAAATGTGTGTGAGAGCATTCAAGGTGGATGCTGCTGGATCTCATGCCATCTTTTAAACTCCTCTCAGGCAGTGGCCCTCCTCTGCGACTGGTTGGAGGTGAGGAAGACTTTGAAGGTCGTGTGGAGGTGTTTCATGCAGGAAGGTGGGGCTCTATCTGCGATGACCAGTGGGACGACAGGGACGCAGAGGTGGTGTGCAGACAGCTCGGTTTTGGGTACGTTCACACCTCCACCACAACTAGATAAGAGATGTATGGAAACATTTTGATCTTTGTCCTAGTTTAAAGGTTACGTTGTGAGCCTCAGGCCACAGAGACACCTACTGTAGTAGGAGAGCCACAAATGTACAGATGAAGAAAGCAAACACTATGCCTGTTTTAAATTGGCTTTCTATCCCCTATAAGGTCTTCTCCTTGTGCACCTCTGGACCAGGTCCAGAACTGCTGCTATTTCTAGATCACTCCCTGTATGTCCTGTTCTCACCACCTGGCAAGTTGACCCAACTTTCATGTCAAGGATCGTCACCGGCTCGATCTCTGCTCACGAATAAGAGGCCAAACAGTTTTTAGGGGATAAGTGTACTCCTAAAGTAGCAGGCAGCATATGTACTGCGGTACCTGCAGAGTCTTTTATGTCTGTCACATGTTCTCAGCATGAACCTGGTCTCATTGGTAAAGAGAACCGGGTGCCACTGGCACTGCCTAAAGATGATGAGTGCTCATGCATCCCTCAAAGTCTGTTTGCGACAGTTAGGTTAGAAGAATGAACTTGAGTAGCCCGCTGCAGGTCCCTGTGTCGGTCTGACAGTGAGCCTCCTGATTGTACAATCGTACTCAAACAAAGAAGTAGATAACGGTTCAGCTGCTGGCTTGTCCTTCTATAGCCTTGCCCAGCTCTCCTCTTGTAACAGCCCGGAGACACAGCAAACCTTCCTGTGATGGGACGTATGGATACGCCAGCCTGAAGGAACTGGAGCATCTGTGCAACACTCAGAGTGTAGTATTCTGTGGCCACCACCTGCAAAACCATTCTGTCACGAACCAAGGTTCATACACACAGAGTGGGGATCAAAAAGCAGACTCAATACAAAATTCACAGGAACTATGTACAGATTTATTTCTCTAACATGAATGATCAGGAACAACCAAGGGAACGAGAATAAAACTCAAGCCGAGGACCTGAAATTCCCTGGGAAGCTGCAACAGAAAGGGGAACAATTACTTGTGTGCAGGAAGGGAGAGAGTCAAAACTAAACCAGAATTAGAATGCTGTGGCTTACAATCAGAGTCAGACCGTGGGGCTTGGATGGGAGGGTGTCCGTGGGAGAGAATCCAAGGAGGGAGAGACGGAGACTGAGGGAGTTCTCTTGCACGCAAAACATGCAGGAGATGTCTTCAATTGCCAGACGGTGACCACTAAGAGTGACTAACGGACTGGCGTGGAGCAGCCATCCGCGCTGGGTGAAATAGTTCTCCGGTAATTGGTAATTAGATGGAATACAGGTGCGATGCTGTCGACCCAACCCGAGGGCGTAGCCACTGAGTCAACACGAACACTACCTGTTCCCACGGACCATGACACATTCCCTTTTTGGGACAGTTGTTGCTGCCTCTCAAGTGCACCTGTTGTCAATTTTATTTGCACTAAAGCAGATGAAATGGATTCACAGTGGTTTATGGTTCCAAATTGGAAAGATTGATATCCCTGAAGTTTAATTAACGTTGTGTATACTGTGATGTTTGTGTGTTCCCTTAATTTTTTGAACATGGTATATAAATATGAGGTTGTGTGCTGTGTATTGAACTCCCCCAGGGTCTCTGACTGCATTTACATTACTGTAACTCTTTGATGCATCTGATGGAGAAAGAGCAAACGGCACATTGGAAATGCAGGATTTTTATTAGCCAAAGCAAATGTATCACACCACCTGCCCTAGATGCCCGATTTGGCTCCCTGTGACTTTGTCCTTAAAGTGTCGCCTTTTTGACTCAGTGGAGGAGATCCAGCACATATCCCAAGTGTGCAGGTTGTTGCAGGGCTGCTCAAGGAGACGACCTTTAGGGGGATAGCAGCCCAATGTAAATCCGGTCCAGGTTTTTATGTGTGGAGTTGCATAACTTTTTGACTGCACCTTTTGGTTGTGCAGGTGTTTATTTGTCCCACTCTCAGTGGAAAGACTAATGGCACCACAATTACACAAGATTTACAGGTTTGCAGTGTGGCAACTGAAACTGACTGAATTGATGGGGCATTGTGGATGACACAAATATAGGGAACATTCAGCTCTGGAAATTTCACTAATCACTTTACAAACAGAAGATGCCAGTATCTTTAAAATCCCAGAAATGATCCCTCCATCCATCCATTCGCTTCCGCTTATCCTTTTCAGGGTCGCGGGGGGCGCTGGAGCCTATCCCAGCTGTCATAGGGTGAGAGGCAGGGTACACCCTGGACAGGTCGCCAGTCTGTCGCAGGGCTAACACACAGGGACAGACAACCATTCGCACTCACACATTCACACCTAGTGACAATTTGGATTATCCAATTAACCTATCCCCACAAGCTGTATGTCTTTGGACGGTGGGAGGAAGCCGGAGTACCCGGAGGGAACCCACGCAAACACGGGGAGAACATGCAAACTCCACACAGAAAGACCCCGGCCTGATGGTGGAATTGAACTCAGGACCTTCTTGCTGTGCGGCAACAGTGCTAACCACCGTGCCACCGTGCTGCCCCAAAAAAGATTTAAAACTGAATTATTTATCAGATGCCGTTGAGTAAGCTGGAGATGTTCAGGATTCTCCAGCAGAGCAGATTACAGTTTGTCTCATCTTGAAAATACTTCCTCACACACAGAATGTAAACCCTACGGAGAAGAAAGTGAAGATCTTCCTCCATGTTTAACACGAGGTTGCATTTCATCTCCCGAAACACCGGGGGACACCTCACCATCTGTGTTTGTGCGTGTGAATAATAGATGTCCTGACACTGATGCACAGGTTCCCACACAGCTGTGTACAGCTGTGCGCTGATGTGTTTTGACACGCAAAACAAAACGAAGCAAACTCGATTTGTTTTTCCCCACATGGATTGTATTCGTTATTTTTTGTTTCGCTCTGCAATAGATAGAGAATACGTGTCAAACATGTAGACACTTTGCATGCTGGCACTAGCTAACACTACTCCTCCCTGTGAACAAACAGCAGAGGAAGAAAAACTCAAATCTGTGACAATAATCAATTACAAGTAAGAGTTCTGCATTTAGTACTTTAATTGGAAGTGCAAGTTTTAAAATATAATGAGGAAAATGGAGAAGTAAAAACATTAAATGTAAGTAATGAATGAAAAACACAAGGTTTTACTTTTTTTAACTGATTAAAAAAGTAAATTATTACACTAATAAATAATTCACAAATGAATTGATGATTCATATGAAAGAAAATAAGAATTCTTTTAAAAATTATATCTGAGAGGCTGTAATTACAAATGTTCAGTATACATTTACCATCCGTATTTGTATTTTATTTATACAATGTTTATTTGTAAAATTTAAACAACACATGTTAACACGAGTGCATTTAAACAGAATGCAACTATACAGTGCATATAAAACGTTTAGCCACAGCTACCTTGCAGACCGTGTCCCTGGTTGGGCTTTTTAAAGACACAACATATCAATGCAAATATCAGATCAAACAGAAAACAGCAACAATGACCACACAAGCCATAATTTTGCCTGTTAATTAAAATTTTAAAGATTTGATGGCAAAGAGTTCAGAATCTGTGCGCCTTTTAAAATTTAAGAAGCTGTACTGAATAAATTTCACTGTATAAAATCATTTCTAGATAATTTCCAGCCCTTCCCTGCTTCCCGTACTCTGATTCCTCCTATTTTTTCATATTTATAAATAACAAATAATTAGTTGATGGTTTTCCTGCAACATTTTGTACAGGGTGGGCCATTTATATGGATACACCGTAATAAAATGGGAATGGTTGGTGATATTAAAGTCCTGTTTGTGGCACATTAGTATATGTGAGAGGGCAAACTCCTCAAGATGGGTGGTGACCATGGTGGCCATTTAGAAGTCGGCCATCTTGGATACAACTTTTGTTTTCTCAATAGGAAGAGGGCCATGTGACACATCAAACTTATTGGTAATGTCACAAGAAAAACAATGGTGTGCTTGGTTTCAACGTAACTTTATTCTTTCATGAGTTATTTACAAGTTTCTGACCACTTATAACATGTGTTCAATGTGCTGCCCATTGTGTTGGATTGTCAATGCAACCCTCTTCTTTAGGACTTTAATATCACCAACCATTCCCATTTTATTACGGTGTATCCATATAAATGGCCCACCCTGTAGTTTGATATGTTTTACTTTTCTTTTTAACAAACCTGCTGCATGCTATTTTTAGGTTAAACATCACTTTTAGCACAAGCAGAAGCACAAAAGGGCTTTTTATAGCAAGCTGGGATTAAGAAGACATCACAAAAAAAAAGCAGTTTATTATTTTGGATGATTTTATTTATTCAAAGAGTATCTTTAGAGTATTTTTTGTCGTAGTCGTGTTTTTCAGAGTTATATCCAGCAGACTGACAGATTTTGTGTCAATGAATCGTCCTCCTGGGAAAGCTGATCGTTTTGTGCGACACTGTGTAGCTTTATCAATGCCAAATTGTTGGGTCTAAACATGCAACCCTGCTGGAATCAGACCACGAGAGACTGCGAACAGAACACAAGATCCACTCGTACGTTTTACTTCCAAGGGGAGACTGCGCTCAGAGCTAACACAAGCACACCTGTAGCCAACTCCAAAGCTCCAGTCTCCCCTCACAGCTTTTACTCCGTTACACAACCTCTCACCGTAAAACCCCTGTGGTGTATCGTAAAACCTAAGGCACTGTGTGTGTGTGCATGCATGTGCAAGCACGTGAGTGCATGTGTATGTGTCTCTGCAGATGTGACTTCCTGCCACACAATATATGCTTACAACTGTTCAACCACATTTCCTAGTTATCCAAAGGTCATCTCCCCTCACCTGTATATGGCTTAACCCCTTTAATGGTTCGCCATATACAAGCACAGGCGAGCCCCTAAATGGCCGGGAGTAACCATCCCTTACCAGATAAGGAACCAGAAGCTTTAGATGGAATGTGCCTGCAGTTAAACACTATACCCTTCTCTACCATCCTGCATGTGGGGGAGGAGAACAGAAGAATATCTAAACATGCAGTTTAAGACAAGGTTTACAAATTTAAGCACAACAATGACAACATTTAACAATTCACCCCAACACAAATGTTGTGGGACGACAGTTTTGTACTATTCACTGTTTGGCTGCCTGGCAGCATTTTATCTGATCCCTTTGTTTAAGTAAAACTGCCATCACTTTAGATGTTTGACTCTGTCAGTTAACCTGATAAATAAACTGAGGTGTTGAGGTAATTGGTTTTTAACTATTTATTAATGGCCTATTTATTCTCAGGTCCCTCTACTACCCTCTCTGCTCCTTTAGACAATATACTTATCTTATCTTAAGTAACCTTCTGGAAAAACCTGTGTGTGTGTGTTTGTGTTGTAGTGGTGTGGCGAAAGCCTGGTCCTGGGCTCACTTCGGTCAGGGTTCAGGTCCCATCCTGCTGGATGCGATGAAATGCACAGGAAATGAGCTGTTCCTGGATCAGTGTCCTCATGGCAACTGGGAGCAGCACAACTGTGACCACATGGAGGATGCTGGGGTCTCCTGCAGCCCTTATACAGGTACATGCACCCAAACACACACATACATATACACAGTCACACATAGCAATTGTACACACTGATGAGCTTAAAGCTGCTATTTATAGCCGCTGGGCTCCGAACATCAATAAATCATTACTGCATAGAGCAGCAACATCCTGTTTGTGACAAGTAGGAACAGGATTTATGTGAGCCGAGCAGTAACATATCAATACATGTGACCAAACTCCAAAAATACAGATTTTAATATTAATTTCAGATGTAGCATCTATAAAACAGAATCTTCCCTTTGAGAAAAGAGGATCTGATTTTTGCTTATAACCACAAAATGTTTCAGACGGTGTGGTGCGTCTGGTTGGAGGAGACAGTCCCTGGGAGGGCCGAGTCGAAGTGTTTCATAACGGTGACTGGGGGACGGTGTGTGACGACCACTGGACCCAGCAGCATGCAGAGGTGGTCTGCAGGCAGCTGGGTTACAGGTATGAACACAGTTTTAGTCTTTTTGCATGCAGCTTTTTTCAGTGAAAATTGCAGCTGCACTCTTTGCACCCCAAGTTTGCCATAGTTACAACTAAGAAGACTGCTGTTTGCATTTTGATCACTTTATAAGTAGATGATAAACTCTTCTCATCTCCAGGGGTCACGCTGAGGTCGTATCTGATGGGACGTTTGGCGAGGGCGTGGGCCTGATCCTCCTGGACGATGTCCAGTGCGAGGGATCTGAAACCTCGCTGCTGGATTGCCAACATGGGATCTGGGGACGGACCGACTGCTCCCACAGCGAGGACGTCGGTGTTCGCTGCAGAGGAAGGTCCGACGAGGAGACTAATGAGGTGCCGGTCATTGCACCTTCCACAGGTGAGTGATGGGGATGATTTCATGCAGTAGTTTAGGATGAATCAGCCGATTTGTTTTTTAAATTCTGAAACATTTTTAACTTTTGGGATAATTTTCCTCAGGATCCGCCCTTTACACACCTCCAATATATTCTGGTAGTGTCACATAATGCTTTTAAGTGAGAGGGAGTCAAGTAGACAAATACATTCCTGGGAAAATTTTCGCTGCTGGATCCCTGCTTTGTGTTATGAGCATCTTTTGAGGCAAACATGTTTGTCACTCAAGGTTTTCCACTTTTTATGATTCCATCACATCCTTCCTGATAGTTTCGGCAGTGTCCCACCAGGAATTGACAGATTCTGACATCTGTGAGACCTTATATTGAGGCGATGGCTGTTATTCTCTCAATAATAACTGATAAACGCTAAAAAAGCTGCAAAGAAAACATAGTCAGAAATGCATAGGAGGAATCTGCGGTACTGAACAGGCCAATTGGAGTAGTCACAGCTGTTTCAGGGGAGTTATTGCACACATACGACGCAGATTGAACGCAGAAGTTTAAACCAACTGTAAGTCATCATTTATATACAGCCTTTGTTGTGAACAACTTGAGGCTACCGCCTTGCCGAAGGACATTACAGCAGCAGCACTCACCACTTAGATTTATTTCCCCAAACTGGCAAACCTCCAGAGCTCTCCTCCTCACCCTTTAAGCCACTCATGCCCAGTGTTTGTATGGACAAAAATAAAGATCAGGTTTTAAAAATAATAACTTGAATTAAATTTACAAAGATATATTTCCTGTCTCAGAACATAATCACAATTTTAAAGAGTTTATTTTCTTTTTCATATAGTGGAAGAAATAAACCAGTTAAACCAGGAGTATCATTGCACCGCACTGCAGAGATTTGGTGGTGCTGAAATTTATTTTGCCACAAAAGGGCAAGATGTTGCTGCAGGCCGCTGCTCGCATGCTGCCTGCCTTCCTTGTTTAAACTGGTGTTTTTCTGTCCAAATGGTTTACATGTCACATGCTGACAGCTGTGAAAATAAAGCGATGTTACTGGCTCTGTTCTCCAGAGGTCCTGCTTCTCCTGTCGACACACACAGTCCATTAGAATGAGAACAGCGGCCGGATAAAGAGACACTGGATGACATTTAACACCGTCAGCGGACATACAGCTACCGTCTCTATAGATGCGCAGGCATGAATATGAATGAGCGTTGTTTTTCTTTTTTTTTTTTTTGGTTAGGTCCCCTGGTGCGTCTTGTGGGTGGCAGCAGCAGGAAGGAAGGTCGAGTCGAAGTGTATCTCCATGGTGACTGGGGAAGTATTTGCGACTCAGGCTGGAACGATCTGAACGCAGCCGTGGTGTGCAGACAGCTTGGACACAGGTTAATGTTTGTGAGGGTGAATGAGAGATGACAGTTTTAGTGAAAACAAAAACATACCATAAAGTCACATCTTCTTGAATGTGTGTCATCCCCAGCGGTCGAGCAGTTGCAGCTGGAGGGTTTGGTCAGGGGAAAGGACCCGTCCACCTGGACCAGGTGAGGTGCACAGGGAAAGAGGAGTTCCTAGGCGAGTGTCCCTCTCTGGGCCAGAGCATCCAGGGCTGCAGACGAAGGGAGGATGCAGGGGTACGGTGTGACATCACGCCACGAGAATCAACGGCACAGATTAAGCCTGAAGAGCCGAGCTGTGGGCTGAGGAAGATGGCCGAGGAAGATGGCAAGAGGAGGAATCAGGGAGAGGAAAACATACTCAGGTAGGGGGAAAAAATCAGGTAAAACAGAATTAATGAAAATTTAAACCTGTTTTGCTTCACTTCTCAGACCATTTTCTCTAAAATATTCTCAAAAATATTCTCATTGGTGGCTTAACTGGATAGACAAATATATGTATATACACTCAACAAAAATATAAACGCAACACCTTTGTTACTGCTCCCATTCCCCATGGGATGGACGTAGAGACCTAAAATTCATTCCAGATACACAATATAACCATCCCTCCCAAACAGTGGTCACAAATCAGTCCAAATGTGTGGTAGTGGGCACATCTGCTATATTGAGATAATCCATCCCACCTCACAGGTGTGCCACATCAGGATGCTGATCTGACATCATGAGTAGTGCACAGGTGTACCTCAGACTGCCCACAACAAAAGGCCACCCTGGAATGTGCAGTTTTGTCTCACAGCAAAATGCCACAGATGCCACAAGCAATGAGGGAGCGTGCAACTGGCATGCTGACAGCAGGAATGTCAACCAGATGTGTCGCCCGTGCATTGAATGTTCATTTCTCAACCATAAGCCGTCTCCACAGGCGTTTCAGAGAATATGGCAGCACATCCAACCGGCCTCACAACCGCAGACCTCGTGTAACCACACCAGCCCAGGACCTCCACATCCAGCAGGTTCACCTCCAAGATCGTCTGAGACCAGCCACCCAGACAGCTGCTGGAACAATTGGTTTGCACAACCAAACAATTTCTGCACAAACTGTCAGAAACCGTCTCAGGGACGCTCAACTGCATGCCCGTCGTCCTCATCGGGGTCTTGACCTGACTCCAGCTCGTCGCCGTAACAGACTTGTGTGGGCAAATGTTCACATTCGATGGCGTCTGGCACGTTGGAGAGGTGTGCGCTTCGCGGATGAATCATGGTTCACATTGTTCAGGGCAGATGGCAGCTGAGAATGTCCCAGTTCTTGCATGGCCAGCATACTCACCGGACATGTCACCCATTGAGCATGTTCGGGATGTGCTTGACCGGCGTATACGACAGCGTGTACCAGTTCCCACGAATATCCAACAACCTCGCACAGCCATTGAAGTGGAGTGGACCAACATTCCACAGGCCACAATTGACAATCTGATAGACTCCATGCGACGATGTGTTGCACTGCATGAGGCAAATGGTGGTCACACCAGATACTGACCGGTTCTGGGTCCCCAGACCCCCAATAGCGCAAAAAACTGCACATTCCAGGGTGGCCTTTTGTTGTGGGCAGTCTGAGGTACACCTGTGCACTACTCATGATGTCAGATCAGCATCCTGATGTGGCACACCTGTGAGGTGGGATGGATTATCTCAATATAGCAGATGTGCCCACTACCACACATTTGGACTGATTTGTGACCACTGTTTGGGAGGGATGGTTATATTGTGTATCTGGAATGAATTTTAGGTCTCTACGTCCATCCCATGGGGAATGGGAGCAGTAACAAAGGTGTTGCGTTTATATTTTTGTTGAGTGTATATACAGTGGGGCAAAAAAGTATTTAGTCAGCCACCGATTGTGCAAGTTCCCCCACTTAAAATGATGACAGAGGTCAGTAATTTGCACCAGAGGTACACTTCAACTGTGAGAGACAGAATGTGAAAAAAAAATCCATGAATTCACATGGTAGGATTTGTAAAGAATTTATTCGTAAATCAGGGTGGAAAATAAGTATTTGGTCAATAACAAAAATACAACTCAATACTTTGTAGCATAACCTTTGTTGGCAATAACAGAGGTCAAACGTTTACTATAGGTCTTTACCAGGTTTGCACACACAGTAGCTGGTATTTTGGCCCATTCTTCCATGCAGATCTTCTCGAGAGCAGTGATGTTTTGGGGCTGTCGCCGAGCAACACGGACTTCCAACTCCCGCCACAGATTTTCTATGGGGTTGAGGTCTGGAGACTGGCTAGGCCACTCCAGGACTTTCAAATGCTTCTTACGGAGCCCTCCTTTGTTGCCCGGGCGGTGTGTTTTGGATCATTGTCATGTTGGAAGACCCAGCCTCGTTTCATCTTCAAAGTTCTCACTGATGGAAGGAGGTTTTGGCTCAAAATCTCACGATACATGGCCCCATTCATTCTGTCCTTAACACGGATCAGTCGTCCTGTCCCCTTGGCAGAAAAACAGACCCATAGCATGATGTTTCCACCCCCATGCTTCACAGTAGGTATGGTGTTCTTGGGATGCAACTCAGTATTCTTCTTCCTCCAAACACGACGAGTTGAGTTTATACCAAAAAGTTTTACTTTGGTTTCATCTGACCACATGACATTCTCCCAATCCTCTGCTGTATCATCCATGTGCTCTCTGGCAAACTTCAGACGGGCCTGGACATGCACTGGCTTCAGCAGCGGAACACGTCTGGCACTGCGGGATTTGATTCCCTGCCGTTGTAGTGTGTTACTGATGGTGACCGTTGTTACTTTGGTCCCAGCTCTCTGCAGGTCATTCACCAGGTCCCCCCGTGTGGTTCTGGGATCTTTGCTCACCGTTCTCATGATCATTTTGACCCCACGGGATGAGATCTTGCGTGGAGCCCCAGATCGAGGGAGATTATCAGTGGTCTTGTATGTCTTTCATTTTCTGATGATTGCTCCCACAGTTGATTTTTTCACACCAAGCTGCTTGCCTATTGTAGATTCACTCTTCCCAGTCTGGTGCAGGTCTACAATACTTTTCCTGGTGTCCTTCGAAAGCTCTTTGGTCTTGGACATGGCGGAGTTTGGAGTCTGACTGTTTGAGGCTGTGGACAGGTGTCTTTTATACAGATGATGAGTTCAAACAGGTGCCATTCATGCAGGTAACGAGTGGGGGACAGAAAAGCTTCTTACAGAAGACGTTACAGGTCTGTGAGAGCCAGAGATTTTCCTTGTTTGAGGTGACCAAATACTTATTTTCCACCCTAATTTACGAATAAATTCTTTACAAATCCTACCATGTGAATTCATGGATTTTTTTTTCACATTCTGTCTCTCACAGTTGAAGTGTACCTCTGGTGCAAATTACTGACCTCTGTCATCATTTTAAGTGGGGGAACTTGCACAATCGGTGGCTGACTAAATACTTTTTTGCCCCACTGTATATATATATATATATATATATATATATATATATATATTTGGCTCACCTCCCACCTCCTGCTGGATTATTCATGCAACCTGTGGCTTTCACAGAAATAACATATACAGCACATGCAGGACTTACAGGATTAATACTATTAAAAACGGGTTTTCTAAGATTCTTAGTTTATAATAATTTGTATGCAATTTATAAAAAGTAGAAAAAAGCTGATGGCTGAGTTGATCTCTTTCTACACATCCAGTTAGTAAATTTCATATAAGACACACTATTTAAATTGCTTTTGCCTGCCTGCAAGCTGCTTTGCAACCCACCTCCACCCCGGCTCCTCTTTTCTGTGGTGTGTCTGACTTGGACCTGCTGACCTGCTGCTCCCAGAGCAGACATATGAAACGTTTGGCTAGCTGGTGAATCTTGCACAACTTTTGCTTCCGAGTTGGAAAACATCACATATTTTGTGGTTATTTTGGTTTGACTGACATTTATATGTTGAACAAAAGTTAATTTGAAATGGCAACAAGATCAAAAAGAGAAGCAGGAAGTAGTTTTGATCTGTTCGTTCTTCTTGCTCAGGACCACGTGGCCATGGCAGGTGTCTGTGTGGCTTCGGTCTCAGGAAGAAGACAGCAGTCCTCTCTGCAGTGGCACTCTGATCAGCCCCTGCTGGGCCCTGACGTCTGCATACTGTGTCACCAGGTAAATCCAAAGCAATATTAATAAATCAGTTTCTACATTGCAGTGGAACCACTCAGCGCAGTAATACACAAGTGTAAATCACCCTTAAGTTGCTTCTGTCTCTCTCCTGAAGGTTTGGCGGCGATCCGTCCCGGTACGTGGTGATAGTTGGGGGGTCCGAGCGGCGCCTCACACCGGAGCAGGTGGTGGTTCACAGGAAGTTTAAGGGTCAGAGCGGTGGACACGATCTGGCTTTGCTTAAGCTACCTAGCTCAAAGAATCACTGTCTGACCTTTGATCCCAACACCAATGCAGCATGCCTTCCTGCCACTGACACAGACTCAGGGGGAAGTACTCCATCTTCTTGTGTGGTCACGGTTACAGCTGGCTGGACGGGTCCAGGTAGGCAGTTATATAAAGATAAAGTCTGAAAATATGTTTTAGATGAAACATCTGGGTGGAGGAGATCACCAGTTTGTGAGTAGTGTGTTTCAACACAGGTGCACAAATTTGCAGAAGTACAAGAATAACCTGGAATTGTGGAATTTTTGAGGTTTACTTTGACCAGTAAGTTTTATAGAAGGTGCTGGGCTACAAATCAGAAACACTTTCATTCTGAAAATCTGTTCAGTTACATCTGCAGTAACATCTTTAATGACAGTCTAACATTCAACAAACACATATAGAACAGTGAAAATCAGCAAATCTTCACATCAGTATTTCATAGAGGACAGAATATAAATGAGAGAGCAGATGAGCTGGACTAGTGTCAGGAGCAGGATCCCAACAACATGAGGCCGGATTGCTATGAAATTACTATGGAATTTAATACAGGTTTTCCTTTTCCACTGCAAACAAATCACAATGACATCGATGAGTTCCTAACTTTTCCTCTGGCGCCACCGTGTGGTTAATATGTGCACTGTTTGATGAAACTAGCCCTCAGTGGTACATGGATTAACAGGAAACTGCATTTCATTTCATTCCCTGTGATTTGATTTTGTTTAATTAACAGTGAAAGTGCTAATTGACCAATAGGAAAATAACTGTAAATGAGACATGACTCTAAAGGTTCATTTCTATCTGTTGTCTGGTGAAGCCAGTTACAGCAGCTGCTTGAAAATGACAAAGAATTGTCTCAGTTATCACATGCAGTAGAGCTAATTCATACTGACAAAAAAATTAGCAAAATGCACATCAATCATCAGGCTACGTAACACAAAAGGCAACGAAGAAACAGAAAACATGACACACGCACATCTAAGCCCTCCCACAAGATGAATTTTAATAACTCTGGAGATCCCATCACATTTCATCGTCTTTGTTCAAATACGTGTACAACAATGGCATTTCCATCAGCTGCTTCTGTACTGTCGGGTGCTAATTAGCAAAAGTTAGGGCTTACATTAGAATACTAACAAGGTAATCTAAGCCTGCCCCCCCCCCCCCCCCCCCCCCCCCGCATAATCACGGCTTCACAGAGCTGCTGTAATCTTTCTAAAAATGCTCTAATTTGCAGACTTTTTTCAAAGCAGAAATATAAATGTTGGATAAAGCCATATTCAAAATTATTGTTTCATTTTGTTGCGACATTTTGAACTGAAGGCTTTCATTGTTATGATAACATTCAAAGAGGAAAATGTAACAATAATCTTGAATAACTGAAAAATTAAGGTACTGATCACAGAACAACATCAATTTTCAAGACTTTGTTTAAACAGCTCGTCAGATTCTTACTATAATGATCAGTAGTTCATACAATGAATGGCAACAACACCTTTATCCAACCGTAGTTAAAGCAGATGGGCTACAGCAACAAAACCCAAAATGAGTAAAGTATTAGTATAATATTGTTATTATTAATTATTGAATTAGTGATATGTTGATGATTTTAAATACTTCTATATATTCCTCAGTAGCTTGATCTAAAATAATGCAATTAATCTGAGAAGTTATAAGTAACTAAAACATTAAGTAAATGGAGTATGAAGTTGAATATTCACATTCAGAATGCGATGGAGTAAAATCAGAGCGCAGCATAGTACAAGTACTTGAATAAATATACTCTGTAACATTCCTGCTGGCTCTATCCATGCTCTCATCCAGTGGTTTTGGGGACTATAAGATTAATGGTACTCTACTCCAGTGGCTATGGTGGGGTGGGGGTTCAGGAAGGGTTGGTGCCACTCTATGCGATTCTTCTAGACACACCCCTGAAAGATGGTTGGACATGGATAAACATGAGACCAGTCGGGCAGAAAGATGACTTTATATTCTGTTTCTAAAATCAGTTTCTAAGTTATTGATTGCAGATGTGAGAGTGCTCTGTTGGTACTCTCTCATGTGCTTAAACACAGCACTAATGAGTCCTTTGGCCTAACATGTTATATACCACGGCCCAAAATGAGCATAGAAACATGTTTATACCTGTAGCATCGCCTCAATCAGCTGTTTGCTTTAGTATTTGTAATCCTGTTGTCTTCTTTCTCTTCTTCTAGACTCTGTTCTTGCTTCCTGGGTCCCTCTGATGTCATCATGGCAATGTAAGAAGCGCTATGGCAACAGTTTCTCCAGTCACGGCACCCTGTGTGCTGGCAGTCCTCCAGACACCAGCCTCCTCCATGACGACAGTTGCCAGGGCAACTCTGGAGGCGGGTTAGTGTGTCAGGCGGAGACAGGTCGATGGATCCTCACTGGCGTTGTCGCCGGGGGTTACGGCTGCGCTGATCCCTCCTCACCTGCGCTCTACACGCGAGTCAGCCGCTTCAGGAGCTGGATCGACGAGGTCATCAATGTGCAAGCACGTCCGGAGGCGCCAAACGCACATATACAAGGAGATCTGCCACACAATGACATAACACACATGCACAGCGAGGGCAAAGATGTGTCCTTCCACACGCACGGCAAACACGCACACGATCAGCAGCCATCAAATGAAATCAATGAGATTAAACACACACACTCTCATCATTCACACACCAAAAACACACACACACGCCGGGCGGAGGACGCAAACACACAAATTCTGGTCTGATTGAGGCCGTGCCGTTGGCTTACCACCTGTGCCATGTGACTGCCTGAGGAGGGTTAAAGGATGAGGAAAAGAAAAGAAAGATGCTCCCAATCTTCAGTCAGTGCAAATGGCCGTCTGTCAAATCTGAACTCCGTCTTCGTGAATCGCGGGTGTGTGCTGTGGGCAGGCTTTCCTGAGCTGTACGGGTCATTCGCGGTGCTCGACGTGTGAGTTTCAGCCCGTTTAGACCGAAACAGGTCGACAGATTTATCAGCACGCCAATCAGGCCCTTTTACTGAAAAAAAAAAAAAAAATCCCAATTGCATGTACTTTAAGGAATCTACTGCTCGCGTAAAATATTCCGGGGGGAAAATTTTGAGACGGTCACACAAGAATCTATGCTAATTTCACCTATTTACATTGTGTGAGCTTAAGAAAAAGAGCAACACATCAAGTACAAAGGCTGACTGACCATCACTGATGTCCCTTTGAGATGATTAATGTAGATAAACTCCAAACTCCTCGCAGAAGGTGAGGCTCGTCCCACATTAGGTTTTTATAAAAATCCAGATGTGGCTTTCTTTTTCAAACAGGGCTTCTCTCTTCAGGCTGTTGTCTTATACCTTTACTGGTGAAAGTGCAGTTGTTCATTTGGACCCATGACTAAGCTACTCAACTCAGGACCATACCACTGATTTAGCAAGTTTTAGTGCATTTATTACAAATGAGGTCACTTTGCGTTACACACGTTCTCCTTTAGCTTGTTTCTTATTTGTATAGATTAACCTTATTTGCCCCTTTTAAAGCGCTTATTAATGCCTTACTGAGCCAATCTCTTTGTAATCTCTTTTATCTTCCTTCCTTTCACGTCAACTCTCAACCAATCACGGTCTCTCCCTGATCCTGGTTGACCCGGAGGTCTCTTCCTCGTAAAATTGAGTTCTTCCTTCCCACTGTTGCCAACATTGTACTTACAGGGGACTGTCTGATCATTGTAGTAAAAAAGTCTATTGCATCAACTGTTTGGGAATTATTAATACAAAGTTGTTGTACGATTGACTGACAGTCTCATGACCAGATAGGGCAGTTCCCTAATTCTTCTTTAATAAATTAAACAGATAAAAGATGCAAAGTTGATTTTAAGTGTTGACCCTGCATTTGAAACATTTAAGGCACAAAGCAATGAAAGTGAAGGTGACCATCATTGGGCTGAAGAACCAAAATAAACCCATCAGAGAGATAGCAAAAACTTTAGGAATGGCCAAATCAGCAATCTGGGACATTCTGATTACACTCAAGAACAACAAGGCCAGATTAGGCTTTGCCAGAAAACAGAGGGACAGATGAAACCAAGATTAACTTGTGGCAGAATGATGGGAAGACAAATGTATGAAGAAGGAGAGAAACAACTCATCAAGTTCTGTCAGAGCTTTGCAAGGGAGGAAGCCGAGCATTTGGTGTTGTCCATAGGTTTTAGACTTCAGGCGGGGTTTTGATCCAAGAATTAAAAACAACTGCTATATTGAAAATAATGCCAGTTGATATGTTTTAAAATGGCTGTAATTCCCAAACAGTTAATGGAATACTTTAGTAAAACCCCTTGAATTAAAGCTGAGACTCTGCACTTTAACCACATATTGATTGCGTGATTGAAAATCCACTGCGATGGTGTGCAGAGGCAAAATTTAAAAAAAAATAATCTTATTGTCCAAATATTTATGGACAGACCTCTACCTTAACAAACTGATGTAGTGATAAAGTCATGCAAAGTAAGGGATTATTATGTGCTTTGTCTTGATCATTGATATTTGCAGTAAGCAGCAAATATCACACAAACTTAGACTAACCCAATACAACCAAAAGGAAATAAAAAAAATTGAAATACATATGAGAAATTTAATCATTGTGTGTTACATTATATGACAGAAATGTATGATTTTTTCTATTATGCCAGAACCTTTAATAACAACAAAATGCATATTATTCTTGGTTAAATGAAATAAATTTTTAAAAAATGGTTAAAATAGAATTTTATAATAATGCCAATGATTTTCTTTTGGCTGTGGTTAAAAAGAAGAATCCCTGCTAGTGTGATTAATGTGTTATTAATTAATGTGATTTTTGTGCAATACTAAATCAAAATCCCTCACACTAAATGTCTTATCTGTAGATATTTTCTCAGAGTAGTCTAGGGGTAAACCAGGCCGCTCATCCTATGATAACAGCATAGAACAAACAGCTGCAGGCGTCTGATCATTGATTTCTGATGTCTGAGCAGGGAAACAAAGGAAACGGTGGCTGAATAACAACAACCTTGTTTGGAAATAAGTCAACGGTTGCATTAAGTGTACTGGTTAAAGAGCTAAAATGTGCAAAAACATTGGTATGGTCCTTTAAAATTGTACAGGACTCTCCTTTTAAAGCCATTGGAAGCTGACTGTTGAGTCATAAATATCTTTTTGTACTGGCTCTAGATAGATAAATAGACAGGTCCTCAGATAGACAGATAGCTAGCTGCTACTTCTGCATTTAGATAGTATGTGTTCTGCATTCATTCTTGACTGGATTAGATAGCCGAGCTGTTGAAGTTAAACGTTGTCTGATCTGTTGTTCTCTGAGCAGATGTGTGATCTGACCAGAAGATGGCGACATTGCTCTATTTTAACAGGGTCCGTCAGGTACCCTGGTGGTTCTTTTTATACTGTTTATGCTGTAAGTGTATGGACTTGTGCTTAATATACTGTGAACCATTGTGTCGTGAAGCATCCTGTAACCTTCAACTCCAACATTTCTCCAAGCCTGTTGTTATAATCCTGTACATAAACTCAAGCCCTGCTACCACAGACTTGATGTTTGACCATGCAGATCCTGTTGGTTCATGTAAATACTGTATGTCTCTGGCTGGGCGATGAGGGCGCAGACAGGCTAAAGGGTTTCAGATGTACTCTTGCTTTACCTGTGTTAAACCCATCAGCTGCTCCTCAGTGTAATGTGCTGAATCATGGTTGAGTATTAAAAATGTGTACCTGCTGAGAACAAGTGAGTGTTGCTGTCGTCTCTGTTTTTAGCACCAGATATTTATTAATTAGCTTTCCTGAACTCTGTTTTCCCCATGTGGCGAGAAAACAAGAAAAGAGCTAAAAAATGCAGTTCCTCTAATGACCACTTGAGGCTCTGAAAGGGAGTGAATTAACATGTTTAGAACCTGAAACAGTGGTTTGGTTACTTTTATTGACTGTATTCTACACATGGGCACTTCTCACGCCAAGAAGAAAAGAAAAATGTGGCCAAAATGCTAAAATTCAAATTGTAAATAACCTAAACTAGTGGTTTTGTCCATCTTTTATTTACAGTCTATGTTTTCATGTCCATTAGATCAGCGATCCCCAACCTTGTCTGACAATATTTTCATGGACTGACCTTTTAAGGTGTCGCGGATAAATACAACAAAATAAAAGCAGTAACGGTACCAAAAAAAGAAGATTTATTCATAACACACAAAGACCCAGGGAAACCGAGCTAACGATAAAAAAATAACGATTAAAAGCCCCGAAAACCATCAATTTTACACCCGAGCCTCAACTTTGCGGCCCGGTACCAAATGACTGATGGACCGGTACCGGTCTGTGGCCCGCTGATGGGGACTGCTGAATTAGATTATATTGTCTCAACACTTTCCACTAAGAAATATTAAACTACAAGAAAATCTTTCTGATTTTAATAATCTTGGTTGGTTTCCATACTAGAAACATGGATTTTATAAACTGGGGGGGTGAGGGGGGGGGGGGGGAGGGGGGGGGGGGGTGAGATTGCTTACAAAACGTTTCTACCGTCCAAGTAATTGAAAAGTAAATCTGCTTAGCTGCTGCTCTCAGTCACCCATGAGCGCTGTTAATCTCTTCTTTTGTTGGAATGGGCTCCCCTCTGAAATAAAAGGGGATCAGAGGATACCCTTGCTGGACTGGATTGTACAGACTATTGAAAACTGTAGAACGAGTGATTTATAACGAGTATAATTGAGATGGTTTTGTTGGGACAAGGCTAATTATTTATAAATCTGACTAATGATGCTAATGATTTGAACAAGATGGGATGCGATTATTGGGATACAAATTTGAATTTGGGCTGGGAATATCGGATTAACATTAAAGTGTATAAAAAAATCTTTGCTTTTTATCTTTCTCACTGTTTGTCTTCTTGTAACCTTTCCTTAATTTTCCCTTTATTCCTTTTATTTCAGACGTGGATGAAATAGTACAATTTATTCTCATTTAAGGGTACTTATACCACAATGCAAAAAAAAAAACCTAGAAAAAAAGTTAGTTTTATCTGACTTATAGTTCAAAATAATCCTTATTTAACTTGTACTGGGTCCTCTGCCTTAGCTCCACTCCCTTTAAACTGCCTTTCTTCTGATTGGCTGCCACTAACAAACAGCAGATGACCATATTAGGGAAATCCCCTCCCTCTGATGTCATAGAAAGCCAAGAATAGAAAAAAAAGTGTGAAATTGAGCATCTGAGCAGTCACATGTTTGATCCCATCCCACCACATCCCAAATGCACTCTGGTGGTTATAAAAGGATGGATATCTTTACTGTATACATTTGTAAATGCATTGATTGGAGGATAAGATATCTGATCAGCAATTGGTCGATAATGTGTCAGATGAGTGTATATATGATCGAAATGAAGGAAAATTGTGATAAAACCCCTTCAGATAATGCAAACTAAAAAAAAAAGAATTTTCCCAGTAACACAACTTAAATTGTCTGATAAATCTGTCAAATGTAAGAAATAAATGGTACATAAAAACATCTGCCTAAAACAGGGTCAGCAGCGGTAATACTGACACAAACACCAGAGCAAAAGTTCAGACAGATAATGATGAGCTATAGAGAAACAGCGCACAGTGGTGCGTGCACACGGATAATTGCTGTGTCATTTTCTAATTTAAGCTTGCAGAGCACGTGTATGGGCTGCATTCATACCCTCAGGTGAGTGGATGCATCTGTGTGAGCCAGTGAATAGTGTTATGTGGGCCTTCGGTAGGATACAAGATAATATGTTAGTTCACCTTTAACTGAAAGATTAGAGCCAAGTTAATCTGGCTTATTCAGTATGTTTGAGTATCAGGGCAAAGAAAACACGAGCTCGGAGATGAAAAACAAAAGCTGATATTGTTTTCCAGGAAGTAACATTGTGGTTTACGTAAGCTTGCCGCCATGGCTTCCTGCAGCAGTCTCTGGTGTGAAGAACAGTTTCAGTGCTCAACCTCTGAGGTCTTCACTGAGCCCATGTCTGTTGCAATGTTTCCTCAACTTTTGTGAGGCCTGCTGGGACAATAATGACCACTGCTAGTTTGCAAACTGCAAGCAGGTTAACAGAATTTCTCCATGAACGCCTGACATCTTTGTATGAGAGTCACCTGGAGCCTCCACAGGGTTGAAGGCCTGAAGAGAAAGACATGCTGTGCAATCTTAAGATCACTGTGGACCACAGGTTGCACAAGAATCGCAGCCTTCTTCTGGACTTGCTTAGCAGGACGGAGCGTGTTTGCACTCATTCTAGACTTTGAATGAAGAACTCGACCCATATTTACCCTGTAGCACAGATCCTATGGCTATAATCCTTGTAAAAGCTTAATATCAAGATATGCATTCTACACATTAACAGGATTAAGGTTCAAAAGTGGGCATTTCAGTCCTGTCAGACCTAAGGTAATATGTTCAGATGTTCAAACACTTTATGTTTTAGTAAACTTACATTGTGGTGTGGCTCATCTAGACAAGAATAAACACCTGAGAGGATATATAGTATCGGGGTGCTGTGTGCAGGAATAACACAAAATAAACTGCAATGCTGATGCTCATGGTTGCATGATGCAATGGTCTGATGCGTTGTTAACAGTTTTTGGGCTTCAAGGACTTTTGTAAAAGCTTTATGAGACAAAAGATTTGGAGTGAATAGTGTGAAGATACTGAATTTATTCTAACACACATACAACTTCCCCCCCTTAGCTGTGCTGTTTCCTGTGATAGCCTTTGAAACTTTGCTTTTTTTGTACTGCCAGAGACACTGAAATCTAAAAGAGAACTCTGCAACAGCAAAGATAGTGGAACAAGTTTAACTTTTAGGGGTTAAAAAGAGCTTAAAAACATTATTTTGGGGTGAAGTCAGCAAACCTTTTAAGTGGTTTTTGTCAAATTTCAGTTTTTATGTCCCTGTAACTGTCCCCAGTAAATGCTTTAAAAGCACTTTAAAACTTTAAAAGCATTTTGTACTCTTTGATGTGCTGACTTTTGGGACTTGCAGTCAGTGAGCACACATATTTCACCTGGAAACTTGATGTTGAAAGCTGGGACATTTGCTCTTTTCTCACTATTATTTTTAAAACTTATATTTTAAAACGATTCCAGTTTTGCAAACTAACCAAATAAACTCACAGTGGATAGAATCTGTGGGCTGTATCTATGAGTCACTGGTGAGTTTCTAGTGGTAGTGACATCAGTGGTTACCACCTTAGGCTGAGGGATTTTGTTTGTGCGAGGCTGACAACAACCGAAATGGGTGGAGCGGGTTTGTGGACTGGATACCGGCACGCCTCGGTGGCAAATGTGTGATTTTATATGATGTTTTTTAAGTAGTTACAAGCATTTTGCAGGATCACCTTGCCACAAAAGCTGAGCATGATTGAAAAGACTTTTACAAACTCTGAGATGAAAGAATGAAAGACGGGGAAAAGTCCTTTCAGACCTCAAAGTCAAAAGTAATTTACATTCAGGAGACTTGTTCTGGCTTTTCTCCCAATTTCATAGGCACTAAAAAGTCAGAGGTCAGAGAGAGCTAACAAGACACATTCCCTCCAGAGTTCCTCCCTTTCTGTGTCTTTGATAAAGTAACTATAAGTGTGGAAGTTAACCAACTGCAGAGCTCTTCTCATTAATCACACAGAAAGCAAAGGAACCGGGGGGAGCTGTCCTACATCCCAGATTCACACACACACAAGCCAGACCCTTAAAATAACCGGGACCATCATAAATAACAGCAAAAAACCTTTTTAAATGAAGCTGAATCATTACTCAACACTTCAGTGTTCGGCTCAAATAAGACCACTGGAAAACGGTAAAGGCTGAAGTGGTGAGAAGGGAAGCTGCACTATCTGTTGAGCAGCGATTGCTTTAGTCTGTATGTATGTTAATGGCCTGCAGGCTTTGCAGTGTTACTCGGGGCTTAATCTGAATTCGTGATGCGATGACAGTCCTGCACAGAGGGCAAATATTATGCCAGCTGTTGTTGCTCAGTGCATCCTGCCAACCAGTGACACACAACCTACTGCCAGTTTGTTTAACTCTGCTCTAATCAAAATCTTCCTCCTGCAGCAAGCCAGTGTCTCCTTGCTTAACATCGCCTGGGACAAACTAGTATCCTTCCTAAAATTCCCCAAAAGCGAGTATGGGAGCAGAGATTTTCAGCATAGCTAATCAATGTTGCAGTGTTACATAATCTGCAAAGTGTGTTACATCTCTATTAGCGCCAAATTTGGTGATTTCAGGACAAGTATGAGCGACCATGGTGACAGAAAGCACACTGGGTAAACAAAGGGTTTTTGGCAGGTTCCTCTGTCTGGGAATGGATGGAGTGCAAGCGATGGATACCTTTCTACTAAGATTTTTTTCTTTTTAAGAGAAAGGACAAAAATGTTTCCATATGACAGTGGCTTTCATGAGGTTAAAAAAAAAATAGCAACAAAAAAGAATCTAAGTTGAATTGAATGAAAAACAGGTCAACAGCATAGCATTATTATCCTCTGGGGCCAATGCAAACCAACGCATTTTAGCACATTACACCTGGTCAAGACAACCTGCTGAAGTCCAAACTGACCATCAGAAAGGAAAAGAAAGGATTTAAGTGGTCTACCCTGATCTGCACACAACCATCTTTAGGTTTACAAATAACAGTCTGATTAAAAAAGAAACTATTCAGTGTGTGGCAACTCTCTTGGTGAAAATGCCTGTTGATCTCAGAGGCGAATGGCCAGATTAGACACAAACCACTCATTCCAACTGTTGTACGCAGAGGAGTGTCTCTGGACGTACAACACATCAAACGTTTATTAAAGCACATGGGCTACAGCAGCAAAGATCACACCAGCTGCCAGTCGTGTCAGCTAAAACAAAACAGGAAGCTGAGGCTACAAGTTGTACTGAATTGCCAAAATTGGGCAATATAAGACTGATCTGTGCAGTCTGAAAAGTCTCTTCGGCTGTAATACTTGAATGGTAGGGTCAGAATTTGGTGTAAAAATTGGATCCATCCTAATTTGTACTTATAGTTCAGGCTGGTGTTGGTGTAGTGTGCAGTTTGGCACACTTTTGGGGGCTTTAATACCAATTAAGCATTGTTTAAATACCAAAGAATACCCCACGTCCATCCCTTTGACCTCAGTGTTGCCTTATTCTGATGGCCGCTTCCAGCAGGATAACATGTCATGTCAGAAAGCTTTGATCATATCAAACTGACTTCTTGAACATGACAGCGAGTTCACTGTACTCAAGCCTCCAGTCACCAGAATCGTCATAGATGTGCAGCAGCTGTGTGATGCTGTCATGTCAATATGGACCAAAATCTAAGAGGAATGTTTGCCACAAAGGACAGGAATCCATCTGTACTAACGTGGTGTAAAGCGACAGATGAGTGCATCGTATTGACATCGGCTTGTGTTGAAGCACTCGGTGAAAGTCCTCGCGACAATAAATGACTCTAAAGACAAACCAGTGCTGAAATAGTATTTTTATTAAATACTTTCAAGATCCAAGTTTGAAGAATAACAAAGCTATGATGAAGACCAACTAACACTCAGACAAACACTTGATAGTCGTCAATTCATGGTTGTATTTCATTGTACATCATGATCATGCAAAAAAACTCCAGCATCCATGTGAAGGCTGGGGAGAAAGCGCAGCCCAATATTATATCATTACAACGCAGGGAAAACATCGAGGGCCTCATACCAAGCTACGGCTCCTGAATCTATTTTTTTTCTTTAAATTTTGCTTTTTTTTCAAATATTTTTCATGTCACCTATTAAACATTCTGGATGGAGGAAATTCATATTTCAAAAGATGCAAATATCATATATTAACACTAGCTCCATCCGTATTCCGGTAGGTACATGGTAGAAATGTGTAACTGAAACATGCATATAACTAGGTCTTCCCGCTCTGCTTCGTGACATGTGTAGGTCCCAAAAACCTGCACGCCCACACCAGAACTTTCTCAAAACTCCTCCCGACTGAGCAGGCACGATTTAAAACCACCAAGGGTAGATTAGATAAATAAATAATTTAGTCCTGATCAATATCTATCATTTCATTTCGTCTTTACTGCTTCCCTCTTTCCCCCTTTTTTTTTTTTTTTTTTAAATTCCTGTGTGCGAGGGACAGTGCAGAACTCCAGCTTGGCAGATCGGCAAATTACCAAAACGACAAAGTTAACAGCAACAACAACGAAAGAACTCAAACCAGTAACACGGAAACAACAGACAGAGAGAGAGAGAGGTACAAATAAACATCTCAAGAGCAGAGTCTGAACACAGAGGGAGGGGGAGGCGGGCACCTTGCAGGTTGGGGGGTGGGGACGGTTTCGGATACAACTGTCGCACATGGATGGAGACGATTAAGCAGCACGGCGAGGGCGGCGCCGATGGTTGCAGCAGCGGTGTGGATATGTTACACAGTTTAAAAACACCACCAGGCGTGCGCGTGTGCATAATATGATATGAAAAGATGGCTCACAGCATTGTGGGATCAGGACTAACGACACTATTATGAAGGTCTTCATATCTAAATATGCATCTATTAGGCTGAATTTGGGGGGAGGGGTGCTCAAACTACTTTTCAACCTGTTATTTTTCTTTTATTTTTATTCCCCGTCTCGAAAAAAAAAAAAAAAACCCAAACAAAAAACAGTCGTACGGCCATGGATCTAAAGCTGGTAGCCTACACAACCGTGTGTATTCATGTTTGTCGTGATCGGTTGGAGAATTTAAATTACAGGGGAAGACAAAACCCAACAACAAATGTTGCTCCTAATCTACTCGGGGAGGTCACAGAGGTCATGGGGTGATTCCCACTGCCCAAGTGCACAGGATGAGTGTCTCTTAGATACATGTACATATATTACACTTTTCTACATATATCTATACATACACTGTATTTACACAGTGATTATAAACAAACCAGGGCCTTGCAGAAAGCAGAGAAACAGCGTGGGAGGGAAGGTTAAAAAAGAAACTGGTTAAAAGAGAGAAGAGAGGCGGGAAGGGATTAATGAGGGAGAGGTGGCAGCAGCAGCCCACTCTCTCCCTCCACTGCATATAGACATAACAGAACCTGCTAGCAGCTAAGGTTAGCTTTAAATTTGCACAATAAAAATCCCTCATTTTTAAAAACCAAAAAACAACAAAAACTCAGCTGCTTTAAAAAGGAGCCAGAAAACATAATGAAGCGAAAAGGCTCCGGTTATTCACAGGAACGCAAAAGGGATCAGGACGCTAAAAATGCAACAGAACACATACCACCCCCCCACCCCCACAATAACACAGTTTCCGTTCTGGTGAAAAAACAAACAAACAAACAAACAAACAAAATAATAATTAAACAAGCACACAAACACATAAAAAGCCTAAAGTTCTACACTTTGGTGCGTCATGTTTTTGATATCAAGTTTCTCTGGTCATCGACTGTCTGACTGAGCCAACCTGATTTGTTTTTCCCTCTTAAATTCAGTGGGGGAAATAACAAACTAAAAATCTCCCTACATCTTAACAGCAACAGTCCAGGTAGTGAGCAGTTTCTACCCAGTAATCCCTAATGTGACCAAAATCTCAGCTGCTAACTTGACACTCCTCCCTGTTCCTCCGTTATTAGATAGTGAATATAAATGCTTGGTTGGGTTTTGGTGGTTTTTCTGGTACATCTAGTCATAATTTACACAGTATATTCATAACTCATACTCATAAACTGTCACAAGTTCAACTGTAAATTCTCTGCTCCCCCAGGACGTCTCATCTCGCGCGGGCAGAAAAAAGATGGCTGCCAGGGGAGGGACAGAGGGCAAAGACGCGCCCTCCAATCAGGCGCCAGATGCATGCATCATCCCATGGGGGCGGAGTCTTGTGTTCAGCCAGCCCCCAGCAGGTCAAAGGAGGGACAGGATTGGTTGGTATCGTGGAGAGGGATGCGATCTCGCCCGGCCGGGCTCCTGGCACTAGCCAATCCACGCAGAGGACGGACCTCTTAAACACGCTCGCTGAAAAAACACTGCCCCCCAAAACACACACTCCAGTAGACTGGAGGCTCAGGACCACTGGGAGGGGAGGGGAGAGGAGAGAGGATAGGTTGGTACCACAGCTGGAATCATCAGAATGTAAACAGTTCCAAGAATAGTTTGAGTTTATTGCTGGTTCTTATTTTTGTTGTTTCACTAAGTTTGTGTTTTTCTTACAACATCACAGTCAGTGCTGCTCCAGGACTATGACTGAAATGAACCAATCACATTTTTGCAACCTAGGGATGGCAGGTGTGTCTTCAACGCTTTCTGCCAGAAAGGCTTTTCTTTAACTTAAGTTCTTACTCCTGTCAAAGCATCTGATTTACTGATAACCATCTTCGGCTAAATCTAACCCAGATTTCTCTTCTTTTTGCTTAAATTTGCCATTTTGGTGGCGCAGCAGTTATCACTGTTGCCTCACAGCAGACAGTCCTGTGTTTGGACCTTGATAGGGCGTGGAGTTAGACTGGAGGCTTGTGCTACTTTGTGCTAGTTTTCTCCAGGAGCTTCAGCTTTTCCTGTCACTGCCCATCTGTGGCCAGATTCTTGATCTCAAGAGTTTGGCCACAGATGGGCAGGAAAATGGCCACAGATAACGGTTGATGATTAAAAAAATAAAAATTCGAATAATAGTCCAACAAGCCCTTCCATCATCCATCATCATCACTTCCTTTTTTCCTATCTTCCTTCCCAATTCTTCCCAAAACTTCATTTCTACCTTCTTTTCATCTTTCATCCCTATCAGTTTTCCTTCTTTCCTTCCCTTCTAACCTTTTCTCCTTTCCTTCCATCCCATAACACCAAACCAAGCCTTATTTAAGCCAGTTGAAATAGTCCATGAAGCACCATTAATTTGAAGTTGAGGAAACAACACCAACCTGGTGATATCAGATACACTAAATAAAGTCACATTAGGGAAAAACAATACAAGATTAAAATGATCAAGGGTCCAGGGGTAGTTTTAGGGGGCATTTTTGGTCTGCCTGCAGCAGAGATTCCCAGCTGGATGTGACTAATGGGATGTCTCAACATTACTAAAAATGTTAAAAAATATATATATTTTAAATATTTAAAACTGTCTCCTGTGGACTATTTAGACTTTTCTGTAACTGATCATGTTTAACCCAGTAATGCAGAAACAAAAAAAAAACTCTTGTGAGGACTAAGGATGTGTACCTGATCACTGTAGTGGTGCAGCAGGCGCTCCAGAGCAGTGGAAGTGGACGTTAAGCCACTTGCCATCGCGGCGATGCCACACTCTGGTCTCCTCTGATTGGCTGGAACGGGGGCGGCCGGTGGAATCCACGAACTGTGTGAGCCGGATGTAGGCGATGCACGCGGCGTCCTCGCCGATCAGGTGCACGTGTGGGTTGAGCAGGGTGGTATGCACGGGCTTGCTGTTTTTGCTCAACACTGCACAAAGTAGAAGATATGTCCATGGTCAGCAGCGACCTCCAAGCATGACAAATGAGCTGCAGTTCCTTCAATCCATAATCGGGTCGTACCTGAAGTTTCCTCACGTTAAAAGGTGAAACAACCATATTTAAGCCAGGCATAAATATGGTTTACGTAAACTGTAAATATTAAGGGCTTGGCTCACTGAAACTATTCAAGTCACTTCAGTGGACCTCTCGTCTTTTTATGTTACAGAATGCCATTTATGTGTATGTCAGTTTTCTGTGTTGATGTGATGCAACAGTCCATGAATGCACCATGCTAACAAAGCTTAGCCCTTCACCTTCTCACGCATACATGATTTCAGTGTGGCTGTGTTCATATTTCACTTACAGTCTATGGATCACAGCCCTCACTGGATACAGAGACACCACAGGATTAACTCACACTGACGGCCAAGCAAAGATACTCTTTGACTCTTTGACATTCACTGGGAACAATTCAGCTATTACTGGAAGAACATCTCGTCCCATAAACTGTGCAGTTAGCAGACTTGCCAGCTTTACCTGTAGGAGCCTACAGTGTACCTCACTACATGCTTTAATGCCTGGTACTAATACTGTATAGTGTATTCTTCTGTTATTTGTTTGTTTGCTTGATTTAAAAAAAGAAAAAAGAAAAAAAAAAAGGCTGAAATGTGTTGGTCAAGTAATACTACAAGAGTTGTCGTAGCTTTGAATTCTTGAGATCATTGTTCTTTTTTTTAAATGCACTTTTATTTAGAATTTATTTTTTCATATTTAAATCCTTAAAATAAATATTTTAAAAACACAATCACAACCATTTTTGACAGATACTCGTCTTAACTAAGGGCTGAACACTAGTTCAGGCTGTGGATTGACAGAAAAATGAGGGACAGGATGTGTACCATCATCACGGTTACATTTTCCTGCTTAAATCAGGAATCTTGACCTTCAAAATTCAACAATTTCCCTTTTATTTATTGGACATAATTCTGTTTACAACTAACTTGAAAGAGCCACCAAAGCTGTATGAGCGGAGCTTATTTTCTTTAAATAATGAAATGATGATGAGTTGCAGTTATAAATATTCCAATAGTGGAGTTTATCCACACTGCCAACTATTCTTGCTATTTCCTAACTTGCCTGGTATTTCAAACCCCTTAAAATAAACGGTATATTATGCAAGTAAAGAAGAAGACTCACAGTTTTCAAAGTAGAATTTGTGAAAGTCCATGCCCTCCACCAGGTTTCCCAGAGCCTCTGGTTCGAAAGAGGTGAGTCCAGGATCGCAAATCCTCCTGAACATGAAAAAAACGAAAACAAGATGAGCCTGTTACCAAATTGCACTCGTTTTCACTCACAGAAAGCATCTGCTGCTTTTCACTTTTACACACAGTTGTACTCACGTGTAGGCATCGAAATCTCCATTGTTGATTGCTTCAATCAGCTGCTCCGTAATCTTGATGATCTCCTGTTTACGAGCTGCAGACAGAACAAGAGACAGAAAGAGGCAAACAGATGGCAGCTGGTGAGATGCCAGTTGGAAGGTGAGACAATAACAGTGTGGTGGGTTTCTGCACAATGACATTTTGTCTCATCGCTTCAGCTCCTGCCTTCCTTTACGCGCTCTTCCTCTGTGGCTACGGCTCAAGTCCCCTCTTTAACCTGGTCGCCCGGATCCAAAAGCTGCCTCGTCACCGGAGCTCGACCCCCATCGCTGTCTCTCGCTCAGCTTCTCGCCTTTGCTACGACACAACAACTGACTGAACACGACTCTCCGCTGTGAGCACACACTGCCAACCAAACAGAAGCAACAACTCTGCTAGTAGAGATCACAGCCTTCCTCACTCGAGGCCCACTTAGCTTTCTCCTGCTATGACCAACTGTTAGATGCACAAGTGAGCAAACTTGCCAGACTTTGATGGTTTTATTCCCTCAGCTATTCCATGAACTGATTAACAGTATCAGTCTGATCAACTTCAATCCCTTTCCTCTTTAAGTTTCTTTATATGTTCTTAGTTAACATCTGTTCCACACCAAACAAGCCATGAACCTACAAGTTTACCATTTATTTATGCAAGTTGCTATTCAGTGTAAAGTGCCTCACACACTTTTAAAGTAACAGTAAAACCAAATGAAGAGATTACACGTGGTACAACCCTCCTCTCCACAAAATCAATCAAGCGATATTTTCTTGTAGTCAACAAATTCTATGAAAAACACTAAAACCAGCAATAAACCGAGAGCACTGCATTTTATTCTGTGCCTTAAGAGCTCTACTGATTTCTAAACACATCAGTGAACCACACTGATGGGCCAGACGACATGCTTGGTTATTAAAATCAGCATGAGCGCTACAGCTTATCTTGACTCACGTAGTTGTTAAGTTGTTCCTTCTACTTTTAAGATGAAAAGCAGAAACAATACAGACACTCCAACGAAGTTTTATTTCATTACTCGGAGCACTTAAACAAATATCAACGGTTTCTAGTAAATAATTGCTAAACATCCTTTCACCTGCATTGTCAGGATTACTGCTACTATACAGTATTACAGTATTATCTAGGTCATTTTATGTTAGTAGTTCATAAAAACTGTGTTGCATGCCCCACTTCAGGGAAAAAAAAAAAATTCACACCTCAAAAACCACAATTTCTGTTACTAATGATGTAAAAAGTGAAATAAAGATCAGCATGACAGACACTTGGGAAATTCACATTTATTTTTGCTGTGAAAATTAAAATCATATTCATTCATTCATCTTATTCATTTTCCATGTTTTTCTCATCTATGGTGCACCCACATAATTTGAAAATCACTGCCATATCTAATGGCTGCCTATTACGATTTCAGGGATTATTACTAAGAAATTGTAGTTTAATAATACAAGTTGCTATAAAAGTTCTTGCCATCTACTACTGGTGTAAATTATCTGGCATGTTTCTATACATGTGACGTTAAAGACAGCTTTCTGACGCGATTCACTGAATTAAGGGGGCATTAATGTCTTTTTTCCCCCCACCTGACAAGTTGTATCATTACTTCAATAATAAGGCATGAACACACCTTTAATCACACACACCATCTGGCTGCCTGAAATACTCAGAAGGGCAACAAAACCAGAATAACCTCTTTTTCTTTCAGCTGCTCCCTTTAGGCGTCACCACAGCAGATTAACTGCCTCCATCTCACACTATGGTTAAAGTTAAACCAGCTCTCTGCTTGTATTCCTTCACTACATCCATGAAACCCCCTGCAGCTTCCTCTTTACCTTCTTCCTTCCATTCTCCAATATAGCCACCATCACTCTTCTGCACATGCCCAATCCATTTCAGGCTCGCCTCTCTAACTTCATTTCCAAACAGCTCATCCCGAGCTGTCCCTCTGACGTCCTCATTTCTAATCCTGTCCATTCTAGTCACTCGCAATGAAAATCTTAGCATATTCAGCTCTGCCTCCTCTCTTTTTGTTAGCGTCACCCTCTCCAAGCCACACATTATAGCAGGTCTCACTATCAACTTTGGAAATCTTCTCTTTTAGTCTTGCTGTCATCGTTTTGTTGCAAATCAGGCTTTACTTCGGATTTTTGATCTGGGTGTTTAAGCTCATCGGCCTTCACTACTTCAACATGGAACTTAAATCAAGACAAGTTAACTGTAAAGAAGCAAAACTGGCGACCAGACAATTTATTTAGAACCAGCTTTAAAAAATAAATAAATAAATAAATAAATACTCAAAAAAAAACCACTAACACACTCAAGGAATGCAGAGTTTCAGCGAGCAGCAGGTAACAGTGAGGCGCTGGCAGGGAAAACCGAGTTAGTCAGTTAGTGCGGATGTGTTCTTACTCTGCTTAGTGTTGCTTTTAGCAGCGACAGTGTTGCTCCCTAGTGGAGCGGCAGGTATGGATGACTGTGAGAATTCAGACTCGGGGTAGGAGCTGTTGCCTGTGCTGTTCCATGCAATGCGCTTTACGTCATGCGGTGGAACTGAAACACACAAGGGGTGGTCAACAAACAAAAACATGTGGATGGACAACAGACAAAAATGACAGAAATATGATCATTTACACATAACGCGCACACATTTAGCTCATGCAGGGAAAAAAAGGTTGATGAAGGTGATGTGGGTTAGTACATTTGGTAGAATAAGAAAGAAACAGCTAACATTGCGTTTATGACAGACATGCAGATGGGTGACATGAGGACAGGGTGGTAGCTGGAAGCCAGATCAGTGCCGCTCTGATCGTGATGCTGTGCGATGTGGAAGTCAGTTAAATGCCTGCTCTGCTCACATCTACTCTACTCATAACGCTAATACACATTAACATTAAGCCTCCTCTGATGAACTGGAGCACTGAGCAAAGAGACGATCGAAGCCATTGTTTGTTATTTGCTCAAGTTATGCCTGTGGAGAAACTTAGCATGTTCAGGAAGGAAGGCAGGAGTGGAAAATGCACACAGGAAAGAAGTTAGAAGAGGAGGAGGAGGAGGAAGGGAGAGGGGGAGAGATTAGATTGTACTTTAGTGCAAGTTTGCCTTGCAAAAGCAGGAGGATGAAGAGAAGAGGTCAACAGACTAGAGGAAAGATGATAGAGAAAATTTGATTGGTGAAGAATGGTGTATTAAGAGAAATGGAAAAGAAATTAGAAGATAAAAATACACACAAAAAAAAAAAAAAAGAGTACAGGAAGACTGAGAAAGTGTGAGGACGTGACGCTCTATGGCGTGCAAGGTTCCATTGAAGTCAGACAGGCTGCAAGGTCTGTGAGACTGGGCGACTACTTTAGGACGATCAGCCGCAAGGTAAGCAAGACTTCCTCCAGATGGAGCCGTCACATTAGGAGGACAAGGGGATAGATGTAGCCATCACCAAAAAAGAAACGCGCGCGCGCACACACACACACACACACACACACACTTCAGGGTTCCCACAGTGGCCCCGATGACAATAAAAATCTGTGTTTTTGAAATGACTTTCCACTATTAGAGTTAACATGAGAAGAAAAGAAACATAAGACAAGGTCTGTTATTTTTTAAAAGTTTGATCAGAGCACAGTGATGTTAAAGGGGACCGTGATGCTTTTCCTCATTTTCTGTCTGTTACAATAGTGGATGCTCATGTTAAACAAAGTGTCATATAGCCAGAATAAATTATACGTTTTTTCCTACTCTTGGTTCTAGATGATATCAAAAACATAATTAAAACGGTCGTCTGATGCACCCGTCCCCACCGTCCACTGTTCAAAACCTTCTGTTTGCAAGGGGCAGCCAATCAGAAAGAAGTTAGCGTAAAGAAGGGGGGTTGAAATGAACTATTGATCACACAAAACAACATTAGTAGAGTCAAAGCATTAAAAACAAGATCGTGTTAAAGGAGCATAACAGGTTCCCCTTAAAGTGTCCATTAGAAGAAGTTACACAAGATCTGTGTTGCCTTGCTCTCACACAGCGAGCAAGAATGGAGAGCAGGAAGTGTGTCAGCAGTCAGTGTGCTTAAAAAAACCCAAACAAATAGCATGTTTGTCATAACTGCTGAAAGATTATTCCAGTTTATTACAACTTAATTTCAATAAGACTGCATATAAACTAACTGCTCATATCTGGAAATGCAGTGGCACTGTTGAGGTGAAATCCAATAGGCCAAAAACACAATTGACCGATTACCCAAGATGTAAAGCAGTGACTTAGTGATTTGGTGGTTTTCGAAGAGAACATGATGCTGATCGTGTGGTCACAGTCAGAAGACTTCGCTTGAAGCACTTATAATCTGCCCGTTTACTGTTTTTAAAATGACTGAAGCAGTTTGGGATCATCTTGACAGAGTAGAGCAAAAGGGAGGAAAACTCTTTTGTGCATTTGTGGGTACGGTGAATGAAAGATTAATTAATTATTAATTATCTGAATACTGAAACGTCTCAATGGAAACCTGAGTCCAAGAAATAGTTTTGCTACTGGGGAAATAAAGATTTGTCATTTAATTCAATGACTTGTTTCTACTGGAATCTGTCATTTGTCAATGTGCAGCAAATGCTACTGAAAATAATAGTTTTCAGAGCAAGGTAGTGCTGTCGTGTCCCCATGATCCTGTTGAAAAACTGATTATTTAAGCCGTGTTACACAGCATTAATTGGAAAGCCGTTGCTACAAGATGGCCAAATGGTGTCGTTATGCTAAAACTACCAAACTAAGATAAAAAATGCAATAAACTGGAATTAACCTACAGAAATTTGTAAAAGCCAAACAAAGGTGAATCATTTCAAAAATCTAAAACCAGTGGGAACCCTAAAAGAAAGAAAAAAAAAAAAAAGCTTGGTGGATCAGAGTGAGGGTGGGGGCTCAGAGATGTAAGACGTTATTTTTGGTGACTACAGAAAGCCAGGGTGGGAGTGAGGGAGGGGGGTTGGGGGGGGGTGTTATGTCCTGGCCAGAGGCGCCCGTATAGCTTTCCGGTTGCCATGGATAAACTTACTGGCAGGTGAGCTTTGAGGTGAGGGCAGAAGTGGGGGCATCTCCTCTGTAGCGCTGCCCTGACTCAGCGCCGTACTGTCCGCTAGAACACACATACAAAACGCAGCCAGACACACAATAAATACACACATACACACACAACAGACACAGTCAAAAGTGTGACAGACACGCGTCGTATCTCAGCACACCTGCCAGTCAGTACAGTCCAAAAATAAATAAATAAAAAAACTCACTAAATGGGAGACAGAAAGAGAGAACAGGATAAAGGGAATAAAACACTGGAGTACCTTTCCTACCTTTCATTTCCTCCTCGTCGTTGGTGGCATTGCTTTCTGTTGATCCCTGAGATGCAGAGGAAAGAGACAGACACATGCTGAAATCAAACGCTGCCAGGATCCGGCAGGATCGAGCCCATCAGGTGCGTGTGATGCTCTGCGTCGGGCTTTCAGACAGAAATAAAAACAACAAAACACAAAACATACATCTCACCTTGACGCCATCGGGAGCATTGTGCACCACTGTGCTCTGAGATTCCTGCGATACAGAACAAAACAGTTAGTCCAAAATATTGTCCTCAAAGAGTGCCTCTCAACTGGATTTAAAGTGGGCCCCTTTATCTTTTACCTCAGCCAAAACTTAAACATCTTCACAACAGCTAGTGGATCCAAAACTTTCAAGAGTGCCCGTGGCAATGGAGAGGAGACACTTATTTTGGGCTGTAACTAATGAATGTCTCGTCTATAAAACGCCAGAAAAGAGTTTGTAATTTCCCCAAACGCTAGTCACACACTAACATCTTCAGATGTTTGTTTGGTCTAAACACAGAGATGCTCTCAGAGAAGACGAAACACAGGGGAATCATTTGCTGAGAGCTCACTCAATCAATTAATAGCCTCATCATTTCTGGTCTGTTATCATTTATCAGATTTTACTGGAACTACACCGAGATAATGAGAGCATACAGCGTTATTGTTTTACAAAACACAGTTAGGAGAATTAAATGCATTAGCTGCAGTTTTCTGTTTTATGTGTGAAAGTATCATAAATATTACTTTGAAAAAAAAAAAAGACGCAGATTCTGTTAGCTTTTAAATAACCTCAAAACAGACACCTGATACTTGACCCGAGACTTCACAGAGCAAAGAAAATGTGGCCACAGTCCCACAAGCACTGGGTCAAAGAGTTAACGTCCCATTTTAAACTGGAACAGTTTAAATACAACGCCCGAGGCTGCACCCAGAAGTACCACGAGATCTGGCAACTGTTTCTGTCCCATTTCAGGATGGAGCTTCTTTCCTTTCACCACACAGTCCGTCCTTCTGTTTGTTTTCAATTCTGCTCATATAACCAATAAATGCATAAATTACTTTACGGAAGGAGTTTTGTACTTTTGAGTCCTGAGTGCGAATCCATAAATAAAAAGCTTAACTATTATTACTCAGTTTAAAATATTTAAAAAATACATAATTACAAACCCTCGAGAATGAGAAGCTGCTCAGATTTTGCTCAGTTAAACGGGTAATATTTCATGATAATTGCTGCAGGTTAACAGTAGGTTGATTGGCTCCGTGTAGTTTTACCGTGTATGCATTACATAACTGGGGAACTGCTCTTTGAGCTGATCATCAGTTTCTCTATTAGACGGTTTTTTAAACATAATATTTGTGTCTTTGGGGACCTGTACCTCCAGTTGAGAAGCACTACCAAACCAACCCGACAGTGTTATCCAACCACAACACTACAAGATGTAATTTAATGCATGCTAGTAAAAGCTTCTCAAAACCACAGCATGCTAGTGCTGGATTGGAGCACAATGGTCAAGTTTTTCACTACAATGAGGATGTCAATGGGGATGTTATGAATGGTGCGAGGTTAGAATGACAAAGAACAGCTGGCTAAAATATGTAATGACAAAGAAAGATGTTAGGATGGGAAAAAGATAAGAAAGTAGCCGATTGAGGATTATATAGAGATATAAACATGGGGGCCATTACATAGGACTGAATTGTACTCTGATATTAACAGGTGGAGGTCTCCAAACGGGGTCTCGACAACTTTACGAGCTGCCACTTTAGGGGCACACAGTCCTGCAAACAAGGTCATGCTCCTGTGGCTGACAGGGTGCACATGTGCACCTGTTTAGATTTTTTTTAAACTAAATTTAAATAATTTCCAAAAGTGTTTCACCTAAATCAGGAGCACACGTGCACCACGGTTGGTAAGCTTATTGGGACAGGGGATGTTACAGAGCAAGATCTCCTGGGTGGTAGATGAAGGATGACAAGCAGATGATGGAGGATGAGGCCCAATGGGTTACTATGCAACTACTGAGGGGACAGGGGGGATTAAGAGGCAGGGCTGACACTGCGGCGGCCTACTGTACCATCTGTGCGTTCGTTGCCATGTTGGTGTCTTTCAGGGCATTGATGGCGCTCACTATACTGTTCTTACTGTTGTTGGTAGAAGGCTGGGACGAGAACGCAAACACTCAAAGTGAACACATACGTCACACACACATAGAGAAAGATGCATTAGAATTGAAACACGCCTTTCAGGAAACGGGGCTAATGTTGGTGGAAGCTCCCGGGCTATTGAGAGCTAACAGGGTAAATGAGAGGGTGAGTGCCACAGAATGGCCTCTAGATCATCCCTTTTACTGCCTCACTAACTCTCTATGCCGCTCCCACTTAACTACACAGAGTGACCCCTGGGGCAGAAAAGAAAAAGAGGAGTGGGGAGCGAGATGCTTAATAGCAGCAGAGGCTGATGGAGATTGCTGGGAAACAGAGCAGCAGACATTTGACTGAAACTGACTAAAGGTGAAAGAATAAAACCAGCATTACGGAACTAATATTTATAAATTATGAGTGAAAACGTTGGTTTAAAAAAAAAAAAAAAAAAAAAAAAAAAAAAAAGGTTAAAAACTTGTGGAAAGGACTGCAGGATTATGGGATCTAAAAACACGCCATAGAAAGAAACTCCTCTGCAGATATAAAACAAGGCCAATGTGAAAACGAAAAAAAAACAAACAACAACCTTAAAATGAATAATAACTACTGCACAACAAAAGATATTCATTGAAATAATAGGAGGAAAAGTGCGCAAAAGAAAGACTGTGAAAGACAGAAAAAGAACAGAAGGCAGAAAATCGAGGTCAGCTGACAGAGGAGAGATAGGACACCATGTAGCAGAACAAAAGAGGGCAGAGAGGTGATGAAGAGAACCTTACCTTAGCAGAATCTGACTTCTTGTTGAGTAAACTTTTGCATGCTGTGGAAAAAAGGAGGATAGAAGGGGAGAGAAACAGGTAGAAAAGTTAAGATTTACTGATGATGATAGTTCGTTCGTACCTCTAACCTACGTTACATCTATGAATCCCCAACACCTCAGTCACTGTGACAAAGTAAGCTTAGATGTTTCCAAAGCACAACATGCATTTAATGGATTTCTCGGGCATTTTACGCCCCTTGGCTGTACAGGCTGCTACACTCTGCAAAACCCATTCACATCATAATCCATTCATTGCCATCTGGGGATATAAGAGAAACCTGAGAGCAAAGTAAACTTCCTCAGTCCATTTCCTGCCTGGAAGACCCCAGCAGATCTAGAAAGAGAATGATGGCCAGACTCAAACTGCCGCCAGGACTGACAGTGATGAGCTAGGTTAATGTAAATCATTGATTTCCTTTAAGGGCTCCAGTCACTTTTCCTCTCAGTCTAACGCTCTCAACTCTCTCTTGCTTGCTTTTCTCTTGTTTTTCTACCAACACACACAGGTTCCAAAAATCTTATCTTGAGTTTCTTACCTTCCAATAGGAAATTGGAGAGGGATAGAGGGGGAGGGAAGAGGGGGGAGGGTTGTAAGAGAGGGCTTAGTATTTCAATACATGAGAGGAGAGATAAGGGGCACAGCATTTACAGCAGCAAACAATATCAAGTGAAAACTCATGCTCCCTAATCTTGGCTGTTGCATTGATAGCAGCTTATACTTTGGCCTGGCCATGCAGCATCCAAAGGAAAAAAAATTAAAAAAAAATTAAAGTTTAATTTCCAGTTTTCATTTTCATTCAAAAACTAGATAAAGGACAGCTGATTGTTCACAGTGCAAACATCTGCTCTTCATTTGGCTACATCTTCTATCAAGCAGTCACCAGGGTGCTAATGTGACAGCATGGGACTACCACGTTCACATGCTCTCTAGCACAAATTTAACATGGCAAGATGGGTAGAGGTCAAGGTGACCCACAGGAGGAGGGCTTCACCACTCGAGCAAGATTCTAGCTCGGTGATGAGAAAGGAAAAATGTGTTAGAAAGCATCTGAAGGTGTGTCTCCCGAGAACATTTTGTAGGAATTAACCACACAGGACACCCACATGCGAAAGGCAGCAAGGCAAAAACCGAATTAGAAACACAGAGAGATGCTTCAAACTCACACTTCTGTCACATTCTGCTATAATGCCATTAAAAGGAAACATCATGAGCAAACGGCCAAGCCTTGCCTCAGAAATACTCAGAAGTGCAAGGAAGCAGTTATAGGTTTGCAGTGATGAGTGACATCATCAGAGGACCAAAAGCCAAAAGCCAAGAAAAAGAAAATAAAAAACAAAAATCTTGATTATGGATGACTTAAAAGGAGGAGAGATGAGGAGTCCAATCTGGAGTGATGATGTCACACATATTTACAGAAACTTACAAAACAGGCAACTTGGTCCAGTCTCAGTGAAGGAGCCCGCATTCGGAGGGCTTTAGCTGACAATTAAAGCACCACAGGCACCCCGAATCTCAGCGCACCAATCACACATCCTAGGATTAACACCCGCCTCCCCTTAGGTGTCTCAGGTGAAGTTATCTCCCCATAAACATTTTACCTTTATCCTGCCTACAAACAGATCCTATGGAGAAGTGTATAGACACTGCAGAGCAAAAAAGATCCTCCATTCTAAAAAGGGAGACAGAGAATCCAGTCTGCTCTACATTGCTTCTAATGTACTCAATCCATGGAGCCACCATTGGAATCGCCGACCTTCACCACCCATCTCCACCGGGCAGGATGAGAGGAAAATCTGATTTTAATACTTTCAAAACAATCCCTCGATCTAATGTGGCAGACTTGCTGCCACATTAGCTTGTGGGGTTCCTGTCTCAAGGGGGAACTTTGCTTTGAAAGTACTAAAACAGACCTTAAGAGGGGGAGTTGAGACGTGGGATGCCTTTAACCTCAAGTGATTCATCAGGAAGAAACGGTGATGTTTTCAACAGTAGCGGCACTGAAGTCAGCACTCCCATCCTCCGTCTCAGTTATTCTCCCCTCTAGCTCCTCAACATCCAACTTTCTTCCTTTGTCCCATCAAACCCAGGTCTGACGATGGCAGCACGCCAACCCAGCTCTTGCCGGCCCCCTGCAATGTGAGTTCCCGCCCCCAGGATACATGCCCCTCCTCATCCCCTGCCCCAGTCCGCCCTGTGCGAGCACAGAGACGTAAGGGGTCAGCTGGAGGTCAGGATGGAGCTTGCTGGAAGTGACGCCATAACTAAGTGAAGATGAAATGTGGGTTACGAGGTCACGATTGAATGGCGCTGATGTGTGAATGTAAAAAGCACTTTTTAGTGCAGGCTGACGTAAACTCAAGTGAAGCTTATTTACATGATTGCTACACAATACCCCTAAATGAGAAAAATCTGTGAGGGGATGCATGCTTGTGGGTGTGTATGTTGATGAGGATGCTTGCAAAGGCTGCATGCAGGATTTGGGGGATGGTGATGAGGGCCAACCCTGTCCCATGAAAGAAAATAGTTGTGTATGTAAAGAGGAAGTGGATGGGCGTGTCTCTGGGACGTACCTTCCTGAGCCAGTGAGGCCGTGGAGGAGGCGGCAGCAGCAGAGTTGGTATGCTGCCGGCCCACTATTGGATAGAAATGCTACAGTTGGGAGGGGCTAAGGAAATTATGCAGGTCGATCTCATGCTGTTCAGTCATGGGCCGAGAAAGCTACAGGGGGTGCTGGCTATAGCCCAGATGCATCTTAGACTTTGATACAAACGGGCCAAAGCAAAGACGTGCACCCCTGTGGATTCCTAGGCCCAGGGTTGAAATCATTAGCCATCGACTGACCAATTACTTAAAGGCTGAGAACAAGGCTTCAACGAAAACAAGTCACTCTCAGCAGGCTGAGATAAAAAACACAGAATCTTAATAGTCACCTGGTTTTATAACACCACACTTTCCCCCAAACATTAAAAAAGAAAAATCTCATTAAAGTCTAGGCTTCGTTCTCTCAAACATGCTCCATGGGCAGCAGAAAAGAGGGACACATACGCGCGCGCACACACATACACACAGGGAGAGATACATTAGCACAGACAAGGACATAACTGGCACCCACATATAATCTGGAACAGATTATGACAGAATATCACATTTTAGGCTGCTAACATACATGATAATGCACTCATAATAATTCAGTAATACAATATTTCTATCATATCACAAAGAAGCTTCGTGTTTCAGTTCAGTTTAATGTTGTAAGCAAGCAAACTCCTGGGCGCACACAAAAACATTGTTATTTTGAGAATGAGTGGGTGAGCGTGCGTGTGTGGTGGGGGGGTTAAAAAAGGTGCAGAGGACTCTATCCACTTTCCTTCCTCCACTCCCTCTGCATGTGCTGCGTGGGAGGCTGAGGGCGAAGGGCACACCCACCTGAGAAGTTTCTGGACACCAGCATGGTGGTGAGAATGGCTCCCTGGAGAAGGAGGAGGAGAGGAAGGAGAAGAGAGAAGTGAGGGGAGGTATAATGAGAGCATGGCGTTTTTCTTTATTTACTTAATGTTGTCTGTAAAACTCTGCCTAATGTTTAAAATAAAAAAAAATAAAAAAAACCTTGTATGCTGTCTGGGGAGATGCACCTTTAACTGTACATTCTCACATCTCAAAGCCCTATATTCCTCTATGCAAATTAATTTAAATGATGTGGCAAAACAAAATAGCTGATACTTGAGGCATGAGTTTGCATCAGTGGCAGTGAATGCAAACTACAGTAACTGGAGCTGGTTGACATTTAAAATGTTTCCAATAGAGGGGGAAAAAAAAAGCAGAGGTTCTCAAAAGTGAAATGTTCATACGCAGCAATTTAGAAGATCAAAGACTTTGGCAGACATGTGATCTCAGAGTTTGGCTGATAGTTTCGATGGTTGATATCAACCCCTCAAAGCAGCATAATTTACAAACCGAAACATTTTAAACCTCGCAATCCAAAATATATGTCGAAATGATATAATAGACAGGGCAGGTTTCAACAGCTTCACAGCAAATGACAATGAATGAGATGCACAGCACAGCGAGTTAAAATATTTTCAATAGTCTCCAAAAACAGACGCATAGAGTGAACTCGAGCTTTCCAACACTATTGCATTGTTACATTTTAGAAATAATCGTCCAAACACAAGTTTCCTTATTTTTGTGCTACGTTTCTATGCTCACACAATAACTAACTCATGAAATGTCACGCACAATAACACCCATATCACAACTACATTGCACAATTATCTAAGATACACAACAATATCTGTGTAGCTTAACATATAATACACCAAACAAGGGATTAGTTACTTATTCACTGCACTGTTGTATTGTTGTGTCTTGTTATTATTATTCAATTCAGTTCAGTTAATCAGTTATATCATCTTTCTCTGCCATGTGCCCCATTCGAGCCATGAAATGCTGACAGATCAAAGTGGAATGATGAATATTTTAAGAGCACCTACATCTTTTAATAAAAGTGTTGACTGATAGATCACATCTCCCAAGAGGAAGATGGTATACTTCCACGCTGATATTTTGTCCCAGCCCTTTAAAACCACAGGATAAAAAAAAGTAACCAATCAAGGCTGGTTTAAAGCCTGAGAAGCCTACCTTGAGTTTTCGGCGAGCATTGAACTTGCGGAGACATTCGACTGTTTCCTGTCTGTGCATCATGGACGCCACTGTAGAACGGTGCTGCAAGGGGACAAAAATGGAACAAAATAAGTCAACAGATTCTCAGGGCAAGTATGAATCCGAGTTATAGTTATGTGACGGCTTTAATATGGTAAATCCCTAGGTTTTTCCATAATGTACTCTGTGGTCATTTAGGTGAATACTTACGCAGATCCATGGGTGTTTGAGAGCCTGTTCAGCAGTGATTCTTTTGGCTGGGTTAATTGTCAACATCTGGTTAATCAGGTTCTTTGCCTCTGGGGTCACCGTGTCCCACTCTGGAGACGGGAACTGAGGAAATAGGAGAAACAAGTGATACGTCAGTTGTGAGAGATTTCTGGTCAGCTGATCAAGTGGGTTTCTAGCAGATCCATGCCATATGGAAACCAGTGCTTGAGTTAACTCCTTAAAATAGGGAAGATTATGGAGGGGGTTTTAAAACTCAAATCCCTGCAAACAGGCTGAAAAGTGACTTCATTATTCATCGACTGAGAGAGGAGAATACCCCTTCTCTGACTCTCACACACTCTCTCTCACACACACACACACCCCTCTGCAATGCGTCAGGAAGGCCCTGATAGGATCAATAGCTTTGGACCACATCTCAATTGGACACTATTAAATGTTCGAAAACTGCTTAGCAAACCCCTGCACTGCACCCATCACACCTAACACACACACACACACACACACACTTACATCGTATGCCCCAGCTTTGATCTGCTGATAGAGTTTATGTTGATCTTCGTCCCAGAATGGTGGATATCCCACTAACAAGATATAGAGAATAACACCTGACAGGAAACAAAGAGGTGAGAAGTGATTCAGCAAGATCATGTTACAATACCATTTACCGTGGGCAGCAAAGAATAAAATCAAGACAAGGAAATGCAACAGTAAGAAAGGGAAAACTTAGTTATTGCAACACTTTATGAGCACAATGAAGTCACCTCTCTGAGAGAGGCTGCAAGATCATCATGCTTTTTTTTATGATTCCCATTAACCCCTACGAAAACAGTTTTACTTTTAAATGATACTTAAAAGCTGTTGAATAGGTTCATTCGACCCAAGGCACACACAGGTGTCAAAACTCACCACAGGCCCATATGTCCACAGGCTTGCCATAAGGGTCCTTCCGCAGGACCTCAGGGGAGAGATAGCCAGGAGTGCCTGCAAACCCTGCCCAACAGATAAATCAGAAGATACAATTAACTTTTATTAAACTCCCGGTAAAGGCTACTTTCATGCCGTTATATAAACAGCTTAAATTATAGCGACCCGTATGCAGGGCCAGATTATGATAGTGTAGAGTCACTAGCAAATACTCATTAATCATTTCATCCCTGCCACAGAGTCAGCCAAGTGCTGGCAGCTTGGCTGTTAGCCAAGACACAATGACCTAAGCATGACCTGGAAAGTGGCAGTGAGCCTCTTAATCAATGCTCCTGCAAATATTCTGTGGCTTCAAAGCAGCAGATGTGAAACTATGTGGCTTGCTGTATGAAAGAGGGCCTGTTCAGCAGTGATTCATGCCCGGTGTAGGAACTATCAAGTGCTAAACACCCAGATAGAATAACAGATCAGGTAAAGGACCTGCTCATTTGATATGCGTGTTTGTGTCACTGTTTTTGTTTTCTTACCAAACCAAGCCTGCTGGTCCCCCTGCACTTCAATAGCAAGTCCAAAGTCTGCCAGCTTCACTGCGGCTCCCTTCATCTTACTGGCCAACAACAAGTTCTCAGGCTGAGACACACACACACACACACACACACACACACACACACACACACACACACACACACACACACACACACAGCAAAGCAGAGATCAAGACAGTGAGAGACAGGCAGTTAAAGGCACTCTTCAGTAAAGCCTTTCCTCAGAAATATTTATATTTGATGTGTTTGACACAGCATGTGGGGGTGGGATAAAGGTGTGAGAGCGTGATGGAGAGACAGAGGATAAGTAGTTGAGAATCTCCCCAACACCTTATATGGGCATGGGTCCGTAGCCATGGAAACCACTCTGGAATCATTTAGGTAGAGCTGCAGACTGCATGCTAAATGGAAAGTGTACTTAGCGCGAGGCGGCGTGTGTGGCAGTTGTAAATGGCCGTTGTTTGGGCAGCGGGACATAAAGGGCTGCAGTAAAAAGCCCACTCAGGATAAAAGGCCAACAAATCAGACAGGCAGCGCTCGAGGTTATTCTCTGACATAGTGTGCACACGTACAAAAGCCGCCCACATGTGTCTCAGACATCCCTTGAGATAGCGGGTTTTTTTCCCTACCCCCCTGCCCCTCACTTCGTAGTTTCAAATTCAGTACATATATTATTAACATCTCATCAACTTAAACTGGGTTAAACGTAAAACTGCAGGCAACAGAGAAGCCATCCTCATCCTCTACTCTTTACATCTCAACCCATCAGCAATTTGGGACAAATCAAATCTCCTGACGCTTGAAGGGTGGTGTGATGTCACGCTCGTCTATGCCTCCGCCCAAACACAGCCCCCTCACGAGTGAGCTTGTGCACGTATGAGCTCTTGAGTCCTTGCCATAGGTGAGACGAACCCTTCCACGTGATCATGACTCAACATCTCTGTGCTCAACACGAACATACATCATGTGATTATGCACGCGCAGACACAAAAACACACACAGTCCCGGTCAAGGACAGGCAGGATGACAGATCTGACAACAGACAGAGGAGGGCGGGGGCAGTAGACGGCAGTAGAGCAAAAATTGCGGAGAGGGAGAGGAAGAGAGATGGAGCAACTGAGAGCCATCTGTATGTTGCCATGGCCACGAGCAGAGGTGTGTGTGTGTGTACATGTGTAAGAGTGTGGTTGTCATGGAAACGGGCAGCCACTCACCTTGAGGTCTCTGTGCACAATATCATGCTGGTGGATATGATTGACACTCTCCAAGATCTGACTAATGCAGTGACTACGGAGAGAGAAGAGGGGACAGAGGGAGAGAGTGAGACGTGTCAGTCACCACCCTTCATTGGAAAAAGAAAAAAAAAACACCACACATTTACCCCACATGACTCGCCTGCCAGGCAGAAAAAAAAAAAAAAGGATGCATGGTATTGCCATCATTAGAGAGAGAGAAAAAAAAAAAAAAAAAAAAAAAAAAAAAAAAAAGAACACGCCCCCAACAACGAGACATCGTTCTTGATCACTGTGACAACTGGCAACATGAAACTGGAGCTGTCGCACAAATGGATTACATATTTTCCAGAGATAGACAAAAAAAAATAAGTTCAGACAACCTGCAGCGTTTCCCACAGAAATAGATTCTATTTGTGGCATGTAGTGTGTGTGCTCCACTGCAAGTATTTTAATTGCCCAGTCCCTCGTGACAAATACGAAACAGCATTCAGCGTTGTATTCATTGCCTCTTCAGTTAACCTCTTGTCCCAAGAACCAACTCCACTGCATCAGACAGCACTGGAAACTGTGCTCCTTGCTTTGCTGCACAGCCCTAGTCACATCTGCGTAACAGCAGAGCCAGCGCTCCACCTGCTGCAGGTTCTGGTTGAAGTAGCTCTCTAGCTTGCGACTGATCTCCAGAGCAGAATAAGGACTACAGTCAGCTGAAGTCCATTTGACCATTGGGCAGCTGAATGATTCAGCCCGGCGGCAGTCCTATTTTACATGCACGTTTGTGAGACAAAAAATCATACAGTTTGAGAAAGAAGAGAAAACGAGCTTTACCGAGTTATTTGGTGTATCACAGCAGCAGAAAGCATTCAAAAGGTACTGCTGTCTGAACACAGACAGAAAAATCTGTCCCTGGCTAGATTTGACCATGTGTGTTTCACGTTAGCGTAACTCCTCGACCAGTTTGGGCCAGAGAGAAAATGCAAATGTTTCCTGAAAAATGAGAATTATTCTATAAGACAGCCAAATTACAAAATTCTTCCAAGTAGCTTATATGATCCTTGGGTTAAGGACCATATCGTCCTAGTATGGAAAACTGGTTGAGGAAAACAAGAAAACTTCTAACTAGCTAGCAGCTAGTTAGGAGTGATTTAAGTTTCAGTATAAGACTGAGGCGAAAATGTCCCCCAGTAAATCAATCACGGACAACCTCACGTTCTTGGACAACTGGAAAAGAAAATAATGCTGGCAAGGCTGCAGTTATCATACCCGGGCAGCCTGCCAAGTACAGTCTATGTGTGGGAAACACTGGCTTTTGAGTGATGAATTAAACATTTCAAAAAGCGAGATGTAGTGATAGAATGATAGCCAAAAGACCCAGCTATAAGCGTTTTCCAGGCAAAACACTAATACTGCATTGCTACAGCTTTTGGAAAAAACTGCACCTTTTTGACTTTTAGCTGTATTTTAAAAAGCAGTATGAACACGTCACTGTGGATATAAAGCTTATGTAATAGACGCTTGACGGCCAAGAAAGTTAACCAGTTAAAACAGTTAACTCGATTGATTAATGAGCACACTAGCTGTTAATTGCATCTCTACCGTGATCCCTAAAAGCAATCAATTTTACGTTTCAAACCCATTATCCAGGTAGAGTAGCTTAAAGAACAAATACTACGTATCTGATGTGGGAAGGCTTGAACCATCCAGTCAATAAATCTGTATCCCAGTAGCAATTCTAATAATGGGGGCGGCAATTCAGCTGCCACCGATATCGTTGCCATTATTTCTCAACACTGGCTCATAAGCATGTTTCACACAATCCTGTGGAGTGTGTTGGCACATTACACGTATTCTGAAATTTTCTTACATGCCCGTACAAGACCATCCTCTTACTGTTGTACACACTGTGGCACCGGGTGATGATTTCACTCTCCAATGCTCATGTTCAGGTTAATGGGTCAGATGTCACCTGCCTACAAAGAGTGAAGCCCAGGCTTAAATCATATGGCTTGGTTTCTGTGGGTCTGTTCACAAAGACCCCTACGCTAACTGCAGACAGAATTCATAATCTGCCCACCACACAGCCACAGGAGGATAGTGCAAACAAAGACAAAAAGATTATATGAGACAACACCAACAAAATCAAAGAAAATCATGTAAAATGCCAAATAAAATTTCACAAGTTGCCAAGGCGAGGTCCCCTAAACACATTCAGTGAACAGTAATACAAGTCTTCACATCCGAGCAGACTGAACTGGCGTTTTTTGCCAGAACTGTTGGCTGACTGTGCAATTGTTTCAGTATTATTTGAATGGTCCTATACAACGCCTATTTTAAGACAAGTTAATCTAAACTTCACATGTCTGAATGAGGTCACTAAAATGCACAGATTATTCAATCTTATCCACAGTAGGTTATTACACACAGACTACAGACAATATAACCTCACTCCTATATTTGCTCTTGCAGCCAACGACGCAACATTTGCTGTGCTCTGCTAGCTGAGACATTTTGGAGAGTGCTACTCTCTACCCCTTTGCACTCACTTCTAAATAATATAGCAGTGACAAGGCTGGATTACACACTTTCTAGCTGATTGATTATCACTTGCTTACAGAGCCGGGAGGGCGCTCGATATGACAGTATATTTTTAACAAATTTTCATTTAAACGTCACAGTTTATTAAATCAAAACAAAAACAAATAAACAAAACAAAAAGAACAGAACTGCATTTTTACTATAATGGGGGGGGGGGGGGGGGGACAGAGTGAGACATGTGATTAAAGAGAGAAGGGGGAGAGTGGGGAACCAATGAACTTGTTGACAAGTAAATGCATTTCCTGATAAGAATACCAGCAAGCCAATTACATGCACCGCTGTGTGCTTGTGTGTTCATAAAATGAGAGTATTTATATATTTAATAGGATTATGCTGTTTGTCTGCAGTACCGTGTGTCTGCATGCAAAAAACCCATATCCCAAAAACGATTGGGCTATTAGTAAGTCATTTAAAACTCAAATGACTGAAAAACAGTACACAAACAACACAATGTTGAGAATGAGGACGATTTTTACATATATAAACACATCCATAGCACAGCATGTGAAAACAAGGATAAAGTTGAAAATTTGTTTTGTTTTCCTTAAATTTCCAAATTTGAAAAAAAATAAAATAAAAATCTATGTATCTTTCTTAACCTTGAAGATGCCACATTGTCCCAGTCTTTAAATTATTGTGGTTTAACACCAATGTAAATAGATAAAGACTTCAGTCATGTCAGCAGCTTCATAAAGGGGGCATATTTTGCCGTGCACTGGTCTGGTTCTACCTTTAGGCATGTGTGTGGTTGTGCTCCAGTTTTGCTGGACTTTGTTTTTGGACTACATAACAGTTTTGAGAGATTCCTCAGACAGAGAACTTCACCTAAACCACAGAAATACAGGAAAGTCTGGTTGCATCATTGCTTGGCAGTTTTTGTACACAGCCAGATTCTTGGTCTGAATCTCTGACCAGCCTTTCCTGTGCTGCGTCACATATTCAGATTATAAAAGCCAGAAACAAAACAAAAGCTAGGTTCTGAGCAGAAGGCTATTAGATTATTCTGTTATTATATGTTACCTTATATATGTAATCAAAGTAGTTGAATTAGAATACTGCTGTAGATCATATTATACCCTTTAATATAGAGTGTGTGATCTGTATGTAGTTTAGTTCTCATTATACTTTTGAGTTAAAAGAACATATTCACTTATTAGTTTATTAGATAAGTGTGCATCACTCTGTATCCTTGATCTGCTGTGAATGTGTTACATGCTTAATTGTTGAATCATGAAGAGAAGATTGTAAGCAGGAGACTCTGTGTCTAAGGCAGGGGAGACAGACAGACCACATTCCACACCCCCACCTTACAGAAAGCAGAGAAACAACTGCCGAGGTCATAACTTAGGCGCTGTAACAGAGAAAGAATGTGATGTTTTGGCTTTTACGACTAGATGGGGGCCACTAGAGACTATAAAAAGCTGAGCAACCCGTCACCATTTTGAGACTTGCTGTGACCCTCTTCAGGCATGTCTCCCCATCATGATGGTCCTTATGCTCTTAAGTGTTGAATTGTATGGAAATAAATGATTGTTGATTGAGCATAAATACACCGAGTATTGTCCTTCCTTCAGCCCAAAGATTCAAAGAATTGGGAGATTTCAACAAGGCTGAAGTACAAAACTTGGTGTAATATCGCACAACCAATGAGGTTAACAGGTCAATAGCACAATTGTGCATATTAAGAGATATCCTCTATTTTAGTAAAAATGGAGAATATCACCACATTAATGATTTTCCCATCCAGTATTTTGCAAAAGTAAAATCATTTCTGAACTTAAAATGGCAAAGAAGTGGGAATGTCAACATCTATGACACAGAATCTTAAATGATTCAGACAATCTGAAAAACCTCTCTACAGATGAGGGACAAGGCTAATAACTAAGATCGTCTGGCCTTCAGACAAAATGTAAATGAGAAGCCTAAGAACACTTTCTAAAAACCAAACACCATTCTCAGTGAACACAGAAGCAAAGAGCATGTCCTGCAGAGTAAAAAGTGCATCTAGCTTCTTATTGGCACACAGTTCAAAAGCCAGCATTCCTGATGGATTCAACAACGTTTGAGGGTGCTTTAGTGCACGCAGCATCAATAACTTGCACATCTGTGAAGGCACCTAAAATGCCAAATAATGTATATATTTAGGTTTTGAAGCAACAAATGTTGCCATCCAGTCAATGTCTTCTCTTTGTAAGACCTTGCTTATTTTCAGGATGACAATAACTGAATTTAAATGAGCATAATGGTGCAACAAACCTGACATCCACTGAAAACATTCCAAACTGTTGAGCAGCTGAAAATCCTTTATCGAGCAAGGATTTTACGTCACATTTTTGTTTTTTGAAGAGGTGATAAAACACAATTATGAACATGCCAGTCAATATGTTTTCATTGCACCATTTTCAAATTAATATAGAATTCAAATCAGTTGCAAATCATCACATTTGTAATTCTTTATATTTTACAAAGTGTCTGGGAAGAGCAGCTTCATTAAGGGGCGTTTACCTGGCGTCAGCCTCACTGTAGTACTCCCTGGCTACAATGTCTTCAAAAAGCTCTCCTCCTGTCACCCTGTAAGGGGAAGGGAAGGAAGAAGGGTCCGAAGAAAGAGACGGAGAGAGACAGGGAGTCAAATAACAGAGAAGTTGTTAGCATACACAAACAAACCGCAGTCACACGCATGGATAAAATGTCATTGTGTGTGTGTGCATTGAAGATACTCACAGGTCAAAGACTAGGTAATGAAAGCCTTCCTCTGAAATGCTGTCATGGAGTCTCACTGCAAGAGAGAGGGTGGGAAATGAGACTGACAGCAGCTAAGTGAAAGACATTAAAAAAAAAAAAAAAAAAAAAAAATACTGTTCTGTTCGGCTGTAAAGCTTCACGTAAACTGAAAAAACAAAAAAACAAAGCTCAAATATAAATATGTGAAGAGAAGAGAGGCAGACATGGAGAAAAATAAATGTCATTTATGATTGTGATGTATTGATTCTCCTTTCTTAACCACAGCAATATGAGCACACCCAATGATTAGGCAATTAGTGAGCACTTAATTCAACCATACTCTCCCTGCAATTACTGCAACTGAGTGATGGTTTCTGGAATGGACTTTGTTTGGGGCAAAATTACTGGTGGTTTAGAATACATCTTTATAATGGACACAGTAGGGTTAGCATGCAGGAGCGACTATAAGCAACTGTAATTGTAGGTTGTGATAGCATTGCTTAAAGCTATGTCTGACCAAAACAGTAAAGCCCTATCAAAAGCCCACTTTTATCCAAATTAAGTGATTATTATTTCAGGTTTAACATTACTTCAAACATATTTGGTGATAGAGAAAGGACATAACATGTAACATGTACATGTATTTAGACAATCTGGGGGAGTCTATGATAGTTGGTGGTGACTAAATAGGAACCATGTGGAGCAATAACAAACCAGGGTATATGCTAAACCATTAGATTACTTGGACACCTCTAAATAGGGGTATTTTGTCCCAAGCAGAGAGCAGTCACTCATGCACCCTTTCCTTCTTTTTACATGTCCACTTACAGGGTTTTGTTTTTCTGTTTTTCTGCCTGTTTCAGGTACACAACATCCTCATTCTTAACAAGAAAGCACAAAACAAGACCCAACGTAAACCTCTAAAATAATTAATTGCAAACAAAGACCTACAAAGACCAGAACCAGTCTAGGAAATGTTATTTTTTGTGTTTCCTGATTGCTGAGCTATCCAAACCCCTTGGTCTGAAACAGAAGTAGCGAAAGCACTAATGAGTTCATTCTGCGGTTATGCAGTAACCACGGCGGCTCTTAGCTTGTCAACTTAACTAAACAGCAGCAGAATGACGAAGCAGGATCCAGGCTGCACAATCCACGAGTTACAGGATGGGCCTGAGACACAGCTTAGGTTTAGTGTCAAGAAAGAAACTTATTGTTATGTAAAGCGAATATCAGTTGTATAATAAGATGAAGTAGGATGGCCCCTGCAGCAAGAAACAAGAGCGACTGTTCTTTACTCCTCCTCCCATCTTCTCGCTCTCCCTCCATCTGTCTCCTACTTCTGCTTTCGTCTCTCCATCTGTCTCATTTTCGTGCCCTCTTTTGTCTAAAGTTTGAACATATACGATGCTAAAATATGCCAAAAAAAGGGGAAAGGACACGAGAGCGAAATGTATATAGAAAGGGAAAGAACAGGAAAAGTAGGTGAGGGACAAATGAGTGCCGGGGAGGGGGCTTTTCAGAAAACTAGGACATGAGGAAAATAGAAATGAGCAGTGCAGTGAGAAAGATGTCATTGATTTTGTCATTTTCCCCTTTGTGCCCTTTACCAACCTCTCCTGAACATCTCTATGAGATGTATAATTCATGTCACTGCAATATGAGTTTCCATCAGAAAGGTAAATAAAATAACTAAATAAATATCACTATGTAAAGAAGGCAGAGAGCACTGCTCACAAGTCAGCTTTGATGATCTTAATTTTTCCACACCCACACACACACACACCAAGAGTCAGCTTCAAGGCAACCTTCAAGGCATCTTCACACATGCAACATAGGTCTAAACCTTTCTAGATGGTCCTTAACCTACTAGCACCCAAGCACAAACTCCGTGTGATGTCGGATTGAGCTGAAGTGTGAATATCGCAGTTAATAATCTGGTGCATTCATCGTTAGCGAGTGGGCGTCACACGTGCTGCCTCCTGTATGTTCTATCTATGCAGCTCCCTCGCCTATGAGTATTTCCAGTAGTGCGAAAGTGTTTGAAGCAGCCTATTTCCTGCTGTGTGCTACATACAAGGCAAAAAAAGAAAGGACTGTGGAAAATATCCTGACCTGATTTTCCCAAAAACTGACCAAAGTTCACGCACAACTGATTCTGTGACCTCTTATTCTGAATGGCACTGCTCATATCGTTTGTTTTTAAATTAGCGACGGCGATGTCATCAACAAATGTTTCTGTTATCATTTATAATACGCCATAACTTCCATGATTGCTACAAAGGGTAGTTTTTCGCTAGCAGGAAGTGGTGCAAACGAGCCTGATCGGTGTGTCGTTAGTAATCTAACAGCCAAACATTGGTATAGGCAAAAAGTTGTTATCAACCCAACAATTCAACCGCTGCCTACCGCAGAGACATTAGAGGAATGGGTGATGGAGATCTCCAGAGATTATTTCAAAAAAATGAACAAAATGAAACCCTGCTGCTGCAAATAAGATACGACAGCAATGCTCCAGGAAACGATTAATCTTGTGATTTGATCATCACAAGCACAAGCTGGAAAATAAATACATTAACTCAATTCATGTATTTATTTTACCACTCAGTGCGTTCTTTGTGATTCTGTTTATTTCTAATGTGACAGCGGCACGTACAGTTACATATTACAGCGTATTCAAAGAGTCTGTCCTATAGATTAGTAATGGAGATGGTCACCAGATTAAAATTAAAGGGATTTTATTGATTTACAGGTATTACTGGTGGGAAAAGAGGCCTACAGTCAAACCTTCAAGATCAGTATCTCCAGTTTCCTTGAATTGCTTCATATCTGTTCGGATAAGATCCATCCTGGATGTAATTAGCATGCTGACTCACAAATGATCCATCATCGTATAGTTGACGTGTCTGAGTTAAACATTATGCCAGTGTTACTGGAGTGTTTATTCTGTTTTCTATAAACAGATTATGAAGACTTTAAGTGCATTAATTAAATATTCCAGAAATCCTAGCAGAACCACAGTATGTGGTATGTGTAACACGCCAAATGATCTATTACATAAGAGTCACCCACTTGCAGCTCTGCTTTGAAATACCACAATAATATTATAACAAAAATATCTTAATTCAAGGTCAAATCACTCGCTTTTCTTTCCTCTTATTTCTTTGTATTTTAACAACCATTTCTATTTACAAAGACATCTTAAGCCTCACAAACAATATTTCTGAAATTCTCTGCTGCAGATAACGACTACAAGGATTGCATTAATTGGTCAGCTACTCACCAATGTTGGGGTGTTTCAGGAGACGGCAGATACGAGCCTCTCTCTCAAGCTTCTGATGATCTGTGTAGACAAAACAAAAAAGGTTTATTCAAATTCAGCCACAGTAATAAAGTATTTAATAACATAATATAATTTCCACTTGAGGAACTTTAGCAAAACATATGTTCAGCTGTACAAGATGGATAAAAATAACTAAACACCTATTAAGTGACCTGAACATTAGCGTTGAGATGGGATTTACTGAGGTTAGCAGCTGATGATCATCTAGTCTGCCACATTAATTTTGCACTTCCTCCATGTTCCAAAAAGTGATGTGAAATATTATTAACATTTCAGATGTTTTATGATTAAGGGAGGTAAAAGAACTGGCTCTGGTAAAACAACAGACAATATATTATCATAAATAGGTATTTAAAGATCCTGACAGAAAAAGCTAGAGCCAGTATTTGTGACAATGAGCCGATCTGTTTAAGTCAGCTATGCTGTTCTGGGTTTACTGTCCCGGTGCATCAGTGTACCGTTGCTCACCGATGCACTGTCGAATCTGACATTGCTTTATACATAAAATAATAATTTCCTATACCTTGCTCATAGTAATTATTAGAGCTTTAATTTAATTGGTATATGTAACTAATTCTATATTGCTTAAGTATACATATCAGTAAAAGAGTTAATCCCTGAAACAGTTATGTAAATCTTCATAATTCAGTTATTTTTAGAAATACATACAGGAAAGGTAAGGGGAGTCTAAACCATGTGACATGCAATGCTTCCTTGGTGGAAATGAATGGGGGACAATGTGGTTTTATGGTGTGGGCCTTCACCTGCTAGGTGCTACATTATCACCAAATGTTTGGAACAATAATGTTTGGTTTTTACACACTGTGGTGTTGCCAACAATATACCCATTAATGTCCTGCAGTTAGAAGAGAAGGGCCACCTTTTACAAAGCCCCAAGTATAGCACACACCTTCATTATTTATGTTCTCTCGATCCCAAATAAAAATTTCAGTGCCTGAGACTAGAGCACTAGAAAACCAAGGCACTCATGTTCCTTTTAAAAACTGAGCTACAGATGTTTAGTATTAAAAAAACTACTGAGTCATCGGGCGCTTTCCTGGGGAATTACGATGTATGGCAGCTGTCAGTCATAAAAGTGTCTCTGTATGCAAATATTTAAATGAAGATGTGTTTTATGTGCAGAAAGAATAAAGTAAGCCAACACTCATAAGCAGTAGCAATACAGTCATTTGCATGTAGAGACAGTCTCCATCTCTAAAATCTAACAATATGAATTAAAACTGAGCTCCAGTGCTAGCATTTCTGCACATGTGGTTTTAAAAAACACACACAATCAAACGAAGAAGTCTGTCTGTAGCAACAGGTGCAGCGGTTTGCATGCATGTGTGAGTGTATATGCTACAGGGTTTAGTGTGAAGCTCAGTTATGGACAGTGCAGTATTTGCACTTTAGACAAAGATTACACACCCGCCTCATCTCCAAACCAACATCCTTGTTTGAGGATTTGTCCAAGTCATGTAGCAACGTGCGTTTACACGAGTGCGTTTGTGCACGGTTTGCAGGTCTAAACCACACGATACTTTTAAACTACTCCATCTAATTACCATGGGAAGAGGCCATGCAACTGCTGAGGTCAGAGGTCACATGGGGTAACTGTAATGAAGAATGACTCAGTGTGTGTGCTTTATCACTGTGGTGAAGCCAACTCAACTCCACAGCTCCATGGCGATGACACCACAGAGACACAGACTCAGTAAGATTTGCATTCATTTCCCCAGCGCAGCAACTACCTCAGATAAAATTCACATGCTGTTGCTGAGTAATCAACTATCACCTTACCCAGCTGTTCTTCTATATTGCAGTATAGCGTTCACAGGCATTACAGCATGTTACTATAAAAGGCAACGTTATTGTTCTGCAGTTTTCTAGATGGTCTCTGGCTGGCATTTCTACCAACGCTGACAGATAAATTATATTTACAAACATATGTTATAAACGCATTATAAATGGTTGCCTGAAAAGCAATTAGAACAAAAACTTTATGAACATGCACCATATGACCCTTGGCTTTTGAGTCAAGATACATCATACCTAAGATTTAAGAGGTTTGTTTTTTTAAATAATAATAATAATAATAAAAAAAGGAGATTAAAAAAACCCCCAAAACAACAATGATGGGCATTATCTAGTATGACTTTTGGTTTCTGGAGCTGCAGCCAACACAGAGGCAGAAGGAATACTCCAAACCAGGAAAAAAGTGAAAGGTAACCAGAATTGTTAACTTAGCTCGTCGTCAAGTTCAACAAAAACCTTCCTGAGTAATACACCAATACTGCAAAGGCTTCTCTCTCAAACCTGCCGGACAGGAGGTGTAAATTTGCAGAAAAACGTAAAATCTTCCTTTTCGATCTGCTTGCTTGAACAGTATGTTATGCTACCAGTTCTGTTCCATTTTAACATGACACATCTTTTCAGATTGTTGTAAACTTGGCTCTAGGAAGACAGCATTTTTAATCCACCTATGCATAGTTAATTGAGGTTTTTATAGAAAGATATTTGCTGCTGTAGATATTACTCAGTTTAGTTACTTATGAATATAAACATATCCTATTATATTTAAAGCCAAAGCTAGCAAATAATTTAATATACAAGATGATTAGAAAACCCCCAACCACCTCGGTGCTCTAACCCAAGCACCTACGCTCTCCATAAACCTGGGAAACATTTTGAATTTAAGTGTACAATTTATGTTTGTTTATTGTACTTAATATCGTCATAATGAAAAGCTGCAGACTTCACATCGTGAAAGCCTACTTTCTTTGCTGTATTCAGCTCTATTTTTTTAACTTGCTGAAGATTTGTTTGTCCGTCCTCCTGCACCGTGCTACAATCTCTTTTCCACGAACCTCCCTGTTGTCTCGCTACAGGTGTAGATTTCCCTCATCTAAGAGAAAGCGAGTGAATAAGGGAGAGACCTGAACCACCTCCTAATTACACCAGTGACGCAGGACAGAGACAGACAGACAGAGAAGGAGGGAGGATTATATGAAACGTCCATTTGCTAGAAGAGGATCACAGCTCCCCTGTGTGTGTCTGTGTGCATGCGCACGCAAGCTTCTGTGTGTGCGTTTGTGTACAGCTGTCTACCCTGGTGCAGTGTCACTGCAGTGCTCACTAATTCATTCAATCTACTTATTTGTTGGTGCGAGAGTATGTGGTAGAGGAAGACAGGAAAGAGAGGGCTGGAGGGTAATTACTGGCACTTCCTGCTGCTCTCTAATTGGCCATCTGCTTTGCCATGGGGCGGGCCCACAGCCATCTTACATCAGCTGAGAAGGATGGAGAGGACCTGACACACATACGCACACCCCCCCTCTTTCTGCCACACAAAGCTGACAATCTGACTGAAGGCTTGAGGATCCAGTTCAATCTGTTTCAGGCAAGTTTACATCCAAAATGTTAGGACGGGAAATACTGACAAAATGACGGAAACGGTGTCAGTACTGGTTACAAAACCTTATTTTAGGGGTTCGTTATTTCAGATAAGTTTTTACTAGTAGGGGTGCAACGATATTCGTATCGATATTGAACCGTTCGATACAGTGCTTTCGGTTCGGTACGCGTATGTATCGAACAATACAACATTTGTAATTTATTTTATCAACTTTCCTTCTGACGATGCTGTCTGTGTGGAGCGCTCAGTGAATCTGCGTTCGACTACTCCGCCTAGGCTGCACTGTCGAGCGCAGATCCACTGAGCGCTCAACACAGACAGCATCGTCAGAAGGAAGAGCGCAGGGCACCTCCCCCACCCTCATTCAGATCTGGCGTTTGGAATTATTTTGGTTTTCATGTGACGTATGACCCTGAAGGTAAGCGAGTCATGGACTAAAGTAAAACAGTATGTTGGATGTGCCATGCAATGCTCAATTACATGGGTGGGAACTAGTGTGTTAGCACAGTTAGCTCGTTAACGTGTTGGCCGTCTAGCCCCATGCACGGGGCGATCGGCGGTAGCTCGTTAACGGAGATTTGCCATGTTGTGGTGTTAAGGTCATTTCAACGAGATTAACCTGAAAGCACTAGTGGGAACACAACGAATATGACTGCACATTTACGCCGACATCATCCTAGTGCAAAGACAAAAACAACAAGCATGCTACTAACTTTAGCCGAGTCATTTAGACAGCTGTTAGCACATGATTCTCCTTATGCTGCTGAGAATATAACCCAGAAGAAGCGGATAGTATAGCTTTTATTTTGGAAAGAGACATTTCTCTGTAATAAACTCTCTTTTCCAAAGATGAGTGATTCCTCAATCAGATACAGGGCTTGCAATATCGCTAGCCTGACGTCCTGGGGCTAGCGATTTTTTCAGTCGGGCTACCAAAATCTATCTCTTCCCTGCCCGTCGGGCTATTGTAAGAAGGAAAAATATATGTCAATGCTTTTGCATTCTTTCAGAAATGTAGCTGGGTTATTATGTCATTGGCATCGGTGAGCCACTGTCAATATGTGACATATTGAAATCGCGTTTGAATTTGCGCTTGTTTTTTTGCTTTCACTTTGCAATCGTGCGAACTGTGTATAGAGAGCGACAGCACTGATCTGTGAGTGATGATAATTTGTGCACCAATTCCTCTGACATCGTCTTATTAATCGTTAGCTTACTATGCAAACATGACAAGTGAAATCTCCTGCAGCTTAAACATGTGAGAGGTTGATCACGCAGAGAATCGCTGAGCTTATGTGAGTGTGTGTGTAAAAGCAGCAGGATTTATATTTGACTACGATGACCTGGATGACTGAGAACCTTCACAGACAGATATATATTTTAGTTCTGCTGAGCCAAATAAGACAACAAAAGGTTTAAAAAGCTTTTGTCTGATAATACTTACCTACTATGCATGTGAAGTTTTACCTCCATTTCTAATAAGCATGTTATTGTATGATAATAATTAGAAACGTCTGCCACCACACAGCTGAAACAGTCTCGAACCCCTACTGTGTGCACGTGTCAACGCAACACGATTGGCTAATTTCCCCCCCCAATCTGACCATTTACTTCCTCCTTAAGTAAAAGCATAAAAGGTGCTCAAGGGAGTCTGAACTGTCATTTAATTTCCCTACGTCATTCAGTCAGAAAACATCGCTAATATGCAATCACCAGCCACTTTATTAGTTACACCTTGCTAGTACTGGGTCGGACCTCCTTTTGCTTTCAGAACTGCTTTAATTCTTTGTGGCATAGGTTTAACAAGGCCCTGGAAACATGCCTCAGACATTTTGTTCCATATTGACACAACACCTGTTGCACTACATCAAATAGGTGCTCTATCGGATTGAGATAAGGTGACTGTGGAGACCTTTCGAATATAGTGAACTCATTGTTTAAAAACAAAAATGTAAAAAAAAAAAAACCCAGATGATTTGAGCCTTGTGACATGGTGTACTTTCCTGCTTGGAGGCAGCCATCAGAAGATTGGCACACTGAGGTCATAAAAGGTAGGACGCTGTCAGCAGCAAGACTTAGAGAGGTTGTGGTGTTTAGACCAACCATTTAAAATGGTTTAGTACCAAGGGCCCCTAAGTGTAAGAATAGCCCCCTAAACCATTACACCAGCAGCCTAAACCGCTGTTATAAGGTAGGAGGGATCCATGCTTTCATGTCGTTTACATCAAACTCTAACCCTACCAGCTGAATGTTGCAGCAGACTCAGACCAGCGAACACTTCTCTAATCCTCTTTTGCCCAATTTTAGAGAGCCAGTGTTAATTGTAGACTCAGTTTCCTGTTCTTAGCTGATATGGAGGGCACTCAGTATGTTCTTCTGCTGCTGTAACTGCTTTAAGCTTCCATGTGTTGTGCATTTAGAGATGCTCTTCTGCATACCATGGTTATAACAACTGTTTATTTGACTTTATGTGTCTTTCTATCAGCTTGATGCAATCTGGCTATGCTCCTCTGACCTGTGGCATTTTCACACCAGTCCCTGTAAACCCTAGAGATGGTTTTCTGGGAAAATCCCAGTAGATTTCTGAAATGCTCAGACCAGCCTATCTGGAACCACAACAATGCTATGTTCAAACTCCCTGGAATCAGCTTTCTTCCTCATTCTTATGCTCACTTTCAGCAGGTTGTCTACATGTCTAAATGTGTTGGTTTGCTGCCATGTGATTGGCTGATAAGAGATTTGTGCCAATAACTGGTTTAACAGGTATACATATCGTTCTGTAGGCAATTTCAGTGATTTAATACCTTTCATATTTAAATAAATTTACAGATTGATTAATTTTTTTAATATATATTTATGCATCATTTACTTGAAAACCATTTTTTTGCTCAATTTCTGTAAAAATAAATAAATAAATAAAAAGAAGAGAAAACTCATGGAACAAAGAGACTTTATGAAAAGTAATTCAGAGTTCTAAGCCTCCTTCAGAGAGAAAACAGATGAATCTCACTGGTTTTCTGTTAACAACAACAGTAACAAGTGACTCTGGCAACAGGAGATGAGCCATGAACCAGCGATGAAATTGCTGAGCAATAAGTGCAATTTGTAAAATAGAGCAAGAGAAATCATTTCACTGGAACAATAATATCGCCCCAGGCCACTAACTGTAGGAGGAGAAGAAAAAAAAATATTAAAGTAGTATTAAAGCAGACCATTTGTGTCTCTCTCTCTCTCTCACACACACACACACACACACACACACACACACACACACACACACACACACACACACAGTTGCTGCAGACAATGCAGCAGCCATCAACCTTCCAGTCACTCCAATCAACAAAATAAAACAGAGCATTCATACGGCGCAGATAGACTCATGCTACGCCAGTGCAGATTTAATACTTTGCATCACTTTGTTACATTTTTCACAATTTACCTCACAGTCTGTCATTTTAATTAATTACACACACAAATCTTTGGCAGCCAAACAAACCCCTACCCCACTTAGCTAAAGCTGCCAAAATGAAAACCTCCATTTCTTTACAGTGAGAAGCAGGTGGGTGTCACTGCCTACTGCGCATGCTGCTGCCCACTTGCATCCATCCCAAAGGGCCTGTGGACAAAACTATACCACAGCCAACTCCCTACATTTATCTATTCCCCCCGCCAACATCACCCACTTCCTTCCTTCCTGTTTTTTTGGTTTCCTTCCTTCTTTCCTTCCTTCCTTGTCTCCCCCCCCTCCCCCTCAGATTACTGCAGTGTTTACCAGAGCTTTGGGAGACTTACCCACCAGGCCATGCAAGAGGTCAGACTTGCCCTATTGGGCTTTTAAAAAAAAAAAAAAAAAAAAAAAAAAAAAAAAGGACAGACAAAAAAAAAAAGAAGCCCCACCCAAATCCTACTGGGCAAGATGCCTGCTCACGCACTGGCCTCCTGGTGTGGACGTTGTTGTGTTTGTGCGTAGGTGCATCTTGCGTCAGCAAGTCAAGACAGCCTACTGCAATACTTCTATTAGCACCAAATTCTCCAATTCATTCCTTTGTTCAGTCTATTGCATCTCCTCCTCAGTCTCATTTCATCTCCCTCCCCTGGTGTGGAGTGTCACCAAGTTTCTTGCAAGACTACACTGTTGAAAATCTCCTCCTCCTCTCCTGGCCAGCTTTCTTCTCCCCTGGCAAAAACACACATACGCACAGACCTACATTGTACTCCATGCCTCTGCAAAGAGCCAACAGTTTTCTGCTGAGCCTGTACTTTTCCTTGGTGGGACATTAATACTGGTAGCTGCCCTATGTGTACACTTGATGGCAGGGATAGAACAATAACAGCATTACAACACACTCACACAAAACAGACATACTCCATTAGTATAACTCCCGCTCTCTCTCAGTCTCCCTTTTCACACAGACACACAAATGCCATAAGACACAGACAACAACAGGGAGGCGCCTAAGGAATCCGTGGGGTCTTAGTGGTTGATGAGATACATTTAGCGTAAGTGGATTAGCCTCAATACAAACCAATCCCCCATTGCAGCAAGACGAGAGAAAGGCAATGAGAGAAAGGCTGGCTGAGAAAGAAAGAAAGGCAAAGGTATAACAAAAGAGTACAGGAAAGGAGAACAAAGGTGTGTGTGTCAACACCAGAAAGGAATCTGCAGCACTAATTTGGCCCATACAAAACTGAGAAAACCTGAAGTCAGGGGAGGTCTTGCCATAGTGACATAAGCTCCCGTCATCATTGCAACATTACACGCCACACCATGCATGAGCATGTGGGTGTGAACGTCTGCAGGGAGGCACACAAGTGAAGCAACTAATAAAATTCAGGTGTGGACTGTGCAGCAGCAGCAGCGCCAATCAATTAATTGTACAGCGGCTGTCTGCTCGCACCACAGAGGAGCGATTGAAAGTTATTTAATACCGAGTTTCTAAAGAGCGTTAGAAGATTCTGATAAGAACTCCCCACGGACACAACGACCCAATAAAAGATTTCCTCTGCAACTGGAATCATGGGACTTCTGTTTCTGCACAATTTCCAATAAGCAGGATTTTTCTACACAATATTGGGATATTTTATAACTTCAATATCTGTGGTAAGCCACAGCAGGAGGTGATGAAAAAACAAATCAGTGACAGAACTGCTTTTCAACAACACTGAATTTATGGGATTTATACAACGATATGGTGAAGTACCTTGATTTGTTAAGCATTAGTGCACTGGATTAGCCACAAGCATGAATTTAAACCTGTTATTTCAACTACAAACTGCTTCTGAATATGGTTTTCCGTGGCATCAGTGCGTACAAAGAAAATAAGCTATACTGCTCAATATTTATCACAAACAAAGTAAACGCACATCGGTGTCTGTGTCAGTGAGTGTGGTGTTAGCATACCTCTTGCAGACAGCTTCTTAGTGTTGATGATTTTTGCAGCATATTCCTGTCCTGATGATTTCTTTACACACCTACGCACCACTGAAAAAGCTCCCCTAAGAAGAAAGAACATAAACAACCAAAAATCAGTTCCATTTCAGACACTGCCTCTCTGGCACACACGCACACACACACAAAGTGTGACATTTGAAGCTGCATCTACATGTGGCAGTGGTTTGTTGTGAATACTAACAATCTCACCCTTTCCCCCCTTCTCTGCCCGTCCCTCTGTCTCAGACTCAGTTTTTTTTATTTTACAGCCATCATATACTACATCACTATAACAGGGGCAGTCAACCTGAAAAGGTGAGACAATCAAGCAAACCAGCAGTCATAACAAGCTTCTCAAGCAGCTATGAATATGAACGACCGAGTACTTTCTCTAATCTCTGATATGCACACAACACAATGCAACCTACTCCCCCCCAAGAGGAAATTCAATTTGCAACAGGCAGTACAGAGACTGGGCTGCGTTTCACACAACAATCGTCAACATTTAATACATTCACACTCACAAATGCACGCAAACATAAAAGGAAGTGCACACTACAAGACGCCTGCCACTCTGAGGAGTTTCATATTGACCTAGATGAATGCTCGCACAGTGGCTCTGGTGATTCTATGAGTCTGAGCAGTTACACAAGATGTAATTACACATGGTTTTCATAGCATCTGGACAACCTGCAGTTTCGGGCCCTTGAGAGTTTCCCTAAAAGAGAAGAAGGGCTCCTTTTTTTTTTCCTAATGCGGTGGATGATATATGGAGGGCTGCTCCTTTCTGCTGCACACTGCTCCCGGTCTCGATGATTCACCAGTAAATGAGAAGCGACAGGTGACACAAGTACAAGTCCGTGACTTGACATTAATAAGCTATGACGGAGCAAAATTCATTATCAAACAGGTGCAGAAAGAGAAGCCAGGGTAAGTGGTCGGTCTGCAGGAAGATCAGGGGCAGTGGAGGGAAGATCTGTAGATGTGTGCGTGTGTGCCAGTGGACTGGCTATGTAATCAGTGCCATCGATTACTGTCAATTACAAAGGACAGAGTGGAAGTGGCAGTTGAAATTAAGGACAGTGTATCTTTATACGGCCAGCGTCGCCCTGCTGTTGATTTGAGGGATAAAAGCCTTAGCCGGCCAAGAACAGCAGATGCTGTCGCTGCTGCTGGAGGGAGCAGAGGAGGTAGCAGTCTGATTTTTCTGCCGTCATCAAAATACCGAGAAAACACGTCATGCCTCTTACACAGTAAAAGCCAAATTGCCCTTGTAACCACCCAGAAATCACAGATCGGCTCTCTTACGGAGCCTTAACAGCGATTCATTTATTGATAACATGATGCAGGGGACAGCTGGTGCGCGGAGCTTATAGGTATTACAGTGCAAACATAAAAGCGGCAGAGCTTGGACCGAATAACTTCCTTATTAACTGATCCAGGGGTACGTAGCGTTACTCAACACAGTAACACAAATCATCTGCAGCTGCTTGGAGAAGAAGAAGAAAAAAAGAAAAAAAGGGAGGGGGGGTCGGCCTAGTTAGCTAGCGACCACAGCCTTAGGTCGAGCCCGCACAGAGCTGCCAGCCCCGTGGGCTGGTGAAATGTCACAGGGCTACGTCTCCGGCGTCTCTCGGGGCCCGGCTGACGGGTCAAGCAGACCAGAGAACACCGGCTACCAGACGCGGAAAGGCCAGCAGCTGCTCATACACCAACATCTGCGCCTTCTGCTCATCCCTACCAGCGATTAAAAGACGCAACGCTAGTCGGCTAACTCGGCCAGTTTATCAATATCAGCGTGGTAGCTCCCTGGCTAGTAACTGAACGTTAGTGCGCTCTTCCCGTTACTGCCCGAGCAGCTGTTAGCCTATAGCAGCGGTTATTTAGCCTGACTGCACTACGACAATAGCACACGCCTGCTAGCATGCACTGACAGACCACTAAAAGCAGGCAGCAGAATTAAGTCTACAAGCAATTTTGGCTAACTATCACTGCTAGCTGGCTAACCAGAAATAATATGAGGCGAGGTTGCGGGGGTGGGGGGACAAAACGACAAGACAAACACGATGCACACTATAACGTTGAGGCTGCTTACTTCCCGAGCTCCTCGTATAGCTGGTACTCATCAGTAAACCGGGTGGAAGTAGCGGTGGTTGCCATGGTTAGAGCCGTGAGAGGGGAGCCCGAGCCTTGGGGTACGACGGCGGCAGCTGCGGCGGCAGGCTCTCGTACGGGGTCCGAGAGGAGGGTAGCCTAGCCTCCAATACTAAAGCACCTTTCTGACAGGCAGGCAAGACTGAAGAGAGGCGAGCAGAGACGGAAAGGGAGGGGCTGGCTACAAGAGGAGGAGTGATGATGGTGGTGTGTGTGTGTGTGTGTGCGTGCGTGTACGTGTAGTAAAGAGGTGCAATCCTCGCGAGAATAGGCTCGTGCAGCAATGAGAGCGGGGCCTCCAATTCAATGAAGTCACTGAAAAAAGTGGGGAGATGATGGTGAAATGTTCTCTCAGTCATTTAGATTAAATAATTCATCTTTTGTCGGGCAGTGGATCTCACAATGAGATGCCGCTAAAGTGTACAAGAGCCACGTGACGGTCCAGAGAAACAGAGTTGGCATCCAAGATCCGTCTCTTCTCATTTCTTTCAAAATAATATTGCAGGCAACAACCCGGCAGCAGCGTTTTTACTGCACCGGTCGGGATACACCCATCACTGGGTCACACCTCACTGCAGCAGAGTCAGACTGTGACACACACACACATTCATACACACACAAGGTATAAGTTCACACTCAAGGAATCAATATTGATTAATGCAGGTCTTGCTCTCAACACAGGAGGTCGGCCTTCCTGAACAACTGAATTGACTTTGCATTTGAGGGGAGTGCATGTGCATAAGAGAGATAGGGATGGTTAATGGGAACAGTGTGACTGCTGTATCAGGTTTCCACTGACGAGCATCCACAGTGTGAGGGCTGTTGGCTTGGCGGCGCTAAAAGACGGTGTCACAAAGATCCAGAGTGCCTCTCTAAATGTTTAATGTGGCATGAGTGGGAGGCCATCAGAGGACAGGCAAGGTGGGGCTGGAGAGTTACAGTTAGAGGGCCTCTGCATGTGAGCAGTTCAGCTCAGAGAAGGGACAGCACACAGACACAGTCATAAGAAAAAGAGAGCAAAATGGTGATTTCACTTGAAAGTCTTTATGCGTGGTTGTCAGCGTGGGAACGCAAAAGCTGAAAACGCTGAAAAGTTCAAATATTACGAGTGGAGCCAGCTGAATCGGCGATGGAGAGCATGAAAAGGAGGCCGGCATTTATGTGCGAGCGTGTGCATGTTTGTGTGTTATGTGGAAGACAAACGAGCACTGCATTGTAGGCTACTGGCCCTATGCTGCCCTCCTTTTCCTACGTGCTAACCCCGCTGCCTCTCCTCCTCTTCCTCCACCTCCTCAGCCTCCACAAAAGTTATATAATGGTGAACTCCTCAGCCTTTGTTATCTCACACCAACCACACACTACGCCTTGCCCGCTTCATGAGAGACAGAGGAGTGAGGAGAGAGAGAGAGCGAGGAGAAAGTGGGATGATTTCTCATGAAGAAAAGAAACATAATCTGTGATTTTTCATGTTTTATTTTCAGACTGTAACAGTCACGCATATGCACACACTGTGCACTTTATATGCATGTGTTACCTACTGTGACGCAGACACTGGTTGACTGTGACTTCTCTCTTGGTTTTGCAATGAAAATGGTGCATGAAGGTGGCAGCTATTTATGCTGACATCTCTTATTACTCCCATGCCGCCCTGCAGGGAAAAACAAAGCACTCAATGTCTATGAAATTGCACTCAATCTCAAAGGAAATGCTGAATTATCATCATATTATAACATGTTTCACTATACACATTAAAGGCACTTCAAAGGTTTCCCTTAGTTAATGTATAGCTGCAGAAATATATTTAGTAGTTCTTTGTTAAAAGCACCAGTTGAGGTTCTGCGGTAGTCAGAGCCAAAATATCATATTTCTGTTTGTAGCAGACTCTCATTGCTAACTGAAGCTGTGTTTATACCCAGAAAAGACTAACTGTGTAATCAAAGCTTGAGTAGCTGCGATACATTTAGGAATGAATTTTCCTCTGTTGTGACTAATGAGGGTGAATATGCCATCTGTTACATCATCACAACTGAGAGGGTGGATGTGGCCAGAAGCTGAGTGATGACACTCCCATTCTCCACTGCTTTTGGAGAAATAATCCGACTGGGGGAAGTGAATGAGTAACACTCTTCCTTCCTTCAGCAGATACTGTAGTGATGCCCGCGAGCAATAAGCTACCGACCCCCAACCGCTCAGCAAATCTGTCGTTGATGGTCGTGGCTGGGCTGTGCAGCGCCTGGGTGTCAGTGTGAGAGGCTGCATGGGCGAAAAGCAGGGTGTTGCTGATGAAACGCCAGTGTGCTCTGTCAGCTCGGACAGGATAAATAAATAATGGTAAGTTTGTGAAGATCACAGCAAAAATCAGGGGCGACATGTACTCGGCTCCTGTTCTTGATGATTACAGAGTTTAGTCATTCTGTGTTTCCTTCATTTCAGGGAGTGCTGCTAGAAATTCAAGCTCTGCTGACTCAGCCTGGGATTACTTCATGTGGACTATTTCACTACCTATTAAAAAATGAGCCATGAGCTGCAGTATTGGTCGGATGTTTACACACACTCATCACAGGCATGAATGTCATGGTAATTTCGGCTTTTAATGGTTTCTTGGAACTGCTCTTTTTTACAAAATGGAATGATTGTACAGCATACATCTGTAGTGCAAAAGGTTGCATATTTTGCATTTTCTCCACACAGTATCAAACGTATAAATACAGGTTCAGATTTATACATACACTCACTAAGTGGTGCGGACAGTTCTACAGTGTCTTCTAACTTAACAAGGCCAAGGCCTCTTAATTCCTACCACAACTGGTAGTTTCTCTTTGCCAGTATAAAAAGTATTTGTTTGACAGGTCTCTTTGGATTGACCAATACTCAGAATGATGGGGAAATCCAAGGAACTCAGAAGAACTGTAGATTTACACAAGCTGGGAAGGTCTGTTCTAAACAACTGCGGATTCCAACATCAGTTCAGTTATGTACAATTGCGGCTGTACATACAATCGGGGTGGCTGTAGCTCAGGAGGTACAGAAGGTCATCTACTGATCTGCATCTTGGTGGTTGGATCTTGCTGCTCCAGTCTGCATGCCAAATATCCTTTGGCAAGACATTAACCTCAAACTGCTCTCAGATGCATTCATGGGAGTATGAGTGTGTGCAAATGTTAGATAGAACGCACTTACGTAGAAAAAAAGCATAGAAAAACCATAGCTTGTACAAATGGGTGAATAAGGCAAGCTGACGTTTTCAGCTTGGAGTGCTCAGGTAGAGTAGAAAAGCGCTATACAAGAAATTTACATTTATGTAAGTAGAAGTGATTTGGATGTACCACCACTTTGCCAGAGATCTGGAAGAAGGCCCAAACTGTTACCCTCAGATAAGAGGAAATTAGCTAGGATGTTCAGGAACCACCAAGGCTTAAGCCTGCATGAACTGAAAACTGCTTGAAGAACAGCATCACTTTCCACAGTGAAACAAGTCTCATCACCGGGGACTGAGAGTTGCCCCTGGTCCAGAAAAACTCCATTTTTTAATCATTTTATTTTCTGCATGGTCAGTATTTTCATTGTTACCTCCCTCACACTTTTATTTAAACATAAATCTGGATTGGTTACAAAAGTTATTCATTTGTAAATGTCGACAAAGTTGATAAGATTAAAGGTGATAAAACAGAAGAAGATACTGGATGTAACCCCATTGTGCAGCCCAAAGATAAATAGACATTGTGACATCACCTGCTGGTTTTGGACTTTGCATTTTGAAGCCTCAATTTTGTGGAGCCAGAAGTGATGAAATCTGGATGAGAGGCAGGAATGCTAAGTCATTGGGTAATGCCTGCAAGCTTTTTTAACAAGCAACATGCACAAACATATGTACATATGTGCTAATTAGTCCCAAGTAACATGCAAGTATACTCACCAGCTTTGTTGATGTTAAGCACCCCACAGCATTCTGTATTACTTGCCAGATAACTCCATTAAAAATGCTCCAAAATACACAAATACCACAAACACTGTGGAGAGGTCCAGTTCACTGACTCTAATTAGCTAAGCTTTTCAAGTGTAACTCAAGGATAAGTTATACAAACATTTCCCGCAGTGCAGTTATTATGAAAAGGGAACACTAACCATAGAAGCTCAAACCATTTTTATTCCACTCTGTTAACAGGCTTTTTAAATGCAGTGTATCTGGACATCTTAACATGGGAATCTATGGGAATTAACTCATATTTAGAGCCCTCAAGTGGCCATCGGTGGAAGTGCTGTTTGTGTGTTCGGCATAGCTCCTTAACAGACCATTAGGTTGTTTTCCACTTCAGGGAAAAGGATCTAATGGTCGCTTTGTGTGGCCTGCAACTTCATGTGCATTCCCACGATGGTACACTGTCCTGTAGGACTGTGTGTGTGTGTGTGTGTGTGTGTGTGTACAGATCATCATAGAGTAGTACCTTTAATATTGAGAGAGAAGAGAAAATGGAGACAGCTGAGATAAGCCTGGAGTCTATGTTTTTATAAATGGGGAGCACAAAAGAGAAATGTTTTTAAATCTCTCCTGTGTTAAAGCAGCTGCCGCTACATCAGCAGGCTAATTTGAATAACCTTTGCGTGTCTTCATCGTAGCGGAAACACAGACAAACAATGACCTGAAGGGATATTTAAGTGCTGCGAAAAGGGTTCCTGAGGGAAAAGGTTCCAGGTACTTTAAATGGAAAAATAACTACTGGTTGTCCTAGAAAGTTTATTCTCGTCTTCTGGATGTTGAATTTTTTAGTGCAATGTTTTCGGATGATAGAGAATGCATAAAGACTGTAGGTTGTGAGAGGTGGGCACATTTTATTTTATGGTGGCCAAGCCCATTATTTGGTTATGCTAATGTACATTTAAGCAGAGAGCTAAAAAATTTCAAGTCAACTGCTTTGAGATACAGGGCACTGAAGCAGTGTCCTTCTTACACTGTACTTCCAGTGTAAATTATAGGGGAAGGAAAAGAATAATGCAAAAACACATTGAAAACTTTGATTTTTAATTCCTGCTTTAGTTGGTCTTCCTCAAGCTCTGCTTAGAAACACTGTGGACAAACAAAGAGGGACAGTATTTGATGATTGAGATATCAACTCAGATAAACATTGCACATGTATTTTATATATATATATATACACACAGCAGCTCTCGACAGCAAAATACTTGCGACTAGATGAGTAGCCTACAGTTTTTGCATTTTAAGATCATCAAAAATTTTAATGTTAGACAAAGTTAGTTAAAGTTGAAGTTAGACAAAATGCATTTTTTTAATATGATGTCATTTGTGCTCAGAGACAAGCTATCCAAACCATCCTGGCTGAACAAAGGAGAGATGGTAGCTGACCAAAAAGAAAACCAAAATAATACTAGCTTAAAACTCCTAATCAGTAATTGTGATTTCAAGTATTTCCTTGGTCTTTAAAAAACAGCCTTTGATAATGATAATTTTTCTCTGGGGGTTCTTGTTTCTTTGGCCTGCATGAAACAACACGGTAAGAACACTTTAGAGTGAAGCAAGATGCACATTTTGTAATCTATCAGAACATTGTATGTAAACACATCAAACACATTCTTAAATTGTCAAATGTAAGTGTAAATAAGTCTTTATTTGTTCTCCTTCACACCTTTCTTTGACCACATGACGTCTTCCATCGAGGGCTGGGAAATGTGGTTATGAAAAGAATGTAGGAGGTACATTTTTGACAAGTCAACTGCACCCCGGAGGTTTTGTAAATTAGCAGAAGTTGGCCCCAAAAAGAGGTTCTGTAGGGTCTTGACATCACTATATATAAAATGATCTAAGATGAAAAGTGAACTGAATCAGTTTAGGCTTGTGTTCCACACACTTTAAAAACCAACAGTGCACAACTTGGACTTTACTTCCATCTTGTGTTCAACAGAGAAAACTGCAGCATGAAGGAGGGGAATAAAAACATCTGTGAAATGCAGCTTTTCACAGCACTGGTGACTTACTGTACACCACACTAGTTAAACACACACGCACAAGCATGCCTGAGAGAAAGAAAATCCAAAATAAATTCAAGCTTGTGTCCCCAGTTCTTGTTTTTTTCTTTTTACTTTTTTTAAGTCATTAAAGATGAATGCTGTACAATCAGTCCAGCCATCAATGACGAGTGTACGTAAACGTGACCACAACTTTATATTGTTCTAAGCTTTTAAGAACTGCCTAGAAAATAAGCAAACAACAAAACAGTACATTTGCAGCCATAGATCTTAAACAGTCGATGTCATTTATCTACTTATTTTCTGCACTGTCAGTGCATTCTTTGTTCATATGTAAATGTCACAAAGTTGATAAGATTAAAGTTGAAAAAACAGAAGAAGATACTGGATGTAAACCCATTGCAACCCCTCTGTGAGATCACCTGCTGGTTTTGGACTTTGTATTTTGAAGCCTCAGTTTTGTGGAGCCAGAAGTGACGGGATTTAGACGACAGGGTGGCGGCTGATATCAGCTACTGCCTTTTTGTTTGTTTAGTTGCAACTAGTTGTAACTAATAAGTGTCTCGCCAAGGGACACTATAAACTGTGTCATTCAAAACACTTATGCCATTTAGTTCATTTTCAGCAAAACTAGACCAACCTCAGTTTCAACAAAGACATAAATGAAGAGTCGCACATCAACACTCATGAAGTCTTGTGATAAAGAGTCCTTCATCACATGGAGTAGTAAAAACATAACTTGCTTATGTATTTTTACTGCATGTGTGATGTTGCAGTGTGACCATAGCATCTGTAAGGACAGTGCGCAAATACGGGGTGTGTAGGAAAGAAGTGTAGGAAATGATCATCTCATGGACGTCAATCCCAAGCCTCTGATTTATTTTGTTCCGAACGTTTTGAATAAATGCTATAGAAAGAGGTGCTCCATCCATCAGAGTCATAATAAGTCAAGAAACTTTATTTGCTTAATGCCAAATGCTGAATGTTAAACTACGTTACATTTACTCTAGCAGATAAAAATACTTGGAGTTTGTTTTTCATACTGTTGCTTATAAAGCTAAAAACGATCCTCTGAGTTTTCATTTAGATCCGTGAAGGTTTTTGGTTCATTGACTTTAATGCAAACCATTGCGCTCGTTTCCGGGTTCATATATTTTTTACAAGAAAGAAAACGGAAAGAAAAACACACCCCAAAAATCTTTTACTGGGTTTTAGTGCAGACTTTAGTTCATCCCCCGTTTGGAACAAGCTATTTTAGCATCTCCTTTCAGTCAGTTTCCTTTTTATATTTCTGTGTTCACACCCAGACCTGTGTGATTGTGGTGAGTGTATTAGGGATATCTGATCTTAGTGAAGTCACTGAATAGAAAGATGTAGGGAACAGAGCTTTTAGAGCAGTATTAAGCATGAATCTTTGCTGCATGCACGCATACACACTGTGTATGTGTGAGTGTGTGTTCATCTGGATCACCTTCCTTCTCTTTGCCACACTTAGAAATAACATCCAGATGTCTTCACTGTAGATCTGGTGAGGTTTAGGTGAACTGAGGGAACAGAAAGGGAACACAGAAGGGAACTAACAAACCTAAAGTAAAGTAAAACTAAAGTAAAAACAAAAGGCACAAATAAAAGGACAGGAAGCAATAGAAATAATCTTAGGATAACTCATACACACAAGAAAATACAAAGTAACACTGTTAACAGAAAACTCTAAATAATACAGAACTCCAACATGAATTGCTTCTCAACACCAGAAAGAATCACGATTTGCAGAAAAATTCAAACCCAAGGGTCAAAGACGCACACACACATAGTACACTGTGCAGTCCAGAAGCCCCACTTTCTGTTTTCAACCAGGGAGGAAAACGTATAAAAAAATACCATCCTGCAGACAGCTGCTGGCATTTGTGGCTCACTAGGCAGACAGTAGGCAAGTATTGCTTCTATGGGTGTGTACGTGTGTGTGTAAATAGGTCATTACAAAGACCTGCAGCTTTGATACTTAAAGAACGTGAACGAGACGGAGACAGTGAACATGTAACCTGTTTGCTATGTATTTTTAAACAGAGAACACAAAAGAGATATTTTTCTAAAGACCTGGGTGAAAACATCTGTCTGAATAATCTTTGAAGGTTTGCACTGCAGTGGAAACACAGACAAACACTGATGTGCAGAAAACTTGAAGAAACACGGAAGTATTTGTTCAGGAGGGTGGACGATCAGATCTGCAGAGCAAAAAACTAGAAGCTACTTGGAACAAGGACAGAGAACAAAGGTGAGCGGCAAATTATGCTAATGAGTGATTATAACAGTGTTTTATGTTTTTGCATGGAATCAATTTAGTCTGTTGTTTTTACTGTGTGTCAGCTGTTGGGGTGCGTTTTGTTCAGCAGGAGTAGACGAGATCCAAATGATGCCAAATACAGCTGCTGCCAAGAAATGTCGCTCCCTAATGATTAAAAACTATAAACCAGTGCAAAAATGACAATTCACTATAGACAATAAATAACTAAATATAATCCACTATCCTCAAATCACACATTACAAATACTTAGCGTTGGTTTGTGAATTTTTGTTGCTCCCTAAATTGGCGCGCAAATCATCAAAACTTTCTGAACGTGTTCTTTCGTTTAAAGTTACTGAAAACCATCAAGTTTTCACATTTCAGGCCACTTTGTGAAAATCTGTGGGAGAACAAGTTTATTTCCTTCTATCAAAATATTTATCAGGTAGCGTGAAGGTGATATAACCTTTTTTATTTTGATCTGAAAGGGAATATTGCACACTTTTTTTCACGATTTCAAAGACCAGTCTTATTATTAAGACCGGGTTTATTATTCTAATGGTCACTTAGTCTTTAAACATTGTAAATTTACCATAGGTAGTAGAAATAAAAGTAAAGAGAATGAATAAAATGTATGTGCTCCGAGCTAGTGTGTTAGCAAATGAGGAAGTGTTCCAGTTGTTGGGAAGTTTTTCAGTTTTAAAAAACTGAGACTTGTTCTGTTTGATTTTTTGTTTTGTTTTGTTTTGCTTGAGGTTGAATTTTACTGCAGGCATGTTCAGGCAGCTCCTCCACACACAAAGACAGGGAAGCACGAGAGGCAAAGATGAGGTATAACTCAAAGCAAATGGATGTTTTACCTGCAGAGAGAGAAAATGGGTCCAAAGGATTTTGTTTTCAGTGCTTCACAGCTCTGCTGTCCACAGGTTGCTGACAGAACCAACTAAAGTTGGAATCACATCTAACTGACAATTTAATTTTTGTTTTGCTTTAGAGTGGCCTCTGTTTTTATTAGGGTGAGGGTGTGTTTTCTTTTCTTTTTTTTTTTGCTTGTTTACTTTCTTCTATTCATTTCTGACATAAGAATAAGCTCCAGAAGTTAATAATTTCAAAGTTGCACCAAACTGATAATATTTAACACAAACATGTCCATAATGTTTAAAGTAATCCTTCTTACAAATGACCTAAACTAATCGCAGAGTTCTAACTTTAATCTCAAAATTCTGAGAAAAAAGTCAGAAATCAGAGAAAAAATAATTCTGAGAAAAACATCAGAATTCTGGAAAACAAGAAGAAAAAAGAAGAAAAAAATAGCTTCCATGTCTGAAAAATAAAGCAGGCACTGAAATGCATTAAATCTGCTTGGCCAGCAGACCTTCCAGTTGTATATTTGGCTCCATTCCTTAGCAAACGAGCTCAGCAAACACTTTGATGACAACTTTATGGGCTGTCAGTATCAGACAAAACAATTTTTTATCTGTTACATGATTTTGATGTTTAGATTTAGATAGTCATTTTGTTCCACAAATTACTTCTAACATCTTCTTATTTGTCTTTCATCATCAATCCACAGACCTGAAGACCCTTATCAGCTGATTGTGCACTTCCACATAAGACTTGCTGACAGTTAACAATGACTACTCTAGCACAAGTTAAAAAACTGCTGAAAGATTACCTCGACGAGCTAAATGAATCTGATCTAAGATCCTTTCAGTGGTACTTGGCCTTGAATGAGACAAAGGGACAACAAACTATCAAGACATCTCATCTGGAGAATGCTACCAGAGAGAAAACTGTGGACAAGCTGGTCCAGGTTTATGGGGAAGATGATGCTGTGAAGGTGACAATTGACAATTTCAGTAGCATTAAGCGCAATGACCTGGCAAAAAAGTTAACTGAAGGTAAAATGCCATGGTGGTGTTGACACATCATGCAAACATTGAATATTTGTTCATTTGCATCTTCTTGTCTTGTTCATTATCTCTCCCAATGCGTAACATACCGTCGATTTGTCACGTCCATAGGCCTCTCATAGTAACACAAAAGGTAACTTTCCACGTTCTTATGAAATGCTCAGTTTTCAATTCAATCAAATAGAACGCTGCAAAGCGGCTTTCTATTCCATCCCTAATCTTAACCGTACCCTTAACCATAACCTTAATCATAATTTTAACCATGCCTAACCCTATCCCTAACCCTGACCCTATCCCTCCTAACCATAACGTTGTTAAGTTGATTTTCATGTCACACGTAAAACACACTTAAAGATTCATTCCAACCGACTCTCATGTGTCCGAAGGCGTAACTGTGATGGGGTTACACCGTCACAGAACGCTGACAAGCAACATGAGTGCAGGCACGCACAACCACAATTAGATTCCACACTCTTCACACGGTGTTATTGTGGCTACGTGTCGTTAAGCCAACAGGTCAGATAAACAGGAAGGGGTGACAGCTAATTCAGATATCCTGAACACAAAGGAACCACAGAGACTACCTCACAGTCATTTCATTATTTACACACCTGCTGCCTGGGCTTTAAGGGGGTTGTCTGCAAGAGGAAGACGACTCAGTCCATCATCATTACTGTTGTTCTTGTCCTCTCTGTATTTAATGAACATACTTATATGCTCTTAACAATACCGCCTATCGCATGATCCTCTGTGACGCCAACAGAGGGACGGCCTTCATCTCATGAAAAAAACTTATCAATGGCTTGTGATCCATGATAATCATATACTTCCTGCCATACAAGTACCTATGAAAATACTGTACACCTGTCACGGTTAACGCTGGCCAACCATGGGGATGTGGGGAAAGGAGGACCCAAATGCTGGTCTCTTTGATGCAACAGTGCATTTATTTACAGTGCAGGGAAAATAACAATAAATCCCCAGTGCGTTCCCGACTCCCCTGACATATCTTCTTCCCAGTGTTAGTGTTCTTTGTCTCCGCTCCTTAGTGTTTGAGCACCCATGCTCGCTGCCCTCTCATCTCCACACTCTCCTGTGGAATAACAAAGAGGCAGCCGTCAGACACACCACAATGCAGCAGACTAAACTTACTAACTGGCCAAGAGACTAACGTGAAGTCACGCAATGATCCAGCATCGGAGAGAGCTCCACCACACTCTTAAGTAGCTCCTCCGATGAGGCTTGATCAGCTGCAGGTGTGTGATGGTCTTCAGGTGTGGCCAACCACCTGGCAGGGCCACACCCACCAGGTCTGAAGGTGCTCCCAGATACACCTGCATCCACACACACACACACACACACACCAAAAATACACATGTCCATAATTGCTCAGACCCAGGACCCTGACAACACCAAATATTAAAGCCAATCCTTCTTTATCCAGCTGTTAGTAGTTCTTTTCTGTTACGTTCAGTGTACGTGATGCAAACCCAATAGGTTTCTCCTGACCATCTGCTGAGCTATCTCTGCTCCCACTAGGGGGATGCATTGCAAGAAAAAATCCAATCTTTCTTCTCATCATAGTGCACCAATACACTACTTGACAGTTGCAATAGTTCCTTTGACTTACAGAAAACCTTCTTCTGTTCTGGTCCCCAACACCACGGTTCCTCCTTTCTCAGATGCTTGTGCAGTGGGGCCAACAGCATGGACAAGTTTGGCAAGAACTTATTATAGAACTTCAACAACCCCAAATAAGCTTTGAGCTCTGTCGCTGATTTTAAGGGTGGCACCTCCTGCACTGCTTTCACTTTTGCCGGCACTAGACATAATGTGGTCATATCCACCCGATGTCCTAGAAATGTCACTTCCTTCTCCATGAACTGACATTTGCTCCTTTTTAAACGCAGCCCCGCCTCATCTAAGTGCTGCAGTACTCCATCCAGTGTCTGAAGATGTTTTTGGTCATTTTTTGTAGTCACCACAAATCCTGGCACTGGAGTCTGGCTTTAGTATTGGTACAATGGGTGCTGCCCAATCAGAGAATTTCACTGGCTGGATAATTTTCTCCTCCAACAGTCTCTCCACTTCTTGCTACACTTTCTTTTTCATAGAAAACAGAACTAATTGTGTCTTATATAAGCAAGGTTTGGAATCACTGGTGTATTATATAAGCAAGGTTTGGAATCACTGGTGTCTTATATAAGCAAGGTTTGGAATCACTGGCTACATGTATCTTTGCTGCGAACCCCTTTAGCGTTCCTAGCTCATCCTTAAACACTGTTGCATGTCTGGCCAGTATCTGCTGCAGCATCTTCTCTGCCTTCTATCTCATGTATAGGATGCCACTCTAGTTGGAGGGCCTTAATCCATCCGCGACCCATCAAAGTAGTTCTAGCCCCTTTAACCACCGCCATCCAGTGTTTTTCTTACTGTCTCTGAATTCCACCTTCACTTTGGCTGCTCGTGACCTTTAGCTACCTTGTGGCCTCCACACGTTCTCAGTTTGATTCCACACTTGCTTACTTTGGGTGCATTACTGCCTTTAAAAGGTTTTTTAAATGTCTCCTTTGACATGATAGTGAAGCCACAGCCCGTGTCTGTTTCAAAAATCACATTCTGTCCATTTACTTTTAGTTCCTTTCTGATGGGTTCCTCCCTCGGAATACTAATCTCCTCATGCATATTGTACATAGTCACACTACTTGCCTTTATGTGCTGATCTTTTAGGATTTATCTTTTTAAATTATGATCGTGTTCTTATTTGTGGTGATTTTAACATTCATATATGCTGTGAGGCGGACCTATTGGCTAAGGACTTTCTTGCCCTTATTGACTCTTTTAATCTCACTCAGTGGGTGAGAAAATCAACCCACACTAAAGGCCATATGCTGGACTTGGTATTGTCGTATGGACTGGATATTTGCATCACAGACATTAATGATGCTGGGATTTCGGACCATTTCCCAGTTATGTTTGATGTTCAGTTATGCAATATGGAACTGAACTCTGAGGGTCCACTGTGCTTATCGCGTCTGATTAATTCTGAGGCTGTTGCCCTTTTCTCTGCGGCCTTTGCTAACTCTGTCTGTTACGATGACATTAGTAATGCACCTCTCTCGGTTGATGGCGCAGTCAACTCTTTTATTTCTACATGCTCTTCTATTTTGGACACTGTGGCTCCAGTAAAGACTAAACGCCGTAAAACCTCTCGCCAACCCTGGCTAAATGAATACACCCTCGCTCTTAGACATGAACGTCGTCGAGCTGAGAGGAGATGGAAAAAAGATCAACTTCAGGTGTCCCTTGACATCCTGCATATGAGCCGGTCTAAATTTCAGAAGGCTGCCAAAATGGCAAAAACTTCTTTTTTGTCGAACATCATTGCAACTAATAGTCACAATCCTTGAGTTCTGTTTAAAATCTTTAACTCAGTGGTTAATCCTTGCTCTGATGTTTCGATGGGTGCCTCCCCGGCCCTCTGCGAAAAGTTTCTAAATCATTTCATAGATAAAATCTCAGTGTTAAGGGCCCCACATTCTCCGGCAGTAAATCAAGCCCCAGTTTCCGAATGTTCAGCGGTTTTTCAACAGTTTGAACCTGTGTCATTCTCGACTTTAAAGGAAATAATTAATAACCTGAGAAGCTCAAATTCTCTGCATGACATTATTCCTTCTCGTATCATTAAGGATGCATTGAAAACAATCGGGTCTTGTATCTTATTTTTAATTAACTCATCACTGTTATCTGGCTGTGTTCCGACTGTCTTTAAACATGCAGTCGTGCAACCTGTTATCAAGAAAAGCAGCCTTGATCATAACACTCTAGCAAATTACAGGCCGATTTCTAAACTCCCTTTCATGTCAAAAAGTTTAGAGAAAATAGTGCTTCAGCAACTACAGACCCATTTAGAGATAAACGGTATAAGTGATAAATTGGGTCCTGTTTCGTTTTCTCTGTACATGCTGCCCTTGGGCTCCATTTTTGAAAAACACAATGTCTCTTTTCACTGCTATGCTGATGATATTCAAATCGACCTCCACTTGACTGGGGATGTTTCGTCTTCACTACATCCTCTGTTTGATTGTCTGAGGGATGTCAAAGACTGGTTATCACGTAACTCTCTTACTTTAAATGAAAAGAAGACAGAAATTATTGTTTTTGATAGAAATATGCCTCTGGAACAACTGACTGGTACACTCGGGCCTGTTGCTAATCACCTCACTGATGCTGCTAGGAATCTTGGAGTTTTCATGGATAGTTCCTTCAAACTAGATAAACAGGTTTCTACTGTGGTAAAAACCAGCTTTCACCAGCTACGGCTAATTTCTAAGGCTAAACCTTATATACCACGCAAAGATCTGGAGAAACTCATTCATGCTTTCATCACTTCAAGACTAGATTATTGTAATTCTCTCTACTTGGCCCTTCAATCTTCCCTCCTTCAGCGATTGCAGCTGGTCCAAAATGCTGCAGCACGTCTCCTGGCACTAGAAAGTATGATTCTATCACCCCTGTTCTAGCCAACTTACATTGGCTTCCTATTAAATATCGAATTGATTTTAAAATTTTATTGTTTACTTATAAAATCCTAAATAATATGGCACCTGACTACCTAGCTGATCTCCTCTGTCTGTATAGCCCTCAGAGAGCACTAAGATCATCGGGCCAACTGCTCTTAGTGCAACCTAGGTCTCGGCTGAAGACCAGAGGAGGCCGTGCCTTTGCCGTTGCCGCACCCAGGTTATGGAATATTCTTCCTCTTCATATTTGCGCATCAGATTCTATTCAATCTTTTAAATCACGTCTAAAAACATTCTAGTTTAACCTGGCATTCCAGGCTAATTAGGGTAATTTACATCTGGCTTTGCATTTAGATTATGTAATTATTTTATATTTTATATCTGTAATTTATATTTTATATTGTGATTTTTATCTGTATCATGACTTTACTGGAAAGCATTTTGGTGTACTTTGGTCTTTAAAATGTGCTATATAAATAAATTTTGATTGATTGATTGATTTCAGCTTCTTTCTCCTCACTCTCCCCATTATCCAAAAGTTGATTCTGTTCATCTGGACGTAGCGTTTTGTGAGAGAAATGTTTCCTCACTTGGATGAGTGACAAAACATTTCTCCCACAAAACGCTACGTCCAGATGAACAGAATCAACTTTTGGAGATTTACTTTCCTGGATGATTGAGAATGCATCAAGATGTTTTCTCCCCATTCTCCTCTTCTAAGACATATGCTTGTTTTCCTTGTCTGCCAGCCACACCCTCCTTTTTGTTCCGTTTTTTCTGCGGACCCTTTTTATGTGTCCCACCTTGCCACAGTTGTGGCACTTTTCTGTAACAAACCTGCAGTCACCGGCCACATGATTTATCCCTCCACATCTGTAGCATTCCCTGATATCTTGTTGTGACTTCGAGCCGACGTCCTCCATCTTGTTCACCGATCCTATTCGTTTACTGAATCACGACTGCTCCGTCATGCTCCTCAAGCCCACAGTGTCTCGGTTACCTGCTTCCTTTGCTTGAGAAAACTTCAGCACTCAACAGCACCGCTCGCTTCTTCTCCTCCTCCTTAAAATAATTTGTGACAGAAGTAATCCAAAATCTCACAATATTCTTCCCAGGATTGCAACTCGCTATCAAACAGCACCACCAGGCCCATGGTGGTAGCCATCATTCCTCACCCAGAGTTATACTTTTGTTGGGGGTTTTCTGTAGGACACTGTAGGTTTCCAGAAAGTAGTCATAAATACATTTGTGATTATCATAGAAAATATGGCTGGAAATGAGCAAAGAAAAGTATTGTTTTGTGAAGAAAATTGCCTTGATTGATAATTATTATGCCTACTGGGATGGGCAGTGGAGTATAAAGGAAGGTTATCAGGGCCTACTGGAGAGTGTGAGATGGTTACGGTTGTGAGATGGTTACGGTGAGGGTAACATGTAGGGTGGTTCAGCCACTTGAGCTTTGCAAATAGACTACTTTTTTTTTGTTTTTCATTGAGTTACGTTTATTTATTTTTTAAATTCTTTCTGTAATTAGTTCTTTGTGCACTTGGGAGGCCAGCATAATAAAGTACACACTCCGAACCCTGCCTGACTACGCCTATATTTGTTCGGGAGAAGTTTCTGAGAGGACCCCGCGGCAGTAACATGCTGACGATTTGTCACAGTCGTCGGTATGTTACGCGTTGGGATGAGAACCTGTTCATAGACATCATCAAAGATGGATGCAGCTTCTGGGGCAGAAAAATTAAGCCAATGATTAAATGCCTTAAACCTGCATTTCATGTAAAGGCCACCAGATGGCGACAAAAAACCTCCAGATCTATACAAGTCTCTCTGTAAACCATTTGCTCCTGAGTTCAAGGTCTCTGTCATTTATATTCGGTCATACTGAATAAAAATGGTCTGTTTTGTAAATTTAGGTTATTTTGTGATATTAAAAATGTGAAATTTCTTTGGTATTCTCACTCGTTGGCTAAGAACTCATCAGTACTGCATCCATCTTTTATAGTGTCTACAGCATTGGTTTAAATAGCAGTGACAGAGATGCCACACCCTTTGCACTGGATTAAATAAACAATAACATTTGTATATATTTTATTTTAAGCAACTTCCAGAAAGGACAAGCCAAATAATGAAGAGGCAAGTGGTGAATATTCAATTGATGAGGAATCACAAGATGAAGAGTGGAATGATGAAGAGGAAGAGGATGAACAGTGGAATGAAGAAGAAAACGAGGATGAAGAGTGGAATGAAGAAGAGGACGAGGATGAAGAGGGGAATGATGAAGAGATAAGAGATGAAGAGTGGAATGAAGAAGAAAACGAGGATGAAGAGTGGAATGAAGAAGAGGACGAGGATGAAGAGTGGAATGATGAAGAGGAAGAAGATGAAGAATGGAATGATGAAGAGGACGCAGATAAGGAATGGAATGATGAAGAGTCAAGAGATGAAGAGTGGAGTGATGGAGAGCCAGTGGTCAAAAAGAGAAGAAGAGTCCATTGATTGAAACCTCAATGATGCGCTGGAGGTGGGAAAAAATCTAGGAAATGTCGCGTCATCAGCAAGTCGTCTACAACCCTGAACCTCCAATTATTTTTGAAACTGTCTTTTCCTAGTGCAGGGGTGTCAAACTCAAATACACAGTGGGCCAAAATTCAAAACAGGAACAAAGTCGCGGGCTAACGTTTATATTTATTGAAATATATTTATTCTCCAGATATAAGAATGAATCTTTTCTTATGGACTCAAACACATTTGAGTATTCAGTTTTTTCTGAAAAACTGAATATGGAACAAGCAAAGCTTAATACTAAACAATATATATATTAGCTGTATAATACCAGTAGGCCAGCTCTAATAGTAATCTGGTATGGCTTCGCGGGCCAAATGTAATCAGGCTGCGGGCCAAATTTGGCCCGCGGGCCAGAGTTTGACACCTATGTCCTAGTGGATCAACTGACCACTAGGAAAATACAGTTTTTGTCATGGTCCCTGTGCCTCCCCAGCCAGCCCAGTGTGGCCACAAGTGTTTGTTGTTTTTCTCTCACTCTGTCTCTCCTACCTGTCTGCCTGGGCGGAGCTCTGATTGGGCTCCTGCCCTTGGCCCACGCACCTGCAGCTGATCTCGAGCGGATTGCAGTTCTCTGGCTCTTAAGGCTGGGGCTCTGAGCTGTTCGTCGCTGGAATATTGAGTAACTCTCGTTAGTATTGCCTGGCTTCCTTGCGATTCTACTGTTCCCGTGTTTGCCTTCGACTTACCCTCGTCTGTGTAAACAGGTTTACCTGGATCAGCCCTTTTGTGACCCCTGGACCCCGTGAGTAGGAGAGTGAGCTGAGCTGCTTGTGTGGAGACTGTTTGGACGAGGAGCAGAGCGAGTGCGAAGAAGTGTGTCTCCCCAGCCAAGTGATCCCCGGGACCCTGGTGTTTCCCCCCCCTTCACGTGTATATAGTGCACCAGTGTGATTAATAAAGTGTCGTTGAACTGTGCTACCTCAGTCTGCGCCTGAGTCCGTTCCACTCCCGTGACAGTTTTCTTATTTCTGTCTGTTTGTAATTTTTTTTGTAATTTGCAGATGTTACTTGGTTTAACATGCTTGAGTCACTTGTAAGAATTGCTACTGACACAATTGTAACAAATTCAGATTTCTTGGTTTTAAAATGTTACACAGTACAAAAACTCCAAAAAGTGTTAAGTCCGCCAAAGAGTAATTTAATAATAGAAAAAATAAAGTAAAATATGTTGCAGACGTTTCTGTTGAGCTGCTGATGTATGGTAAGACTATTCTGCTTATGTACAAAAATCACAGTTTATTAATCAAATACCATCAAGATGATGGTTGCAAATAGTTTGTTTCACAGATTTTAACTTTTGTTTTTAGCGTGTTTTGTTTGGCAGCTTTAGCTTTTAAGCTAAACATATTATCTTTTCCAAGACAAGCTCTAAAACTCTCCACGGCAATGTTCCCTCTAATTTTTCATGTGTCTGAGCGAACACACAAACTCCCTGAGCGGTCCCTTGGACCACTGTGAGCGACAGCAGACGTGTGCACTGTGGTCACGCCAGCATCCAAGTTACATGGTTTATTAAAATAATCAAATTACAGCATTTACATTTATGTTAGACTACTTTTAAATAAGTGCTTTATCCCACTTACAATGAAAATTAAAAAAAAATCCTGTTCATGACCTGTGTAGTATGTTAACACTATTGGAAGTAAAAATAACTTGAACTCCAGTTTTGAAAACACAACTTTCTTTTCTTTTTTCTTTTTTTTTTAAATAAAGCTCTGACTTGTATTATGAGTCTGTGGTCTGGGAGAGAGTCCTGTAACTCTCTGTCTGCAAAATACAGTAAATAATGACCAATGTTGGGCAATTAATTATATAGCTACTTCTTATATAGACAATAAACAATATAAACAACGATAGTATTCAGGAAGAAAACCAAACATTGCATATATTTTTTATCATAACTCTGGTTTTACGTGGCCTATCAACACAATTTATAAACTGGTATAAAGTCCACATTTTTTCCGTCAATTGTTCCGTCTGTCCTGAAAAGATTTTCTCCTTCATTTCTGTCAAACAATGCTGTATGAAACGTTTTCAGCTGTTAGTATCATGGTTGCTAGGCAACCTGGGCAGCACGACGGAGGCTACGTCCCATTTCACAAGCCTCGCACTTCCGGCCTTAGCGGTCTTTGAGTACGTGGCCCTTGTTGACCGTTAAGGCTGCGTACTTTAAGGCTGCAGACCCTGAATTGGGATACAGCCATAGCCTGTCAACGACGTTGATTAGCTGCGTATATACGAATGTGAATCGCATCATTGGTTGGACTATGGCAGGGGTGGGCAATCTCAGTCCATGAGGGCCGGTGTCCCTGCAGGTTTTAGATGTGTCCTCGAACCAACGCAGCTGATTTAAATGGCTAAATTAGCTCCTCAACATGTCCTGAAGTTCTCCAGAGGCCTGGTAACGAACTAATGTTGACCCAAGGTGAGATCTAAATCCTGCAGGGACACCGGCCCTTGTGGACTGAGATTGCACACCCCTATGGGATAAGGTGGCATCGTTCTAATCCCATACAGGAGCAGCCAGTCACTTACTGACTAACATTGTCAAACAGAATTGTTAACGTATTTATTTTCATTTCATGCGCAACACAGATTTTCTGTGCACAGAGACCGTGCCAGCAGTGCGCAATTGCGCACGCGCGCAGCTTAGAGGGAACATTGCTCCACGGAGTCTTCTTTTTCATCTTTTTCTTTTTTTTAAATATATGTGTGAAAAAGGTAAGAATAAGACGAAAGTGCACTAGTAGAAAAACACAATGGGTTGCCACCTGTTCCACCTGTAACAAAAAATGCACAACCACGCCTGCTACAAACACTTTTGTAGTCTATCCTCAGGACATTGAGTCTAATTCAAGTGCAACTGGACGTTCTGCACTGTGTGTCTCTTTTGTGAAGTCCTTCTTAATTGTTCTTCATACCTTTCCTTGATCTTGATGGAAAATGTGGAAAATATGGTCAAGGAAAGGTGGCTGAAAAAAGAAGACAGGAGGTTACCTTTAGACAACTCAACTGCAACCTGGTAATATAGATTCTGATGTCTAACTTATTCATCAAGGTCTAACTTGTAGTTCCTGTTAATAGGAACTACAATCACCTTCCGCCTCTCATTCATGTGCATACTACGCCTCTTCAAGAGTGTAAGCCAATGAGAAACCCTGGGGCACAAAACATTAGACCACAAAACACACAATCTCGACTGTTCACAAACCATAACTGTGTTAACGTTCAGCATAGAAATTATGCTGTGTGCGATGTATGTGGAAAGACAATTAAAAACTGTGGCAAAACAACAAACCTCGTTAAAAAAAAAGTGGGGAGCTGGCTCTCACTCGATGGGAGTTTGCTCTTCTGATTCACTACAAAGCATGCATGACACATTACTGGAAGACAGTGTCAACAGTTTGTTAAAAAATAGTAACATGTCTGCCCTGCATTTTCTTGTTTGTAACTGTAACGGCGTTGAAACAATAGAAATAGTTATTAGTTAGATTACTAGTTACTGAAAAAAGTAACGGCATTACTAGTAACAGCGTTACTAGTAACGCCGTTATTCCCATCACTGTTGGTGGATAGTTTGATGGGATCGGTCCCTTCTGGGGGTCTTTGGGGATCAGGACTGTCCGGCCTTCAGTTAGCTATTCTGGGTTACTCTCATGGACTAGCAGCTGATTCATTTTCTACTGCCAGATGCTCGTGGAGCGGAGTCAGCTTCTTCAGCCGTGTTGTGGCCTGGTGCTGTCCGGCTCTTCAGACTGGAGATCCTTTCTTGCATGCCTGCCACTGTGATGGTTACTGGATCCTGTTCAGGGCTACTCTTAGATCCACTAGCCACTGAGCATTGTTGTTATGTGTTGCATCCTTCTCCAAAATGCTCTTTCAGTATTACTTCGTCTTCAGCCTTGGTGGCGGTGCTGTTCTCATATTGTTCCCTTACCACTGAGAGTACACCTTGGCTGGTTCTGTGGAGAACAGCTGGTTTGTTCTTCTGCCTTCTATCTCTCTGGTGTATCTTTTCAAACAGCTGGCCAAGGCTGTGAGTCTTACTTGGCAGTTTCCAAGGCCTCAGGTATGGACAGCTTACTATACTTCTTAGACGCCTTTCTGCAGCTCCGATGGCACCGTGAATAAAAATTATGACGTGACATGTAACCTTTAAATTTGCAGTTTATCAATTGCCTCTGCTTTGTTGAAGGGAGTTTACTGTTGATTATTTTAGCTATTATATTAATATACAAGATATCAATTATTAGAAATGTGAGTAAGAAGCTCTGGTCAATAAAGGACCACTTTCTGTCTGCACCTTATACCCACAAAAATAGCCAACTTCCAATGAATGGAGAGAATAGTTTCTGCTTATATAGTAACTGGTGTGTCTAGTTTACTGGAATGTACCGGCCTTAAATGGTGGTGACAGATGTTCAACAGGCAGAATTTACATACAAAGCCATGACATCAAGGTCTAACTCATTTACATAAATTCTTCAAATTTAAAAGAAAACAATCTAAAAGGACTTCAGTGTTGTAAACCACAGTTATTCATGTTTATTCATGTTGTGCTACCTGATGCAAATGTAGCACACTTAACAGCCATCTCATGGTTAGAATAACTGTTTTTCCAATTACAGTGACACAGAATAACATTTCTGATTATTCAAGAAGCGACACATTGTCTGAATCATTATCCTCTCTGGGCTCTCTGGGTTCCAAATACTCTTGAAAGTCCTCTAATGTTAATCAGAATTCTTTCTCCACAAAAATGAACTAAAGTCACAGGAGGTTGCGGACAAGAAGAAATAAACAGCATCAGTGTCTGAAGATACCCTCATGATTTGTCTCAGCTCAGGTTGGTCATATTAACGTCAGTTCAATATATTTTCCACAGACTGTCCTCACCTGTTTCCTTGTCCTGCGTGTGTGGGAGGTGTTTCTTGAGAATCACCAACAGTGATGTTCCAGATAAGAAGCAGCAAGACCAGAAAAGAAACAAAACGAGCCTCTTTTTGTTTTTACTGTGCAGGCATGAGGGGAGCGTGTTTGCACAGATCTGTTTACTGTTTACGGAAAGAGTCCGTTTCTGGCAGAAATCCCATTCAGGAGAAATTGCACCACAGTGCAACACTTCTGCCCCCCTTGCTGACTTAAGGAACAAGGAAACATTTATTTGAGAGCGCAGCAGAACAGCTCTACACAAGAAAACAGGAAAATTATGTTAATAAGCAATTGGAAATTTTTAAGATGTATTTTAAGTGAAATTTACATTTTTTCTTGTGTTTGCTTTGAATTCTGGTCACTTTATGTGTTTTCACCCCATTCAGTGTGTGCAAGTGTGAATGTGTGTGTGAATGGGTGGATGACTGAATGTAGTGTAAAGCGCTTTGGGGTCCGTAGGGACTGAGTAAAGCGCTATACAAATACAGGCCATTTACCATTCAATTTTTTTTTAGTCAAGTAAAAGTGAAAAAGTAGAGGCTCTGAAAAGTACTAATTTGTACCACTGATTTTTAAGCTAACTGAACCTAGCTATATTAATTTAATAATAAAATAATTATTGTTAGTGGGGTTAGGTTAATTGTGGATTCTTAATGCTCATACGTGTGAATGGTTGTCTGTCTCTATGTTTGGCCCTGTGAAAGGGTGTACCCCGCCTCTCGCCCTATGACAGCTGGAATAGCCTCCAGCCCCTTTTCCCCCCAACCCTGATAAGGATAATTGGAAGAGAATGGATGGATGGATGGATAAAATATTATTAGTAGATGGAAACACAAACTTTATTTTGGTCTAAATTTTAATTCTAATTAATTAATATGGTCAGGTAATTAATCAGGTAAGTAGAACACGAGCAGAGAAAAGAAAGAATATAAAAATAGCTCTGTTTTCTGTCGCCTCATTGTCATGGGTGACTTTGTGTTTAAACAGGAAAACGTGTAGAGTCAGGGGTTCAAGTGGGTTTCAGCAGGTGGGGGAACCCTAAAATTGACTGTAAAGCTCAGTGTGAGGAAAAGAATCACAACTCACAAAAATTTCTATTGAGAGCTCCAGTAGATTTTCTTAATGTACAGATCGTGATCAGCTGATCTAAATCCATCACAGTACAGCAAACTAACCGGTTTAGCCAGCACTAACCTGCAGCATTTAAATAGCAGTTTGTCTACATCAGTTCTTCTCTGAGGAATTTGAGAGGGATAGTCTGCTTGGCCTGCTGATGGCACAAGAAGGTACAAATCTTTAATGCTGCCTCTGTAAGAGAAAAAATCAGGGCCATAAATTCTGGTGTTAGGGAATGCTCTCTTTCCCCCTTCTCTCTCTCTGCATGCCGGACACCAACCTAGGATGGTTGCCGTGGTGATGTGAGAAGCAACATCTCCCTACAGGGAGATGTCCGAAAGGTCCAGAAGATAAAATGTGAGCGGACATGGGGTCTAAAGGCTTTCCTCCAACTTTGACCAATGTTATGTTAACATTCTGTTTTTACCAAGTGTTTACTGCCTGGGGATGGCAGCCTTTGTCTCCTGGAGCGGTGCGGAGAGATGGAGGTCCATGTCACCATGTAAAAGTAATTTGAAATTCTAACCGTTCAATAAATTTTTTTTTGCAAACTTATAACTGACCATGTTTGCCTTTGCAGCACTTGTAGCACCTGTGATACTGTTTAGGCTCAATCTGGATTAAAGGTCCACAGTGACGTTTGACTAACCTGAAATTAGTCAAACCAAAACTAACGAGCCTGTTTTGAAAATGTAAGGAGTAGAAAGTACAGGTAATTGTTTAAAAATGAAGGGAGTAAAAGTAAAACAGTTGCCAGAAAAATACGTACTCAAGTAAAGCACAGATAATGAAGTACAATAGCAAAGATTTGTACTTTGTTACTTCCCACCCTATTTAAGTTGTATTACACTTCATTACTGTTTAAAGGATTTTTATGTTAGAGGTTTAGTTGTGGATTCTTATTAGTTATCATATTAATACAAAAATGTCCCATGATTAGAACTGTCAGTGAGAAGCTTATATCGGTCCGCACTTCATACACAGAAAAACACTCCACTTCTAGTGAACAGACTGTTATTTTCTGATTTGCATACAAACTGGTATGCCTTGTTCACTGGAATGCACGGACCTTTACGGTGATGACAGATGTTGAACAGGAAGAATCTTTACACTGAAAGTTGTGCTCTTATAACATATATACATATGTTCTTCAGCTCTGCAAGATAAATACTTTCTTGTTCCCCAGAACTTGCTAACTGTCCTTAGTGTCATGCAGGTATACTTGTGAAAATTTAAATTATATTTCCCTGACTCCACAGACACAGTGATATCATTACATGGCATGAAATATATAGCTACTAATTGTCCAAATACCCTCATATGTACTGTTATAGAAATCGTCTTGTGTGGCTTCAAGAGGTATAACAACAGATATCTGACACAAACCCAAAGTAAGAAAAAATGGCAAAATCTAGAAATAATAATAAATTTGACATTATTAGTTTCTTAAATTGACAGATGACGCTGTGTCATGATGTTTGCTTTGCTGAATATTCATATTTATAGTTGTCATATTACTATAAATTATGTCAAATAATTAGAACCGTGAATGAACAATTTAACATCGCCTTCAATCTGCCCCTGCAAAAACAGGGGCAAGTCGAGAGGTTAGTTTGTCCGCTTACTTTGACCAATCGCATTAAAGAGAAACCACATTAACAAACAGCAGCCCCGCCCCCTTCTGTTCCTAATAACTTGAGCAAGGTGAGCAAGTTGTTGGTTATTTGAAGAGTGAAAGACCAGCTCTACACAGGAAAACACCAGGAGCTACTTGGAGTTAGCCTGAAAGACAAAGGTGAGCATCAAATTAATAAGTTTGTTCCATTTTAAAATCTATTTTAAGTTAAAATGTAAATTTTGTACTGTGTGGGCTTTGACTTCTGGTCACTTTCTGCAGCGTGCTGGGGTATGCTCTCACAGCTGCAGACAGATGATGAGCTATAAATTCCTCATTATGCAAAGTACAGCAGCTGTTAATGCACCTCAGTAATGTTTAGACAACTATAAGTCCTTTGTTGGCTCCTTTATTGGCACTTAGAGCTGAAACTTTGAGAACCTTTTCAAAGAGTAAGACAAACCAGGCGTAAATTTTCTGCTTCCTGTCTTTTTTCTTTTTCTTGCTTTTAATAGAAAATTTAGTGACTTTATCCTTACTCTAACCTGTCACTGTAATTCTATGCAGCCAGAAACTGCTGGTAAAAAAAAAACAATTTCTAAGCCTAAATAAAATTTAATTCTTCTATAAATTAATTCTAATGTCTTGTTTCTGGACTTTCACCATCAGCCCACAGCTCTACATTTCATTGGCTTTGCACAGCATACGAGAGAGAGAATCCAACAATGTGCAACCTAGAGAATACTTTCAGAGAGAAAACTGTGGACAAGCCGGTAGAGATTAATGAGAAAGATGCTGTGGATGTTACAATGGAAAAACTGAGGAGCATTAAACACTACAGCCTCACAGTAAACTTCACTGAAGGTAAAATGTTGTTGTACAGCGGGTTTGTCTGTGTGCAAGGCACAATCTGTATCTGTGCATCATGCAAACATTTAAATCTTCATTGATCTGCAACGATTTGTTTGTTACTAAGCAGTTAATGTGATTAAATGAACCATACCATTTCTATTTCTTTACCCTTTATTAACGTACTTTTTAAATTTGCACCAGATTGGCCTCAAGTGCTGAGTCACAAAGATCCAAATGATGAAGTTCTAGATTTTAAAGTTCGAGAACGTGAAGATTCAGGCTTTGAAGATCAAGTCGATGAAGAGCCTTCTGAAGTCACAAAGACAGATGAAGAGTCCAACAGTGGTTTAAGCTGGAGTGATGAAGCGTTCATTGAGGATTGTTGTCCACTTTGTTCACATGTTTGCACTGAACCTGCGGTGCTGCAGTGTGGCCACAGCTTCTGTAACGGCTGTGTGCAAGAATGTGAGAAGTGGAAAAAGTCTTTTAAATGTTCACTCTGTAACAAAGTCAACAACAACCCAGAGCCTCCAGTTAATGTTTCCATGATGAGTTTGAGTGAAAGCGACAGAGTTGATCCATCAGGAGGACAAAGAAATGTGCAGGTGAGTGTGCTTCATTCTTTACTGTTGATCCAGAATGTTTCATACTCCCGTATAAAACCATAAAGCTTCATCTTAATAGGGTTATTAGGCACTTTGACTCAATCATGGATGATCTGCGATAGCTAGTCAACATCATCTTTATTCAGCTACTTATACAACCGCACAGAGTGCTCAGAAAATTAGCAGTTGATTCTATGGAGCTCATTTTCAGCTCTAAAGTTTTACTCTGGGATTCCAGAGAACAGCTTTTATATTATTCACTGACTTTCCTTGTGCTTCTGAGTGTTTGCTTTCTTGAAGTTATCCATTATCCATTAGGGACATGATGGATGATTATAGTAACCACAAACTTTTTCCACACAGTAACTGTGTTAAGAATAAAAAGTGAGAACCCCAGAACGCAAGGATAAATGTGTAACACCTCCAGTCCAGGATTAGAGAAGATGATTAGCAACATAAAACACAATAATCTTTAATCCAGAGAAGATTTCATGTTTCTTACTCACCATCAGTGTTTTTCTGTTCTGCTCTTTTAATCTGCAGCCCCTGAAGTTGTCGACTCCTTCATCTCCAGAGCTTCCACTGTCTGAAGATCTGACTGAGGAGACTTCAGTGTTTGGCAAACATAAAGAAAATGTTCCCCATGTGCTCATCATTAAATTTGTTGAAACGTTAGTTGTAACGACTGTTGTCACGTTTGGTGAAGCTGATGAAGACTGAAACCTTTTCAGTTAACTTCAACATAATAACCTTGATGAGATATGAGGGTTAAATGAGCCAGTGCTCCTTCACGACCCTCTCAAACATTCCTCCTTATGAACATAACTCCTCATATGGTTTCTCTTCATGTAGTGCATTAACAGGCTGGCGTTAACTCATCACGAGCTGGTCTTTTTATGAAATGGTTTATTCTGTTGTCTGTAACAGTATATTTTGAGGTTTTTTTTATCCCTCTTTCTTTTAGATGAAAAGTAGCACAGTTTATGTTAAATATTCTCTCGTGTTTTTCCTGTTAGTCTTATTTATTTGTAGATCTTACATCATTTAAAGTTCTTTTGGCAGTATCGTGTGTTTTGTATGCTGTAAAAGTGACAAAGCACAACTTGGACTTTGCTTCCATCTTGTGTTCAACAAGCACAGCTACAGTGTGCAGGTCTGAGAGTGTGAAACCAAACTGTGAACTAATATGTTTTTAACTTCTTTTCAGTGACTGATGCCTCGCTAATGCTTTTATATGTAATATTCTATTTTGGTAGAATCAATTTCTGTCTTCTATCGGGAAGGATGATTTGATTATCTTTTATGTTTTTGTCTGAAGTTACATTAAATAAAATGTAAAAGCAAAAATTAAGACTGGATATTTTTTAAGAAAGCAGAACCATTCTGATCTAAACCCAGACATTCACTCAGAAGCTTTACTCTTATCTCACTTTTTCGAGATAAATGATGCTGATGATGACTAATAATATTATGGTGATCCTGTAGACTAGGAAAATGATGTTAGTCAGGTCTAATACAAATCCATGAATCACAGGTTTCAGTAAAAGTGATATAATTTGATGCTAGTGTGATAACAGAATATCACACTAACTGTTCGTGCTGTTATTATTATTATTAATCCTTTATTTATCCAGGTAAAAAATCTCATTGAGATTAAAAATCTCAAACTGATGTATGTAATCACACTAAAAAATGTTTTATAATCTAAATAAATAGATAGATATAGAAATGCTGGTAAACCCACAGCTGTAACAGAATCTGTTTCTCATCACAGTTTCAAGAACAGATTTATACAGGCTCTCTACATGACATCATGATATTAAATGATATTATCAAAGTGCATTTGAGATCACAATAGCTCAGTTTCCATTATCTACTATATATTATATATATTCCATTTCCTTGAACAATTCAAAAATCCAAACATGAAATCATACTTTTTCTTTCAGGGTTCTAGTATGTGGCCTGCATGAAACACTATGATAAGAACACGTCTACAGTCTATCTTCTGGACATTGTCACACTGTTAAAGAGTCTAATTTAATTGCATTTTTACACTCTGCATTGTGCATCTCTTTTCGGAAGTCCTTATTCATTTTTCTTCCTTCATTTCCTTGACCATATGACATTTCCATCAAGGAAATGTGGTTGCAAAAAGAAGACAGGAGGTAACTTTTTGGACAACTCAGCGGCACCCTGGAAATTTTCTAAATGAACAGAAAGGTCTAAAAAACAGATGGTATTAAGTCTCCACTCACTGTATATAAAATGATCTAAGATTTTTTTAAAAAGTGTTTATTTTTCATATATAAATAGTACAGAACTGAATCAGTTTGATCAAAGATGATCTTGTACACGTTTTAAGACCAATAGTACACAACTTGGACTTTGCTTGCATCTTGTGCTCTACAGAGAAAGCTGCAGCGTGAAGGAGGAGTGTAAAAACTACTGTGACTAAATGCAGCTAGTTACTTCACAGCATCAGTGATTATACCACACTAATGAAACACACAAAATTTTAGAGTTATTTGGGCAGTTGGAGGTGCTGCCAATATGATTTTCACTCTTTGAAATCTTAGGCCATGTCTGAACATGAATATCTCAGCAACTATTAAAGATGAAACGTTCATGTTCCTTTCTTACGATAAAAATTTAATTTGAATCTGTAATTTGGGACACAAGAGTCCCATATTTGAGCATACACTGACAGAAATCTTGACATTGGAAAAGACTAGTGAGAATTTCTGAACCTCACATAGCAAAAGAACAACAAGAAAAAACCCCTATTATAAAACTTTCATAGTAGTTTGATCAAATAGGATAAGTTGTACTACAAACACAAACATATCAATAGGTAGTGTAAATAATTCAGTTAAGCATCATCAGCCATGAAATGTGTGTTTGTGTGTTTGCTAATGTTTGTTGAGCTGATGGAAATATTGCATTTCACAGTTCAACACTTTTTGGCACAACACTGAAAGTATGGATACCTGAAAATTCTTCATAAAGACTTTACTTTCCTGGCTATCATCTATTAACTAATATGTTATTTGGTTATGTAGTTTTGTAAATTATTCAGTGTTGGGGAGTAACGGAACACATGTTATGTATTTAAAATACAAAATATGAGTAACTGTATTCGGTTACAGTTACCATTTAAAAAGGTGGTATTCAGAATACAGTTACTTTGTTGAAATGAATGGATTACACGGCGGCCTTTTCCTGTTTCATATGTTCGGCTATGCCTTCTCTATTTTTGGTAATTCCACGCCGGAGAAAACCCAAACAAAACACGCATTAAGAGGCTCTAATGTCGGTGTCTCAGTCTCGCTGCCCATGTCACCTCTACTTTCGGCCTGCATAATGACGTGAAGAAGTATTTTTAAAACATTATTATTCAAAAAAAATTTTCATATGAAAGCAATAGGTAGAGTGTTACAGGCATAGACCTAAAGAATGTAGCCTTATGGGCAGTGTAGCTCAGTTGTAAGCAGTGTTGGGACTAACGCGTTATTAAATAACGCGTTACAGTAACTACGTTATTATTGTGGTAACGAGCACGGTAACTAGTTATTATGCCAAAACCAGGAACGCGTTAGTCGTTACTAGGATTTAGATAGGGTCGTTACTCATTACTTCGTGTGGTGGCTATCGCGGAGCTTCCACAGATTCAGTAACATTAGCAAGTGGTGGAGGCCAGCAGGTGGATGAAGGAAAAGGGACGCAGAAGGAAAAGAGACCCGAGGCGGCCGCCGGTCCAAGTGTGAACTGAACTTCAGGTAAGAAGTTATGACCTGCAGTCTCTCTGGGTCAGATATAAACCAAGTTTAGGTGGAGTTTACTTTCGCTATTCTGACTTTTTCCGTACTGCGTGCTAGCTAGCATGACGGAGTTTCTATACAGCTGGGTGGGTGCTATGAAGTTAATGATGTTGAACTTTATTTTGTTCATAAGTTATTAGCGTTGCCAACCGTCCCGTCTGGTATTCAGAGAAAATATTACGCGTTTCTTATTGAGGTGAAAAGGAACAGTTTGTCCCGTAATTCAGCTACAATGAAAAAGACACAAAGCTGGAGTTATTCTGTGTTTACGCTGCACAGCTGCCTCTTCTTCTCTCATTCTCTCCCCTCCCTCTCCTGTTTCTACTTCAGTCATGAAAACTGATCAATGATCAGCTGATCGTCTCTCTTGTTTGTTTATCGCCCACTTTGCGCCAGAAAGAGGAAACCAGCGGATGTCGCGCTAAACAACAGCAGCATGTTTAAGCTTGATCAGCTGTTGTTAGAATTTATTTAATATTAATTTCAAGTATCAGCTGATGTTTGCTGGAGCCACAGCTGTAAAAAAAGCTGCTGGTCATGATATGGTTTGGTTATCTGGTGAGAGGGAAACATGAAGATGAAACCAGGAGATGTCCTTACTGGATCATCAGAGCTGAACAGGTGATGGAGAAACAGGTTTACCTTTTAGGTGACATGAATGAGTTGAAGGGAAGTTATGAACTGTTTCTGAGAGACAAATAACCCCAGGATCCTTTTCTAAGCAGCTGACAGCTGGTAACTGTGCAGGGGCAGGTCTAGCAAAGTGTTGCCAGGGGGCCAGGTAGGGCATTAACAGGGAATGGGGGGCACAAAGAAATACTTTCTTATTCTCATTTAAAATGTCTCACTTTTAAAAAATAATTATCTGAATCTTACAACAAACAATTGATAGATTGATGCATATATACCATCAGAACAGTGTACATCACTGTCACAACAGTGTTTATTTTCATTCAAAGGCTTTATGATTTTTGCTATAATGGCGGCCGGTCTCTAGTCAAAATGCCCGGGCCGATTTTTTTGTCCCAGTCCAGCCCTGTATGCAGCTCATCTGCAGTCTGGTGTTGCCTACATCTTCCTATTCAGAAGGCAGAATTTCCGAGTTCTGAGTACAATCGAAAGCACCACGACTGCAGTTTTTGTGTTGATGTAAAAAGCGCACATGACGCTGTGACGTAGGCTAGAATCATGGCAGCAGTCAATGACGGTCCAGGCGTGGGATTTCTCTCGTGGAAATATGCACATTATCTTTTCCTTTCTATTGGTAGGTGGCACAGTGCACTTGTGGCAAGTAAGCAAGCTAGAAGACTGGCAAAAGTATGGAAGAAACACATTAACAAGAGAATTCTGAGTAAAACCAAAGTTACTTTCCCTAGTAACTAGTTACTTTGAAAGTAACGAGTAACTTGAAGTAACTGAGTTACTTTTGAGAGAAGTAACTAGTAATGTAACTCAGTTACTATTTTAAAGTAACTTACCCAACACTGGTTGTAAGTAAATAATTAAGACTCGACTATGTGTTCGTGTTTTCCTCCGAAACAATAAGTTCCATTGGAGCAGCCTTTCAGTGCCTCTCTTTGTCTCTCGCTAGCAAAGTTGACCCAGACAACAAAGTAAAGCTAGTTTTCAGCTACAAGCCTGACACAGAACCCGACATATTAGCCAGAGGTCCCCTTACTGCGGTTCGGAGCCACAGACCTGTTTTATATACGCGCAGAATAGGAGATCACTGCTAAAAGTGCAGCCTTACTTAATGTCAACATACTGTTACTCATTTTATATTAAGATTTAAAAATCTAGTTGTTATTGGTATGGCGACTATCCTTAAGTAATAGCAATAAATCACACAGCAATAGTACATTCATGTTGTTGTAAACAGCATGATAATATATTAAGTAATCCAAAGAATTCAGAATATGTTACTCTCATTGAGTAACGTAACGGAATATGTTACAAAATACATGTTGGGGCATGTATTCTGTAATCTGTAGTGGAATACATTTTAAAAGTAACCTTCTCAATACTGAAATTATTTAATATGTTTGTAAGATTGTTGTGTACCATGAGGTGTGCTTTGTTGAAGGAAGTTTCTTGTTTATCATTATTAGTTATCAAATTAATATAAAAGATGTCAGTGATTAAAACTGTGAATAAGAAGCTCAGGTCAATAAAGGACCACTTATGTTCTGCACCTTATACCCAGAAAAATAGTCCACTTCTAGTGAACAGGGAGAATAGTTTCTGTTTTACTGGTGTGCCTAGTTCATTGGAATGTATCGGTCTTAGATGGTGACGACATCTGTTGATCAGGAAAACTTCTTACACAAACACATGACATCAACGTCTGACTTATTTACAAAAGTGCTTCAAATGAAAAAAACAAAAACTGTCTAACAGGACTGAAATGTTGTAAACCACAGTTATCAGTAATCAAGGAAATAGCTAAGTTAGTATGTTTTATTAGCAACTATTGCACCTTGTTCTATCTAATGCAAATGTAGCACATTTAAAGGCTATTTGATGCTTACAATAACAACTTTTCCAATCGTTCTGTCAGGGTCTCGGGTCTGTGACCCAGCCCTTTGAGTTATTTGGTATTGTTGATTTCTTATGTTAGCGTTTAGTTCATGTGTTGTTCTTAGTTAAGGTTGTAGTTGAGCCATTTTGTATTTTTGATTACTTATAAGATAATTTTAAGTTTTAGTATTTTTATTTAGTATGTCTTAGTCTAATTTATGTTTCTTCCAGGTCGCCATGTTTTTGAGTCTTGTCCTGTCTTCTGTGTAGTCTGTCTTGTTCCCTATGTTAAACGTGTAAGTTACGCCTGTGCCTTGGTCTCCCTAATCTGTTTTCATTTACCTCTCCTTGTGTTCCATGCATCCCCAGTCTGTCATGTGTTTTATGTCTACATGTTCCATGTTCCATTGTCAAGCTTGTGTTATCGTGCCTTGTCTCTCCATGTTTCCTGTGTTATTTTGAAAGGAGGCTCAAAATGAGCCCATTTTTGTTTTAAAACTTCAAAACAGCAGACGTAGATCTCCTGCTGGTCACAAGTTATGTTGGGGAATATTTGCTCTCTTTTATTTGTCCTCCATCTGTATTTAATGCAGGACACAGCCCCTCCAGCTGTTAACACAGAGTTTGGCCATCAAGCATTAACTAACATGACCATGTAGTTTTGTGAATTTGTTTGACAGATTATTGCGTGCTAACAGCAATAATAATGTGGGCTGTGCATTTTGCTGAAGATAGCCAGGATTATTATTAGTTATCGGATTAATATAAAAAACTGTCAGTATGAAGCTCAGGTCAATAAATGGTCATTTTTAGTCGGCAACATATACCCAGAAAAACATCCAATTTCGACCAAATAGACATGTAAGTTTGTGCTTCATATAGTAACTGGTATGATCGGTTCATTGGAATAGACGGTGACAATGACAACTGTACAACTTTACAAAGAAAACATTTCACGGTTCAAGGTTTGAAACAGTGGTGTGTGTGATATGTGATGTTGCAAAATTTGGATCCAATCCCAAGTAAATACGCGGCCATTGTTGCTGATAGCAGGTGCTGATACTGATGCTTTTAACTTACAAAGGTAGCTTATAATAATAATGATAATAATGGATTGCATTTATGCAGCGCTTTTCGAGACTTTAGTGGCTTTACAATTCCACTATTCATTCACTCTCACATTCACACAATGGTGGTGGCAAACTACTGTTGTGCAACTGTGATTCTTGCTATGTCAGCGGGAGCATTATGCACATCAAAGAGAACCTTTTTCTACATAATCCATCATACAAAATGTAATCAAATGGAAAAGTCTCTTTTTTTAAACTTGTTTTATCAGTTTTAATCTTTTAACTTTATGCATCAAGCAAAAATTTAATTATATGCACCATTCTCTGACTTGAATAAATTAGTTTAACATTTAAACCTATTTTCTGCACATCCCAGCACATAAAATAAAATATTTTTTTGTGTTTACACTCACTCTTTCAAATAGATGCAAGTAAAACACAGCAGAAAATAAATAAAGTCAAAGACTCAGCGGTCCTGTTGCTCTATTTTCACCTGTAAAGCAGGACTACGGTAGGCGGAGGTTTACCCTGGTGCAGGTGTGCCGCGGTCAGTTGAAGAATCCGCGAGTTTCTCTGTGAGTTTCCCATTACGTCGTTGCGCACTCGGTGCTTGCTTGGAAGTTTAGGGTTTTTTTTCGCTGTAAAAAGAAGTTTTCTTCCCACGCACGATGGACACTAATGTTTTTGTCACTTTTTATGGAATCAAACTCAAAGTAAGGTCGGTACTTCCACGCTTTAAACGCTGCACGCTCATACTCTCTCCCACAATCGATATGTGATCCATTGTTGATCTGCACACAGCTGTTGTCACTAACGGCGCACTCGCTTACGTCACTGTCATGAGACATTGTCGCAAAAAATCACGGTTTTAGTAACGCAGTAACGCAGCGTTCCTACGGGAAAGTAACGGTAATCTAATTACCGTTTTTGCAATAGTAATCCCTTACTTTACTCGTTACTTGAAAAAAGTAATCAGATTACAGTAACGCGTTACAAGTAACACGTTACTGCCCCTCTCTGTTCAGGACAGACAATTAGTTATGTTAAACTTTTCTAGCAGTCCTTCACAAACAGGGAACAGTCTGTCTATTCTCTCCATCTGTCAGCTGCTGCTGGCTCTTCCTCCTCTTCCTCACACACTGCTGAGTTTGTCCTGGTGGATCATCAGGGGTGCAAAGCCTCACAGATGATGTGCAGCAGTGGGTCCCTCAGTCTGTCCTCACTCTGGACACTTGCAGTTGCCACACGTGGAAATCGAATGTGATAAGCTGCAGGATTCAAACACAAGTGTAACTTATAAATACATGTTCATACTTTTATTACACAATCAGAGAGAAAGAAACAGAGAGAGAGTGCAGGACAGACAGACAGGTGACAGTCTCAGGTGTATACACTGCTACAAAACAGCACCAGAGAAGGAGGATTTAGTGTTTGTGTTATTACGAATGCTAAAGTTCCCAGATGGTACAGTGGACACATGTGTGACTCCTGTGATTAAAGCATCTTTCTTTCAGCTTAACGAGTGAACCGTCAGCTCGTTCAAACACACGTTAAAGTCCGTTTGGCTCGACACCACCGAACAGAGGCAGCAATATAACATAGCTAACATTAACAGTGCAGTGAATCCTGCTTGTGCTGTGATATTCAGGACTGCAAACCGAGCAGCATCACTGAGTTTCAGCTTGTTGTGTTTGTGGATATATGACCGACTTTAATTAGCCACAAAATCATCACAATCTCTGTAAGATTAACTGAAGATGAATAAAGGTTTTGTGAAATGACTACTGAGTCCGGGGCCGTCTCTGGATGCCCGAGGAATAAAAAAGAACCGGGATGAAACTGACTTCGTAACAACACATTTCGGCAAAGTTATGTGACATCAGCGATGTTTGTACTAACTTGGTTTTAAAGCCTTTACTTTAAAGTATATGCCGTTCGATAGTTGACCTTAAGCATGCATCTGCTAGAAGGGAAGACGTGCAAGGCCGGTGTCCCTCTGCAGATCTTCCACTCCTTTGTTTGTTACAGTCAGCTTTATAGAAGTAACCCCATCATAAACCCCCCATGATGTGTTGCAAACTCTGTGTTTGTGTGTGTATGCACGAGCACGTGAGTGCCTGTGTGTGTGGGTGCGTTGTAACGGTTAAAGCACTGTGTGTGTGTGTCTCTGTATCTGTGACTTCCTGCCAGTCATAAAAGTAATCTCCTCACCCAAGCTACACCAAATTCCTTTAGACAACATAGCAGACAGAGATTGTCATCAGTCAATTGGCAGATGATACCATAATTTTTCTTAAAAATGCCAGCCAAGTGCTTTACATGTAATAGAGGATTTCTCAAAAGGGTCTGGATTGGTCCTAAACTTAAATAAATGTCAATTATTACCTGTCAAAGAGTGTAATGTTCAGAGTTTTTGTAATATAACAGTTAAAAATGAAGCAACATATTTAGGTCTGATTATCTGCAAAGATCCAAAAGACAGAATTTTACTAAATGTTGGCAAAGAGAGGAAGTGACGTAGGACTTGCGCATGCACACAGTGCATTCAGATCATAATTAAAGTAGATGGGACAGGATTTTTAAAATGTAAAAAAAAAAAAAGAGAGAGAAATAAAGAAAGAAGAAGGAAATTAAGTTGTGGGTACTAAGCAGTGAGGTGTCGGCTGTGCTAGTTATTCTGCAGTATTGTGGTAAAGTTTGCTGTGATGCACTATGCTGAAGTGATGCATAGCTGCTGTGGTTTTCCTGTCAGTGTGAGACTGCAGCAAGCGTACAAAACCCCGTGCAAATTCCATATGTACGGGGTAAATAGTTAAGACACCCCACGAGGAGACAGTGCAACTGAAATATACCAACTTTTTTGTTTTTTGCTTTTTGCTACCCGATCCGTACCGGAAACCCTGATCGGTACTTCCGCTCAAAGCATTTTGCGATAGTTACAGGTCAGAGTAACTGTTTAGATGTTAACAATAATAAGTATATGTTAAAATGTTTGCAGTAATGAAACACTGCAATATAATGTAGACAAAAATGAAAAATAAAAAGATAGTTACGGATCAGGACTCCCCGATCCTTACTGCGCATGTGCAAAATCGGACCGTACAAATCAGGTCTGGCCAATGACTGTATAAAAGGAAATGAGGAAGGAAGAACAGTTCTAGACCTCATTCGTGTGAATAAACGGGAGCTGGCCCAAGGAGCAGAGGTGAGCAGCAAACAATGTTATTAAGGAATTGCAATGCTGGCTGGGGTGTGCCTCGTCCCAAGGCTTACATGTATGTTACATACTAAATGTCCTTTGGTGTGGATCTCGGTATTATTGGGCAGGTAGCGAAGACGGTCGCGGTTTAGAAAGCTGCAATGTCCCGTTAAGTAGCTAGAGAGATGGCAGCGACATTAGTCACAAGTTTGTGAGACACTAGATCGTATTCGCCTGGGATATTTGTGTGTTGCACTTTTTTTTCCTGCAAATTTGTAAATCTGTGTTTTCTTTCAACTTTAGTCGTTTCGGTTTAGACACTGAAAACTATTCTCGTATTTTAGAAAACAAATGTGATAGGGGTAAATTATGCTCCCTTTACAACTTTAAACACACACACTGAAAAATAACGAGTTACAAGAGACAGATCCATGTCACCGTTATAAACTGCTTTGTAACGCACAGGGTGCATAAATTCAGTGCCTTTGACAAAGTTTGTCAAAGTTTGTGTGGTTGGTTGGTTTTTTGTTTTTTTTTAAGTGCTGCATAACGATCAGAACAAGACACAGCTATCCCAAAATATAAAAAGTGTTTTTTAATTATTTTCTAAACATAATACATTACACATAATGGAGTGATGATTGTTGACAATTCACCAATATTTTTTATTCTTGTTTAAATAGAAGAAAATTAAATTGAAGGAGTCAATAGAGTTATTTGGTTTGCCTTTGAGATACTACAAGACCTTCACCTCATTTTATGATGACATTTATAAACGATACAGAATTGAAACAATTTAATTTAAGCATATCCCATACAATCACTTAAATATATTCAATTTAATTTATTATATAATAAAAAATTTTAAACTTTTTGAGCCTGCACATCACCTCATCCAGTAGGATAATTAAAAGTTATCTTCAGATTGCTTTTTCACACAAATAATTGCCTTTGAACACGGCCATCAGCTCAGCTTTCATCTATTAAATAAGGCTCTTGAGGATATTTTTGTGTTCTTTCATAAATGAATCCTAACATCTCGTTTCTTGTCTATGACCATCAGCCCACACATCTGAAGACGACATTCAACAACAGACTTTGCCTCTTCAACCTGACTTTTTGACAGCTAAAGATGTGTACTCCGGTGCAAAATGAAAAATGGCTTAAGGATTACCTGGATGAGCTAAGTGACTCTGAGCTAAAGCGCTTTCAGTGGTACTTGGCTCTGAACATGAGAGAAGGATCCCGACCTATCTTTAGGTTCCAGCTGGAGAATGCTACCAGAGAAGACACTGTTGACAAGCTGGTGCAAGTTTACAGCAAAGATGGTGCTGTAGAGGTTACAATCGACATTTTCTTTAGGATGAAGTTCAATGACCTCGCAATAAAGTTAACCCAAGGTAAAATGCCATGATATTGCAGTTTAACTGCTATATATATTTCCACATCATACAAAAAATATAAATCTTAATTCATTTGTAATGTTTTGTTTTAATGAGCTGTAACTAAGAAGTGTCATATTAAGATTGTTAACAATTTTGCCATTTGCAGAAAAATCACGCCGGACACCTTCTAATCCTACACTCCATATGCCCAAAACAGTCATACCTAAAGAACTCGACTTTAAGAATAAGAAAAAAGAAAAGTCATTCTCCATCATAAAGGAAGAAAACAAGTCAAGTGATGAAGAATTGGAAATCATCACAAAGAGTGGACAAGAATCATCTGTCACTGATGATATATCTTGTCCAATTTGCTTATGTATTTTCATTGAACCTGTGACGCTGCAGTGTGGCCACAGCTTCTGTAAGGACTGTGTGCAATACCACTGGAGAGTGAAAAAAGATAAAAAATGCTCAATCTGTCGTCAAGTCATCTACAATCCTGAACCTCCGTCTAATTTTGTTCTGAAGAGTTTGAGTGAAAGACACAAACAAGGAAGGCTCACTGATACATCAGAAGGACACAGAAATGTCCCATCAGAGCCACACCAGGTGAAGACACTTTTATCTATTGACTGGGCTAAATTGCATTAAATTCTTTGTTGCGCCTAAAACTATGATAGAAGGGTGTATGTAATTTGTACTTAAACTTGCATTTCTGATTGAGACACACCCACAGATCTTTTTTTTTTTTTTCAGTGCTTTCTTGTTCTTTTGATTGAAGGAGTACTTTTATTTCAGACTTTTTCCAAGAATGTCATGGGAAAGCAGGTAGCTTTTGAAAGATTCAAGCAAGTGTGCAACTCATCAACTGAACATATTAAGGTACCTGTTGAATTTTGGCTTGTTAAATCTTAAACACGTTAAGAGCTTAAGAAGATGACAGGTTGTTTTTTTCTGTAACAGACTCAGAGGAATGACACAGAGAAGAAGATTCGGGAGGACTTTCAGAAGCTTAGACTCTTCCTGGGGAGAGAGGAAGAAGCCAGAATAGCAGCATTAAAAGAAGAGGAGACTCGAAAGATTAATACTATACAGAGGTTGACAGATCTCCACAGAGGCATCCTTTCACTCTCTGACACTGTGAAAGACCTAGAAAAGCTTTTAGGACCTAATTGCTCATTCATGCAGGTAATTATTCAAAGTATAACAAAGATTAAATGCACACAAAATAATGTCTAATACTGTTCTTTTTTATTTGCTGAACTTTAGAACTGCATTGGTAAGGTTAGTATGTGTAATTTTAATTTCTTGTGCTTCTATTTGTTTAAAAATACATCATCAGTCGTTAGGGACATGAGAGCTGAATATAGTTACAGTAATATCTTCAGTGCACCAATTGCACAAGAGTAGTATATTGTGAGTAAAAATTGTGACTTTGCTCTAGAGGTCAGAATGCACTGCCAGACCCCCAGCAACTTCCACAAGCAGAGATAAATGTTTCAGAACACGTGAAAAACCTTCAGAGAAGAGCCTTGGAGAAGATGATGATGATCGACATAATATTAAGTAAGTTTAAATCCAAAGACTTTGTATTATTTATTTCGCATGTGTGAGGAGACTGAACAACAGAGTGTTTTTTAAAATTTGTATTTATTTATTTGTTTTGTGTTCCACAGGCTCTGCTTTCCTTTTTTGTTTTTTTTGTTTTTTTTGGCTTTTTTGTTTTTTTTTTCTTTTGTTTGGTTTTGTTTTTGTTTTTGTTTTTTGTTGTTTTTTTGCTGGCGAAAAGAAAGGGGAGAAAGAAAGGGAAAGAAAAACAGCTGGGAAGAGGGACGGGGATAAAGGGCAAAAACCAACAAAATAAGCAGACAAAAAAAAATACATATATCAATCACCTGGATCACCTGTTGAGAAAGAAAAAAGAAAACAAGTAGAAGAAAAAAAAGAGCAACATAATAAACAACATCACGATGATCTATGGGAATGTAACAGTAAATACTAAATATTAAACATTATTGTGCAGCACGTAAGATCGACAGCGCACAGTGTGCTTTGAGGTAGGAGCCAAAAAGGGTGTAGTTTGTGTGTGTGAGCACCCGTGTGTACACCTGTGAGCAGGGACGCGCTTGTATTTAAAAGGTTCCTTCATGTAATGATCTGCTAGAGGGTGTGGGGAGCCACAGCCCCGTCCTCCAGGGCATGAAGCAGGTATGGGGGAGATCAAGACTCCAGACATCCAGAGGCCCCCAGAACACAAGAGACCAAGGAAGACCAACAGAGGGGCAGCCGCGCCACTGTCCCAGGAAGAGCTGAGGAGAGCCCCAGATTGAAGCATTGGAGCCCCAGTTGAAAATCTGATTCACAAGACATCATTATTATCAAATATATTCTTGAGAAAGTAAAATGTTTCAAACCAGTAATGTTCCTGTGTTGTGTTTGATTAAATATCCCTGCAAGGAAGCGCAAGATTAATAGTCATTGTCAGCCATTTTATTTACACTCTTCCCCCTGCATGTACCGTTTCTTTTCATTGTCTTTTAGAAAGAATGTGAAGTCAATTTGCTACCATTTTTCCTTTATCTTGGTTTAATTTTATAAAATGTTACTTTGTAAATTTAGACTGGAGGTTTATGGTTTGGTGGACTGGCCTTTGATGTAATGTTCAGTGCCATCCTAGAGTCTCAGTAAAGTTTGTAACAGTCAGCATTATTGAACATACACAGCCAACAATACTTTTACTAATTGTAAAAGTCATGTTGTACTAATTGTACACAATATTGTTGTAATTTTCAATTAAAGGACAAAAAGATTGAAAGTGTTTGATTCCAGATAAGTTTGTCATTGTATAATTTGTTAATAAAAGAAAAAAAATGTTGCAGCTGTAGCTGAGATATAATATACTGTGAGCATTCTTAAAACTGTATTGTATATAGTTAAATTTTTTTTATTGTGTAAATTTAATGTTTGTAAAACTAAGGTTCCATATGTCACTGTTGAAGTGGGGCAGTAATCAGTATGACACCACTTGTAAACATGCTGTATGTGTGGGGGTTCCCAGCCAGTAGTGATGTGTCGTTCGCGAACGAAACGGCTCTTAGAGCCGACTCTGAAGTGAACGACGCGAGCCGGCTCCTTATTGGGAGCCATGAGATTTTTTTTTTCTTTCTCTCACCCTTTCTCTCCCTTTTTTCTGCTAAACTCCGCACGTTTGTAAAAGTCAGCATTATTGAACATACACAGCCAACAATATTTTTACTAATTGTAAAAATCATGCTGTACTAATTGTACACAATATTGTTGTAATTTTCAATTAAAGGACAAAAAGATTGAAAGTGTTTGATTCCAGATAAGTTTGTCATTGTATAATTTGTTAATAAAATAAAAACATGTTGCAGCTGCTTCGGTTAAATTGAAGTTATGTTTTTTATTATGAAATAAAATGTTGTCGGTCATTTATAGAGACCTGAATAAAAACCCCACTTAACTATTTTCACCCAGGAGGGAGCTGCCAATATACAACCAGTCTGTTTTTGTACAGCTGCTGACAATGTATTATTGATCAATTGTGGATCAATGGCTTTTGATCACTGGTTGCTGATCAGTGGTCATGACAATTTGCATATTAATGATCATAATGCGACCTCACAGTCCATTGTTCGTCGGTGGTGCTAGTTTCCGTCTTTATGCCAATATACTGTTTAAAAGGTTGGGGAAACCTGCATTTAGGTGAGACTGAAGTCAGTTGGCTGAGTGACAAAATGTTTCTCCCACTGAAAACGCTATGTCCAGATGAACAGAATCAACTTTTGGGGTACAGCTGAAACCCTTTAACACAGGGGTGTCAAACTCAAATACACAGTGGGCCAAAATTCAAAACTGGATCAAAGTCGCGGGCTAACATTAATATTCACTGAAAAAAAACTTCCTCCAAATATAACAAGGAATCTCTTTTATGGACTCAAACAAGTTTTGCTGAAAAACTGAATATGGAACAAGCAAAGTTAATACTAAACAATATATATAACTTATATAAACGTATATATAACTTAATATTGCACACATGCAAAATCAAAATTCCAATTAAATAACACATCAGTGGAATTCATTTCTTAAATAAAAAATGTACTGTATTTGCAGCCTTCTGAATTAAATTTTATCATTTTATCATTTATCAAATTTTCATCATATTCTCCCACCAGTCCAGAAAGCTCCAGTTTTCTGCCTTTCTTTTTGCCATTTTGGGATAGGTAGCATGGCAGTATTTGCATGGTTGCTATGACTATGGTCAACAGAAGAGAGGGTGCTAATGGGTCCTGTCATGACTGACGCGCCAAAACACCAACAGAGCATTCTGGGAATTGTAGTATTAGCAGTACATGCACTGTATAATACTGGCAGGCCAGCTCTAATAGTAATTTTGTATGGCTTCGTGGGCCAAATGTAATTAGGCTGCGTGCCAAATTTGGCCCGCGGGCCAGAGTTTGACACCTACGCTTTAAGATGATCCATGCTGATGATGAGTCTGTTACAGTCAGATTCAATCTAAAATTCAAGTTAATAATCTTGTTGATAAAAGCAAATTAAACCCATAGAAAATGAATACTACTACTACGACTAATAATAATAATAATTTTAAAAATGATAAATGGTAAAGAGTGAGGCCTCTCAGTATTCATAAATATTGCATACAAAGCATTTTTAGTCAAAAATTGTTTACTTTAAATTGAAAAAAGTAAAGTTCTGAAACATATGATACAACAGAAAAAAAAAACATTTCCCTTTCCCTTATAAAATAATAAGTAAAATGTGCCTTAGTCAAGATGAAGAGAAAATGAAAGCATTAGAGAAATACAATAAAGAAGCATCTACTTTAACGTTCAAATAATAAAAAAAACTTTTAGGAGGACTTTTTTTACCAGTTATTTTTTGACAAGCTAACCAGATTATTAACAATATAGGTTGTTGCCTAAATTGTATGGAAAAGGAATAAATGAGTGAGTTTTGCCTCAATATCTTAGCAGAAACATATAGTCAAGAGGTAAAGTGGGATTTGGCAAGTGGGGAACCCCCCCAAACAGGTATAGTAGTGTATATCTGTGAAGGTTCTCAGCAGAGATGGGCAGTAACGCGTAACGCGTTACTGTAATCTGATTACTTTTTTCAGGTAACGAGTAAAGTAAGGGATTACTATTGCAAAAACGGTAAATAGATTACCGTTACTTTCCCGTAGGAACGCTGCGTTACTGCGTTACTAAAACCGTGATTTTTTTTGCCAGAATGTCTCATGACCAGTGTTGGGACTAACGCGTTATTAAGTAACGCGTTACAGTAACTACGTTATTATTGTGGTAACGAGCACGGTAACTAGTTATTATGCCAAAACCAGGAACGCGTTACTCGTTACTGGGATTTAGATAGGCTCGTTATTCGTTACTTCGTGTGGTGGCTATCGCGGAGCTTCTACAGATTCAATAACATTAGCAAGTGGTGGAGGCCAGCAGGTGGATGAAGGAAGGGAGGCAAGAGTAGAGACCCGAAGCTGTCATGATCCTGGGTCCTTTTGACCCAGCATTTTGTGTTTTCTCTTCGATTTTGGTTCTGTTCTTCCTTTGTTTAGTGTTTACTCTGTTCTGCCCGTGTGTTCCTGTTTTATTGTGAAGGTCTGCGTCTTATGTGAGTGTTTTCAGTTTGCCTCCCTAGTCTCGTTATGTTAATCACTCCCAGCTGTGTTTCCCACCTGTGTGTAATCTCCCTGTGTTCTCTGAGTGTATTTAAGTTGTATTTTCTGTCTTAGTAATTGCTGGTTCGTCTGTGTTATTTCCCTTCCACCCTTCTGTGTTGTTTCCCCTCGGTCTCCCTGCGTCTTCCCGTATGTATTTCCCCGGACCTCCCTGCATCCTCGTTTCTGGTTTGTGTTATTAGTTCTACCCAGTTTAGGTATTCCTGTTTCGTGGTACCCACACCATTGCTGTTTGTATTTTCGGTTGTCAAATAAACACTCATCTGCACCAGAGCTGCCGCATTTTGGGTCCTATTTCATATTCCACACGGCTTGCCCCGGCAAACCGTGACAGTACGAACCAGCCACCATGGACCCAGCAGCAGTAAATCCGTCCGAGGAGCTCCAGGACGACATTGCGTACAACGTGGAGATTCTCCTCGGGCTATGGCTGGAGAACCCTCCAGAGGAGCTTCGTCGTGCCGTGGAAAGTCGGCTACAACGGCTATTTTCTGGCCTGCCATGGCTTCTGCAGTCGCTTCCTCCGACCATGCAGGCTTTTCTCCGGCTCACACCGCACCTTCTCCCAGCCACTCCTGCCTCGCTGCCCGACTCGCCGGACGTGATCTTGCCCGGCCCGTCGGAGCCGTCTGCGGGGAGGAAACGCCGATCGCGCCGCAAGCGCGCCACCCCACAGCCGGACGTTCGGGCTTCTAAATCGCCGGCTGTGGTGAGTGAGGACTCTTTTTCATTTTCGGACTGCATGACTGTTCATTCAGGGGCTGCGTTTTGTGTGGCGGATGTCAACGCGAGCTGCCTATCGCCTGCGCAGCCACTCTCAGCTCGGTTAGCTCCCCCGCAGCCACTCTCAGCTCGGTTAGCTCCCCCGCAGCCACTCTCAGCTCGGTTAGCTCCCCCGCAGCCACTCTCAGCTCGGTTAGCTCCCCCGCAGCCACTCTCAGCTCGATTAGCTCCCCCGCAGCCACTCTCAGCTCGATTAGCTCCCCCGCAGCCACTCTCAGCTCGGTTAGCTTCCCCGCAGCCAGTGCTCCTCTCAGCTCAGTCTCCTGTGCCACCCTCAGTCCAAGGGTCCAAGGGGCCCGTCCAGCCTTCGTCTCGTGTCTCCGCTGGAGGGTCCGAGGGACCGCTCCGGCCTTATTTTCCTGTCTCCGCTGGAGGGTCCGAGGGACCGCTCCGGCCTTTGTTTCATGTCTCCGCTGGAGGGTCCGAGGGACTGCTCCGGCCTTTGTTTCCTGTTTCCGCTGGAGGGTCCGAGGGACCGCTCCGGCCTTTGTCTCCAGTCTCCGCTGGGGGGCCCAAGGAGCCCGTCCAGCCGCCTGCTGCAGCTTCATCATCCTCCTCGCCGGCTGCAGCTTCATCATCAGCCTCGTCTGGTCCAGCCTCCGAGTCTTCATCCTCGCCTGGTCCAGCTTCATCAGAGTCTTCATCCTCGCCTGGTCCAGCTTCTGCCTGTGCTTCGCCTGGTCCAGCTTCTGCCTGTGCTTCGCCTAGTCCAGCTTCTGCCTGTGCTTCGCCTAGTCCAGCTTCTGCCTGTGCTTCGCCTGGTCCAGCTTCTGCCTGTGCTTCGCCTGGTCCAGCTTCACCTTGGCCTGGTCCAGCTTTGTTCTCGCCTGGTCTAGCTTCAGCTTCAGCTCCAGCCTCGCCTGGTCCAGTTTCATCCTCGCCTGGTCTAGCTTCAGCTTCAGCTCCAGCCTCGCCTGGTCCAGTTTCATCCTCGCCTGGTCTAGCTTCAGCTCCAGCTTCGCCTGGTCCAATTTCATCCTCGCCTGGTTCGGCTTCAGCTTCATCCTCGCCTGGCCCGGCTTCAGCTTCGTCCTCGCCTGGCCCGGCTTCATCATCTCCGCCTGCTGTGGCCTCAGCCTCGCCTCGCCCGGCCTCATTTGGGTCTGGAGCTAAGCGGCCGTTTTCTAGACCGCTGGCTAGGCTACTGGCCGGCCACCATCGCCTGAGTGGCCGCCGTTGCCTTCCGCACGGCCGGCCCCCGGACCGCCATCGCCTGAGTGGCCGCCGTTGCCTTCCGCACGGCCGGCCCCCGGACCCTCTTCGCCTGAGTGGCCGCCGTTGCCTTCCGCGCGGCCGGCCCCCGGACCGCCATCGCCTGAGTGGCCGCCGTTGCCTTCCGCGCGGCCGGCCCCCGGACCCTCTTCGCCTGAGTGGCCGCCGTTGCCTTCCACGCGGCCGGCCCCCGGACCCTCTTCGCCTGAGTGGCCGCCGTTGCCTTCCGCGCGGCCGGCCCCCGGACCGCCATCGCCTGAGTGGCCGCCGTTGCCTTCCGCACGGCCGGCCCCCGGACCCTCTTCGCCTGAGTGGCCGCCGTTGCCTTTCGCACGGCCGGCCCCCGGACCGCCATCGCCTGAGTGGCCGCCGTTGCCTTCCGCACGGCCGGCCCCCTGGACTGTTTGGGTTCCTGTGCTGTCGGCCCCCTGGCCGGCCCCCTGAACTCTTCTGTTTTGGACTCCTGTGCTGTCGGCCCCCTGGCCGGCCCCCTGGTCTTTTCTGTTTTGGACTCGGTTTTCCTGTGCTTTGGTGTGCTTTTCTTTTGGTTTTGGACTTGTGTTTTGTTTTTCTTTTTGTCTTCTGGCCTTCTGGTGCTCCTGTTTTGTTTTGCCTCGAGCCCTCCGTCCTGGACCCCCACCGCCTGCCCTGGTCGGGTTGTTTTCTGGTTTTTTTGTTTTGTTTTTGGGCTGTCGGGAGCCAGCCCTTGAGGGGGGGGGGGGGGGGGGGGGTTCTGTCATGATCCTGGGTCCTTTTGACCCAGCATTTTGTGTTTTCTCTTCGATTTTGGTTCTGTTCTTCCTTTGTTTAGTGTTTACTCTGTTCTGCCCGTGTGTTCCTGTTTTATTGTGAAGGTCTGCGTCTTATGTGAGTGTTTTCAGTTTGCCTCCCTAGTCTCGTTATGTTAATCACTCCCAGCTGTGTTTCCCACCTGTGTGTAATCTCCCTGTGTTCTCTGAGTGTATTTAAGTTGTATTTTCTGTCTTAGTAATTGCTGGTTCATCTGTGTTATTTCCCTTCCACCCTTCTGTGTTGTTTCCCCTCGGTCTCCCTGCGTCTTCCCGTATGTATTTCCCCGGACCTCCCTGCATCCTCGTTTCTGGTTTGTGTTATTAGTTCTACCCAGTTTAGGTATTCCTGTTTCATGGTACCCACACCATTGCTGTTTGTATTTTCGGTTGTCAAATAAACACTCATCTGCACCAGAGCTGCCGCATTTTGGGTCCTATTTCATATTCCACACGGCTTGCCCCGGCAAACCGTGACAGAAGCGGCCGCTGGTCCGAGAGTGTCAGGTGAACTGAACTTCAGGTAAGAAGTTATGACCTGCAGTCCATCTGGGTCAGATATGAACCAAGTTTAGGTGGAGTTTATTTTCGTTATGCTGACTTTTCCGTACTGCGTGCTAGCTAGCATGACGGAGTTTCTGTACAGCTGGGTGGGTACTATGTTACTGATGTTGAACTTTATTTTGTTCATAAGGTTAATTATTAGAGTTGCCAACCATCCCGTAAAAACGGAATCGTCTCGTATTCAGAGAAAATATCATGCTTTCGTATTGAGGTGAAAAGGAACTTCAGCTAGAATGGAAAAAGACACAAAGCTGGAGTTATTCTGTGTCTTTGCTGCACAGCTGTCTCTTCTTCTCTCATTCTCTCCCCCTCCCTCTCCCGTTTCTACTTCAATCATGAAACTGATCAATGATCAGCTGATCGGCTTTTCTCTCTTGTTTGTTTGTTCTCACTTTGAGGAAACCAGCGGATGTCGCGCTAAACAACAGCAGCACGTTTAAGCTTGATCAGCTGTTGTTAGAATTTATTTAATATTAATTTCTAGTATCAGCTGATGTTTGCTGGAGCCATGGCTGTAAACCTGCTGGTCATGATATGGTTATCTGGTGAGAGGGAAACATGAAGATGAAACCAGGAGATGTCTGTACTGAATCATCAGAGCTGTGATGGAGAAACAGGTTTGCCTTTTAGGTGACATGAATGAGTTGAAGGGAAGTTATGAACTGTTTCTGAGAGACAAATAACACCAGGATCCTTTTCCAAGTAGCTGACAGCTGGTAACTGTGCAGGGGCGGGTCTAGCAAAGTGTTGCCAGGGGTCCATGTAGGGCATTAAAAGGGAAAGGGGGGCATAAGGAAATGCTTTCTTATTCTCATTTAAAATGTCTCACTTTTAAAAAAAATAATTATCTGAGTCTTGCAACAAACAATTGATAGTGTCAGGATCCTGGGTGACCCAGGATCCCTGAGCAGTTATGAATTATATTATTATTATTATTGTATGTATATTTGGTGTTGCTGTCTTTCTCCCTGTTTGCGTGTGTGTATATGTGTTTTGGCGGGCGCCTTCAGGCCTGGTGGGTGTGGCCCTGCTGACGGTCTGGCCACACCCGAAGCCACACACCTGCTGCTGATCAGGCCTAGTCGGGGGAGCTACTTAGGAGAGTCTTGTAGCTCCCACCGACGCGGGATCATTCCATGAGACTCCACGTTAGTCTTCTGTTTAGTTAAGTCTGTGAGTGTATGCCTACTGGAATTAAGTGTCTTGACGGCTGCCTCTGTCATTTTCCCCTCAGGAGGAGCGTGGAACATCGGAGGGCAGCAGGCACGGGATGTGTGTGGACACACGAGAGTGGAGAACACGGAGCACAGACTTTTTGGGAAGACACGACACGGGAGTCACGGGAGAGCACGGGGATTTACTGTTATTGTTTCCATCACTGTAAATAAACGCACTGTTTATACACAGAGCACCGCGCCTGGGTCCTCATTCCCCATATCCCCACGGTCTGCCATGCCAAACCGTGACAGATAGATTGATACATATATACCATCAGAACAGTGTACATCACTGTCACAACAGTGTTTATTTTCATTCAAAGGCTTTATGATTTTTCCTATAATGGTGGGCCAGTCTCTAGTCAAAATGCCCGGGCCGATTTTTTGTCCCAGTCCAGCCCTGTATGCAGCTCATCTGCAGTCTGGTGTTTCCTACATCTTCCTATTCAGAAGGCAGAATTTCCGAGTTCTGAGTACAATCGAAAGCACCACGACTGCAGTTTTTGTGTTGGATGTAAAAAGCAGGCTAGAATCATGCGGCCGTCAACGACGGTCCAGGTGTGGGATTTCTCTCGTGGAAATGTGAACATTATTTTTTTCCTTTCTATTGGTAGGTGGCACAGTGCACTTGTGGCAAGTAAGCAAGCTAGAAGACTGGCAAAGTTATGGAAGCAACACATTAACAAGAGAATTCTGAGTAAAACCAAAGTTACTTTCCCTAGTAACTAGTTACTCTGAAAGTAACGAGTAACTTGAAGTAACTGAGTTAATTTTGATAGAAGTAACTAGTAATGTAACTAAGTTACTAATTTAAAGGAACTTACTCAACACTGCTCATGACAGTGACATAAGCAAGTGCGACGTTTGTGACAACAGCTGTGTGCAGATCAACAATGGATCATATATCGAATGCAGGAGAGAGTATGAGCATGCAGCGTTTAAAGCGTGGAAGTACTGACCTTATTTTGAGTTTAATTCCAGAAAAAGTGACAAAAACATTAGTGTCCGTTGTGCGTGGGAAGAAAACTTCTCTTTACAGCGAAAAAAACCCCCTAAACTTCCAAGCAAGCACCAAGTGCGCTGAGAAACTCGCGGATTCTTCAACTGACTGCCTGCACCAGGGCAAACCTCCGCCTACGCTACTCCTGCTTTACAGGTGAAAATAGAGCAACAGGACCGCTAGTCTTTGATGTTATTTATTTTCTGCTGTGTTTTACTTGCATCTATTTGAAAGACTGCGTGTAAACACAAAAAAAAAATATTTTATGTGCTGGAATGTGCAGAAAATAGGTTTAAATATTAAACAAATTTCTCCCAGTCAGAGAATGTTGCATATAATTAAATTTTTGCTTCATGCATAAAGTTAAAAGATTAAAACTAATAAAACAAGTTTTAAAAAGGGACTTTCCATTTGATTACATTTTGTATGATGGATTATGTAGAAAAAGTAGAATTGGGCTGAAAGATCTATCGCTTTATCACCTATTCAGGTTGTAAATTGTGTTTTTAAAAAGTAACTAAGTAACTAAGTAATTAATTACTTTTGAAAATAAGTAATCAGTAAAGTAACGGGATTACTTTTTGGGGGAAGTAATCGGTAATTAGTTACTGATTACTTTTTTCAAGTAACTTGACCAACACTGGTTCTCAGTCATCCAGGTCATCGTAGTCTAAGGAGCTTGGAAAGAAAAGCGTCTGGACTTCTTGAGTATAGTAGTGTAGTGTGGGCAAAAGCATTACATTTTCTTTGTGTAATGGCTGTTATCAGCTGAAATGTGCTGTTGCTGCTCATTTTGATTTGAACTGGATTCCTTGTCTTTGGTCCGTACCGATTTGTGCCCAGTGTAATGAAAACTCTTGCCCCTTTTTGCCTCGTTTGTTGAATCATCTGTCAGGAATCTCAGGGTAACTCCCGTCTCTATATTCACTTTGGATTCTCAGGTCAAAACTCTGGTTCGCTCTTGTTTTCATCACATAAGAAATATTGTTAAGTATCGTTGTGTCATGCTATGAAATGGAAATCATTCTTCAAGCTTTTATTTCATCATGTTTGGATTATTGCAATTCGTTGTTCACTTGTGTAAACAAAAACTCCCTAAAATGTTTATAAGTTCTTAGGGTCTCCCATGGCAAACTGGTCCTCAGTAAGGGACCAGATGAGTGATTGAGCAGACCCCTATGAGTACAACATCAAAGGAATGGGTTACCCTGCCCAGAATAGGGTTACTGGGGCCCAGCCAGGATTAGCCTTAAGAAGGGACAAAGGACCACTGTACTGTAGACGCACTACATGCCGGAGGTTCTGTAGGGGTCAGTGTTTGCTGGGTGTCAGCGAATGACCGGGTGGATCGATCCCCTGCTACCGTGGCTGGCAATAGGGGCATGTGTTGTCACCTCTCTGGTGGGGAAGGACCCAGAGCTAGAGAGTGAAGTTGAGAGGTACCATATTGATATAGTTCGGCTCATTTCAATGCATGGCTTGGACTCTGGAACCAGTCTCCTGGAGAGGGGCTGGACTGTTCCACTGGCTTGGTGCCTGCAAATTGAGGCTTTTTCCAGTGGACGAGGGTTTGTTTCCTGCATCCGTTGCCTTTGGTTATGCATCAATGACGTTTCTGAGTACTCCGACTTCTAGCAGTCCCTCGGTGTGGTGCTTGAGGGTGCTCCACCTGGGGAATCTATCATTGTACTGGGAGACTTTGGTGCTCATGTGGGCAATGAGAATGAGAACTGGAGGGGCGTGACCTGAACCTGAATGGTGTTCTGTTACTGGACTTCTGTGCACAGTTTGTCCATAACCAACTCCATGCTCGAACATAAGGGTGTCCATAAGCGCACGCGGCACCATGATACCCTAGATTCTAGATGATAGATTCTGTAATCGCATTATCAGGTACAATGTATGTTCTGGTCACTTGGGTGAAGAGAGAGGCTGAGCTGTCAACTAATAATGGTGAGCTGGATCAGGTGTTGGGGGCAGGACACTTGACAGGCCTGGTGCTGCACCCAAACGTATAGAGAGGGTGTGTTGGGAACACATAACACAGGCCCCCTTCCCTGAAATCTTCAACTCTCACCTTTGGCAGAACTACAACATCATTCCAAGGTAGACTGGGGACATTGAGTATGAATGGACCACGTTCAGCACCTCCATTGTTGAACCTACTGCCCTAGCTGTAGCTAGATGGTGTTTGGTGCCTGTCAATTCAATTCAGTTGTATTTATACAGCGCCAAATCACAACAACAGTTGCCTCAAGGCACTTTATATTGATTCTGTATCCCAATTTACTTTTCAGTTCTCTAGGAACCACAAGTAAGGCCAAAGCCTAACAGTGAAGTGCTCTAATGGGGTGATGTTGTACTATAAGGTCATTAAGATTAGTTATTCAAGACCTTGTATGTGAGGAGCAGGATTTTGAATTCAATTCTGGATTTAACAGTGAGCCAGTGAAGGATAGCCAGCATAGGAGATGTTGGCGCCCCAGGGTAGCTGTGGCTACCCTGGGGCGCCTCTGTTAGTGCGCCCCAGGGTGGCTGTGGCTACAATGTAGCTTGCCATCACCAGTGTGTGAATGTCTGTGTGAATGGGTGGATGACTGGACGTGTAAAGTGCTTTGGGGTCCTTAGGGACTAGTAAAAGCGCTATAGAAATACAGGCCATTTACCATTTACCATATGCTCTCTCTTTCTAGTCCCTGTCTGTACTCTTGCTGTAGCATTTTGGATGAACTGAAGGCTTTTCAAGGAGTATAGAGGAAATCCTGATGTCATCTGCATACCAGTGAAAATGTACACTATGTCTCCTAATAATGCTGCCTACAGGAAGCACATACAGTGGCTTGCAAAAATATTCGGCCCCTTGAACTTTTCCACATTTTGTCACATTACAGCCACAAACATGAATCAATTTTATTGGAATTCCACGTGAAAGACCAATACAAAGTGGTGTACACTTGAGAAGTGGATGATGGATGTGTAAGCTTAATGTTGCCATGAGCAGTTCTTCCCTTTAAATATATCTTCCTTTCCTGTCCTGTTTTTCTTAAATCTTTCTCGAGCTTTGAGTGAAGTTTGCTCTCATACTATCTCTCTCCCTGGAAAATACAGCAGCTGGACCTTTAGCTAGCAACACACTGTGTGACAAACTGCACACAAACAGTTTGCGTGTTTGCTGATGTCTGTTGACCTGATATAAACGTTGCATTTGAAATGACCTGCCACTTAAAAAAATGTTACTCCCTGTATGATTGCTCCTCTTCAGAAGCGCTAGCTAGATGCTCTAGTATCAGGACACCTGCACTCGTTCTATCAAACTGTCAAGCATTAACTAACAAGCTGTAGTTTTCTAAATGTACAACTATTAGTGTTAAAAATCATTTATATTATACAGATTTTTGTTTTTCATGTGTGCTTTGTTATCATATTAATGTAAAAGATGTCAATGATTAGAAATGTGAGTAAGAAGCTCAGGTGAATTAAGAAACACTTTCTGTCTGCATCTTATACCCAGAAAAAATAATCCACTTCCACTGAACAGAGAGAATAGTTCCTGCTTATAGTAACTGGTGTGTTTAGTTCATTGGACTGTACCGGCCTTAGATGGTGACGAAAAATGTCATGAAGGTTGGAATTTTTGGTATTGTTCATGTTTCATTTATGATTTTAAGGAAATATCTAAGATAGTCTGTTGCACATTGTTCTGCGTAATGCAAGTCTAGAACAAAGACTATTTAATACTTAAATTACCTGTTTTCTAATTACAGCGCCACAGATTAACATTTCTGATTAATCAAGAAGAAACACATTGTTATCCTCTCTGGTTTCCAAATACTCTAATATGAATCTGATTATTCTTTCTGCACATAAACAAAATAAAATCACAGGAAACTGTGGAAAAGAAAAAAATAACCAGCATCAGTGTCCGAAGATACCCTCATGATTTGTCTCAGCTCAGACTGGTCATATGAACTTCAGATAAATGTTCAATATTTTATCCCCATCTGGTTCCCTTTCCTGTGTGTGTGGGAGGTGTTTCCTGAGAATCACCCACAGTGATGCTCTATATAAGAAGCAACGAGAACAGAAATTAAGCAAAATGAGCCCATTTTTGTTTTAAAACTTCAAAACAGCAGACGTAGATCTTCTGCTGGTCACAAGTTATGTTGGGGAATATCTGCTCTATTTTATTTGTCCTCCATCAGTATTTAATGCAGGACACAGCCCCTCCAGCTGTTAACACATCAAGCATTAACTAACATCACCATGTAGTTTGTGAATTTGTTTGACAGCTTATTGCGTGCCATGATGTGCACTTTGCTGAAGATAGCCAGTTGTGGATTATTATTAGTTATCGGATTAATATAAAAAACTGTCAGTATGAAGCTCAGGTCAATAATGGTCGCTTTTAGTCGGCAACATATACCCAGAAAAACATCCCATTTCAACCGAATAGACATATAAGTTTGTGCTTCATATAGTAACTGGTATGATCAGTTCATTGGAATAGACTGTGACAATGACTGCAACAGGAAATTCTTTACAAAGAAAACATTTCATTTGAAGGTTTGAAACAGTGGTATGTGTGATATGTGATGTTGCAAAATTTGGATCCAATCCCAAGTAAATACACAGCCATTGTTGCTGATAGCAAGTATTGATAAAGATGCTTTTAACTCACAAAGGCAGCTTATGTATGATTAGCAGGGAATGTCTGAATATAGTCTACAGGTATGATAACACTTAATTAAAATGAACTAATGCTTAAGATCCAAAACAACTGAATCATTATCTTCAGCTGGATATTTCTTGCCTCTGTGGAAGAACTCTGTGGGGTCTGGGTCTATCTGAAGGATTTTTTTCCTCCTCCGTCAGTATCTTTTACCAGAAAAAGTCTCTTTTTCACAGGTTTTCAAGTTTTTATACAAGTTGCTTGTGTTGCCAAAGTATTGAATTTCATTCTTACACGCCTACATCTTTACAAGGTTATTATTTGCAGCCATGAAATACCTCCCCTCCGGCTTTTTCTCACCCACTACATGTAGCATACATATCTGTTTAGCACAGCTGAGTCATGTGACAACAACAAAAACCACAGCAGAGCAGGGAGGAGGAAGAGGAGCAAAAAGTGCACTGATCTGTTTACTGTTTGCGGAAACAGTCCATTACTGGCACTGCAGACTTTGACAATTACATTCAAGAGAAATTTGATCGCAGTGCAACACTTCTGTCCCTTTGCTGACCCACTTATCGTAAATGTGAGCAAGTTTTAAGGAACAAGGAACAAGGCTTGCTTGGTAGGGCTTTGATACGCACAACCATAGTTATGTTTCTAATGTGACCATATTAGCGATGTTCACTGTTACTGTTACCATTCAGCCGAATCCACACAAGCAAAGCATTTAAGAGAATGAAGCCTACAGTTTTGCTTTTTGTATTTTAGGCTTTTACCATGTGTAATATAGGTTTCCCCTTTTGTAACAGTACATATATGTGGTACTGTGCAAAACTTTTGAATCATCCCTCATTTATTTATATTTTGCTTCTAAGGAGCCAGAGTTTCTTGTCATTTTTCTCCTGTATCTCTCCTGAAGGCATTTCAAAGATTTTCTTTGGACTTTGGCTGTTTTTCCACAAGTTTTCCTTCCAGTTATTGAATCTGATCCTTTTCTGGGAAATTTATTTTGTTTGCTTGTTGTACCAATTAGAACTGACCTATGATTTAAGCATGAATTAGCCAATGTTGTGTCACCACATAACAGATAACTTAGCAAAGAATCAATTTATATTTAGCAGCCTGTTGCAAAAATGACTAATTTGTTCCAATTGTTTAGCCAAAAGGATGAAACATGGCAAAAACAACAGTTTGACAGACATAAAATGGTTTTTTTTATTAATTCTATGTCTACATCAATCTGTAAAACATCTGGAGACTGTCATGATTTGGGACTGCATTTCAGGAGGTGATGTTGTGTATCTTGTCAAAATTGATGAAATTATGAACACAGAAAAGATTTTGATGTGAAAATACGTAAATGGAGTCAAGGACATAAAAGTTGGGGGTGGGGGCAAGGCTCTACAGGATGGCAGTTGTCCCCCTTTGCCCACCTGTAGATCCGCCCCTGGCTTTGACTTCTTGTCACTTTATGTCCATTGCTGGGGTGTTCTTCTCTTCTTTTAGCTGCAGACAAATGATGAGCTATAAATTTCCCATTATTTCAAACAAAGCTGCTGTGAAGAAATGCACCTCAGTGATGGTTCAGAAATGAAAAGCATAATCTGAATGCTTGATCCCCACTGTGGGGTCATGTTTTATGGCATTCACAGGATCTCAGCTCATTTGAACACCCATGGGAAGTTTTGAGCCCTGTGGGCCAACTTTCTGCTTTTTTTTTGAGAGTTTGTTGTGGATTATTATTATTAGCTGTTATATTAATTAATAGAAAATATATCACATGTTCAGAGCTGTCAGTAAGAAGCTTAGGTCAGTCCGCACCGGATACACAGAAAAACAGTCCACTTCTAGCGAACAGACAGTTATTTTCTGGCTTGTATAGAAACTGGTATGTCTTGTTAACGGGAATCCCCGAGCCTAGATGGTGATGACAAATGTTGACCAGGAAGAACTTTTACACAGAAACATGTGTTCTTAAGTCATTTGTACAGATGTTTTTCAGCCCTGGAAAATAAATACTTCCTTGTTCCCCAGAACTTGCTGACATTTCTTTGTTTTCACGCAGGTGTACTTGTGAGGATTGAAATGACATTTCTCTGACTCCACAGACATAGTGATGTCAGTACATGGCATGAATTGTATAACCACTACTTGACCAAATACCCTTGACTGGACTGTAAATCTGGAAATAATATTACATTTGCCTCTGTTACTTTCAGAAATAGCTTGTTTGATAGATTGCTGCGTGCCACGATGTTTTCTTTGTTGAAGAGAGTTAGTTGTTTATTATTCTTAGTTGTCATATTAATATAAAGGATGTCAAATAATTCATACTCAATACAACTCCGCCTTCAGTCTTCCCCAGAAAAAAAACTGCACATTTTCCGCAAGTCGACAGGTTATTTTCTCTCAGTCTACTTTAACCAATCACATTCAAGAGAAAATGCATTACCATACTGGAGCCCCGCCCCCATTCCAAATAAAGGATCTAAGGTGAGCAAGTTGTTGGTTATTTGAAGAGTGAAAGACGAACTCTACACAAGAAAATAGCAGAAGCTACTTGGAGTCAGCCTGAAAGACAAAGGTGAGCATCAAATTAATGAGTTTGTTCAATTTTAAAATCTATTTTAAATTAAAATGTAAAGATGTTACCGTTTTTATTAATTTATGTTTCATTTTCTTTCATAAATTTATTCTAAAGTCTTGTTTCTGGACTTTCACCATCAGCCCACAGCTCTACGTTTCACTGGCACTTTGCACAGCATACGAGAGAGAATCCAACAATGTGCAACCTGGAGAATACTTTGGATAAGCCGGTACAGATTAATGAGAAAGATGCTGTGGAAGCTACAATACAAGATTGGGCTCAAGTGCTGAGTCACAAAGATCCAAATGATGAATTCAAAGATTCAGACTTTGAAGATCAAGTTGATGAAGAGCCTTTTGAAGTCACAAAGACAGATGAAGAGTCCAACAGTGGTTTAAGCTGGAGTGATGAAGCGTTCATTGAGGATTGTTGTCCACTTTGTTCACATGTTTGCACTGAGCCTGCGGTGCTGCAGTGTGGCCACAGCTTCTGTAACGGCTGTGTGCAAGAATGTGAGAAGTGGAAAAAGTCTTTTAAATGTTCACTCTGTAACAAAGTCAACAACAACCCAGAGCCTCCAGTTAATGTTTCCATGATGAGTTTGAGTGAAAGCGACAGAGTTGATCCATCAGGAGGACAAAGAAATGTGCAGGTGAGTGTGCTTCATTCTTTATACGCTTCATACACCCATATATCAACCATGTAGCTTCATCTTAATAGGTTCATTAGGCACTTTGACTCAATTATGGATGATGTGCGATAATTAATCACCATCATCTTTATTCAGCTACTTTTACAACCGCACAGAGTGCTCAGAAAATTAGCAGTTAGTCTTAAGTTAGCACAGCATATTTAAGTGCCGGAATGATCAGGACACATCAGTCCTAAGAGAGGAGATGAAGGACAAACAGTCCAGCAGGTTTCATTACAGGAAATAACCCAACTTTCCAAAACTCACCTCAACAAACTGACCTAACCCAAAAACCTCACTAGTCAGGCTGATGTAACTAAACCTCCAGTGAAGGAAATGATTCTTTGGAGCTCATTTTCAGCTCTAAAGTTTTACTCTGGGATTCCAGAGAACAGCTTTTTTATTATTCACTGGCTTTCCTTGTGCTTCTGAGCGTTTGCTTTCTTGAAGTTATCCATTATCCATTAGGGACATAATGGATGATTATAGTAACCACAAACTAAGAATAAAAAGTGAGAACCCCAGAACGCAAGGATAAATGTGTAACACCTCCAGTCCAGGATTAGAGAAGATGATTAGCAACATAAAACACAATAATCTTTAATCCAGAGAAGATTTCCTGTTTCTTACTCACCATCAGTGTTTTTCTGTTCTGCTCTTTTAATCTGCAGCCCCTGAAGTTGTCGACTCCTTCATCTCCAGAGCTTCCACTGTCTGAAGATCTGACTGAGGAGACTTCAGTGTTTGGCAAACATAAAGAAAATGTTCCCCATGTGCTCATCATTAAATTTGTTGAAACGTTAGTTGTAACGACTGTTGTCACGTTTGGTGAAGCTGATGAAGACTGAAACCTTTTTAAGTTCATTTAACTTCAACATAATAACCTTGATGAGATATGAGGGTTAAATGAGCCAGTGCTCCTTCACGACCCTCTCAAACATTCCTCCTCCTTATTTTTATGTATTTGTAACTCCTCCTATGGTTATGGTTTCACTGTTCACTTAAAGATGACTTGTATTAATTGCATATTATGTTTTTTTTTTTTTATCCCTCTTTCTTTTAGATGAAAAGTAGCACAGTTTATGTTAAATATTCTCTCGTGTTTTTCCTGTTAGTCTTATTTATTTGTAGATCTTACATCATTTAAAGTTCTTTGGGCAGTATCGTGTGTTTTGTATGCTGTAAAAGTGACAAAGCACAACTTGGACTTTGCTTCCATCTTGTGTTCAACAAGCACAGCTACAGTGTGCAGGTCTGAGAGTGTGAAACCAAACTGTGAACTAATATGTTTTTAACTTCTTTTCAGTGACTGATGCCTCGCTAATGCTTTCATATGTAATATTCTATTTTGGTAGAATCAATTTCTGTCTTCTATCGGGAAGGATGATTTGATTATCTTTTATGTTTTTGTCTGAAGTTGCATTAAATAAAATGTAAAAGCAAAAATTAAGACTGGATATTTTTTAAGAAAGCAGAACCATTCTGATCTAAACCCAGACATTCACTCAGAAGCTTTACTCTTATCTCACTTTTTTGAGATAAATGATGCTGATGATGACTAATAATATTATGGTGATCCTGTAGACTAGGAAAATGATGTTAGTCAGGTCTAATACAAATCCATGAATCACAGGTTTCAGTAAAAGTGACATAATTTGATGCTAGTGTGATAACAGAATATCACACTAACTGTTCATGCTGTTGGTAAACTGATGTATGTAATCACACTAAAAAATGTTTTCTAATCTAAATAAAGATAAATATTGAGGACAAAGTGTGTTTGCATACAGAAAAAAGTATTTACATCAATGTATGATTAAAAAACAATGTCAGCTATCTCATGTCTAAGAAATGAGGCTACTACTACACACATCTTCCAGACACTATTCACCTGCATAAAGTGTATAAGTTTCATTATGGTTGCATATTTATATGTATTATGATGATTTTGTAGGCTGGGGTAATTCACATGGCAAAAATGAGTGTATTCCCTATTCTCTAAATGAGGTGTTGTTATTGCAAAATGAGAGCAATGCAATACCTTTATAAGGTACTGTAGGCGTACAAACCCCACAAATGGGTAATGGGTTTGTAGGTAGTTGCTAGACAACGTGATGACATCATATCTACTCTAGATAAGAACCTCCAGTGGAGTAAGATGTGTCGCGTAAGAGACTATCCCTGTTTATGGCTGAGGTGTTACATTTTGGTGTTTTGTTTTTATATTTCTGTTTTTAGTCAACTTTGGTTTTTTAGTTTCCAGAGTGGGTTTGCTGTCTTCACCGTTTTAGTGCTTAGAAATGGTTGGTTTCACTTTAATCTCCTAGGACCTGGCATCCACATATGCGGACATCACATTTTGGGTTGTCTAGACCAAAATACCAAATTCGCTACAAGGGCCTGATTTCCACTTACGAGGACATTAAACTGCCACTCTTCTATCAAAATTGAAAACGAATGTCATCATATGTGGATCTAATTTTTCTCAGAAACAAAAATCAGGTATAAAAAAACAAAATCAGGTAATTTTTTGTTTTTACATTCATTGGGTCCCAATCAACCCAAATATCAAAGAGAAATAAAAAATGCATGCCATGAAAGCGTTCGGGTCTCAGGTGGTTAATTTTTATTACTGGCTAGTGATTTTTTTTTTAATCAATTATAAGACAATTATAAAACAATAAATGGCCTGTATTTGTAGAATAAAACAAGCTTGACTCATAGCATTCCCAGTTTCAATAAAGATAAACCAAAGGCTCCTCATCCTGGTCGTGGTAGAATTTGGTCAAACTGACAAAAAAATGTAAGTAAAACTTTTCCAATATATTAGGATATAGAAGATGATTTTGTTTGACTTCGTTGTATTTATAAAGTACATTTTTTATTTGTTTCGTTTCAGAATGAATACCCTACCCTACACTTTTTTGTTTAACAGCTCAAAAAGTTCCATTGTGTTGTTGAAATATTCTGTCATATTCATTTGATTTATTTTCTCTCTGATTTGGGACTTTCCGGGCCATCCATCCATTCGCTTCCGCTTATCCTTTTCAGGGTCGCGGGGGGCGCTGGAGCCTATCCCAGCCGTCATAGGGCGAGAGGCGGGGTACACCCTGGACAGGTCGCCAGTCTGTCGCAGGGCCAACACACAGGGACAGACAACCATTCGCACTCACACATTCACACCTAGTGGCAATTTGGATTATCCAATTAACATATCCCCACAAGCTGCATGTCTTTGGACGGTGGGAGGAAGCCGGAGTACCCGGAGGGAGCCCACGCAAACACGGGGAGAACATGCAAACTCCACACAGAAAGACCCCGGCCTGATGGTAGAATTGAACTCAGGACCTTCTTGCTGTGCGGCAACAGTGCTAACCACCATGCCACCTTGCTTCCGGGCCTTTCATGGAAATTGTGTTTGGGTATACTGATTTTGCATAATTTACATGTCTTCTGTCACTGCATTTAGCTGCCTGTGTGTGAATCTGTGTCTGATGTATTGGTTGTTACATTTACCCTAAAAAACTGCTGTTTTTTTTTTTTGTTGGATACCAAGTTAGTTTGTCCAAAATCAATCAAGCAATCAATAAAACAAGGCAAAATATCTTGCAGCTGTTTGACATTTACATTTTTTAGTAAACGAAACTTTTGTGGTTTGTTTAAGAAGGCAGACTGTCTGTGCATGCAAGAAACCATACTTCCTGTTTTTCTCAGGAAGTAACCTTCTCCTTTAATACCATCTGCCAGTGTGTTATTTAAGTGGCAGTTTCACTTTAGTAAGCAGCCATGCATTCGTCTTCTGGTCTGTTAGATTTAATGGTGTCTTAGCAGATTTGTAACAGTAAAAAATAGGGTTTGTTTAATGTATTTATTGACCATCTAGTTGACTGTTTGGAAGCAAATATCTTCAGTGAACAGTCAGAGATGTTAAAGACTGAGGACAAGGAGTATTCCCTGACAGAAACTACATGAGGATTAAAGTACTGTAAAAAGAAAATGGACCAATCAATCGTTAGTAATAAAACAGATGATTTCTCTGAAGGTAAGTCTAATTTTTTTTAATGTAAGGCAACAAAAAGATAATCTGAAAAGCACCAGCAACCATTTTTCTTCAGTGATCTCTTATTCTTGCTTTCTCTCCGAGTCAGTTCCCTTTATTCAGGCTGCGGTTCATCACTTCCAGCCAAACTACACTGCACAGAGTGGTGGCAATGTGGTCGCTCCTTCCATAATTGGTTCAAATGTTGGCAACATAAACATCAATATCTTCTCAGCAACGCAAGGTAGATACATGTAGATACACGCAGTTAAGTGAATGCGCCGTTTGGTCTCTTCTGATCTTTGTGTCGTTTTGCAGAGTGTAAAGAGGACCTCAACAATGACCATACAGACAGCTGTGGTGCTCTGCCGCCTGAAAGTGAGTGCTTCTCAATTATTTAATTTAAAAATGTTACATTAAAAAAGTAAACCATTTAAATAAATGTTTTCTCTTTCAGTTGACAAGGTTGCAGAAAGTCAACAAAACCTGAAAGCCACTCTGAGGAGGAAGTTCAGCCACATTCTCGAGGGGCAGGCGACAGAAACAAACAAAATCTCTCTCAATAACATTTACACAGAGCTCTACGTCACCGAGGGAGGAAGCGGCGAAGTCAACAAGGAGCATGAGGTGAGACACATCGAGACGACACCCAGGATCCATGTGGGCCAGGAAAAATCAATCCACTGCGATCACCTGTTCGCTCCTCTGCCTGAACATGGCTGTGACATAAGGACTGTCGTCACACGGGGAGTTGCTGGCATTGGAAAAACTGTTTTGACCAATAAATTCACTCTGGACTGGGCGGAGGAGAGAGCAAATGAAAACCTAGAATTTGTATTTCCACTTTCGTTCCGAGAGCTGAACTTGATGAAGAAGAAAAACTTCAGTCTAGTGGAGCTTCTTGTTGTGCTTTTCCCTGAAATTAAAGACATAGAAATTTTCACTAATGTGAAAAAAAACATGCTCTTCATCCTCGATGGCCTGGATGAGAGTCGCCTCTCTTTGGACTTCAACAGATGTGAAATACTGTCAGATGTGACTCAAACTACCACAATTGCCGTATTAATGACCAACCTCATTAGGGGCAGATTGCTCCCTATGGCTCTCGTGTGGATCACATCACGCCCCGTAGCTTCCAGTCAGATCCCAGCGAACTGCGTTGATCTAGTGACTGAAGTTCGAGGTTTCAACAACCTGCAAAAAGATGAATACTTCAGGAGGAAAATTAGTGATGTGAACTTAGCAAACCGGGTGATAGCACATGTGAAAACCTGCAGGAGCCTTCACATCATGTGCCACATACCAATTTTCTGCTGGATGGCAGCGACTGTTTTCGAGAAAACAAAAGAGAGCAAAGACACACCAAAGACTCTCACTCAAATGTACATACACTTCTTATCCTTGTGTGAGGAGGCAATGAAGAAAAGGCTGACAGGAAGAAGGGAGTCAAATGCTGACTGTGTGAGAGCTAATCTCCTGGCTTTAGGAAAGCTGGCTTTCCAAGAACTCGAGAAAGGCCACCTGATCTTCAATGAAAGCGACCTAAAGCTGAATGGTATCGATACTGAGCAGGCATCCATGTTCTCAGGAGTCTACACACAGATCTTCCATGAGGAGATGACAGTGTGCAAGGAGAAGATGTTTTGCTTCGTGCATCTGAGTGTTCAGGAATTCTTTGCAGCGTTGTATGTCTTCCTCACGTTCCACAACGACAACGTTAACATCCTGGTGAAGTTGTCCGCATCACGACGCTTTCTATCCAGACCATCTGAGCTCACCCTCTACAAAGAAGCAGTGGAAAAGGCTTTGCGGAGTGAGAAAGGAGATTTTGACATGTTTCTACGCTTCCTTTTGGGGCTGTCCCTGGAGTCCAATCAGACGCTGCTGAAACATCTAATGGTCAACAACCGAACACAACAAAAGACAAGAACTGAAATCGTTAAACACATAAAGGAGAAGATCAGGTCCAGTCCATCACCAGACAGGTGCCTCAATCTCTTCCACTGTCTGAACGAGCTGAATGACCACTCCCTCGTGAAGGAAATTCAGAGCTACCTCAGCTCAGGTAGCCTTAACAGAGCCAATCTTTCACCTGCCCAGTGGGCCACACTAGTTTTTGTATTACTGACATCAGAAGAAGAGCACAGTACGTTTGAACTGGGCAACTACACCAGGTCAGAGGAGGGTCTTCTCAGGCTGCTACCTGTCGTGAAAACAGCCCAAGTAGCAAAGTAAGTAGTTTACAGTTATTAATTTCTACAGGAGAAAAAAACAAAACTCCAAAAGACTGAGAAGAGTAACTCCTCAATTGATATTGGAACCCAGTGCTTTTAAGTAACATCTCCTAATCTCTTCCTACCTGGAATGACCAGGGCAAAATCAGGGCATCTGTGCATAGCTAATATCAGCCTGTCACAAGCATAGAAAAAAGCACATTTAAAGTCGAGCTTTTAGAGGAAGCTGCAGCCTGACCTATTGGCTCGAATCTCTGTTACATATGCCCAACACATTATTTAAAGCTTTGGCTGTGTTTGATGTGAAAACACCACAAGGTTTTCGCTGTAAAGCTCGAGAGGGAAAATCCCAACTAGATCAGCAGTTTCTGAAATACTTAGATCCGTCTGGCACAACAACCATTTCACATTCAGAGTCACTTAAAACATTTTTTATTCCCTGTTCTGATGCTCGGTTTCAAATTCAGCAGAATGTCCCGACCATGCCTAAATGCATTGATTTGCTGATTAGATGTTTGTATTAACACTTGATCAGATGACAAAAGTACCTAACAAAGAGTTAGTGAGTATATATTAAATATACATGATGTTAGGCAGTTAGCTAACATTTTGACAGATGTTTTTGCATAAAATTTCAAACAGTGCTGGATAACAGACGTATTTCTAATCTGCATATATAAGGGGATTTTGCTTCCTGGGATTACTTACCATTTTCTTGCTGTTTTCCCTGTTGCAGTCTGAATGCATGCAACCTTACGTTGACCTGCTGTGAGAACCTGGCGAATGCCATCAGTTCATCCCAACTTAGAGAACTGGACTTGAGTAACAACAATCTGACAGATGTAGGACTAATGAAGCTCTCCAGTGGGTTGAGGAACAGCAAAGTGGAGGCGCTCAGGTTAATATTCAACATGTTTCTTTTATTTTTATTTCTCAGCCAAAATGTAAGCACATGATTACAGCATTTTCCTTTGTGCAGACTGAGGAGCTGTAGCCTAACAGAACGCAGCTCCAATGACCTGGCATCATTTGTCAGCTCTGCCTCTTGCCTGCTAAAACTACTGGACCTGAGTGATAATGAGTTTCACGATTTAGGAGTTAGAAGGTTTTCTGATGGACTGAGGAGCTCTGACTGTAAACTGGAAACCCTCAAGTGAGTGTCCTGAGTGTGAGGCTATGTACTGGTACAAAGACAGATTCAAACTGAAGTTGTTCTTGTCACTGTCATGGAGACAGCTGGATGAAATAACTTTCTGTATTTCTTGAAGTTTGTCCCTGTGCAGTGTGGGAGAAGAGGGCTGCATTTTCTTGGCATCTGCTTTAAACTCATGCCACCTGAGAGAGCTGGACATGAGCTACAACCACCCAGGGAACTCAGGGTTGAATCTTCTAACAGCTCTGAAAGAGGACCCACAATGCAGCCTGGTGAAACTCAGGTAGTGATGGTATCCACAACATCTGAAAAGTAACAGGTTATTTCAGTGCAGAAATAGTGAAGAACTGGGTGATGTAACCATCAACCATTAGATAGTTTCTCCACCAGATAATGTCAGTATCACCAGTGTACACAACTAACATTAATTGTGATGCAAGTGTCTGAACGTATTTGTCCCTCTGTTATGATTTTAGCATGGACCAGTGTGGTGAGTTCCGGATTCAGCCAGGTCCAAAGAAATGTGAGTAACCACAACCTCCCTCCTTTCTCCTATACTCAGAAAACTGTGTGATGTAAAATATGAACTGAAATTTTAAATCTGATTCATCAGATATCATCAAACTCACCCTGGACCCAAACACAGCACATAAAGATCTTTCTCTATCCGAGGAAAACAGGAAAGCAACACGCTGGACCAAGCAGCCATATCCAGACCATCCAGAAAGGTTTGATTTCTGGCCTCAAGTGTTGTGTAGAAAAGGGCTCACAGGACGCTACTACTGGGAGGCGGAGTGGACTGGGAGAGTCTTCATAGGAGTAGCCTACAAACGAATATCCAGGAAGGGAGAGACTGATGACTGCTGGTTAGGTCGAAATAACTCCTCCTGGGGCTTGAACTGCAACAAAGATGGATACAAAGCCTTGCACAAAGGCACAGGCATTCCTATAACCACCAAACCCAACTCCAACAAAGTAGGAGTATTCCTGGACTGGTCAGCAGGGATGCTCTCCTTTTACATGCTCTCCTGTGGTTCCCTTAAACTCCTTCACACCTTCCACACTACCTTCGATGAGCCTGTTTACCCCGGGTTTCACCTTGGCTGGGTGGACTCAAAGGTTTATTTGTGCTAAGTATCGCCAATCTGCTTTTCTGATCTGGAGACACCCGAGAATTCTGTTTCATCTAAATGCTGGACTTCTGAGCCTGATGCCCATAATGTGATAAAAGAGCTGCAGCTAATTTCAAATTACACCAGGATTCTTTTTGGTTGCTATTAGCCATATTGGCTCTGTATGGAATGGTAATTCTGGACAGTTCAGAACTTTGGATTCAAGCTGAAACATTGCATTGTATATATTTCCATGAAATGAGTGACAATGATACTAGTGATGTGAGCTTTTCAGATAACACCACACTGTGTGGTCTTAAAGGAACGAAAAAAGGTTGACTGTGATCAGTACCTAGCCTGCTGTGAAGGTGCTTCTGTTATTCACTGTGATGTTTATTTAGATGACATCACGTTTAAAATGTACTTACCAGAAAAACTGAACTTTAATCTCTTTAGAGCAGGGTCTCAAACTTAAATGAGCTGTGGGCCACTGCTGGCACTGTCATCTGATGTGAAGGCCACTTCAGCACAAAAAACACACAAACAAGAAAACACATAAATATTTCCAAAAATGTTTAAAATTTCAAATATTGTATAACAAGATAAAACTGCAAACATGAATGCATTATTTCCTCACTCTTAACTGACTGAACTACCAAATAAACAAATTGGTCCTCTCTTTCTGATACAGTTTCACAAGAAAACCACAAAGTTGATATAGCTGCAAAAACAGCTGCACAGGAAGGCATACCTTTGACCTTCACTATGTTACGTGATTATTTTGAAACCACATTAGATCAGCACCTAAACCCGAGAAAGACTAAAAACAGAGCAATAGAAAATGCAGAGGGAATTCTAAAGCGACTAAATAGAAAACCAATCCTAGCTAACACTTTATATAGATACAACACTCCAATATTGCCTCAACAGGAGGGATGGTATTTATAACAGTGTTTACTACATATGGATTTAGTAACTACTCAGAAAATATTGTGCAAGGTGTGAAATACGCATACAAATGGATTCAACACACTCACATGGATTATGTAGAAATATTGCTTAGTAATGATTGACCCTTATTCTAAATGAGTGGAGGCTTTTCCCTGTGCTAAACTGGACTCATACACACCCCAATAAAAGAAATAATTCCCAGATTTGGAATCCGAGAAACACTATATAGAGATAAGGGTAAGGATTTTATTAATGAAGTAATAAATAGACAAGCTCAAAATTGAAGAATAAGCTTAAAAATCACTGCACATAATTACATTTTCAATTTTTATTCTGACACATATCTAAGACAAAACACATAACCAATTTTTTTAAAATGTACTTATACGCAAAGGATGTGTTCAGTCAACAATCTATCTATCTATATATCTATATCTATATATATATATATATATATAACGTTTCTTGACTCCAAACTGGTCTCAAACTGTGAAGCTGGGTGCAAAAAAGGGCATCAACATCTGTCATGTGCTTGTTTCCACATTGATAAAACCACGATGATTACATTTTAGTGTGAATTTATTAGGTCTGTTTTATCCATTTCCCTAGTGCTATGGTTTAGATATTTACCTATATTAAAAGAAAAACAAAAAAAACACAAACTGCCTCAAACTAATTGTTAAATAGTCTAACACACTGATTGGTGAGCATCAGTTACAGTAGGTGACCTGGTTGGTTTTCACCTGACGACTCTGGATGAAGGCTTGTGGGGCCACCTGTCCAACAGCTAAAGCTGGGGTCATGCAATAAGAGGATGAATCCAAACACAGCAGTAACTCTACAACAGATTGGCTGCAATGGCCGAATCAAAACGTAGACCCGAACCTGATTGAAGTACAGTGGCTGCAAACTTCAATGAACTCAAGTAATGCAGTAAAGAGGGCTCAGATTCCTTCACAACAATGTGACAGACGGATAAAGTAGCAAGACAACTTCAAGCACATGATATCGCAGGCAGCCTCAGATACACTAGCTACCTGCAGACTTAATCGTTTGGGATCATGATAAATATCTGCTCAGATATTAGTGCCATCAGATAAAGCAGATATCATTAAAAATAACCGTTTCATGAGGTTTTCAGTTAGTACAGCGGTCCTGATAAAATGCTGAGTTAGGCAATATACAGGAAAGCGTAATTTTTCAATGCTAAACTTACACTTCCCTAGACTATGAGAATTTTTGTGGATCCAGAAACTGAGAAGTGAAAGCATGCGGAAAAATGCAGACCCGTCATAAATGTATCATATTGTTAAAAAGAGGAAGTGACAATGTTTTGTAATTTTGCTTTTTTCCCCCCACAGTGATGGATAAGTAAGACTCTCTTCAGCGATAACACAAGAATAAAAAAAACAACGTTTCACTTTAAACAATCATTTTATTAGCAGTCCCAAGAGGCAATGAAAAAAAAGAATAAAAGGAACAGAAATTATGATTACAGTCAAGACGGCGGGTCAATCGAAGTCAGTGAACATAAAGACGGAACAGAGGGCTGCACACACACACAGAGCACAAAGTCACGTCGTTATAAAAGGAACAAAGTGATAAATGAAGACCGAGTTTAACCTCACGGGTGGTGTGTGTGTGTGTGTGTGTGTTGGCTGATCCCTCTGTTCCTCAGGAGAAATTCACCAGGACCGACCCCACATTCACACAATCGCACACCTCACATTCACGCAGACATATCGAGAAAAGAAAAAGGAAAAAAAAAAAAAGAAAAAAAAAAAGAGAAAAGCCACGTCTTCCTCTCCTCAGTAAAAGCCATGATTTTATATTTAGGCTATTTGTGACACAAATCAACCATCAACAAACCACAGCCATTCAGGCAGGCCTTTAAAATCGTTATTTTTCTATTAATTCTGTACAGATTATATATTTTATTTACACACTGAACAGCTTGTCAACTTCTCAGTGTGGAGGCAACCCAAAACTTTGCAAACATTCACTGGTGTTCACACGTCTGCTGCCGCTCTGTGCTCATCCCTGCCTGCTTTCAGACAGACCCGGACATCAACGCCTTCTGTTAATATAAAGTCTGCAGCACTACTCGCCTTCAACAATCGCCCAACAAACAAAGCGATCGGGAGCACGTTTCCCCTCACTGTGACGCTTAAAATAATAGATTCACACGCCTCATTCATTTCCCCTTCAGTTTGTCTCTGGCTTTTCTCAGTGCTGCATAGACCTGGAAATAATGAGAGCTTCCTCTCATGACAGTCTCGAGAGACAGATGCTCGCCCCGGTGAGCGAAACTCAACTGACGCTGATTGAAACCAATCTGAATTGCCGATTACTGTAGCGATTCAGCAGTCACAGAAATTACATGCACCTTTATTTTCAGTGCTTACTGTTGGTAAGATCACATCAGACTCCAGTTTGAGTTGTTAATCTAGGGCTTAAAGTCAGATGCTCGCACCTGGAGACACAGCAGGAGATTTAAAAAACAAAACTGGGCAATGGGTCACTAATCCTCTCACATCTGGAAACACACACTCACACATTACGGATGATTGGAGCAGCATGGGAACAGAAGGGGAGGAAGGGGGTACTAAGGCCATGATTATAGTGGATGAGAGACAGAAAGAACAGCATTTATTCAATTCCCTATGTCCTTTACTGTAATGGGATTTAGTCATATAAAAAGTGTTTTCTATCCAAGAGTCATTCATGCACCCAAACAGCCTTTCAGTGCTTTTAATACAGACATTACACCAACTACAGCCGGCATCCGCCTTCTCCGTCAGTCTGTTGCATACGTAATTGTTCATTTTTGTATGTACATTACTCTCCCTCATAAGTTATTTCGCTCCTGCTGCTGTGGAGCAGCAGATTTGAGGCAGAGTAAAGCTTTATTAACATCAGATCCCCCCTATGTCTCTCTCTCTCACTCACACACAGATACACACTCGCACTGTCACGCACACATGTGATCTACCAGCTGGTCTCTGGTGCTCAGCTGACAGACAGTAAGGGGAGCTTTAGTTTATTAGGTTTAAAAAAAAAAAAGGAAAGGAAAAAAGATCAAGCGCTTTCTTTCACATGGAAAGGTGACTGGGATGGATCTGTGTGGTGGTGGTGGTGGTAGTGGTGGGGGCTCATACAGGTGAAGGTGGGAATTTGCGGTGGGGGGGGCCTAGCTGAGAAGCTGGCGGATCTCCTTGTGCATGTGACACAGGAAGTCTACGTATGACGCTCCCCCGCTGGCGCTCTTGTCTTCGACCAGGAAGTGTCTGAATATCAGCTCGGCCCTGTCTTCCTGCTTCACCACCATCAGCTGCAAAATGACAGAGAAAGGTGTGTGAGAAAGAGGAGGCAGACTTGATACAAAATGTGCCCATAAAAAATACAATTAAATAACGTATTGAGCATCCAGCTCACAATTATTGCAACAAGACAAACATAAAAGTGTATTAAAAAAAAAAAAATCAAAGCATCTCCTAAAACTTACATCATGAAATTAAAAAAAATTGAGTTTGAGATTTTCCGTTTTAATATTCACTTAAATGTTTCATCAATTATTAAAAATAGCTGCCTTTTAATTCTTTGTTTATCTCCTAACTTTCCAATTAGGACCAAACACTAGGTTAGATACACGTATCGGGAAGTCTGCGTTACAGAAGTTAGAAAAAGACATTTATCCACCTAAATAACTGGACTGACCCGCCCAAAGCAGCAGACAGTGCACAAAAGAACTGAAGAAGAGAGTGCGTGCAGGGTGGAGTGAGTGGAGACGAGGGTTGGGAGTGATTTGTGACAAAAGGATAGCACAAAGAGCGACAAGAAAGGTTTACGAGATGGTCTCGAGACAGTTCAGGTTGAGCATTTTGGAGACAAAGTTTGAGGCAAGGCTGTGATGGATTTAACATGTACAGAGGAAAGATGGTGAATATACTGGTGCTGTTGGGCAAGAAGAAAAGTGGAAGACCACAGAGGACATTAATGGATGCAGTAGAGGAGCTGCAGAGCGGTGGTGTGACAGAGGAGGATAATAGGGATAGGGTGAGATGGGGGCAACTTGAAGAAGAAGATGAAAAATCTATTTCTCAACAGAGGTAGCATGCAAATTGTTTAAAGTGCACCTGTTGCACATTTTCTTATTGTCTGTCATGTAGACATTGTTGCAGTGGTGGATTCTCATATTAACATGGCCAGAGTTTCCAATAATGAGGTCAGCAGATGTAAAAATAACTCCTGTTGACCAAAAGCTCAGGTTTCAAGCTGCCTTAAATTCTCAGTTTAGACAGTTTGTTTTATGTTTTTGGACCTGAATGATGCCACAAAGATGGTATCCTTAAACAGTCTTCTCAGTCACGCATCACAGAAAACTCCACTCAGCTGCTTTTCAAACCTTCTGTTTAGGAGCAGCAGCCAATCAGGGAAAAGCAGGCTTAAAAGGAGAGGAGTTAAAAATGGCCTGTGGGGTAGCACTAAGAGCCAGTATAAGCGAGATAAGGATTATTTTGAACTATGAATCATGCAAAGCTGCCCAAACCATAACAGGCTCCTTTTCAGAAACATTATGGGGTAAAAGAAGGAAGAGAAAACTTGCCTTCATGTATCGTGATCGCTGTGCTCTGAAAGAATAAATAAGCTCTCTGAGAGCCTGAGAGATGGGGTTGTCAAGAACAGGCAGACTTGTCTGAAACAAAAAGCAGAAACATTCAGAAAATATATTATACTTTAAACCATTACAATACAGGAAACAACTGTAATATCACTATTATAAAACTGTTTATGTTGTGGTAAAATTCACATTAAACATTCAGGATGACTGATTTTGTTAGCCTTTCATTAGAACTCTCTTCAATACCACGTTTGAGTCGATCTGGCTGAAGCTCGGCGTGCCAAAGATGTTAAGCAGCAGCTCCTGCTGAACGCTGGCTCCCACCCACAGGAAAAGGTGGAGCCCGGTCTCCAGCAGGTAAACTCCTCCTTTTGACAACCTCTCCTCAGAGTCCCTCACTGCCACTGGCAACGAACCGCTTTCCAATTTCATCTGGAAGATGAACAAAAAAAATTAGATGCTACTGTCTGCTGGCATTTCAGCCTGCTGATCAGGTGGTAGATTTAGTTCAAGCTAGCTTACATTTTAACAACAAACAGAAATAATTTCATTTGAATTGTATTTCTGGGGCTTTTTAACATATCACACACCACCAAGGATGCAGTGTTCAGCATCTTGCCAAGAACACCTCAAAACTTTACGTCCTGAGCCACAGCTACCTCAGAGTGGTCACATGTTACAGAATTTGGGTTTTTCTGATGATCTGAATCCTGTATTCATACACTATTTAGCCATAAACCTCACTAAAATTTTAATATTTAAACGAATGATACCAGACAGATATCAAAGCCAATATAGTCAAAAAACACAAAGCAATTTCACTGTGTGCTCTTTGAGAGCATCACTGTATTCATTTGTTTGCATTTGGCTTCATAAAACAGGCTGTTGCACTGACCAAGTGAGCAGCATCAGAGTGGCCATATCATATATGAACTTATTTCTAGTGTTACCCCCAGTTTTGGACTTTTGTGGCCAAAGCATCCAGCCGAGAACGTGAACAGATTAGATTTTTGGGGGCCTTTGTCTGCGGTCTCACCACTGGCAGCAGGCGGGGGTAGAAGAAGACGTGACTCTCTGCAACATCCATGCAGCTGATCAGCTGTCTAAGGTAAGCTCGGTCATCCAATGAAACGTCGGCTCCAGGTAGCAGCACATCACTCTTCAGCACGCAGTTCAGATATACTGGGAGCAACTTCATACACTCTGGGAGAATCAACTGGGGAACGAAGAAAACAAAACAAAAACCCACTGTCATCAATTCAAACGCCTAATGACGAGTAAATATGCTGAATCAGTTTATGAGAAAGGCAGGTTTTTGTGGGTTTGATATGAAACGGATATAGATTATAGCGAGGAAAGGGATTCATTTGATTCATTTGTATTTTATCTTCCATTATTCATCTGTTGTTTTATCCATAAAAAGCGTCATGAAAGCAGTGATTACAATCATCATCTTGTGTTTCGTTTGAGTGCAGTGCAGCTTTTAAACATTCCGTTCTGAGTCTCTCTGTGAACCGTGTGTGGTCTTGGTGGATGTGAAAGTTGACCTCCTGAGTATGCATGTGGATGCTTTCACAGTACCTGACCAGCAGATGAGGGACTTGCACAGTTCTTCCTGTAGCACGCCAGAATCTGAGCACACTGGTTCACAAGAGTTTCTCTCACTGCCTTAGTGGGGTTGCTGAGAATGCCACGGAAAGCTGGAAGAAACCAAAAACACACGCACTCATGTATCACCTGCTATGGTGCATTACACTGACATCTAAATGAAATTAACTGCAACCACTTTTCTCTCAGATATCTAACATTTACCGTCTTTGCTTCCCTTCAGTCAGTGACCTTAGAAAGTTGTTGATAACAGCAAGCTCTCAAGAGGAGCTACAGCTTACTACTGTTAGGCAATTTGCAGCTCCGCAGGAGCAGCTCAGCACTGTTTGGTATTATTTTTAGAAAATGTTATTCATTCAATTCTCCACTCACACCTCGTTAGAGAACACTGGAGGGAGAGAGAGAGAGCATTTAAGGAGTTCACACTCCTCCACAGCACAAAAACTCACCGTATTTGGAGAAGTAGTTGATGATTGTGTCTGTCTCACAGTTGCGGTACAGGTCAGCCAGCTGAGAGCAGCAGTTCACGGCCATGTTGTGGACGCGGAGACGTCTCTGGCCGCTGCAGCTGGTGTACAGCACGGCACACTGCGAGGAAACAGGTTTTATTAGAATGAACAGAGACACAAAACTTTTCATACTTCAGCAATGCTGTGCGACTTACGTTGCCTCTTCTTGAAACCACTTAAACGTAACCACAATCACCAGTCCTCCACATCAAACGAGTATATTTGGCAACTTTCTATATTACCTTTATCTGAACATTCATTTCTAAACAGCTAGCCTCAGTCTTTCCTATCCTTGATCTAGAGGACAAGCCCTTGTTCTATTCTGCAGATCCACTTTGAGTTTGAGGGCGACGTTAACCAGTACCACCTGTAGCAGGTGGAGAACTGGTTCAATGAGAGCTCACCAAGGCTGCAGAACAGAACAAAGACTGCTGCCGACAGCTGCAGTGCATGACATTTATCTTGGAGTTCACTGAGATAACTCACAGGAGAGCAAGCGAACTGTACTCGCCCCTTTTTAAATAAAATATCTGCAGAGGAGAACTCTATCCATCTGACATAAACACAGTGTGATGCCAGATGCTTTACTAAATCATCGTTGCTGCCATTTGTAAGAACTTTAAACCCTTTGAAAAGCCTGGTTTGTTTACACTCTCCTTTGAGGATTTAGTTACAAGCATGCACACCTGCATGAGTGCCCCCGTCTCCTCGCTGAGCTTGTCATCGTGTTTGAACTCAACAGTGATGGCCTTGTCACAGTCGAGACCTGCCAGCTCCACATCTGTGGTGTTACTCATATAAAAGGAGCCGAAGAAGTCCGTTGCTCGGATGCCTGAGGGGAGGGAAATTAAAGTCAGCTGTTACATGCTACATCTATAGCCCTTTTTTGTTGGTTTTGAAGTGCTGAAGTCTCACCTGTGCTGGTTCGCACCCTCATAACAGCATCAAACCCAACTAGTTTCTGAACGTCTCGTCTGAGGTCGTTTAAGAATCGCTCCTGATCCGACTGGGCCTGCAATAAAGAAAGCACATAGTTATACAATCCAGCTGGTGCTGACTCACAATGTTTTCTTCAAAGTGGCTGGATGTAGAACATTGAAACAAAACTCTCATGCTATCTATTGGAGTGACACTGAAGAAGGAGCAGAATGACTTTTGCTCACCTGGAAGTAGGTGTATTTATAGACTGAACCTCCAGTGGAGACGGGAACCACAGCTAATGTGGCAACATCCACATACTGGTTGGGGAAGAGGAAAAGATCCACACAACAGCCCTGGGCTACACACTCCTTAGCCAGAGAGCTGTAGAAACCCACCTGAGGCTGAAATAGCGACTGTGGACGACAAGAAAGGAAAGAGAGTGAGCGAAATAACACAAGAAGTTGACCTGCTACAATATGAAGTCATGTCTCATGCTACCTTCTCCTTGTCTGTTCCAATCAGTTTTTTGTCTTCTCTGTTTTTTAGTTTTCCTGGGGCTTCCGCGATGGGCAAAGAGGTGTGAAACACAAACAGCTTCCCAGCACAGTCAGCAGCCTGTGGGGAGAGAAGACACAGGTCATCAGACTGTGACTCAAATAAATGGCACTGGAGCACCACCTACTGCTTTTCTGTGTCAGAAGCTGTCATTAGGAAAATGTTTCAAAAAGTGCATAAGCTAAAGGGCTCCACAAAGCTGCAGTATAAGATAAACAGGGTTTATTTTGAACAGTGAACACAAAGCTACTCTAGAAGAGTCCAAAAATAAAAAATATGGAACTGAAAATAAGTGTAAGAGGCCCCTCTTTTAAGATCGATTTAGTCAAAAATTAAATATAAACAAATGTTTTGTTTCAGAGCTGCCCATCGTTGTAGCTTTAACCCTCTGGGATCAACGTACGCGACAGGGCATCCAAATCACATGACCAATTTAAGAAGACACGGCAACAAGATACAGTCTCCATTTCAACTTGTGTTGAAAGTACTGACTTCAAAATACATAGCAGTTTTTAAATTGTGTCGATAGACCACATAGAACCAGAGTTATGATAAAAAATATACACAATGTTTTTTCCTGAATACTGTCGTCGTGTTCACTGGTGGGAAATTTTTTTATTTTTTTTAAAAACTGCATTTCAGTGCTAGCAAGCACTCTAAAAAAAGAGGACAGACAAAAAACACCCTCTTGCTATTGGTGGAAAAATGTACCATATCGACTTTTCAAAAAACTATATGGCCACATGTGGCATTTTTATAAGTTTTACCAATGACACAGCGAGCGAAAGAAACACCTCCTGCTTTAAGGCCTGTGGTGTTCTCCTATAAGAGGTTATATAAAACACGCCTGAGGCCTTGGCTGCATTTTTATGTAAATAGTTGCAAATAATTTTGTTGTTTGCCAAAGTCGTGCATAGATTTTTAAAATGTACAATTTATATTTGCATTTAAAGTTATTAAAATGATTCGATAAGATAACCTTTATTAGTCCCACAGAAGGGAAATTAGCTAAATATGTTTGTGGTTTTTACAGAAAAATATAACTTTTTTCTACTTTTTGATCAATTGTGTTAATACAGTAAGTGAAAATGAAAATATAACTGGAAATTCAGACATGTGAGGTTGTGCTGAAAAGAATGATACCAAACAAGGCAAGGTAAACTGCTTTTAAAGGTGAAAGATAGACGTCAAATCAAAAGCAGTAAAAAGCAGCCAATTATACCCGGGACCCCAGAGGGTTACTATTTGGCAGCAAAAGCAAATTTCATTAAAAGGTTATTTATTATTTACATTAATAACATAAGCAGTTTGGTACCAAGTGAGAAAAAATGGACATTTTAAAGGTTTTCAAAGTTTGAAAGTTAACTTTTATGTTCATCTTCAAGAAGTCTCTAAGATTTCTGGACCTGGACACAAAACACGACAGGCGTTTACCTTTAGTGCCTCCAGTCCCGCTTGGATGACGGGTCCAAACACCGTCTCCGTCTCCCTGGTATCTGCAAACATCTCTGGGATCTGGTCCAGCAAACTGGAAAAACAAGCAGCAAGTAATTAACCCAGATCAATGTGTCTGACCGTCTGTCTATTCATGTATTTGTCCAAGTGTCAATGTCCACTTTATAGCTGCTCACCTCTCGATAACTTGTCTGCTTTCATTTACATTCACCAGGAACCCGTCAAGCAGGGGTACAAACATGTCTGACACGTCTGACACCACCATCATCTGGGGCTGGGCCAAGCTCGACTTGACGTTGTAGAAGTGCAAAACCTTGTTGTAGGTGACAAAACCCACTCGCACTGCAGATTCCACTTCGGGATTCTCCCTGAATCAAAAAAATAAATACATAAATAAATCAAAACCACATTCCCTGAGATGAGCTACAAATCTGACAGTACTTTTCTTCATTCAGGTGTGTGCTTGAGTACCTGGGGAGGCAGTCTAGTAGGGTCTTGAGTTCCTGGCAGACAATGTTGACCATGCCGCTCTTCACAGCATTGTAGGACACATCAATAAGGAAGATGAAGGCTGGAGGCGGAGGGAGCTTGTTATTCTGTAAACAGACAAGCCATAAATAGATACACAGGTACATTCAGGAATTACTCGTTGTTTAATTGGATGTGGTCTCGGACTTTAGTACCAAGACTTATACAACATTTTTTTTTTTTCAGATTCTTTCCACTTTACATGTCCTCAGTCCTAGCCTGATCAAGCATGTCACATCTGGAATCCCTTACTTGGGTTAAAGAAAACTAGAGCTGCCGTCTGATGGTGATCGTTGTGCTTCACTCACATTTTTTGCTCAAAAATACTAAATCTAGTGCAGGCTTTTTCTTTAGCCACTGCACATTTTTAAGTTCAGCCAAGATAACAAAAAGAGAACCTCATACTTTATCAACAACATCTAACCAAATGAAGAAAAGTTTCTAATGTATTTATCCAAATAATTACTAAATAATAACTACAAAAACTAAATAGCAAAGCAAGTGTTAAAAGCTTCTATTAAGTCAATATGTTTCTAATCTTGTTAAATAAGAGGAATTATGATATTTACTAAGACAAGACTCATAATAGATCCAGTTTCTTTGTTAATATCACCATATTAAAAAGGTAAATAATTGAAAATTTAAAAATAAATACAAAATAAGATAAGCGCTATGATGGTATGAGTAAGTATCAGCCACTGTCATTGGTGATATATATTTTTTAAAGATCCCATCCCATTAATATCGTATCCACCAAGGCCCATTAATAATTTAATCATACTGAGATAGAGACGTTTTAGTGAGAATTAATCACTTATTATTAAACCATAAAATTAATTTAAAAAAATGATGATTGATACATGGTAAATAGTCAGCTGCAGACTTATGAGGTACTTTAAAGCATGAAAACCCCACAGTAAGACTTTTTTCCCCTCATGGAGCTTTCAATCGTGGGTCTTACCTTACAGTAGTCAACAGTTGCAAGGAATTCATAACTGCCCAGTGAAAGCTCTGGCCGGTCGTAGCAGTCCACCCTCTTACCAGTGTGGTCCAGATGCTGGAAGTAATGTGGAGGCACTGTGGGGGGAAAAGCAGAAATGATATCAACGCACATCAGGGTACCATTTATAGTCTCTCAAACGCTGCATCTTTTCACATATCACTATGGACACATGTGCTCACCCTCTGTGACACAGCTGCAGAAACCACACTGGAAGCGGCGACCTCCCTCTATGAACTGCATGTATGGACACATGTAGGCCTTGCAACGGTTGCAGCGGATCGGACCGCTCTCGCCGTGGTCCACCACGAGTGGAGGGGCCTGAGGAGATATTCGCGAAAAGAGTAAGATGAAACTAAACTTCACCAGGACGAGAAAAAGGATTCAAACACCCTAATGTGGACACAATTACTCAACCGAGACGCAATATGTACCAAACTGTTATCAGTTAAAAATAAATAAGTCATGCCTGCTTTTCCCTACAGCTGTTTTTCATACCCAGATGACACAACATGAAAGTCCAATCCAAATGGATATATATTAGGCGTGATGACAGCATGAAACAGGGTCATGCAGCCACTCCCACCTTTGATTTGAAGAGATTATCCCACTGACATTACGTGCATCCTCTGATACTATCTACATATTAGGCTTTTTCCTGAAAAATAATCTTTTATCAAATCTGGCTCCGAGTAATAACTGTTCCACTGTTGCAGCAGAAGATGCAGCCGCAGATACCGATGAGATGAAGACGATGAAATGCAAAAGAAGCTTGTTAATGGGACAAATAAACAATAGAATATTAATTTTCAAAGACATTCAGCATTTTCAAAGATATATTTTTGCATTCAGAGCTTGTTTGCCTTTTTTTTTTTTTAAAAGTTCAATCTCTAGGCAGAAGATTTTCTTCCTAATACAATACTGCATTTCCAAATGAGAAAAAAAAAACCCCTGTCTAATCGTAACTTACAGAATTCAGAACACAAAAGAGATATGAGAGAGCGCCAGAGCAAAGGAATCACTCACCTCATCAGGTGGCAGCGTGGCGAGGGGCTTGATGACAGCAGCCAATGGCACCTGAGACTGCTTTGCCATATCAGCTGTGCAAGGCATGTTGTAGGCTGTACAACGAATAAACCTGGGACTGGCATTCCCTAAACACAAGCACAGTTGCTCCATTATTATCAATGCTAAATGTAAAAATTATTTTCAAGAATGAGTTTAGTGTTATCTTGTTAACTATTTGGACAAATGAAGTGAACTCCAGGATAATTGTGGCTGAGAAAACCAGAGAGGACAAAAAAAAAGAAGGAGAACAACCTTGGTCTTGAACCTGGAAGTTGGTGGTGACCAGTGGTGGGGCTTGACCCCTGACCCCTGTGGTGAATGGCTCGGTAGTTTTAGCCTTGTCATCCTCTATTACCTGGATCTAATAAAGAGGGGGAGACAAAAGGTGGCCCACGTTCATACATGATCACAGCATCAATATAAGACATTTATAGGACACACTATCCCCGAGTCTCACAAAAATTAAAAGAGGCACATGAAAACCACTCATGCAGGAAAAGACTTGTATACAACTCCCCCACACAGAGATTTGCAGCCACTAACACACAACTATACCCTGTGTTGATCAGTGGACAAAAACAAAGTCAATTCATGCTGAAGCCATTCTGTCAGAATTTAAAACAAAAAATTAAATCCCGGGAACCGGGAAGGATTTATCAAGGCATGCCTTAAATGCAAGAGACTTGATGGTAAATCCAATCCAGGCTAGCATGCAGGGCTTGGAAAAGGATTATAGGCGTTGTGTGGGTGTATAAAGTTTACTTTGAAAGACAGAAGTTCTCTTAAGAACCAGCTGCCTCAAAATCCTGACCAAAAACACAAACAGTGAGGTGGGCAATGGTTATACGACCTTGTGTACAGGCTGTTAATGTGTAATCTGAGTTTCACAAAAAGTTGCACTACATCTTAGTCATTTTTCCTGACAGTCTCTTGAAAACTTGAGACAGCTTGAGACTTTAGAAAATGCTTTTTTTTTTTTTCTTTATTGTTGCAAACTGGATGAAAAGATCCCACAAAAATCAGTCAGACAGGAAACCATTAAAGATTAAAGGGTCATGGCACAGATGTGCCTCATATTCACCATTCAGTTTTTGAATTAATTATACAAAGAATAACATGTTACTTAAGGAGCTCTAAAGGTCATGGTATGGAACTAATACACTCACACTCATCATTATTTCATGTATTTGTGCTATGTTAAAGGATTAGCAGGATAAATGTACTGGTTTCACACCTACTGTCCAGATTGAGAATGGTAACAATTTGGGCTGTGCGATATGACCAAAATCTCATATCCCGATATAAGACATCTATCGTCCCCATAACGATATAAATCACAAAAATTTTACATTTTCTGAAAATTCTGTGAATCTCGGGCAGCTCGACTTGCGTGAAGTGTTTCCAGCTGGGCGTCATGTAGCTGGAGTCGAGTGTTGTAAGCGATGCATGAAACTATACATTTTTAGACACAAGTTGTAAAGGCCGCTGTTTTCTTTGTGAGTATTTATTACACAGCGTGCTGCGGGGAAAAGCCTGTTCTAACATTTGAGTCGAAGGTTTATTTTTTTAGCACCTGACGACTCTTTTTTGCTTCTCATCCGTAAAGACTCTGCATACTCTTTCACGTAATTCAGTTTATTTTGAAAAGTCTCAACAGGATCTTGAGCTATTGTGAAAGGTTTATGTGGAAAATAAACAAGTGGACACGCGATGGTTTTACCGTCGTTGTTGCTAATGACAACACATAAAAACAGGCGCTTGTCCGTCCGTAGTGTGGTTATATAAAATATAAGAGAAAGAGAGAACTTTAAGAAATTAATATAGCCGCTACAGTGGCCATCAAAACGATGAAAAAATATTGCCGTAAACAGTTTATTTTGCGACACCACGAAACAAACGATAGCGTAAAATGATAGATGTTTTAAATCGTCATCCGATACATATCGTTATATCGAACAGCCCTCGTAACAATCTTCTCATCCAGTTCTTAACAAGAAAACACAAAGAAACATTTTCTACAATGTTAAACTTTCCCTTGAAATATTACGTCTTTGTTGTGTCTTGTTTGGGCTGTGACAACTTCATCTGGGCATTTCTGCTAAAAACATATCAGATATCGGCATATCAAAATGTATCTGTGACACAACAACTGGATCATAACATAAATTTTTAAAAAACTGTCATGATCGCTAACTTTAAGGGAGTAGAGGAAAAAGACAGGAGGAGGAGGCAGTGGGTTACTGCAGTCAGGCACAAAGAAGAGGATGAAGCAGAGGAAAAGGCACACAGGAAACTTACTGGGCTTGGGATAGCGTCTGGATCTATTCTATGTCTCGGTTTCTGCACAGCCGGCATGTCAGACGCTTGCTTTACATTCAAATGTTTGTCCAGCAAATTGTGCAAAACAAGTAAATACAAAGAGTAAAAGATAAAAAGGAGTGTGAGAGGAGAAAGATCAGCAAGACTGAGCTCAGCAGCAGGTAGCATTGCTTTTATGTAGACAGAAACACATCAGTATTATTGATTAGTTATTAGTAATATTGTAAGCTCAAGTGGAAATAAGTTTAAACTAACTAGTGGTAGCAAACATGCTTAGAATCTGAAGTTACATAGTTAAAAAAGGTTAGATTTCTTCCATTCTAGAGCTTTGCAGTATGAAAATAATACATTTACAATGAAATCCAAATTTATGACCATGTTGAGTAAACACACATGCATTTATCACATTATTTACCAACTTGCCATCTTTTTTCTAGACCGAGAGAGATGCTGTCAGGTGTAAAAATGGTCCCACTTCAAAAACTTACTCTAGGAATAAACTGCTGAGATATTTTAATTCTTATTACTGAACTAAACTCTGAATCTTTTATAATAAATTAAATTAATCTAAATAACAGTTGTAAGGAGAACACATAATAACAGAATTATCACACAGCTCTAGGTGCAGCATGCAAAAATCATTCACACTCAGTGTTCACTTAGGCCTATAAAATCAAGTGCAATACCATCAGATTTCGCATAAATTCCACTTTTAAGGGAAATCTTTTATAGATTATATGAACATCATAGTTAAAAGTGATGTTATACTTAACTACGCTGTATTAATGTGTTAATATGCAACAATTCTAACACTGAGAAACTTGTTCCACCTTCCTTGCTAACGCTACTTTGGTAAAATGTTGCATATGAAGTGTGGATCAGAACCAAGAGTGAAATTTTAGAAAAAAATAATCTAAACCCATATGTGGGTCGAAACTTGCAAAGGCCCGGATGTAGCCTGGGCCATGAATTTGAGATGGCCTAGTTGTTACATTTATTTATTTCCCCTGAGGGTTGAACATTGAGAAAGCCTCGCAATATAATGCAGCTCAGTACATCATTACAACCAAATACAGATTCTAAAAGTTGGAGATTTAAGAATTGGTTTTGTGTGGCAAACCAAAACAATTGAGAATTAAACAGTATATGTATTTGTGTCAGCTCACCGGGCTAGGAATGGCATCTGGGTCAAGTCTTTTCTGTGCAGGTGGAGCAGGAGCTGGTGCTCCATAGTTTGGTTGCCCAGGGTAAGGGCCTGAATACCCAGGCTGAGGGCCTCTCACCTGCCCAAAAGCACCTGCAGAAAACAGCAAAACAGCTGAGATACAAAGAAAACGAATGATAAGCCTTTTTGATTTTACTTTAACAGCCGTCTCCTAACCATTCTGCTGAGGAGGGTATCCTGTCTGCATCCCAGGTTGAGATGGAGGCTGCTGTAGTGGCCCAGGAGGACCTGCCGGGCCCTGGGGTCCTGGAGGCAGGTGATTGCTCTGAGCCATGGAAGTGGGAGGCATTTGAGGTCTAGGAGGATGGTGCCCTGAGTGATAGGGGGATGGCTGAGATGGAGGGGGTTGCTGCTGGGGTGGCATGGGACCTGGGTACTGGCAAGAGGGGGCTGAGGTTAGAGGGGGGCCAGGAGGAGGAAAAGAACCAGGCTGAGAGCTAGGAGGGGGGCCTTGAGGTGGAAACGAGCCTGGGGCAGAAGGCGGAGGGCCAGTGGCAAAGGAAGATTGACTGACAGGTGGAGGTGCTGAAGAGAAAGGGGGCTGGGGTGTAGGGAAGGACTGCTGTGCCTGGGACACTGGGGGAACAGGAGGTTGACTTTGTGTAGGCACCGGACCCGAGTAGGAGGATGGAGGTAAGGTTTGCTGAGGAGGAGGATGTGGAGGTACAGAAGAGGTGAACTGCTGCTGCTGCTGAGAGGTAGGGGGAAGAGAGGAATTGAATGGCTGTTGAGAAGAAGGCGGTGGGCCGCTATAATATTGCTGAGGAGCTGCGGGGCCGCTGGGAGGTGGCGGCTGGGTGGGAGCAGAGGACACAGGGGGTGGGGCTTGGGTGTAGGAGGCCTGGGGTGCGGCCGAGTACCCAGTGCTGACAGGAGGCTGGGAGCTGTGAGGTGGAGCTGAATAGAGAGCGAAAGACAATACAATCTTTAAATATCATAAAGAGAATAAAAGACTGCATGCATTAAACTGAAAAACAAATCTATTCAAATTACCATATCCTGGCCCAGCAGCGGTTGGTGGTCCAGAGGTGATCTGCATCCCCGTCATCTGGTTGGTAACCTGCTGCATTGTGGATGGGGGTCCATAGTGTTGGGGATAAGAAGGGTGCGGCCCCGATAGGTTCATAGCACCCTGGTTGTACGGCTGAGAGACAGCAGGTCTGAAAACACAAAGCTCTTTCAGTAGTTGATTGCACTAGGAGACACTGATGTTAGCTTGCATTCTCCACTCTAATTCATCCCAAAGGTGTTCTATCAAGTTGAAGTGAGGACTCTGTGGAGGCCAGTCAACAGGAAGGGGCCATTCCCAAACTGTTCCCACAGAGTTGGGAGCATGAAGTTGTTCAAAATGGCTTGATATGCCGAAGCTTTAGGAGTTTCTTTCACGGGAACTAAGGGGCCGAGTGACTGAAAAAAAACTGAAAAAATAACTGCACACTATAATCCCCCCTTCACCAAACTTTACATTTGGTACAATGCAGTCACAGGTACAGTTGTCCTGGCAACTGCCAAACCCAGACTCATCCACTGGATTACCAGAGAGACAGGTGTAATTCGTCACTCCAGAAAACATGTCTCCCAGCATTTTTTACACTACTGCATCCGGCGCTTTCTATCATGCTTTGTGATGTAATGCTAAGATGTAACTGCTTGGACATGGAAACCCATTCAACGAAGCCCTCTATTCACTGTTCTTGAGCTAATCTGAAGGCTACATAAAGGCTGGAGGTGATAGACTCTGCAGAAAGTTAACAACTTCTGCACACTATGTACCTCACCTCCTCTACCATCTAACCTTTGAATATTTATAAATGTCATACCCATGTGAGTTGTGAAGATATGCTGTGCAGTGTCCTCTCCCTGAGCTGTGACTCTGCTCTGACACGTGCACACAGAGAAGGTCAGGGCTGACTGACACAGCTTCTTCTATCAATTAAACAGTATAAGGTGGCCATGTTTTTAAAATAAAATATAAACTTTCAGTCTGTATCCTCAAATTTACTGTAACTGAACTAACATACTGATTAGGACAACCTGATTACAAAATTGTCCATGTTTTTACAAGGAATGCACATTTTTAGCTTATTATTAGCGTATCTTGGAGCAAATCCAATCAGGATAACAATATCCTAGCATGACAAGCTCACCTGGTTCCTCAACATCACCTGTCCTAATCCAGCCTTTTAAACAGCAGATAAACACAAAAAGAAATGCAGAGTATTGGCAACCAAGGTACCTCCTGCTTTCTTAAATTTCAGTTTCTGTGCAGTTTGTCGAGTGCCTTAACACATCACTGTTTCTAAAAATGTGCTTTGGTTGGTTTGTAGTCTACATGTCACTCCTGTAAGGAAAGCACCAGATTTTGACAGTCTCAGTACTAGTATCTGGGGTATTATAATGGATTCTGTCAACTGCTTCAATAAACTTGTACAGCAAAGGCGAAAAAAAATTACCTGGGTGGTGCCTGTGTAGGAGGTGGGGGTCCATTCTGCATGCTCCCTTGACTCTGACTGTACTGATTGTACTGCTGAGGTGCTGAGACAGGCGGGGGTCCAGAGGTAGGAGGACCCCTGACAGGACCTGAAATGCAAGAGCCAAATAATTACTACATATAGTGACAAAAAGCAACTTCGCTACCAAATAATCGTGAATCAACTCTGGTATGAACCTTAGTATGTTGAGATAACTGAGGTTAGGGCTGGGCGATTTGGTCTAAAATCCATATCACGGTATAATTTGAAGCACGTGCGGTAACGATATATATCGCGATATATTCTTGTCTTCTGTATAACGTATTTTCCACACTATAAGGCACACTTAAAATCCTTTAATTTTCTCAAAAATCGAGTGTGCCTTGTGTATGAATTCTGGTTGTGCTTACTGACCTCAAACTGATTTTGGAGTGCAGAAATCTGTTAAAAATGTTTTGATGGATTGTCAGAGCATTACGGCTGCCGTAGTGAGGAGCTTTGCGGAGTAATCTGGGTCCAAAACTCCGTTCCCTCAGGTCCGAAAGTCAAACGAACACTTAAGAGTTAAAAACGGTCTAAATTCTTTCATCTTTAATAAAATCATCAGCGTTGCTGCTTTACCAGGTGTAACAATTAAGTTTAACATCCAGGCATCCATGAAAACAGAATTTATTAAATTTAACGGAGTTAGAAGTTAGCAGGAAGTTAGCTCGCTAGTTTCCACCTAAACATGACATACCATGTTCTGACTGAGAGATTTTTGAAACTAATTCAGCTTGATGACATCATCAACATGCACTATCGCGATAGAGCGGTATAGTCAAAATCTCTATCGTTGGCCAAATTTATATCGTTTCTATCGTATATCGTTTATATCGCCCACCCCTAACTGAGGTAACACTATTATAAGCCAAACATATTTTTCCCTCGTGGGTTTGCACAGATAGAAAACCAAGATAACAAATGCTGTGTTTGAGGAGTATCAACCAGATTTGTAAGACAAGTTCATACAGGAACTTTTTTTTCACCATTCAGACTGTAAATCTGACCCTAATAGTTTGTTTAAAGGGAACCTATTATGCCAAATATCTATTGTTGCAAAGGTGGATGCTCATAACAAACATGACCAAATATCAAGTCAACATATGTACGACTAAGTCCAACAATTAGTTTTTTTCTACTCTTACGTACAATGTCAACAAGGGAGGGGATATTTCTAATATGGTCATCTGAGATGCAGAGCTCTAGCTTTGAGTGCAGAAACCCCCTCCCCACCTGCTGTTAAAACCTTCTGTGTGCAAAAGGCAGCGAATCAAAAGCAAAAGAAGTAATGACCAGTGGATTCAAAGACTAAATTTATGTCTCTCACATAACAGAGATATAATTTATATTTCTGGCCTACACAAAGGTTGGTGTATAGTTGGCTGCTGTACTTGAACGTCACTGGCATTAGTCTCAGAAAGATGTTCAATTATATGCTGAGAAAAATGACACAGCAGGAAGAATAATACCTGCAGGTACAGAGAGGATTTGATGATTGCAGGGCATATGAAGTGTGAAATGAGTGAGAAACAGAGATGAGCTGGTTACCTAAGTCAAGAGGAGAGGGGAGGTCAGAGACTGGGTTGGCTGCCAAAGCCTTAGAGGGAAAGCTTGTGAAAGGAGAGTAACCTGAAATAGAAGAAAAGAGGGGAAGGAGGCAAATACAAGAAGATGAAGAGAAGTGCATGAAGCAAAGTGAAGGAAGGAGAGGGCAGTTGAGAATCAGATTAGTATGCACAGGTGCTGTGCTTTTCTCACACATACATGATCACTCACATGGCAGGAGGCATGTAGGACACTCCAAGGTTATATCCCTCTGAATGCTTAAAGTACAGCCTACCTGAACTGCTGGATGTCTCACTCATGCGCACATTTTTTAACAAACTGCACTTTACCTTGCGGTGGAGCCCCAGGCTGATAGGCTGACGCAGGGCCATTGTAGGGTGCGTAGGGTGCTGGATAGCTCCCATCCAGGGGAGCGTAACCAGGCTGGCCAAAACTAGGCTGGGGCTGGCCATATGGAGAGGCCATTGGCGTGTGCTGGTTTACATTCATCCTCAGTTCATCCCTAAATCTGGATGAAATTGTGAAATAACAATACAGTTAGTTACTTAGATGTCATAGTTAAGGACTAAACTTGTTTCGCCTGCTTCGTGTGTGTGAACAATAATACAACCAGGGCACCTGTAGTGTGAAAGCCCCTGAAATAAGGACGGTACTGATAAAGGCTGTTGTGAAGGTATTGTGTTTCTCTGAAACAAAGACACAGACTCTTTCAAAGAGCAGGGGGAATCTGTCCACAGCAGTGCTTGCACATACTGCTAGAACATTTACTGACAACTGTCATGTTTAAGAAAACGTTTTTTCCAAAGCAGTTTAAACAGTAAGTCTAACTAAAATAACAAGATCTTAACACCCACATAAAACATAATGGATCCAAAATGAAGTTTTTGGCACCAAGCACCTGAACTAAAAAACAGGCAAACTGACACAGAAGAGCTTTGCCCTGCAGGACTCTAAACTCTAACTGTCTACAGTCTGACATTATTATTTATTTATTATTTAAATCCCACTGACTTATGACATTAACATTTCCTGGTTCAGTGACAAAACCTTTATTGGCTTTTTATGTTTGACTTGGCCACACCCTCAGCCTTTTGAGTTTTTACACAATGTGCTACAAAAATTAAATAACATTAAATAAAAAGATTACAACCAAAAGAAAGTAAACAAACATTAATATCGAACACCTATTGCTAAAAAGACACAAAATGCAAAATTATTATGCAACTCTTTTGCAGCTGTGAAAGTGGTATTGAAGATAGTATCAGATAATACCTGAGTACAGGTTTTACAAGTTATTAAAGAGAAAGTATTGTAGACAACTAAAAGGATTAAAAAAATAGTTATGACTAGTTATATCTAAAGACTGTATAGTTAGAAAACTAAAATAACCATTTAAGAAATGGGTTTTAGACGTTGTCAAGCTGGTTAAATAAGCCAATAAAATGCATGTAAGCAACTTTTCATGCTGTCTGCATCACAGAAAGTCAGTGTTGTCTTGCCATGACTTTTCTAAACAACTTATAAAATCTAATACTTAAAGTGATGAAAACCACACTCAAAATATCTCAAATGAGAAGATGGAAAGTAAGTCAATCCTAAATCGTCAATAACATAAAATAAAAACTAAATAAAGCAGTGAGAAGAAACCAAATGCTGAATTATGAAAACCAACTTTATGAGCATAACTCCATCACATGTCAACTTTAACCCTGCTAACAGATGTGGGTGAGTGGTGTTTTTATTCACTTTGTTCCTGGACACAGGCCTAAAATATAAGACATGAGTGATCAGTATCGTCTGACAGACAAACACGAGCTAAACCAGCGGGGCCATTGAATAATTCAGCAGTGCAGGTGCCACAGCGAGAAACACAATCGCTGGAACCGTAACTGTTCTTTTACTATGTCGGGCCTACCGAGTGACCCACATCTGTTCTAAGGTGCACTGCTAAAGGTTTGGGCTAGTAATTTTATCCAAACATCGGAGAACTTTTTAAAACTCACACAGAAATAGGGTGTTTGAGAATAAAAAAACAAGTGCCAGGTAGGGAAAAGACTGTTTTGTAGGAGGAAAGTGTGAAATCTGGCGAGTAGTAATGCCGCCGCATTATAATTAGCTCGCTAGCAATGCTAACATTAGCCGGACAACATGTCAACCAAGAGCCAAAAACAACTTGCCTCTCTTATTATACAAGTAACTGTTCTGACTCTAAGTAGGGGTCAAAGCAGGACACGTTCCTTATTTAACCACACTCCAGCTACCCCAGCATGCTAATGTTAGCAACCACACAGCCTGAATCATGACAGCACATCAGCTGTGACCAAATGCTAAGTTAGCTCGTAATCTCCTAGCTTTTCGTCAGAGCGGTGCTAGCAGTGCCTTAGCATTAGCCAAGCATTAGCAAACGTAGCGAAATCCAAGATCCCCAGCGAAGCCGGGAGGGCAAAGAATAAACCGTATCAAAACCTAAACCTACCTCCAAAGTGATGTAAATAGTAAGGCTGTCCTAGATTTGATGCAAACTCTGAAGCCCGGTGGTCGACAAACTGAGACGCCGATGTCGTACCGGGGTGTTGCTCACTAATCCCTTCTCGGTATCAGAAGCGGACATTCAGCGGAACTGCTGCAGCGCTGTGCCACGTCCACATCCGGACTCCTCAAAGTGACTTCCTCCGAGAGAGCGCAGCAGTGGTTGCTGGAAGCTGTTCAGGCTGCTGTGTGAGAGTTTTGGTTTCATTGTAAGAATTGGGGTTTGTTTTTTCACCTTTTCTTCGGGAATTTGACAAGGCAGCGGTGTAATTGGTATACGGTATCGGCAGCCAACTATTTAACATGTAAAATGGGAGTCTTTTTAATCAAAGCATTGATAGTTATTAAAAAAAGTTATTAAACAGGGGCTGTTTCATGATATTTGTGGTGGCCCAGAGGGGACCAAAAACCAGTGGAGGAAGGGTACTGCTGGGGTCAGGGTAATCAACCCTTACTAAAAAAAAAAAAAAAAGAGTCACTTTTGAGCAGTTTTGTTCAGATAAGGTCAGATCAGAGGGAACTTGAGATGTCACAGCAGTATACATAAAACACACAATAAATCCAATACAAAAATAGAGATATAACAGAGAAAACGAAATAAAGATATCAATATAAATATAGAAGTCACCGACCATCTCCTCCAGGATGGTGAGTTTCATGCCAACTTCCTGAGGAGTTTATTCAGTCTCAGTTTTACAATAAAATACAATAAAAATGTGTATGTAGTGGCAAAACATTTAAAAATAGAAATGTATATTTAGGTTTAAATTTAGTCCCTTTTCATTTTCATTTACATGTTTCCACATAAAAATGAAATTTGTCCTCAGGACCCGCAACATACATGACAATATCTCATCATTAAGAATAACTGAATTTTCATTGCAATAATACCAATAAATAAATAAAATAAAAATAAATTAAAGTTTTACCCCATGGGGTAACAGGTTTGGTTTGTGGCATCTGGCATATGGAAAATCTTTAAACTAGTGTCGAAAACTCGTTCCCTGATATAGACACTGTATTATGGAACTCTAGCACCTATATTATGTGTTAACATAGGTGCTGCAAAACAGTTGCAATGCAAATGTTGCACTGAAAAAGAGTTTCAGAATCTATTTATATTGAGTATTCTTTTTCCCCTTTGGTGGAATAAGTATTTTACCTACTTAGAAAGTAAAAGTAGCTATAAATGTACATAGTAGTGGTGTTGTTGTATCCTTAGGAGCTCTGCCTTCTGTCTTTTTTCAGTGCTAACAAGTCCAAACCATATAATGTAGCAGGTTTCACCATCTTGTAAACCTTCCATTTCCCTCTTGCCAAGAGCCACTCTACTCCTTCCAGTCTGAAGCTTGGATACATCAGGAATGCCATTTGGTGTAAATCATCATCGCTGTGGTACAGCCAGTAAATAAAATAAATAAATAGATAAACATCTCAGTAAAAACCTCAAAAAATGTAAGACGACAAACCCCCAATCCATCAGTTTTTAAATGCCTGTCCTCTGTAGCATTTTGAGCATTCTGGCTAACAACAGACCATACAGAACATACAGAACATACACCAAAAAGTTCTCCTGATAGCCCATGCTACCCTTTTCAGGGATGCTGGTTTTATCTTGCTCGGTTAGGAGTGTTGGCTATTCATCAAATAATCACAATGTGATATGAGGTAGCCATCTGAATATGTGTGAGCACATGCGGCCGACTTCCAGCGCCTCTAAATGTAAGCCAGAAGAAGCCAATACACTGTAGAACTGCCAAATTTGTCCGCATTTTGAGCTTGCAAAATGCAGGACAATTTCTCTTTTGAATCATCTCAAATGGGTTTGCAATTTGGATCAGGTAGTCAAGTACAAATTCTTTAATCGTTTGCCTTCCTCTAGCGACGTCTGATGTGATGAAGCTTTAATACATCAGCCAAGCTCCTCATTTATTGAAATAACTGTAACAGTTTTCACAAAGTCAGCTACAGCACCAAACCTCTACTTCCTCAGAGCCAGAAGTACCTTTAGCACCCACTCTGAAACTGTCAGCTTGGATAGTCATCCATTAAGAAGACTGATCCATGTACCGCGGGTGCTGGTCAGGCTTGCTGAGCTGGGGGGGTTGAAGAGGGAGTGGTGCTGATGGTTATTTCTGGAGGATATATCAGTAAGTGCCCCTTGCAGGACAGGGTGCTGGAGAGTGACATGGCAAGTGTTGAATCCAAGTGAGGACGAATGCACACACACATACACACAAGCACGCTACACACTTTTGCCCCTTCTCACCCTGCTGAGCTCCCACCCTCTGACACAGCATTCCAGCGTGAGCAGATGAAAGCCAGCCACCCTCTGTCTCCTCATGGGTGGAGTGACGGAAAGCAGTGAGATACCTATTGATACTCACAGAGTGTGAGGAACTGAAGAAGGGGAGAGCAGCATATACACCACCACACAGGCACACAGCAGGCTGTGAGCTGAGAGCAGGAATGGTAGCTGAGGAGATTGTGGTGTCTCTCTCAGGAGGAGCCCCGTGGGGTTTCAGACTCCAGGGAGGAGCTGAGCAGCAAAAACCTCTACAGGTGGCCAAGGTACAGTAGATCTGATATATGTGTATGCATGCAGTATGTTGCAGTCAAGTTTGCTGCCAAGGTAGTAATGTGAGTAGACGATTTGATGGAGATTGCAGCTGTTAACTGTAGGCTCAGCCCTCAGCGAGTCTTGTGGTTTGTAATCTGACCTGAAATACGAATAAATGAATCAGCTGCACTAGAGTCACTAGAGATTTTACTTTCTGGTTCTTGTAGGTGTTTTTAGGATTTTGAATAGCTAAATTACACCTGGCTTGAAACTGTTTCACTGTGCTGTCCTTATGTTATTCTAATTAAATAAAACTGAACTAAAACTAGGAGCAAAAATACATTTCAGTTAACTGGAATTAACACAGAATCTAAACAAAACAAACTAAAACTATTCCATGTACTTACAAAACTATCATCTTACATTTCAGCCTTCATCAATTTAGTGAAGTTTTTCCAATATAACTTACATGAATTGATTGTGATTGTGAGTCAATGTTTGTATTTTTTTGAAAATATGAAACTTTGCCTCTAACAAATAGCATTACTGTGACATAATAATAAAAAAAACTGCAGTAATGTTATTTATAGTACAGTAAGTGGCATCTAACAAAATATTTAAATAAATAAAGAGATAAACTGAAGTGAGTAAATTCACCTATCCTAAACTAAACTAATATACTTGCTATTTTACATTTACTTGTTCTTGACTAGAAAGGCAAGAGTGACTTCCTTGATGGGCAAATTCATTTAAAAATGATTTAAATCAGAGTGTAATCGTATATAAACTTCTGAGCAAAAGTAATGTCCCTTCAAGTTTACACAGTTTTGACAGTTCAGGATTTTTCCTGGCTCCAAACTGGCTTTTGGGGAAGGAGGATTACCTGTCTGTATGAATGATTGTAAAAAAAAAAAACTTTATTGAAATATATGAATGCATTTTCCTTTTGCTTCTAGTCATTTTACAAACTGCTTTGCTTGAGTTAAAACAACACAAAGAAACAAAACTAGTTAAAAAATGTAATAATTGCATTACAATACTTGACAGAGGGGAAGGGAATTCTGGCCACTGTTCCTGACACTCGTTTGGCTGTGGCCCAGTTCACTTTGTGCCTCACCTGTTTTGAGTGAATTAGTGGGTCAGTGAGCAGCGTGAACACATGTTTGGGGTTTGACTCGAGTTCCATCCCTGGATTTCTTTGAAACAGGTTCGTATGTCATCCATGTATATGAGTACACGTCCGGCTATTGTGAACACACCTACAACAGGTAATGAACTTGCTTCATATTTCTCACTGTCACATATTTGTGTGACACATTAATCCATCTTTAAGCCTAAGAGATTTTTTTTCTGGCTGGGTTTCTCTAAAGGCTTTTTGCATCTCTGTTTATTTTTGATGACAGTCCAGAATGTGCTCTCTAATGGGAAAAGCTATTCTGGAAAGCAGGAATGTGGACTCGCTCACACTGAAAGTCCATCATTCACCCACGAGCAGCCAAAATGTCTGATTCAGAAACGTGCTTCTTTTCATTGAAGACTTTCAAGTGGAAAAGGGAGTTTGATGGGAGGTTGATCAGTGATGAGTGTGTGCTTTAGTCTGTTGGTGTGTGTTTATGTGTGGTTGGGCATACCTCAGATAAGCCAGGTTGGGAATGGAGAGGACCAGAGGATCAGAATAGCTCATCTAAGAGGAGCTGGAAGCTGAGCATGGAAAAAGGACGACCTCTTGGTCACATAAAAAATACAGGCACACACACAAACACACACATTTTCTTTCCTTTTTAATTAATTCTACTTTTGCATGTCTGTATTTGTGTGTGTGTTTTATCCATAATAGTAGCATCTGTCTTTCCCCCATTTGTGTAAGAATGTGGGAGATTTTTCTGCAAGGTTTTATTTCGGGTATGTGGGTGACATATGGTGAATGACAGGCATGCCCCATGGTCCAGACTGGTGAAGCAGCTGTTCAAACCCCCTCTTTCATGATGCTCACTTGAGCTGTGTGTGTACATGTGTGTGTACATTGGCTGGAGATAAATAGCTTGTCCTTGCTTTGCTTGTATGACGACAGAGTTGGATTATTGGGTCAGGAGATACTGATAAAGGCAAAGGAGGCACTTGAACACAATTAACATTTTTACCTTCAGCAGCGATAAAGTATGTGTATCAGTGTGTTTATGTGAGGCTACAGATTGGATAGCTTTATCCTTTTCTCTTAGAGGTAATTATAATCTATCAGGCAAGAATAGTCGCCTTTCCATCTATACAATCTATCCCTCCCGCAGTAGCGTCTACCCCCCAGCAGACATATTTCCTGAAGGATCCTATGACCTCATCTCTTAGTGACCTTCAGCAACAGCTGCATGACTTCACAAGTTAATTCCGATGCAGGGACGATAATGACTGCCGCTAAAGGAGAGCTGCATGTTGCAGAATGTTTTTGGTCACTTTTATATAGTCAGACATAAAAAAATAAGCTAACAAATACTTGACAGCGTTTCTGTGCCTGTGCAGGAGCAATCAAAGATTTTTATTAGGAAAAAACAATATAGTATCATACTAAGGCACGACTGTGCAGGGACCTCATACACGTCACCATGTTTTGTTAGAACCAGACTGACATATAGTTTGGTATTAATGGCTGATATTAGCCTATCAGAGATATCACTATCCGTGTAAATGCTGTTCAGTATGTACTGATAAAAAATCCTATTTAAAAAACACAATTAAACAGAAGAAGACGTACAAGATCGTTTCACTTTAAAGTTCTTGTATAAAATACATTATGCATAGTAGTCCCCTCAAAAAAACGAAATAGTTACACTTAAACTTAGACGACAGCCATGTAAAACCCAAAAGGAAAAAAAATAACGTGCCTCTTTTCAGCCAAATTCAGTGTCCTCCAGTGCAGAAAATGTTGAGATGGAGGAGGTAGATTACACTTCTAACCAAACTTCAAGCTCTAAGTTTTTATGAAAGAAATCTGGATTATAGCTCTAAATTCTATGAAACACAGCTTCAGATTAAACTCTATTTTAAAAGCATGAGAGAAGACAATATAAAGGCAGGAATGTGTGCAACAATAACATTAAGACGATATACTGCCCACTATAGATCTCCCTCAAGTAATGGAAAAGAAAGCATAAAAATATTATTTTAGAAAACTGTTTTTTGTGGGCAACATTGTGGGATGTCTTACTTACATCTTACTCTGGGATACTCGGTTGAGTATTGTTAATATCCATGCTAGTGGCAGCATATTCAAGGCTTAGCCAGTGGAAGGAATCAGAGTTCAGTGACCTGCTCTGTGTCAAATATAATGTAATAGGTAACAACAGGTTGATGATATAGATCATTTTAGAACAGTTTTACACCTAAAAGGTCAAATAACTAATAAAGTGTAAAAGATGATGCAAAGCAGAGCCTGAAATGATCAAACAACGTGCCCGCTCTGCCTTTACATGGGCACAAATATAAATGATTCACTCACCTTTTTTCTTCTCTACAGGTACGCAGGCGTAGCAAAGCATGCCGAGCTGGACTGAAGGAACATGATGAGCTGGTGGCCATTGGTGATCAAGCCTGTGCAGAGCTCAGTCATGCTGAGGCCATGAGCCTCATAGATAAACAGAGCAACACACTAATGCTCAGAGTCAAAAGGTCAGAGCAGGGACACTCACATACAGTAAACAACAGTCTTGCTGTCATATCGTACCAACTGTATTTTCACATCTTGACATCCCTGTGGTTTTAGGGCCCCTTCTGGCTTGCAGTGCTCATCTTACTCTGGTTGCTCTGCATCCCCCCACTCCTCCATGAGGGTCCTGTCACCTCCTGCAGACTCCAACAGCTTCTCCATCCTCTCCTCTGTCGAGATACCCCAGGGTATTACCTCCCCTCCAGACAGTGAGGCTTATTATGGAGAAACAGACAGTGACGCAGACACAAACTCGCGCACACACCGCCGACATCGTCGCACACCTCCTCACGCACGCTCACCTTCACGCTACGACAGGCAAGAAGAGGAGGAGACCTCAGAGATGAGTGGGTAAGAGATGGAGAGCAGACGTTCCACCCCTTTAATCATTCTTCCCAGAAATTTAACATATTTAAAAGAAGTTTGACTAAAAAGTAATATTTTAAACTTTTTATTAGTGTTTAGAAGTGGAGCTCCAGCAGCAAATTGCTAAAAACCCTTGAAAACTCGGCATCCTGTCGTATTTTAATAACATTTTTAGGGCGACACATTATATATTATTGGATTATATGGATTAAAGTCTAAGATGTATACAGTTAGCTAACCCACTATGAAAGTCTTTCACTTTCTAATCTCGATAATAAATTTGATTAGCTTTGTTCCATCCTGGTTTTTTTTTACAAGCTATGAGAGTGCTACAGATACAGGCGTTACCTCGCAGGCGATGTGGGATGGCCAGTGTGCTGCTGGTGTTCCTCGCAGAGAGCTCATCTATCAGCCTCGCCAGACAGAGTGGACCACTCCTACACACACACCCCACTCGCTGACTCCTCACACGATCACCCCGACTCCCGATCAGGGGTTGGTGGAAGCAGAAGAAGAAGGAGACAGTGGCTTCCAGGAGGCAGGGGGCTGCAATGGGCTTGCCTGCCCACCCCTAGTGTCTCCAGAAAGGGCGAAAGAGGCTCTAATGTTAGTGTCTGGGAAACATCTGGTGCCTATGGTGGGACCACAGCAGATGCCTGTAAATGATGAACTCTCCACCACCTACATGGACAAAGCACGGCAAGCCAGTGAGTATATATTTTTATTTAAATCTATATCATTTCAAGTACTTTTTTAATCAGTTCCAGTTAAAGAATTGAAAAAAAGAAGTTAACTTAAGGTTTGATTATGTGTACAAAAAGTGGGATTTTGGGCATTTGTTGTTATGACGTAAACAAAGAATCACATTGATGCTGAAAATTATCCATAATTGACATCAGAGTGCTAATACCTGAAGGCATGCTGTGTATGTGAATGGCACTTCTTCTCATTAAAATTCTAACCAGCAGCTTTTGGTCTCCGTTGTAATATCGTGTAGCTGTTGCTAAACTTCTTTTAAGTTTCACGACAATCCACCAGTGTCACCGGTGTCCTGGTAAAGCAGCTATTTCAGTCGCTACCACTGTGTTTTTGCATTTTAAATACAACTCCTAAGATTCTTTCTGGTGTGTCTAAAAAGGCTCCAACTGCAGTTAGCTTGTAGTCTTAAATCACCCTCTGGTGGACATTTCTTGGAACTGAAGTGTATATTGACAGGCTGGTGGTGATGGGGTGAGATAAACCAGATACTCATGAGGTATTCCACCTCCCCTCGTCCCCTCTTCTGTCCCCTGAAACAGCAGCATATCCCCACTGTATGCTGAGCATTTGCCCCGATGGGTGTATTTATAACTATTCAAACCTCTGATTGACAGACTAGATGTGTGATTATGTGTGTATATGAAAGTCACACAGATGTGTTTTTACTTGTATCAGTAAATCCAGTAAATTCTCTGTGATTCTGTTCATCAGATAATAATTGGTGGTTCAGTCGTGAATTGCACTTTTAAAAACATATTTTAAATTCTGAAATTCTGTGTTCCACCCAAACCTTTCCACCCTGATCTTCTCACAGCCCACAATGAAATATTTTCTTTTTAGAGTTTTGACTCATTCATGCTCCATTAATAGCACTGCTTTCTACCTGAATGACACTACTCCATTTTAGTTTTCTATGACCACCAAGCTAAAAAAAAAAAAACAAAGTGGGTAAAAAAATAAAAAATAAAAATGACATCTTGTTTTTAGATCCAATTGCCTTTTAATGAAAATATGAAAGGCAAATTCAAGCTAAATTACAATGAAAATTTAGGTATTTTATGTACTTTAAAAAATTTAAATGGCTTTCTGGGGTTTAATTGGAGTCCACACTTTGTGAATCATTAGTTAAATTACAAGAAAAGAAAAAAGAAAAAAGTGTCATTTTATCCTATTGCTAGGCATCAGCTTCTGTGAGCATAAATGAGTTGTGGAATTAAGGCGAGGATGCTGTGGGTGCACAAAAGCTACAGGCACATTTTATCCCATTGCTTGGTAGTTCCTAGGCAACATGATGATGTCATGGATATCCGATGAAGATAAAAATTTCCCCCTGTGCCAATGTGATGTTACTGTCAGCTAACTGGCACAGTTTTTGGGATAGTGAGCTTCTGCCAGGCAATCTTTAACCTGAGTTTTGCTCTGTATTTCTATGCAGCACTCACCTCAGGTCTTGTGGTACTCTCGTAGCAACAGTCTGATCATGGAAGCTCTTTGCTTCATCCTTGATCCTGCTTGTAGTTTCTTTTTGTATAGAGCCGTCACACAGCGCGCTCTGTGTTAGAAAATCCAAACTCTCCAAGTTACTTGAGAGTGTCCTCAATCTACTGAGCAGCTTGTTAGTCATTTTGAATGTTTATCCTTTGCTTACCAATATTTCCACAATACGCTGGATTTGACGTCTCACTTTAAGTTAATCAATTCCATGTTCTCATGGCTTGTGTCTCCTTCCAGCAACTTTCTGAAGCAGCATATGAAGCATTAGGAGGGCAGTGGCACTGAAACTGCAGTACTCAGCTGCAGATATATAGTACATCCCAAATACACATCGGTATAGATTACATTTATTGGGGACTCTAGATTGATTCATAGGAGAATGCAACTATTGCTCTGCTGGGATGTTAAGATGAGAACGTGCTTAACTGTTCCTTACAGCGTTCTTTAGTCGGTCTAGCTAACCGATCATTTCAACAAGGCAATAAGGATGATAGCTGATTAAACCTAATAGCTATGTAGTGACTGAGTTCAGATTTAATATGAGCAAACATTGCAGAAATGAAAGATCTGTCATCCAGTTCAAGAGGACCTAGACCTGAATGACTTTGGTGTATGGTGAGGCCTTTGCTATAGGACAAATCATGACTGTGGCGTCCAGAGATCTGCCCTTTCTCATGTTACACACACACACACACACACACACACACACACACACACACACACACACACACACACACACACACACACACACACACACACACACAGCCATTGGTTTTAGGTATGGGATTATTAGCTCTAAAGAGTTATGCGTCTGTGTGTGCAGTGTTAGTCAGGTGTGAGGTGTCAGCACATCAGCAAAGAGTTATGACCACGCTTTTCTTTGTAACCTATATTTGGCTTTATGAACTCATATACACGTACACACACACATTGACACTGGTGTCTAAATATCCTCTGGTGATGGGGTCTTCCCGTCCTTGTGTGTGTGTTTGTGTGTGCGCGTCTGTGACAGAGACCAGACAGGTGTTTGATGCCTGTCACACCGACAGGAATAGAGGGCTGACATCATGTGTTGGTTTGGTGCTAGAGAGAGACAAAGGTCTTTACATGGGCTGTGCCCTGAGAGAAGGGCTGGTAGACACAGACTAAACGGCTCCCCACTCACAGCAGACTTGGACACTGTTAGGGTGTGTGTGGGAGGGTCTGAGGGTGGTCAAGGACAAGCGTGCATTCACACTCATGAGATGAGGGACCTCACATCTTCTGCAGGTTCAGATGTAGGTGGACAGACAGTCCCACGGACTGTGTACGCAGGTAAGATCAATGACACCCTTTGAAGTAGACATAAGCTATTATAGAAGCATTGGAAGACATATCACTTTGGAGTGAAATGTTTGTTTTTTTATTTTCAGATCAAGAAGAATTACCAAATTTCTGAGTCATGTAAGCAGACTTGACTGATTATGCTGAAACGACTGAAAATGTTAACTCTGTGCCATTCTGCGCTGTAAAGACAATTTAAACCAGCTCATGCAGTTGTGCTTTATCTGAACAGTGTATATTCCTTATTGTGGGACTTGATGCAAATAATAAACGGTACAAAAGTTACAAATTATTAATAGTTATTTTTAATGCTGCATACTGTTGGCATGGCTTTATGAATGGCAAAGGATACCAGCACTGTGGACCAGACTGAAACAAACAGCTACCTAATGGTTATTTATTATTATTATTTCTTTCCTTCATGGTCCCCTGATGCTGAACCCTAATAGCTTTGGTGACCCTCTGACTTTTCTTCTCGCAGTGCCAGCAGATTGTCTTTTGTTAGGATGGAATGCCATAAAATGTGATACAGACTGTGCAGTAGCACCTTGTGGTGTCATTTCATCTCTTTTTTTCAAGATTTAAAGTGTAATTCACAGTATCTGAAATGACATATGGCGTAACAGGAGAGCAGACACATAACATGAGGATAGGACAACAGTGTTTCCTCTTTTCATGTTGTAATGACATATTATTAGTATTTGGGGTGTGGGCTTTTGGCTTATGATGCGCTTCAGTTATTGCATTTAAGGGTAACAAATAGGAGGAAGAGTGAAGAGCCTTTGCATGTGTAACCACTACTTACTTTTAGATTGTTCTTTGTTTCGTCTCTTCTTTAAAACCTAAAATTTTTAGGCTTTTGTTCTGTTGTTTACTGTTGCAGTATTGCTAAGAAATGGTAAGTATGTTATAGTTATTGTTAAATGTTAGAAAATTAAACAATAGGTTGCTGACTATATTTTAAAGTGCTGGAGTAGTGCATTTTCATTATTACTTTTAACATAATACACAACGTTGTGTGTGCCAGGGTCAGTCATCAGTCATCAGTCTACAGTTATGTCAGTAGCATATTTACGTGAGGTGAGCCAGACACTAAGACGAACAAATAGCATAGCACTAAGCAGGGATACACAAATGTGCACATGCAGTTTCTCCACACAGTTTCCATCACTTCCATCACCTCAACTATTTTGCTTTGGATTGCATTAACCTAAAACTATCATTTACTATTACTTTAACTTCAACCTTAAAACTAGCCTTCTACCTAAAATGCTGTAATTACAGGGCCAAGCTTTTGCCATGAAAACGTGACCAGGTAAATGTCCCTCACAAAAATCCATGACGCATACAGGCACAGTCAAGGATTTGTGCAGGAGAGACACTGTGATTTAACCTTCCTGGACTATGTGACTCAGCTCTGGAGAGCAGCAGGAATTCTTTGTTCCAAATCCACAACACGCACTCCTGTCTGTCACTGTTCATCGCAGCTCCTCACTGTGATAATGCTGTATTAATCAGCCACTACTCACGCTATCACATTGTTACGTTTCCTGTACTTGTCGCCTGTGTCTTTTTTTGTATTCGTCAAAAATCTCATTGCTGCTTCTCCCCTCTGTTTCCGCTCTCTTTCAGTTGATTTATTTCTGTACTCTTCTTGTCTTGCAGAGTTACAGCGCGGGGAGAGTTTGGTGGAAAAACAGGTGAAGGAAGCTCGTACTAAATGCCGCTCCATTGCATCTCTGCTCACTGATGCTCCCAACCCCAACTCGAAAGGGGTGCTTATGTTCAAGAAACGCCGACAGAGAGCCAAAAAGTACACACTCACCTGCTTTGGCAAAGCTGAGGGAGATAGAGGAGGGGACACAGAAGGGGAGACAGGAGGAGAGACTGAGGAAGAAGGAGGAAGTTCCATTCTAAGTGGCTCAGAATTTGAGGAAGAGGGATTCTCGGGATCATTTGACCCTACGTGGGACACTGGTTATCTGGACCTGCTGGACAGAAGGAGCTCTGCCTGCCCATCAACCACACCGACTTCTCCAACAACCAATCAGGGTGCAGAACTGGACATCTCTGCATATCAGACCCCAGGACGTGTGACTTCTGCAAATCTAAGGCCAGGTTTGGAAGGATCACGACTGGAGAGCTCAGCCTATCAAGAATCAAGCAGCCTCACAAAGAAACCAAACAGCAACCACCCCCCTTCACACATGTCTCCACCAGCTGTGGTTCTGACCAATGGGGGGTCAGCAGTTGTCAGTCGGGCTAGTGTTGTGCTGAGCATGCCCTCACAGACACCCCTCCAAAGTCAAAATGGCAACCCTGATCCTTCTCCTAATCATAGTCCCAACCCAATCATAGACTCACACAATAACTCCAGCTTCACTCCTAACCCTGCAGTTCTGAACCGCACGGCGAGGCCTTTCAACTCTGGCTCCACCCCTTCTCGTGCGTCTGTGACCTCTGTGATGTTTCGGCCTCCCCAGCCCAAGCCCACGCCCATAACGATGGTATCCAAACCTGTGGCCGCTGTCTCCACAATGAATATCCCAACTTTTCACCCTCCATCAGATGCAAGGAGAGCAGTATCTAGCACATCTTTGTATATCCCGCCAAGAAATAGCACCAGCAACACTTCACCCTCTGTTACCGCTCCCCCGCCAGCCCTCTCACCTCCCTCCTCCCTGTCTTCTGCATCTTTCACGCAGCCTCCTGCACACACATTTTCTCCACAGCCTACAGTGCATGCTTCCCCTTCCATCCCATTTTCTCCCTCTGCAGGTTCTCTGCCATGTGCCTCACCAGCTCAAACCTTTTCCCCTCTGGCTCCACCGTCATATCTCTCTCCCCCTGCTTCTGCTAATCAACCCCCCTCCAACTGCTTTTCAGCTCCTCCCATCTCCCCACCTCACCCCCAAAATTTTAATCAGACCTCTTTCCATGGCCAATACACCCCACCACCTCCTCCTCCTACTGCACCCCAGCCTCCTCCTTCTCCATCTTTCCATACCTACAATAACTTGACAGATGCTACATCACCTGCCCAGGCTCCTGTCAATGATTCCCCGGTGACACGTGAGCAACGCATCTCAGTCCCAGCGTCTCGCACTGGTATCCTGCAAGATGCCCGTCGTCGTAGCAACAAGAAGCCAATGTTCCACTCAGTCCAGAACAGAGATGTCTCTCCAAACCCGGACTTGCTGTCGATGGTCCAAAACATGGATGACCGCTTTGAGAGAACCCCGACTGGTGAATCTGGAGTTACACCTAGTGGGGAGGCTGGGCATGAATCAGGCCCTGAAGAGGACTGGCTGAGGCTGGGGGCAGAGGCCTGCAACTTTATGCAGGCACAGCGTGGATCCAGAGCACCCCCTGTAGCCCCCAAACCACAGACCCCTCAAGTGCCACAGCTGGCAGGGAAAGGAGGCCAGCTGTTTGCTCGGAGACAGAACAGGATGGATCGGTACATTGTAGAGCGATCTCCATCTGTTGCTGCTGCCCCTTACTCTCCTGCTCAGACAAGGGACCCCTCACCCACACCTTCCCTCCCTGCCACATGGAAGTACTCATCCAATATCCGTGCTCCACCTCCCATCAACTACAACCCTCTCCTATCTCCCTCCTGTCCTCCTAAGGCACAGAAGAAACCCGAGATCACGAAGTCTAGGGCAGCTGGACCTAAGGGGCAGAAAGCAGGCCTCAAGCCTGTGGACATCATGAGCCACCAGCCCTACCAGCTCAACTCTTCTTTGTTCAGCTATGGAAGTGGGGCTCTCCAAGACACCTCCACCCATCAGCAGGATAGAGGACTAACAGGTGGTCCTCAGAAAACAGCACGAGTCTGTGAGGTCAAACGCTTCTCCACACCTCCACCGACAGCCACAGGGCCCACCCTCAAAGTTATTGCACCTCGATCAGCTACGACACTTGGGGAACCCCTCCGACGCTCTGATATCATGTCTCCTCCACCCAGTGAAGGTGCCAAACCCTTCCAGTGCTATTCACCTCCGAGCCAGCCTCAGTGGGCCACCTCCCTGCTGTCTCCCCCACCGCCTCCTGCACCTACCACCCCACTCCCTAGGCTACCTACCTTCTCCTCTGCTCATGCTTCTCCTACATTTTCCCAGTCCTCCAGTGCTGCACAGGCTAACAGGCAGATTAAGAGTACTCCAAATCTAAGTCCACTACAACCTGCTCACCCCCCTCAGCTGGCCTCCAGCAGCACTCAACCCAGCAGGGTCCCCAGGCCTAGGTTCAGCACGTCCAACCTGGGTCTGCAGCCTTGCGTCTGGCGTCCCAGTTCCACCACGCACTGAAAAGAAGCCGCACTGGACAAAATGAATAAGGGCTCTATAGGAACACAGAGCAATATTTTTTTAAACATGCATTTTTAGTGTTGTAATATTGTTTTTTAAAGCTGCAGTTAAGGGCTGGTGATAAAAATCACAACATCTGCTTGGATTGGCCATGCTTGTAGAAAATTTGACCATTTAATCACTTTCATTTATTCATCTCAAGTATTTGGTTATATACTAATTAAAAGAAACTATGTTCTGAACGATAAAAGTAGAGTTGGAACGTGTGGAAGATTTAAGAATTGCAAATCAACTACGGGCTAGAAAGGCTGAAAGAAAGAAGTTGGAGTAAACTGCAATAAGTTCTGTAAATTAAAACATAAAAAACTGAAGAATAGAGGATGTGTAACGATAAAACTGGTGTGACAGAAATGTCAGATGGGAAAGGATGAAAAGGAAACACAGGAAGCGTAGAATGAAGTGACACGATGAAAAGATGTCTGACGTGTGTAAAAAGTGCAGCTTTGACACTCTGTAAACAAACCTGTTGCTATCCTATTAGATATCCTGCTTTACAGACAGGAAGTAGCTCCTGTTACTCTCGCTCTGATAAATATATTCTAAGAATTTGTGTTCAGTGATTGTGTTTTTGTAGTTTCACTCTGCAGCAGTGTGCATGTGTGTGTGTGTGCTTTGTTTGCTGTAGTTTTCCAGGGAAATGCTTTTTACAGTAGATTTGATTTCTCATCAGTTGATATGAAACAAGAGAGCGATAACACGTCTGTTTAGCTTTGATTCTTTCCCACAGAGACATGCGGCTGAATAAAAATAGACGTGACTCACCTCAGCTGTCATTCGGTTTCTCCCTGTGTCCCTCGCGTCACCACCCACTCCCACACTGGTGCCCCTTATCTCCTCCACCCATCACTTTTTCCAATTTTTTCCTCTTCTGTGAGCATTTATTGATCCTTCCGGCAGCACAGCTGTTCTCTAAGGTTTCACGCAGCGTTGACGCCAGGTATTAAAACAGCAGTATTGGCTTTGAGAAAGTGGTTTCCGTAGTAGTTTAAACTTCCACCACAGGGGGGCACAGTAAGATTTGTCATGCAAACATGTTTCACCACAACAGTTTATGTCTCTTCCTAGATTTTACAGTTCATTGCTATTAAATCTTAACAGTAATTCGTCTTGACTCCCTTATTCTTCAATATCCTGAAAGTATGCAGAATATTTAATTAATCAACTGACTAAGATGAAGACAAATCAATTCAAAAACACACATTCCTTTTCCCCACCTGCTATTTCTGCTCCAATGATTGATTGCTGTATTTGATAGTGTCCTTGTAGTTTTGATAGCATACATTTCAAAGTGCTTTACTGACAGTCACATGATGGCCTTGGAGCTGTGAAACCCAGCCATGGCACCAGAAAGGGATCTAACCTTTAACCCTTGACTGGGATCAGTTGACAGACAGTGCTAACTTTAGCTGTAAACTTTAGTCCTCTTCAGGTCTGAAGGTAAGTTTAGATGCTGCGTGGAAGGGAAACACACATTTTTTTCTACTTACCAGGTAAGTGGATAATTTCATGCAATTTTTAAATTTGGATTTAAACCGCATAAAAGCTGCAACCGCACCTATATAAGGACTTAAATGTCCTTTTACCAAATGAGTTCTATAATTCTCTCTCTTTTGGTTGCCATCCTCTTCCCTGTTAATTCCTTTCTTGCTCAGTGGCACACACATACAGAGCCCATTTCACCTATTTTTGGAGCCGTTAATCTCCAGCTATTTGGCCCAGTGCTCGACTCTTAATTCTGATGGCTTTTTCTACAATGTGATTGAGAGAGGGGAAGTGCTACCTCATACATCCAGCCTGTTCTTGTTTCTCTGCTAAAGAGGCCGTTCCCTTGCACCATCTTTCTGGGTCAGCAGAGTCAACCATTTAGGGTCAAGGGTCCAGGTTTAAGGGACATTGTTGAATTTTTTAAGTTTGGGTCACTCATTTTTAGGTTATTTAAAAATAAACACTTCCTTTAATGTTTTCTTTTTTGTTATCCTCCTGGTTAAAGTATTGATAGAGCTAAATTAGTCATAAAAAAACAAGGTTAGTAGATGCTCAAAGTGTGAGTTTGAATTCCTGATGGATTAGAAGGCTAGTTACACACATACTTTTGTGTTGAGGTCACTTGACCTATTCAGTTTTAGGATCACCACAGAGATGTGTCTCTTGGGATATGTCACCTCTGTGATGCAGTCAGACTGTATTCAAAGGTTACTGGATGAATTTTGCAGATTTTCCCTCTAGCATCGCTGTGAGATTTTCGGTTTTTAAGTCAAACATGTTGACAGCAATTCAGTGGATAGCCATGAAGTTTAGTTAACAACTTTTTCTTCAGTTTTTTGTAATTTTTTTTATTACTGAAAAGCTAATAACACCATGCTAGGACAATGTTTAAACACATGCTTAAACATTTAAATTTGAGTTTTGTTAGGAGAAATCTTACGGCTCTAATATTTTAATAAGTTTCTTATATATTTAACTCTTTTAGATCTGTGTTTGTTCTCTGCCAGCTCCAGGGAAATATGTGGAGACACCTGAAAACAGTGCTTGGAAAAATACATACATTCAAATATAACTGTTCTGTAAAGCTGATGGAAAAATGAAAATTGTATAAAACTGTATATTCATTAGCACAAGAGAACTTGATTGTATACTGTTACAAATATGGATTATAGCTGCTTTGAAAATTTTGTTTCATTTTCAGAAACTTTTGTCTATTCCAGATGATCAGTCGATCCCAGAGGGCTTTTCAACCATCATTTCTTACCTGCACAAAACTCAGTGACAGAACACTAAAATACAGAGCCTTTATAGTCTTGTCCCAGAGATGTACCTCCCTGGATAAAATAATGTCTTAATGGTTGATTCCAAAAAACTGAGGTGGATGCAGTTGTAACTTCTGCTAACTTCTTCAAACGCTTGAAGCTGCTGATCACTCCCAAAGGTTTGCGGGGTGAAGGGCAAATGCCTGTCAGAGGGGGAGTAAAAGATATAAATAAGAGGATAAATGGCCTCAGGCAAATAAACTTCAACAAACCTGTTCTATTCTTTTGTGTTTGTTATCAAAAGCCCACATTCACCTGCAGTCTAAAGAGGCTGGAGGAATTCACTGAATTACTCATCTCTGCAACCTTTGTATCATTGCCCTGGCAATGTTGTTGCTTTTAAGATTTAGAATACTGCCTGAGACACAATCAGAAATTCCTCTGGGAATCACGGACTGGATCCGAATTGTTGTTTCAAATCAAACCACCTGTCTCCAAGCTTGTTAACTCCTTTTGTGGATGCTGGCATGGTTTTTTCTGATAATTTTGAAGTCAAGACTTTAGTAGACTCCCTGATGCATTTTTCCAGCTCTGTTTCGACACTGCGTTCAGAAAATAAAACAGTGTTAATCCCAAAAACCTATGTAAGCTTGCTTCTTTAAGCGGAGAAAGGTGTTAAAGAATCAACAAGGGAATCAACGATGACTCAGACTTATAAGCAGGTCTGATAATGGCATTGGCATCAATACCAGCTTGACCTTTTAAAACTGGAACAACAGTCTTGATGAGACTAACCCTTACACATAAAAACACATAAACAGAAACCTTGCTGTTAGTCAGCATTTCAGTGCTGAACATTACCAGCAAAATGCTATCATTTAAGTTGCTTTTCTTGGAAGTTGCTGGAAAATGAGAGACAGATGGGAACAATTATGGTAGAGCGGATAGTTAGATAGATACCTAATACTAAAAAATACATTATTTGTGCTTCATATTACCAACACCACACCCACTTCCCTCTAGACCCCCTACTCAATTCACCCCACCCCACCCCACACCACCTCACCCTGGTCTCCCACCCCTCCTGCAGCCTTCCAGACAGAGTCTCACTCTCTGCAGGGCGAACAGCAGGGCCGGCAGTGCAATATTAGCACTGGGATACAAATCTACCTGGGAATTTAGATTCCTCATCCTCCGGGACCTTTTGCCTTCGTGCGGACACCCTGGGTCTTGTAGGTAAGACACCGGAGAAGTGAAAATGTGCGATAGCGTCGACAAAACCCATTAAAACCTTTCTCACACATGCCTTGAATGTTTGTGGATTATCTGGTATTGATGGCCACTGAGTTGTCAGATAGTTTGCGATCCTCTAAGAACAAGCAGACAGTTCCAGTTAAATTCGCTGACGTCCTGTGGTCAGCAGATTCTGGCTACAAGAGGGAGTCCCATCTGAGGCCTTATGAGCCCTCTGTGGCTGGATGAATTAATGAGTATCAGCCAGCAGCAGATGCTCAGCAGTATACTGCAGACTGGACTGTTTGCTATGGTAAAAGACAGCAACTGTTTAAGACAGCCTTTAAATTAATACTGTTGTGTGCATGAATTTGCAGTTGTGTTACTGTTTACACCCTTTTTCACTTTAAGTCTTGAAAAATCAGTTAAACCATGTCAGATCATGAAAGCCAGCTGGTGGACAGCTTATTCCATCTCCTCTCCTAAACTTCTTACCTAACACTGTAGTCCCTGAGGAATCTGGCCTTCTCCGGTGGAGTTTTTAGTTCACGAGGATGTATGTGTGCATTTGGGAATGTGCTGACTGATAGCCTTCCTCCCCAGCTGTCCCTTCGAGATTTATCTGGAGCTAAAACAGGCTGCTCGTTGGGGACAGGAGCGTGTCTTCACTTAGAGAGGCAGTAACAGGACCCAGGGCTTCACTCTCAGCTCCTGTAGTTGCATCAACGCAGCAGTTTGCCTCCATCTTGCATTTCCCAGAGAACATCCAAAAACACCTGTAATCTCCAGTTTTTAATCCACCAGCCACTGACTCACATTAATCACAAGAGTAGAGCTATTTGAGTGCAAATCTGTGTGTGAGTGTGCTTTTGTTGATGTGTCTGAGTGTGTGTGTGTGCTGAATTTCTATGTATGTTTTATGTCGATGACAGTCCCACTCACCAGAGTGCTATAGAACATGGGCTCATAAAAATAGCTCACACAGGACTGAATCCCCGGCTAGGAAACGAGCTTCAATTACAGCAGATGAAAAGCAATTACATTAACTGTCTCCCTGTAGACAGGCCCTCCTGCTTTTTCTTTTAGTAAGACTCACCTCCAGCTTCGCTTAATTGCTTTCGACCTGAGAAATTGACAACGATATACTGCCAGGCTCGATCTGAGTGGTTAGTCAAGACAGGCATGAGCTTCCACCTTTGCTTAGTGTCCATAAGGGAATGCAGGAGATACACTTTATGTTTAAAGAGCACCTTATTTAATTAGGGAGCCCAGTAAGATTCTGTTGGGGCTGATATACAACTTAAGTTTGCATCTTCTTCTTAAACATTTTACACTTTTGCTGTTTTACATTTCGTTGCCAGCCACTATCTTGTTGCTAATCCTATCATGATGTAATCCAAACTTTGGGCAGTAATTCTTAATATTCATTTAAACCTCTCTTAAAGTATAAAATGAGTCATGACAATTTATTCCTAGGATACAAAGTCTAACACAGAACATAAAAGCAATTATGCCAATGTCAATAATAATGGTAGTTATTAATTCGCCTTTTTGGTGTTTTTTCAAAAGTCATAGTCAAAGTCAAAGTCATATTTATTTATATAGCACATTTAAAACAACAACTGTCGACCAAGGTGCTGTACATTTAAGATAATCAAAAGAGACAAAAACAAAGGAAGACATGATTAAATTAAAGAAAAAGAAGCATAAAAGCAAAGAAATAAAAGTATAAAATGAGTGAAGTCATGGAACCAGTGATGTTGGTGTGTATTTATTGGTCCATATAGTGGTTTATTATAGAAATATTATAAGTATTTTGACCTCCTGGGGTGGTTTAACAGGCTGTAAACTGTGTATAAACTGTCTTTGCCTTTCAAAACAAGAATGGATTAAGTGACTGAATTAAGTTAAAATATCAAAAGGATGAGTCTGATTTCAAGCTGACCCTTGTATCCACCCCAAATGTTTACCTTGGACAGCTAACTATCTTCCACCTCTGCTACATACAAAGCAGTACTTGTATGGATTGATGTTGAGCTCTCCTTTTAGCTCTATTTTGGTCTCCACCAGCCCCTGAGTGAAATGTGGAAATATGTTAGACAAGAAGCATACAATCTGTTCGTTACAAATTTTTAGGAGAAAGCAACGGTTTGCCTTGGCCAGACTGATTAAAGGAGTAATGAGACTCAACCAAATTGTAAAACTGCTGTGAGTGAAAAGATTCTCGAATGTGGAACCAGAAGTTGGTGATAATTTGTCCACTTTTCTAATACATGTGAGAACCTGCATGTTACACATATGCCATATAATTTAATTTAAAATCTGCATTAGTACAGTAAACAAAAAAAAAGAAAGAAATATATCATAACTTTAATATATTGTTGTTTCTGTTCATGTTTAAGAACCCGACTTTGCAAGAAGTGGTTTGATAGGAAGTCCTTAAGGATCGACTGTTTTTAAACAGTTGATGCTGACTATTAGATCAGGGAGAAATATTTACCATCAGTATCTCTTTTAGACTGTGCCATGTACTTTTCTCTCTGTGTATAAAAAAGTGGTGGAAGGGTAGACCTGTGATTAATGTTTCAAACATATTTTGTCTGTTCTGTATTTTAGCCATGTCCCTTACAACTCCTGCTCCTTCTAACAAGGGAAACAAGGCCAACAGAATCATCACTGACCTGTCCAACATCAGCCAGAATGGTAAACACACACACACACACACATGCATGCACGCACACATACAGCACAATGGCAAAATATTCAGATGCAGCGTATAAACATGAAACACTCTGCTAGTCATTCCAGCTCCTCAAACACTACTTTATTTCCCAAATGATGTGATTATCCCATCTAGTAAATGTCAAATCTTTAGTGCCTGTCTGCTATCAGCCCACTCTACTCATATAAACTGAACTCTGTGGGTGTAAATCATTGCATTCGGTTGTATGATACCACAATTAAATAAGGACCCGCGCTCATGCACACTTGTTCCAAGCAGTAACACAATATCTAACATGCACGCAGCAATTCCTGAAGGGATGTGGGTCATTATCAGATGGCAGAGCAACCACAAATCTGTCACCATTATGGGCAACACAAAATATCAGAGGGCGACTCTGCTCTCACTCTGCTATGTTTGTCTGAGGATGTGTGTAAGCTCCAACAGCTAAAAACTTTATAATGTGTGTGCATTTCTTTGTTTTGTTACATTGGCTGCTTAAGTAGAGATTTTACTTTCTGTAAGAAAGACACTTTAAAAATAGAAAGTTTAATATGTTCATTATGCCAGATCCACCAGTCCATCTGTTCAAAGTTATGCTGTGCATGTTAAAATTATTCAAAGTCAATAAACATTATTTATAATTTTAGTGGTGATTCCAAAGTTTCCAAAAACACCAGAAGCATAAAAATAAAGACAGGAAATGCCTTATTATATTCAAAAGGAAGAGTATAGTTGCAATATTTATTTAGTTTAGTTCACCTTCTCGGCAGATAGGATGTTTTTTGTAATCTCCATTGATAGAGTAGTATACTGTTGATCGTGTGATCTTCATTTCAAAGCTACACTTTAACTCGCTGTGATGTTAAAATGCTGCACCTCTGCTTCAGATTCACAATCCAAAGACATCCAGGATAACTGGTGACTCTGCACTGCTTTTACTCGTGGTCTAAATGATTGTCTGTATCTGTGTGTCAGCGTCGTGATTGACTGGCAGCTTGTCCATTGTGTACCTCGCCTCTAACCTAATGTCAGTTTGGATCGATTCCAATCTCGTACAAACCTCCAAAGGATAAGCGGGCATAGTTTGTTCTCACAGGGGGAGAGCTGGCTGGCTCTGTGGTAACAAAGATAGTTACAGCTCATGGAGAGCTTGTTGACTAACCGTGTATCAAGAAGTTGAGTCCTTGTGAATCTGGAGATTCTCTCACTCCTCTAACACCTCTTGGATGTTGGTATTACCCACTGGTTTATTTGTCTACCATTTTAACAAATCATCTTTCCTTGAGAACTGTCTGCTGTATTGTATGTGATACAAGTTCACCCACTGGTGATCGGTCCCTTGAGGTTGCTGGCTGTCACTAGGTGAAATCAGTCACAAAGAAGATGCTGCTACAAAAAATCTCCTTGCTGTGGTTGCTAGCAGATTGTCATGTAGTTTGCATGCAAAGCACTCACTAACTACTAGGTGAACGATAGTGAAACCTGAATAACTGTGATGCATGGTTGCAGCAAACAAGTTTCAAGAGGTGACAAATGGTCTCCTCTCCCGGTTTCACAACTGCTCAGAGAGTAGCCAATATGTTTTTCTGGGCAAGTTGGCAACTTTTGTGCACACTAATATCTGCCAGTGATCAAAGCAATCACAAGGAGGTTTACCAACTTCTTGGGAAATTCTTCCTTGGCAACTAGTGATCGCCTGGGGGTCACTGACCAGTCCCTAGGTCTGTATAAATGGGCATTTAGCAACTGGTTTCCCAGGGACTACCATCACCCTCCAGCGACATCACTCGACAAACTGGCTGAGGAATGCAAATTTTACACTCTCCAAAAATGATGGACAACTCAATGTCATTTGGTTAACATTCATGTGTCTGCAAAACCTCATTCATCAGCTGCATAGTGACTCACGTGTCAGCCAAAAGGGGCCTGGCCTCGAATCATGCATAACATAAACCAACACAATTTACCCAAATAGTTATTAACTTGGGCCAAATTAGCTCTAGAGAGAAAAAAATGTTAACATGGCAATATATGGCAATTTAAACAGTATAAAAGATGGATGTAGCCACTATGACCCCACATGTTAGCGTTTTGGCCACGGCTGTGTTGTTTTTTAAAGCTAGACACTTAAAAAAATTAGCTAAATTATTAGCTAATGCTAGTTACCTTAGTTGGGAATCAAACAGATAGTTGCTAATTGACGCTAAGTAGTGGAAAATTAAACTGCTAGAATTTCACCCACCAAAAGCTGAAGCAGAAACATATTAAAGTATACAGGAGGTTAGAATATTATATATATAGAGAGAGAGAAGAAAAAATATTTCTCCTTTGGCACATCTTCATTGTCTGTTCCTATTCCAGCTCGGACTGTTATTTTAGAAAGTTTTTTACCCGTTTCTTTATATGAGCTGGTAAAATTAGTAGACTCATTGGAACCATTCTCCAAATCTCTTAATCTCTATTTTAGCTGCGTCTTTGTTTTATTTTAAGGATGCTGTCATCCACCCATTTAAAAAACAGAAGAAAACACACCGATGGTGTGTCACAGATGGCTGTTTTGGGGCCTTTATAATTTATGTTATACCTGCACTGTTTTCAGTTCATTTTTAGCACGTTTAAGGACATTTCTTATTATTGCTATTTAGATGGTATCAAGCTGTTTGCCTCTTTATGGCCCCACCATGTTTCTTGGCTACCGATCTTACATAGATGCTGAATTAAAAGTTGGATGACCGGTAATTTTCTCCAGCTTAATGAAGAGAGGAACCATGGGGTAACTTTTCACTTGAGTTGAGTTCTGCTATGTTGCTCTGAATTGGAAATTGTTATTCATGTTTTTTATTTTGTTACGTCTGGAACATTGTAATTCACCATTCACCTCCCTGGAATGCCTGCAGATTTCTCACTCAGTCTTCTTAGTTACTCTCATGTCACACATCGCTAATGCTAATTCAGTTACACTGGATCCCCAATGAACTTCAGAGTTCACTTTCAGATTCTGGTTTTGACATTTAGAGCTCTGCATGGATCACATCCTCATCAGAGGCCTGAGGACAAGTGATCAGGGCCTGCTGGCTGTGCATCATACAAGGCTGAAAACTAAAGGTGACAGAGCTTTTGCAACTGTGACTCTGGAACTCTCTCCCCCTGAGCCCGAGATGTGTGGACTTGGTGGTCTCTTAAAAAGCAGCTAAAACGGATCTTTTTAGAATTGCTTGTAGGTAAACTTTCCTATTACTATTTTAACGTTTTTGTTGTGAAGCACTCTGTGATACCTATCTTTAAAGCTGCTACATGAATACAAATTTTACTTGCTTACTTTAAGCCACTTTCATGTTGACTTCATCTTTCGGAGTTGGAGGTTGGTGTAACCCAAACTAACAGCATTCCCAAAAGCCTCTCTGCAGGCTTTTAAACCTACAACCTTTAAAGCTATTTCAAAAATGTTAAAATTACACGTATCTGTTGCATAATACAGTATTACTTAAAAAAAAAGACACAGCCACAAAATATTATTTGCTAAACTCTGGATATGAACTCTGCAATCTGCTCTGTCTGGGCACATGCTTGTATGTGTCATTTAACAATCTGTTGACTTCTTTCCCCATTTGTGTCCCTTGCTGTTTTCTCTATCAGTCCTTCTGCTGTCACATCTGCAGCCACATCTGTATCTTTCCACCAGTTTGTTTTCAGTTGGTCGCTTATTCATTCAAGGGCTTATCCTGCTTATCCCTTATTTTGCTCTGGTTAATTCCACTGGATCTGTCCATCATCCCTGCTGCTGTGTCATTCTGACTGTTTGTGTCATATCTCTGTCAGTCTCTATGTTGTCCATCTGTCCACCCCCTGCCTCGATCAGTCTTTCCAATTTTCTTCCAGTCAGCAACAGCCAGCTCCAGTTTCACATTCTTCTGAATTAACACTCTAATCAATATCCCCATGGGAGAGTTCGCTCTGCTCAGCAGTCTCAGTTATTCTCTCTCTCCCTCGTGCACGCATGCACACACACACACACACACACACACACACACACACACACACACACACACACACACACACACACACACACACACAGTCTACACACCTACTTGCCCAAGTCTGATTTACGAGGTACTGCTAACAGCTCTCTGCAGCATTGCAATGCCAACTCCCTGCTTTATAGATGTGCTTGTGTTTGTGTGTGTGTATGTGAGTGAGAATGTGCATTGGTTTATGGCTCAACTCCAGGTGTTATGAGTGATATCAGAGTGTATGTAGTGGATGAGAAGAGTGTTTAATGAGGAGCTCTGTGGAGCAGTAAAATCTATCAGATCTCTCCATCACAGAGAGAGGAGAAGCAAGAGGGAGGCAGTGTGTTATAAGGATTTCCCTCCATAAACAGTTCTACCACAAAAGCTGCAGTGAAATCCCCCAGTGCACTTTTCTTCCATATTGCTACGGCCTCTTAGCCCCTAGAACTCCCACAGTTTCACATGAACACATCCTTTAACACCACACAGCAGGTTTCTACTCCAATTTATCACTATAACAATGATCTGGAAGCCTGACAATAAAAACCTACACTTTTGAGACTTGTGCTGTACATCCTTCATTCAATATCAGGCACTTAAATGGACTTTTTAATTTCCCAAATGGGTTTAAGTGAGAATAACTGTACCGCTGACATGGGTGTACAAACCTCTGAATCCACAATGTTAATGACTAAAAATTGTGTAAGGCGAAAAATCATAGCTCGGTTTATTTTATTCAAATGGGAAAATGAAGAAAATGTTAATAAAACTGAATTAAATAAAAAAATCTCTGGAAATATGCTTATTCACTGCCAAATATTTGACCAAACGACCACTTTTTAAATATGAGGGCGTCAGGAGGTGGTTAGCTTAGCTTAGGATAGACTTTTTGGACATTCTTACACTCATTCTGGCAGAAGCAGACTCTTCCCTCTCATTTGCAGCATTTCTGCAAAGTTGAGCAAGTCATCTCTTCTCTGTTGGCACGCAGACATGTTCATTTAATCCAGCCATTCCCACCCTTGGCTCATTTTGAACAATTTTATCTTTCCCACACGATAGCTACCACTTTTGACAAGATATAGGATACTTTTCAGAATAAAAAATAATATGAATTAAGAATAATGTGGATAAAAATGTAAATGTTTATTTATAACTTCCCTGCAACAAAAGAATAAATATATGTATGAACATAACCACCAAGATATCACACATCACTTTTTGAAGCCTTGTGTTGTTTTGACTTTGTGAAATTAACACTTGGAGCTTGATTTGAGCATTTTGCCCACCCCGAGTTCAATCTTTGAAAAAACAAAAGCATATTATTGGTAAGGGATGGATGTGACAGAGAAACCGCCTACAAACATGTACCGACATGTCAATCTTAAAGTAGCAAAGTCTTGAGCTAAGCTTTGTTGGATTTCACTTCCACTGAGCCAGTTGTTGAAATTACTGAAAAATCAGTGACAACAGGTCTATTGGATGGTGAAACATTGTCAGTTTGTATGGAGGAGTTCAGGAGAGAAATGCTATATCTGTCTGTGAAACAAGGTGAAGGCTTCATCATGGTTGGTGCTGGATTCAGGCCAGTGAAGAATTTGTCAAAATAGATGAAGTCATAAAGGTAGAAAAGTAAAGTCAAATTTGGATCCACATTGCAAAACCATCTGGAAAATGCCAGCGATCCCAAACACACTGCCAATAGAGCAAAACCATACCAGGACAGAAAAACACACAGTGGAAGACTATCAGTCATGGACTGGCCTCTCCAGAGCCTGCACCGCAACATTATTTACTCACCCAACCATTGCAACACTATTAAATCCATTTGAGCTGAAATATTGACATTTCGATGAGTCTTTGCTTTCAGCATTGCCATAATTTCATTGATTATCACTGGTTGCTTTACACTTACAACATTGTATTACACGTAATTTTCTCATGTAATGTATTATAAATTTCTTTGTAGTTAATTTATTGCACATATTTAACAAATAAATAAGAACCTATCACCACTATTCCATAACAAATACAATTAATTTGAATGACTTGTCACTGACATTCACCTTGAAGCACTGCAGCACTGTATTTTTATAATATATGTGTGAGTTAGGGTAACGGTATCTTCTCTCTGCACACTGTCAGACGATGAGACAGACCCTGAGGCCTCTGAGTTCGATCTGGGTACCAAGATCAAGGCACCCAAAGATGTGATGCTCGAAGAGCTCTCCCTCCTCACGAACAAGGGGTCCAAGATGTTCAAGATGAGGCAGCAGAGAGTCGAGAAGTTCATTGTGACCAACGAGAACATGGTGACTGTGTATATGAGGCGCTAAGTGTTTGTGTTGTCTATATATGTTTGTGATCTGATAAGATTATATCCTCTGTATTTTTAAATATATTTCAGCAGAACCTTCAGAACCTGATTATGTCCCCTCCCCCTGTGCCTCCAAAGCCTGAGATGCCAAAGGAAGAAAGTATGATCACAGAAATTCTCTTTTCACTATTTGTGATGCCTTCCTTCTGTTAAAAGTATGCATGTCATATCTGTGGTGCTCACCTCTTTCCTCCCCGTTCCTGTATGTCCCAGTAGTGAAGGAGACTGTGGATGAGGAGGTGGAGAAGCAGAAGAAGAGGAAGGACTATGTACGCACCTACATATCCCCATGGGAACGGGCCATGAAGGACAATGAGGAGCTGAAGGCCACGATGAAGCCTTGCATGCCTGGACCCATCCAGATACACCCAGACCTACATCAGTACAAGAGCTTCAACAGGTACTGTATTACTGAATGACTATTCAAGTATATAATGACAACAACACCCAGTGCTTTATCCCCTTAATCATGAAGCAGTGAATAGTTTCCTACTTCCCATCTGTTTCCATGGCTTTACTCACCACAGACACAGCCTTTACTTGCTGTATAACATTCCTGATATTTCAAAATGTACTTTAACACTTACCACTGAGCAACATTTGGTCCCCGATGTCATTATCTTAATCTTATTTGAACCGTGGATCTCAGTACATTGTAATACAGTTAATAATTCTTGCACAGCTGTGTCCTCTGTGATTAGTAATGGACCTGATTATGCAATCAATCTCAGATGTATAATAAGAAAACAGGCCCCTGGAAACAAATATGTAAAAGTCCCTCATACATGGGAGAACTGATGAGAATGGATCCTATGTCTTTGTGTCTTGTGAAACTTTTAAATCTCTGTTTGGTCATTGAGAGGCTTCTTGAAATTAGTTTAAAACTCTTTGAGGTGTTGTTTTGTCACTATTTGATGTTGATGTTAGTTTGAGACTCTTTGAGGTTGTTTTCAGACTAAGGTTGTTCTGAGACTCTTTGAAGTTACTTTGAGACTCATTGAGGTTGTTCTCCAACTCCTTGAGGTTAGTTTTGGACTTTGGCTATTTTGGATCTTGTTACATGCCAGCAGGCTTGGCTTGATTTTCTCATTTTACTTGAGTGTGAATGACTTCTCCCTTTTAGTATTTAGTATCTCTATGTATATTTGTCCTCTATCTATGCCTGTATGTTGGTGCAGACATAGATAGGGATAGTTGTCCTTTTGCCAATCGGCCCACATTTCAACAGATTTGAGCCAAATGTTGCAGAGTTGAAGATACAGTGAACTTTAGCTTAGCTGTCATCGATTCTCCCATGCAGGAGGCCTTTTTACATATTTGTGTCCAGGAGCCTGTTGTGTTGTAATACAATCAAGGTTTATTGCTTATTCAGACCCATTAGTAATGGCAAAGGATACAGCTGCTCTTATGGTGCTTCGAAAGAATTATAAACAGTATTGCAATGGACTGAGATCCAGGGTTCAAATAAGATTAGGATAATGACATCTGGGGCAAAATGTTTGCTCACAGTTAAGTAGAAAAGTACATTTCTAAATGTTAAAGATGCTGTTTAGTAGGTAAAATCTACATCTCTGCTGAGTTTGATAAAACCAGTAAATTTCAATGAGGTGCTGACACGGCTCTGCATTGATGTAAGAGAGGTTTTATTAGCAGTTGTGCTGATGTCTTTGTCATAGTTTAGTTGACTGTGTGGCAGAGGTACACTCTGACATGAGGATCCTCACCTTACCACTCTCTAAGCTAGTAATTCTTTCATTCAGTCAGCAAAATATGTTGTGTGGAATGAGTATGTCAACCTTAAAAGAAAATGGGGTTTTTTTGGGGTTTTTTTTTGCATTTTGTGTTTGAAAGTTATTAATTTGGAAGTTACTTTACTGTACTGCTTAACACCAAAAATACTTGTCATCCTTTTTCTCAGGATGGCACTGCCATACGGCGGTTATGACAAGGCATCCAAGTTGCTGACCTTTGAGCTTCCAGAGCTCAATGTTGCCACCGAGGAGCCTGAACCTCTGCCCACACTGCAGCCTGACATTCGCTCGCGCCCCTCGTTCAACCGCACGCCCATCGGCTGGGTCTGCAGTGAAGACAATTCACACATCCACACAGATCTCGAGATCCCCTTTGACGGAGAGACAGATGACCTGTGATGAGCTTTTAAATTTGCAGCACCTAATAACTCATAAGTCCAGTGAGAACTCCCAACATGTACTTTAATTGTAAAAAAAAATAAACAAACATAAATTATTAAAATTGATGTGATGGAACAGGACAAATTATCTCCCCTGCTCTACTGTGTGCTGTCTTAGCTTTTAGCCTTTAGCCTTTACATCTTCACCTATGAATGTCTGTGACTTTGCATATTATGAGATACTGTGAGACCTAAAACAGACAAACACTCTGCACTCTTAGAACAATTTATACAATAAACTTCCCCTTTAGAGAATGTCTGCTGGCTTCTCATTCCATATGTGAAAGTAACAAATTAATAGAAAAGGAAGAAAGCAACTCAAGGTTGAAAACTTTTACACTAACTCTTAATGACCTAACATGATATTGTCATGAACTGAAAGTTCGCCTAAGAAGTGGACCCAAATGCAGACACCAAGAAGCAGAGGAAACTATTTACAAGAGTGTTTATTTGATAGCTGAGATTGTGAGACAGATTAGAAATGGCTACGGGGAAGTGGCAATTGGAAATGAGAAGGGCGGCCCTAGGAAACTGGATCACAGAGGAGGTTATGTCAAGAGACAGAGAGGCAAAAGGGATCCTTTCGCCTCGTCCTAATAGACGGAGAGGGAGTTATTGTAGGCTCTGGGGGGGGGGGGGGGGGGGGGGGGGGGGTCGTCCAAAACGTGGAGACAGTTTCCTCTAAACATAGGGGAGCTGCCTCGTTACCTCCATGGAGAGCATAACGAACTAGAGGCAGGTTGCACAGGTTTAAGTAGCTCTCCCGCTGATTGCTTGCAGAAGAGGCCCAGGTGAGGTACAGGAAGCTCCACCCCAAAGGGATGGACAGGAGACCAACGGCCACGGGTGGAAAAACCCCAGACACTCCCACAGACTATGACATATATAAACATTTTTTTCAAACTAACCCATCTAATAGTGATTAAAGTTTGTGGTATAGAAAACTACTACATGAGAAAGAATATTCATGCTCAAAACAAACAAGTTATAAATAACAAGATCCCCTGTTAAAACTATTTGAGACTATTCTTTATCCACAATGATCCATCAAAAAGTGAGGTGAGTATATTTACAGTTAACACAAAGTGTCTTCTCAAAACAAAAAATACCAATTTTAAATTATGTATTACATTAATTGGCAAAAAATGTTCCTGAATAAAGTATGTAAGTAAACCACTGTGCAGTTCATTTTTGAGAAGGGGTAAGTGGAGTATAGAAGGAATGTAATGACAGCCATTCCAGTAATTACAAAGTAAACATTGTAAAGACTTTATGACAAGGACATTGTCCTTGGATAGACCAATCAGGCAGTGAATAATACTTTTAGCTTTTGGATCATTTTATACAGGGAGGCCTTTCTGTACAGAGTTGGCATGTTATTTCCGTGCCTGCATGGGTTCTGTCTCGGTGCTCCGGCTTCCTCCCACAGTCCAGAAACATGTTAAGTTAATTGTTGATTCTAAACTTCCTGTAGATGAGAATTTGATTTGACCATTAATGGTTGTCTTTCTCTGTTGGCCCTGCATAGAATGGTGACCTGTTGAATGTGTACCCCTTCTGTCCCAGGGCAGCTGGTGTAGGCTCCATCAGCCTGCAACCCATAACTGTTTAAGTGGTTATGGATGATTTTGCATAATTGACCAATAGCTACGGGCATGCTACAACAGTAAAAATGTAAAGTAGCATAATTCAGTAATTTCAGTAATGAGAAGCTTTGATGCATGTAGCTTAAAAGAAACACCCAGCCTGCAAAATGTGCAAACTGAAATCACTGTACACAAGATTAGGATCATATTATTTTAGGTATATTAAAAGCACATCTAGGGACAGGCGTTGTAAATTTGATTAGGTTATAAATGATGCCATGTTGTGCAGCAAGGTTCAGGATACTTACTTAACTGTGTAACTGTGCAACACTTATAAGAATTATAACAGGAATGATTTCATCAGTAGAAAATGTGTAAAATTGGAAAAACAACATATGGCTACTGGGAAAAGGAGCATGGGAGTTATATCTAACTCAACAAAAGGCAAATCCCTAGAAATATTTAACTCCACCTTTCTCTGACATGTAGCCTAATATTCCAATACCTTTTACAATAGTATTAAAACACACTACAGCTACTTAATATTTTCATTTGGAGTGACCTCAGTGGTCAGGATTAGAAATTAGTTAGTACATCACACCGACAGGTCAGGGTTGAGCAGTTAGGATACAAAGTCAGAGAGGCAGGACTGAGATGGTCTGGATATGCGCAGAGGATGGATAGCTATTGGCGGGCAAATTCGATTGACCCTCAAGATAAAGATGCCAAACACGAGTAAAACACATCTCTAATCATACATGTTCTTGAAAGACTTCAAACCGTTTTATTTTCTCACGCGCACCTCCCAGTGTCAAACTAAACGGTGTCCACGTGACCTCTCACCTGCTCCACCAGCAGTCCCTGCTAGTGACTCTAAACTGGTGCTGGCACGTCTCCAGCTACAAAAACTAAACAGATGTCCTCTGCGTGTTGCTGCCAGCGGGTCAGATACGAGAGAAAAACAGGGAGATCAAAAACAGGTAAGGGCAGAAGGTGAGCCGTGGGATGACATCATCACCATCCTCACGCTCCACGCGCCTCGTGCCCAGAAGGCGGCGGCATCGGGCTGAGCAAACAGCGTGATAAAAGCGCTACGTCACATATTGGAGCGGAGAGAGCTGGAGGAGATGGCATGGTATCGCGAGAGCGGTGTACCGCGACCGCAGCGCTGGATGGCGCTGATGGGGGCTGGATGCGCCCACGGCTCGCCCTCTCTCCCGTTAAGTCACACGGTAGGACACGCGATCGGACGGAGACTGGCGGCGACAGCAGCCGGGGTGAGTAAAAACCTGCACACTGCGCACCGCACGGGCTGCATCACCGCTACAAAGACCGGGTCGAAACGCATGTGACCGCACCGGACAGAGTAGGTGTGCGTGCGTCTCTCTTTTGATATTTTGAGAGGAGGCAGTCAGCGTGTCAGCCAGATGTGATCACCCCCCACCCCCCCCACCACCAGATGCGCTCTCGTGACAGTCTCAGAGGATGGCTATCTTTTTCTTCCCCATCACCATAATCTCCATGATTATCATCACTACTTTCATCATCATCATTATCATCATCATCATCAGGAGCAGCAGCAGGGGCGGGATCGGAGCTCGCTCTGTTGCTCTGTCTCGTGTCAGTTTTATTATTTTATCAGGTGGTCTCGGGTCAGTAATTCTCTCTGCGCAGCTGCTCTCCCTCGTGCTGCACGGCGCTCACAGCTTTAATTAGCCTTCCCCATCAAACCAGCCCCGGGTTCGTTTCTCCAGAGTTACAGGTGTTATTGCTCAGGTCGTCCCACTAAGTCCACTCAGGTAAGCTACATGCCACTACTGAGCGCGTGGCTCCTGTGCGCCAGAGCATGTTTTGGCGTTGGCAGTGTTTTTCGTGTACTTGTTGATAGATGGATGACCGAGAGACCGCGGCTTTTTACCGGGACGGATTCACGCTCCGCTGTCATCGCTCGGGGTGGGGGTCTGTAGTGATTTAATGTTGCGGCTTCGATCTGCGTGATTGATGACTTTGGCCCGCATCAGCGCCGGCCCTCAGCACCGTCACATTATAGAGACGGTGACACAGCCTTCTGCCGCGTGCCTCGCGCACGCACACACGTGAATACCTTAGAAAAAAAGGGGGAAATAGGGTACAGGCTGCTGGCAGTTCTCCTTGTTTTCATATAGGCTTGTCATCACGCAGGAGCACGCAGACTTGTTTTTTGTGTGTCTGTTTTGCATTCTGGTGACTCCTGAAGTCCCAACTTTTATGCTTTGACCCGAAACCTGCTAACCTTGCAGAGATGAGCATTGGTTGAACAGGATGAAGCCTCCACATGAGGAGTTCAGATCCCACTCTCTCTCTCTTTTGTGTCTCTCTCTCTTGCACTCAGAAGCCCACCGTCACCCTCCAAACTGAGCTGAAATGTCGCCTTGACATTTAAGTTGGTCTTTCTCATCAGTTTTTGTTTTCTGGAGATGAAAAGCTCTGCAAGGCTCCAAATTTAGTTGAAGTTAAGGTTAATATAAACATAAGGGTGTATGTATTAATGTCATCCCTGCTTATTTGCTGTCTACTCATGGCCACTCTCACTATTTCAGTTTAAAAACACCATCTCAAAGCCGTATCCTTATATGCACTGATTTTTCTGTGTTTTTATGACCTGATTGCTTTGATGTTGTATGCTGTGACACACTCCAAGCAGCAGGGATGCAGCGAAAGATAACTCTGACTGTTTTGTCTTTATTGCCCCCAAACACAAAGCCAGAGAGACATGCTGGCTTCCCCTCTGAGAGAATTTACTTTGCTTTGGCATTATTTAAGTACTCAAACTAATCAGGGCGATTTATGTGACTGAGCAGCTTGACATGTGATATGAACATCCTCAGAGCTAAGGCTAAAGGTTTTCTTTCATGCTTGCATTTAACTTTGAGTTTTGGGTCTGTTTTTAGGTTGCCTTTATTAACACTAGGCTCTCTGGGCTTTACAGAGCATAGGCCTGTGTGCTGTTGGCGTTTCAGTTAAAGTGTTTCTGCCTCTGTGGTTAGAGTTGGATCAACATGCATGCGATTATAAGAGGATTGAGGTATAAGGAAGAGGAGATTAAAGAGAAGATGAAGGAGGAGAGTAAAGACACGACACGCTTATATTGCATGTCTCCCATGACCTTTACCATCCGCTGGAGTGTTCTTTCTCTCATTTTCCCCATAGTTGTTTGTTCAGCGTAATGTCCCACTTATTCCTCTCCTCTCTTTCTTTTCCCTTCTTTTGCCACTTTTTCTCCAAGTCTGCAGTGCCCTTTTCTATTTTTCTTTTTCTCTTCTTCAATCTCTGCCTTGTCTTTTATGATCTCATCTTTCCTTTCCTTTCCTTTCCTTCTTTTGGTTTCCTTTTCTATCATTGTTTTTCATTTAGTTCCTTTGTTTTCTTTTCTTTTTTGACTTCCTATTCATTTTTTCTTTTCCATTTGCTTCATTTCATTCCTCTCCTTCCTTTTCATTAATGTCCTTTGCTTTCTTTTCTTTAACTTCTTAATTTTTCTCCTTTCCTTTCCTTTTTTGATTTTCTTACCTTTCCTCCCCTTTCTTTTCTTTTTCTAATTTTCTTCTTTATCTCCTTTCCTTTCTTTGATTTCCTTATCTTTTCTCTCCTTTCTTTTCATTTACTTACATTGCTTCCTTTTCTTTTTTCTTCTTCCTTTCCTTTCCATTCCTGTCCTCCATCAACCCTGAATGCCGTTTCTCGTTCTCTTTTCTCTCTCTCACCAAAACCGCAAAAATCGCACATGATTCCCAGAATGCATTGTAAATATTGATGGTTATGTAATAGCCTAAATATTAAGCAAATATTCACCACTCTTCTTATTTTCTACTAACAGGATCGGGTGAGCTCATGTGCACAGCTATAATGGGTCGTGTGTGTGTTTTTGTGCGGGTGCATGCAATTACATGTATTATTTCACATGTAAACTTTAATGTTGCAGAGTGTGATCAGGAAAATAACCTTGAAGCTTTAAAAAAAAAAGACCCACGTCTCGGTAATATGCTTACACATGCAGCGACACGTGCTCATACAGTATGTTCATACACACATACACACACACATACACATGAAACACACAAATATAAGTTTAGAGCGGGAAAGAGGGGTGAGAAGGAGAAGCACGGAGGGGAGGATGAACTCTGGGCTCTCCCTATTGTCAGCCGGGGCTATTTGAAGTTACACATAACCCAATTACAGGGAAACCACTGTGTGTGTGTGTGTGTGTGTGTGTGTGTGTGTGTGTGTGTGTGTGTGTGTGTGTGTGTGTGTGTGTGTGCGCGTGTATGTGAGAACATGCATGTGGGGTTTTTTTGGAAACTGAAAGGAAAGAGACAGAGATGAATGGTGGGAGAGAAGTGGAGAGAGTGAATGAAAATGGAAAATAGAGGTCAGTGGAAGAAAGTGAGAAGCAGAGAACAGGAATGAAGTGAATGGAAAGGAGTGAAGAAAGTGCAGCCAAAGGACAAACAAAGGCAGCGTGTAGTTTCTGAAAGATCGAGTCTTTCTTTTACAGCAATATTTAAATATACTTCTCGCCTGTAGGTTTGCTTCAGAGGGAAGAAGACAGCGTCAGAGGCAGGCTATTGTCCTTGGGGACAGTATCAGCTCTTTGTTCAGCTTGCTTGACACCAGTGTCACTGTCACCAAGCCATACTAACCCACAGCAGAGAGGGAGAGAGAGAGAGACAGCAAATAGTGTCAAGTAATACCCTCCCAGTCAGTTTTTAAGATGGGAAATACAACTTAAAAGGAAAAAACAGGATAAAATGAGACAGTTTCTGGTTGCCTAGGTAATCATCTAACAATATTTACCATCCTGCCATATCAGTCGGTGGTTTGCTTATGCAAACCGGCAACTGTACGATACATTTGCAGTTATGGGGTGAACATTGTTGACCATTGGCAGTGCAGACCGTGGGCGAGGTATGAACAGCCTGTTTGTGGGCTACTCTTGGTTGTGTTGTTGCTGGTCTGTCAGCCAGCTGCAGAAGAGCAAAGTTCTAACAGTAAACTAGCTAAAGTGGAACTGAGTGATAAAAACAGTGAAAAGTGTCCTGGCACTCCCTGAACCTCTTTGGCCCACTTGCCAACCAACCAGCATTCGATCTACGCATAGCCGAGCTACATGCTGTTGGGTTTTTGGAGGACTTCACAGGAGCATGCTTGCGTAGGTTGAAAAGCCCTCTTGATAGGCTCTCATCAAAATGACACAATCGTGGTACTGGAAAACAAGCATATCTTAGGATCCAACTGTTGCTTGATGACGCCAGATACCGCTGACTTTCTGTGATCTCTGGTTGTCATGAATCGCTTCCTCTGCGTTCAACATAAATAAATACCAATATTCACCATCAGTTCCACTTGGGACTTGTCATTCATGTGAATGTAACCATATACTGTATTTAAAAGACAAAGACACTGTGACATCATCTGTTGGTTAGTGAAGTTTCGTTGTGAAGGCCCAAACCGAACACTTTTGTCATTGCCATCTTGGTATTTTAAAACTGAGATAGGATGTTTCTGTGAAACTGAGAGTCACTGCAGGCTCATTTAGTAGAGACTTGTCAGACACAAAGGTAGTCTTGCCAACAAGCTTCCCCTGCTTCATTATATTTTTGTAATCAGAGGAGTCAGCCATGGTAGACAGTTTTAGACCTAAAAATATTCGATTTTTAGGTCTAAAACTGTTTAAGAGGTGCGTGGGTTCTCTCTGTTAGATTATTTGTTGAGTCTACATTGGCTGTAGAGAGGAATACAAGCTGTCTTTCTGTATTAGCCCTGGGACAGACTGGTGACCTGTCCAGGGTGTACCTTCTCGCTCTATGACATTTGTGAAAGGCCCCAGCCCCCATGGCTCCAAATTGGATAAGTGGAAGAAAATGGATGGATGTTGTTGTTCTGCATCCTTTAAACGTATCACTCAGTCTTACTCTGCAGATGGAGCTCTTTCAGTTCTGACAAAACTGCAAATGTTCAGATTTCCAAGCAATTTAAACACATTTTAAGGACTCGAAATCTTGCTGACTTAAAGCTTGGCCACTCCATCTGTGTAAAATGCGATCACAAGCTTCAGAAGAGCTACTGATGTATAATTTGCTCAGATTGTAGTGCACTTATTGCTTCCAAGTTTTTGGCAACAGTTTGGGAAAGACACCGCCTGGTTTGAACACGACAATAGCCCTGTTCACAAAGTGAGCTCTATTAATAGTTTTCCTACTTGGGTGTAGAAGAGCCAAACTGGCTCTGTGCACAATCCCAACACCTCTGAGAGAGCTGTGGGCCAGACGTCATCACCCAACAGATACAGACGTCACTGAAGTGGCTGAAAATCTGAAGAGTAGCGGTAATAGCAGTGTAGTAATACCCAGGGTTTTTGAATGTGATGCAGAAAAATATCACGACTTTTAATGTTAAATATTAATATATTTAATATTTTGGCCATATTATAACATTTTCTATTATCTGATTTCTCTGGAGGTTGTCGGTATAAACAAAAGGGAGCACACTGCATTTCTGCTTCATAAACTGCTTGTTTTTAATGTAATTTTACTTGGTTTGATTGTTTTTTCTTGCATGAATTCTTTAAAGATTAACATACTAAAAAAAAAATCCCTCTAAGGACGATTCTCACCTCATTACATGTGAGGTTAAAAAGGCTTGGGGTCCACAGTTTGACTAAAATTACCATCCTGACCTTCTCAATAATAAAATAATTTTTATTCCTAATTGGAAAACTAATGAAGCCCAAGTTAGCTGAATAGGGAGGAGGGACATAGAAGTGTTGATATGTCCATTCAGTTTTTCCTGGTCGATACATCATAGCTCACATACTTTGAATGAAACCCAACGGCTATAATACAGACCACAGTGAAGCTGTGGACTTTTTTTCCCAAAGCAAAGAAAGATGGAAAGAAGTCTTAGAACAGGACTGAGATTAGAAGAGAAAATTCAATAAAAGCTTGCTGTATTTGCCATACAGTGTCAAATGTTGACGTGACAGAGCGACAGAATAGCAGATGAACGTAGAGGAATGTTTTTCATCGAATGTTAACATTTATATGGATCAAAGACGAGGCTCCACAGTGCACCGGGGACCAAACAGGCATCCATCCATCCGTCAGATTCTGTCCTTGGATAAACTTCTGCAAACCTCCTGCGTATCACTTGATGAGCTGAAGTAAAGCTGAAAAACAGGAAGAAGAGTAAAAGATAGATAAAGGACAGAAGAAGACGAGACAGTTCAAGAGAAAGGGACATCAAAAATATTATTACTGAAAGCAATGTATTATTAACAGCACTAGTGGCAGTAGTGGTAATAGTTTATTAGTTCTAGTGCTAGTATAATGGAGGCTGGCATTGATGGAGCCACTACACAGGTCTACATGGGACAGTGGACAGCTGTGTGCGTTCAGGTGTCATTCATCAACAGCGTTGATACTAGTTGAACAGAACAGAAGATTTCAATAGAGTTAAACTACTATTAAATCAATTTTTTCATTCATCAAAAGTGCTTTTTATTCATCTTGATTGTTTTGGTGTGAGTTACCCAGTTTTTGAGATAGAAATGAATGCCTTCTCGTGTATATGATGGGAGCAGATGGCCTTTTCCTTGCAGTTCTCAAAAATAGGAGTGAACTGTTCCTTTAATTGAATGGATGATGAATATCATTCAAGTAGCTACACAGAGAAAAGATCTAGTACAATAATTGCGCTCCTACATCATTGTGTGCTTTGAAGGCATTTGTTTAAGCTCAGCTCTCTTAAGTTTATTTTAATCACATTTGCCGTTGCAACACCTTGATACTTTTCTTTTTAGCCACTCTGAATCTTTGGCATGCAGAGAAATTCATGGTCGACTTGATGATAGTGAGGCATCCAGGATCAGTGGCTACAAAGCAAGTGCGACTCATCACCCCTCTGCCTCTGTGCATGACAGGTGCTTTGACATTTTCGCACTGATATGCTGTGTTTGGTTTTCACCAAACAGTGCTGTGCATTATGGCCAAAGATATTAACTCTGGTTTTGTCTTTCCAGAAGACAGTGTTCTTGAAGTTTTGCGGCTTGTTCAGATACATCTTTACAAACCAAAGTTGTTCTGCCACATTCTTTTTAGAGAAAAGATATTTTCTCCTGGAAACCTGTTATTTTGCAGATTCTCTGAGAATTGCACAGTCAGACTTCGGGGTCCACTCCTGCCAACTGTCTTGAATGGCTTCCAGTTGTGGATAAACTTTAAGGAGAATGGTGGACTTTAAATTGTTTTCTAATGGCCTTACGACGCTTCCCACATTGATAGGTAGCGCTTAGGACTTAGTTCTTTAAGCTCATTACTGATGTCTTTGCCCCATACCTTTGTGTTAACACACACCTTTATGCTCCAGACCTGCAAACTGCCAAAACCTCAGCTTTTATAAAGGTCGTCACACTTGCTAAAGATCAGCACCGCTATTATCAACACCAGCATCTACTTTCTATGGAAGCAGTAAGGGTGTACTTACTTTTTCTCTCTGCAATCCTGTGGAAATGACTGTGGTGAGAAACTGGCTTTTGCAGATTGTTGTTAGACATCAGAATGAAGTACAAGTTGATCATTGTGGTGAGTAATCACCCTGTAAGACACAGGCAGCTGGCTTAGGTCATGCCAACTGCTAATGCTGTAATGATGTTCCTGCCTACAACAGGTCAGTGAACAACAATATCAGCTAAATGTCAGGCACATGCACTAGAAAATGTTGAAGCAACTTATACATCCGAATCCTCCTTTAGGGAGAGATTTACTAAACAAGGCAAAATAGCATGTGAGTGTGATTCCCAAATAGCACTCATAGGTGGGGTTACTTTTATGGGTAATTGATAAAAGCTACTGTTTTCTAAACCCAGCTGCAGACAATTCATCTCAATATGAAGCACAAAAAATAAGATATGCCATTTTGTGGCATTAAATATTGGTGCAATTAGCAGAATTGCGTGTCGCAAATCTTAATAAATCATTTTGCACTCTTCAGTTAAATGTTGTCCTCTCTAAGTTTTGTGCCTTGAGAAAAGAACTCCCAGAAATACATATGCAACAGGGTCAGTTACAAAAATCTTCCCACCTCTTACATGCAGCCTTGCCACTTTTCACAGCAGAACCCAACTTGCGGTGCTGCAGCAGGAAATCTGGCCCTTAGTTTTCTCTCAGACTGCAGCAGAACCCGTTGCTGATCCTCAGCTTCTGAAATGCTCTGTAAATGTAAAATGGATGCTAATGCACTACTTAAGAAAAAGCTTCGCTGAAAAGTTATTAAATTTAGAAATCTGCAACCTTACCACAACACCACTGAGAAATGTAGTGAAATTATTAGTAGAGCACTACAGCCCTCGCTGCTTATTTGTATCAGAAGCTGGCAGAGATGGATATCTGAAAATGACTACTGACTGCTGAGAAAAGGTGACTGCTCACTCTGTGACAACTGCCTCATGCTCCAAGCCAGGTTGCGCTGACTTCCACCAAGTTGATAAGGCGGACATGAGGTCACAGGTTAGTGTCTTGGTGCACGACACAAAGAGTGTCCTCACCTCAACATCACACGTGGAAAATCTCCTCCATCTGTCTGTGCTGTATCCACAGGTCCTGGTTTCCTTATGCCTGCCAGTGCGGGGTCAGGGAATTTGAATGACTTGTGCCTTGACTCACTCTGGCTTCCAGGAAGTCTCTAGCATCAATACACATCATCATCATCACTTGCCAGCCCCATGTGTGAGTGTGTGTGTGTGTGTGAGTGTGTGTGCGCTATCTCAACCAGTGCAGCACAGTGTGTCTCTCTGTAAAATCACATGGTTCGGCTTTTCCCCCGCGTGCCTGCTGCTTGGCCTATTTCCATGGTAACTAGCCGAAGATGTGGGGACACACAAACGCATGAGCACACACACACACACACACACATGCACACATGCATAAACAGCACTTGTGCGAAGGCTTGCCAGAGCGATCTCGGCTGTGTGGGGCTGTAGGGTGCAGTCAGAGAGAGGATGTGTGATCACACACTCTACACAGGCTCAGCGGGACACACACACACACACACACACACACACACACACACACACATGCACACTGTATGCTGAGAAAGAAGCTCAGAATGCTGTGCTGTAGAGAAAAAAATGGCACACCAAATCCCTTTTTAAATCCTCAGGCAATTTGGATTTGTTTGTTAACGGATAAACGTATATAAGAGATAGATAGATAGATAGATAGATAGATAGATAGATAGATAGATAGATAGATAGATAGATAGATAGATAGATAGATAGATAGATAGATAGATAGATAGATAGATAGATAGATAGATAGATAGATAGATAGAGTTTGCAGTAGAACTCTGTGACTGTGACAAGTGGATGAACTGACAATGTTGCTGCCTAACAGTTGCATAATGTTTCCTTCTGTATTCGCTCTGATGCATTTCACTTGCCATCCTTGTCACGATGTCCCCTCCCCAAGCTCTATCCCACCCCCCATCACCCCACCCCACTGTTACCCATCCCATGTGGCCATCGCCATAGCAACTGCCCACGCTGCTCACCTGCTCGCCGCAGCATCCCTGCGCCCTCTGGCCTCTTGCCAAGGGGGTGCTGTGGCAGTAACGCAACCCAGCAATCAGGCGAGGGAGCATTGCCAAAAGTGGGGAAGCTATAGGGGAAGGAAGGAAGGAAGGGAGGGAGGGTGGAGGGGGCACTGCGGATATGCTAGCTACTGCCCTGTGGTGTTATGCAACTTCATGTACACACACACCCACGCACACATATTGTAGAGTAACAAACACACAGATTGCCTTTTTTTTATCATCTCACACACGCATGTTTAGAAGCCGTGCATATTGATGCTTGAACCAGCATAAGCTCCAGATAATGTCCCTAAGTACTGATTATGAAATGACATAACAGATTTCTTCCTGTGTCCTACCACTGATGCACTGCTACCCTCCCTCATATTATTGTGTTCGTATGATGTTTACATGATGGCAAAGCAACAGCCTTTACCGCCTTTTTAAAATTTGCTGGTTTAAATGTATTTCATTATTTTATTTTGCCTTTTTTATGTGTTGATGCCATAAAAGAGGCCAAGACAGATTTCAGAAGTATACAGTGATCCGCCATTACATTGATACCACTGACATGTGAAGGGAATGACATTAATCATCTTGTTACCACGCAGAGTTCTGCTAGGAAACCTAGTCCTGGCAATCATGTGTATGATACTTTAACACAAACCACCCACTTAATCATAATTATAGACCAAGTTCACCCTCCAACATCATATGGCCTTGCAAAAATTGGTTGTAAATGTCTTGCAGAGTTCCCAACCTGCAACCCATGTGACCCAAAGGATCTACTTAACATGTGCAAGACAATAGGTGTGTTCAACCTGATATCGCGGCAAAACGTGGGACTATTCCCATGCCATGAGACTGGGTTGGTATGTTGTGACTATTGGGCCACATCTAGTCTCAAAGTCTGAGCCAAAGTGCCAAAGTATCCTGATTAGGACCAAATGTTGCTGCTATCTAGGTTAAAGTTGCAGTTTTGCTTTGAGTGATCGAATGTGGTGATTACTTGTTCATGTTGTTTCCATGTTAGCGTGTTGTAATAAGTATAAAGGCAATAGAGGGAATAGTTATCAGTGATATTCTTGTATCTGCCAAACAAACTCTCAGGAGGGGTAGACCAGTCTCACTTTCATTTATCTGGTTAACACCCTGGAACAGAGTTTATTGTTTAAGTCTTTACAAGTCCTCGTCATTTTTTTTCAGCTGCATTGGTACTAAAGGAACATCACTCTGTCTATGGAGTCAACAGGATTTAGTACCACAGTTGTACCTGTTGGTAAACCTGCTAAAGGTTCTTGTTGCTCGTTGTTGTGTGTGCAGAGTCCTAACAGGTTGGTCTTTGTGTCTTGCAGGCAAAGTAAAAGAGGAGAAGAAAGCATCGACGGAGTCCCCACATGGGAGCAGCAGCGCTGTCTAATCCATGTGACAGAATCTGCCAAAGGACGCTTTGGAAACGTTCTCATGTCTTTAAACACAAACTGCTAAATCCGAGGAGCTAAAAACAGAAAAACAAAAAGCCAACCGCTGGCTCATGCAAGTGGACAGATTTTAAAGTAAAAACACGGCTGGAGAGGGGCAGGGTTGTATGGGTGCCAAATCCCCGTCTAAGACACACCGCGTCTCTTCAATCTACGGCCGCCACCTCCCTCCTCTTCCTCCGTCCATTTTGTCCTCCTCTGCTTTTCTCTCATTCTCCCTCGTTCTCTCTCATGGGAGTGACATAGAGGCCGTTGTTTGGTCTGCTGCCCCGCCCCTTCTCCGCCTTGTCGTGGAAACGGGGGCGTCCAGGTAGTGATGTCGTGGAAGAGGAACTACTTTGCGTCGGGCGGTGGAGCGGTAGGTGGGGTGCAGGGGCTGGTGACCCCGAGAACCATGACCTCTATCGCACCCAGCAAAGGCTTGAGCAACGAGCCGGGACAGAACAGCTGCTTCCTCAACAGCGCCCTGCAGGTCAGTCAGATAAACACATGCACAAGCATTTTCTGGGCAGAAAGTTTTAGGCGTTAAAATGTTTTTCATGGAGATTCTTACGACTAAAGCAGTATTCAATGGCACCTGATCTTAATCCACCTGCATGAGTAATTGTCACACTAGTTCAAGTGCTCTAAATTCGTAGGTTTTCTTAGAAGTTAAAAAAAATCTGACTTTATTTGATTATCTGTCACTTTAACTTGTCTGCTGTTCCATTTACCTTCCTCTAAAATATGTAGACTCTGTAAGAAAAGCTGCATTTTTATCTATAGTGATAAAGAATAATAAATTACACAGCTCCAAATACTTTCTGGCTGCTTAACAACTCACTCTTCTATGTAAGAAAAGCACAAAATACAGGTGATTATTTCTCCAAATCTGTGTTTCTCTGAAAGCCTTTACAGTGAAAATGTTTCAGTTTAAGTTTGTGTACTATTGGCAAAAAATAGCAACTACTTTCTTATATAAAAACTCATTTTTCAACATCTGTGTCTATATTTTCACATTTAGGACATAATGCACAATGCTAACACACACTTTCATGAAGCCTGCAGTAAATTACTCTTAAAGCGCGACGGGGATGAGATTAGTGCCATATTAACGAGGGTTTGCGTGTTTCGGTTGGTTTTGGCATGGCTGACCGTCTGGCTTCAGTGTGGACATCCAGTCTGAGTATGTGGATGCTTATGCTGTGCTGCTGCATCTCCTCACACACACACACACACACACACACACACACACACACACACACACACACACACACACACACACACACACATAAAGATTGCTTCCCTCCTCCCAAGACTTCCAGCTGGCACAAACATACCTGCCCTCACATGAACACACACACACACACACACACACACACACACACACACACACACAGTAAATACCTCTTGAGTACTGGCTTGAAAGAGAGCGACGGAGAGAGAGAGAGAGTAAGAAAAGAGAGAAGTTAGCTGAAGAGGGAGGGGGTGGCGGGGCAGAAGCTTAGGGAGAGTCGGAGAGAGCAGAGGGATAGATGTGAAGAGGAAAAGTTGCTGAAGGAGGAGTAGAGAAGAAAGGGATGAGGAGTATGCAGTATGAAAAAACCAAGGAGAAGACCGAAGGGGATGCCGCTCAGAGGTATAAAGGAATTAAAGAGTCCAATAAGGTAAGAAGAAAGAACAGAATGTTTGTGAAGAGCAAAGAAGGGAGTGGGGGGAGAGGGAGAGAGATGAAAAGACAAAGTGAAGGACATATAGTTTGGTTTTTTTTGCGAAATAAAGAAAATGCCTCAACAGAGGCATGCAGTGCAGCTTCAGCACCAAAGGAAGTGGGCCACTTCAAGGACACACACACATGTGCACACACATGCACACACAGAATGGGGAGAGGATGTTTTTAGCAGGACACAGATGAGTGAGGATAAACTGAGGCAGTGTTAAAGAACTGAGCTGCAGTTGGCAGTACTTTACTGTGTGTGTCTGTGTGTGTGTGGGGGGGGTGCTCATGTGGGCGTTTTTGCTTGTATTAACTGTCTGTTGGCAGGTGAGATTAACAATTAGACATCAGATTTCAGCTTTACAACTTGCTTCATCAGCAGTTATCCTGCAACCAAACATTATTGTTGCAGAAATTATTTTAGTTTTTTTTAATGTAAAAATGTACAAATGCCACGTCTCTAATAGGGAAACATTTTATTTTTACAGAGCCCTACATTTTCTGCCTGAAATCCAAAAATATTCTTTTTTTTTACACTGAAACAAACCATTATCACATATTATTTATTCATTTATGTTCATTTATTTCATGAATATTTATAAATCACGTTTTTAAGATCTTGTTAACATTAAAAAAAAACACTGTCAACCAGTCCATTCAGCAGCTAGCTGTAAAAAAAAGCTTTGCTCTTTGTTCTGTATAGTGTCTTACTGCTATTGTGCATCGATACTAAGTGAGATACTCTCTCTCCTGCTCCTCAAGGCCCCTTGGGCAAAGAAGTTAACCTCCTGCTGCTGCTGCTGCAGTGGAGCTGCTGTGTGACAGCAGCTGCATCAGTGTTTTTTTTTTCTGTATCAATTTATGTAGTATAATGAGCGAGGTGCTCCGAGGTAAAGCGCATGTTCAGCAACTTTTCATTGTGTAAACACAGGTAAAAAAATATCATAGCTAAAGGATGTATGGATAATGCTGGCTTTGATAAAAAAGAAACATGGGTTCACTCATCAGGCATCAGCGTGCACATGTGCGTGTGCTTGTGTGTGTGTGATGCAGTGGTAGGGAAGAGCAAAATTAAGATTGTAGATGTGCAGCGTTTTCTACATGACTCTTATCAAAAACAAAACATGTCTGTATGGATTGCAAAGTTAAATTTTTTATCATACGCTTGCATTGGTTTTCCTGCAGTTATACAGCTGAAGTGAAAGTAAAGTAAGATTTTTCACACTGCACATTGCTGCAGGACCTGTACTGATGTCAGAGTTCAGCACTACCTGCTTGAATCAGAATCTGACCCTGAACAAGTAGAGACTGCTGTAGCACGCCACACTACTTAATAGTAAAGAAAAATATTTAGTGTGTGCAAACAGACGCAGTATGCTAAATATGCCATGGTGCAGGTCAGCATGCTTTACTGGTCACTCTGATCCTGTCGAGGTGGACGCTCAAGCTTCAGTGAAGAGGTGTTTCCGCTGCCTTTAGTCTGTCTGTCAGCAAGATTATTCTGAAAATTCCCAGCCTAATTCCTTGAAATTAGGTGGAAGTGATCCTTCTAATTTTTCACGTATTCACCATCAGGGAACGCTAAGAATAAAGCCAGCCGAGTTGAGGTTGTGGCTTAGCAGAAAAAATTCACACAGTTCTTGCTGACTCCTAAGATTTTTGCAGTTTCTGATTGCACTCAACTCTAACATTTTGACATTCTCTAGCTTCTGTTCAGTGGGCATACAGTCAAAGCTAACGCTAATGTTCAGCATTTGGACATTTTATTGCAAAGAAACTTCCATAAAAAATCAAAGTAATGCACTGATTCTTTAGTTCCTTGGTTGCTGTGAGTGCACGAAGACTCTTATGTTCACTCTGACTGCCAACAGCAGAACATTTGTAGCTGAGACGTTTTATAGTTACAGACTCTGGCAAGCAAATAAAGAGGCCGGAGTGCAAGGTAGCTGCTTATTCTTTGTTTGAGGCTGTGCCAAACTAGCCGCTACGTGAGCGTTATGGAAATGTGTTACATAGTGACACTGATAAGTCATAGAAGAAAAGCCTGGACTGCAAACAAGGGATTGGAGGTAGTTTAGCAGCAGTGTTTTCTTTGGGAGACAATGTCTCCTCTTTGTGTTGACTTGTAACTTTGAAGGAATTTGCTTTTTTTAAATATTCAAATAACAGGAGAAATTTAGCATGGTTGTTATTATTATGCCAGTAGCCCTATAAGGCAATATACAAAAAACACTCAAAAAGAAAACATTACTCAATTTCAAGGTCTAGCGGTGGGGACAAGTTTGAGGTTTGCACTTGTTTGAATATGATCCTAGGAACCAGACAACAAAACAGGCTTTTGAAGCATTTCCGATATTTGTGATTTGATGCAAAAGGCAAACTCATCACTGATGCAGGGGGAATTAAAACGAAGGGCGTTTATTGAAAGTCATCATTTAATGAAAGAATTCAGAGCAGGTTTGAGTGTTGGAGCAGAGCTCAGTTGATGATTAAACTTGAGAAATAAAATCAGCATTGGGAAGGTAGAGCAAAAAATTGTAGTGTGGCTACAATTGTATGTAGCTTAAGAACTATTCAAAAGGGCCGCGAGAGTTGAGGCTCAGGTGTGAAATGTGTGGTTTTCAGGGTTTTTAATCGGTTTTCAGCGTTATTTTGTTATCGTTTTTATCGTTAACTCGGTTTTCCTGGGTCTTTTCACGTGTGTTATGAATAAATCTTCTTTTTTTTCGGTACCGGTACTAGTTTTATTTTGTTGTATTTATCCGCGACACCTTAAAGGCCGGTCCGTGAAAATATTGTCGGGCATAAACCGGTCCGTGGCGCAAAAAAGGTTGGGGACTGCTGTTCTAAATGACAGATACACGAGTCAAAAGTACAGGATATTATGAACTCGCTTTTGCGATGACAACAGTATCATGTGTTAAACAAAAAGCACAGGAAATGAGATGGCATTACCAGATGTGGTAATAGAAGACTGGAACAGGAGGAGCTGGGGACATGGAGGGCAGAATTCAGCCAACAGAGTCCTAAGAGCACTTTGAGGCAGGTGGTGCTCCGGTTATCCGATTATGAAGGCCTCCTTATTGTCTTTATTGAAGACTACCGGGGGATGTTTGAATGTGATTGGTATTTAAGAGAGTCAGCTGATGCTGATCAGCTGACGTGCAGGAAATGCCTCAGTGTGACAGTGTTTCCAATTATTAATGACAGCAGCTGTGTGTATGTACATTTTGGAAGCCTTTAAAGTTACAGGAATTTATAATAAGACTGCTTATCAAGGCTTCTAAGTCACAACCCAACGCCATTTATATGTGATGGTAACCTATTTATTTAGCTCTTTATAAGCAAATCAATTGACATTTGTAGGCTTCATTAAAAAGTGGTCACAGAGCTCCACCCACCTGCTGTTTGAACCTTTTGTTTGTAAGGGTCAGCCAATTAGACGCAAGTTAAAGCAAGTGTTCAGACTGATGATTAATAGCACCAAGGCTCAGTGAATTAGAGCTATTTTGAACAGTGAATCATGCAAAACTACTCAAGGTGAGTCCAAGAATGAAAATAAGGCGTTGGGTATTACCATAGTCAGTTCATTTTATGTTGTTCAGGCCATAATGACTCAAAGAAAGTACCAAAAAATGTAATCTATTTGGAGTTTCAACTCACTTTGACTTCTTAAAAAAGGTGAATCTGCATGTTTTTTAAGTAATACGGGAGTTTTGCCAGAGACAGACCACAACCCCCAAAAATTGCAAATCCCATAAAGATGCACACAACAAGATGAGGCAATGAGCCATGAGCTCACACACTGATTTTAACATGAGCATTTAAGCTGTATTATTCCTGTGAATCATGAATAAGTAGAATGATAAAGATTACATGAGTGTGTGGTACTGTATTTGCCAAAATAACACAGATATAGTGGAATGACACATTAAAGGAGAAAAATCCTGATCCCGTGACCTCTCCTGTCAGGGGTCCTGATGGCCCTGCGTACCCCTGCGGGCCATTCTGCTGGCATGTTTTGGGCCAAATCAATACGACATTGCTGATAGTGATCGCCTTTGTCTCTGATATATGGCAAGGCTCCCCAATCCATAGGGCACAAGGGTTCACTCTGTGATGTTAGACAGCGGTCTTCACCACCATCATCAAAGCAGCAAAATCTTATAGATGAATAAAGTTTCCTTCCTGCAGTAGACATTCCTTTGATTTGCCACCTGTCTGTATCTACATTTAGCCGCAGCCAATATTGTTGCAGTCTTTCATGTAATCTGTGTAATCTTGCGTTTCTTGACTTTAGCCGAGGCAGCACAAGTAGCCTTACTAAAACTGCACCAGGTCTGAGCAGAAGTGCTGTCTCAGGGAACCATAAATCTCACAAATATGCAGTGAACACATGAGCGTACTTTGTGCAAACTTTTTCCAAGGCATCATAAATCTGGCACTCGTGCATCAGGTATCATCCTGTCACTTATCACACCAAGTAAAGCATTAGCTGATGAGGTCATCGTTTTTGTCATGCATAGAACTGGTGTTTTTTTTCCCCCCCCTAAGATGTTCCTGCAGTCTCACCATTGTTTGCGAGAGAAAGACAAAGAAATGAAAAAGGGGGAAAAAACGAAGAGGAAGGAAAAACAAATGATACAAATGATAGCAGGGGCGAGAAAGACAGGGGGAGGAACAAAGCGAGGGATGTGCTTAGAGGAGGAGAAAAATGAGATGGATAGATACATGCTGATGAAGAGAGATGGGCATGGAGAGATTGTGCCCTCCTTGTGGCTGCTGCAGTGCTGTGCAGGGAGCCGATTCATCACGACCAAATAAACTACAGAAAGAGGAGGAGAAACAGTGAGGAGGGGAAGATAGAAGGGATACACTGGCGTCAGCATGCAGTCTGTTATCAGCTGTCTTTTCTTTCTTCCACTTATCACTCTCTTTATAAGACACACATTCCAGTGTAATGCTCAGGTTTCTTTTGCAATCATACTGTAAGTGCGTGCAGTCTTGTGCATTTGTTCTGCAGATCTCTGTAGAGGCCTAAGGGACACTGCTATGTTAATATTATCTTTTAACATCATGCTGAATTAATGCACTCAAAGCTCTTTCTTCCAGTTATGCATTGAAGAGAGGGAGAACGGCAACAGCTGGTTTACCTTCCCTTTCTGCAAGTTTTTTTTGTTTTCTCTTTAGTTTCTTTGAGTTTTTTTGCTGGTAGTTTTCCATCGCCATGTCTGCTGACTGTCTTTTATTGCTGAAAATATACAAAGCAGAAAGCACACTCAGTGGAAGCTGATGGAAAAAAACAATTAGCTGAAAATGGCTGAAAGCCATCACGCGCTGCAGACTTGGGTGTTGATTCTCTGCAATCATTTCACATTACTGAAAGTCATTTGATTCAGTTATTTTCAAAGCTACAGTGTGAGTAACCTCTATAAACAGATTTTGCAAATCTGTACGCAGAACTGTTCAGAAAGGACAAGGGAAGAGGTTTACTACCAGAGGTTTCTTGAGGATGGCAGGCTTTGGTTGGATGCAGGTAAACAGATCAGGTTGATGGCAAAAGAGGAAGTCCACTTGCTGAGTGCAATCTGATGTCTGCTTAGCTTTTCAATATGTCATCAGTCTCATTTTCTCTTAAATCAAAGTTAAAATATCACACTAAGCCATGAATTACTGCACTTAACTATAGTTCACGTGGGGTTGAAGCATCCTTTCTCACATATATAAATGATGTATGTACTGCAGGTTTCCACGTTAATACCTGAAAAACATGTTGAAAGAAGTAAAAGAGGATTCCCTGCTGCATCTTTAACTGTCTGTTTGAGCCCATGCATCAAAAGCATTAGTGAGCAGCCTCATCTCTTCAAACACAGAACAAAGCGCTCGTTTTGCCACACTGCTGGGTGCAGATTAAACTCACGGATCTCATTTGTTTTAGATTTTAGTCAAACTTTTTAACTCCAGAAAAACAGAGCACCTGGCCTGCTCTTTTCTTTTCAGCGGTGCTGTCAGTCGCTATTTTTGGCTGCTGTGTACCTGCAAAACCAACATACCAGAAAACATGCTGTGTTACTATGCCAACCTGCAGCCACGAGCTGTCACGCCACCAAACTTAGCCTTACTGCATATTCAAAAATGGTAATTCCACTGATTATGGCGACTGACGCAATTGCAGTTTCTAAGCAGCGAAACCATCAGAAATAAAGAGAACAAATCTTGTGAAAACAGGTCGCTCCAAATCGAGATTTAATTCATATTAATCACGCAATAATTTGGCTGTCCTGGTTTTTAATTTAGTATTTGTTCAAGTTTGGCCTTGTTTTGGTTTAACTGATATTCTTTCTTGTGTTTTTATAGAGTTCATGTTTTCCCAGTGTGTTCTTTCTTTTCTTGTTCCCACTTCCTGTTTTACTCTGGTAATGACTGTGTGTGTTTTTAGCTGCTTTACTTCCTGTTTGCCCTCCTTTGTGATTGCATACCCCACCCTCATTACTTTCACCTGTGTCAGTTGTTTTCAACTTTCTTTATCTTTAATCGACTGCATGTGTGTATAAACTTGTGTTTTCCTCACTGTCTGTTCATCTTTTTCCTCTTTTGTTCCATTTTTAATCCCCTGTTTTTATTTTCTAGTCTTTTGCACTTCCTGTATCTCCTTTTTTCATAACAGCCATTAAGGGCTTGCTTTTTGTTATTCAACCTGCCTCTGTGTCCTGCGTTTGCGTCCTTTCTCCCAGAAGTCCTGACAGAAGGTTTTAAATCAGTACAGACAAAGTGCGCACACAAGCAGGCATTTTGCTTTTAGGTGCAGGTAGTATATGATGGCACAAAAGAGAAAAAGTCTCTATTGGATCTTTTTCAAGGACATAGATCAAAGTGTTGCTTTTCCAAGCATGCTTTAAGAACTAAATAATGAAAGTTCAGCTTTTAAGAATTTTTCCAACATACTGAAGCTTTTAAATCAGTAACCAAAAGAAGGGTGTATTCAAACTTTTACTTATTGCTCAATTAACATCTGATTTATGGGTTTTACTTGCGTAACATGGATCTTTGGGCTGTGTGGGTAGTGGAGCAGAATGATTTAATTTTAGATGACATGAATCAAATGCAGTTTCCTGCTATTTCTGATCACTCAATAATCAAAAGTGCATTTTATTTTTTAGTAAATGAAGAGCAAATTAACTAAATGTTTTGCTTTGGCTCTTTGGGAGACTCCAAAATTGCCTTTTTTCAAGAACAACCCTTTGATTAAAAGTCATGTGAAGCACATGAGTTGCAAACAAATAAGAAAACAGATGTGTTAAAAATCTAGCTCTCGGTGATGCAGAGCAGGATCAAACCCGCAGAAATAAATAAAAACAAGAAATTTAAACATGCTGAAGCTCAAAGAAGGAACAAGAGGGAACTGAAATCTAAGGAATAAACAATAAAATTAAGACAAAAAGGGACAAAGGACTTGGTTCCAGTTTGAACACTGGATAAATAATAAATTCATTAACTGTCTTTCAGGTTCTTTGGCATCTTGACATCTTCCGCAGAAGCTTTCGACAGCTGACCACTCATAAGTGCATGGAGGACTCGTGCATCTTCTGTGCTTTGAAGGTAAAACATCCCCTCCTTTTGTCCTCTAATGGCTTGTAGTGGTTTTACTGTAAACCTAAAGCAGTGCCCATTACTCTGCTGTATTTCATTGTGGCAGTTTTCCTGGTTGACAGTTTCTGTTGGTCCATTATGGTCCACAATTCACTTATACTTCAGTTTAATGGTTTAACATGCAAACAGTTTATTATTCCATTACATTTATCTGCCAACCAGTGTAGGGCGACAAAACTATGTTATTGTGTTTTCTTTTCATTGGGTCCTTCCTTTTATTTGTTATCACGAAAAGACTAATTACAGTAAATGACAGATAAACAGAGGGAGATATGATGCAAATGAAATAAGACAAACTAATAAACAGCAAACAGAAGATTATTAGAAACAATTAGAGCTGCACACACAGGAATGTTTATTTTTACATGTCCTTATATTCATTTATTCATGCTATATAACAACCAAAACCATTTTGGGTTTTTTTAAGCTAATTAAAGACTAAATTCTTTTATGGATTTACGCAGTGGTCGGGGAAACCTATCTCTTTCAACTCAGCAGGGGGGATTCTTGCAACTGGTTATGTAACACTCTAATACTTTGGATTATTTGCTTTAAAAGAGGGAAAAAAGCACACCAGATGAACAAAAGTTTTAAACACAACCATTTTCAAAGGAGGTTTGGTCTTGGACATTAGCCTCATTGTTACTAAAGGTTGTACCTCAAGGCATGCCATTACAACCAGCATGGTGCTGTCGCCCAGACTTGATGTTCACATTTCTACCAAGAAGCTGAATCCACTGCTGAAGAGAATTCAGCAACGGTTTGCAGATGCAGTTGCAGATTCTTTTAGCCATGATTTTCTTGCCATGAAAATAAGTCCAATTTCTTTGCTACCCTGTTCTCAAAAAGGCTCCAGGACTTGTGCAAAAGAGGTATCTGAAGCAGCAGGAGTAAGAAGCAGCTCAGGTGTTCGTGTATAAAATGAGTATCACAGATTTGTATTTTCATGTCAGATCACTTTAACCCCTTAATGCCTAGTATATAATATTTGATACATACAGTTTTTGAGACAAAATAAATTGCACAGTACATTTTAAGCAATTTAAAAAAAGGCAGATGTAGGAAATACGATACAAATTAAAAGTCATATATGGAATTATACATATAATTTGTTTTTTAAACAAATTAGTCGGATACTTTAATAAACTATCCATTATAATAAAACATTTGATTTTTTTGGCAATTTCATGGTTTAATGGTTCACGCTTTAAAGGGTTCAACACTTACTCTAGTCTATCTCAAGCCAAAGACATGCAATGTATAAGCAGTGCTGCTACATTATATATATTTTTTTCTTGCCTGTATTTGTATGATTTCTTTCCACTTAGTGACCTTTATTCTTTTTTTCTTCTTCAAAAACTATTAAAAACAGCTTGTGAAGATGAGGTTTTAACTTGACAACAAACCTACTAATCTACACAATTTACCTGTTTTGTTATTGGCTGCATTTAAAATAGGCTTTTGCTCATATGCAGTATTTTGTCTTTCTGCACATAGTGTAAAAATACAACATGTGGTTCTGTGAAGAGCAGATTTTATTAAGTGTTTAGAAGCAGCACATTTATAGACTTGTGTACTGGTTAAATTAATTTATCATATTTATATGTATGAATATTTATTATATTTCATCATTTCAGCAGTGGCAAAGTAACCAAACAGAAACAGGAGATCGGTGAAATCGTGAGACCCTCGTAGTAAACGAGTCTTATGCAGCACTGTTTCCGCCATTTGTTGCATCAGTGATGACAAATATGTGTCTGAGTGAAGAGAAGTGCTGTGTGTAATGTGGTGTGGTGTGATTCAGTGTGTGTGTGTGTGTGTAGCGGTGTCGATGTGTGTGTTCCACACGCTGCTCTGTCTCCAGTGCTTCTCTGTAATTAATTGGCTGACTGAAAGCGCTGAGCTAGCAGAGCCCACGCTGGGATACTACACACACACGAAGGTCCTACTTGTATGCCGAACACGCTATGCTGCTACACACGTACGTCTTAAGATGCTCACAAATCTTTCTAACACACACACCTACACACACACCTACACACACCCTCAAGCTTTTTGGGGTGCGGTGCAACAGCTGTAGAAATCAAAGGTATTGTCACCATGCTAAGCGTTTACATTTTCCTGTCAGTTTCCATTAACCGTCCCACCAAAGAACAGATGTAACATTGTTCTTACACTGTGGCTGTAGTCCCTACAGCAGTGGAGATAAAAGTCTCTGAGCAACTAGCCAAAACACACGCCAGATGAACTTTAATGGTTGCTTAAATTTTCACGCATCACATTTAAAGAGCCAAAGACATAAATGCAGATTGTGGATCCTTTTATTTTGGAGGGGGATCTCTGCAGCAGATGAAGGCGCCTGCCTTCGTAGTAAACATAAGTTCAGAGGCTGCCTGTGGCTATCCCCTTAGAAATCACTGCAACATTTTATCTCTCTCAACAACAACACAAACACATGCGCACACTTGGATGCAGATATACCCGAACGCAACACACACACACACACAAACACACACACATGCTGCAATGAGCAAGAAGACAGAGGAAGAAAAAAGAAGGTGAAGAGGAGAAAAACGAGCAAAAGGGAAGCAGAAAGATGAATGAATGTGGGAGTTTGCGTCGATTGCTCCTGCCCTCACACTCGGACTGAGTTCACACACACACACAAACATACATACACGCGCACACACCTTCCTTTCTTACTCACTCTGCCTCATCCCTCCCCCTTCTCCTCCCCCTCCCTCCTTCTCTCCTCCCTCCCTCTCTCTGTAGGGTATATTCCCCCTCCATTCTCCTTGGTGCATTGCTGCAGTCAGCACACACACTCACACCCTATTGCTCTCACTTTTCCGTTTTCCTCTTCTCTCTTTCTCTATTTCCCTTTCTTATTCTCGCTCGCTCTCTCCCTCACTGCGTTACCTTTCCCACTGCCAACCCTCGGCTCGCACACACACAGACCGAAGCCTATTGTTGCCTATTATTTTATAACATGCCCGGCCCACCTGATCACAGCCATCTTGCTAGATCGTGCGTCCACAATTTCAAAAATAACACCTGAAATGAAGAAATCATTAACTTAATAGCACCAGACTAAATCACACTTCACAGCTTCATTAAATGCTTATTTGGCTTAATTAGATCCTAATTTAGGCTAAACCTAAGATTAGTGCTGCAATCAGGCTTGAAAATCCAGTTTAAACTCACATTAATTTTGTTGTGAACTTAATGTTTGAAGTCGGTTGCTCCGTGATTAGGCGCAGGAAGATTAGGTTTGGTGGAAGTGAACTCTCAGCTGTCTGTCAAACAGACTTATTTGCTTTGGCAAATACATTTTGAAGGAACCCGGAGGGTTATTGCAGGGTTCAATGAATCTGACTTTTAATTTGATACGACATTAATAATAATAATTGAAAGCCAGTTTGAGAAATCAAGTCTGTATTATTTATATTTATTTCATTTAGGATTTTTACCACTTCCCCACATTTCATAAAAATAACCTCTAAAGATATAATTAATTTAGGTAAATGGCTTGATGCAAATTAATATATTAATTACTAAAAAAAAAAGTTGCCTGATAAGTTAACTTGTGTTTTCAGAAGCAACTTTTCCCTTTTCTACTGTTTGCTGTTCTTGCTGACTGAAGCTTCAGAAAATTATTGAGCAGCCTCCAGCAAACGCAATTTAATCAAATGAGTGTACGTTTTCCGTCACAGTCTGTACTGAAATGCAACATTTTTCTGTCTTCGATAGATTTACACTTGATGGATAAAATTTCCCTCTGTTCTTTCTGCTGAATCGCCCTTTTGTAATTCAGTCAGGACCACTATAGTCAAAAGACAATTTGTGGTTATAGTTTGGTTTTTGTAGAACAGCACTCAGCACAGAATAGAGCAGACATCAAAGGGTGGCATGAAAGGCAGATTTGAGGTTGAGGTGGGTTGCAAAGTAGCTTGAAGAGAGCAGCAACTGTGGGAAGGCTAGTGCAGCTTAAGAATAGCCCTACAGTATTGTGCAAAAGGCTCAAGCCACCCCTAATTTTTTTCTTTATATAGGAAATAGGTCCAACATGTGCAAACATGGCAATACAGCATATAAGGCAAAAACAATTTTTACAGTTCTAATGAGCTTAAAGGTGAATATTGGGTTTGAGTGCCTTTATTCTGCAACTCAGCGTTAGCTCTCTCAGGCAAACTTTCTTTGAGTAGTCTTCAGGAAGTGTTTTCCAGGCTCCTTTGAAGGACATTCAAAGCTCTTCTTTGGACGTTCTTTGGATGTTGGCTGCCTTTTGTTCTGTTCTCTATAACGCTTCCATAATGTTGAGGTCTGTGCTCTGACTGATAGTGTTTCATTGCGTGTTTTTCTACCCAGGTATGCTTTCAAACACATTTTCACTCGGTGTGTTTGAGATGACTGTCGTGCTGGAAAATGTTGCCTATCAATCAGAGGCTGGGTCCAAATCTGATGGTATTTTTCTGGATTCCATGCATTTTTACAAGATCCCCAAAACCACTGGTTAAAATGGAGACAGAGTCTCCACAGAAGCATGTAGACACTCACTATTGTACTTCTTTCCTTATCTACTCTGTACATATTGAAGCAAAAATTTCAAAATTGGATTCATCACTCTGTAAGACTTGTTGCCACAGATTTTCAGTCCATTCCTTGAGTAATTTAGCATAACTCGCTCTTTTATACCCGTTTCCCTAGTTGATGAATGGCTTGAGGATCAGCTGAAGGGCATCTCTCCAGGTTTTTCTGGAGTTTTTTCTTAAGGACTGCAGCAGACAGTTTTTTATGTCTGCCACTTCTTTATTTGTCCCCTAATTGTCCAGTTTCCTCAGTTTAAAAAAAAAAAAGACACAGTCAAGACTTTTGCCCAGTGCTATATGTGATATTTGCCAAGTTGAAGTGCAGAATGGCATTGCAACATAATGTGCAATACTCCATGCAATACAGTGTTACCATATAATTAATATTACCACAAGTACTCTATTGCTTCCCCTCAAGGATCAATCAGAAAATCTTACCACTTTTTAAAATATAGTTTTAATGCCTGTTTTAATATTAAAAAATTATCTTTTATTATGTTTTGCCTGTAAAATGTCAGAAAAGTCACAATTTTATGAAGGTGTCTTTACAAGTTCAACAGAATCTTCATCTACAGTATGAGTATCAAACACTTAAAGAACTGTTAGGCTGAAATGGATGCAAGAGTTTTGAAACACAACAGCTTCTGTTTTCTGTTTTGCATGTAGGTAAAAGTAAAGTTCAATCTGAAACTAACCTGAGGAGGTTCGCTGGCGTCCATGTGGATTTTAAGAAGCTAAGGAATTAACTGATTAACTTTTTTAGCTTGCCTAGCTCTAATCCAGAGCTTCCCAAAGCTCTAATCTATTTAAAGTTATACCCACTCAGAATACTTTAAGTGTCAAATGTGTTTTAGCCCTGCAACAGACTGGCGACCTGTTCAAGCTGGAGCCTGCCTGTCAGCTTGGTTAGGCTCCAGCACACCCTGGACCCTGAACTAGATAAGCATTTGTTGAATGCGAATAAAAAACCTTTACCATAGTGCAATTTATCACATGTAGCAATTCCAGTATTTATCTGCACTGATTCAGTAACATGAGGATAGATGGAAAAACATTCACAAAATAGGAATACTTGCTGGTGTTTAAGATAAATTAACTGTGTTCATGATCTTATATTTCTGTATACCAAACAAAAATGGAACCAACGTGGACATAATCATGACACGTGGATGCTGATGAACTGTGACTATGTTAGAATATTTTTATTTAAATTTTTTGTTTCTAAGTCCTCCAGACACAGAGCACCCGCTGCGTTTCAGCGCAGCCATCTAATCAGTGACTGAAATACCACTGGGACGGAAACCAGCAGAGCACCAACCACTGCTCCGACACGTCAGAGCGACTTATGTTTATTTCTGTTTTGGGCTGTTTTAGCGTTGGTCAAAAATAGTTGCTCGGTTTTGCTTTTTTTTTTTTCTTTCCCCCTACTGAGAATTTTTACCATCAAAAAATTAGGTCATTTTTATCCGTTGGCAGTCTGGAGGAAGTCCATCCATGCTTTTATCTCTCCCTCTTTGGACACTGCAGCTCTCCTTCGTCCAGCTTCAGTCAAAAGTTGCTCTCGGTGCCTCTGCTTGAACTCAATACTGGGTGAAGTGCTTGTGTTAAGACCTACATCACTACGCTTAAGTTTCAGACTGCGTTTTCTTGTGCCACTACTTTTTCTGCAGCTACTGCCACTATTTACAACTGTCTCAGGCCCCTCCCTGCCTAGTTGTGCTGGAGGTTTCTTCCTGTTAAAAGGGACTTTTTCCTTCCCGCTTTCGCCAAAGTGCTTGCTCACAGAGGGTCATATGACTGTTAAGTTTTTCTCTGTTTTTTTTTGTGTTAATGTAGGGTCTTTACCTTACAACATAAAGCAACTTGAAGCAGCCGTTGTGATTTGGTGCCATATAAATTAAATTGAATGGAAATTGAATTGACAGTTGTTCATCTAATCCCTTAATTTAATCTAATTCAACCTTGACCCATGACCCAAGTAAGTGCAGCGCTATTATTTCTACACAAATATCTACAAAATTACTCAAATATATATATATTTTCTATCACATATTATATTACCAAATTATTAAAACAAATATTCTGTATGTGGAATTATTTCTGGATATATAGAGCTTTCAATTTTATTGGAGCGAACCTGTCAACCACTAAAATTTGGCTGAAATTTCACAATCCCATGTAGGATTTAAGGTATTTAAGTCAAACAGGCAATTTTACAAAAATGAGCTGACCAAATAAGGTAACAAGGTTTGTGCCATTAATCTAATTTTATTTTCAGATACGAGTTAGGCTTCCGAAAATTCCGAAATAACAAGACGATCAGTGTTACTGCTTTGTGCCGTTATTCTCTCGCCTTACTCTGTGTTATAAACACGGCTAATGACTTCCTAAAAGCCAAAATACAGCCCCCGCCAGGCTCCACATCTTCAGTTGCCGATTCTTTGGTTTTCAGATGAATTTTGTTGAATTTAATGCACAAATTTGATGCCAAAAACATCAATTATTAATTGTATTAAATAATCCTGTTAAAATTAATCTGATCAAAAAATACAGAATTATGATATTGTGGCAGGAATTATTTACCTGGAATATTTATAAAGAAATTAGAAACACTTTATCAGTTTTTCCCAGCAGTTAATTTTCCAAACGTATTTAAAAAGTTAGCTGCACAGTTAGAAGAAGAATAGTATAATGCCTAAATCAGGGGATCAGGACTCCAGTGGCTCACCATCTAAAGTCTGAGACGTTGCATGATGATAAAGAGAGACACAATTTTAACACTTAACACTTGCTACACCTGCACGAGCATAAACATTGCCGTCTTCTTCCTCTTCAAAATGACAGATCCTCCCTTCCACTCTGATCGCTGCCCTCAAAACACACTTCGGTGGCCTAGCTTTTCCTCCGAGCCTCCTGCAACAGTTTGATTTGGTTTTACGGCTCCAAAGCACTCTCAGAGCTGTTTTTGTCAGAGAAAAGTGAACTACAAATGCCATTTATTATTGATACTGTCTGATATCGAGGCCAGCTGTGCCGTTTGTTTTAGTCCACTCGGACTTTGTTGTGCAGCACTTTTGTCCCTGACAAGATCACAACTAGCTTTGTTTGTGTGTTTCTTTGTTTTATGGGTCATTTGACAGAACATGGTTCCTCTTTACAGGGCAGCTGTGTTTAGAGGTTTTTGATCTGCTCTGTAAAAAAGTAAAGTAATGGATCTTTGAGGAAAAGAAAAGAAATTAACAGATTCGTGGATGTCTTTCTGTTTGCAGAGTATCTTTGCTCAGTTCCAGTTCAGCAGTGAGCGCGTCTTGCCTTCAGATGCACTGCGGAGCGCTCTGGCCAAGACTTTCCAGGACGAACAGCGCTTTCAGCTGGGCATCATGGACGATGCTGCTGAGTGCTTTGTGAGTCTGCGACAACATTTATCCGCACACACACACCTGCACACATAAATAAGAGGTGAGGGGATGCCTAAAGGCTGATCTGAGCGAGTGTTTGAGGAACTCCCACATCTTTACTGCAGTCGGAAGCCTTCAGGGGAGAGGAGATATCGAGCACAGCAGCCTCAAAGAAATATGCCTTTTGACAAGCGTGGAGTGTTCACTTTTTGTTTAGACTCTCTGTGTTTGTGACTCCACCGCCGGTGCCTGTTGGGTTGTTACACTGTTATGCTGTGAGGGATTCCTTGTCATCTCATCTGATGTATCTTCAAGCTTACGAAAAACATTGAACTTAATGGGAAAACACACCATCTCCCCTGAGTGCCTTTTCAGGAGCTCTGCAACCAAACTTAAACAGCTATCTTATTCTGTCGGCCAACAATCTGACCAAAAGATAAAATCATTACTCCTTTCTGATAGCTGAAGAAAACATAATCATTTAAAACATCCCCTGGCAGCGTTCAGTCGCTAGGGAAAAACATGCATTACCCACAGTAACTACAGTTGGTCTACTGTGGCAGTGTAACTTGAAGATGTGCAACACCATCTGGAAACTGAGAATGTTCATCTTCAGTTTGAATGTGCTGCAGCCAACACGATTCAAGAGGCACAAATTTAATTTAATGTTCTCCCTTTCTGTTTTTTTCTGGTTTCACAGTTGGTAAGTAGTTCGCAGGTGTTTGCAGTCTTCAAACTGTGTGCTAGCAAACAAAACAATTACAAGGAGGTCTTGGTTCAGAATAGTACACCTAGGGACGGCCAGCAACCTCCAGCAATCACTCCCGATCGGGTTCATGAAACGGTACAGTACATGATTGATCTTTCCAAAATATTTGAGTTCTACGTGCAGCGGATGCTAAAATATTCTGGTGACACTCCACAGGTTCTGTTACTTCACTTCCTCGGCGCGTTCCTCTTTTCAAACCCTCTTGTTGCTTTCTTTTCGCCACTTTTGTGCCTCTCTCTTTCTTCGTGTGCGTTTTATGTGTGTGCCTGAGAGGCGGTGTCTGATCGATTGGTAGTAAATGTGTTCAGTCAGGGAATCCGTCGGCTTCTTATGAAATATAGATGCAGCTCCCACGGTCAGATTAACAAGAGCACCAACAGAGAGGAGCGATCAAACACGCGCTCGCGCACGCACCCACACTATAACCGACCATATTTCCGTACATACCACACACACATTAACTGATGTCTTTCCCACGTGTTTCTCAGGAGAACCTCCTGATGCGAATCCACTTCCATATCAGCGCAGAGAGTAGAGAGGACATCTGCACAGCAAAACACTGTATTCCACACCAGAAGTTTGCCATGACTCTGTTCGAACAGGTAAGGGGATGTTTGTCCCTTCTGCGCCCTCAAAGAGCTGCTACATCTTTCACTTTTTGAATGCATTAATTAAACCGTCCAAACAACATGAGCGCGACGTCTTGGTATGAACCTCAGAATGCTTTTCGTTTCCAGTGTGTGTGTAACAGCTGTGGAGCCACATCAGACCCCCTGCCCTTCATTCAGATGGTTCATTATATCTCCACTACATCCCTGTGGTAAGACAAGACGCACACCTACACACCTAAACACACACAGACACACCTACACACACTGCAGTAAATCTGGCAGCAAGCTGTGGCGGGGTGGCAGTAAAGGAAGGTACAGCGTGTTCCCTACTTCCCTGAACGGGTCCCTTACTGAACCGTGAGTGGCAATCACACATTACGTCCACACACGTGTATCTTCGTGCAAGGGCAGGTGAGGATGTGCAAAACGATTCCCCCATGTACAGGTAGATGATGTTGTGTTGACAAATACACATGCAGGATGTGTGCGTACTCAAAAAAACCCAGCACATGTGCCGAGTCAATGAAATAAGGTGCAGGGAAAGTAATCAATCAGGTGTTTGATTTAGCGGACCCAGGGGCCGACATAAATCTATAAGTGGAAGTGAGGGCCCCGGAAAGGCCAAACAAGACAGAAATAAGAGGACAGATCCTCCTATATCCCGTTTGGAAATGAAACACAGCCGAGGAAATAGAGGAATGAATGGCGGGGAGGGGGCAAAAGTACAAATAAACACTCTATGTCAAAGTAGTTGTGGGGCACAGAGGTACCACAGGTCTCTGTTTGTGCCTGTGAGCGCTGCCAAGCTATTTTTACCCTTAATGAAGCCTGTTGTTTACAGTCTAGATAACCAAATATGCAAAAGTCAGCATGAGTAAGATAGTCAGAGGGCACCAAAAAGAGAAAACAAATGTGTGGTTCAAGCACACGGTGCAAGAGTGTACCCAGCCGGTGTGTTGTTGTCGTTGTATTTTCTGCTTTCTTAGACTCCTCATCTGACTGTGTATCTGAAGAGGAGAGGTTGAGCAAGGGGTTGAAATCGAGTGAGAGAGTGTACAGAGAAGAGGTTGAGTTCATTTCAGGCTAATGGAAGAGGTGAGAGGAGGCGAGGAGAACGGCTAGGAGGAGGACAGGTTTTTAAAATTGTTATTCTTAAAGGAAAGAAATATGTCACTAGAAAAAGCAAAAAGCAAACAAATAAAAACAAAAGCACAATGCCGAATAAATGCACGCATTATCCCATACTGGGTACCAAGCCTGAGACAGATTTGTAAATTTTGTTTTGTATTCACAGAGAATTATAACATATATTTGAGCTTGTCCTTCAGAGGACAATTGTACTTAAAAGGGATAAACAGAGCTTAGTATTAGTAAGTGTCATTGTTTTATGCTTTAGTGAAGGAGATTGTCAGAGAAAAATGCATTTATGGTGGACAAGTAAAGCTTTCTGAGTGGATAATTGTAGAAGAACTTCTTCAACAGTAATGCTGATATATGGTTAATGCTCAATTACTACAGTGGGGTCAAAGATCAGCATCAGTCAGACAGGGTTTAGAAATGTTCTCAGACTTAAAAGGTTTTTTCACAGCTGACATGCATGTCTATATAATCTACATCTTTTTCTTATTTATTATTTTTTCATTTAAAGAATATAACGTTTGTGAAGTGAGAGAAATACTGGAGTAAATTTCATTTGGCCTCGTAGTATAGTGTGTTGCACATTTGCCTAATGAGTGCTTGTCTTGCTAAGTTACCCACTGTAGAGGGATTTTTCATTACCAGCATCAATATCTAAATGCAGAGGAACAAACAAACAAACTTATCAAGTTTTCCTTCTTTTGGGTCTAACTCTGGGATGCATTCACTCACCGGGTGTCTGATTTTATTTTATTTTGTGTGTGTGTGTGTGTGTGTGTGTGTGTGTGTGTGTGTGTGTGTATCCAATGCTGCAGTAACCAGGCAGTGAGGATGCTGGAGTGCAGAGAGAAACCCACGCCGGACATGTTTGGAGAACTGCTCCGCAACGCCAGCAACATGGGAGACCTACGCAACTGCCCCGTGAGAGCGTGCACACACAGGACACTTTTGCATGACGCACGTGCACTCCTTTCAACGTGCACAGAAAACGTGCATTTCATTTTGTGCCCTTCCACGCTCAACTTCTTCCCTTTTATCAAGAGAAGAATGTAATCAGGAAACTAAAGCAGGGTGAAAATCACATTCTGAAAATATAATTTGCACTTGTTTCATCATTTCTTTGTTATTTTTCCTCCTTCTCGCTACGGCGGGTCTCTGTTGCATAATCAGCGGCTCATTTGCATTTTCTTCCCGTTTTTCATCTCTCTTTCTATTACGGGAAGCATTTTCCAAGTTGTCCTCGTCGACCTCCCATACAGTAAATGATGGCAATCATCAGTTTCTTCTTGTGGGAGAAAACTGTGTTTGGTTGTTCAGAGGAAGATCGGTTTGAAATTATACATGAAGACGGAGTGTTTTTGGAGTAAGTGCCGTGCACGAAATGCGAACTGTAAAAGCAATAACGGGAAGAGAAAAAATGGCGTACGTAAACAGAGGAATTTTCAATGATTCCTTTGTTCTGCAGGCTTGTGTGTTGCGATGCCACATGGGGAAGTGCTGCTGCTGAATAGATCCAGTTTGACCACACACACCCACCTCTGTCTGCCAAAGTATCTGTACAAAGAGCCTCCTCTCTGGGCACGGGCGAGCAGCTGCCCCTCTCGTCACACAGCACAATCACCACTTCCACTGCTGCAGCCACACTAACACACACCCAGTGTTTCTTTAACCACGGTAAACGTTGGCATTGTGTGCGCAGTCCCACGGGAGACACACAACCTGTCTGTGTTTATCTTTCATCACTTGCAGCGCTGATCTTTTGTTAATACCACCTTGGGCGTTGCTCAAACAAAGTGATGGTATTTGGATGGAAGCGAGGCTGCTGGATGATACTGTAAGTGTGAGATTGAAGATAGGACAGTGCAGGGACTGGATAATGTGATTGATGGCGAAGTTTTGCACAGGCGATTTGAAATTTGGCGAGTTGTGAACTAATATCAGTGCAATAAAGTGAATATGTAGATGAGATGATCAGTGTTTTAGCTCTTCAGATGTTCATCAAAATGTAAACATTATACTGGATCACTGTGACATGTGACAACAAAATAAAAATGTTCATGTTTTCTATGTAGTCTTTTAATGTGACACGTTATTTACTCATAGGATTTACTCAGTGCTCCCGTTCATGTTTTTTGAGTAGGGAATGGTGTGTATATATCTATATGAAACATTTAGATCTTATAAGACTTACAGAGTGTATACTGTGATTTATTTCAGAGCACATATAACATAAATGCACTATTTAAGCTGCAGAAATTCTTATCTTCCCCTCCGATGTACTAGTGCTGTTGCTTGGCATCCCTGCCTGCTATTTTCAACCCTTCCACCACCTCAGCATCCACCCACGGGAGGGCTGTTTACTTATTATGCCCCAATTTTATCCATCCATTTTCTTCCACTTATCCAGTTCAGGGTCACAGGGGGGCTGGAGCCTATCCCAGTTGTTACAGGGCGTGAGACACGGTCCATCCAGGACAGGTCGCCAATTTGTCACATTCACACCGGCAGCCAAATTGCAGTCACCACTTAGCGTAATCCCGTGCATGTCTTTGAACTGTGGGAGAATGCTGGAGTATCTATGTGGTGTGGTGTTGCGCGCTAAACACCCCACCTCCATGCCACCCGCTCCCCAATTTTTATGTAACATATTTACATGACACCCATCCTGGATGCCAGCCTGGACGCCAAATTCAAACTATATTTTTGTGCTGTAATAAATCTGTGATGCTTCACTAAAAGATATTACATTTAAACTTTTACTAGTAACCAAGTTTCTTCAGAACCAGCCAGAATTAGACTGCAGTTTTTTTTATATTGCAGCTGATTTAAACAACTCTACACACCGTGGGCAGTGCATTGCTATGTTACCCCATCAAAGTAATCCATTACTATAGTTACTGTGATTGTTCATTTGGTAGAAAAAATAAGACATGTCACTATCCAATGTAATGAAAGAAAAAAATTAGAATTATTATTTAACATACTTGGCTGCTGCTGGCTGTGCAGGATTCAAATGTATGTATATAAGTGATCATAGATTTATGGCTTCAGATATCCATTATCTATAATGATACATTTATTATATGCAGTCAGTGACCATGGTGGTGACAAATGACTTGTGAAATGGGCCTGTGTGTTGGATTTTTGTAGTTTTGGCTGTGATCCGTATTGATATAATAAAGCGGTTTACATAATCTAGCTAAACTGTTGGCTTGTTTACAGCCTCTCTCATCAGCTGTGGTGGTTTAGGCGTTTATCAATCCTCCATGAACGATCTCTTCAGTGACTCCATTATTAAAGATGAGAAAGCATTTTCATTCCGCTGCTCTTTGATTTGTCAGGAAGCAACAACAACAAGCTTTGTGTCATTTTAATCTGAAGAATGCCACAATCAGCATACTGCGATCCTACAGTATCATTTGACCAGCAGCCCTGTTATATAACTCTCCGTGTCTTGGAAAGGTCTGCATGGCCACAGTGATTTAAAAAAAGAAAAAGAATGGTGGGGGAAAAAAATCTTTGCATATAAAATTCAACGATGAGGCTGCACCGATCAATGCTGTATTATGAAGCAGAGCGAATCTGTTTGCACAACCGTTTGATGAATGATGTTGTCAGCGGCTGTTCCCCTCAGCGCTGAGAGCTAACTGAAGCTGTGTCCCGTCCATGTGTCCTAAGCATACAGATAGCCTCGTGTCTCAGTGCTGTGCTGGTTGGCTGCTGCTCCCTGGCTTGTGCTTGTGTCCCTTTCTGAGAATTGAGAAGCAGACCCTGGCAAAATACCTTCCTGCCATTTCTGGTGCCAGTGCAAGACAGCCCGCCGCCCACAAAGGGAGAGTTCTGTGTGCGATTGTGCTTATGTGTGCGAGTGCTGTGTTTGGCAAAGTGTCTGGTTGCCAGGGTGTTCTCAGGCTGTTTCCGAGCCTGCTCTGCCAGCACTGCGTGCATGCTTGCGTGTGTACATGTGTGTACGTTTGTGTGTGTGTCTGTGTGCACCAGCTCTGTGGTGGGTCATGACTCAAAGGAAGGATTCAGAACACACGGTTCTGAACTCAACAGAAGGCCCAAGGGACAAATACAACTCAGCACAGCACTTCTTCCTCTGTCGTTCTCTCTTACAGTCCTTTCATGATCTCTCTGTTTTTTTTAGCCTTTTGTCTCTGTCCCTCACGCTCCTACTGTTCAGGTTTTCCATGTGTGTGCGTCTTCATTACTGCCAAATAGGGATGGCTTTAGTGATGTGCACACTCTGTAGCCTCATCACACATGATGAATAAAGCTGTTTAATCACGCACTCTTTTTTTGTTTTGTTTGTTAACCTCCTCTCGTCCTTTCGCTCTCACAGAGTAACTGTGGGGAGGTATTGCGTATCCGCCGGGTGCTGATGAACTCACCGGAGATTGTGTCCATCGGGCTGGTGTGGGATTCAGACCACTCTGACCTAGCAGAGGATGTCATACACAGCCTGGGAACCTGCTTGCGTCTGGGAGATGTAAGCGACCGCACATTATACACTCCTTTGAACAAAATTAGCGTATATCGTGTGTTTCTATCCAAGCAGCTGAGCCCAAACTGACATAAATACACAGATGTAATTTCCCTAATATTCTGTGGCGAAAATAGCTTTGTGTGCAGTGTGTATATGTGAATCAGAAGGGCTGTTAACTCCCAGCAAGCACCAGACGCCCCTGGGCCTTTTCAAGTCTAATTTCAAAACCAGTCAGGGTCGGTAAAAATACTCATAAATACTTGAATTTTATTGAAGTGAAGGTGAAAATTTGTTGTTTTTTTTGCAGAACAATGGAAACGTCTAAGATTAAATTTGTTGCAATTTAAAAAGTTTAGTTGACATCTGCATGACACTTTACTGTTCAAAAATGCAAACGTATGCATATCTTATCTTATTTGCATTGTATTTGGGTGTGAAAGGTTTGCAATTACACAGCAACACATTATTAACAAATAAAACAAAACAAATGCAAAAACTAGTGCTGGATGGGATTTCTTAAAAATGTTTGCTTGCAGAGCTTATTTGTACTGCACTCTGGACAGTCAAAGCCTATTGTTCCCAGATACTCTGGTTGCACAGTGCTGCAGGGGTTTATAGAGTCGTCTCACAGGAAGAAGAGGTCTCCTTTCAAGGTTCAGTCAAATGTAGATATAAAGGGATGTCATTTCAAGGACCAGTAAATTCAACCTTTTTTTTTTTTGCTGGGTTGTCTCAAACTGATTTCAATTAAAAAACAAAAAACAAAACTCACTTTTACTGTAGTGCCACCAACAGGCAAAATTTGCATGTTTTTAAAAGCTTAGAGCCAAATAATTGTAATCTCTTGCTAACAGTGCATGCATACTGGCATACCGAGTGTTTTTGCATGCTAATGTTTTGCAGGAGTGCTGGAGTTTTTTGGTTTTCTGTCCTTTCAAGTAAGGGTTCATGGTAGGTTAGTGGCAATGCTCCAGAGCGCAAGCCTGACAATCATACACTGAAATTGGTTTCTCTCTTTTGTTTAAGAGAAAATGCATCACAGTCTACTAGTCCTAGTTTTTACAATAAAACAAAATATTTATGCATATCTCATACCTTTTGGAGAGTTGTTATAAAAGTGAATAAGGTCCAGGGTGTGAAAAATCAGAATACAGTAGAGTCCTAGATTTCCGGACCAAGAGTAGTAATTTGTAATTTGATCTACAGCAAACTGCTTTCTGCTAGATGTAAGCACATGCATAAATTATTTTTCAGCACATTATCACATGCAAACTGTCCGACACAAGCGCATGCATGGATGTATATGTATTTTCAGTGTGTGTGTGTAAACAAATACACAATAACTTGCAATAATGTGCAAGTTCAGCATGTTAAAAAAACAAATTCTGTGCAGATACGACGTAATCTTCCAGACTTTCAATTTTCTTATAAAGAACTCAGAACGCTACTTCTCCATTTACAGCTACAGCTTTTACACCTCTCTCACACACACGCGCACACACACACACACGTGTTCGACCTCTGATAGTCGGCGTCATGACTGAGTAATGTTGATGCATTTTAATGCCCCTGTTACATCTCCAGCCGCATTCCGAAGTGATATCCATGAATAATGGATTAGTGAATATGAATATGTGTTACAGTGACTCAAGTTTTTCCCTCTATCTTCTGTCTCCGCCTGCTGCTCTGTCTCTTGTTTTCATCCTGCAGCTGTGAGGGGAAAAAAAACAAGCTGTTGAATAAGAAAATCTGAGGTGTTATCTATTGAATTTTCCAAATTGTGTTTAGCTATTAAAAGTGTGTGCATTTCCCTCCACAGTTACTTTCACTTGCTGTTTTTCTGTATCTTACCCATCCCCCTTTTTTACACTTTTATGTCCCGTTTCTCCTTAGATTAGATAACTGTAGTGCTGCTGCTGCAGTAAACCAAACTTTATATTCAGTTAACTGTAAATCAGCTGTTAAATTTAAAAGGAATTAATACAGATCTTCGTTGTTTATCTGCAGATTTATGGGCTGCTGGCTGGACAAAAGAGTTGTGGTTGTGCAAACTTGTTAAGATGTATTTTCTGATTCTTTAAAGATTTCAAAATAATAAATAATGAAAGCATTTGCTGGTTGCAGGACTAGATTTATTCTAGCTTATTATGTTGAATCATGGAGATATATGGTTCATCAAAGCACAGTGGCTAGAATTATACATATGGCTATCAATACACTGCCTTTGTCTGTGCATGTTACTAGCAGTATCATCTGGAGCAAGTGACCTTACTAAGAGATGAGTGTGAGAGCCGTGCATCATTTCCGCTTGAAAAACTGCAGCGTGTATGCAGCACTGTAGGTTTGTGTGCGCTTCGCAAGCAGAGGAAAGTGAGGAGAGTGAAGAATTACTGCATACAGCATATACTAGGTGAGCAAAAATGTGCTTGTATTCACATTAACTAACTCTTCTGTCTCTCTCTCTCCCTCTCTCTCTCTCTCCTATACCGCACACCTCTCCCCTGCATGCCCCCCTCCCTTCTTGTCTCCTCCCCCTCCCTCTTATCTCTCTCTCTCTCTCGGTAGTTGTTCTACCGTGTGACAGAGGAGAGGGCTCGCCAGGCGGAGCTCTACTTGGTGGGCATGGTGTGCTACTATGGCAAGCACTACTCCACCTTCTTCTTCCAGACCAAGATACGCAAGTGGATGTACTTCGACGACGCCCACGTCAAAGAGGTGAGACGTAGTTTGAGTCCCGAGTCTGCACGCTGCAACACGAGGAGCATCTGCTGCATCTTCACTTGTGCCTGTGAGAGCAGAAATGACAGGAGCTGTGCTGTATGTTAGTTTAAGTGCTGCACAGTCAGGTCTTTTGCAGTAGAGGCAGCTTTAGATTGATTATGTGTTTAAGGTTTAATCCCTGTCTTTGTTTAGATCTATGCGCTTAAATCTCAGTGCAAGAACTGTGTTCATATTATGTATGTAATTTAAGTGTGAGTCCTTTTCTTAAAGGCTAAAAAAATCCTCATGAATACTCAGCAGAAATAAGAGAACGAACTTGTGTGCATGTACCTGTCCTAGGCTATCAATCATAGTTCACAATGAGGGTCATATTAGATTATTGACTGAGATAATATGATATCAATGAAGACACAGCAGCACCAAGTGTATTTGACCTTCTACTTTTAGAGGAATATGAGTAGCGTTATATCCTAAAACAGATAGTTATACTTCCTTTTTATGTGTGTGTGCTTATATAAATATATATTTTTGTGTGTGTGCTCTGCATCTCTAGATCGGCCCTAAGTGGAAGGACGTAGTGTCTCGCTGTATCAAAGGCCACTATCAGCCCCTGCTGCTGCTCTACGCTGACCCCCGTGGGACGCCGGTGATACTGCAGGAGAGCCCAAACCCCTGTACCAGCTCCAACCCGCAGCTGGAGCTCCAGCACTGCAGCAGCAAGGCTGGTTACGACAGTGAAGACTCTGGTACAGCAAAGATGATACACTCTGCTAAATATCAGATCGGGTTGATCTGTCTTTATTATTTGAGAACATGCGGGGTTATAGCTTTAAAGCTCTGACCTTCAACCCTATAATCTGCCTCTGCATACTGCAGAGCCTGTGCTATAGTATTATCATGCCTTTAAGTGGAAACATATGCGCATACAGGATTACCTAAAAGGTCACCTCTCTTTCTCCCACAGGTCGGGAGCCATCCATATCCAGCGATACTCGCACGGACTCTTCGACAGACAGCTCGAGTCACCGAGGTTCTCGCAGCCGATCCCTCCACCAGTCTACAGGCAGCCACCTCTCCAGTGAATCCCAGACCACAGTGGTCTGTAATTACGACACTGGCACACCGCCGCTTGGTGCTGACGCTGGAGGTAATGCTGCTGGTCCAAATGTTCTTCCCCTTAAAAAAAATGCAGTTGCACCTTCAGTCAAGAAACCCTAATGGTTTAAAAAATAACAGCAAATACTCAAGTGTTTTCAGGGAGATGCAGAAAGTATCATTGTTGATATAGTTAAGAGCAAACAGTTATGCGTTTTCAAGTTTCGGTGAAGGGAAATGGGTTCTGCAGAGTCTTCAGGTTATGCGCCTCGTTAGTGGTTACTCTCACATTTATTTGCACTGCTGCCTGCATAATTGCCCCCTGTGGGATAAATAAAAATGTTATTGGATTTATTTTCTCTTCCTTTTCTCCCGTGTTCAGAGTCAGCAGTGGAGGGTCCTCCGCGCCCTCCCTCTCCTCCGCTGCAGGAGTACAAGGAGACGGCTGTCTTCCTCCTCTCCTCCCGCAGGCCTCTGACCTCCTCTTCCTCTTCCTCCCGTCCTCTGTCCTCCTCCTCTTCTTCCGGAGTTGGGGGCTGCGAGGGGGGGATTGGGGGTCCCCACTGGGAGGATGAGAGCACTAGCAGTGAGAGCAAGTCCAGGTACTGCAGCACTCGTACACATCGGCTGTAGAATTAGGTGAAAGCAAGATGAAAATATTTCACGGTAATGCCTTCTTCAAATCACACGTAAATACTCACATCTCTTCAGGGGAAAAAGTAGAAGTGCTTATTAGATATGGAGCTTATTTTCATGTTGTTAGGCTACTCATTCAATATAACTATAATGTGTATATATATATATATATATATATATATTTCAACACTGTACCCCAGATTGAATTGAAAAGTTAACACGCTGCCCTTCAGCCTGTTAGAAAAAAATCCAGATGAGGAAAAATCTCAGATTCCTCGCTTTGAGTTCATAGTTAAACAGCTCTGCACACTGTGAGACACACAGCAGTCTGTTCCTTCTGATCTTTAAGTGAAAGTTTGAGATAATAACACAACACAGCTTAAAGAAAATAAAATGCACAATATCACAAGAATCGTGGCTGTTAAGTGAACTGTAGCTAGCATCCTATTGTGGGGCACATGCTCAAAGGCTGTGAATGCCCACTTTTTTAAGAGTTTTGGAAGTGAATTTTCAATTTATTTCTGAAATGGCATTTGTGAAATGTCAGTGGAGATTTCCTTATATAACGAGTTTTCAGTTCTGAAACAAGCCAAACAGTTGTGAGGTGAGTCGTGACCATAAAAAGATTTGATTTGGATAAAACGACAAAAAAAAAGGCTAAAAGTGCAAGACTATTTACATAATTACGTTTAAAGGTAAAGGAACTTCTCATCCAGCAACCCTTTGTAAATCTAGTTTCCACAACAAAGGACTTTCAACCTTCTTGAATTTAATAGGTTTCATTATCATACTGGTGTATAACAAAAGGTTGGAATATATTTTGTATTTTGTGATGTGTATGTAACAAAGTATAGCCTCATTAGCAACATGTTACAGTCCTTCACTCTTGACTGAAATCAGATTTTCTTGGTAACAGCGACCTCCACCAATCAGAAATGTTGCTGTTTCTATTCAATTTTTCCAGTAGTGACAATATGAATAAAATGTGCGTTTGTTAAGATAAGGTTGATATCATACAGACTTGTGCTTGGTTAGATTGCTTTGGCTTCTCAATCAAAGTCTGTAACCTCACTCTTGAGATCGATCACCAGACTGTTTAGCTGAGTTACGGCTAGCTGACTAACTGGCCCTGCCTTGCATCACTCTGGGCTAGTTCTTTGAAGAAACATTTTCAGTTATACACCTTTGCAAGATTTATTGTTGCATGAAAACAAAACATTATAGACAAGTTAGTATCACGGATCACATTAGCAGGTAATTTGTCAAGCTAGCCAAGTCGCATTTTCACTGAGATTTGAATTTGCCTGCAGTAATGTAAGCTAGCAAGAAAGCTACAGTAAGTAAGTTAGTTGTAGCTTAGCTAGACCGCTTGAATCTGGCAGTGCTTATTTTGTAAAATTTGCTGATAAAGTAATGCAAGGTGGTCATTTTGTTATGTTAGTGATTAGTGTACTCCATATTATGAAAAGATGTCACTTTGGATCTTCTCTAAAACATGTCCTAAATTATGGGCACATAAATAAAGGTATTACTGTTCTGCAGACACACGGCAACTAACGTCATGAGAAACTGTGACAATCATAGAGGCCTAAAGACCAATCAGTGGCCTGACAACCACTGTTCGCTCTCATCTCTTGTGCAATGTGAAATTGGGATTTAACACAAGAAAAATTATACGTGTTGTACTTTTAAGTAAAAGAATGAATCATAAACAAAAGTAGACATTCTGCAGAAAATTTTACTTTCTTTTGCAGTTTTTAAATAATTTTTACCAGAAGACTAATTTTTTTCAGTCAGTAGACATGTTCAGCATTGAATCCTTGTTCTTTGCTCTCTAGTTCTTCTGGAGGCCGCTACAGGCCAACTTGGAGGCCCAGGAGAGAAGCGCTGAACATCGACAGCATCTTCACCCGACAGAGAGGCTCCTCTGTGGGCTATAACACTGTGCCTGGCCCGCCTCTCCCTCTAGGGCCTCAGGACTCACTCCCTTTAGAGGGACCTGCTCCACTGCTCGGATTGCAAGAAGTAGAAGCCAGAGAAGTTGGGGAGTTGGAGGCGGGGTTTGGGCTGGTTGGGCAGCCCAGGTCTCTGGGCAGTGGGCGGACGATGGGTCCCCCTGCCCCTCCACCTCTGAGAGGGGTGGAGCACCAGCCACGTCTGATTCAGAGGATGGAGAGTGGCTACGAGAGCAGCGAGAGGAACAGCAGCAGCCCCGACAGGTAGGAAACTTACAGATACAGATTAGTTTGTTTGCATTATCAACATTTATGCCTTTCGTTTACCCTTTTCCTTTGTTTACAGGGAGGTGGGGCAACAAAAACGGGTGCTGATGTCAGGTCCTTCATGGCGTTCAGTGCCCAAGTCCAAGAGCAGCAGTGCCATCCTGCAGGAGCTGCCCCCACCTACTTGGAGTGGTGGCACTAATGCAGGTGTGTGTTTTTGCTTAATTTCTTCAACATGCATTTAAATTGATGAATATTTTCATTCCCCATATTTCTCGTGTGTGTGTGTGTGTGTTTTCAGGCCCAGGGCGTAGTGAGCTAGACGAGCTTCAGGAGGAGGTAGTGAGGAGAGCCCGCCTGCAGGAGCAGCAGAAGCGAAGGGAGGCGGAGCGGGAGGCAGCCATGGGATTTAATCCCAAACCCAGCAAGTTCATGGACCTGGACCAGCTCCAACACCAGGGTATGGATGAAATATGGAAACATAGAAAATCAGCAGCTGGAAGTTGGTAGTGAATATGTATGGGAGTTATATGCTTATGAAATACTTCCAGCGGAATGCAATTTGGGCTTCATTTGCCTATGTTTAATTGATCTTTCCTGCTATTTCACTGCCCGCATCAACACTGATTTACTTATACAACAGCTGATGAGTAAGAAACCATTTATGTAAATTTAATGTGTTTAAACCTTTACCCCTCAAAATTGCATTTAAAGCTGCGCCAAGCAGAAACCCGCATAGCAAAGGCCCATCTAGACACTTCCATGTCTCAATTTGTGCTTCCAAAAAAGAAAAGGTGGATATATCTTTGGTATTAAAATGTTATGCTTTATGCTGATAACATGTATATTTATGCTAAAATCTTGCCTGGTGCAGTTTTGAGGTCACCTGTGTCTAGATTAACAGTCACAGTGACTTGTACGTCCATGTGTCTGTCTGACCTCGTCTTTGTCCTCGTTCCCATCTGTTGGTCTGTCTCTCCATCTGTCTCTCTCTGATGTTTTTTTTTTTTTCATCCGTCAATTAGTTCAGTGTGTTTTATTTCAGAGGACGTGTGTGTTTGTGTGTGTTTGTGTGTGTGGATCTAGCAGTTCCAGCTGTGTTCAGTGTAGCTGAACAGAGCAGAGCAGAGTTTTTACAAAAATGGAAACTCCTGTGGGGCGTTCACTGACCGGCACAGAGCAGGAAACTCTTTCTGGGTGATTCCTATTTAGAATCACAAGCACAATCCAAGTTCAGTGCTCCGATATCCTGGCTATCCTCCAGAGTTTACAGTGTGTGTATTCCTCTGCTTCCAAAAATGTGTTTCTCTACCTTTTTCGTTCTTGTGTGGTCTATAATGATGTGGGTATCTGTGTGTTATGGTGTGAGCTTTAGATTGTGTCTTTCTTTGACTCGAGTCACACTTTAAGGGTCATTCCATTAATTTTACAGTTAGTTTATGAGTATTGCTATGTGGCCTGTAACAAAACGTTCTGTGATTTCTTCTCCGTCTCTGGAGAATCGGTATCGGCTCTGGGATAATTACTCAACAGATGCCCTCTGAGACTTTAAATGTCTATAATAAACTGTGCATATGGACTTCAAAATTTGGGTATGTACCAGGACGTGAGGTTCTAATATTAGACTCTCAGAGTTGCTTCATGGGGAGAGCAGAAGACTGTGGTGCCTGACTCATATGAAGTGGGATCACAAAGTTTTATAATTCCACCTGGTTTAGTTATTATTCCCTCACAGCAAGAGGGTTCTGGATTCTAACTTTGGCGTGCACGTTCTCCGCGTGTATGCCCGGTTTTCTTTGAAAGCTTCAATTTCTTCTGCCAAAAAAAAAAAAAGAATCATGCGAAATTAAATTCTAAATCTTATGAGTTTCATTTCGTGGGTAAAAGTACAGCTAACTTTCACTTTAAGGTTGCTTCCTTGTGCATTTCTGGGCTTTTGCTTGCACCTCTTCGGTTTTAAGATTGCTTCCTGGAAATCCACTTTATTGATAAAGCTTATAGTGGATCAGGTGATGCAGCCTAGGCATCCTTCACCCTTTTCCCCCCTCCCCTTACCCCAAAGCAGTCGCATCATATGGCTTTTCTTCTCTGCTCCTGGTCCTGCCGGAGGTTTCTTCCTGTTAAAAGGGAGGTCTTCTGTCCTACTTTTGCCAAGTGTTTGATCATAGGGGGTTATCTGATTGTTGGGGTTTTCTCTATATTTTTACAGGGTCTTTATCTTACAATATAAAGTTCATTCAGGCAATTGTTGTTGTGATCTGTGGCTATAGAAATGAGATTGAATTAAACTGAACTGGGATCCAGCACACACTGCAGATGTGCAGCTTGTCAGAATGGGACTTCCATACTAGTAGCACCCAGTGCTGGTGCAGTGCTTCACAGGGAGACCGCATTAAACTGGAAATTAGCCAGACATGCATTTTTACCTGTTATACACAGAATCACAAAAACTTTCAGTTATTCCTTTAATCAGGTCTGAGTATTATATTTTGCACATGCTTTTTAGCCACAACAGCAATGCAGCTCTGTGGATAGCAATGTCAATTAGGCATTTTGGTGTTAATGGAAATAGTATAACTTCTGCTGAAAGCAGATGACATCAGTTACTTTTTCCTTTAGCATGCTCCTTGAGTCAAATGTTTTGTTTTCTTATACTTTCAGCCTCTTTATTTAGCTTTATTTAGCAAATGTTAACACGCTCACACACAAAATCAACATCTTAAATGTTGTTTATGCAATTAAAAACAAATAAGCTCGTGTCGGGCACCACTTACAAAGTCATTCATGCTGTTTAAGTAGTTATACCTAAAACAACCTCAGCTGCAAATCAGCTACCAGCTTTATAAATAGCAGTGAAAGAATTATGTTCACATCTTGTCTCGACTCAACATTCAAATTAAAGACTTGGGCACGGTCTGTGTGACTTCAGGCTTGACTTTAGATCGACTTTGGGAACACATGGTGTTCCCAAAGTATGTGTCCATATTCCTGTGTGTGTGACTTTTTCATGAATATTTGATCAGTTCATCCACAAAAGATATTTTTCTGTCATGTTTTATTGTGAAGACGTGTTTAGGTGTGTGTAAGTGAGAGTTTTATATAAACCGCAGGTGTTCAGGTTTTCCCCTCCTACTCAGAACTAACTAAATCTACATCAGGGATTATTATGTTGTGTCCTGTCTGCCCTACTGTGTTTGCTTCACTGTGTTTAGTCTCATGTACCTGACACTCACCTGTGTGCACATTCAACCTTGATGAAGTGAAAGGACGAGTTGTGAACGAACAGATGGCATCACTATCAGTGCTATTGTGTAACAGAATTTGAGTTCCCACACCCGTATCGATGGATTCGGGCATACTTCAAACAATCTGCCTCAGTGTTTCAGAGGTTACAGCCAACAGCAACAACAGAGCTGCCATCCGCCTTCCTTTCTTCTGCCTCTATCAATCTGAAGTCTATAAACTCAAGCCAAAACGGATGATGGCTGCTCTTTTGTTGTCCACTTGTGCATTCTTTGTAACCAACTAGCACCACTGAGAGTGCACACTAAAAAAAACCTTGGTCTTAGAAATATCTTTGTAGTTTATTCCCTTGTCTGGTGTGTGTGGCTTCATGAACGCAGCCCCAGTTTCAACTCATTTATCTAATGTTCAATTTTTGAGTCACCAACAGTACAAGTTAGTATATTAATGTGATTACATCAGAGTTGCTAAGTGGGAAAAGATGCTGGGTCCCTGCTATGAAATCTTCCTATTGTTTCCTCTTATGATATTGCCAGTGTCTGTCAGCTTGAAAACAAGAGGGTGTCCTCAGAGAAAAAATAACTGCCAGTTTTGTGCAAGTTGAAATCACAGGATCAGGGTAAACAATGTAGCCCAGGCAGAGAAGAGGCACAAACTTTGACTTGACAGTGAGCCTGCATAAACTGGTTGTCATACCAAACAAAGGAAGACTTAAGAAGCAAAACATCTGAGTGCATTAAACGGAGCGGGGGTCTGTTTTCTTTCATGCATCTATAACTTTTCATTCGCTTTTTTTATCTCTTTCATGGTTTCACAATCTCAGTTTTAAAGATTTAACAGGTTTATGTGGTGCAATTTGTTAATCTTCCCTAAAGGGTTGTCTCCTTCTGCACCTTCTGTCTGGGTTTCATTTTGGTGAAGGGGCTGCAAGGATTTAAATCAGGCGAGCATAGTAGTGAGGGTAGGTAGTGTAAGGAACATTATGGGCACATGCAAGTGGTCAGAATGAGACCTCCACAGAGTGATTTAAGTAAAGACCAGCTTTTGAGGCAGCTAAGAGTCTGACAAGTAGACTGCCTTGAAACAGGGAGCAGTCAAATTTAAGTCAGGTGAGATTTTTGCTTTATTTAGAGCATTTTCTGTCAGTTTGGCTTTGGAATAGGCACTAAATGCCAAAATGCTATGACATCTGTGACCCTCGGTACCAGCAGCAGTAGCTGTGGCACTGAAGAAATTTGCAGTAAATTTGGAGGAAACACAGCACTATGGTTTCTACATTTATCTAAAAGCCACTGATCGCAGCTGTTGAGTGTTGGATCCAGTTTCTTCTGAACACAATAGTAAAAACTTGTTGTTATTGCTGCAAAAACCTGAATTGTAAGCTTCTAAGTGATTGGATATTTCTCACCAAAATGATTGGGGATTGAAGTTAGGTTAGGTTTTGAGGACATCCCACTTTGCAACTCTTTACTTATGTAAAATACTCACACATTGATTTACAGCAGCAGAGTGTAATGCATGCTGGCCCCCTCACAAACACTCCTTCTGCTCTGCTTCTCTTTTCTCTCTCCTTTTGTATTATAATCGTTTACTCTCATCCCTCCTCGTGTCTCCTTTCTTGTTCCGTTCCTCAAACTTTCTCTCGCTTCCACTCTGTCGTTATATCTTTCTGTCTTATTCTCCTTTTTATCTCCTGCTCTGTTGTTAACATCCTCAGCTGTGCTCAGACCCCTGCATGAGGCTAACGCTCATAGCGGATTGGCTGTAGCTGCGTGCATGAGGAGCACTGGGGCCCCAATCAAACGCAGGCAGGAACAGGAAATGGAACGGGAGACAGGAAGCGCCCGCCCACAGGGCCCACGCAGGTACCACCACTGTCAACCCTTATGTATCCACAGCGGTGCCTGTCTCAAAATCACCTCAAAACCCCTCACTTCCCTCCCCTTCCTCCCTCACTTCGTGTTTGTCCAAGCTCAAGCTGTCCTCAAACCCACCTCAGGACTCCGCTGTGTGTGTCCTCTGGGTGCTGGCTGTGTAGAAACGCCTCAACACCCTCATGTGTGCGTCTTCAGCTCTGGCTGGACAAAATCCCAGAAAGCTTGATTTTGTAACCCACTCCCCCAGCACTGCACTCTCACATCCAGCTCTGTGTATGTATGTGTGTGTGTGTGTGTCTGAATGTGTACGTTTTCTCAAACACACACCCTTGACTATATACAGCAACTTATTATCCGCTTTGTGTTTGTGTGTTTGTTGCAATGCAGTAAAAAGCTGCTTTGCTGTTCTCTGTGTTGCCATCAAGAAGAAAAAGAGGGAGAGGGAGAGAGAGTTTCTCTCGGCTTTTCTGTGCTTCACTGCTTCCCTTCATTGTTGTTGTGCTGCTCTTTGTAGCTTTGTGCTGCCAAGGCTTTCCTCTGCTCTTTGTGTGCTGCTGATCTGTCCTTCTGTGCACTGCAAAGCTGCAGTCCATCACTGTGTTTCTGTCCTGTGTGCTGCCACGCGACTGCAGTCACAGATCCTGTGCCGCGCTTTGTTTCCGTGCTCTCTGCTTCTATGTTTGTCTGTTACAAAAATTCAGTCTGCTTTCCTACTGACGTGTTAGTTTTGTTGCGTAAGGAGGGGAAAGTGAGTTTTAACATCAGTTTCATCAGTTTTAATATTCAGAAATCAAAGTATTAAGAATCTGAGATGCACTGATGACTTTTGATAGCCAAACACACATAGTTTTAAAAATTCCCAATTGGATGCAACACATGCAAGAGACACGAGGCTTAATGATGAAAACATTAAAAGAATAGAACTGAAAGTTAGTTGAAAAGGTCAGTTTGGTTATTGACCTGCAGATTTTTTGCCAATTAATCATCCCAACTGTTTTCCTAGGAAAACTCACTGCATTTGTTTGTTAATTTGTTTATAGTAACCTGAATGTCTTTAGATTTTAAAAATATGCAAGTGCAAAAAATGTACAGAATGTCCTAGAAAAAAAGAATGAATATAGTGAGCTTTATTGTGAAGTTCTAGTCTTTTCTCAGGATCTTAGATTCTTACTGAGTCAGGAAATTAGATGTATAATCTCAAATGTGCCTTAAAGGGCGGTCATTAAACTCCTAAAACCTCAAATATTCTTTTGTTAGATCTTGTAATTAGTTTTGCTGCTCCACTCTGAAGAACCAGCACAGACCAGAGACTGATTGAATGTGCAAACTAAGCCATGTTAATATTGATTTTAGTCTGTGTTTCATTAAAACTGAACTTAAACTGGAGTAAAACTTTTTTTTTTCTAAAATAATAAATTGTAAATCCAAACTGTTAACAGCGAGACTGAGGGAAAAGAGGAGGTGGAGGCAAAGCTCTCAGTGTTCTGCCTCTTTTATTACCTTCCTCCTCTCCTCTATTGATCAACATAAGCCTCTGATTTATAGCTCAGTGCTGCAAAGCCTGCTGGGTAATTACTAACGCTGAAAAGAGACAGGAAAGTTAAAGTGGGGGACGGGGGTGGGCGCTCACATAGACACACGTGTGTCTGTGCACACTACACAGAAATGTACAGACTTTCTATTCACACATACAAGCACACACACGCACAAACATTAATAGTGTCTCATGTCGCTGAGAAAATCCACTAATGTTCAACATATATCATATCCCTCATTTATCAATATATGCAAATCAATAAAAGGATATGAGACTGAATTAGTCTATGTCATAGATTGTTTTCAGTGCTGATATACTGCACCAGTGCAGAGTAGTGGAAATCTGATTACATTCTGTGTAAGATGGAAATGCTCAAATCAGACACTTAAGTTTGTCATCAGTCAGTCAGTGCACCTGAGCTTGTGCCTGATTCATAAACAGCATGGCTGTGAAATCTCATACACGAAGCGATGCTTGCACAAGGCTGTTTGTCCGGTATGTAAGTGAGCTTGTGTGTGTGTGTGTGTTTGTTTACCTGATGTGCTGTCGTGACCTTCCCTCTATGCAGTAACTCACCTGACGTCAGAGCAGCTTTGTTTTTCTGTCCTGCTGCCGGCTGACTGACGCGCTCCCTCTTTTGTGTCCTCCAGTGAACAGCCTGGCCCGGTCCAAGTACTGCTGACGCCCAATCAGGAGGAGGAAGAGGACCAGGCAACGCCCAACAGGGATGCTGCTCTGGGCCAAGGCCAGAACCCGCCCCCTCCGCCCTATCGCCCCCCTCCCCCTCGACCCCCGCTCACCCTCAGCATCGCTCACCCTTGCGCACCTTCCAGCCAAGGGGAGGAGGAGGATGGATGCGCGGGCAGGAGAGGGGAGGAGGAGGAGGATGGGAGGGAGGGGACAGGGGTGAGGCTGTGTGAGTTGCTGCAGGCAGGGGGGGTGAGTGTCAGACCACTGGGGAAGCACTTAGCCATCTCTCTGCCCTCGCTTCCTCTGCGTCTCTGGGATACACAAGTCACACACACCTCACACTCCGCACACCTTGAACCCACTCACGCACAGCCTCCCCCACCTCCTCCCCCTCCGACCTCTAATCCACCCCTGTCTTCCCCTCTGGAAGCCTCCGGGCAAAGGAAACCTCTCACGCCGCTCTGGCAACCACCGCGGCCCCATTCCCCCGCGGGCACTGCTCAGCATTGGCCGAGGGAAGAAGCTGCTTCAGAGACACGTCATTGGTCCTCCTGGAGTTTGGACCGCCCCGACGCAGTGGTGACGCCGTACGAGACACCCCCAGACCGCTGCATTCCCATCAGGCCGCAGGCATCCAGTCAAAACTACAGCTACAGTTGCCAGTCCTCTCCAGGTCACTACAGCTCCCAGCATGCCCCAGGGCGACACAGTAATCCCTGCTGTGACCGCAAAGAGGCTGAGTTTTCTGAGCTTGATTCCCTTTACCAGGCCAGTCTGCTGGCTGGAAAGACAGGTACACACACACAGACACACATAGCCACCATAACACAATCTGTAACTATTGGAACATTTAAACCCACCATTCAGTGAAATTAATTGTGCTCAGAATATGACATACCGTTGTGGCGTAATGACTAAATTATTAATTTTCACTATCAACTTAAATTATATTCACGATGCAAATCTCCTGTTCCACCACATCCCAAAGGCCTCTGTTGGATTGAGATTTGGTGACTGTGTAGGGCATTTGAATAAACCAGTTCGAGATGATCTGAGCTCTGTGCTTGCTGGAAGTAGCCATCAGATGGTTGTGTGGGAAAATTCCCAGTAGATCAGCAGTTTCTGAAATACTCAGACCAGCCTGTCTGGCACCAGAAACATCTCATATTTAAAGAGATTTGTATTTTTGTCCATTCTGATATTTGATTTGAACTTAAGTTCACATTTTTGACCACGTTTTATTGCTTTCATATTGTATGGCTGATTCAATACATGTAGTGAGTGTGTTTGGGCCTTTTGATGTACGATAAAGAAAGGAATTAAGGATGTCATACATAGACTCTTAAGATCTTAGAAATTTGTGATAGATTTTTGACAATCTCTGCAAGTTTTATGGATTAAGAAAATTGGCAAAGTGGTGAAAAACACTAAATACAAAGACAGAAAGGAGGGAAATGTAGAACCACAGCGAGGCACATGTGAAAACAATAATAACACAGGAAACAACTAAATGGTGGAGACTACAAGGAATGTGACCGCATGTCTTTTATTTACAACATAGAAAACTCTTTTTGCTTGTAGGCTCACTTTTTGAAGCAAGCTAAAATGCTCCATAGATTTTTTTATTCAGCTGTAGTCCAACTATAAGCACATTTTTAATTTATGTCCTCAAGTATAAAACCGCTACAAAATTATATGTACGATCAACAGAACTTTGTGAACTGAAAATGAGGATTTTACACTGGTTTATACATGGGGACAATTTAACAATTTCAGTATTTTTTTTGGTCTGTTTACTGTAATTAGCAGTGGTAGCTGTTAATTTCCAACATGCACAACAGTATATTGTTGAGATTACCTCATGTTATATACTGTGCATATCAGTATGTAGTATGGAACTGAGACACAGTAAAGAGTACTGCAGTAAACAGGCTACTGCAGCAGATGTTACTGCTTTCCACTTTTATATTGATTTTTCTATAGGGTCACTTCTCTCTGTGTTAAATGTAAAATTTTAGAGACATTAAAGAAATGCTTTAAAAAAAACTTTGGAGTTTCAGTGAAGGCCTCGGTCTCGGTCTGTTTACTGCTTCGCAGGTAAACATCGCGCTGGCTCATTAAATATATACCAAGGATGTGAAACTTATTTTACATTGTGGGCACCACACTGTATCTCCCACTTTGATCCTAAATAGGACAAACCAGTGAAACTCCCCTTTTAGCCAGTGTAAAAAGTTTAATTACACATTTAATCTCTTAAATATGTCAATTTAAAAAAAAAAGAAGACGTGCAATTTCAACTGTCTTTTACATGATAAAAAAAATGCTGCCGTAGCAAATGAAAGAAATCTGCATAACTTTTTGGGCATAAATTGTAAGAAATAAATGTTTAAAATGAATAAAATGTAGCTCATTGCCCAGACTGTGCTGTAATTATAAGGTTGTTCATTCACAGAACATTTCTTTTTATTCGTTTTTATCGTGGATCCATTGTAAAAAAAACCAAAAAACCCCAGAAATTTCTATGATTGTAACTGATTATCTATTACTTATTTACATTGGTGTAGTATAAATGGCCATGTGGGAGGTCTGCTTTAGTGGGAAAAGTTGCAAAATTTCTGAAAATATAGTCCAAAATGTATTACCTCCTTCTCAAAGCCATCCACTGGGTCAGATTTGAGTCTTTTCCGGGATGATTCTGGCCCTTGTGGCCTTCTGTTTGACACGCCTGATATATACTGTATGTAAACATTTGTCAAATCATAAGCAAAGTTTGTTTAAGTTACTTATTAATGAATTCATGAACGACACAGGAAATGTAAGCTGTCAGTCTGACATAATTTGCAGACCACGCTCTGTTCATATTTTCACCATCTGTGTGTTCCCAGGCTGCAGCCCATCGGAGAGGCTCATATCCAGGGTGGGAGGGCAGGCTCGCTCCAAGACCCCCAACGCAGACATGGAGAGGAGTGCGTACGGGGCGGACTGCACCAGCACCCCCACCTACCTCAACAAGGCAACACCTACATAGTCCTTTGCAGAAACTGTTCATGGGTCATCAGTTGGATCCATTTTCCAGCGTCTGACAGACATTTTCTCCCTCTGCAGCCAATGATGTTGCGGGATTTTGGGGTGGAGCCTGATGATGGGGAAAACCTGAGGAGAATTGGACGCAGCCTGAGCGGCACAGTAGTGACCTCGCGCCGCAGCCGCCTGACTGCAACCCGCAGCTTTGTGAGTGTGACTACTTGGGCTCTGCTGCCTCCTTGCGGCTATGCTGTTAAACTGCACCTGCCTGATGTCTTGCGGTCACATTGCTTTTCCCTGTGCTCTTCTTCCCCCCTCCCTCCCCCCCGCTGTTTGTCTTGTTTCTTCCTTTTGTCCTGCTATTCTACTTGCAATCTGTCCTCCCGCTCTCTTCTTCTCTTCCTCTTCTGTCCTCTGTCTCTCTCAAAGGTGAAGCAGGCTGATGTCAGTGCCTCTCCTTGCTTACTTCCTCTCTTCTGAGTCCCTGTTGCTATTCCACCACTATCATCTCCTTCATCCTCCTCATCACCAACACCTTCTCATCACCACCTCCCTCCACTGCTTCACAGGTAAACACCGCGCTGGCTCATATGATGTTGCACTGTGTGTTTCGCCTGCATCAAGAGTGGATTTTTGGCTGGCTACTTTATGTGCCAGATAAGTCTGTTTTAGAGCAAAGTAAAAGTCTTCTCCTCTTTTTTTTTTTTATTATTTTTCTCGTGAATATTCGCCTCCTGGCAAATTGGGCTCATCTGGCACAAAAGTAGGCTGCATATCCATATATCTAAAACCAGGGAATCCTCACTGATTTGCAAAAAATGTGAAGACCCAAAGGTGATTTTAAAAGAAATTTGGCCTGCAAATCTGTCATGTGTCCAGTTCATCTAAAATTCACAGAAGGAAATTTGAAATTCTGAAAAGTAAACACTGATACCTTGATTTAGAGGTTAAAAAAAGACACCTTCCCACTCTCTATAAGGAAAAAAGCTGAAAACAAGAGGGATGTCTTAAAAAGGCCCCCGAAGCAAAAACATTTCAGCCTGTTAGGTTTTCTGTTACGTCAGTATTACACACGACATATCTGCAGATGTGTCGGCTCTGTTTGCATCATATTAGTTTTTAAACTCAAATTGTGGTGAATAGTTTGACAGGCAGAAGTGTCGTTTCAGGTTTTTACACTTCAGCTTCACAGTGCAAAAATAACACCTCGCTGTGGGAGCTGAAGCTAATGCGCATCGATCCAAAGTATTTTTACAAGCGGCTGTACATGTCACACACCAATGGTCTCTCTTAGCAGAGAAAAACATAAGAAGAAATGATAATTTCTAGTAATTAATTAGCAGTGCATTCAAAATTCTCACTAAATCATGGCTTAAAACAATTGGTTTAAAAAAGTCAGCAATTGAGTAATCAGGTTTTCTTCAACTTCTTAATCTAAAAATATACATGCATTAAATATTGGAATATATGTGTAGTTTTTAACATACAATTTCTTTATGTCTTATGGTTGGTTGTATGTTATAGGAAAAGTTATGCATCTGAGCTGTTATTAGCTTATAATAAACAAGCAAGGGAAAAAAAGAATCAACAAGCATGCACGTTGGTCCTTTTGATCTTTTCTGTTTTAAATTCAAGGTGAAATTATGCATAACCTGCCTCCCGGCACTATGCTTTTACTTGCCAAATGCTCTTGGCTGTCTTGCATTGCGCTTCATTCACATGTGCAGGTCTTTAGACTGCCTCAGTTTTATGCATAAACAGTGCTATATGCTGTTTTCAGAAACCAGGATATGCTAGATACAAAAGATCCTAAATAAACCGTGCACTGTTTAGAATATGCATGTATACACAGTGAAGAATGACCAGTTTTTAAATGTTCCATATAAAAAGAATCAAATGTGGAATTTAACAGATTTTACTATTTAGATTATATGAAGCTGAGGGTGATGCACTGATTGGGAAATTCTGCATCCATACTCACAGTTTATAATTTAATCTCCCCATTTGGGCCAAAGAAGCAAATAAATGCTGATTATAAAGAAGTAGCATGGCTGTTCTGAAATTTTAGCCTCTATCACCACAGGTTTTTTAAATTTTTATTTATCAACAGTCAAATATCTGTTAATGACATCTTAAAAAGAGGTGTCACTGCATCCTGCATTGTTTGATATAGATCTTATATATATATAGATATATAAGATTCTGCTTTTGTATCGATGTACAAAAAGAAAAGATAGCGTAGTATTTTTAAGGTGTCCCACAGGGATTTCCCCTGGGATGCTGTACAGCTATAGTTTATCAGATTGTATGGGACAAGTTTAAGTAGAGCTTGGGGAAATAATTCTTGAGATCTTTGAAAACTGTGTTTAAAGCATCAGTGTGTGACAGTTTGTGTCTTTTACACTCTGTAAATCCCATGATTGAAGATACATGTGTAAAATCGAAGCATGTGTGCATATTCCTGTGAATGACCACATCTGTCATGTTTGACGTGCACCTTCTTACTAATCTGACCTTTTATCTTCATGTCCAGGAGCTGTCGGACAGTTCAGGGAGTTTCTGGCTGTGTCTGACGGGGGTCAAGCTTTCCTCAGACCATGGTCCTTCAGTGCTTCACTAATATCTTACCGCAACCCGTCCACGTGGGTCCACAACCGCTTCACCTTGACGGACCTGGAATCGGCTCAGGAGGATCGACTCAGCTCCTATCCTGTTCCTCCTCCTCCTCCTTCAGACGACATGCACACGCAAACACATGCACGCACACATGCACATCTGCACTGACGTAGAGCCTCCCTCAGCGCCTGCAGCACCCTGCTTTAGCCCCTTCTTGCCTTCCTCCCTTCCTCCTCCCCCTACTATTCTGTCTATGCAGTCACTCTGACCCCCAACTACAACCTCAACCTTTCCCCCTGCTTTCCGGGACTGTTTCTCGTCTCCCCCTGGGGTTTTCAGAGGGTTTCCAGGTGAGCTTGCTGCTTTTAGCAGTCGCTCACCAGCCGCATCCAACTAGGACTAGAGCTCTCTGTAGACTCGCCCTCCAACCCACAGGACCTTTAGCTCAGGGGGGGACTCTAACCAAGTAGCCACGCCTCTTCCTCTCTCTTCACGGGCATTTCTTGTTGGACGCACACGTAGCTGAACTAGGTCTGTTTCAGATGGACAGCCATATTTTTTTCTCTTTTTGTTTTTGGGTTTGTTTTTCTTCCTGTGTGTGCGCACAGTTAATCTGCCGAGACTGAACTCTCTAATAACTAAGTCGTGTACAGAAAACTCACATATGAAACCTGTATGTTAATTAATAAGACCTTATGGAATGTTGATAATGATAATTAACAAATATTGATAAACTTAAAGTGATACTTCCTCATGTCTGCATTTCAAATAGGAGTGGAGTGCACTTCACAAGTGTCTAGCTGGAGTTTCTGCCCCCAAACCGCTCGCCGACCTAATGACAGCTCTCCCGTTTCTACCGGGAGCTTGAACAAGAAAAGCGCTTCCTTTTTTCTCTGCTTCTTTCCCTCTTCTTTTCTTTCTGCTCCTCTTTTCTTGCTCTCTTATATTCTCGCTTGCTTTCTTTGTTCCAAACAGGAAACAGTAGCACCAGAAATAGGCCAGCAGCGGAGGAAAGTCTAGAAGGAATGAGAGAATGTAGGTTAGGAAACCCTTCTCTTAGGCTTTTAACAATGAAAACAGATGACTCAAGTGCACTTTGCAAGGTGACTCGGCAGAAGTGCACTTTCTGAAGGCTATTTGAACGTGGAGCAGCTGGAGAGAAGTCGATGCCGTTTGTTTTCACTCCAAGGCCTCAGGTGAACTTCAGTGACACTTATGAATTCACACTTTATTATTCCCCTCCCTCCTCCCACTGAAACTGGTTTTGAGACCTCAGATGTGTTCAGAAAAATGCTCATCTTCAACCTAAGACAGTGACATGTCTAATATGAACATGCTTTATATGATAGATATGTATTAGAGGTATATTTTCAGCCAGTGAGCTATCAGAGATGTCAACCATTCCTCAGTTGTATGAACAGTTATTACGACTTAATTCACTCTTCCCTTTATTGGGTAGCATTCTGACGTGTGTAGAGTACTTTTATTATATGCTTTATTCTGTTAAATATCGTATAAACTAACAAAGTCCTTATTAAACAAAAGGCCAATGTAATGTTCTTTAAGAATTTACTGATGTTGAATGAACGTTGTAACTAAACCAAAGGATGGCACCTAACTCAGAGAGTTAAAGTAAGAATTTATTTTTCCATTTAGGTTCAGATTTTGTGGTTGTATTTTTGTTTTTTTCTTCGTTTTTTTTGTGTTTTTGGATTTTTTTTGTTGTTGTTTTTTTGGATGTGGGAGAATGTAGCCAATTGTAGCGCATGAGTCCGCTATGCAAATCAACCTTCCCTCACAGTCCTTTACTGGAGACAGTCAGGAGGCAGACACGCCCACCCCTCACGGGTGCTCTCATGGACTCTGGCAGAGACACGGAGAGGAGGAAGAGAAGATCTCATGTTTATTGCTGCTGGTGAACTTTGTTGTTCTGCATCTACTGCTATGTTTCAACCAATGGAATGCAAAAAGAGAGCAACGAGGACGCAGAGAGCAAGAGGGAGAAAGAGCGAATGAATGTAAACTAAAGGATGAAAGTGTGTGTTTGCGTTAGAGGAGGGTGGGAAGCTAACTGACAAAGATGGTTATTTGTGGGTGTGTGTAGACTTTATGTGTCAGTTCTGGGGTGGTGTTGCTCGGGGAAAGAGGGAACCTGTATTTTTGCAATAAAGTTATTAACAATGCACTCCCAAAGGGGGCGTAACCACCGTAACATGTGTTTCATTATTTGTTTGTGGGGAGGAGAGCGAAAAGAACTTAACTTTCAAGAAAAAAGAAACCAACACCAGTCTGGTCTTAATCCAAATTAACAGGAAAACTAATTAAGCTCTTAAGCAGTGTTTTTCATATATTTACATATAATACACTAATCTACAGCTAAAATATTCCTCAAATATAGAAAATTTAAGAATTTTTGGTCAGTGAAACTAATAGTAATGCTTAAAATTAGTGTTTCAGCTCATCAAACAAATTTAAATATTACACAAAGAAAACACAAAATGCAGTTTCTAATGAAGGTGTTTATTATTAAGGAGGGAAAAATCCAAACTTACATGACCCTGTGTAAAAAACTAATTGCCCTCTAAAACCTCAAATTAAGTTGGTTAGGATGTTCAGGAACAGCCCAGCAACCACCAAGGCTCAAGTCTGTCATGAACTGGAAACTGCTGAAAATCCAGCGTCACTGTCCTCAGTGAAGCAGGTTTTTCTGTACATCACTATGGACCGAGAGCATGCCAACCAAGAAAGATGTCCCAGCTACAAATTCTATACCTTCAAGCTTGATTTCCAGCTGCCCACATGGACAAACCAAATAAAAAACAAGACATATCTATGGAGGATTTAAGGTTAGACAAGCATGGTGGTAGCGTGCTCTGAGACTTTTTTTTTTTTTTGCTGTCAGTAATCTTGATACATTCCACAAAGTGGATGGAATAATGAAGAAGGAGGACGATCTCCAAATTCTTCAGCTTTACTGCAAATTAACAGCTAGATGCTTGAAACTTAGACATAATTAGCTGTTCCAACAGGACAGTGATCCAAAACTGGTTTTCAAATCCATCAAGCAGGATGACGTTACACTTCTGGAATGGCCGTTCCATAGTGCTGATTCTCAACCCTACCTAAAATTTATGGTCTGTGCTTAAAAGCGGGGTTTTTGCCAAGAAATCAACCAGTTTGAATTAACTCTACCAGTTCTACCAAGAAGAGTGGTCAAATATTCAGCTGTAATTATGCCAGAAGTTTATTGATGGATTTATTTAATCACTTAAATATTCAAAAACGAAATAAAAAATATTCTGTATATTCTAATACAATTTTTTTTTTTAATTTATTCAGGGATCATTTATATTGTTTAGGGATCAGTAACTGACCAGCGTTAGTTCCTGCAGTACTTGAAAAAAAACTGCTACAAAATTTTTTTTGCATCATATTTCTCTTAAACAGTGTTTAAATGTGTGTGAAACTGTGAAGCTATATTACTAATGTCTTCCATTAGGTCAGTCTGCAGTTAGCCTGCCTACCACTAGATGTAAGCAGTGATACGCTGGCCTGCCACTTGCATTTACCCGCTACAATCAGTCACTCCCACTCATGCACAGTAGTGTTGATATAATTCATAAGCACCCTCACAAACGCACACACATTGCACTTACCCAGGCAGCCTTTTATTATTACTACTGAACGTATGAAACTGTGTGTTGAGGAAATAAATATTTTACATCTTTAGCAAATGCAAAAGATTCAGAGTGAGATGAAGAGATGACGGAAGCCATGAACAGTGCAATAATCAAGAAGATGCACACTGATGATGAAGTGAATTTTGTATAAGTGATGATTATTTATCAAGAACACAACTGAGCTTCCATAATGAACACATGAAAAATATATTTTTATATAGCTACTCAGAGAAAGTTGATTGATCACATATAAAACACACAACATTGCATTAATTTGATGTCATGCCACTGTTTCTAGTTGGAGTCAGAATAGAAAGTGGGATCCTTTCAAATTTAATTAATGAGATGTTGCTAAGAGAAGTGTGTATCTTCCTTGCAAATGTCTTCAGCATTAGTCAAGCAGTCTGACCACCACAGCACTGCAGAAAAATATTCATGTAAAGATTAATCTTTATCAGTTTGTCAGGTAAACTCTGAGTTTTAATTTTCGGTTACACCTTGTTAGACTGCCTGCATCCTCTCTGCAGCACTTTATCTCTTCATTCTTATAAAACTAAACAATAGAACTGAAGTGAGAACCGCAGTTAGAAGTAATTTCAACCTGAGAACAGTAGTGAAAGGAAAAGTAAAGACAATAAGGCTGCACTAAAGGAAGTGGGTCAGAATAAAGAGAATAAATGGAGATGATACCTTCAACAAAGATACTAGCATAAATGATTCAAGTGTCTTTCAAGGCTTTGGTTTTCTGAAAAAAACAAAACAAAACAAAAAACACTGAAGGAAATTGCAGTGCCACATTTTCACCTTTTAAACAAAAGTGCCGCCGATGGATAACTGAAAGAAGGGGAAAACAGAATTGTTAAGAAGACTGATGAGCCCCTGGATGAGCAAACGCAAACACTGAAAAGGCAAAGCTAACTGCAAGTCAAAGAATTTGTTGTGAGCCATGAAATCTACATCAGGAATAAAACAAGACTGCTGCCAGCTTCCAACTGTGGATGACAATACATTTAATTTGGGGAAGATAATTGTCTGTAATGATAAAAGCTCTCACTTGCTCACACTCATAGCCCCACTTAGTGTTGATTCTTAACACCGCATACTGGTGTGAGGTTTTATGAAGTTACATGAATCCCATTTTGCAGAAGGCCAGAGCGAACAATTCAAAGAAGAAAAGAAAAAAACTGAGAAAATAAAATTACTTGACGATGGGCTGAAACTAATCCAGACAACCTGAAGGTAATTAGGAACATCTTAACTCCTGAATGCTGATCCGAGGTCAGCGCACAGCACTGAGACAAGAGGTGTGATGAGGCACTTCGAAAATGAGTGTGAACTGTTGCACCTGTATTAAAAAAACGCAACTATGACGTCAATACATCTGTGACACTATCAGGTCATCCGAGCTCAGCAGGAAGAAAATTTCTTTTGCTGTGCAGGGTAAAAATCCCAATCTTGGCATTTTCTTCACTGAGGAAGTGGAGAAACAATTCCACACAGCTGGGGAGAGAGGTGGCATGAATCATAAGTTTTTTTTTAATTTTAGGTTTTCTTGTTCAGTTCTTGTTTGGTTGGATTTAAGTACCAAAACTACTTGGTTAAGTCTAAGAAAAAAAACACAGTTTAGCCATTATCCTTTAGCATCTAATTTAGGAACGTCTACACACCGGAAAATGATACTTGGGACTTAGGTCAGTTTATTTTCCAGAATTTTCCTTTCTCACAATCTCCACAGCAGGAAAAAAATCCACTTCAGATGAGTTTCCACTGCCGGACATATAGTTCGTGTTTAAGGTTTAGTATCGGTAAGACCTTCCAGGTGACATCACACAATGTCCACTTTGCTAGCAGTTAAATGATCTGGACTATTAGCTGCACTAATTGGACTACAGTACAAAAAGAGATCACAGACAGCTCACAGGTTAAAAACTGGCTTGTATGTGAACCTACTGTGCTAGACATTTGAGATCTCACATTCACTTCTGTCGGGTATGTATAACAACAGTCAGTGATAATATGTAAAAGCTGTTCTGAGCTCTAATAATGCTGCAGGCCTAAGCAAGGAAACAGCTTCAACCTACACAGGCTCTTAAGCCGTGCTGACTGTAAATACACAGGCTTTTTGACCTGCCAGGATATTCGAATAAACACCAAAGTGCCAACCTGTGTTGATAGTAGACAAGTCAAAGGGTCATCAGTCAACAGCACTTACCCTCTGATGACCAGAAAATTTATAGGAATTTCTCCAATACCTTTCACATATTTCACTCTGGCTCAAGAGGTCGACAGAAATTACCTTCCCTGGAAGGCAAGCTTCTATTTTGGATATAAGTTACAAGAACAGTGAAGGATTTGATTCAAGAGCCTAGAGTCAACTTAATTTTGAAATTTCTCATTCATGCTAAAGGAAGCACATAGTAATGAAGTGTGGGAACACGATACATCACCACAAATACAGATGACAGCAAACTCAATAACCTGTCAAAGCCAAGCTTAAAAATGTCTGGAGAAGCTCTTTACTGGAGAGATAATATGCTCAGAGAGAAGCAGGAGTCCTGTGGAAGTTAAAGGAATTACCGTGATACCAGGTCACACATAGTGCAAACTCCACATGGGCAAGTGCACAGAATAGAAAATCAGCTTTGAAAATGAATGGCCTACAGGAATTCCAGGATAAATCCAAGAACCCAAATCAAAACACAGTGATAAGAAAGAACAAATTCCAACCCACATCATGCAGAGAGACATGTGTGGTCCCCGGCTCAGGGAGAACCTCAAACCCTTAAGTGAGCAAACAGAGCTGCACTTTATTGTAAACAAACTTCAATCCACGGTTTGAGAGTAAGCCAGCTTTGCAACTTGATGCCCCCAAACTGTTAACTTCATAAAAGAGCTTCTTTTTACTTAAAATCCTTCTTTCTGATCAGAGTGCTGATTTTTGATTGTTTTTGTTGTTTTTCCAGATGCGGCAATGTTTTTTTTTTATTGGCATTTGTTGCCCGAAGCACCAACAGCTGTGGCATTAATGGCCCCTGAAAAATAATTTGCATATTTATTATTTATTCATCCGCATTTTCCACTGATAATTGATCATCCGTTTGACTTAGCATTACCCAGTGTGTTCCAATCAAAATATAAAGGTGTTTCATTACAAAATTCTATTAAGCAGGTGTTGTCAATAACTGGCACTGTGGAGGCATAACCCAAGTGCGCTTGAGCATCTGTGAATGAACTGGTGGCCGGATATTCTGCTTCAGGAATTTCTTGTAGAGATCAGTTACAGCAAAGCAACCCCAGACCATCACACTACCACCACCATGTTTGACTGCTGGTATGATGCTCTTTTTATGAAATCACTCAGACCTCAGATCAGTCAACAGAATATTTTCCCAAGTTTTGGGGATCAATAAGATGTGTGCTCCTTTTTGTCAGCAGTGGTTTTTTCCTTGGAACTCTCCTTGGATTTTATTTTTGTCCAGTCTCTTCCTTATTGTTAATTCATAAAAAGTGACCTTAACTGAGACAAGTGGGTTATCTGTTATCTATCTTTCTTTCTTTTGTAAACCATGAATGACTTATTCATGTCTACACAAGGAGGCTGTTTTTATATTCGACAGCACGACATGGTATATTAGCCTCATACACCAGGTAGCCAGGCTCCAGCAATGTAGCTACATTCACAAATAGCTGCTAAAACACGGCTGAAAATGCCGGCTATATTTTTAGTTGTTTGCTTTCTTTGATGAGAAGTAATCTTTCCTCCTCTTCCTCCTCCTCCTCCTCCTCGCTGTCTTTCTTTTCTCTCCCTTCTCGTCTTCCGTGGTGCTGGCAGCGGTGAGAGTCGTGTCTGACGCCAAAGCTGCCTGTCATAGGGAGAGGTGCACGTGCGGAGGGCTCACGTGCGGTTATCGGTGCGGTGGCAGACAGACGCTCGTGTCATCGTGAGCTAAAAATAGCGCAGAGCGGAGGAGGGAGAGGAGCCTACACGAGAAAGAAATAGAAACTTTGGGGTATTTTTACCTCACGCGTCCCTGTGCTGCACCCAGGCGTGACTTCTTCTCCTCCTCTGTAAACCCCTGTGCCATAAGTATTTATTTATTTATTTATGTTGCTGGTCTATTTTTTTTTTGTCTTTTCTCAATTACATTCTTTTTAAAGTTGAACTTGTATTTTTCTTTTCGTGAATGAAGCGGTGACTCATTCTTATAATCTTACGGCTAGGCTGCAGTTTCAGGGTTTCGGACAAAACACTGTACTTTACCGTAATGTGTGTGCGTGTAGTTCTGAATGAATGAACGTTAACAAGGGGGTAAAATACGCAGTTACAGTATGCATGCAGCTGACAGCATTGTTACCATAGCAACCGCGACTTAAACCCATTAACTCACTACACGTGCACAGACTCAGCCATTCATTTCCAATTTCCTCACTCCTCAATTATCCATTCATCAATAAATGTAATATTTAATGCACTGATGCATTGAACTGTTCATTTGTTTTTGTTTGTTTTTCAGTTTTCGTTTACTTCTCTCTTAAAGGTTTTGTGTGGGTTTGAGGACACTGGGCAAGAATAGATGACAATCTAATAAATAATTCAAACGGTAGCTTTGTGAAGAAGTGTCAGGAGGCTGTTCATTCATCCTCGTGCCTGCTGATCTGTTTGGGGGACTGTAGTATGCTGTTGTTCAGGTGCATTGGCTGTAAATTTGCAAAAGTTAGAAGTGTATTTGTTTTATCGACAGTTGCCGGAACTTGTTTGAAACAAAAGTGGAACTATATTAAACACGCAGCGATGTTGTAACTGTTGAAAAATACTGTAGGTTTATACTTACTGTCCAGTTTTGTGGTGCTATAGTGTCAAAAAAAAAATGGGATGACTTAAAGGGACATTCCACTCCAAAACCAAATATACCTTTTTAGTTATTTAGGTGTGAGTCAGGGTTACTCTTGCAGATGTTATATGTAAAGATGTCTTTCCCTTTCTGAAATATAGTGGAAATGAATCAAATGGTCCTCAAAGCACCAAAAGAAAACTCATGACCATCTTACACACATACAACAGCTCAACAAACCTATGAAACAGTTTCATGTAGGACCCATTTTTTTCTAATGAATTTTTTTTTCTAATGAAATCAACAAAATAAAGCATATTTCCACATGTGAGTAGAGGCTTATACTCATAATGGCGTCACAGAATGTAAAAATTAACTGCGTTCCACTTGTCTGAGTTATAATATTAGCAAGCTGCTTGCTTTGGTTGGCAGGCTTAGTTAGATTTAGAGTATGGTAATCCAAACAATGGTTGAGAAGATTTCACCACCAAAATTTGGTTTGTTCTGCTGGTGAAAAGTTTGCAGGGCATGGTTTAGCTGGGCACATACAGTCTTATCACCATCCATACAACAACTAAACAGCATGAGAATCTACTGGGAACTACACCTAAGTTGTATAACTTCAAACTGTGACACCAGGCTTTTGTGTTTGACATCACGTCCCCAGCAACTTCTGTAGTCTTATTTAGCTAAGTGTTAGCAAACATCTTCTCTGGAAAAAATGAAGCCTTGACAAAAGTGTATTTTGTGTTGTAGAACAAAATGTGAAAAGCTTTTGTTAATCACCGACTCATTTTAGCCATCTAATCAAAAAACCCATGCAAAAAATCCTGCTGACTTCGAGATGAGGGAGAGCGGATTAGGAGTCGTCCCTGCAGAATCCTATTAGAGGCACATTTTGATATGATAAATCATTCCTCTCATTCCAGTGCCCCGGCCCCTACATAGTCCTGCTTCCACCTCCCCGCTGCCTCTGCTGTTCAGCTGTCTCCTAGAGGTGTCTAGGTCACCCTTAGTTATCCTACGCGTCACTAGTGTGGTGGCGTCATTTTTATTTTTGCTTGTGTTTGCCTGCGGGCGGAAATAAATCCTTTGTTCTCTTACCGTCTCGCTTCCGGGTTGGTTTCTGCACCTGTGTCCATCTCTGTTCCCTCGTGCCGCTGGGCCGTGACAATGTGTTCACAACAACAAGTTGCTGCTAGTTCTCACAACATAAGCAAATAATGTTGCACATACATTTCTATATCGCTCCTAATTTACAAAGAGTTCCTCACTAAAACCCTAATCTAAGCCTACTTATGAAGTACCTCAATCCTTAAAAACCTAACCCTCAAACATCCTTTGATGTTGGAAAGCAAGGATTTGCATCAATGTCCGCAACCCTAAGCTCTAAACCCCAAACAAGTCCTCACAATAATAGCAAACACACTGACACATACACACATGCACTGGACATTTATTTATTTATTTTACAAAATAAAAGTCAAATCTGCCTTTCAGGGGTTTTGATGACATTTTCTGCAGTCCATCTGTGATTCCAGTGCATTGTTTTTTTTTTCTTTTCAGCTATCCCTATTGAGAGAGCGAGAGATATTGAGGAGATTTAATGGAGGCTATGCAGTTGGCTTGGGGGGAAAGACATTTGAATAAAGCCTGGGAGATATGCGAACAAGTAGCAATCACTGCGATTATTATCATCACAACTGCTGCTTTTGACTTCAGCCCTCGGTCACAGCAACACAGTCAGTCCTCTCTCTGCATGTGTGCATGATGTATTGCACTCTTCTATTGAGAGCCGCTAGTTGGATGTTAAACCCTTAACGTATCAGAACCATTCACTCCTGTACTGTTTTCTATTTTTGACTGATCTCTGTTGTTCCATCAATCCTGCTTTTATCTGTTTTCCACCACATCACCAAAATCCAGACATTTTATCGACATTTATTTTAATGGATAACACTGACATCAAAGAGGACAGCTAATCAATATCTTACCTCTGTATGGCTTATTGTCATTCGTGACTCCAGCAATCTGTTTCACTTGCTCTTCACACACTCCTTGCCCTCTAAGTCATTCTAAATCTTTTCTAAATCTCTCTGATTCTTAACACTTTTTTCATGTAACAAAAATCCTTCCCATTTCTCACCATCTTCAAACCCACATCCTGTCCATTATCAGGCATTCTCCAACATCTTGCACATGTCTGCACTTCATCCCCACAGAACAAGTGGGTTTGCTGTTTCCTGTCATTCACATTGCCCCAACAGCCAGAGATGTTACTATTAATATTATGAAGCCATCAACTAAAATTTGGCATGCAAAGAAATCTTATTTTATCATTAAAATTGGCAAACTGAGGAAACAAGTCAGGGGAGATCAAATTGAGTCTACTTTACGCTGCCAATATTTTTAACAACAGTAATTATTTCTAGAAAAAACACAGATGAGCTGCTGGGGAGCCATAAAAATGGATAAACAATGTATGATTTCTCCATAAACGATCAAACAAAAAATATTTGCAAAGAATTTTTCTAATGTCTTCAAACAAAGAGGATGGGGGTCAGAAAAAAATAGGCAATGGGTCACTAAGTTGCAGCTTCCATTATGAAAATGATGCCTGTGAGCAAGCGCCAAAAACTGCAGTTCCTGGCATGGACACTTGACGCTCATTATAGAATCAAGTTAATTCTCATTGAATTAAAATGGTCAAGAAAATTAACATTTTACATTGAAAATACTGCACTTCACATTTACACATGTATTGTACAGAAATAGATGATGAATATCAAGTGTGATAATTTATTACTCCAATATTCTCCTTCTCTTCTGGTCCACAGTTCAATGAATTGAACTCTGCTCTTCATGCAGCCTGCTTTTTATTTTTGTCATACTCTTTAACATCTCTTCTTCTCAAAGGAAATAAATAGGAAGTGGCTGTCTCTTGTAGCTCTGCTCCCTATCTTACAATTGTAAATTTATTCTGTGATTATGAACACAATAGATATTGTGCTCGCTCTGTGAGTTTGCAGATGTAAAATTATGTCTGGCAGAACGGCGGACATGAGTGACATTTCTAAAAGCACCAGGCTTCAGTAGTTTTTATTATCTTTGGTCCCATTTGTGTACTCTTAACTTCTTCTGTCATGTGGATTGCTGCCTGTCTGTCAGAGAGGCTTCAATTTGTATGGCTGGAGGGGCCTGCTGTCTGAAGGAGTGGTTAGAAATCCTGCAGCACCGCAGGGGGCAGTCCTGATTTGCACTATAACAGTGAATGACCCACCCACCTCTCTGATAACATTGCAAAAGAGATGATGGTTGACTTCTGGAAGAAAAAAATGTGACTAAACATCATAAGTTAGATGTTACAAACATTAGACAGCTAAAACAGGATAAAGACATGCTGTGGAAGAGAGACAGAGGTTAATAACAGATATGATTCGATGCAGAGAGGTCTATTAACACATAGTGAGTGAGAAAGGTGACTGGAAAGGAAAAACTCAATGCATCATAGGAATCCCTGGCAGCCTACATCTATTGCAGCATAACTAAGGGAGGATTCAGGGTCACCTGGTCCAGCCCTAACTATATGCTTTAGCAAAAAGGAAAGTTTTAAGCCTAATCTTGTATGTGAGGAGCAGGATTTTGAATTCAATTCTGGATTTAACAGGAAGCCAATGAAGGGAAGCCAAAACAGGAGAAATATGTTCTCTCTTTCTAGTCCCTGTAGAATCTACAAATTAATCCACAAGGCTGTAACCATCACTGGCCAGAATCTGGAGGCATTTGAGTCAGTGAGGGACAGGAGGTCACTGAGCAAACTGCTACACATCAAGAACAACCCATAGCACTCCACACGACAGAGGCGATAGAGCTCATCCATCCATCCAGTACAAATGTTCATTTGAACTCAAACATTAGCTGATCACTGTGACCCCCTTCGTTTTAGCCATAACCATGTGACAAGAACAGAAGGTTAAATTATTATCATATGTCATATTTGCTTAGATATTGAAGCTACAGTGCTGATATTTGACATTCACAATGTAAACTGCATCTTAATTACTTGATGGATTCACACAAATGCCAAGTGCTAATTCTACTTTTGGACTGTTTTAAAACTATACTGGCACCTCCAAAGGGTGACAGCATCACTTTAAGGCACTGGAGGCAGTTTGGTGCACTAAAAAAGTTCTAGCTATTTCTTAATGACTGACTATGTTGGATCTTTCAGTCCAGAACATGCTGGCCAGTTCTTATTCCTCAAGTGACATTTATCTCCCCTTCTTACTTCCATCTTCCACTCATCTATGCTGACCAGCTTATTTGCCCTTATCCCTATCCCCCATGGCACAATCATAATTGGATGAGCAGCAGGACACCATCGAGACTATGTGCGCTTGCGTGTGTGTGTGTGTGTGCAGTGTGCATGTCACATATAACGGGCAATTTTTATTTGGATTAAGATGCCTAAAAGATTTTTGACGACATAAGGATTCCAGTGTGGATGCTTGTAAACCCCATTTAATACCCTCAGTGTGATATGTTTACATTAGAGCCCTAGATAATGTTGATATCACGCCAAAAACCAGATTTTACCCTTGGCATTTTTAGTTGACTCATCTGTTTATGTAAATAAAGTCAGCAGTCCGTTTACCCCACAAGGAAATGCTGTCTGATCCTATAAGAACACAAAAGGCATTGCATGCCACGTGCCTGTCAGTATTGTAAAGCGAGCTTTTAAATGAGTGATTAAAGAAATAATGGACCAAGTTGGAAAACACCTATTTTCTTGCTGAGAGTTAGATGAGAAGATCAGTCCTTCTTTTATCTGTCCAGTACTTAAGAAGCTAGATCCAGTGGCCTTTTAGTTCAGCTTTAAATTTGGAATTAATTAAAATGCTCACATTGTTTGTAATATGTCCTTTAAAGTCCCCTGAAAGTTATTTGGCCAAAAAATAACCCAAATTATCCCAGCTATAGAGCTCATTTACTTTTGTGGTCGAAAGTTTACAGACACGTGTCATGTAAATTAATGTAATAGTAATTTTGGTCTTGTGATGAAGGTTCTACAGTGTCTCACAGTATCTTACAGGTCAATTAACCTCTTGTTAGTGATCATGATTGAATACAACCGGTAGTTTTTGTTTGCCAGCATAGAAAGGATTTATTTGACAGTAGTCATTGGACTGACCGACATTCAGAACATCGAGAAAGTCCAAAGAATTCATTAAAGATCTAAGAAGAACTGTAGATTTGCACAAGTTAGGATGGTTTTTTGGTGTCATTTCTAAACAACTGCAGATGTCGAGGTCAAAAATACACATTATACAGATGTGTCGCCATGTTGCCATGGTGTGATTGATTGACCTAAACTGTCACCCTCCAATGAGAGGAAACTGGTTAGGATGATCAGGAACCACTAAAATTCAAGCCTGCCATAAACTGGAAACTGCTGGGACACCACTGTCATTGTCCACAGTGAAGGAAGTTTTACATCGTTTTGGACTGAGAGGGTATCAACCAAAAACGAAGGTCCTTCAAAAGTGAAATCTTCAAACTCAAACTGAAATTTGCGGCTGCCTACAAGACAAATGGCTTCTGGACAAAAGTTTCATGGTCAGACGAGACAAAGACTGAGCTATTTGACCACAATGACAAGACATGTGGTTGGAGGAGTAAGGATGAGGCTTGCGTAAGAACATTGTACCAACTGTCAAGCATGGCGTTGTAGCTGTGTGGATGGAATGCAATCAAATAGCAGCCAGAATTATGCCAGAAGGTTATTAATGGCTACCACAAGAGTCTGGAGAAAATGCATATTGCTAAGGGACATTTAACCAAATATTATTGGGGGTGTATGTGTATATTTGAGCCTGTATGCATAATTTTGATCTTTGTGTGGTTTAGATAAATCCTAAATGAATTAAAAATCTAATTCTTGGTTTTTAAATTCGTTAAAGATGTATGTCTGACCACAACTGTATATTCTCTTTTATTTATTGTCAAATGTTTTAGTAAAGAGTCCCTGAAGTTGTCACAACTGATAGTCAAAGGTTGACTCAAATAGGGGACTGTAGAGTAAACGTTCACAGGTTTACGTGCAACAAAAGAGTTCAAACATCCAATGGAGAAGCTTTCATGCAGTGAGGTTCAAGGCCGGGCGAAGCAGGTAAGTTCACTGTTTCCTTTTCTCCACAGGATTCTCTGCAGATTATCTCTTTTTTTTCCACACCAGAGAGATGGGTGAGCAAAGAGCACAGGAAGCAAACACAAGGGCTAAACTGCTGAACATGAGGAGTCAGCCTTTCACCAACACCACGGGGTTAGTTCAACAACTGGAACTGAAACAATTTCTCCATCTTAAACAGCACATAGTGACGGGTGATTACAAACAGGTGAGATGATTCCCTCTTGTTGCATAGAACCAGAAGGTGGGAACCAAGGTACTGAACCTGCCCCCTGAAATGCAAGATTAATGAACAGACACGCACAGACACACACACCCCGACAGGAAAGAGACATACAATGTTGTGAGCCAGCACAGCAGGACGGGACTATGACAAAGTGTGAATTTATTATAAACATATTCTATTATGTCGACTAGCCACAATGTTTTCTGCTCCAGAATGCTTTACTTTAGGGGTCACCTAGGGCAGGAAGGCTTATCGGGTAAGCCTCTTTTGGAAAAATCTGCGTGCCCTTTAACATATTATCAGTTTTTGCCTTTAACCTCACTGAAAATCAGTTTTTACTTTCCTGTTCATCTGTGTTCGTAAATTTAGTTGCCCACTCTTTTCTAAAACCTGGAGATTATTTTTTTCCTTTAGCTCATTCAGTCCCTCTCACCTAATCTCTTCTTTTCATACACACATACATGCAGAGAAAGAGTCCAAGGTACCGCTTGTTAGTTTCCCTTTTCATCTCAACAGCCAGCTGGATGAAATCTCTTCACCCACTGTTTAATCTGTAGTACACCATTTTAAACTAATCTTCCTTTTATTTGCCCTGTTTGTGAGGAGTACAGAGGGTGGGCAGATGCTTTTTTTCTGGTAACAACATTAGATGAAGACACACAGTCCTCATGTAGTGATTAAGCAGTGTCAGCTGTTTCATTCACTGCCATCCTTCAAGTCAGTACCTCATTAGTGTTTCAACAAAAGGTGGTAATATAGGTACACAAACAGCTGAAAGCTGTGTAATAGTCTACCCACCTACACATCTCCAACAGAGGAGAAAATTACTTTATAAACAGTCAACCATCAATACTGCAATTTTCTTAAAATCATTATCAGGCACAATCTACACTCTTTAACCAACTAAACCCTCAGTTTCCTAACTTATTCTCAGGCATCACTCCTGCTCTGCCTATCCTGATGTGTTTTTTATTTTCGTCTTAACAGAATTCAAAGATAAAAAGCTTTTGTCCACTTGTTCTGCTTCGGTCATTTGATTGCAAGATAACGTAACCATCTTTCTGAGATAATTCCAAACCACAGACGCCGAGCAAACTATAATTTTCTCAGCACCAATAATTTCACTGTTGTGCAAAAACATGGCATTGTTCAGCTGTATTGTGTGTCCAGTCATAAGAATAATTATTGCTTCTTGTACCTTTGTGGCAAAAACATATGTTTTATTCCGCAAACAACTTAGGAGCAGCATGATCCAAAAATGGGAAATGCTACTGACCACTGACCACTTAGGAACTATTAAAAGTACGTTTTGGGCCTTTTTTTGTTTGTTTTGTTGAAACAAAATCATAATTTTTCCCTAAATTATGATTATCAATTAATATTCAGTTCTTGTGCCTAAACCATTGCTCATGAGTTCTGCATCAACCTAATCCCTGAAACACAAACTAATCTGAATCACTGTAGGGTGGCAACAATTTTATGGAATTCCATAAAAGCCACCTAGCAACACTCATTTTTTACTGTCTTGTTTTGAAAAATATTTTAGTGAGGTTCAGATGTCTGGGACCTCACAGGTAGTTATGTGGATGTGAAAAAGGGGTGGGATACCATAGAAAGATCTTTAATCTGCTGTTATTCTGTTGTTAAAAGACTGAGAGGAGGTTAAGGTAGATGCACAGGCATTTTACTCCTCTATTCACATCCTGTCGTTCTGTCAGCTGCTGCTGCAGTTGCAACGATACTTACAAGGTCTCCTTTTGTCAGATTTAATTAAAACAGGTAGACTCAAATGCAGACATGGATCTAGAAACTCAATTTGTCTGAGCAGGCCAAGGAAAACTGTCCAACACATTGAAAGGAAACCCAGAGAAGCAATGGAGACTCCAAGTTGAGGACATAAGGTAAACAAGAACCAAAAAGCAAGATGAGCCTAATTTACTGAAGCTGTACAATCTTGCACAGAATAGAGGGGAGAACAAGTCCTTCAATACACTGCAGCTGATGAGGGAACAGAGAACAGGTGAAACACTGTTAGCAGCTGATTGAAAGCCACACCCCCAGGAAGACCACACTAAAGTGGGAAACTTGCCACTCTTGGTGCATTGTATTTGAATCAAAAGTCAGACTTTCCGAATTCCCAATCAGAATTGTCACTTGATATGGTTGATCTTAACGTACTGCTTAACAGGTTAGAGCAATGGGTAAGGAACTGTGCTTATTTGGTTTAAATCTTTTTTTTTTTTTTTTTGCCTGTCCCGTTTGGCTCTTTTGCCATCAGAATTGTTGTCTAAAGGCAAAGAAAGATGCCCAACGGATTTACTTTACCAAATTGACCATCCCAGCCTTGCCATAATGGTCCATTTGATTCACCTTTTATTGTTTATTTTATTTTCACTTACTGAACATGGGACAGACTTGACTGGGGGAAAGAAGGGGAGAAAGAAAGAGGGAAAGAGAAACAGCTGAGAAGAGGGACGGGGGAGAAGGGCAAAAACCAAAAACCAACAGAATGAGCAGAAAAGAAAAAAAAAGAAGAAAAAAAGAAAAAAAAATGCATATATCAATCACCTGGGTCACCTGCTGAGAAAGAAAAAAGAAAACAAGCAGAAGAGAACAAGAGTAATAGAATAAACAACATCACAATGATATATGGGAATATGACAGTAAATACTAAATATTAAACATTATTGTGCAGCACATAAGATCAACAGAACACAGTGTGCTTTGAGGTAGGAGCCAAAAAGGGTGTAGTTTGTGGGTGTGATCACCCGTGTGTACACCTGTGAGCATGGACGCGCTTGTTTTTTGTTTTTTAAAAGGTTCCTTCATGTAATGATCTGCTAGAGGGTGTGGGGGGGCCACAGCCCCGTCCTCCAGGGCATGAAGCAGGTATGGAGGAGATCAAAACTCCAGACATCCAGAGGCCCCCAGAACACAAGAGACCAAGGAAGACCAACAGAGGGGCAGCCGCGCCACTGACCCAGAAAGAGCTGAGGAGAGTCCCAGATGAGGGCTCACTCAGCAGCCGCGGAGCAGAAGCCAGGGGGAGTTGCAGTGACGCGCCCGTGAGCTCCGCCGGCAGCCAGCCGTGCCTGAGTGACCAAGCCCCAGGCCGAGAGGCCGGGGGCACCCCACCTCCGAAGTGGCCCGAGCGAGCCCCAGGCTCCAGGCCCCGATAAGCGGCCACCAAGGAGTGAGCCGGTGTGTACCTGGACGCCCATCCCCGGACACAAAGAACCACCAACGCACCAACGTCTGAGGGAGTCCGCCACTGGCAGGGGAAGTGGTGGTGGGGGGAGATAGGCCTCCATACCTTGGAGGGCCTAAGATGTCCCCAGAGAGGTGGCGCCTGACACCCAACCTGATATATAGACACAGAAATACAGGCACACACATATACAAACATCCATTCCCACCCTCATGCTCTCATTTACACTTACTCCACACTCAACCAACGTGGAGACAGACATAAAGAGACGCTGTACACACGATCACACTCCCCAAGCGTACTCTACGAACCGGGTCTAGGTACCCTTGCCCCTGGAGGGGGGAACTGCACCCAGACCCAGGTGGTGTTACCCTTTTCCCTGCGGTGGGGGGAGGCAGACCGCCCCGACTCCGCAGCAGCAGGGAGGCCCCACACTCCAGACCGCAGTCGGACGGCCAACTCCTCCTCCTAGCCCCCCCGCTCCAGCAGGTCGCAGAGAATGGGGGTGAGAGAAGACTCCAAACCTCCCTCCACCCGCTCATTGTAGTGTTGATGCATGTGTGTTCTAAGGTGCATTTATTTGGTTTAAATCTTATTTGACAAATCGAGATTATTTTGTATCACTTTGCAACGACAGTATAATTCTGACCAAAGAAAGGTTTCGTGTGGGGTCCTCTAGGGTTCTGCTCTTGAACACCTCTGTTTAATATTTATATGCTTCCTTTAGCTTAGATTATGGAGCATTATAATATCTTGTACCGTAGTTATGCTGATGATACTCAGCAGTATATTTCAGTGTCACCTTATAACTTTGGTCTTTTAGACTTATGAGGTTAATGTATTTAACAAATTAGAGTATGGATGAACCAGAATTTTCATCAGCTCAATGCTGAGAAAACAGCAGTAAAAAAAATGCAAGGCTTGAAGTTATTTCCCAAATTTCTTTAATGAATCTCAAAACTACAGATCAAGTTAAAAATATGGTTAGCCATATAAAGTCCATTACTAAATCAGCCTATTACCATCTTAAAAGTATTGCAAGAACTAAGGGTCGCGTGGTAAAGAAAGATAGTGAAAATCTTACACATGCATTTTTTCAGTAGGTTAGATTATTGTAATAGTTTAGAGTTTTTACTGATCTTAATAATAATAAAAAAAGATTAATCAGTTGCAGCTTATTCAAAATGCTGCTGCTAAGGTCCTGGCCAAGGGTGTACTTAATATTCCTGGGACTGGAACCAAACAAGGTTAGTGTTTATGTGTCTCACTTGTGGAATAATCTCCCCTCACAACTAGAGATGGCACGATACCACTTTTTTATGTCCGATACCGATATCATAAATTTGGATATCTGCCGATACCGATATGAATCCGATATAGTGTTTTTTAATCAACAAAACTGTTTTTTAAATATCTTGCTGCATTTTGTATAAGTTCATACTCAAGTTTAAAACAACAACTACACTAAAGCTATTCTGTTATACCTGTATGCAAAAAAAAATATTTCATAGTTCAGCAATACTGATCAATCTAATAAACTTAAACCTACACCATCCTCCCTATTCTGGTATTTTAAAGAGTACTTAGCATAAATATTAAGCAACCTAACTAATAGGGTTCCAACTCCCAGCAACAACAAAAATAAATAAATAAAAAATAGGGACCCACCCCTCACGCTCCACCTCATGATGCTTAATCGACGTAATCAACCTTAATTTGATGCAGTGTGAAAAAAAAATACACAGAAATCAATTATTTTTCAAGAAATATTAAATAGATTCAACATCTTTCTTCAACAAAATTGCAGACTGCACAGATGGTACCTTCCCAAAGGAAAAAGTACTATAGCTTACTAGGGTATATTAGACTTAACAGTTACTATATACAATAATGGACTTCTATACATTTTACATCAGATTAAAACTTTGGGTGTAAGATTCAGATAAATATTAAATAATTAAAAGCTAGACATTTTAAATGAGAATAAGAAAGAAAAGTATGTCTGTGTGCCCCCTTTTCCCTGTTAATGCCCTATCGGCCCCCCTGGCTAAACTTTGCTAGATCCGCCCCTGCACAGTTACCAGCCGTCAGCTACGTAGAAAAAGATCCTGGAGTAGAAAGTAATATTAAATAAATTCTAACAACAGCTGATCAAGCTTAAACGTGCTGCTGTTGTTTATCCACTGGTTTCCTCTTTCTGGTGCAAAGTGGGCCAAAAGCAAACAAGAGACACGGACTCGCGACAGAAAAGCCGATCAGCTGATCATTAAGCAGTTTCATGATTGAAGTAGCAGCCGGAGAGCGAGAGGCAGTCGCTCGTTAAGCTTAACGCAGGAATGCTTTACAAACATTCAGAGATGGACTTACACACTTGCTTTACTTCTCTCGGGGATAACTTTGTCGGAGATGAAATGCCGGGTTGCTAGCGAAGCTCCACATGCTATCCAGACCACCGACAGGTCCCGCATGCCACAGCCGCTCTATCACGTGATGCATACTGCTCCGACGTGCTAACGTTCTGAGGTGAGTTACGGGGTGTTGCAAGTTTTGTGAGGTGCTTTCGTGATATTTAATGGATCGGATTACATTTTTTATTTTTCTCCGATATCCGATCCAGTAATTTAGGTCAGTATCGGACCGATACCGATACGTAATATCGGATCGGTCCATCTCTACTCACAACTCTGGTGTGCAGACTCTAGTAGTTATTTTAAATCAGGATTAGAAACTTTTGTATTTTCCGAAGCCTTTCCATGATTCCATTCCACAATTTTATTGTAATTATCGTATTTTTGTTTTGTTCTAATGCTTTAAAGGAAGCAATTTAAGGGTGTTATATATATATCTATATATATATATATATATATAAAAAAACACCCAGCACGCCCCTGCGGGCGGTTTATCCTTCAAGCTCGGGTCCTCTACCAGAGGCCTGGGAGCTTGAGGGTCCTGCGCAGTATCTTAGCTGTTCCCAGGACTGCGCTCTTCTGGACAGAGATCTCCGATGTTGTTCCCGGGATCTGCTGGAGCCACTCGCCTAGCTTGGGAGTCACCGCACCTAGTGCTCCGATTACCACGGGGACCACCGTTACCTTCACCCTCCACATCCTCTCGAGCTCTTCTCTGAGCCCTTGGTATTTCTCCAGCTTCTCGTGTTCCTTCTTCCTGATATTGCTGTCATTCGGAACCGCTACATCGATCACTACGGCCGTCTTCTTCTGTTTGTCTACCACCACTATGTCCGGTTGGTTAGCCACCACCATTTTGTCCGTCTGTATCTGGAAGTCCCACAGGATCTTAGCTCGGTCATTCTCCACCACCCTTGGGGGCATCTCCCATTTTGACCTCGGGACTTCCAGGTTATACTCGGCACAGATGTTCCTGTACACTATGCCGGCCACTTGGTTATGGCGTTCCATGTATGCCTTGCCTGCTAGCATCTTGCACCCTGCTGTTATGTGCTGGATTGTTTCTGGGGCATCTTTACACAGCCTGCACCTGGGGTCTTGCCTGGTGTGATAGACCCCAGCCTCTATGGATCTTGTACTCAGAGCTTGTTCTTGTGCTGCCATGATTAGTGCCTCTGTGCTGTCTTTCAGTCCAGCTTTGTCCAGCCACTGGTAGGATTTCTGGATATCAGCCACCTCCTCTATCTGCCGGTGGTACATACCGTGCAGGGGCCTGTCCTTCCATGATGGTTCCTCGTCTCCCTCCTCTTTCTTGGGTTTCTGCTGCCTGAGGTATTCACTGAGCACTCGGTCAGTTGGGGCCATCTTCCCAATGTATTCTTGGATGTTCCTTGTCTCATCCTGGACTGTGGTGCTGACACTCACCAGTCCCCGGCCCCCTTCCTTCCGCTTAGCGTACAGCCTCAGGGTGCTGGACTTGGGGTGAAACCCTCCATGCATGGTCAGGAGCTTTCTTGTCTTTATGTCAGTGGCTTCTATCTCCTCCTTTGGCCAGCTTATTACCCCAGCAGGGTACCTGATCACGGGCAGGGCGTATGTGTTGATGGCCCGGATCTTGTTCTTACCATTCAGCTGACTCCTCAGGACTTGCCTGACCCTCTGCAGGTACTTGGTGGTTGCAGCCTTTCTAGCGGCCTCTTCATGGTTCCCATTTGCCTGCGGGATCCCCAGGTACTTGTAACTGTCCTCTATGTCTGCAATGTTGCCTTCTGGTAGTTCAATCCCCTCAGTTCTGACTACCTTCCCTCTCTTTGTTACCATCCGACTACACTTCTCCAGTCCGAACGACATTCCAATGTCATTGCTGTATAGCCTGGTAGTGTGGATCAGTGAATTGATGTCTCGTTCACTCTTGGCATACAGCTTGATGTCATCCATGTACAGGAGGTGGCTGACAACTGCTCCGTTCCGTAGTCGGTATCCGTAGCCAGTCTTGTTAATGATCTCACTGAGGGGGTTCAGGCCTATGCAGAACAGCAGTGGGGACAGAGCATCTCCTTGGTAGATCCCGCACTTGATGGTAACTTGTGCTATGGGCTTGGAGTTGGCCTCTAGTGTTGTACGCCACATCCCCATTGAGTTCCTGATGAAGGCTCTTAGGGTCCCATTGATCTTGTACAATTCTAGGCATTCCAGTAGCCAGCTGTGGGGCATTGAGTCATAGGCCTTCTTGTAATCAATCCAGGCAGTGCACAGGTTGGTCAGTCTGGTCTTGCAGTCTCGGCTGATTGTTCTGTCTACCAGTAGCTGGTGTTTTGCACCTCTGGTATTCTTGCCAATTCCTTTCTGTGTCCCGCTCATGTATTGACCCATGTGCCTGTTCATCTTAGCCGATATGATGCCTGACAGGAGCTTCCATGTAGTACTGAGGCAGGTTATTGGTCGGTAGTTGGAGGGGACCGGTCCCTTCTTGGGGTCCTTGGGGATCAGGACCGTCCGGCCTTCAGTTAGCCATTCTGGGTGTCTTTCGTTAACTAGCAGCTGGTTCATTTGTGCTGCCAGACGCTCGTGGAGTGCAGTCAGCTTCTTCAGCCAGTAGGCGTGAACCATGTCGGGCCCTGGTGCTGTCCAACTCTTCATACTGGAGACCCTTTCTTGGATATCTGCCACTGTGATGGTTACTGGACCCTGTTCAGGGAGGTCGCTGTGGTCTGCCCTCAGATCCTCTAGCCACTGAGCATTGCCGTTATGGGTTGCGTCCTTCTTCCATATGCTCTTCCAGTATTGCTCCGTCTCCAGCCTTGGTGGTGCTGTTCTCTTATTGTTCCCTTGCCACTGAGAGTACACCTTTGCTGGTTCTGTGGAGAACAGCTGGTTTATTCTCCTGCCTTCTATCTCTCTGGTGTACCTCCTCAAGCGGCTGGCCAAGGCTGTGAGTCTTTGCTTGGCAGTTTCCAAGGCCTCAGGTATGGACAGCTTGCTGTATTTCTTAGGCACCTTATTTGTCGCACCTTTCTGTAACTCCGTTAGTTGGCTAACCTCCCTCCGTGCTACTTTGATCTTGCCCTCTAGCCTCCTTCTCCATGGAGGGTACTGCCCCTTGTGGCTGTTCAACTTGTAGCCAAGCATCTCACTGATCACTGCTGCCGTATTGTAGATCAGCTTGTTAGTGTCGGTAATCGTGGTTGTAGGTATTGCCCGTAGTGCTGCATTAACATCATCTAGCAGACCTTCTGAGGGTACTTCACGTAATCTTGGTAACCGGCTACGGGGGATCCAGGTTTCAAGCTTGGCCATGATCCTATTTTTCAGGTCAGTTCCTCTCGCACTCAACGATCCTTCTCCTATCGCACTTGGGGCTATGTACCCAATCTCGGGTGGGGGTGATGATATCTCCCCCCTGACCTGGCGTCCTGACTCCTCCTTGCCGTAGCATTTGTGTTGTACCTCGTCAATCTCTAGCTGTGAGAGCAGTCCCTTCTTTCGAATGTTGGAACACTGAGCTACTAGTTGTTTCGCCGTCATTGTGGATGTTGGGTATCGAAGAATCCATAGGTCCCTCATCCTATTCATGTAGCCCCTTCCGCCGGGGTTACTTGCGTAGTAGCATTCCAACAACGCCCTGTTTTCGTCTCTTGCCCACCGATGCCTTCTTGTTCCAGTAGCCCACTTTTCGTCAGGGTGCCCTGGTTCCTCAACACCTGACGCGGACCTTGTTGATCCGGGCGACGTCCGAGCCGGCATGCCTTCATATTTATCTGTCTCGCTCATGTCTGCGGTAGGCTTGCTTAGCATAGGGGGTCTAGCCTTAGGACCCTTACTGGATACAGACGCCCCAGGCAGGAATCGAACTTGCGATCCTCTGTTCCAAAGGCGTGTAGTTTAACCACTACGCTATCCAGCTGCTGGATAGCGTAGTGACTTTGACTCTGGAACACTATCTTATGTGTGGCGAATCAGACTTGGCAAGTCGGAGCAGCCCCACCAACCCCAACGTCACAATTCAAGATAAGGGCAGTACACGTAAACAGCAGTGAAACTTTAAAATTTCTAATTTTCACTGTTACTGGCTAAATGCGCCACACACAGCACACTGACCAGGGTCTACCCATGAACATGCAGCAGTGTTCTGAAGTGCAGAAAAACAGGTACCAGGTGATGCATGAATGGCTCTATCTTGCTAAGGAACAAAATTTTCCTTGCTTTTCCGACTTTACTAGTGGAACGTCCCCAGTTTGGGAGCCTTATCAGTCCGAGTTCCAACACCCAACCATCGAGGTAAATAAAACGCAGCATCTCCCACATGCATATAGCAAGGAAAAGAGGGAATGAGAGAGAGAGCAGCGGAAGATACAGTAAAGGGGTGGAGAATGTCAGGCACATGCCATTATGATTAATGGCATGTGGGACTATTCATTTTGTTGCAAAGACAGATGAAATGCCAACTAGCCAAGTGTTTAGCAAAAATTTCCCCCAGGAGTTTAGATATCTAAAGATATCGCTGCTCCAAAGCATCCGAGAAAATCTATTAATACAATATTAAATTTACCCAAAGCATAGCATCAGCAAAACAGAGGTTTTACTAAGCGTGCAATGAAACTAAGGCTACGGCATGAGCACTTGTGGATACTGACCCTTGATTAAATGCGATTGTTCTCCTGGTTTACAGTAGGTAAGAATTCCGGCCTTTATAAGAGCATCTCTGGGAATTGTAAACTGGGAGGAGACACTAATCCTTCGCTCCCATTTTAATGGGTTTTATTTGGGGTTTTTTTTGGTTTTCTTTACACATGACTATAGCTGTTGCATAGATTTATGTTGTGTACACCACTTTTAATTATATCAGTTTCACATGATGAATGCTTATGAGCATTATGACACCCATCAGGCAGAACTGACCCACAGCTGACTCAAAGACTTAATAGATCCTTTTCAACACTAATACAATACTACTAATAATAATCATGATAATAGTCCATGAACACTAATAGATTCTTTAGTTGATAAAACCAAAAAAAAGAAAAAAGAAGAATTATTTTACAGGTACAGAAGAAACAGATCTTTTACACATAAATGTTATTATCACCTCTCGTTTTCATCTTTGCCTTTTTAAATATCCCCACACCTCTTTTCTTCTTCTCTAAACCTGAAAGCACACCTGTTGTTTGCTTGTTGCTATAAGTGAGAAAAAGGATTGCTTTCTAAATCACAAATGCACAAATTTCACCATAGGAAATATCGGACTGTGTGGTCTCTGTCAATACATCACACGTGTGAGTGTGTAGGTGTTTTTATAGGGAATATAGATGTCTGCGTCTTTGTCGCACAGAGATGTGGACGGTTTTAGCTCAGGATTAATGACAATTCTGATAAAATGCACAGATCCCATCTTGCCATTCTGCTGGTAATCCCTGGACTTCCTAATCCCCTGTGACGACCCTGCTGGTGAGCTCAGAGACCTTAGTAACACTTAGTAACAAGTGCATTCCCAACTCTTTATCAGTCTTCTTTGAGTGCTCGTCCCAATATATATATATATTCATACATTTCCACACATACCTACAACTCAAATCCATGCAAAATTACAAACCATGGCAAAAAAAGCATCTATATTAAAGATATAAAATTGAACTTCAATAATTTAACAGCTAAAAAAAGAAACACAAATGTGGGCCATGTAACAGACAGGTTAGAGACTTCCCTGTTTCTCGTCTCTTTTACATTATTCACTTCTCTGTTTTTTTTTTTTTTTCAAACAATCTAATGTAACATGAGAGAGTATAGTATCTTATATTTCCTCATACAATACCCATGACAATCAAATTCACTATAACTCAAGTCATTACTACATTATTTTATAGGTTTTCAGTAGTCATGACTCAGACCACATCCCTCTTCGACCTTTATTTTGATCTTAACTGCACACCTGTCAAAGCCCGTGTGGGTATCTCGGATGGTTCTGACATTAAATCTGTCCACAGGCAGACACATAAGTATCTGTCAGAGGACTCAAAACCACCTTTGTGATAATTCTCAGGAACACATTTGGCATCATCGACATACAGCACTCTGCAAAGGTCTTGAGCAATGACTCATTTGTTTATATTTTGCTTCCAAGGAGCTTGACTTTCTTGGAATTTTGACTGTCGTCTTGTGCAACAGTTCTCCAGGCTTTCTGAAGGTCGTTTGAAGTTTTTCTTTGTGTTTTTTGATTCATTTAGTCTAATAAGTGCATTTTGGTGCCTTTCAACACAAAACAATAAGAACACTATTAGAAATAGAAATAATCATAATGTCAAACATATAGACCATATAAAAGAAGGATAAGAATAGATGACATTTTTTTGATCATTTTGAAAGGGTTATGCTATCAAAAAACTTTTATCTTTAAATAGGCTTATTTAAAATTAATATAAAGGTTTGTAAAAGTCCCAGAAAGTGTTCTGCGTTCTTCCACGATCATATACTGTATTCCCACTTAAGTCTTTAACAGAACATGTAGTTGTTTCTTCTTTATTTATTTTTAACTGGTTAGTTAGAAATCAACCTGATTTTTTCTACTGTGTTCAAGATTTTGCAAGCGAAGTCTTTGTACTAAGAATTAATTTTTTTTAAATCAATAATTCAATTAATCTAGTTTTGCTTTATGTATTTTGCTCAGCATTCCAGCAAGGAGCCATAGGCTAAGGATTTAATGGTTTCCTCTAATTCCTGAATACGTTTTGTTTTTCTTTTTTTCTTCTGTGATGAGACTGAAATTATTGGTGGAATTACCTTCTTATTTCACAACTTTCCCTGGCTCTCAGAGAGCAGATTCTGATGTTCCAGGCAGGTAATTATAGTCTAAATATAAAGTCCATGCTTATAAATTTTTTTTTAAATAAAGTCTCCAGTTTTTACTTGGCGTAATGACCTTCTTATTTCCTAGAGCTAAAGATACAAGACCATAATCTTTAACAGCTATAGGGAGCATCTCAGTGTCTGAAATGTCACTGAACAGTGAGCTGCTGACTAGGAAATAATCCAGATGTACGGCTTAACTATATTTGTGGACTGACAATTGCAGTGAGTTCCTGCTGTACTGAGCCTGTCCATTTCTTCATTTAGTCTAAAGTTGAGGTCGCCCTTAAGAACAAGTGAGCAATTTAGGTGTTCAGTGAGTGTAATAAAAAAATCGTGGTAGAATGAGTTGTCATCAACGTTTGGTTATATATATGACAAAAGATAATTTTTTTAGAAAGCTACCCTCTGGGTGTATAACTGGGTGTATAGCTGGTTAACCTCTTCTCTCTGGAGTGGTGAAAGGTTCAGTAAGAGTGCAATATGTAGACATGAGCGGCGCTTAGTATCGTCTGACTATATGTGTGCTCATGAACTTATATGAAAGAGCAGTTGCATGCCTGTGTGTGAGCCCTATATGTCTGTGTGCACTGTGAGGCTGCAGTGGATATTCCAGACAGGCAGGTTATTCAACAAGTACGTTTTCTCCACAGACTCTCTTTCACCAAACTTTTCTCTCAGCTCTATGATCTTGCAGGGATTTCTGCTCAGAAGAATAAACAAAGTAAGTAGCTTATTTGGAACGGGCAGGGTGGTGGTGCCAGCAACAATGGCAACAGCAGCAAGAACAAAGAGAGCACTAAGGAGAGAGCAAAAGATAGAAAGGTGGTGAGCTGGCACAGGTGGATTGAGGGCCAGTGATATTTAGCCTCCTTAGTTTCTGAAGTGTGACTAATACTGGCCGAGCTATTGTCATGTCACAACACTAGGAATTAATATGTGTTGACCTTTCTGCTGTATATCTGCTCAAATTGACGATTAAACAGTTAAACTTACTTGAAGCCTCCAATACTGACAGTCTGTAACCATGTGGAATAAAATACACTTCTTAAAAAATGTGCCTAATGATGACAGTACTGCAAGGGGTGAATATATCTAATGACTTTTTACTGAACTGTGGCATATTTGTGGCTGTTATAAACCCAGTAAAAAATAATAATGATAACGTATCACAAATTAATATTTCCATCCCACCCGTCTTCTCCACTCTCTCTCATGATAATATTTTGCCACATCCTCTTAAACACACTGCAAACTTTTAGGTTTTTGCATATGTTTGACTAATAAGACATTAGAAATGAGTTTGTTTTATGTTGAAATGAAAAGAAATAAAGACTCAAAGCTTTTTTTAAAAATGTTTTTATCAGGGAATACTATCATGAAATGAACTGTAGCAGTTATTACCAAAAGTCTGTAATTAAACTGTGCCTGTGTCAGTAAATGATTATGTGTTTTTACGGTGTCTTGTTTTCCCTTTTTGTAAAAAACGATCAAATTTTGATCAATAGTATGTGGTGTACAGAATACTGTACACAGGCTTTATAATACTTTATTATAATAATAACAGGACAGAATAATAGAATAATATGAAAAATTATGTTCGACAGCTCAGATTTTTGTTCATCAGACTTGAACTGTCTGCCTTTCCCACTTGTCTTTTGTGCATAGTCTTACAGCTTATCTGCCTCAGATGTTGCAATAATAAATGGTGCAGAGAGATAGTCTGCAAATGCCAGCTTGCCTATGGCTATATCCCTCTCATGTCTGACATTAGACCACCGCTGTGATTCTGCTTTGTTTCACTCATTCTAAATATCCGTGCATTTTTCGCAGCAAAGTCTCGAGTATTTGTGCCTGCAGCCCTGTTACAGTAATGGTAGCTCCTTTCATCCAGTTGTGTCAGTCAGCAAAAGCCACACTAACAAAGCTCTGCAACAGCACAACAAAAGGAAATGCAGGTATAATTAATGCTGTCACTCATTCATGAAGCAATTAATTTCGAGTCAAGAGCGTGCTCTTGTGCTTATTTACTCTTTTTCTACACCCCGTTTAACAGACACTCAATAATGTCTTTAATTACAAGTATGAAAATCTTAATTTGTGTTATCACTGAGGAGTGCCACATCACTGTAATTTGCCCGTCTATGAAATGTCACTAATGTGCACGCCACTTGTTTAGTTCATAGTTGGGCCCTGGCTTACTTTGACATGCACTATGCTTCTGTGGCTTAACAAGAAAGCAGAAGCACCCCAGCAGAATAACATGCCCTGCCAAAACACAAAAACAAAACAAAAAGAGTCTGAGGTTTTGACATGGCTGCAGCCTCCCACATCCCACTCCGACCAACATCCACAGTAGCACCAAAACAAAGCTGATCCACGGAGGCATCAGCCTACAACCCACAGGACCCAGTGGACGTGATGACAGACAGCTTTGCCTGCAGCCTATATGATAACGTTCAACTAAAGCAAACCAGAATGATGACAGCGATAAACAACCATAACAGGTTTTTATGCAATATATTGGAATGATGATGCTTGACACTGCAGTTGGACACTAAAGTTCATTCATGGAGTTTTAAAAATGTCTCCAGATATTTACTGATTGGTGGTGCTCTTGTTTCTTCTAATGAAACAATGTTTTCCACAGTTCCTGTTATGCTATTAGATGAGATGTTGTTTTATAATCTCAATGCTTTTAGGAAATTTGCCACTTCAGCATGCTCTCACTCCCACATGTTGTGTATATTGTAATGCACTGAAGAGAGCATTATGTAGCATCACTTTGTGTCCAGGGCAGATTGACAGGGTTCAATAGCAATCTGTCAGCATCTGAAGGAGATGCGAGTCCCTGTGTAAAAATGCTCTGTTAGTATTGTCACCAACGCATAACCATTGGATATATACATATATATATAGATAGGGATATATGAGGATCTCAACTTGGATACACTTTGAGTGCTCACAATAATTTTAGGTGAGAACAAACAGTCTGTTTTTAAAAATTTATCTTTAATCTGTTTAATGGGGTTTTTTTTTAAAACACCCACAGATGGAGAATCAATACATAACTATTTTATTTTAAGATAGACTGGTTCTTATATAATGCTAATCTACTTGACCTGATCACTCAAAGCGCTTTATACAAATTGCCTTCACCCATTCACACCCATTTATACAAGCACTTTTTCTATGTAACTGCGTTCTGTCTAACACCGATACACATTCATATTCAAGTGGATGCATCGGACAGCAACTTGGGGTTAATATGCTGCCCAAAGATACTTTATCATGCAGCCTGGAACAGCCACGGATCCAGGAAACTACCAACCTTCTAATCAGTAGATGACCTGCTCTTTCTCCTAAGATACAGCTGAAGCAGTAAGCAACAGTGTTTGCCTAGTTTGTCATGTTTCCTAAACTGTAAATGTATGAAAGAGAAGTTCAGACTTCTTTATTGTGACTGCAGATGCTGCTTTTCTGTCTTTCTGCTACTTCCTCTCTTCAACACTTTACCCCTGTTGTGTTGGCGCTCTCTGTTTCCATATCAACCTCAATGAGGTGATTGGCCGGCACTTGTGCTGACTTGTGGGCTGGACTTAAATAGACTAGCCTTTTGTTTAGCTGTGCTCAGCATTCTGCAGCAGCATCCATGAGGCATTTGATATACCTTTTAATTTATGTAATTATCTCTTATCAGTAAACAGTGGCTTGCAAACTTCACTGAAGCTAATCAGCTGAAAGTTAACCAATCTTTCCAGGTAGGCAAGAAACTGGAAAGGTTCTACAATAAGATGGCAGACCATGTCAAACATTTGTTTAAGTGTAGCATGTGGTAGCACATGATGATGTAAATTTTAGATAAAAGTATTCAGGGATGATTTTGTGGGAAAGGTCCAGCAGATCTGCAGTTTCTGAAATATTCAGAACAGCCAATCTGACACTAAGGTATGCCACATTCAAGGCCACTTAAATCCTCTCACCAGTTCTAATGCTCAGTTCAGCAGGTCATCTTAACTACTCCTGCCATTTGCATCACTGATTTGTGTTAACAGCAGTTAAATAGTTATCCCTAATAAAGGGACAGGTGATTGTGTTTATCTAAGTAAAATTCTATGCATGAGGCCCAGATCCTGCTGAACACATGAGGTGAAAACAGTTTGAAGAAACAAAAAATGATTTGCACAGTTTGTTTTTGAAGAATGTTGCTCTATTTCACAGAAACGCTGTCTTACTGAGAAAGATTTAAATGTTGTTTTCCTTGAATTTATTTTGCCCCATCTGTAGAACTGAAATGAAAAAACAAACAAACAAACAACCCACACACCGCTGTGGCTTAAGAGGCTGTGAGCCTCGGAAACACTGTTGGTCAAAAAGAAGGCAAAACAGTTTATATGACAACCTTGGATACTTAGAAAAAAGTATTTTTTCTAAGTACCAAAGTTTTTAAGCATCAAGAATTTGGCTCTAGATCTAATCTACACTCAAATTCTTATGCAACATTGACGTATTTCTAAAAAATACAGTAATTTATGCGTTGAGTTAGATGGACTTTGAGGCCGTGTGTGTGACAGATCAGATAAATCTGTCAATGTCAGCTGTCGTGTCCTAGAAACTCGGACATCATCGCTGGTGTGTTGTTGAACTGGTTGTTCTGGACTGATTCCAGGTCCCAGAGCAGCTTAATAGTGTCAGCATCTATCTGCTGCCTCTGCCAGATCCACTTATGCAACCACATAGGAATACACGCACAAGCGTGCACACATGCAAGCACACACAACAACCAAATACAGGTCAGTTTTACTGTTAGCATCTGGCTTGATTGTCTAAGTCAAGAATGTGTGAGCAGAATGCACTAGATGTCTGTTTTAGCTGGTTTATCTAATACCAACATTCTGAAAAAAGGGGGGCACAGATAATTACGATCAGCCCTAGAAATTAGTAAATTAAATCCAGCTCTCTGTAGGCAAATGCTGACCTGCATACTTCAGAATTTAGGATCCAGAACGATTGCTTAGTAAATCCTCACTAATGCTGGGCAGGAAAGCGAGCAGATTTACACTGCAGCATAATTTGTACAATACTTAAATTGTTGACAAATACAGGAAGCTTTGAGTAATCTAATCAGGTCCAGTACTCATAAGGTTACAAGTAACGAAAAATGAACCCAAGGGACAGAAATGTAATAAAATGGTCATAATCTAATTTTTTTCCCCCTGAGTTACGTAAATGCAGTCAGTCAAGTGCACATTGTTGTCTTTACCTGTGGCTTTTTTCAGTGTGTCCATTTCTAAACATACACATTTCATTAGTATGCGCACAGCTCAGTGTCAAAAGGGTCAGTGTGACATTCAATGCAACAAACATAATTGGGTTGTAGCAGTTTTGAAGAGGGTTTATTGAGATTAGGGTTCATTTTAGAGAAAAATTAGCCCAAAATGTAACAAAATGGTTAGTGCGATCTTTTTTTTCAGCTGAGTGCATCCTTTTCTAAACATGATCATTAATGCTGAGTTTATTAGTATGTATGGAGCTGAATGTCAAGAGGGTTAGTGAGCAGTCCAATATTGAAAAACAGATACTAAACAGTGTCGAACACTTCATACACTCTACATAAATTCATCACAGACATACAAATGAAGCATTAATCACACAGTGGGGGAAATAAAATTATTTGCTTTTGTAACATCCAAAGAAATGAACAATGTCTATTTTATAGTAGTTTAATTTTAATGGAGAGAGAATATTATATTCTGTCTCTCTCCAACTCGATATTGCCAAAATATGTAATAGAAATGCCTGTCCAGTGTGTCCATTAGTGTGAAGTGAACATGCATGCGGAAATTGCATTGCCGGCAGGGGGAGATAATATATTTAAAGCCACAAAGTTGATAGTGGGCAAAAAATTTATGAAGTGCATTCCAGGGTCCTTAATCGCTGGAGGTGATTAAGCTATACGGCTAATACGTATTTATGTGTAAATGTGTCAATAATGTCTGTTTAAACACTTTCCTGTGATTATTTTCACGTTGGACTGAAATAACATATCCCCCTCTCATGTTACTGCAACTTCTGCATGCGTATATTTTCACCATTTAGAGAAGCAAAGGGAGAAATAGACACAGTGGAACTGGCGTGTCTATTGCACGTTTTGCCGCGAAACTGGGTTGCTGTCGCCATTAAATCGAAAACTACCCTAAAAATGAACAAGTGTTCATTTCTTTGTAAGTAAGAAAACATACAAATTCAGCAGGGGATTAAATAATTACTTCCCTAACTGTACAAGCCTTGCACCACATCATCCAAGTTAATGGATGTGCACATTAATTTACTGTAAACTGTAAGTTTACAACTGCTTTAAAACTGTCAAGTCATTTGTGCTAAATTACACCAAAGGTTCTTTATTAGGCAGCAAACAGACCCAGTAATACATCAATTAGACACAAAATTTATGATCTGTTAAAGTGGGGATAAATTAAAAAATATGATATACTTAGGCAGTATAGTTTCACTTTGCTGCTCATTTGTTGCTCATTAGAGGGAAACATTGTTGCCACTTGTCATGTTCCTCACAGCCTGGATGTTGGCCTGTGGAGTCAAACACTCTCCTTCCATTCAACTTAAAACAACTTAATTAAAACCAATACACCAATAATGTAGCTACCGTAAGTAACTTCATAATTTTGGAGACACTTAAATAAAAGAGTGCTATTAAATAAAGTCAAAGCCACTGTTAAATCAACAAGGGCAATTTGTCCATACGTTATTATTATTCTGCTAATTATTCAGTTATGAGTTTTGGTATGATGCTTAAATACAGATGCACAAGACACCCACATAAAGAGAAAGTGAGAAAAGGAGGAAGATCGCAGCTGTACCAATGTTAGTGCAAAGTCCAATTATGTGCTCCACAGAAACTCTATTCAATAAATGATAGCTTTCTTTCTTTCTGTGGCTGAACCTGTTATAGGTGATGTGACAGAGGCCTGTAAGAAATGATTCATTTAGGAAAGAATGTCATTGTAGCACTGAACATCTCAACAAGGCATTGTCCACGGTGACCTTTCACTTCAGCTGCTGCACAAACGCTCCGTGCTCTGCATCCTTAAGACTAATGGAAACGTTGGTGCTGCTGGAGAGCTGTGTTAGTGCACTGGCACCAAAGGTGTTTCACTGAGGCAAACAAACAGCTAAAGCTCAAAAAAGCTGACATGAGCGAGTGCTTAAGTTGTTTCAAAAGGATGTTGTGAGGATAAGGGGACGTTTTTGAATCCCTAAGAGCAAACTGCTTTCTATCACCATTATTTTTTATCGTCACCGAACAAACCGAAACACGGTTTCTTTGTGTAATATATTGCCTGTACACTGAGTGAAAGATGAAGGGTAGCTCACAATCTAGCATTTGTGGGATATGCAGAAAATTTGAAGTTTGTGGTAAACTTTCAGCAATAAACAAAAGTTTTACTATGATTATTACTCGTTGTGTTCTCAGACAATATTAAACATATTCAGTGACTGATGTTTATTGGATAAAGCAGCAAAAATGAGAAAAAAAAAGCAGTCGCAAAACAGGAATTACGCAATTCTTGAAGTGCCAAGTAGCACCATATTTCAGTTTAAAGAGGTGAAGCATAACTAAGGCTGCCAGTGTAACTGATAATTAATTTGCATATGTGGCCCTGATGAGTGTGTTTGATTGCTCTTATTGTTCATGCCACCTGTGAAGCCTCTCAACCCACCTACAACTACATTTACATGACTGAACTAGAGCAGAGGTGGTGGCACAGAGCAAGGGGAAGCACGCTGAAGTGTCTTTGCCCATTTGCTCTGTGAGTCTGAACGCGGGGAATAGCAGCAGTGAGCTATTATCCACACCTGGACTTTCCTTTCTATTGCAAGACAAAGCGTGAAAAATGTGAAAGCCTCCAGGCAGATGTTTGCATCATTGTAGCTCTGTAGCACCGCTGTAGATTAGATGCAAATTAATAATTTAAAGTTGCTAGAGAACAAAGAAGCCATTAATAGAGCTATTATAAGAGAGAAGCATGGCACTTAAAGAATCCTAAACAGAAATGTGTAACGAATGCCAGTTCTAGATATAGCCATGGGTGACAGCTCATCTAAACCTATTCTAACCCCCCAACGTAACGTTTGACTGGGTGGAAAGTCTACATCTGTCATGGTCTCCGTGCCTGCCCGGTCGGCCCCACAAGGCTACATTTGCTGTTTCGGTTCTCTCCCTCTCTGCCTGGGCGGAGCTCACTGTGGGCTCCCGCCCTTGGCCCACACACCTGACAACAATCACCTGTCATCACCGGGAGCACTATTTGAGGCTGGAACACAGATCCTCTCGTCGCTGGATGATTGTACTACTGACGTTAGTGTTCTCACAGCTCCTGTGGACTTGTGCTTCGTGATTTGTGATTAGTTTGTGACTTCCCTTCTCTTCTGCTTCAGACCTTCCCCCCCGGACCTGCGACCTCCCTGCCGTGTGAACGTGTGTGAGTGTGGGCAAGAAGACATGAGCGAGTGTGAGAGAGCTACCCTGTGATTCCCTGGAGTTTTGGATTCCCTTCACTGTATATATATTGCACTGGACTGTAAATAAACTGCATTTTGGAGACATCTAACCGCTCTGCGTTTGAGTCCCTATAACCAGATCGTGACAACATCCAAACTCTAAAGTATCCCACTAGCTCAGTCTTAATGAGATCTGAAGTACAAGCTGTGTCTCTCGGAGCATGCAAAGGTGTTCAGCTATGAGCAGAGAGAAAGGCAACAAGTAAAATACCTGCACAGTCCCACTACTTTTATATATCTTAAAACAAACAACAGAATTAGAATGAAACAACGGAATTTGAATGAAAACAACGGAATTAGAATGTATAGAACAGAGTTTGAATGAAAGCAACAGAATTCTAAAACAAACAATAGAATTTGAATAAAAAGAGTGGAATTAGAATGAAAACAACAGCAATTGAATGAAAACAACAGAATCTAAATGAAATGAACGGAATTAGAATGAAATGACTAGAATTTGAATGAAAACAACGAAATTGGAATGAACAGACCAGAATTTGAATCAAAACAATGGAATTAGAATGAAAAGACCAGAATTTGGATGAAAACAACGGAATTTAAATGAAAACAATGGAAGTTTAAAACAAACAACAGAATTAGAACGAAAACAACGGAATTAAAATGAAAACGACGGAATTTGAATGAAAACAACAGAATTTGAATGAAAACAGAATTTGAACAAAAACAATGGAATTAGAATGAAAACAACGGAATTTGAAAACAAACAACGGAATTTGAAAACAAACAACGGAATTAGAATGTACAGAACAGAGTTTGAATGAAAGCAACAGAATTCTAAAACAAACAATAGAATTTGAAGTAAAAGAGTAGAATTAGAATTAAAACAACAGCATTTGAATGAAAACAACAGAATTTGAATGAACAAACGGAATTAGAATGAACAGAACAGAATTTGAATGAAAACAACGGAATTTGAATGAAAACAACGGAAGTTTAAAACAAACAAAAGAATTAGAATGAAAACAACGGAATTAAAATGAAAACGACGGAATTTGAATGAAAACAACAGAATTTGAGAACAAACAATGGAATTTGAATGAAAACAATGGAATTTGAATGAAAACAACAGAATTTGGATGAACAGAACAGAATTTGATCAAAAACCAAAGAATTTGAACGAAAACAACGGAATTAGAATGAAAACAACGGAATTTGAAAACAAACAACAGAATTTGAATGAAAACAACGGAATTAGAATGTATAGAACAGAGTTTGAATGAAGGCAACAGAATTCCAAAAAAACAACAACAATAGAATTTGAAGAAAAAGAGTAGAATTAGAAGGAAAACAACAGAATTAGAAAGAAAACAACAGAATTAAAATGAAAACAACGGAAATTGAATGGACAGACCAGAATTTGAATCAAAACAACGGAATTAGAATGAAAAGAACAAAATTAGAATGAAAACAAAAGAATTTGCATGAAAACAATGGAAGTTTAAAACAAACAACAGAATTAGAATGAAAACAAAGGAATTAAAATGAAAACGATGGAATTTGAATGAAAACAACAGAATTTGAGAACAAACAATGGAATTTGAATGAAAACAATGGAATTCGAATGAAAACAACAGAATTTGAGAACAAACAATGGAATTTGAATGAAAACAATGGAATTTGAATGAAAACAATGGAATTTGAATGAAAACAACAGAATTTGAGAACAAACAATGGAATTTGAATGAAAACAACGGAATTTGAATGAAAACAACGGAATTAGAATGAAATGAATAGAATTTGAATGAAAACAACGGAATTAGAATGTATAGAACAGAGTTTGAATGAAGGCAACAGAATTCTAAAGCAAACAATAGAATTTGAATAAAAAGAGTAGAATTAGAATGAAATGAATAGAATTTGAATGAAAACAACAGAATTTGAATGAACAGACCAGAATTTGAATCAAAACAATGGAATTAGAATGAAAAGACCAGAATTTGGATGAAAACAACGGAATTTGAATGAAAACAATGGAAGTTTAAAACAAACAACAGAATTAGAACGAAAACAACGGAATTAAAATGAAAACGACGGAATTTGAATGAAAACAACAGAATTTGAATGAAAACAGAATTTGAACAAAAACAATGGAATTAGAATGAAAACAACGGAATTTGAAAACAAACAACGGAATTTGAAAACAAACAACGGAATTAGAATGTACAGAACAGAGTTTGAATGAAAGCAACAGAATTCTAAAACAAACAATAGAATTTGAAGTAAAAGAGTAGAATTAGAATTAAAACAACAGCATTTGAATGAAAACAACAGAATTTGAATGAACAAACGGAATTAGAATGAACAGAACAGAATTTGAATGAAAACAACGGAATTGGAATGAAAACAATGGAAGTTTAAAACAAACAAAAGAATTAGAATGAAAACAACGGAATTAAAATGAAAACGACGGAATTTGAATGAAAACAACAGAATTTGAGAACAAACAATGGAATTTGAATGAAAACAACAGAATTTGAGAACAAACAATGGAATTTGAATGAAAACAATGGAATTTGAATGAAAACAACAGAATTTGAATTAAAAGAACAGAATTTGATCAAAAACCAAAGAATTTGCATGAAAACAACAGAATTTGAACAAAAACAACAGAATTAGAATTAACACAATGGAATTTGAAAACAAACAACGGAATTTGAATGAAAAGAGTAGAATTAGAATGAAAACAAAAGCATTTGAATGAAAACAACGGAATTTGAATGAAAAGAATGGAATTAGAATGAAATGAATAGAATTTGAATGAAAAGAACGGAATTAGAATGAACAGAACAGAATTTGAATCAAAACAATGGAATTTGAATGAAAAGAACAGAATTTGAATGAAAACAGTGGAAGTTTAAAACAAACAACATAATTAGAATGAAAACAATGGAATTTGAATGAAAACAACGGAATTAGAATGAAAACAATAGAAGTTTAACACTAGGTTTACTAACCTGCGCTGCTTGACTACAGCACAGTGCTGTGCATAAAAGCAGACTGACCCAGACGGGAGAATCATTTCTTATTCGCATTTCTGAAAAATGCACATCAGGATGGCCTCCGTATCACTGCCACGCAGGAAGAACCTCTCCGCGCAACAGGCTTTGGCCTTGCTTCAGGAATTGGATGAAGCAGATTCTGATGGAGGAGAGGTTTCATTTGTCCAGCAGGCCACTGATACCTCCTCAGAAGAATCTGAAAAGGAGACGGAACAAGAACCCAACATGCCACCACAGAAGAGGCCCCGTGGTACTGGGAAGCCCAGCAAAAGACGGCAAAAGACGGCACTGTGTGGGTTGAAGAGGACATTGGAATGCCCAGTGCAGTAGCAAATCGTTTGTGCTTCACTGCGCAACCTGGACCCACAGAGTCTGCTAAGGTTTGTCACAGCCATAGTAGATATGATATTGATATAAACCCATTTAGAGTGAGATTCATGTAAATTTACCATTCTCTATTTGTTTATCTTCCGACAGCGTAAGATTACAAGTGTGCTCCAAAGCTTCCTTTGCCTGTTAGATGTGGGAATGCTGCAGACCATCAGAGAGTGCACGGTACATTAAGCCCGCAGAACAGAGCCGGACTGGAATTTGTCAGTTCATGAACTGATGGCATTCATTTCAATCCTGTTTGTAAGAGCAATCATGTGTCCTGTTGGTGCCATTGTGGATTGCTGGTCAGAAGGATTTCTGGTGCCAGTAATCAAAGAGACAATGCCCCGAGATAGATTCATTTCAATTATGCAACACCTTCGATTTGATGACAGGGACACGCGGGCAGAACGGGTGAAAACAGACAAATTTGCGGCGATCTCCGACATCTGGACAAGCTTCAACGAGAACTGTGCTAAGAGTTTCACTCCAGGAGAACACATGACCATAGATGAACAGCTGTTCCCTACCAAGGTTCGTTGTCCATTCACACAGTATGTTGCAACCAAGCCAGACAAATTTGGGATCAAGTTCTGGATGCCCATGGATTTGGACACCAAATATGTCTGCAGTGCATCTCCTTACTTGGGAAAGGACCCCAGTCTTCAGAGGGGAGAGAGGCTGGCAGAGAACGTGGTCATGAAACTGATGGAGCCCTTTTTGGATGATGGGAGAAACGTCACAACGGACAATTTCTTTACTTCACTGTTACTGTCGCACAGACTGCTGCAGCACAAAACAACGTTACTGGGCACGGTGAATAAAGTCCGGCGTGAACTTCCTCAACTTACAAAAGATACTGCAAAGCGAGAGGTATTCTCCACTTCAGTGCTTAGAAGTGGCGGTGTCTCCTTGACAATTTATGCACCTAAAAAAAACAAAACTGTGTGTGTTCTAAGTTCCATGCACCAAGACGTGATGATCGGTGACGGCAGAAAGAGGAAACCCAACACGATAACAGACTATAACCACATGAAGGTATGTGAATTTGTGTACAATTTTACACCAGTGCCACAATGTTTTCTGATGTGTGCTATACAGGCCTATAGAAAAAAATAGATACTCATGACTCTCTCTCTCTCTGCTTTTACAGTGTGATGTAGACGTGTTGGACCAAATGGCATAAGAGCAGCAACACGCAGGTGGCCAGTAGCGGTTTTCTACAATATGCTGGACCTGGCGGCGGTGAATGCCTACATTTTGTACAAGGCATGTACAGGGTGGACAGGCAAAAGAAGAATGTTTCTGAGTCTTCAAGCTCAGCAACTTCGTTGCCGATTCATGCAGCACAAGGAAATATTAGCACAGAGGCAGGCTGTTGAAGCTGCTGCAGCTGCTGTGCCAGGGACTGTAAAGACAACGCAGTGCCAGGTGCAAAAGAGCTGCAACAGGAATCGCAGCAGGTTTACCTGTGCAACATGTCAGAAATTCACCTGTGCCAAATGCAGGGATGATGGACACTGGGTCTGCAAACGCTGTAAAGTTTGAAACACTTTGAAATAAAACAGACTTGTGTACCCATATATTGTGAATGTGTGTCTTTTGTATGTAGGTTGTAACACAGAGGTTTGGCCTGCCTTGGATCTTAGTAAAGTAAGTAAGTAAGTAAGTAAAATTTATTTATATAGCGCTTTTCACAGATAAAAATCACAAAGTGCTTTACAACACAGAAAATGGGAATATAAAAACAATATAACAGTAAATAAAACAATGTAAAACAATAAAACTATAAAAACAGCATAAGAAGAAATTAATCAAATGCTTTTCTAAATAAAAATGTCTTCAGCTGTTTCTTAAAAGAATCAATGGAGTCCGTGCAGCGAAGAGACAGTGGGAGAGAATTCCACAACCGTGGTGCCACAGTCTGAAAGGCCCGATCACCACGAGTTTTAAAACGAGTGCGCGGTACCACCAGCAGTCTCTGATCTAATGACCTTAAAGCCCGAGAAGATGTATGTGGTTTCAGCAGGTCAGATAAATATTGAGGAGCCTGACCATGCAGGGCCCTAAAGGTTAGAACTAAAATTTTAAAATGAAACCTAAAATTTACAGGCAACCAGTGAAGGGAGGCCAAGACTGGAGTGATATGCGAACAAATGCCAATGTTGCACAACACACACACACACACACACACACACACACACACACACACAGCAAATCTGCATTTATTTGTCCCACAAGTGGAAAATCTGCATTGTCATTGCAAAAAAGTGGACAGTGCAAGACAAAAGCAGCTAAATAAAAACTGTACAAAGAGCACGGTATAGAAAGTGCACTATACAAACAATCTGGAAGCATAAATATGGACACGTGTATTCAAAAATATTGGTGTGTGGATACACACACACACATCTATATCTACATATATATATATATATATATATCCATCCATCCATCCATCCATTCGCTTCCGCTTATCCTTTTCAGTGTCGCGGGGGGCGCTGGAGCCTATCCCAGCTGTCATGGGGCGAGAGGCGGGGTACACCCTGGACAGGTCGCCAGTCTGTCGCAGGGCCAACACACAGGGACAGACAACCATTCGCACTCACATTCACTTGCACATTCACACCTAGTGGCAATTTGGATTAATCAATTAACCTATCCCCACAAGCTGCATGTCTTTGGACGGTGGGAGGAAGCCGGAGTACCCGGAGGGAACCCACGCAAACACGGGGAGAACATGCAAACTCCACACAGAAAGACCCCGGCCTGATGTTGGAATTGAACTCAGGACCTTCTTGCTGTGTGGCAACAGTGCTAACCACCGTGCTGCTATATATATATATATATATATATATATATTATGTAAGGTGTGGCTATATAAATATATGTACAACTCTGTGTATATGTGTTTATGGACAGGCATGCAATGTAGTGACAAGGATTGACAAGAACTAACAGGGTGCAGTGTACGCTGCAGGTAAGGAAAGAAAGTAGCCTTGCAGGTAAGGAAAGACCTGAATCTCTCAGGGTTGGGGGAGGGTGTCTTTGCACAACAAAAGCAGGAGAACAATAGAGCTGAAGACCTGTGAAAATCTCAGCGGGGTGCCAAGAGGTGTTAGGGTCGGGGGGAATTTACGCAAATTTGCGCAGGCTAGTAAATCTAGTAGTAGGGACTTGCACCAGGGAAAAAAAGGCTCAGTAATTCTAGTGTTAAATAGCTTGTACTTTGTTTAGAGATTTTTGTTGACATCCTGAATTTCTGTGTAGCTTTGGTTGAACTGTTGTGGCAGCTTTTCTGCTGATTAGATGATGCCCTCGCTTTTTCTGTCTCACTTTCATTTGTTTGAGTTAACATGTAATGATGTAATGGTCACTGGGTCTGCAAAATTTTCCCTCAATTACATAATTTCTGACTAGCTAAAGGTCACTGAAAGAGTGCCTACTGCTGCTGCTCTGTGCATCTATTAACTTTTCAGTTAGATAAGTGTTATGATGATGAATTGTTCTTAATAATATTCTTGTATAGTATTATGGTAGGACATCAATCGAGCAACCTGTAGGTTACTTAGACAGCTGCTCTAACCTAAACTGCCCACCTAATTATTAAACTGCGCACCCACATACCCACACCCACACATGATCTAGATCTGACCCTGTGCATAATGGTAAAGATGGCGACTGTCCTACCCCTGCCCTCAAACAGCCAATCAGAAGCCAAAGTGGGAAACATATGAGCCATACTTTTTGTTACACTGATGCACATACACAGTAAAAGGTCATAGCAATTTGACTTGTGGATGGTTGATATATATAATAATGAAGTCAACTGTATTTTGTTTATTTCACGTAATGTATCCATGCCTTGAATTAGCACGGCATTTGTTTTGTGTGAGGCTTGAGGGACACTTATCATTGCTGGTGCTCATTACAGTGTAATGTATATGTAGTGTAATTCTTGCATGTGTACCAGGATATTAACGTTTCTTAAATTTCATTTGTTGGCAGAGTTAGCGTTGATAAATGCAAAGAGATTTTATGTCCTCGTGACCAATGATATTAAACTAAATAATATTTGGATAGGGGCTTTTTAAATAACTGACATGTGAGGCTTTATTTTTTCTATCAGGATTTTGCTCTATAAAAGGTAAATTAACTGGTAGTTATATAGCACTTTTCTACTCAAGTATTCAAAGCATTTTAAACCACATGTCTTGTTTCCAACATTCACACTTAGAAGAATGCACACACCCAGAGAGATTTTCTAAATATCAGTCATTTTAGATCTCTCGTTTCAAATGACACCAAGCTCAGGTGTGACCTTAGACTTGGGCACTTTCAACACACCTGACTGCAGTTTTGTGTCGGTTGCTGTCTTCTGAGTTTGTAAACAAGCGCCGACGTCTCAGAGCTGTAATTTCTTTCCTCTTGAATCGAGAAAAGAAATTATTTCCCATGGAATCAATTTAGCAGGTCCAACAGGGAACAGGGAGGAAGGGTTCTCTTCCATAACCCTCGAAATATCAAGCACTGGGTTTGAACAACATGTCAAGAAGCAGCCAGAATTTGGCTCGGTTATGTTTGACAGAAGTGGCTCGTTGTCCTCTGTGGTTCTCCCTCCTCAGCACTGCAATAAACATTTTTCATTTCTCCATCTGGAGGCTCCTCTGTTGGACAGAAACAGATGAGAGCATCTAGTAATCAAACTGTCAGGCCAGTGTTGCACAAAAGCCCCATCGTACAATATGTTGAACTAAATGGCCCACATGATCATTGGTCATCCTATCGGGTCTCTTGTCACACACTATAAACAAGAGATCTTTAGGACCTTATACACATACTCCTCTGCGCTTTTCATTGCTTCTGTTCTATCTTAATACACTGGCAGTTTGTGTATCTCTATTTATCATGTATTCCTCCCTAATCTATAGCTGTTTAAATTTTCAATGCATCTCAATCCTTTTACAGCAAATCTTTATTTTACTTTAACCAGTGTTTAACTGCCCCTTAGAGACAACAAAGACTCAGTTTGGAGGAAGTATCCTTGCCGTTTTTCAAGGAGATAGATCTTTAATGCTTTTCCTTTTATCCATCTGACGTCTGCATACTAACAGACTTCAGACTTACTGTGCACCATCAAAATGAGGACCCAAACCTGGTGTCAGCAGGTGAGGCAGACAAAGGGAACTTTAATGGCACTTAAAACAAAGTGGGAGCAAAAAATGGTTCAGAAAATTGGCAAAAAACCCAACTGAAGACTAACTACAGTTTATCCAACAAAAAGATGAAACACAGAAAAGGGACTTTACTAAAGGAAGCAAAAACAAAGTCAAAAGGAGGTATGGATGGAGATGTGAATAGCAGCTGGTGAACAGACAGACTGTCAAAGCAAGCAGGATTATAAATATGGTCTAAGAACAAAAAGGACACAGATAAAAACTAATTAGAGTGTAGCAACCAATTATAAAAAGCAGGAAGGAAACAAAGATGGGAAATAAACCCATTGGAGACCACATATATTCTATGGTGTGTATAGTCCAATTGTTGCTGTGAATTGTATAAATAAAGCTGATTGGCAGTTATTAGCTAACAAGTCTTGCCACACTGAAGTCATCTTGATGAAGCCTCTGGGCAGTTATTTTGAAGCTGCTGTCTCCAGAACCATAATTGTAAGCTACAGCTACAAAACTGAAGGTCAAGTCTGATAAAGAAATGGTTTTTGGTGATTTTTCCCCAGAATAAGGTTTAAAAAGCCCTTTTTCCCCAGCACTTAAAATTCTTCCTTTTAAGATGTACCATTAAGAGAGGACTCAAAAGCAGCATGCAGAGGAAGGCTAAAGTGATAACAAAGAAATAAACTTTCTATAGCTTCAGTAGAAAAAGAATACAGTAAGAATAAAATGCAAAGTTAAGTAAAAAGCAGTTTTGTCCAGGTCAAAATGAACTATAGACTAAAATCTTTTTTTAACCTTCAGATCTGTAAAGGGTCATGCTAGATTTTACTATTGTAATGCACTGTGTACTGTTGTTAGTCAATTGTCTCTTGCTCGTATACAATTAGTTGAAAATGCTGCTGACAAATTATTATAAATATAGCTTTAGGAAACTGCTGATCTCTGGAACTGTGGTTGGGAAATAGGTTGCTGTTGTTTTATTTTATGTAAATATTGAGAATGTGTGTAGCATCAATCTCTAGTAAATGTAAACTCCAGATGTGACGAGGAAGAGCTGACTTTAAATGACGCAATCATTGGGGAACAATTTGTGATTGTGAATGAGCGCTCTTTACCGGTTTCACACTACGGATAATCCTCCATCATAAAACATCATACGGCCGAAATTGACTTACTTTTTAATTCAAAATGACCCAGAATGAGTGAGTGACCCCATAAACTCACCAGAAAAGTGTTCAAGGAATTCAAGAGAGGTGTTTTACGCATGGACTGTAGACATGCGACCACTGTGCATGTGATGCTAACTTGTCTGCCATTTTGAAAATGCAACAATCATGGTGATTGTTGCAAGTGGGGTAAAGCGAATAAGATCCCAGTAACACAGGCATAGAAACCGGTCTGCGACCATCTGGCAACCACCAGTCATCATAAAGGAACAAATGAGTACTCTATGACTGATTGCAAGTGGAGATTTATGGCAGTCGCTGGGAAAATGATTGCTAAAGTCACAGTTGTACAAGCTTGCAAACCAGACCGTAAGCCCCTGGCAGCCACCTGGCTCTAGGAAAAATGTGTATTCACTGGTTGGCAAAACCTCCTTGGTCACAAGCATGTTATTGAAGTTGTAGTTTGAATGAAAGAGGCAGATTGTCTACAAACACTGTCTAGTTCCTCTCAGAGCTGCAGTGAAAAATGTGACACTAACACATGGAGACCGCTTCGTTTGTTAAAAGTTGCGCCCTTTGAAATATTTAGAATTTTCAAAAGGCATTGAATTTACTTTGAAGGCAATCTTTCTCCATTTATGTTATACTCTTCCAATCTGTACTACTGCTCAGCTAGTAGTTAGCTAGCATTTGCTGGCAACCAAACTTGGAGGTATTTTGGTGAAGATCTTTTTTGTGTCCAATTTCATCCTGCAAGAACCAACCTCCACAAACTGCCGCCAACCACTTGGGGAACACATAAGGAACCAGCCTTAAGTGGGATTAGAATAACTTTGGTGATTAGAATATTCTTTCTCGTGCTTACGACATAAAGGTATTTTTTATCTTTAACTATTTTTAATCATTTTTCATACAAGAAAGAGAAAGTGAACCTTGAACCAGGGTAATAAACACCCTTTTTGACTTACTATGAAATGAAATAAGGTCATTGCTACAAGCTCATTTTTATCCATCTATTTTCCGCCGCTTATCCAGGTTTGGCTGTGGGGGCACCAGTTAATCTAGTTGTTCCCAAGCTAGGCAAGAGACATGATCTCTCCAGTGAGTCCTGGGTCTTCCCTGGGGCTTCCCCCTGAAGGACATCCTTAAACAACTTATCTAGCAGATGTCCAAGAGGAATCCAAATCAGATGCTCAAACCACTTCAACTGACTCACTATGATCTGGAGGAGCAGTGGCTCTGCTCCAAGTCCCTCGAATGACCAAGCTCCTCCCCCTATTTCTAATGGACAGCCCAGCCACCTTTCAAAATAAATTAATTTATACTTGTATCTGTGACCCCATTCTTTCAGTCACTACCTAGAGCTTGTGATTATAGGTGAGGGTAGGAACATAGCTCAGCCATTGAATTGATAGCTTTGTATTTACGCTCAGCTCTCTCTTTACCACAGCAAATCAGTAAAGCGTCACTCCTGATGTTGCACCAATCCATTTGTCAATCTGATGCTCCATTCTCTCCTCACTCATGAACAAGACCACAAGATATTTAAACTCATTCACTTGGTGTAGTAACTCGTCCCAGACTCAGAGTGGACATTTCAGCCTTTTCCACACGAGAGCCTTGGTCAAGGTGAAAGTGCAGATTCTCATTGCTTGAGCCACTCCTGTGCAAGCTGGAAGCTACCACCTGATCAAGGTCGAGCTAAGGATGAACCTCTTTGCCACTGAGCACTTTTTTAACTAATCAGTCATGCCCCATGTCCTTAGACTCTGCTTCCATTACAGAATGGATGACAGTGGGACTGAGGAGATCCTGGAAGTGTTACTTCCACTGCCTGACTATATCCTCAGTTGAGGGCAGCAGAATCCCACTACCACTGTATAGAGTATGAGTAGAGTGTCACTTCACCCTCTTGATTTTTCTAATGTTTTATGAGAATCTTTTTGAGGCTAGCCAAAAGTCTTATTCCATGGTCTCACCAAACTCCTCCCACACCTGTGTTTTTGCATCAGCCACTGCCAGACTTGCACTCTACTGGGAGCACCTGTCAGCAGCCATTGGAGTCTCACGGGCTAACCAACCCTAACAAGTCTCATTCTTTACCTCCAGTGTCTACTATCTGGTTCTAAGATTACCGCCACAAAAGGCACCACCAACCTTGAAGCCACAACTCTTGCAGCCATCTCAGCAATGGAGGTGGGGAACATGGCACACTCAGACTTAGTGTCCCCAGTCTCCATGGCGGTATCTGCCAGTGGTTCCCAGTGCACCATCACTATATGTGTGGGTACGCCAATGCTGTCCAGCAAATTGCTTTGATTTAGCATCACTCTTTGTCTTGCCCCCCACTCAGGACCAGTTTGCCTTGAAAGACCCTATAAAGGCCAAATAACAGCAGAGCTCCTTGGATTACTGGAATGCACAAACCCCTCTATCACGATAAGGTTGTAATTCATTGAGGGAGCTTATGTTTATACTTTAGCTTATTGTTGCACTAGCAGTTAAATTATTTGTGTTTGCTTATTTGCAATGTACTGAGTTAGGTTTACTTTCACTGGATGCTGCCTAATAGGATTTTGTGGTTGTCGAAACTGATATATTGTTTATTTACATGTAAAACAACAAGCAAATATGTAATATATGCAATATCCTGGATACAATGGGTTGCCTGATCTAAAACCAGGTCATTTTAATGTAACCTAATTATTTTTGCATGTGAGGAGCCTAATGGATGACGTGGAGAAAGAATAACCTGTATAACCTGAGCAGGACTGAGCAAGAGAGGGAGGAAGGGCAAGGATCATGCCACACAGAGCGGTACTGTTTAGTCCTGTGTATTAAATGTGTTATTTGTATAATGCTACTGTTGTGTGAGTCCAGACCCACATTCTGATCCTCTTAATATCAGCCAGTACTCTGAATCATGGGACCAACGATTCTGTGGGTGTTACAGCAGCCAGAGGGCCTCAAATACACTCTCATAAATACACACGGTACACATAAAATCAAAATAAACAGCAAGTATGCAGGAAGGATGAGTTTATTTGTTAGAAAGTTCAGTGCAAAGTCTAGAAGACAGAAGTAAAATGTTTAAACATCTTAAAACCCTAAACTTGTATGTTGTATGAATGTGTGTGGACACTTGGTTGCAAAGAAAGATACAGAAATGTATAAAGCATGATGCCCTCAAGCCACAGACGTCCGACCCGAGAGAGGTGGTAGATACTCTTCACATACAAGATTGTGGTATAACAGAGGGGAGTTAACGTAAGTAGGGTTAAGACAGTTAAAAGGGCACTTATGGTGTATTATAGAGCATTAAAGGGCTTTAGTAAGTATTTTCAACATGTTATTGTTGAGAAGTAAAGACCGCAGCAAAGACAGTTATATACATGTTAAAATGGGTTACAGGGGAAGGATTTAGTCTGCCTTAATGTGCTAAAAAAAAATTAAAAACAAGTCCAAAGGCAAAAAGGGCAGTTGAGGTAAAGAGAACAAAGGGAGGAAGGGTTTCACATGAAGAATCTCTTGACAAATTCGAAGAAACACTCGAGAGTTTCTACGAATTTGTCAACATTTTTCTTTTGCTGTATCAATGAGTGCCTCTTCCCTTTCCCTGTCCTGAGACTGTTTTCCCCTAAATGTCATCTTGGATCAGCAGAGATGCAATGAATGCTTTATTGTTCACCCCGGAGCTGGTGCAGACGAGACCAAACATGCTCCTGCATGGTAAATGTATCGGTCTTTACCACTGTAGTATCACTGCTAACCAACATTACCTTCCCAGGAGTCATAAGACAGACAAATCAGTGCACCCCTGACCTTTCTCAGAGCTTCATCTGTCTTCCCATTAGTACCACAACTGTTACATTTTGTTGTTGAGCAATCTAAATTTTGGCTTCCAGATTTATCAGCTATTATGAATATCTAAAAAGTGATCTTACAGATACGTTGGTTTATACAGTTTTTGTTCACTCTGTCCAGTGTGATAGCGCTCTGCCTTCACTGAGCCTGATCTATGCTTCCCCCGTTTGTCCTTAAATGCTGTCTTGCAGGTTCCTGATATGAAGAGTTAATTAGTGCAGCTAGTAATACTTCACAACACATGCTGAACATTCAAACACTCACTTAACTCATTTAGCACACTGCAACCCCAATAAACACACTGCATGAAGTCATTGTGGCTTCTGCTTTTTTGCTGTTTTGGGTAATAAATTGGTAAATTTTGGTGATAGCTACATCTTTCCTACTATTTGTCATGACTCATAAGGCAGACACTGACACCACCAACAAATGGAAGACAAACCAAACATTGCAACAGTGGGAGAACACCAGATATCATAAAAACAGTTAGCATCACTTGTTGATTTCTAGATGCCGCATTTTAAAGCCTCAAAAGTGGCATTTGTCCACCACCATGTTGGTTCATACTGTGCATCTGAGGTGTGACTAGCATTACTGACCATGGTGGGAGTTGCACCAATCAGACATGGCTGGAGTCATCCCCACTCCATCATCAAAGCTTTCTTTCTTAACCTGGTAAAGGATTTATTAAAGCCTTTTTCATACTTTAATTCCTCTGCATGACACATGTTAGTAATAAGAAACGTATTTGTTAAGGTGATAAATTACAAAGCGCCTGTTTACTTGCAGAGTGAATATTCATCTTTGGTCACAATAATTTAATAGATGCCACAAACAGGCAATGAGAGAAGCATGTGGGAAAGAATGCTGTTTGACATGGAAGGACAGAGGTTGCTTTCACTTTGTTTTTAACTTCTTTTGATCTACTACTAGATGTCACTGGACAAGCACTGCTTGCTTTGCATGCCAAGTCAATAAATAAACTATATGGGTGCAGTGCACACACCAAAAATCACATATTGTCTCTATAATGTATAATAATTCCAGTAAAATGATCCCAAAAGCACAAGTAACTGCAGCTGAGTGGCACAGTTCATTGACTTGAATTAGCAGAAGCCAATAGTAGACAGCTAGGTGTTGCCACAGTGGCAGCCATGCACATGGCCACAATCCAAAGCTTAACAATTACACTCAGAGAGAAACTATTTACAGAGATCAAGACTGGTTTAAATGGTATTTAGGCATTTTAATGTTATACTTTGTGTGAATGCACCTACTTTTGGAGCTACCCTCAAATGGCCAATGGATAAACTTCAGCTTTTGGGGCTTCCGCACTGGCTTCATCTTTCAGCTCAAGACTTGAACAACAACTCTTTTAGTAACATTAGTAAAATAAAACAAAAAAATATAGCTTTATAGCAAAATAAAGCTAAAAGGCTTCAATGAAGAGACTTTGAAGCAACTGCAGAGCAAGCCTCCAATCGCTTTCTTTATAAAATTGCAATTTACAAATATTTCTTGAAACAATGATCTGTAAGTCATAGCTAAGTAGGCTAATGATAGCAATACACCTCCTTAGTTCACTATTTCCCAAGTGCACAGGAATGTGCTTACAGGAAACCAACCAGCCAGTAAATCCAAACAATTCCAAGTGTGATTCACAGTAGGATTGGACACAAAAATGAGAAGATTAAGAGGCAGTCCCAAAATCTCTTTAAGTCATCATATTTCTTTAATACTTCATTTTTGTGTGTTTTTTTTACTTCACTTCCTTTACAAGTACAACATTAGAATGAAAATCTAACAAGATCAACTCAAATACATTTTTCTTTTCCTCATCGATTAATGTATCCCTTCATTCTTTAGTGTTTGCAATTGGGTCATTCACAATGAATCATTTCTCAGCAACGCAATAAATACAGATTTTTACTTAATGTTACCTAAATGCATGTATTTTGCGAGCTGTAGCTAGCCAACATAAAACTTGGTTCTCCCCAACAAGAAAAGCAATAAATGACCATTCAACGCCATATGTGGAGGAGGCAGCTAACAATCTAGTGAATAATTCTTCTTTTTGTTTTTTCTTACTTTAACTCTTACCAGTAGGAACGACATATAATAATTCCAACCCAGGAGGGAGTAGGAAGAGAAGCTGTGCAAACAGGCAAATCTGGAGAAACACTACTTCACTCATTCCTCGAAGTTAAATAAACAAACAAAAACTAAAGCCCGCTTGTGTTCCTGTACATATGCAGACCCACTGACACACTCCGAGGCAATCCCGGGAAGGGATTGGGCGAGACACACGCACAGATAGAGAGAGAGCAGGTCTTTCCCACCCTATCAACAGCTGCTGTACTAACAGCACATTTCTGTTAGAGTGGGATATGAAAGCAGGGTAGGAATAATGACTAGCCACTTAGACTCTTAGACCACCTCATATATAGAATCAGCAGTTGACAATTCCACTTTATCACACACACACATCTTTATTTTTTCCATTAACCACCTTGGATCTTTAATGGATTCTAAGCTCCTAATTGGACCGGTGTTCCCGACACCGGACCCGACTTCCCGTACACCCTGGAATATCACCTCCATCAGCCCTCGCCGGCCCATGGAGCTTTCATCGATGGCTACAACTGTAAGTATCGCGCTACAACTCTTGATTTCTCCTTTCTTGTTTAAATGACTATCCCTCGACTGTACTGGAGAGCCCCTGCGCGTTGCATCGATGCGTAAAGGAGGCGAAAATGTGAACCAACCCACCCAAATGGGGAAAAAACGGGCAAAGGAACTCGCTATTTTTTTCATTCAGAAAACGTGAGATGTTTGAGAGTGAGAGTGCGCGAGGTGTCACCTCTCTGTGAATGAATGAATCGCGGCATCCTCCCCATGCATGCGTATCTGCGCTCTGTTCATTCAGCGCGGGACCTGAATGAAAGCAGGAGCGCAGCGCAAATCCCGTCATCACCGGTGGTTCTCTGGCTTGCTCCGCTGAGGCTGTAAAGAGATGCTGTGGGTGTATTTAGGGTTTAACTTCTGTGGTGAGAGCGCGAATCAATTTTAACCTGTTCCTCGTGTAGTTTTCTTATAATAGTCCTCATATACCAGTTTGCAGGGACATCATCCACTTAATAACTAATAACAGTTCTTTAATATTCCAGGTGACTTAACGTAACTTTACTGTTTTTTTGGGTTTTTTTTTTTGTAAATTCTGTCCGCACAGAGGCACATGGAAACAAACCGATAAGTGATTTTAATTGTTTTCTTGTAATTGCTTTAGAAATTTGTTTTAAAGTCGTCCACACCTCTGTTACCTTATTTACAGTTATTTTCAAGCTGGAAAGCATTACCCAGCCTCAAGTATATATCAGATTCTATTTCTCTTTGTCTCCCTCTCTGATTCAGAGTAGGATTAGTTTACCCACCGCATCCAAAAAATCCCAAACAGATCTGTAGCATCGTGATCGTCTAGACGATCTGTGTGTACTGAATATAGAACACAAGATACTGTTTAACTTTGCCCCACATGAGCCCATTTTGACCTTGACTAAGAATGATTTATAAAAGGAGATTTAAAGATGTACTGAGAAACACATGGGTGAAGTGATACACTGGATGTAGTTCAACAAGTGGGAATGGTATAGTTTGGATTCTGAATTTGAAGCTCAGACTTGCAGCCTTTAACCACTGTATTTATGTGGTCTGGTGTTCACGGGAGTGCTGGGAAAAGCTGATAACAGAGCCGTGCCTGGGGGTAGCTTCTGGAGAAACAGATGGGATCTTCTGCTCCGGATAAAAATGTGGTTTTCATTTTGATCTTCCTCTCTAGGATTCTCTTTTCTTCTTTCCACTGTTTGTGGCATTTTGTTAATTATCTATCTAATCCGCAATCTCTACAAGGACATAAGCCAGTTTAAAATGTCCATGCGTGTTAGTGCGCATGGATGCACATACATTTGAGCACAGCTCGTGTGAGTGCTGATATGATACGTGCATGTGGCTTTGTGTCTTAAAAAGGAGACTATGATAGAGCATGAGTGAGTGGGTGGCCTTTTGTAATCGTGTTTTGATACCTGGTAAACACAAGAGTTTGCCTCTGAAGACGCAGAGAACCTTTTCTCTGCCAACATGCTGATAGGCTGATTAACAACTTGCTCTTGAGGTGTGGCAGATTCAGTGAGCAGATAATCAGCTGAGCAGTTACTGCAGCATTTATCAATCCCGTTAAGCCTCAGAACAACTGAAGGAAAAAAGGCTATTACCACTTAAAAGAGATAGAATAGGCTGCTGGATTGCTGTTACTGATTATTTGTTTATGTTTGCATTCAGTAGATATGGGAGTGACAGGACATGATTAAAGTTAAGTCAACTAAGCCCTAGAATAAATCCAGAATATGAGGTTTTAATTGTGCAAATATACAACCTTAACATATTTTTTAAAAACTGGATGGACGTTCCTTGCAGCAGCCTGTTGGTCAGTTGTGGTTGTGAATGTCCAACACACATCAGTGCACTAACATCAACACAAAACAAAATCCAATAACTAATTTTCTTAGATGATCTTTTATTAATTCCTGACAACCAGATTTCACCCAGATATTTTACTCACAGAAAAAACCTTTTAAGGGATTATGCCAATATTGTTTTTCTGAACTGCTAAACAAAAGCATCAAAGGCGCTTGATTAAAGATGAACTTATAGTATAGAACTGACTATAAGATCCTCTTTAAATATAAGAGATGGTTCCTATTTCCTAATATGTGCAGAAGTCTATAGCTCACTGATATCTGAGTGGCTACAGAATTGTTTTTAATAAAAACATAGAACTCCTGCAGTTATGTTTATCATATATGGCTGCATCAGAGGGATGTTGATTTAATAATTTTTGCACACAGATTCATCAGTGCCTGTGCATGTGTGTGGGGAAGATACTGAGCTTGAAAACTCTTTATGTTTACAGATATTTAAGAGGGACCTACAGTGCTTTTTCTTATTTTCGTCAGTACTGACTGTTACAACTTCACATTTTCAAATTAAACAAATCTTCAAAATTGAGGTTAGCATTTGTAAGTAATCGGTGTGAGCCAAAAGCTCATGCTTCAGAGCTCAGTTTTTTCTACTCTTCGCTCATTGTCAAAGAGAGGGGATATCCCTAATATAGTCATCTGGAGCACACAGCTCTGTCTGTGAGCACAGCAGCTCCACCCACCTGCTGTTCAAACATTTTGTTTGTATGGAGCGTCCAATCAGAATAAAACAAATACTGATATAAATATGAGCATCTATGTTCTTCTTATTTTTATTATTATTAAAAACAAAAGAAATGTCTTAATTTCATTCAGATTCAACTCCTATAATTTTTCTTCTTCGTGTTCCTCTTCTTCGATGTCTCTCACAATCTCATATATCCCTTATCTTAATTTTATGCTTCACTTCATTTATTTTTCTTTGCCTGTCTTATCTCACTGTTCATTAAACAGTCACTAGACCACTACATTTGTATTAGCTGTTTTTCAGCGATGAGGAAAAACTCAGCGATACTGGTGCGTCTGGCTTTAGTATGCGTTCACAGACATATTAACTATCAAGAGTATAAAGATAACATTTTAGTCTGTAAGTCTCGTAGGAAAATGCATAGAGGACGAGGAACCTTCCGTGCTATGCAGCTCGCTGTTTCCTTCCTTCCTCGTCGTCATGTGATCGGCATTAATCTGGTCCTAAGCTGCTCAAACTGGGAGAATGGTGACATCAGAGGACATCAGAGGGAAAGAAAGGAGTGATTGAGAGATTTGTAGGAAAAGTCAGGAAGGTGAGAAATTATGCAAATTGGGAATCATCAGTGGCCATGGAGGAGAAGCAGATCCAGCAGAGAAAAACTGAACTGTGTTATCCAACGCATCCCTCATGACAGCATCATGCATGCATGCAAACTTCATTTTCCACCACATTTTCACTCATTAGCCTCCATAACTGTGCCTCAATTTTCTCACTCTACTGTTCCTCCATTTAAAAACAAGAGCTTGTGACTCTGCAAAAAACCAAACAAAAAACAGCTGAAACAGATGTCAAATAAGCAGAAAAAAACAGATGCACACTTAAATGTGGCATCCAGGATTAATGAAAAAGATATGCGTGTTCCAGTTGACCGGTAGGGCAGCTGAGGAAGATTTAGTTCAGCAGAGCTAGTTCTGGGGACCGTGTGCATATGTGTGTGGGTGGGTGTGCATCTGTCTAAAAGAAACACAGGGAGAGTCAAAAGGGAAGTGTTCATGCAGGCGGGTGTGTAAGGATTTCTGATATGAATTCTGAAGTGGAGCTGTGTGCTCTCAGGTGAAACAGCGTCTCAGAAAAAATAAGGTGCTGTCAAATGAAAACCTTTCATTAACACGCAACTTCTTCTTCTGAGGTAAAAAAAACCAACAACAAAAACCCCCCAAAACCCAACCTTGGTTTATTTCAGTTCATTTAAAATGGCAAGTGGTTGAATATAACTAAGTGCATCTTTTAGGGATAAATTTGTGGCACTTTCTTTAAATTGATTCTTTGTATTTGACTTTAAACCTTAGGACTCAATGTAATGTATTTTAATATAGATAAAAGGGCTTCTTGTACAAAACTGCACAAATTCTGCAGCCCTGCTGAATGTTAGCATTGCGTCTCGTTAAAAGTGCATCCAGTTTTGAAGATGCACTGACAAATTTGCCTGCTAATAAGTGCAAATGCAATGTTATCAGTTAAGGTACTTAGTACTGACCAAATCATAGCCAACCTTGGCATGAACTGAATCATGGATTTGACCAAAACTGCTTTTCCACCCATTTTTAGTCTAGTCCACGTAGCTGACCATTTTCAGAGGAATACATTTTATTTTTTTAAAGTCATTTAGCACTGACCTATGGATTATTTAAGAAAGAAAGAAAGGCACTTAACTCACGTTTTGCACACACACACACACACACACACACACACACACACACACACACACACACACACACACACAAAATCAGGTTGAATCTGTCATAAATAGCAAAGATATAGTAATTTGTGTCATGGCCTGTGATTCAGCCATTTTAGGTTCTTAGTTTCAGTTCTTGATTATATTAAAGTTCAATAAGGAGCGATCAATAGAAGAAACTGAACATGATTTATTGATATACAGAATTCAATTAAGGTATTTGTTGATTAAACTCTGATGGCCCATCATAGCAAAACAGAATCCCAACAGTCATATCAATTAGGGCAGGACCCCCGTGTCAAGTTTACCTTTGTGTCCAAGTTTTTTGATTTAATTGTTGTTACTCACTTCCTGTTTCACGTTGCTGTCTAGTTTTCTTGTGTATTGTATTCAGTCTCACATTTTCCCCTGAGACTGTGCTGATTGTGTGCACCTGTGTCTTCCCCTCAGCTGTGGTTCATTCCCTTGATTGGCTCTTTGTGTGTGACAACTACATCATCCTTTAGTCCTTTATTTAGTCCTTTGTTAAGTCATCTGTTTAGTCTCCCAGTGTGCTACTTTGGGTCACTTTTCTTGCTGGATTTATAGGAGTTTATGTGTTTATGGACTTCATTATTGAACTTTTATCCACCAATGAAGGTGTGCTTTTTGTTTATTCCACCTGTCTCCTATGTCTGCATTTGGTTCCTTAACCTGCAAACGGTAACAGTTCAACGGGCATAAAATTGTATTTTTGCACAAGAAAAGTAATTCCCTTTTGGTGCATATGTCAGCATGGTGTGCAGTGTGTCTTTAAAGAATGAAGGCAGCTAGAGAAGTGGAGTACAAAAGAACAAGAAGAAGAAGAAAAAACTATCTACAGCAGGTGAACAGCATCTAAAAGTCACGTTCTTAAGAAATAGGAAAAACATCTAGCAAGGACTTAACAGCGGATATCTGGCCCCTCAGCTGATCCATCTACTGTTCACTGAAGCCTCACCAGAAATGGTTTCAGTAAAAGGGAAGCAGTCCGTCTTTAAAAGAGATAAAAGGAGAAAAGATGGAGATATGCCAAACTACATAAGAACTGGACTGAAAAATAGTGGCAACACTGACTTTTTATCAATAAAAATCAACAATTTGAACAGATGTTTAGTCCAAATTGTTGCCAATATGTACACTGAGTGTCTGCAGCCATATGTAAAACACGCTGGAAGCTCTGTCATGGTGTGTGGCTGCATTTCAATCAGTGGTGTTGGGGATCTTTGTCAAAATCTATGTAATTGTGAACAAAAAAAGGGTGCAGCAACATTTTGATCAACCATGCAATACGATTTGGAAAGACGTGTCGTGGCTTCATTTTTTTAACATGACAATGACTTTCTACCAATGCAGTAAAAGCATACCTGGATAAAGAAAAAGAAACACACATACACACACACACACAATAGAACACTATCAGTCAAGCATGGCCACCTCAGAGCCCCGACCTAAACATTTTTGAAGCATTGTGGGATCGTCTTGACAGAGAATGGAACAAAAGGCAGCCAACATCCAAAGAAGAGCTTTGTCCTTCAAGTAACCTTGGCAACTGTTCGTGAAGACTTCTTAAAGAAATGAAAAGAAAACTTTAAAGATTTCAGCCTGTGTTTAAAAATGTAGGTGGTCGTACCAAAAATGTATTTCGCACATTTTGTGCCCATTTCCTCCTTTCTAGCAATTTTTTTTTTTTTAAATGAGGGGTGGCTCAAGACCTACTGTATACATAGTTGTCTATATTAATTACAGCTGAATAACAGCTTAAGCCCATTTTTTACATGAGTATTTGTTTTGTTTTCCTTTCCACTGCAAGCTTCTATTCCTCTCCATTTAAGATTTAATGAGATTTAAATCATCCCAATTACTACAATAATTATTATTTTCCTTTTCTTTTTCAGTTTTTCTTTAGATTTTGAATTCTTCACTGTCCTTTCATGAATTAAAAGCAATTGCTTCCTGTTGTCCTGTTGCAGGGTTCCATGGTCAGAGACTACCCATTTCCAACCGTAGATGTTCCAGACCACGCTCACTACACTATTGGTGTTGTCATCCTTGCTGTAGGCATCACAGGCTTGCTGGGAAACTTCCTGGTCATATATGCTTTTTGCAGGTATTTCTTTTCTGCTTATGTGACTGATTTAAATGAATGTCCCACAGTTACTTTTGCATATCTCTCTGATAATAGAATATGTTGTGACTTATTTATTCCCAGTTCATTAAGCATGACAGCTTTATGTTTGTATGCAGGAGCCGAAGCCTGAGGACACCATCCAACATTTTCATTATTAATCTGGCAGTCACAGACTTCCTCATGTGTCTCACGCAGACGCCCATCTTCTTCATCAACAGCATGCACAAACACTGGATCTTTGGGAAGAAAGGTGCAACACTGTGCACATACAAAGCTTAACATTTTTAACTCAATTACGTAACATGTTGCACTTACAGACTTTACAGACTTTAAACAGTCTTTTATATGTGCAGGCACGCACACTTTGAATTCCACCTATAACTTTAACCTTTTCATTGTGACATACAGTTCAGTGAATGTTCTCACACAGATACACACACAGAAACACAGCTGTCACCCCGTATGATTGCTTTTTTGTCACAGTTTAAAATAAAAAACACTGTGCAGTAGGGTTACTCATAATCAGATGTGCAGGATGATAGCGTGTTTTACATGAATGCATTCGGAGGGAGGTATCATTCATTAGCAGATGTCGTATTGAGAGGTTTTTAAAGAGGCAACACACTCCACTGATCAAACACTGGTAGTCGAGGTGCCTTCAGGAGGTGTCCTGACCTTGATGAAGACAGCCAATGGCTGTCAGAGCTGGAGCTCAAGTCTCAGCGGTGGTTACTGCAGGGGGGCGTTTGCTTCCTTTTTTTTTAATTCTAGCCTTGGCCATCCTCCTACCCAGTTATCCTTTGTAAAAGACAGAACAAGATTCAGATTATGAAATGAAAAAATAAAGCAAGTAAACCGGGTGAGTCTTGCAATTTATGTGTGTTTTTTTTAAGGTGCAGTAAGTCATTTTTTAAGATAATTTCACGTGAATAGAATATCCATGTAAAATTAAACCTAATGTGTTCTAAAATAAAATAAAATGAATCCATTAAAAATACATATGAGTGAGCACCTGTTTGTTGAAGCCAAATCATTGCCCCATCATCTTAAATATAGTGAGGTGGACATTTTTTGGTAATAATGTTTTATGTATGTGGCTAGAGAATCGAGCACATACATTGAACACTTAATACGTTTATTTTATTTTAAAGATTACAGATAGCTCTGTTAAACTGTATATGAGTTTTTGACATTTTTACATGTATAGTTTCATCATCGCTTTCTCATCACGGTTATTTCCTCCCCCACCATTGCACTCTCTTCTTCCTCATCCTCTTTCTCGTCAGCTTAAGCCTCATCTCTTGAATTTAAATCAGGGTTTTAAGACATGACAATGTGCATGAACATGCTTATTTGTTCTCAATATTTTTGCAATTACATATTGTCAGCAGAAAGCTAACAACAAGCCAGCTAAACAACAACAGCTGGTTATAAGCTAAAGAACATATAAAAGCTAATGTTAGGCTTGAGTGTCCCAAAGATTACATTTTCCATCTGATAAACACATAAATAATTTTATTACATTCTCACATCATTGAGAGTTTATTTGCTGCAAGCCAGAGTCCATCAATGTTAGATCCACTTCAAAGAAAGCTGGCTAACAGTGTCAAATATACTCAACAACTCATCTCAGGATTGGTGTCACTGGTCAGAAGTGAGCTTCACTGATACATCAGCTCATATCAGATTGCTTTCAAAAGGTTTTATAGTCTCCTCTGAAGTAAATATACCGGAACACATATTGATAGCTGAAGTAAACAGTGGCCCAAAAACCTACACTCACTGCAGATGAACAATGGCTAGAGGTGTTTGTCCCACAGCAGACACAGTAGCTAAGATTATGCATTTGACCTGGGAGAGGTAAGAAAGCTGTTTTTATTTTGGGTGCAATCTGTAATGTACTGACATCTAGTGGCAAGATGTTACACACTGTACCTTTAAACAAAATCTCAATACATTAATTAATAATGGGATTTTTCTGTTGTGCCTTAGGGCAGATGCATGACAGATGTAATTGGGAGAGGTTAAATTAATACATGGAGTACATTTATTAATAGCGTTAGGGTTAGCCCGAATTGTAATCTGTTGTTTGCAAGCTGCATGCGGCTCTTTAGCTGTTAAAGAGCCATGGGTTGCCAACCTCTGCTCTAGGGATTCTGTGAGTGGCAGTTTTAGGAGGTTAGGTGGATGATCTGTCAGTCTGTCTATTGCAGGGACATTGATTTTCCTCAAAGAATAAACTTTAGTGACCATCTGGTTTCTTCAGTTCAGGCAACAATTATACACAATGAAATGATGTCATCTATTAATTCATTTTCTTAATCGCTTGTCAGGGTAGCAATGTGGTACCCTGCCCATCCTGGGCTGAGAGGCAGGGTACTCCCTGGACAGCTCACTAGTCTATCACTAAGAAAGATCTAAGATAGAGACACAGACACTGAGTAACCAATGTGTCTAACAAGCAGGAGGAACCCACACAGGCCCATGGATAATGTGACCCCAGCCAGCTGCTGGATTTAAATCCAGGACCTGCTTGCTGTGAGGCAAACACTGCCCCACTGATGAAATGATGTCACATAGATTTGATTTGATTTACTAGAAGACCACAGAGGTTGAAGTTACCCATATTATTCCAGTATGTTTATATTTGACACACATTTATTGACAAGCTTTCAAATGCAACATTCAAAATGTTAGAAACAATAGCACATTTAATTTCTTGCACACGATAACATGCTGAGTGTTTGCCACTAAGCAAACCACAAGTCTTCAATGTTGTTTGGACAGATGATACCAAAGTAATGATGTTTGGTCATAACAGTTAACAGTCAGCACCAGTAACCAGACTGAAGTGTTGTGGCAGAACCTTAAGAGAGCAGTGAATAGACAAATGCAAACCCCATGAAAACAAACGGGCTAAAATTCCTTACCAGCGATGTGAGAGATTAATAAAGTTATACAGAAAACAATCACTTCAAGTTATTGCTGTTAAAGGTGTTTCAGCTAATTCATGGGGTGTTCTTGGTTTTTCACAAGATTGTAGGAGACCACCTACTTGTGTCAGTCAATAGATCGATAACATTCAAACTGGGTGGTATTTTTAACACATTTACCCACAAGTGTGGGTGTAGAGTCGCTATAGTTTAGGGCTATGTAGCTATCACCTGAAGTTTAAAACTGCTTCACAAAGACTGATCCTATACAGCTATCAAGGCTTTTCAGTTTCTTGTTATCGATTTAATAGCTTTTACTGGTGTTTGTGACATGTTTTTATACATGAATGAATGAATGAATCCAGGGGCTTAAATATGAGAAATATGAAAAATGTGACTGATGGTATATTTTGATTTGAGTATCCTGTGATATAAATAAGCTGCTAGGGGAAAAAAATCAAATGAAAACAAGAAGAGCAAATGAAGTGAAACTCAAAGCAAGCAGGTTTTACATTTGATGGACTGTTGGCTGGTTGTTAGAGTGAATTGTTGTCTGTCTCTCTGTGTGGAAACCTTATGATTGACTGATGGGTGTTCCTTGGCTATCGCCCAGTATCAGCAGGGATTGGCTACTGTACACCTGCAACATTATTTGGTGAAGCGACAAAGAAAATGGATAAAGATAAAGTGTCACAAGATGCCATAATTAAATGAGCTCCAGCCAAATTCCAAACACTGCAAAACATTTTAGATATCATAGATTATTCAGCATTTAAAATTGTTGAATGTATTTATTTGTCCACCTTGGTTCTAATGAATCTGATGCTTTCACATGCCATACTTTTTCTTCTTCTGGATATTCACTGGACGTTGTAGTTTAACTTATCTACCATATGCAAATGACAATTTTTATTATTTTGTTTTTAGATTTAAATGTCGGTTTTTATTGCATATTTCCACATTTTGCATAAAAACAATCTCATAAATTTTTTCCCCTCTTATAAAGCATTTGGACTTCACTATGCTCTCAGCATTGTTGTTACAGAAAATGCCTCAGGACTTAAAAATATTGTTCTTCTTCAGAAAACATCTACTGTTTATTGTGAACCAGTCTGGAATTTATTAGCTTCAGCATTTGGCTTTTGAACACACGCACACACACAGATGTGTTGATGTACACTATATTAAACTGCCTTAATCGCCTGCATTTGTTTGAGTTTCATCACAAAGCCAGCACAGAGTTTGTCATATGCTTGGACTTGATGTTGTGATTATATGACGTGTGACAGGTCAATGGTAATTACAAAACTACAGCCTGGAGGAAAAACAGCTGATGAAATGATGAGTGAATGCTTGTCGTTTGTCATGCGTGTCATCTGCATGAATATATTTCCACAAGTGTATCTATTAGATTTCCTCATGGATACATTAAGTGTAAATATGCCAACAATGTGTCTCTCTAAAAAAAGACAGCATGTTAAAATATTCTGACACATTTTTCATTATATAAACATTAGGTTTCACACTCCCTGCTTTCTATTTCCCTCACATTTTCTCTCATTTCTAATTCACCACATACACTTGTCTGCAAATGATGTTAAGTGTAATCGCTAACCTAGAGCTCTTTTCCAGCATTTCATATCTCATTTATCTCATTATACTTCGAAATGTATGAAATTAAGTGCCAATCAAATTATTTAAATAAACTGTTTTGGGTCTTTTTTTACCGTGATAATTGAAAAAAAAAGGATCGAAAAACTATGAATTTCATGCTAACGCTGCATGTGACAACAAACTGTACATAATAGATGGAAATAGCCATCATGATGTCAACCACCTGTTTGTGAGGTTCCCTTACTACCTACTGCTGCTTGTGTTGGTATCCACTTGTTAGTCATAGCGACCCTTAAGACATTCCTTATCTTTCACCTGCTCCATCACCAATCAATCACCTGCCTCCATCTCACCCTATTCCTTCATACGCTCTGTACGTCCTCCTTCACAACATCCAAAAACCTTCCCTGTGCTCTTCATTTTTTCCTCCAGCCTGCCTTCAAACACGCTGTCTCCTCTTTCTCTTTACTCAGCAGTATCCTAGTTACAACAAGCACCTTGCCGGTCAACAGCACTCGTGTCTGTCATTGCTAACACAACAATGCCTGCATGATAATGGCTATTTTTGATTTGGCAATTATTTTATACCAAATGTTCTTCCTGATGCAACTCTCTCCATTTATTCTGCCTCGAGACCGTCACGAGGAGTACATCTGTTTGCAGTCCTCATGGCTAGGTTGTGATGTGGAAGTTCCTTCCCACTGTTGCAAAGTTCTTCTTCATAGGGTTCACTATAGGGCCTATATAAGATAAAGCACTGTAAAGGAACTTTTGTTGCAAATTGGTGCTATACATTTATAAAAAGGGAACTGAACACTTTACATGTTATGAAGCTGCAGAGCTTTTAGCTCTTTTCCTACTTGTACCATGCTTTTTGGATTATTAATAGCTGGGAATTTCAACAGGGAGCAAGCCTCACGTGGTAATTGAAGAATGCAGTTTTTGTCACTTGACTCTAAGAAATTCTTACAGTCCAATTGTATAGACTATGAAGCATAGATCTCAAATGGTCAACCAGCAAAAATGTTCCCCTTAGGAATAGAAAGCTAAACCTAACTAAACATTGCAGTTAGAGAGTTAACCACTTTGTCTGCTATCACTGTAGTTTTTACTACAATTATTTGTGATTATACAATCAGATGTGGTCAGTATTAACATGAGCACATGTTGACATTTCCTACCGAGGTTGTGAGCTGTACGCCTTCTGTGGAGCTCTCTTCGGTATCTGCAGTATGATGACACTGATGGTGATTGCAGTGGACCGGTACGTGGTGATCACCAGGCCTCTGGCTTCCCTCGGGGTGATGTCTCGTAAGAAAGCATTCACCACTGTGGCTGTTGCCTGGCTCTATTCAGTGGGCTGGAGTCTGCCGCCCTTCTTTGGCTGGAGTGAGTACAATTTTATTCAGTGACCTGGATGTTTAATAATGATTATCAGTGTGATATAGCGATATAGTTTTTGAATCTCTGTCTAGCTACTTATTTCCAACTGATCTAACTAATGGCAGCATTTGTATTTCCTGATGAAAAGTGTGGCATTATTTCAAAGAGATCTTGGTTTGCCTTTTCAGCACGGAAAAAAATGAACATTTCACGTGAATCATTAAAACACTTGATGGATATGATAGTGGAACAGTTTTACTGAGGCTCTGCAGCCTCACACGTTTTATGGTACCACATTTGCATCTGTTTGTGAAGGTACTCGCATTTGCAGAGTACACACAAAGGGGGATGCTACCAATGCAAATATGCTTGTGTGCAGTTCTCCAAGGACCTGACACCTTAACATTGATTAAGCTATGCGAAGGTTAAACGCTGACTGGTTGAAAAGTGGACCATAACAAGAAAAAGGAGCGACAGCCGAGTTCAATACAAACAAGAGAAGAATGGGGGAAAAAATTTAAGACAAAAAGTTCAACGTGAGAGGCACAGATGGTGGACACTTTCCACTGTTTTTAGCTGTTTCACTATTTTAACTCTTTGCATGTAACTTCTCTGGCTAGGCCCAACAACATCCCAAGCAGAAGTATGGTTGCTTGTGACATTGCCACCTGGTGAGAGTAAACAGCTACAACATGTAGACAATGGTCTGCAAAGCTGTGTGTACCACCACAGAGCTGTGTTTGAGCCATCGCTCTCATATTAGCTTTTGGCTTTTCCTGTACTGTGTTTGATTTAGGGGAGGGGTATTTCTGTCCACATCTTGTTCAAGTATCACAAAGTACAACTCCAGCTGTGAAAGCAACTGCTGCAACCCATGAAGAACAAGTCTACATTATTAAAATCATAGACACTTAAGCTTAGGCCTGTCCAGAAAGTGTGTGAGGACTGATTAAGACAACAAAATACAGCTAGCAATTATGATTGATAGAGGTGTAGGGTAAGAAAAAAAAAAAACAAATAAATGCATACAATAGTAAGATTTAGACACTTACATAGCCTGTCACAGCATGATGTCGCCTCCACAAAGGACTCCATGGTGGTAGTACATAATGGGTTACATGGCAGCACCATTGAAAGCCTTCTCCCTTTTCTTAATCTCAATAAATCCAAGCTTTTTCTGAAAAGGTTGAAGGTTTTAACTTAAAATCTACAACATGGCTTCTTATTAAGCCTAACCATAACATAACCATGGCTGGAAATAAAAGTAAACTCGAACGTGTCACTAATACTGATTGATTAAAAATAAAGGTGCTTTTGGACAATGTGCCAGAAACAGTGGAACCACAGGGGAGATGTGTTTGACTTGAATGTGCATTGACTCATTCTTTATCCAGTGCCACCACCACCAGGGAGTGTGTATACCATGGCAAGGCTCTTAATTGATTTTCCATTGGTATGTTATGCATTCTTAAGAAGCTGTGGTCATTTTACAAATTCAAGTCTAGTCTCAGGGAGTGACAATCAATGGAAAGCCCCACAAACAATGGCAAAAAAAACCTCTTCAGGATTTCAAAGAAATATCTCAGTGACTCCAATAAAATACAGTGAGAGAGGATAAATTACATAAACAGTACAAACCAGTAATGCAGCTTAATTCTGTATTCCCTATTTATGCTTTGTTACCTGTATTTCCAAAGGCTATTGGCTCTTTCATTCATTGTCTTCAAGGTTGTTTAGGTGTTTAGCAGTTATAGGATGGATTTCCTTCCATACATCTTATATAAAACAGTGTTTTCTTCCATTTTTCTGTCCACTGAATAGACAAAATAAATCAATGTGTTAAAAGGTTGGCCATATAGTAAACTCCATTCATACAAGACTCACATACTCTACCGGCAGCCCTTTATTGAAGTAGTAGGCACAAACATGTTCAAAATGCAGAAGTATGAAGTCAAAGACTTTTCAGGAGCAAAGAGGCAGGAGAGAAATGTCAGATTTAATGATGTGGAAAATGACCAAAAGAGTTTATGTCCTCCCAAAGGTGCCTACGTCCCGGAGGGTCTGATGACGTCTTGTTCCTGGGACTACATGACGTTCACCCCTTCCGTCCGCTCCTACACCATGCTGCTCTTCACCTTTGTCTTCTTCATCCCTCTCTTTGTCATCATTTTCTGCTATTGCTGTATCTTCAGAGCCATTCGACACACAACGCGGTTGGTACTGTTCATGCACACACGAACATCAACACCATTTATGGCTATTATTCTCGAAGGTCTCCTCCTGTGACACACTCCCACAGCTGTGTGAATATCAACAAGTTAGCCATAAAAATGAATTACAAACGAGGGTCTGTTATCACAGTAAAATTACAATTTATATTATTTATTATAGACGACGGCTTTCGATAACTATTTTTACTGGTGGTGGGCATGTCTGTGCATCACAGGGCAATAACAAAGATCAACTGCGAGGGGACCAGAGACTCTGCAAAGAGGTTCCATAAAATGAGGAGCGAATGGAAGATGGCTAAAATTGCACTCATCGTCATCCTCCTGTTTGTCATCTCCTGGGCCCCTTATTCCTGCACAGCCCTCACTGCATTTGCTGGGTACGTGCACAAGTGTGTGTGTCAGTGTCTGCTAAAGAGACATCTTTTTTCACAGTCCAGTGACGTCTAAAATTCTCCATTAGGACGAAAAAACCCCAAAGTTGAACACTTTACTCACAATAAAGTACTGAGTTTATGATTGAAGATGCCATTAAAGCTGTTTCAGCCAAAAGCTATTTATCTATGGCTGCGTGGTTTTAGTCGTAACAAGACTGTCAATATTCCTGTAGGAAGTGAACTCCCGTGATGGATTACCTAGAACAGAGTATTCATCAATACACATGCATGACAGAACCAAACCTTTGTTTTTTTAAGTAGATTTGTTCCAAACCACCATATTTCTCTCAATACTTGGTAGACCAATAAGAAACTAGGAAAGGCTGCATACTGGATTGATCAGGTGGACAGTGACACAACTACCTGCTGCCTGTTCTTTTGCGATGGACTGTGCTGCCTGTCCAAGAAGTACCCCATCATTGTCCCAGTGTCACCTGAAGTATAGCCTCCAGCCCACCGTGACCCTGGCTGAACAAGCAGTTAAGAAAATGTTGGGGTGAAGTGAGGGATGAATTGAGCACTAAATGCAAGCCCAACTTTGTGTCCCGGTCCTGTGTCTCTGCACTAATTCTGCACAAGACAACACACGCCCACCCATGCCCTTGTCACACAAATGTGTCTCATTTCCTTGTCTCATTTTTCTTCCTGCCACCATCTGTCTCATCTCTCTCTCCCTCTCTCTCTCTCAGGTATGCAGACTTGTTAACTCCTTATATGAACTCTGTTCCTGCTGTGATTGCCAAAGCATCAGCTATCCACAACCCCATCATATACGCCATAACACATCCTAAATACAGGTAGGATGTAGCTGCAGTAACAGTTAAAAAATAATGGTGTTCTTTCTCAATCTCCTCGCACACAACAGCGGTGAAGAAGCAGACGTTACACAAGGTGTCAGAGTAATAATTAAGGACATAAAAGCAAAAAACTTTTTGCAGCTTCAGTATGTACACAATGGCACACCACAGTAAGAATGTAAGAAAAGAAAGAAAACATCAAGCTACAAAAAGGAATAATAAAGCAGTGTGACAGAGAAGTATAATTGGTATACAGAGAAAGTAAAGAAAAGATACAAAATAATCATTTTGAAGTATTTTAGTAAAGGTTCATGTTGTCTCTGTGTCCCGTCCCCCCCCCCCCCCCCCCCCCCCCCCGGCTCAGACTTTTTTAAAGAACAAATTTAGCTGCTTCCATGCTCATGTTAGTTATCTCTCCAAGTAAATATTTCATCTTATTTGGTTTGAGAGTGTGTCAAATTTGGTATTGCTCTCTCTGCATGTGTGCATAATTGATACTATGTTGCCAGGTTTGTCATCGTCACCCATATAAATGGCTGGGATGTGTTTCCTTGGTCTATAGTCAGTTACATCTGATCAGCTCTGATTAGAAAGGGAGATTATTTTTGGAGTTTTAGCAAAGATGTTGCTCAGTAGTTGATACTTTAACCGATGGCACAACCACAGAATGATTAACATGTGTGGTTTACATTATATCAGAATAAGGTTTCATTGTTCTTTAATTATTTTAAAAGGGTATAATTTTAGCTTGGGGTGTGAGAGGTCAGCCCCCAAAAATCTACAAATCTCTCAGGAGCCCAGCATATACGATGTCACAAAGTTCCTACAGTTCAAAGAATTTTGAAGAATACAAAAAACAAACATTAAAAAAGACAAATAAAGGAGATTGGAGCGCCAGAAACAAACAAACAAAAGAAGGTTGAAGGCCACCCACCCAGTGTGTGATTCGATTAAATCGCCTTATCTAAACTTGTGTTAATAAACCAAACTAATGAAATTAAAACGGAAAACAAGACAACCCACAACATTCAACTCAGTAGAATATTGAACGTTTACTAAGCAGCTGAAGTCAAAGGAGGCCAATGTCAGACCAGAGAGAGAGGCACTCCAACCATCCTGACTTCATATGCAAGCAGATGAGTCTTCATAGCTAATCACTACTCTGCATAAAACAGAGAGTGCTAGAAAGCAGGTTAATAAAGATGATCAAATACAATAACCAGAGGGTAAATGTGCCATCGCACAGAGGCGCATGACACTCCCAGTGACTCCTTTGCACTTCTTTAATCACATTCTAATATAAAAAAAATTGCGAACAAGCTACAAGTCTGGCCATGAACACTGGCCATGTGTTCGGCACCTCCTGCAACCTCCTGCAACACATGACACTCACACACACACACACACACATACACACCGATCCCACAAGAAAGTCCGATGCAATAACAATTTGGAGGGATTTAGATATATGTTACTCTGTAGAACATTTCAGTTCCAATCCTATTTTTCAGACTTTTGACCATATTTTCTGATTTGTGGGATGGTAAAAGCAGAAATTCAAAATCTGTACAAGAAATGAACAATGAAAAAGAATGCAAATGACTTCACTTTTGTAAAAATTTATTTAAATATTCAACTGGGGAAAAATTCTGATAATATTCATTAGCAGGCTATACTTTCATGTACACAATGCGCTTACTTTTGTTTTTGGCAGTAGTACGAGGACATTTGGCAGCAAATATCCTTGTATTTTGGAACTTTTGGAATTACTAACTTTCCAATTAGTAGATGACCTGCACTACCTCCTGATTTACAGCTGCCCCTAAAATTGTTGCCATGCTTACCATGAACATGCCTACGCACTAGTGAGTGTAAGTTCAAGCAAACTTGATCTGAGCAGACACTATGATCCTGTCTCCCCTTAAAGTACTCATCATCTCCATTTTATCATAACTTTGCTCCTTATCAAATTATTATTTTAAAGCTAATCCTTACATGGGGATTCATTCTGCACCTTAGCAACGGAGCCAATTCGTGTTGATTTTAAAGACACTACAAAGTGCTGGGTGAACATCAGCCTCAACCTACTTTATAATTTATTATCATTATTTTATTACTACTGTTTATTATTTGATCCTGCTTTTGTGTGGTAGTTGGCACATTCGCTTAACAATCAAAAGGTTCCAGAGGAGACAAAAATCCCTTTCAGGTTTTATCAGGGAGAGAATTCCAGGTGAAACCACATCAAACATGCCAAGCTACCTGCTAACAACCCTACCCCACCCCTCACCCCCAAGTGAATAAGGCTGAAAATAGCTTATTTGGTTTTGTTTTGTGTTGTTACATGAATCACCGAAGCAACTAGAAACTGAATAGTAGTAAATGCATTAGTAAGGCAATAATTAAATAGTAGTAAAAGAGCAGTACACTGAAATAAAGGAAAAAACTGACTACAGTGACAACATGGGCAGTCTTGGTAGTTGTACCACAACCCCTTAAATGCACAGCATTAATCAAACTTGTATAGTGTAGAATAGCACTATACTGTATATATATCTAGTTCATTTACCATTTACCAAACTTTAAGGAGCCAAGCCTCATGACTACTTTATTTTTTGTGGTATTCTCATCTTGATAACTTTTTAACATCCTAATTAAAAGCTGACATTTGTCTAATTCAGCTCCAGCTTGTAAGGATGTCATGCAGCCCCACACTTCACTATCATGTAATTAAAAAAAAAAGCAATTATGGATTGGAAAATTTCTCTGTCTCGTTCAGGTCAGCAATCAGCAGGTACGTTCCTTACCTCGGGGTATTGCTGTGTATGAAGAGCAGAGACCGTTTCAGCAGCAGCAGCTTCCAGTCCATCCGCCGATCAACCCTCACCAGCCAGTCAGAGTTCAAAGGCCCCAGCAGGACTCACAACTCTTCCCAGTCTGAGAGTGAATCAGTGAGTGTGGCTCATATTTAATATGTTTTGTATTTTATGTCCTTGTACAAAGGTTTAAAATATGGATTGCTGATTTCAGTCCTTTTCCATCTCAGGCCCAGTTCTCAGACACGGAGGAAGACTACTCTTCACGAACTCCTGTTAGTCGTCACTTGTCCGGTGATGCCAAACAGGTGCGTCACGCTAGCCAGAGGTCAAAGGTGAGAGGGTATAACACAGAGTACGAGAGAACCTCTGCTCACAACGCCACTGATCCAGCAATATGTCACCTGTCACCAATCACTGTGAGTATAAAAGCCTCACTTGTGTAAAGGTATTGCTGCTAACACGACAAAAAGTTCCATGATTCCAGTCTACTTGATTTTAATTAGCTTTGTCTCCCCTTCATTCTCATCTCCTTGTTCACTTTGAAAAAACCTTTCAGTGCTCAATAAGTGGAAGTCTCTTTCTGATCACCTGCACAGTGTCCTTCATTGTATTAAAAGCCTTCAGCCTGTGTTTATTTTGGGGAAGAGAGTTGCACAAGGTAAAATCTGTAGAGTAAGGTAGGGAGTCATTGCAAATTATGTTTGGCTCCTGAAAGAAGTAGAAAGAAGTTTTGATGCATTTTGAATGGGTGTACAATGGCCGGCTGACACAACACCACTGTTGAGGTACTTTGTATTGAATATTCCCTCTAAGTAAAACTGCACTGAAAGTCTTTCCCTTGCAGATGAATTCATAGCACACAACCCGTCGAATGACAGTTTAACTGCTTCTGTGCTTGCTTGTGACCAGATGTCCCTGTTATTGGTTCAGACGTAACAAACTCGTTCACTGACACAACTGTTTGGACACAGCTCTAATCACCAGAACTCTGATGTAAAAGTTGTTTCTCGAGGACAGAGTTTACTTTCTGTGCAAATTTGAGGTCTGCTGTGAAACTGCGGTTAAGCTTGTGCTGGTAGTCTTGAATCGGAGGTGATAACTTTTTCAAATTTAAAACAGATAAAGTGTTTTTCTTTCTATTGGCAGAGTCGCTGGATTTTTTGACAGCACACATAGAATATATTTACTATATAGTAAACCCAAAGATTTATTTTTACACCATATGGTATTTCTAAGTATATTTCTGAAGTATAGAGTTAAAAAGGGGTGAAATAGGACTCAGGCGATCATTTCTTATAATATTTTCATGATACTTTTGATGGAAGGTTTTGCTTCTTGTTTGTCCATCAAAGCTGATCTAAATCCTCTTAAATTGTTGTTTGGGAGCTCGAGACATCGTCGATGTCATCATTGTTTAATTGCATATAACTTAAAGAGGACATATTGATGGGAGTCCACTTAAAATCCAGGCTAACTCAATGTTATGACCAGGGACTGTGTAATTGTGTTTCTGTGGTGCCAGAAAATAACGCTGATCTTGCTGGTTTGACTTTGCATTTCAGTATCACTCATATTGTCTGGTTACCAATGGGAACAGCTTATTTGACTTTTTAAAACAAATTCAAACCACAGAAAGAATTTCATAAAGAACAAGTACCTCACGGACTGCTATTGCTTTTAAATGACTCTCTGAAGCTGACATTTGCGAACTGTCTCAGTCTGAAATCTTCATGTCTGGAACTTTATTGTGATCACAGCTACTTTAAAATCAACCTGCATATAAACTCTGCCATCAGAAATACAGTAAAATGAAGAAAAGAGTGTCATGTTGGAATCAGCATGTATTGATGTCTACAACTCTGCATTATTACTCTATCACTAGTGACAAAAATGTAACTCACAGTTTCTCCACTGAGGGACATATGGTGTAAACAGCCAAGTGAAAGTGAATGTAAACCCACATAAAGTTTGTTTTTTAGACAGTGAGGGAGAAGCCAGCGACATTGAGGATAGAGAACAGGGGAAGATAAACAGTGGGTGTCATTGGAGCGGATTCAAACCTGGGCATATGGGTCGCTTGTTCAAGCCAGTGAGCTAAATTAGCACCCCACAAAGTGCCACTTTTAATTGCAAAACTCAGTAAATGAACAGTTGTAAGAGTTCACAGTGCAGGCAAATTTCTAACAAATAGGCTGTTAAATGGACTATAAACTCTCACAGTTTACAGCACATAAAGAACTCAAAGGAAAGTTTTATCCAAAAGTTTAACCTCCATCAATGTATTTATTGATTCAAAGGCTGGAAGTCACCTGTGGGTCAATCCATGTGGTTGTCATAGTTACATACTGTAAGTCGATCTGTTTGAGAGTAATAAACTGTCAAGGAGCATAAACAACCACCAGGTCACGACTCAGTTATACCACCATGGTTTAAAGAAGTGGAACATGCCTAGCATCCTCTTCTTCTTCTTCTTCGCCTTTTTATTTATTTGCTGCTTCCTTTAGGGGTCACCACAGCGGACCGTCTGCTTCCATCCTGTCATATCCCTGTTAACCCTACCTTCACTGCATCCATGAATCTTCTCTGTGGTCTTCCACTTCCTCTGCTGCTGGAGAGCTCCATCTTCAACATTCTTTGCCCAATATATCCACGATCCCTCCTCTGCACATGTCCAAACCATCTCTAACTCTAACTTCCTCTGACATACCCATTTCTAATCCTTTCCCTTCTGGTCCTATCACCTTTATTTTGGAAGATTGTCACTAGTACATTATTAATCCTCTGCATCTTTCCTCCATCCTCGAAGCACCCCTACTATCTTCTCAACACACCCTTCATTTGTTAGATGTCCATCTCTCTTGTACATGGGGGAATACTTGTATTGTCATCATATTGGTTTTATACTCTAATTCAAACTAGGGAACAACATAACTGTGGGAAGGCATGAAAGGAGTCAAATGTTGATGCCTTTGTCACGTGAACGATTGCAGAACTGGGAATGGACCATTTTCAAAAACTATTGCATCTCCTCCTCTCTATAAAACCCTGCTTTTCTCTGTGCCTTTGAACATGTCAGCCTAGAACGTCTATAAACACTTTGGATTTCTGATGTGGACAGACAGCATAAAGCGGCCCTCACAATGCCATTCACACATCCTTTGACAGACAGCTCAAAATCCACAGTTTATGAGTAATTTGTGCTAACCCACATGTGACCTCAAATACTAAATGCCTGAGCCTCCCCACCAGACAATCACAGTTCTGTAAGCCTTTCTCCCCCCCCCCCCCCCCCCCCCTCTCTGTCTTTTATTAGTGAAGATCAGCTTGCAATGGCATTTTGTCATTTTTAGCTGGCTGTGACCTAACTAAAAATGACAGAAGTTGCTGGCAGCAAGTGAAATTGGCTGTCGAGTATCTTAAAAATAAACCCAGCATTAGTTTTCATTCATATCACATCTATAATTTAAGCTTTATCGACTTAGTCACTTTATCAGCCCCTTCAAGCGTCACACATGTGTTTAATTTGCATTTATGTTGTTTAGGATGTTAGAGTAATGTCATAAAATTTGTCCAATAAAATTTGAACACGAGTAGATAATTTTGCATGGTAGTGTTCACAAACTAAGAAACCCAGCGTACACAGAAGTTACCAGGTGTGTAATAGTTTCTGGTACTGGAGGCCATCCACACCAGCTGTCAGCGATTGCTCTAGCTTTTGGCAACTAAGTGGCAGAAGCCAACTGATCTTTTTATGATTGATCACTCTTAATGCACTCACCACCTTAAACTGAGAGCTTCCATTGTCCTGTGTTACCCAGTGTTGCAACTGAAACCACCATGTAATTGAATCATCATGAAAATCTATATTTTAACTCATAAACCATTTTAAACCATTTTTAATTAAAATAAATTAATGTTTAGTGTTTAGAAATTAATGGCTCATTGGCTGGTGTAGGAAAAAAATTATAAACCTCTCAATTCTGACATGTTCAGAAGCTAATTAACAACAATTTATTATTTAACAGCTTGTTCTGAATAATTCCTCAGTATCATCTCACATTCTTGTGTCAAGTGTCGCCCAGACATTTTATTTGTTTCATAAAAACCTGAAAAAAAGCCTCATGCTGTTGACAGGCCAGTGATAGCAACAGGTCTTTTTATGTGGGACATGCAGTATATGGAGCATTTCCGTCTCCCTCTAATCATCTTAGTTCACAGGAATAAAAATAATACAAGCAATCCACATGTATGCATGATGCAAACACACACATGCAGGCAAACCGCCACGCAGGTCAGGTTCACTGAGGACTCTGATACAGAGGGTGCAAACACTAATCCAGTAATCTGGGACTTTCAGACTTAATCCACAGTTTGCATGATGCGGCCCCGTGTTTAAAAGTACTGCACTTGTTGGCAGTGGAAGAAAGCCCCTGACTGCTACCTCCATCTTTAGTCAGTAGTTTGTATACATGTTTACATGACATATACACTCACACACTGTTACCTATACACAGTCATCATGACTGTCAATTTCAATTTATGAGAGTGTTTAAGAGGGCTGGCATTTTAACTGTACGATTATTTTTGTTGATATAGTTTGTTGTGCTGTTAAACTGCACTGAATTAAACAAGGTCCTGTTATTTAGCCTAGCATCAGTCAACATAATAAAATTTAAGTAAAAGACTACTTTGAACAGATAAGTATAAAGACTGAATTGTTTCTTCCATTTTCCTATTGAGCTAGCCAACCTGCTGTTTTACTGAGACATCATGAGCATCCAGCTCAAATTAAAGATGTGGATTAATTTTGATGGTGAGAAAGAGCATTGAAAATTACAGGGTTTTTAATAATTTTTGAGACATTCTGATGACACACTGATTCAGATTTCAAAGGGCAATAAAAAAAAAAAAATAAATATATAGATAGATAGATATATATAGATATCTATATATATAGATATATATAGATATATATATAGATATAGATATAGACATATATTTATAGATATATAAAATGTATTAAAATTTCATAGCAATCATTATATATATCCAAACTTAAAAAAAAAAAAGAAATTATGAGTTTCTTTTTTGCATTGTTGTGAAATATAACGTTTTCACATGTTATAAAGACGAATATTCAGAAATTCTAAATAAGAATAATAGTTTAGTGTGTGTGCACAAATATGTTAAATTGTAGGAGTGATGGCCTTTTTGTTCATATTTTAATGAGCTAATACTTGTAGATTATTTTATGTATCTGTCTCAAATTACAGATCCTGATTCAATATTCATGGCAAGAAAGACCAGTGAAAATTTTAGGAATTTATCTGTGATCGTTTTTGTGTTATTCATTTTCTGAGTGCAAAAAAAATGGTCTGAAAGTGGGTTGTCTGACCATTTTTAAAATATATTTTTACCAGTGGTTTGAATATTTGCAATTCTGGTTTTATATACCCATATTTAGACCGACTTTAAAACTTTTTTTATGCAATTGGGGCTGCTTAATTAGAAGACGTTCTAATAATTTGCTGATTTGAGAGGGACCGATCCTCATGTTTTCCTGCTTTTTTGGGGCGGGTCTGCATTCAGTAAAAGTTACCTGAAGGCCCAAATAGCACAAAAGCTGTTGTGAGTATAACTGATAATAAATGGCTGTGTTTATGTGCACACTCTTCAGGCTCTGACAGAACCTGAAGGCATCTCCATGTCGGACATCAGTCTGCAGCCAACCAGCAATCTGCCAGCTTCTGTAAGAATCCACCGATAACCCTTTTTCTTTTTGCCACACATGTAGTAAATAGTTTTTTTCTACTAATAAATAGTATCTGTGTACATTAAACATATTTAAACAACCTCCATGATCCAAAAACTTCTAGAAATTGTCTTTATCCATCCTCTCAGAATAACTGTAAGAACATCATATAGTACAAATCATTAGTTCACCTTTATTTTTTAATGTTGTTTTTTCTAGCATGTGTACTTCCGTCCATTATGGTTTGGTCCAGCTATTAATTTGGTTTATCACAAACTTCAAACTAAAGTACTACAGTATGAAGCACATTCTCAGGGCAGTGGATTCCTGCCAACATAACAAAAAAAGCAATCTTCATGTTTTTTATTAAACATGTTCCACATTATATTGAAAAATCTTGATACATACTCTGCTAAATTATTTCACTTTACCAAGATTCCTTTCCTCTTACATCACATTAGCTTTTCATGTTGCTGCAACAAGGACAAGACACAGTCAGGATGTTTTTGTGTATCATGGCTTTGGACTGCTTTCATACTCTTTTGTGCTCCTGGAAATCATTATTGTGTTTGTATTTGATGTCAGATTAGATCAGTGGCTATCAATGGGAAAAGGATCCAGTCAACACATCAGTTGCTTTCATCAGATTAAGTCTGTATGTTGTTACAAGCACAAGTACTTATAAGCTGAAAATGCATAACAGTGCTGCATGTTTCCCTGTGCCTGGATTGTTTTTTCCCATGTTAGGTTAATTGAGGTTCTAGGCTGTAGGTATGGATTTGAATGTGAATTAACAGTCTCTGTGTTGTTGCTGTGATGGTCTGGTGATCTGTCAGACTGGCATTCAGCAGTTCAGTACGGTGATTAGTAAATGTACAGTTTTCTTTTGTCTGCTTGTAAACTTTTCACTACATGATTCAGTAGCCGGTGCAATCACCATTAGCAGCAATAACTTGAAGTAATCATTATTTTGTATTAGTAATTCGGTTTTTCACATTGTTGTGGAGGAATTTTGGCCCCCTCTTCTTTCCAGCATTGCTTTAGTTCATTGAGGTTTGTGGGCATTCATCCACAGATCTCTTAATGTCCTGCCACAACATTTCAATCGTTTTAAGTTCTGGACTTTGATTGGGCTGTGCTGCCTTCTTTCTAGAGAAAAGATATTACTTTTGGCAGTTCTTCCAAACAAGACATACTTTTTCAGTCTTTCTAATTGTACTGTTATGAACTTGAACATTTTACATGCTAACTGAGTCTGAGTCTGAGTCTGAGATGATCTTTCTCTGAGCATTGAATTGCGTATCCACTGGTCTGAATGTTCCAGACATGCAAACTGCTAAAACTTCAGCTGCTATAGAGGTGTTCACACTGATGATCAATTAGTTGTGTACAACTGATTAACAGCGCCTGACTGACACTTACTTTCCTAATTCCTACAGAAGAAGTAATGGTTTTAAATTTTCTTTTTCATCGTGGGGCTGACTAGATTTGTTGCAGCAGATGTATTTTTCTGTTCATATTAAGTTACTTCAGCATAACAGTATTTCACTTAACATTGTTTGAATGTATGAATATACACAGATTAAACCATAAAATGACATTCCTGCCAGTGCCAGTGTTTATGCACAACTTAACCTTGTTCAAGGAGTTTTCAGTATTTGTTGCTGTTGAATGAGAAGCCACTTCTTGCTCAATAACTTTGATTTAATTTTTTTTTTAAGTTTTAAGAAAATCAAGAACGCTTTGTGTTTTAGCCTGACCTCTCAACAAGTAACCTTCACCATTTAAGCCAACTCTGCAGTAATGAGGGCGGAGGACAAGAGACGCATTATGCACAACATCAGTGTGCATGCTTAAGTATGCTTGGGCAAGATCTGAACTCTGAACAAGATCAGCAACTGTGTGTGAAAGTGGCCGATAGAAACAATTATGAGGCATTTTGTCTAAAGTGCTTTGATTTTTTTCAAGCCGAGTAGCAAAGCACTTTATAAGAACCAGTTCATTTACTGTTTACAACAAAGGTTATTAAGGTTCCTTAAAGTGAAAAGCTCACTGCCTAATTAGGAGGTATCGCTCTGCCTCTAATTTCAGCTTCTCTCTTGGGCTGTGTCTTTGCATCAAAAAGGTTCTAGTAATTTCCTGGCTGGCTGGGGCTTTTTCGTGCTTTGGTCAGTTGGGTTAATTGGTGATTCTAAATTGGCTATGGATGTAAAGTAGATCAAGTGGGTAGACCAAAGTCCTGTCTGTGTGGGTAAATGTGCATTGCACTCCAAAGACCTCTGGCAGGTCAGTAAGACTAAATGTCAGTCTATTTCCATTAACCTCTGCTCATTTTGTAATGAGAATGAATGCTCTATTCACAGAAATCCAGGAATCGGAATACTTTGAATCAGGCTTTGAAAAAGTAAATCGTGGCCAGTGTTTCAGTTAACAATGCAGAGGGGCAGTTGTGTCCTAATTTCACTGTAGTTACAGTGTAGACTAGCTGAAAGCAAATGGCATATTTTGGTACAAAGATTGTGGATGACTGTGTTATGTTAAGCTCATGGTCATGTGATCACCAAAATAACTCTAATGGTCCATCCATCGATCTCTTATCCAGCTTGTGTCAAACTGAGACTGGAGCTGAGGCTGAAGCTGAGGCTGGTAAAGAGGAGGAAAACAGTACGTCACTCTATCAGAGAGACATCAACAAGTTACCTAACATCCACGTCTTTGGTTTGTGGGGGAAAACCCACTCAGGCACTGGTGGATGTGCAACCTCCTGCTTGGCAGATAACACAGGAAATCTTTAACCCAGCTGGACGTTCAAATCCCACTGGGATGAAAAGGAAACATTGCTAAATTCTGCATAACTGTGCATCAATGTAATAATTAGTTTTTGGTTACTTAAAAGGAATGATATTTGGTGTACATAAAACAGAGCTACTTTTCTTTCCAATAAATGCAAATCATTGTATTTGCTGTGTTTATGGATTTTTTAAGATATTTACATATTTTAACATTTATGATCTATGCATTGGAAAATTGCTGGTTTACACAGGTATGATATAGACTAGGGTATTTTTTCACAGCACGTTTGTAAATTATATGGAAAAGGAGGAAAACTGTAAGGATAATCAATGCCGTTAATGATAGCTGTATTCCATTTAGATGAGCTAAATAAGGGGATGGTAATGGTACATAGTGGTTCACTGATGAGAGTCTGACTTAATAGAACAGTGTTATCGTTAACATAGCACCACTTGTGTTTTTCCTGCTATAATGAGTCAAAATATGTGCAGAGAAGAAGGTTTGTTGGCAATAGTTTGATTTTTTGTCACCACTTTAACATTTAAATAATATTTTCTATCAGTCTTTCCCAATTGTCTGCACTAATTTTTTTTTAGGTTTAGTTTTAGGCTGACTGTGTAGCTGAATAGGCCAATAACTTAAAATAAGAGGACAGTAATTTAAAATGATTGGCAAATATCTTTAGAAATGTTTTCTTTTGCCGAGTCTAGGAGATCTAATTAGCCGTGCTTTCTGTCCATTCATGGTTAATTCATTTCCTGCTGCTATGACGCTGCTTTATTAATCGAACCTTGTAGAATATCAAAGGCATGAAGGGTGCTTCTTGTCAACCTTTCTCTCACTATCCACACCCAAACCTATAATTAGAATATAACATAAAAATAAGTCATATTTTCATATTATTAGCACTTGTGGTTCATAAAGATGAAGATGAAAAAATATTGCCAAGAACAACCTGAGTTTGAACAAGTTACTGAATTACATTCACAGAGAAATTTTTAATGGCAACTTTACAACATAAAGTATATAAAATGTCTAAAATGATTTACTTGTTACATGTGGTGTAATTTGAGTGTATTTAGCTCTTTCTCATGTTGTAGGTGTCCAATACAGCTATTTGGTCAAAAGTAAGGTACCCTTTGGCATTTATACTGCATTTGGACAATGTAACAACTTTTTTTCCCCTGAATCATATCTATCCTATCAAAGTGAAAGTAAAAATAGACTGACTTGTTCCTCCAAAATCCTGCTAATTTTGTATCCATTTAACCATTACCAAATTTTATGGATACAGTAGAGAAAGTGAAAAAAGAAAAAAATACTACTACTATGAGGAATATAAATGCTCGATTCAATTCATTTACTTCAAGGCACTTTATATTGTCAGGCAAAGACCCTACAGTAATACTGAGAAACTCCTAAGAATCAAACAAACCCTTATGCTAAAGCACTTGGTGACAGTGGGAAAGAAATACTCACTTTTAAAAGAAATAAACCTCCAGCAGACTCAAGGGTGGACAACAATCTGCCACGACCCTTTTAGGGGTGAGGAGAGGAAGACAGAACAAAAGATATGCTGTGAAAATGCACAGAGGGGTATAAACACATAGAAAACAAAAAAATTGGAGGAAGAAGAAACACTCTGGAAAGTTCCCAGCAGCCAAAGCCTAATGCAGCATAACTGAGTGAAGATTAAGGGTTACCTGATCCAGTTCTAACTATAAGCTATATCAAAAATCAAAGTTTTAAAACTAATCTTAAAAGTAGAGAGGCTTTTTGTCTCCTGAATCCAAAGAGTGAACTGAAAGCTGAAGGCTATGCCTCATATTCTACTTTTAAATGCCCTAGGAATCACAAAAAAAGCCAGTAGTCTGGGAGCAAAGTGCTCTATTGGGGTGATGTGATACAATGAGGTCTTTAAGATAAGATGGAGCCTGATTATTCAAGACCTTTTATACGAGGAGAAGGACTTTAAAATACATTCTGGATGCAATAGGGAGTCAGTGAAGACAAGACAATGTGGGTGAAATGACCTCTCTCTTTCCTGTCCCTGCAGCAGTTTTGATCAACTGAAGGCTTTTCAGGGAGTTTTCAGGGAGTTTTTCAGCACAGCCGGATAATAACGGATTACAGTAGTCCAGCCTAGCAGCAACAAATTCATGAACTAGTTTTTCCTTACTATGTTACTGGAGCCCAAGGTAATGCCAGAACAAGTATCTGGTTAGACATGATATCTCCAAGTTTTTTAGGGCCAAGTGCAATAACCTTTGTTTCATCTGAATTTAAAAGCAGGAAATTTGAGGCCATTAGAGGTCTCTGAAACAGTTTAACTAATTAGTGTGTGTTTTCTGAGTTCATGGATAGATAAAGCTGGGTTACATCTGCATTGTAATTCCTTTGAATGACACTGCAGATAATCATTTAGAATGCAAACAGAACTGATCCTCACATAGAACCCTGTGGGACTCCATAATTACCTTTTGTGTGTGAATATACCCCTGTGGGTAAACTGCCCTATTTTCTGAAAACACTTTCCCGATGAGTTTATGAGCCCCGTCGCGCTCTTCAGATAATACTGAATAAAAAAACAAGTCCATACAGGTCTACTCAATTGTCAATTCTGCAGTACACACACAGGATTGAAACATTGTTTCCCCCACTTATGGTGTGCAACTACAAATTAAAAGATCTAATCAAGTCAAGAGCTATAACTGCTCTGAACCTCTATTGTGCTCCTGGTCGGGCTATTGCTTGGAACAGGAACAAGACAACTGCTATCTTTAGTATTACAAAATTCTCCCATTGATTTCTTTTTAGTAATAGTGTGCACTTCCTATACAAAAGCACAATTATACTTAAATATACTCAGCTACACTACTTTGTACCTCTAGAGAAGAACTATTGATTTCGTGAGGTTGACCAAGTTAAACTATCAAACTTCATTAAGGGCTCTGTCAGAAAGCCATTCATCAATCTATCCAATCAATACCTTTGATCAGCCGTGTTGCTCTAGCAGATTAAGTGGAAAAGAGCTGTGTTAATGTAAACTGGACAAACATCTGATAACATTTTATTCAGTGCTTTCTTAACTAGCAACTCTCTGTTTCATTCCGTTATTCAAATTTCCAACCACTGACTGACAATGAGAATGATAATACGTGAACACCTGAACACCTCTTCTTGTCTCTCGCTCTCTGTTTGCACAGCTGGACAATGTCATGAGGGAGTCAGGGCCAAGGACTGTGTGCAAGACCACATCGTCTGTCATCGTCACCTCCATATCCAGCCCGTCAATATTGCACAGTCCCCCAGGTTACCATGGCAACTTCAAATTGACCAAAAGTCACAGCCCAGTTGCCAAGGAGACCCTTGACATAGCCATGCTGGAGACAACAGCTTTACCATGAACAGCCAGAAAGGAGTGAAAGCGTGTGAAAGTGTGCGTATGTATGCTTCAGTATTTCTCCCCAATTGGGAACTTTTCTTACTAGCATGCTGTTTGCGGGTTATGATAACTGTGGACCCTAGCATTGTTTTTATGCATGCAGTGTACAAGTATGTGTGCGTGTGTGCCCAGTAAATTTATGCATGTGTTTGCACTCATTTGGATTTTTGTCATTTCTGACATATCATGGTGGCTGGAGATTGTTTACCTCAACTGTAAGTAAACTAGCCTTAAACACAAAATGTGAAAGGTGGAGTCGCACTCGGATCACACCTGACCTTTCTAGACATGCTTTCCGGTCATACTTTGTGAGATTTGCCATAAACGGAGATGTTCTTTCTGAATTATTTCAATTTCAAAGTGAAATGTGAATATTCTTTATCTTTACATACAGAAGTCGAATGGCTACTGATGTCATCAGTTTATTCTGCGGTGTTACAACTGAAAGTTTTAAAAAATGTTGAGATTTTATTTTGTGCATAGCGTTTATGTTAATGCGTAGCTACGGAAAAGTGTCAGAATCCTACTTTTGAATTAAGAACCTATTCATGCAAATGAAAAGCATGTTTTCAAACCAATTCTACAATAAAATAGAATCAGAGTTCTTGTTTTTCTTTTACAGTGTTTGCCGATTAAAGAATGTACTCTAAATGATGTATCTAGTATAAATAATGGACCAGACATTTTGTATATTAAAACTGATTAAAATGACTGCTGATAATGTGGAAAAACTGGGCGCACTACTGATCTCACACGTTACCTATTTAAGTCACGTTAAAATTGTAGTGTTCAGCTCCTGCTCCATCTGTACCCACACAGTGTTTGCTGAAAAGCTCTACGTGTTGAAACCTGCTGAAATTTCAGAATGACAGAAACAAAGTACAAAACTTTAATGAAAAGTGTAAAAAAAGATATACAAAGGTCCTCCACAGTTAGGAATTCACCTATGAAGATTAAAGCATTTTTTGTGACTAATCAAAATCGAAAACCTCGCCCACACCCACCAATATTCCACTTCAAGGTTATCCCCCTTGAGCACCAATGGATGGCTTTGAGCACTTCTGCTATTTTTAGATTGCTCTATGCAATTTTTGTATGCCCACACTAACTAGTTAACCACTTCTATTGTTCAAATTAAATTTCACTTTGAACAACACAAGTTCACAAAAAGCCAAATCTGCTGAGTTAGGCCTCACGCCGAGAAACTGCTAACAACTGTTTGGCAACCAATGGAAGAGCAAAATAAGTAACCTGGCAAATACTTGCCAGGTTAGAGAATACCTACCTACTTTTCAACCAGTTAAGTGAAACTGGTTGAACAGAGATATATGGTACTGCAAGAAAACCTCCTAGGAACTGCTAGCAGTTTTAAGTCAAAGATGTAACTTTTGAAACGTGTTGATTTCAACAGTAAGGCACAGCTTTAACTTTGAAGATGAACATTCTTTGTTTCTCGTTTGCATTATAAGGTTCACTGCCACATGGTTGTTAGTTAGCAAGTGTTTGCAGGCAAATCAGCGCAAAGCAGCAACAAGGAGGTTTTTTTCAATCAAAACCCTCTTAACAATTTATTTCACCTAACAATTGCTAGCAACCACAAAGTCATTGGGGTAGTACAACCAAGTCTGAAAAGTTGAATGTGGCTTGTAGTGTAAAGTGCTTTGAGTGGTTAGTGAAACTTAAAAAGCACTATTTAAATGCCAACCTTCTCCACATGATAGCTAGTTTAGTTTTGCACAGAATTTGAGGTCTGCTGTCTCGAGGCCATCAAAATTTGATTTCTGGGGACAGAATGTAGCAGGAGTGCTGGAACCCATCTGATTGCACACAAGGACATGGCCTTAGAAGGATTAAATTAGAAACCGATTAATTAAAAAACAAATTAAAATGCACCTGCTGGATTTGTACCACTGATTACATCTTTATCTGACTTAACATTAAAAAACAAGTAACAAAACTTTTATTTGACATGTTTCTAGACTTGGCAATCAGACACACATATACACACATGTAACAGGACAGAAGAGAAGAGTAACTTTGTCATTGATTTTTCCATTCATGGTGACATCAAGCAATACAGATCATACTCAGCAGGTCACAAATGGGTTACAACAGAACAGCAGGTCACCCAACAACACAGTATGAGCGTGTTTGCACGTGTACTGGATGTCCTAGTGTATTTTGCATCACCCCAGATGCCATAATTTAACATATAGATGTATAGGTGACAGTTTGTGAAATCATTCTTTCCCCTAAACATGTTTAGTTCACTTTAGTTTAGTACCGTTATCTCACAAATACAACACTGTTTGTCCACCTCCATACGTGTCCAGTTCCTTTTGAGAGTCCTCAGGTTGCTGCATCATTGACTATGATTGTAAAAACCTTTTTCTTCATGCCTCAGCATAAAATCTAACTCTTGATGTCATTTCTGTCAAATAATGTATTGCGGATTCAAATCTTAGCTAAAAATGCAAGACTTTTTAAAATCTGTTTTCATTATTGCTCATTTGTCTTGTAGTATCTGTTAATGAATGTATTTAAAAAAATACATATTTGAAATATTATGACATGAAAAATGTAAATATTATAAATATGTTGACTTTAAAATCTGCTTTGATGAAGTGAAGGTAAATTTGTTTTCTTTGTATAAAATGTTTTGTGTTGTTTTTATTTATTTTTCTAAATAAAAGATCTCGCTAAATTCTGGAAGGTTGGTTTTGTGATCTTTAAACTTAGTATGTCTTAACTCTTATAGTAAACCATATGCTCTTAAAAATTGCCATCACCAAGTGCTGAAGTGATTTTGTTCAGTTTGTTAAATCTCCAAGCGTCAGATGGTTTTATTCAGTTTTAAAAACTTGGTCTCAAAAGGCAAAACGTTTGTAAGATATTAAAGGTATTTCACATGCATTAATATGCCCATGTGCCCATGTTAGTCTTTTTTCAGTTTAATTTCAGTTGTCTTTAAACACATTACTTAAGTCAACATAAGATGACAATGATGATGATGGATACTTTATATATCATATATTTGTGAAATTCTTATGTTAAGTGAAATTAATGATTAAATGTGGGTTAAAAGAGTTCCGGGGATCTCCCTGTGGACAGTTACCAGAACAGGACATGGTGTAATAAAGGTGCTCTGTTGCCTGTCCACTAGGTGGTGCAGTGGGTGGTCAAGATTATGCATGATGGACAACAGTTTGTTCCGTGACCTCTTCTGCACCGCAGCTTCAAAAGTGTCTACTGTCCAGCCAATCACTGCTAATCCTGATCAGTTTATTAAGTCTGTTGGCATCATCAGCTCCAATGCTGTTCTCCCAGCAGATTGCAGCAAAGTAAACTGCACTCACCACAACAGACTGACAGAAAATCTCCATCATTTTCTGGACATATTGAAGGATCTCTGATTAGTAAACAGAGCCTGCTCATCCCGTCTGGTATACAGCCTCTGTGTTGTTCATTTTAACTCCACTTAAAGACTTAATTTTGTCCAGTTTGCCCAGAATTTCTTGTGTGTCGGATCTCTCAGGTGTCTCTTAATGGTGCCCTTCAATGTGTGTCTGTAAGCTGTTGTGCATAAGTGGTATGAGAAACAAACAGAACAAATGAGCTTCAATGACATCTTTGCTATGTGATCATGCTTGTTATTCATTGCAGGAAAGTAATTTCCGAAAAGTGTTCACACTCATGTGAGTGTGTGTTTCACACTCCTCTGAGACATTCTTAGTCAGTTTGTTTTTCATTGCTGACACATGCATAGGATTCATCACACTGTAGATAAGCCCTAATTATACAGTAACAAGTGTATTTACAGCTCATGCACATCAAGAAAATAATAGAATACATAAATGCACACACATTTGCATGACAAACTAGCCAATCCCATTCACCCATTCCAAATACAAGAACGTTCTCCAGCGGCATTTAAGACACACTGCACAGCCAACAACACTTCACAACAGTATAAAAACACTTTTGGTGTAAAGTACTCTAAAAACACAATGAATAAAAATACATTTATAACAACAGCGGGCAGTGAGAACCCCTCCAGAAAAAAAGTGTGTGTTCAGGTCACTTTAATTTTTTTATATAAATGCTGCAAAAGCCAGTATATTGAGCTTTATTCTGAGATAAGTATACTTAAACTCTAGTGTCTCTTCCATGCCCATTGAGGACATCCATCCATCCATGCATGCATACTCTTCTGCTTGTCCTTATCAGGGTTGTGGGTGGTCTGGTGCCTATACCAGGTATAGGCACCAGACCGCCCGCCAGAGTTAGGCCCTCTGACCACCGTATACTGGTGGCAGTATAGGAATAAAAGATCGCTGACTGAAAACTCTTCCCTGGAACTGAATGTGAGCCCAAAACTTTCAGCTGTTTTCAAATATCTTATTTCTCTTTTTTGGACAGGTGTCTGGGATAGATTAAAACCAGGCGTGATTGTGCTCTAATTCTATCAGAGAGGCCCAGTATGTGACCACGCCACATACATGACTAAGAAATATGATTTAATCAAGTGGTGTCAAAAATGTTTGACAGATTTGTGCGAGTATCATCAAGGTGAATCCATAATCACTGCTGAGCACTGCCTCGAGGAGTAGATTGGCCAGGCTGGCTCAACTTCACTTATTGCTGTTTTTCCACACCACATGCACATGAAACCAGGTGTTTAGTCTCACACCACTGCAAAAACCCTGCCAGTTTGAAGGTGTGTGACTCAGAACTGATTCACAAAAATAATGGGATGTGGTATGTGAAATTAGAAAAACATGCAGTCTGTCACGACCTATTTAACAATGCCTACGTCTGTTGTTTGTGTTTGGTTGTGAATTAAATTGCTTTGTATCACACACACACAAACACACACACACACAGAGAGTGTCGGCAACTTAATCAACTGGGTTGGTGTGTTGCTAGAAAATTGGCCTTTGGTAATTTGTTGTTTCCTCTCTCAAACAAAATGAAAGACTGAGAGCCTGAAAGGCAAATGACATCAGCCCACAGACACTGATTACAGACAATAGAGTGCAAGCGGCATGTACTCATAGCACTGAGAGAGAGAGAGCCAAAGAGAGGCAGAAAGAGAGAGAGAATGTGTTGCAGTAAGAGGGGTCTATATTGGCGATATGAATCGGCAGTGAAGCATTCTGGGGCTTCGTGTTACAGGCCTTATACGGGCCAGGGCCCCTGTGTCTCTGGCTCTCTCAGCTATTCTTAGGCTGTCTGTCCCTCACCCTCAGCAACCCTACAGGCAAGAAACTCTTCTCCACATTAATACTAATTTAAATGTTCATTTTTGCCACTTTGCATTTGAGTGTTATTGATATTTTTTGATTTCGGGGTAAGAAGTCAGACTTTACTGTTTTCTGCAGTAGCTCAGCCCGACTCTTCTGTGTGTGTACCTATCTGCACGTGTGTGTCTGTGTGCACAAACATATGCGTGTGTGTGTGTCTCCATTTGTGTATCTCAGTGGTTCCATAGCACCTGACCCACCCACCCCAGGGTGTTTGTCCTGAGAGCTGGGAGCAGAAGGGTTGTGAAGCCAGGGCCAAGGGAGGTAAGAGCAACCACCGAGGCACCGAGCGGGACAAAAGGATAGCAGGGGTAGGACGGAGAACAAGGGCACAGCACACAGGAGGGGAAACCGCGCAGCCAGCAGGAGTTGTTTGCAGGAGGAGTGTTGACATTTAGCCGAAGATGAGTACATACACAGTGACTCTGAATGGCCCTGCTCCGTGGGGCTTCAGACTACAGGGAGGAAAAGACTTCAACATGCCCCTCACCATCTCCAGGGTAAGGACAGAGCGACCCTCACAGATTTGTTGTGCAACATAAAGAGAAAGTAATGAGAAATGTGACACTAACGAGACAGCCTGTAATTAGCTTGGAAAGGGAAACCAAAACTTCAGACATCTCAGACTGTGTGCACTGATTGGCTGGCTTAAAGCAAATTGAATAATTCAGTGGTGATAAAAGACAAAATACACAGTTCACAATACTGTAAGCAAATGATTAACACCCTCAAACAAAACCTCTGTAACCTTTCCCTGCTTGGATAACTTAGTAAGCATCTTTTTATTTATTTGTTGTTGTGTCAGCAGAAAACCAATCACACAGCACATTCTTCAACTGTTTAATAAAGTGCCCTTAAACCCTTAAATGTAACCTAAAAAGCCTAAAAATCTTTTATTACGCAGCGCAGATTAGATTATTTTTTCCTGCTCTGACTATATTTGACATCTAGCTTGTGTTTGTGTACGCGCATACTGTATATCTGTGTGAGCAGGTGTGGTTTGTGTGTGTGCTTTGGTTATGTAATGTTGCTGTAAGCAGTGATGGTAGGGAGCCTCCGATGTAACCTCCATGGAGACTTCGAGAACAGCAGCAGTGGAAAGATGGGAATAGTTTCACTGCTGCCTGACTTAACGCTGAGTGCTGCTGGCACACTTCAGCTAATTTTCAAGAATACCTACATTTCATCTTGATTAATCACTTTTTTCCTCATCCAAGTCATTAGTTAAGCAAGTGACTATTGAAGTTATTTTAACTGTCAAAACCGTTACTAAATTATTTAAAATAAAAGTTAAAAAAGTTTTATAAGAACTTATAACAAGCATAATTTTCTTAAAAAAAACAAAGCAAAATCTAAAATTCAAGTTAAAAGGAAGGAAAGACTATAACCACTTAGTGTTCAGCAGAGAGACTTTCTCCCTTTCTGATTCTCTGGCAGGCACCACTGGGGGTGTATTTACAGCATTCCCTTTAAATAGCTTTAGGGGAGAGGTGGATGGATGGTTGGGAATGGGACAGGAAAGCAGCGAGCATTGCGAGGAAGCTAACGGCAGCTTGTGTTACCTTTAGTAAGCTTTCTCGTGGTCAGTTTCAGTTTCCTCGTTTGGAGCTGCTCCTGTGGAGAAACAGATGGGCAGGGGGTCGATTTAGGAAATAACAGAGAAAAGTAGGAATGAGGTGGATGCTTGCCTGAGAGTAATCTCTGCTCCCCTCCCACCTCGAGCCCTTCATTCCTCAGGCCTGATTGATGCTCAGCTGGTAATCAGGCTCTGTTATATTGATCCAGACATCTGTTACTTCATTGTCTTCTGATCCCCGTCTTAGGCAGGCGAGGGGAGCTTTGATCTGTGTCCAGGGTAAGATTGTATCATTGGATTTGTTCAGGTTACCTGTGATTGGTCCTGACAAGTTAACATAAAACACTGCAGCTTGACATGTCAGCTCAGGGTGACATTACAGTTTGACGTAACACTGCAGAGGTTTGGATTTCGGACTTTTGCCAAGAACTAATAAAAGGAAAGAGGAATGAAGACATTGGATTTCCTTACTTCTTGTTATCCAAGCCAAAGCACTTGCCACTAAGAGTGATATTTATTTATATATCTATTGTTATTAATTAAATATATTGATGTTAAAATGTTCTCATTGTGCTTGCCATAGCTGAAATTGTTTTAAAAACTTGACTCTCTCAGAGTTTCACCCACACCACTCTGGTCTATGTGCATGCTCTCTTGAGACTGACATATTTCTAAAGGAGTGAAAACATCTCTCACCATGAAAGCATCTCTCGTTAGTGCATGTGGAAAAAATAACCTAACAATAGCAACATTATGCCTAATATTTGTCCAGCTAATTGATTCAGTGCAGTCTGGCATGCTGTATAAAACCTGCAAGTAACATTTTTTTCCACATGAATTATTCATCGTTCATTTTAAAGACTCTTATTTTGAAGGATGAACGTGTTATATCTAAGGAAAACATGCGTGATGAATTGTTTGGGTGGTGTCGTGCGCTTCGCTGAACTGAGGCAGCAGAAATATTACTTCTCCTTCACCTTGCTTTTCTGGCCTCTTGCACACACGCACACACAAAGACTGAAATGGAAACACTAAAGCAGACAAAGCAGACGTAAAGAGGAAATAAAGACATGACAACAGTGTGAAAAGACACAGCAGACCAATGATAATGTGATCAAATCTTGGGGGAAAAAAAATGCTTTGTAGTGAGTTTGTAGAGGCTATGATTAAAATAAACAGAAAAAAAGAACAATCAAAGAAGTTTTGCATGAATGTCAGTAGTAGGTGTGTGTGTGTGTGTGTGTGTGTGTGTGTGTGTGTGTGTGTGTGTGTGTGTGTGTGTGTGTGTGTGTGTGTGTTTGAGAGATAGAGAGGGGGCTCACAGGGGTCAATCACTGGCATCAGGAGCATCGCTTATTTTCAACTCTTTAACGAGTTGCCTGTAAGCCTAGACCCAATACTGTATAACCCAGACCGCTGAGCTCACTTAAACCTCCTCTCTGTGTAGTTTAACAGCTAAAACGAGGCTTTGTTGCACAGCTAGAAGTAGGAATACTGCGTTGAAGGTCATACATGAAGGATAACTGAAAGTGACAAAGAAAAGTGATGTAATGCTTTACATAATCTGAAGAATAAAATCTTTTTTCTTGTCATTCAAATTCAAGAAAATCTTCCCATCCCTTTGTTAAGGACCTTCTTCTCTTTCTCTCTTGTTCTGTGTTCTCTAACCGACATGAGACATGTCAATGAAATAAGTTCAGTGTCAGGAATAAAAGTATTCTGCACGCTTTGTGGCTCTGAAATGTTGCTGCTTTTATTTCACTGTTTTTTCTCTGCTGTTGACACTCATTAGACTCGTAGATAACAGTTGGTTACGCTCTGTCAGTTAACATAACTCATCTCCAGAGCTGAAGGATTACTTTAGTTTGCTTCATCGGCTTTTCTCTCCACTAACTTTAAGGCTTATTTACTGTGCCGCTACACACACACAGCATTAATAACTGAGTGAAAAGAGCAGCTACAGTGGAAGCGGAAGTAACACGTCGGCTGGGCGGTTTAAGGCCAACATTAGCAGGCAGATGAACAAACTGTTTGAATCGTATCTTGTGTTTGTAACTTTCTTAAATGCAGGTCAATTTGTACTAAGTGTAACTGCATATGTTTGTCAGTTTTCTGAGGAAGGTGTATCAGTGGCTCTAGCGTGACCTGCTCTGCTGACCCTTTCCTTAGATAACTCCGGGCAGCAAGGCAGCGGGAGGCAGCTTGACCCAGGGTGACATCATCTCAGCTATTGATGGGGTCAGCACCGAGGGGATGACGCACCTGGAGGCCCAGAACAAGATCAAGTCTGCCACCATCAAACTCACCCTCTCAATGCAGAAGTAAACAAGCAGCACACTTATATCTTAACACCCACCCCCACAAACTAAAGTAGGTGATGAAGAAGAAACTTTTAAGGTACTTGAGTTGGATTTGCCTTGTCAATTTGGGCGTTTAAGGAGGAGGACAAAGTGATGAAAGTGATACTTCAGAAAATTAAGGTTCCACTTCACACTTGAGTAAACTAACAGATCCGGGATTGGCTCTGTAACTAGCTGTGATTCCGCGAAATCCCTCTATGTACACACTCAGTTCAAATCAGTTTAATTTTATGAGAGTCTCTTCAATCCGCCTACACAGTTTCCATTTAGACTAAAGGTGAGCACATGAGATTTTTCCAACTTCTAGTTATGCATATGAAAAACTGGCTGATTCTGCAGCTCTAACACCAAAAAAGTGACATGAGGAAAACACATCTGACGTTTTCTCCCTGAACAGAATTTTTTATTTTTTTGCTGTATAATCTACAGATCAAGACGCCCGGCCCCAGTTCCCACGGCAACTCCAAGGATGGACTCACCTATGCCAGTCATCCCTCACCAGAAGGTATAAACACAGCCGCTCTATCATAAAAAAACATACCTAAATGACACACGCAGACCTACTGAATATCATATATGTTGTCTGTTAAATCCTGTGTGTTGGTAAATGTGTTACGTATCCTCGTCTTATACGTGTTTGTAAGAATATGATTAACTATTTTATAATGGTGCCATCAGGCAGTGACCTGCTGCCCTCTAGTGTAAAATATTCACAGTGCAACTGAAGGGGAATCACTACAGGGAGGTCAGAGGTCAGCAAAAGAAAAGCAAAACACCAACAGAACAACTGCTAAACAAGCTGCTAGCTTTGGTTTAATTTAAAAGATTCATTTTTCATCTCTATATATCCATCTATCTTGACATTCTCCCATTTTTAAGGCATTACAAGAGGAACATTTTGCAGGAGAAGTTCAAAAGAAGGATCAAGAGTCTTGTGGAATCCTCCTGGACAAAAAACCCTGCAAAAGAAATCTCTTCCCAGCTTCAAGATCTCCACCAAGCCAACGGGGGCAGTACAATTCCCCAATAGGCCTTTACTCCCCCGAAACTCTCAGAGATATGATTGATATGCAGGGCAAAATAGGCGAGGGATCAGCATCGGCCAGAAGAGTTTCATCGCTGGGGTAGGTTAGCACACTTTAACCACCGGTTAAATAATACGGAGAGAAGAAGATAACTAATCTGGGGGGGGGGAGCCAAACAGAGCTCACCCAAGGAATGAAGCCACACCTCCCTCATTTAACCAAAGATTAACAGAAAATATACTCAGAACTTTCCACTGCTATTCCAGTACGCATAACCTCTCACACGTGGCACTATTTTAGGAGCGTGCATACAAATGCACCTGGCCTGCATCCAGGTAACAGAACGGGAGGAGCGCAGGATCATTTGAGGATATTTGGAGCCTCTTTACTAAAGGTCACATTCCCTCAGTACTACATTTAAATATCTCAGAACAAAAACTGACTCTTCAAGATGAAAACATAAAGCCAGTGAAATGATGCTGCCATCAGCAACATCGTCACCAAAGAAGTCTTTTTGCTGTTTCGGCTCCCCAAGTTGGTTTTTTGAAGATTTTATCATCTGGGGAATGCATCCCTCTTACTGCACACATGTGAATGAAAGCCCACAACAAAGGTTTTATTCTTGTTTGAAGCAGAGACATGCTGTTTTTGTGAGTGTCGCTGATGCGAAGGTAAAAGCTCTGCAGGTATAGCAAAAACAAACCCGCTGTACAGGTGCTGACTTACGGTTCTCTGAGCTCATTCAAAAAACCAAAAAACAAAAGGTGTCAGATTCTGTTTGTTTTTTTATTCAATAGATCTAAATAATTAGGTATTAATTTTGTTGTTTTTTGTTGCTTTTTTATCTTTGTTTTCGCCTTCTGGCTATCTGTGTGTTTAGATTCAGAAAACAAACCAATAACATTTATTTTGATTAAACAATTCTAAGGGAAAAATGCAGAAACATTCATTAAAAATTAAAGTCAGAATTTGTAAAACTGTTTTGGTTTTTCACCCCTAAAATAGCAACAATGTTTTTCAGTGGATCACATATTTAATAACCTGTAACTGACTAATCTTTTCTGCTGTATTGTGCTGTTATCACTGAATTATTCAGCGTAATAGTGGCCATTTATTTCAGCATTGTGCTTTTCTCTTTCTAAATTTATCAGTTTTGAGAATATAACTGTAGGGCCCCACTATAGTAAATTTTAGAGTTGATATTCATGTAATGAAAGACATCCTTATAGAGGGTGATTTTCAGCTCCACAGAAAACCAAGGGATTGACTCAAAATTAGTTCCAACGTCGAGGGAAAATGCCACTATAATAATAATTTTTCTTCTGTGTTCACAGTGCATTATTGGGCTACATAATATATTTTTTGGACAAAACATAATATAACACATTCTGCACATTCTTATATATACTTTCTAAACAGATACCAGAAAAACAGCACTTTCTTCAACTCATATTTCCACCTAACAAAGCTCAGGTTGGCTCCATTTCTTTCTTATTCTTCTTTTTTGGTGTCCGTAAAGTCATATTCATGTTGCATATTTGATCTGGAAGTTCCCATACCTGGAGTCTGGTGGGAGTTGAATTATGGCCGCTGTTGAGCGGTCTCTTCTCAGAAGGATGGCATGTGTTTGCGTGAAGTCTCAGTCATGGAATACGTGTAGAGTTTAATTAAGGGTGTAACGTGTTTGGCCTCTGACATATCACAGCCACGTATCAGTCTCCCCCTAATCTGTTTCCCCTCTGCTGAGCCCTTACAGTAACAGCCAATGGGAAGTCAGGTGTCAGAAAAACGTGCTCCATGCAGAGCACAGGATGATGACGGCAGCGTCATGCCAGCAGCCCCACCTCACTGAGTACATGCGGACACACACACACACACTCGGAGAGGACGAGCAGCTGTTGTACGCAGTTATGGAATGTTCCGCTCTGGTTACACACCATCATCCTGAATCCCCTGAAGGCCAAACCTGAGAAAGGACACCCCGTCTATAGGGAGATGCCCCATACGTGATATGTTTCACTTTACTGTACCCTGAACACATCCATGTACTGTAGAGACAAACATTTATGTGTCTCACCACTGTGGAATTGAACACATTTACACTGACAATATGAAGTTGGCAATGATTCCTCGCATAAGAGGAAGTCAGTCTCTCTGAAGATTGAAATCATTCAGGCTTAAAATCTCACACGATATTGGTTATGCTGCACTATGTGTAGCTCATTAAAACTATCAGGCACTCTGTTTGTCCTCTCAGTTTATTTTGAAAACAGCAACAGAACTCACAAATACTCACAAACTCAAAGCACATTCAAACTGACCTCTGCAGTAGGTGAAAATTTAATAAAACTATATAACTGTGTCTGGGATAGGCCCCAGTCTATTAGCGGTTTATAAGCTAGATGCATGGATGGATGGACAGACCGAACTATTGCCATATCATTAGCCTTGTCTTGTGCCCATATTAAAATGAAACAACACTGAAAACCACCATTTGTTCCAAGTAACCCTGAGAATAAGAGTGAAATGGATGCAGATTTATGAAGGTGAATTTGTGTGAAACTTTACAAACTCCTGTTTTAGCAGGTTTTAAGAGCCCAGAGTGTAACCTTTTATACATGAGACAGATTCTTGGCAAAAGCTAAAGTGAAACCAACATAAATATTTCCATATGCAGGGTTAGAAATCTGCAGTAACTTGTCTGTGCCAGCCTGTGTTCATCTATCTGTAATGTCTGCTGTTCTGACATAAGTTGAGCGGGTGGTTTGCGTTCTGTTTTGTGTGGTTGTGTATATTTTTGTCTGTTCTGCGCTAAATGTGTCTACATCCCTGTCGTCCTATGTCATGTGACTGAAACACTTCTGCTCCTGTCAGTCACTCCTGAGGTTTCAGGGGTAGCAGGGAAATATCCCAGTGATGAGAAAAAGGCTGCTATTTTGACCAGTACATGGGATTACACATGAGCACTGTAGCCGGATGGTTTCCTGCAACGCACATAGAGCTATTGTTATCCACAAAAAATACCTGTAGTGATTCACCACATTCCCTCCTTTTGTCTATTTGTCTCTCTTTGTGTGTCGGTTCCTCTGGTGTGTTTCAGGTTATTGCAAACACAGCTGCAAAGTCAGTACCTTAATTTATTTTTACAGCATTTCATGTGCATGAAGTGAAGCGCAGCAGTATTAGCAATTTTCGATCATCCACTCGTAACTTTGGTGTGAGGTTGTGGGATTTGTGTGTTTGTGGTTGAACTAAAGCTTCCTTGTAGCTGTTGGGCTGCACTGAGCGTGGCGTTCACAAGCTAAAAATTCAAGTCATGTTAAAATCATCTGGTCCCCAGAAGTGGAAAATGGCAGACTACCACATTACTTTGGTGACTTTGGCCAGAATCTCTACTTTTCTCCATGTCACAAGAAATGACTGTGCATCGTTCTTCACTTTGTTTATCTGACAGCTCTGTTGCCATTTACTTTATCATAAAAATGTAACATGCCTGCCAAGATTACATTGTAGCCAAGAGACGAGTTCCAACGTTACTTACATTTTGAGACAAAGAAACCAAAACAGACTGTAAATTTTAGCGCTGACACAATTTTATTTCTCCCTTAAATAATTATTTCATTTTCATTTCATTTCATTAAGTTTATTGATCCCAAAGGAAATTGTTTAAGGCTGCCGGCATTCCAGCATCAGCACTGAACTCATAATGTACTGAGACATTTACCTGCATTTCCACTTCTGCTGGTCCTTTTAATCAGTTTTACTGTGTGTGAAATTCATAACAGATATGTTATGTATTTGCAGTACTATGCCTATATCAGTATAACTGAGTGCATCATTTTAAACATGCCAGTGATGACCTGTCAGTTTGGCCTGCTGGGTGCCTGAAACATTAGCATGTTTGGTTTTCTTTGGACTTGTTTGTTTGTCAAGTAAAAGCTAAGAGTTTAGAAATGTTCAAGAGATGATGTCAAAGACCTTTTAGTTTCTGTTGACATGCTGTGTCCCAATTCCACAAATATTAGAAATATTAATTCACTGGTATTAAATATTTATCCAGTAGGATCTGAACATTTGCCGCACATAGTACACGAATAATGCTGTGTTTAGTTCCCCTCTAAAGTTGGGTGTTGTAGCTTGGAACAACGTGATTCCCGATTTGAGCATTTTCAACTTGGAAAATCAAGAAACACTATTTTATTTTTTTTTTTTTTTTTTTGCTCCTTAGGTAAAGCCTGTCATGTGTGACAAGCACTTAAAAGCCACCGCAGCCCATAATCGATAGAGCCCGGTCAGTGATCTGTCTGTGGCTTATTTATTAGCAAGTCACAAATATGCAACAATACAGATGAAAAGTTTTACTGTTTACATTCGCTGCTGCCATCTAGAATAGTTTCAGTCGAGATGGTGGGGTTGCTCCAACTTTCCAAGTTTGAAATCCGATTTTAAGGCACAGTTCCAGGTGAAAGTTCCATTTCTGAACTTGGAAATTCTGACTTCAGCTGGATTGCACTGTAAGAAGTTAGCATATGACATATGCAGCAGCTAATGTCCCTTCCAAACAGTGACAGCAGGATGCAATGCTCCCTGTGTCAACTAGATTATTTTAAAATATACTTCATTGTGGCTTCAGCATTAAAAGTGAAAGAGCTGTTAGGTTGTCTCTATGTCTATGGGCACTTAAATACTGTTAATAAATTGTGAACTTTTAAGTGATGTTTGTAGACAATCCCAAACTTTGATGGTGTAAGTCAACATATGTGGCATGGTGGTGCAGTGGTTAGCACTGCTTCCCCACAGCAAGAAGATCTGGGGCTCGAATCCAGTCTGGAATCACACATTTTTCCATGTTTTGGATCTGGGACACAGCTACAGTACAGAGTGGTGTATATTTGCTAACCACTACAGCGGTACAACAGCCCCGCCTTTCTGCCGATTGCATGACTACACCTTGACCTTGCCTTTTCGTTCCCCTCATATCCCCGTCTGTTAACGCCTCATGTTTAAACCCTTCACCCCACACCTGAAACCTTCTTCTTTTACCCACTGACCTTTCACCCTTTCCACCTGCTCTGACAGTGTGGAGTACACCCCCAGCTTCAACCCCATTGCTTTGAAAGACTCAGCCCTGTCCACCCACAAGCCCATTGAAGTGAAGGGTCCAGGAGGAAAAGCCACTATCGTTCACGCTCAGTACAACACACCAATCAGCATGTACTCACAGGACGCCATCATGGACGCTATCGCAGGGCAGTCACAGGCAAAGGGACATGACAGGTGAGGACACACAACTAAACCAATCCCGCCCCCAGGTGTTTTATACCTCTTTTGCACTCACCATTTGATGACATCACACTGACTGAACAAAGCCACGTGTTTAGAAATTAAAGGGTCAGTTACTCAAATGACAAAAATCCCCATATTCATTCACTCAATCTTCACTTGCTGGTTATATTAAGGCACTAAAATCTACTTTGATTGTCAGATTGGTTTAAAATATGCCTCTGTGTGTAAATGACACACCAAAAAGTAGTTTGCAAGTCAACTTGTGAGTTATGAATGAGAATCCCATTTTACTGTTGCCATAACGCAGTAGGTCACAGCATCACTGCCACTATGAGATGCCAATGTGTCTGATAAAACAGCAGTGGTTGATGAAACTGACCTTTTAACTTTTGCCTGAAAAGCTCCAAATAAGGTGGAGCTTCTGAGCATACGTTAAGCCTACGCTGCTACAAATAGGGTGTCTATAGTGGTGTAGTGTATGCCCGGGCTTTTCCTTGTTGTCTATGTCCATGCCGAGTACTCCTCCGTGCCTTCACCCACTTTCCTCTGCTCATTCCATCCAACCAACCAACCACACCCGCGCTGTCCTCCACCCATCCCTGCCCATCCTTCCTTCCTGGTTGTGACATGAAGTGAAGAGGCAGGCTCCCCCTTGGCGTAAGTACAGCAGAGCTGCTTTTCCGTCTCGCCTCTCCTCATCCGTGCGTCTCCTCTCGTCTCACGACTTCATAATAGCTTGCGCATTGTGCCATGTGTCTCATAAACTAATGCCCGACTGAAAAATGTCTGAAAATCCTCCAGCCTCCTGTATACAGAATTTATGTTTTTATGTGTTTGTCTGAAACATCACATCAAAGTGTTTGATGCACACTAACCATGAGGTTGTCATGGTTATGTGTGAGGAAGTACCGTGGGTACTTTGGCCTTAGTGTGAGAGTGCAAGTCGAGTTTAGAGTCATACTCTGAAAAAAGGAGCCAGTATCATCACAGCTTCGGGAACCTGATGGGATTTCATCTGATGCAGTTTTATGGCATGGGAATGTTCTGAGTATCACAGGTTTTTAAAACATCTACTGCCCGGACCCGCACTGAATCACTTACTAACTGCTGTGTACATGCTCCTGAGTATTTACTGTCATGAAGACTACAAGACAGTAAATACAGGCACTTAAGGTAAAACTATAGATCAACAGAACAGAATTGAATATGATGGATTAACACATAAACTATAAAAATGTAATAATTAACCTTAATGTAAAAAATGCCCATGATTGTATAAAATTCAATATTTAGTGGGTTTTCAGTGGGTGTTAATACTGCAGATTTCAGCAGGTCTTTCCAGTTTCAGGTCTGTTACACACTGAGATTAGAGACTTTCAAGAACTCCTAAAAAGCAAAGAATTATAGACACATACAAATATGCATACAGTGCTGTGAAAACGTCTTTGCCCCCTTCCAGATATCTTCATCTTTTTCATATTTGTCAGACTAAAATGTTTTAGATAATCACAGAAATTTTAATGCTAGACAAAGATAACATGAAATGATGCAAAACCCTTGGCAGAAAGAACTGCAATCAAGTTTTTTTTGATAACTTTGAAGGTTTTTTTTGTATTATTATTAGCATGAATAGCCTGTTTAAGATCATGCCAAAGTTTTTCAGGTCACTGCAACCTTGATTTGGGTTTTTTGTGCCATTCAGAGATGGACTTGCTGGTGTTTTTCGGATCATTGTTCTGCTGCAGCCCAAGTCCGTTTGAGCTTAAGGGTCCAAATTGACGGCCAGATATTCTCCTTTAGGATTTTTCATAGAGAACAGAGTTCATGGTTCCATCAGTTGCAGCAAGTCATCCAGGTCCTGAAGCAGCAAATCAGCCCTAGACCATCACACTACCACCACTGTGCTTGACTGTTGACATGATTTTCTTTTTATGAAATGCTGTAATGGAACTTAAATCTTGCAAAAACTTTACGTTTTGGCTCATCAGACCATATATTGTTTTCCCAAATGTCTTGGGCATCATTAAGATGTTTTTTTTAACAAATGTGCAGAAAGCTTTTGTGTTCTTTTTTTGTCACCTGTTATTTTCTCCTTGGAAGTCTCCCATGGATGCCATTTTTTTCCAGTCTCTTTTTTGTTGTTGTTGAACCATGAACACTGACCTGAACTGTGACACGTGAGGCTTGCAGTTCTTTAGATGTTGTTCTGGGTTCTTCTATGACCCCTTGGATGAGTCATCATTCACTCTTGTTGTATGTTTGGCAGGCAAAAGTTTCACAACTTTACCACTAATTGATGATTTAACAAGGGGCAATTAGTTTTTCACACAGGGCCTGGTAGGTTTGGATATATAACTGTATTTTGTATTTATTTGGGTTTTGTCTAGTATTAAAATTTGTTTAATAATTTGAAATATGTCAAAACTAAATGTAAAAACTAAGAAATTAGGAAGGATGCAAATAATTCTTCACAACACTGAATTAAAAGAGTGATGCTTTAGGCAATTTTACTTTTTGTTCCAATATTTGTTTTTGGTGTACAAATATTCTACTACTCTAATATCGTTAGGTGGTAGTGTATCATGGGCACTTAATACATGATCTAGTTTCAGCTTTAAAGGTTGGGCCTTAACATCCATCATTGTTCCGATGACGTCTAACTGAACTCTTTGTCCTGCAGTGGTGTTCTGCCCATCAAGGAGCCTGTGGTAGATTGTGCATCTCCAGTGTACCAGGCAGTGATCAGGCCAGGAGAGCCCCTGGACATGACTGACTGGGCTCGCCGCGCTGCCAACCTGCAGTCTAAAAGCTTCAGGATTCTGGCCCACATCACTGGCACCGAATTCCGTCAGTACACTGACTCCACCTTATCTTCTTGTCCTTTCATCCTTTATGATTTCATACCCTCTCCCTGAATGTGCCCGATACTTCTCCTTCCAAATCCTCAATTAGTTATCATCTCATTGAGAGATCTTACTAAATGCTCTTGTTTATGTCTGTCAATGCAGTGCAAGACCCAGATGAGGAAGCCCTGCAGAAGTCAAGGTAAGAGTGGTCTTTTAATGGTGCGTGACCAGTCTACTGACAGTTGGAGACATTAGAGAGGTTCAGATACTTTAGCAAAATTGAAAAATTACATCAACTGGCATCAGCTACCTTGTCTTAAAGAAAAATGCATAGAAAGCTAAGCTGAACTGAAGTGGATACTTCAACTTTAATTAAAAGGGTTTAAGAAAGGTATTGCATTAACTGTTTATTGCAGCCATTTTTATACATAGCAATCCACTTTCATATGCTCAAAAGTAACTGGACAAACCAACATAACTTTTAATGGAAGGATTGTTTCTAATGCTTGGATCCCTGCTTGAAACCCTGCTCTGCCAGGCCTTTACTGCAGCCAGCTTTCCTTATGCTTTAAGGGTCTCTTTGACTTAACTTTTATATCTAATAACCTATTTTGACACTAGAACATCATCTTTTGAATTTTGCCTCAGCTAATTATTCATTTGCACTGTCAGATTAGTTTTGCAGCACTTGGTTGAATCTGAGCAGAGAGCTCAGCTGCTTCTATTAGGAACGTATCAGCAATAAATACTAGTAAACCAGCTCCACTGGCTGGCAGCTATATACGCCCATGCTTCAGTACGCTGGCATGCTTTAGATCATGACTTGCTCTTTTCCTTCTTCATACTCTTCTCCTTCCATCATTTTTGTGCAAGTTAATCTTGTACGTCTTGAGAGTTGTTTTTTGACAACCTCTAAAGAAACACTTTACTATCATCAGTTTATTTCAGAAAGGAGAGACACCAAGATACAGAATACAATTAATCTATTTGACGATTAGACTCTGATGACTCCCAGTGATAGGAATTAGGATAGGACCCCCTGGAGTCTAAGCCTCCATCTTCATCTTCATCGTCACCGGTGTATAAATGAAGCTCTGAGTGACAAGAGTGGGACAGAGTGCAGGCTGATTGGCTCAGAGAAAGTGGGCAAGAAGATGATTGGACTAGAGCAAGGATGTTGCCATTGAGTTTGATAGCATGGAAACCTGACAGTGATCGAAACAATATCCTCCTGAGACCCTCTGTAATGGACATTTGTTTTTAATCTGTATCCTTTGACTTATTTGAGCGACCCTACTAAGTCTCAATGTGCTCAATAGAGGACATTCTGGCATTTCCAGTGATATCTCATGTTTGGGTGGTCTCTTTTACCTCCAAAGAGGCAGGAAATCACGAAAACAGAAAAATACTTTTTTCCTCAGTTCTCTGGAATCCACTTGGAAAAGTGGTGCACTATGTTTAAAACTGGCTTTTTCTTCTGTAATACACTTTGAAGATGTACAGATGAAAAATTATAAAGAAGTGTGTCACTCTCCAAATATGCATGCACCTAACCGTAAACTAAAAAGTGTTATTTATTTAATTTCTTTCCCCACGCACACACATATTGTTTTCCCTACCATCAGAGAGAAGTTTGAGTCGGAGGTCAAAGGGCCCCGCTTTGCCAAGCTGAAGAACTGGCATCATGGACTGTCTGCACAGATCCTTAATGTCCAGGAATAAAGAGGAGAAGGTGAAAACAAAGGGAAAGAGAAAGAGAGAGAGGGGGGAGGAGGAGAACATGTAAAGGACGACATGGACAAAAGGAGGAAAAAGAGATAAATTATGGAGAGAGATAAGGAGCAAGAGGAGGAGCAAAGTGCTCGGGAATGTGACATAGTATTGTAGCCCAGATTAGTTTGATGAAAGATACTAAATGTTAGTGTAAGAATGCTAAATGTTAAATGTCAAATATATCTGTCAGCTGCTAAAACCTGATCTAGCATTTGGGTTTTTCTTTCCTTGTTTCCTTTTTGTTTGGGTTCTGTCTCTCTTATGTGAAAGGGAAATTGTACAAAAAATGAAGTATTCAAGTGAAAATGCAGAAATTATGTTTCTTTTATGCACCAGTACGTAAACAAACATATGAATTTTAACACTATGTGCATGTTTGTGAGGCAGCACACATAGAGATGTATCTAAATGCACCAATACAGTATGTAAAAAAACAAATGCACTGATATGAATGTGAATAAATGTTTTCTTAAAACAATACGGCTGAATGAACTGCTGTAAACCGCTGGAAACATGGTGTGGTGCTATGATTGAGACGTTCATCAATCGTGTTTCCTGTCATTTCTGTTCCTGATGGAAAAGCAGAAGCAGTCTTTGACTTTGCAAACCAGGATAAAAACTAAACCAAAAACAAAAGAGCATCTAACAGCTTTTGACAGGATAATAAGATGATTGTTTATTTGCTTGTGGCACCGCTGGCACTGGCACAGCTGTGATAACAGGGCTGACAAAGCCTTAGATATGAACACAGCATGTGGAGCCACAATCTTCAGCTTTTATTTTAAAGCAACGCCATTAAACTTTTTCTTATTTTCTAACATTCACTTCTCAAAACAAATTAATAAAACACTGAAAACATATCAGATCTCAATGGAAAAATGGAAAAAATGGTGCTCAGTAGTTTGTATGGCCCCCATGTGCTTATATGCATGCATAACAGTGACAGCTCCTAATGGGATGACAGATTTCCTGGGGTTTCTCCTTCCAGAGCCTGGGCATTGTCGTGCACCAGGAGGAACCCAGGACCCACTGCACCAGCGTAGTGTCTGATATTGGGTCCAGAGAGTTCATCTTGATACCCACAACAAACCTTTTGGCAATTGCATCTCCTGGAGGAGTTGGAGTAGTTGTGCAACCTCTGTAGGGTCCAGCTATTGCCTTATACTTCCAGTAGTGACACCGAGAACAGCCAAATGCAAAGCTAATGAAAAAACGGGAAACATGAGGTGGGAAAAAATATCAGTGACCTCCATCTGTAAAATCATTTCTGTCTTCGGGGGTTGTGTCATTGTTGCCTCTCTTGTGCACCTGTTTTTAATTTCATTGATACCAAAGCAGCAAAAACAACTCCCTCTGCTACTTAACTGACCAGATTGATTGGCTGGATGCTGTACTCTAAAATCCCCCTTTCAAATTTTTTAGCAGTGTATACTGTGGCAGTGAGTTAGCATCCAGGGGTTAACAATATTAACTCTTTGTTTAGTTCTGTTTCTTCACCAACACATGACAAAGATATTTGGCTGTGTTTTTCTGCTATTCGCTCCCCAACCAGCTACCTAATGTTTCTGCACTTTCTGGTGAAAACTGACACACCAAACATGGACTTGACCAGTGAGGCCACAACAAAAAATATTAAAATACAGAACCAAAAATTCAATTTCTAGAAAGAAAACTTCTGCAGAGCAGAGGGGAACTGCATGAAGGGGGGCTACCAGCAAGGCTCTTTTCAGGTAAACAGTTTATCGTTCATAGTCGTGCACGTTGACTTGGACTTGGCTACAAAAGATTTGCAAACAGCATCAGTGACTGATGATCATACATCTTATGACTTAACAGCTGAAGTCTAAATAACCCCCCATCACTGCCATAATGCTGCGTCATGATGCGATGAGTCCTGTGAACACCAGAGGGCAGTCAAAGACCTGAAGGAGGGACCCTCCGCCTCTGCAACAGCAAAACAGCGCTTCATGGATCACGGTGTTCTAGCTTCATCCCTTCCTTTATCTAGTATTATACAGTGAATATAATTATGTTCCTACTTGCCAACATTTTAATATCAAACAACTGTTTTGTTTTGTTTTTTGAAAAAAAAATGGAGCTTGTGTAAAGTGGGATTTAGCTGGTGAGGAATAACCTGTAGATAAGTCACATGACTCTGATATTGATTACTTTTCGTTGATTTGCAGATGTTTTACAAGCTGATATCCAACAAATGCACAATATAAAGTAGAATTCAGTGATTGAATCTAGTGTGCATCATCACCTTTATTAGAAATCGATGTCTGCTACCCTTCCTACAGCCTTACATGAATACCACAGCCTCTTCTGCACTAGTCCAATACAGTGAATCAGTGTATTCTTTATTACACTACCGCAAACCAACCAATGTAGCCTAGTATCTTCATTAAACCTTTGACTAACACAAAATTATTATTCAAGTACAGTTTATTTTGCAGGATATTTCACAAAAACAGCAAAATACCAAGTACGGATCCAATGTGTGATTTAAAAGCTAAACTTTTGAAAATAATCTCACATTTCTTCTCCTGTGCGTTTCACTGCATGTCACTCCAACTTTACATGTGCACCGCGAACGCATCACAGGGACGAGAAGAAAAAAGGATGTGTTGAGGGTGTAGCGGGTCGTGGGACGTTTTTGTTTTTATTACTGAGCAAGTATATCTCCATGTTTTCACTGGAAGCAACACCAGGCAGCAGCACACGGAAAATTACCTTAACCTGCCTCAGATTTAATGACTGAAGGTGCTGAAGGTTCCGGATCATTTCAAACCCTGGTTGTGATATCAATGTCACTCAGAATCACTGCACTGCTGAATCGGCATGTCTGAGTGAAACAGAAAGAGGAGGAGGAGGAGGAAGAGGAAGAGCGGGGCTGTTGTGACTCATTCAGGTGAAGATGACAAAGCAATTTCTCTCCAATCACAACCACAGAAATAGCTGTAGATGCTCTCTTTGTCTTTCTTAATGCATTCTGATTCAGCTCAAGTGGTAAAAATAAAAAAATCTGAGCTGATGGCAAAGCATTAATATAAACAGCAATACTATAAGTAAAAAGAATAGAAAAACATATAAATAAAGTATCAACTGAGAACATTTTGCTAAGAAATTAAAAACAAAGGAAGCAAATGTTTGGGACAAGCTCTGTGATGCAACTGCAGATTACATTGCAAAATTTAAGGATGCATATGATCTGACAAGAGGATCTGTCGGTTATGTAACCAGCGCATGGAGCCTCAGCATCTACAAAGGTGTGCCCAGAGCAAAGCGTGCCAATCAAAATATGCAAACAGATAGCCAAAGGCTGAGCTGAGCATGAGAGAGAGTCACCAGAAGAAAAGATGGACGAGAGTGGAGGGATGACTAAAGGGGCGGGGTTGCAGCATGACTTGAAAATGCTGCAGCATCCGGCTGCCTCTCCTCCTCCTCTCCCCATCTTTTTACATATTGGCTGTATCCGCCCTCCTGTTTCTCTCAGTCTGAGTGCTGTAGCCCTGCTGTGTGTTCCTCTCAGCCCTCTGTTGGAGCACCAAAGGGAGGAGGAGCCACCAGGAAACAGGCACTTACACATACTCACCCAGCCACACACTCTGACATCTCACAGCATCACTTCTGCACGCTCACTGTAAGCACCAGCCAGCCAACCAGCCAGGCCCATTTGGAGCAGGGGAGCCCAACTGTTTCATCGCCCAACATGGATGTACTGATGAAGGGGTTCTCCATGGCCAAGGAGGGGGTGGTGGCCGCCGCAGAGAAGACCAAAGCTGGCATGGAGGAAGCAGCAGCTAAGACCAAGGAGGGGGTAATGTATGTAGGTATGTAATATATCATGCAGCAAAAAGAGTTTGGAGGGTTGTGGGGGGGAGGTGCACTCATTTTTTGGTCTATATGTGGAATTACTTCGTGTACTTTTTGCATCATATGATTTGGGATCCATGTCTGAGACTTGTGAGAGGAACAGATAGAGGAGGAGGAGGAAAAAGAGAAGAGAAGGCAGGAAGGAGGGGATGGAGTGAGTGCTGGTGGGATACTGCTGCAGGACTGGTGCAGGGTCCAGAGGGTGGACAGTGAGAAACAGCGAGGAAAAGACAGTGAGGGTTACAGCTTTGCAGCAGGACAGTGATCAGTGGATGTTTGGGGGGAAAGCAAAAGAAAAGCAAAAGAGAAGAGCAAAAGGAGGGAAAGGAGGTCACTGCAGAGCTCTGTGACGCCGCTTCCTCGGGCTTTCATCACCTGACCAGCGTGACTATATTAAATCACTGGTCTGTGAAGCAGTTTGGATGGGGATGTCCAGTGATGGACTGGTTTCCAGAGTGTCAATTTATCTGATTTTTTTTAAATTAAATTTACAGAATAGAGCTGACTTACATTCATAATTAAAAGAAAAAAATATATTTAGAAAAGTGTTATAAAAAGCATTTAAACACTTAAAAAGAATCATTTCACAGCAAGACGCAAGATGATGTAAGTGTAAGAGGAAATACAATTTTAAATGCCCAAGAAAAATGATTCATTTATATTTTACCTCGGGTGCTTTGCACAGATGCTGTTGTTTCCTGCACTTTAATTATAGCTCAAGCTGCCACTGCGTCACGTTTCAAGGTTATCCCAAGCAGCAGGCTTTCACACCACCTGGGACAGGCCAGAGGGGGTGCAAAAGTAAGGAGGGTGGGTGAGGAACGATCAGAGTGGAGGGCTCCATCGTTGTCTGCTGTCTATCCTGTCAGTGCTCTGTCTGACCGTCATGCAGCAACTACAAAATTTTAATCATAATGATGAAAAAAAGGGGGAAGTCAACGGCACAAGCTGGAGAGGGAGGGGTGAGTTAGGGCAAGGATCATTTGAGCACTGCAGCAATTTGCTCTCTCTCTCTATCACAACCCCTCCACCCCCACCCTCCTTCTCCCGCACGCTCTACCCTCATCGGTTTGTGCTGGACGCAAAAACATTTGTGTGCTTGTGTTAGTTTGTGGTGTCACAGCAGCAGGATTGGCCTCCCAGTGAGTGCTCCTTCCTTCCACCCCCCACAGCTCACAAAACACCCACCCCAGGGAGACATGGAAGAACGGAGGGATGCAGGAAAGAGAGACAGAGAGAGAAAAGAGGGGGTAAAAAAATGAAGGGAGGGGTGTTATGTCACCAAAAGCTTTGAGCTTGTAGTCTCGTGGCTCGTGGAGGAGAAAGACAGGTGACACATTGGGACAGAGGGCTGAGACTTGCTGGGTAAAGAAACCCTGGATCTTCCAGGAAGTAGACAGTGGTCACAAGCTCAAGGAAGCAAGAGAAAGGGGGTAAAGGTGAAGCAAGAGACAGAGAGGGAACAACGCAGATCACAGGGGGAGGATCAGAAGGGGGAGAGGGGATGTGATCAGTGAAGAGTGTCAATGGTTTCACTGTATCCACCTGCAGCAGAGTGCCTACGTCAGCATGTGGCTGTCAGTACACAGTATCAAGGTTTGCACGCCTGCTTTCCACCACATGGGCCAGACCTGGACAAACACAGCAACATGCTCAGTGATTTATTAATTTATTTTTAAAAGCTTCTGCCGCAAAACAGCTCCAAAACTTAAGTTTTAACTTTTAATTAAGAGATTTAACTTCATGTGATTTTATCAATCCCTTTATTTTTGCTTTTAAGATTTAATTCGGTGTTTTGGTAATCACTGATGGTTTCATTACAATCTTTTGTTTAAAGAGATTCATGAAAAATCCAAAATACACAATCTAAAAATTCTAGGTGTTTATTTTTGCAATAATATGAAAATATACCAACATATATAGCAATTATTTTAGAAAGAAATCAATTAGCATGATTTTTTTTTCTGCCCTGTAAATTTAACACGATGTATTTGCAATACGGAATATGAATTTCCTTTTTCATTTGTATGTATATGGTAATACAGCGTGTTGTTGATTATATATAGGTGTGTAAAATTGCATCTTTCTTTAGCTGAGAGCACATAAGGATTCACAGTTAACAGGATTTTTCACCACATCAGGATTGCTGAAGCGCAAATCCTCCTCTGGAAAAAAAGCTGTATTTCTCTGTGTTTAACGCATCATTTCATAATGGGTAAAAATGCATTCAAACGCTCTAATCCATGCCGTCTTTGTGTACTCAGGCATGCCTCCAATCAGGATTATAATTTATTACAAGGATTATTTCAACAATTGCGTTTTTGTTCTTATTCTTGTCATTTGATCAGCTGTGTCCTGTGCATCACCTTCAGCTGGAATCGGCGTTATTACAAAAAGATGTTTATGAGTTACTCGATAAATCATAAAGCAAAGTTTCCTCAGAAGTCATGTATTCTTTCACAGGCATGGCTTGTTTGGTGACAGGCAGATCAGCTCTTCAGCTGAAATAGTCACGGCGTGCAGTGACACTCGGGAGGGGGGCTCCCCCTGTTGACTGAGAAAGAAGCTGTGTCACTGCAGCCTGCGATGAGCTGTACTGCAGTACTGCTCAGTACCCCGCACGTGGCTCATGTACCACGGGGAACGTGCTGAAAGATGGAGGGAAGCAGAAGGTAGCAAGGCTGACTGGATGTGGGACACTGTAAATGGCAGCAGCTGCATCTATGTGACTATAAAAAAGAGTGCAGTCAGTTTACTCATCTGCAGATGTAGCCTTCCTTTCCTCCATTAGTTCCTTTTTACCTTCCTCTCACTCTTTCTACTGTTCTTATCTTTTAGCTCTGATACTTCCCTCCTGTCATCCCTAACGTTGGCAGATTACATAACCACAATTTAATCTGCTGGGATCATACTGTAATGAGCACAGGGCTGGAAAGCAGGAAGGCACACACAGAGACGTGCGGCTGTTGCAGCCCATTCACAGGATGACTTCCAATTAAATAAAATGTTTCCAAGTGAAAGGAGCTTTTTTAGAGCTAGTGGTAAAGATAACAGGATCTTTAAACAGTCCAGACTTTATTAAAAAAATTTAAGAAGGCAAAACCCTTTGAGGACGCAGGAAAGCGCACAACATACCAGTCAGACTGACAAAACTGTGAGCAAAAGTAGGTCTGTGAATGTATTTTTAGAAACAGTAATGGATCACGCTGAGCTGAGACTCTTGGGAATGTTATGTCAGAGTTTAAAGGGGCAACAGCAGCTGAGAAATGTCCAAAAATACTTAAGCAATATCTGCCGTCAACATTTTATGATATTTCTCTGACAACATTTAATGCACTGGTGTATTAAATGTGCTACTATTAGGCTATTAATAATGTAACTCTCATTGCTCTTATTCCTACATTATTCATTAATAACAAATCTATTATATAGTTTATGTTTCATTTGACTGTTTTACTTACTGAGGAAAGAAACCACAGACAGGAGAAACAGGGCGTGTGAAATGTGTCTCTTTATTTTACAGGAAACATGCATGAGTCATGTACATGAATATGAGTCTGTTTTTCCTTTTTGGTCTGCAGGGAGTAAGACAAAGGAGGGAGTGGTGTCATCAGTAAACACAGGTAAGAAAAGCTGCATGTTTGAGCCACTATTAAGATCATATAAATATAGAAACAGAAACCTCTGAGGGGAGAATGCAGAGGTTTGTTGTCTGAATATGAAGTGATTGCTGTCCCGAAGAGTTCGTTATGATCCCTTCTCTTATTACAAAAACAACATCCGAATATATTCATACTTCAGCACTGAATTCATGGCTACACCTTTAAGCACTGTGCTGAAACACTCTGGTTCTTAGAACAAGGAGCTCTTAGTCACACTTGAATGGTATAAAGTCCCAGATGGCTACAAGGGTATGTTTTGTAACATAGGTAGGTGGGATGGTTAACCGTCAGTTAATCTTCATTGTTGAAGTTTTTTTCTCTAGTAAAATCGAAAAAAATAAAAAATACATAAATAAAGTTTGAAAATATTTCTGATAAAGCACAGATGCCACCTACTGTATGTGTCACTCAATTTGATTTTGCAACTAGCAGGTGCAGATGTTGATGATGATGATGATGATGATAACCTTTTATTTTGAACAGATAAAGGCTTAAATGCTCTGTAGATGCTGATCTGATTTCTCAAATTACTTCTTTTTTGTATCTAGAAATTTAAGATATGAAAAGCATAAATATTGAATTTTGGTATAAATCAAATAAGAGCAGTATGTACAAATAAACTGTTCATTGGATACACGTTTAGAGGTACAATCATCAGAAATGTGTTTAAATACCAGGTGTCCTCTTCCAGGTGACCCAAATGTGGTTCATTGCTTATTACTAAAATAATACTATGGCCAAGTAGAAATAAGAAAAATCCTGATTTTATTCTAATCCATACAGATAATAACAGAGCTGCATAAAGCTTTAACTGTCATATAGAAAAAGTAAATAAGATGTTTACCGAAGGATTTTAATGTTTAGTGCTGTTACTTTTAATATTACTTTAAATAATGACATTACAGTTGTGCTAAAGGATCTGGAGACTTCACTTTGTCCTCCACTGAGCAGGCTGATGTTGTTTGCTCTGGACCCTCTTATACAGCGTCATTTGTGTGTGAAAGACAAACTTCAGGTTTCAAGATGTTTTTAAACTTTGCTTTTTATAAAGAAAATAAAAGTGAATAACACTATCTTTCTGGTTTAGCAAATTATATATGTGAAAAGGCTCTTCTGTGATGAGGCCAATGTATCAACTTAGTTTCAGGGGTGTCTCCATAGGGGGGGCCATGAGGTGGCACTGCCCAAGCCTACTCCACACTAAAGTTAGGGTCACTGTGGTAGACTACTGTTCATGCCCAACACTCTTAGATGAAAGCATCAATAGGATTATAGCATAAATAGTACTGGAAAATACATTCACATCACTCAAGTGACGTACAAGCTTATCCTTTAAGTACTTCTTTGTTATGATACCATCTACTTCTACTCTGCAGTACTTGAAATAAAAAGCTACGTTATGTGATATAATGTATTTTATTGTATAGCTTACAACACACATTAATGAATCATTAGAGAATAATGAACTATTTTCAAGCAACACTGTAGAATGAGTACTTTTACTTTAGGTACTTTAATTGCTAAAACCTTTGTACTCTTAGGTTACTTTAGCAGGGTTATGAATTTTACTTGAGAAAAAAGGTGTAAATATTTATTTACAGTTCTACTTGGCAGGTAATACACCTGTATGAGGGCAGATGGTTACACACTAATCTGAATATGTTGTCTACACTGCATACCACTTTTCCTGATCAAATGTTCTGATTTCCTGTCCCATCCCCATCTGATCTTTTCAAAGTCCTGGAAAGAGCTTTGCACAGATTTTCACATTGAGGTGAAAATCAGGACTGTTTTCTCACAGTGCAGTTTACACACTAACCCTCTTTCGCTCTCCACGTCTCAGTGGCCAACAGGACCGTGGATCAGGCCAACATTGTCGGAGAAACAGCGGTTGCAGGAGCCAACGAGGTGGCGCAGGCGGGTGTGGAGGGAGTCGAGAACGTTGCTGCATCAACCGGGCTGGTCAACCAGGTTAGTTACCATGGTTACTGTGGGTCGCACCAACACTCTTCATAGGTTTACCTCATTAGCATCTTTGCAGCTCTAGAAGGGAACCAGAGTTCTCATGCAGTAACAATGCTGAAAACTTCATTTTTAAAACGGGATCGGGGGTTGATTGAGCTGAACAAAGTGTCAGCTGCACATTTAAGTTAAATTGTGCCTGAAGCTGATCTTTAATGCTAGTTTGAGGTTGAACACTAGATGGAGCCATTTCCCCTGAACTCACATCAAACAACTGCAGGACACCAAAGAAATCCGATTTCTTTCTCTGTTGAGAAACTTTAATTACATTTATTTGCTCTGAGTAAATTAAGGTCATTGTGGCTCCATCTGCTTGTGAGAGGATTTTTCTGTCTGTCCAGTTTTCCACAGCCTGAAAAAATTGTACATTTTTAAACTTAATATTTACGGATTCAATTATTATTTATGTCATCACTGTGTTGTTTGCTTGTTTTTTAAGCAAAGAAATAATAAAATACATATAACTGTGACACATTTGCAAAAAACTTGTATTACAACTTGTATAAGAAAATTTTGAATTACCACTAATGTCATTTGGAGCTCTTGAAACTGATCGTCCTCCTTCTGCTCTTATACGTTGAACTCTCTGTCAGATGTTAGATGTTCTTGCATTTAACATTTGTGTCTTTTCTGCATGTCTTTATTGTCGTGTGTTTTGTGTGCTGTTCTTTTGTTATAATTTTGTGCCAGTGCTTTTTTTTCTTGTGCTTTGTTTTTGTGTGTTACTGTTCTCACATTTTGTTGTTTGTGCTGTTTGTGTCTCATTTTTGTTTCCCTGATAGGAGGAGCCTGTATACGAGGTGCCAGTTGGACAGAACATTTTGGGGTCATAGGTCATAAAGAAATCGGGAGGGTTAGGAAAGCGGGGGGGGGGGGGGGGGGGGGGGATACTGTGCATGTTGCTAACAGTCTGTTAGGTGTACACAATCTGTAGAAACCCTTTTGTATTGGATTGCGTGAACGTTAGTTAATAGTGTACAACAAACTCAGTGAGCTTCAGGAGGAAAGGGAAGGAACAGAAGCTTCTGTAAGGCTTCCTGAATTTATTCCTGCATCATTTGGGGCTTTGGATTAAACCCTTCATGCTTCCAGGAAAAATCCAAGTTGTAATACAACATAAAAAATAACTTTGTGACTTCTTCCTCTGAATATTTGAGACATTTTCCTCTCATGCTCACTAAGTTGCGTACTTTAGGCTCCAGTGATACTAAAATTCATTTCTAACCGTGTAGCTTGTCTATGCAACATTAAGCCACATCTATAGAACATCAGACAAGGCAGTGAATATTCTTATGGCATGCTCTGAACTGCTTCCCTGTAAGGCCTGTGCATCAGAAGCCTGTAGGCAAAAGTGTTCCTCTGACATCTTAGAAAGCTATAATTAATTAACTGACTCTCCCTTTGCTGAAAAATCTTGCGCATGATGATAAGAGCTCTTTCAATGGCACTGCATGCTTTTTGGAAATATTGTAACTGCTTTATTGAATTAGAGGTGCCATCAGTTCATTCTTTGATCCTTGCTGAAATATTCACGCCACCTCTCTCGTGTTTATAATCCATCCACATTAACGTCTTCTCCTCCCACAGGGAGAATATGGAGGAATGCAGCAGGGCGGGGAAGGAGGAGAGGTAAGATGAAACAATTTCTTTTATTTCATGTATTTTATTAAAAACACATACATTAAAAGCGGTCACATACACCTTTGTTATACAGAGGACTTTCTTTCCAGTTTCCAGTTTCCATGATCCCGGTGAGACTCAACATATCTTCGTTTTTTTCCAACATGATGTTAGTTTTATCCCAGTTAGAGTCAAACAGACAATAAAGCACTGTATGCTTGAAGGTGGGCATTCATTGTGATTTACAAGTTGCTAATAACTAACAGTGTCCCTGCATTTCTCAGCCTGATCATCTCCTCTCTTCTCACATTTACTTTCAAAACACAAAAAGAGTAATGGCCGAATTTGGATAATTTCATATTGGTCACATTGATCTTTTATATACAGTCTATGATTCTTCTAGTGGTAACTAATGTGGAGCTGCTAGTGCTGAGAAGAGATGAGCTATAGAAGTTAGACAAAGCAGATTTCAGGCTTCTAGATTTCAAAACAAAACTGTACAACTTACAGATTAATTAGTTTATACAGGTTTTTACTGTACACATCTCCAGGCTTTAAGACACATACAATTATTTTAAAATGTATTTTCAGTTCTTAAAATGCATGGATAGGCAGATCAGTTGGAATCCATTCTCATTTTAAATACACTAGAGTAAGTTTCAGTATCACGTTGCATATCCTATACTATCAAGGATCAAGCTGCTACTGTGCGTCAGTTTAGTAATTTAGTAAAGATCAAACATCCAAGAAAAATGCATTTGTAAATTGAGTAAAACCATAATTTAGACAATAATAAAATCTAACCTAAAGAATCTGTGTACCAGTCTCCAGAATCCAAGGCCTAAATAAACACAAACCGGATTAGCAGAAAAAGAGAAGCATGCAAGTTTATAATGACAGCAAAACACTGAAACCAGGTGGGACATCTTAAAAGGAAGTTGTTTGGTGTTGCTGTGAACAAATCAGCGATTGCACAGATATGATGAGGATTTCTGGCTGCCTTTTTAAAGTAAGAGGTCACAAGCAGAAAAATGCTTGAAGCCGCTGGTTTCATGTTGAACTATGAATGCAAAACTCTAAATCGAATCATCTAAAATATGATTGTATGGAAATTTTAAGTAGCAAAAAGAGGAATACTGCTTTATGATCTTTAACATATGCTTGATGTTTTTTACTGTTATACATATAAAAAATGTCTTCCACTGTTGATATTTGTGTTTTTATGTTTTTCTTCTTTCCTCCCTTCCAGGGATACTAGTCATCTTCAGGCCCTCCCGTGCTCTCCACCTGCCCCTCGCCTCCCCCTTTGCCTCGCTGTACCAGACTCCAGATCTTCAACAATATTTTTTTGTGACTTTACGGAACCAAAATCAACTAATACAGACTCTTCCGGATGCTGCACAACCGCCCCTCTCTCCCCGCTCAGTCTCGTCACTCCCCGGTGCCTCCCCCTGTGGTCCTCACCGCCATCTTTCCTCCCCTCTAATTTAAAGCAGCCTGAAGCTTTCGTACCCCCGCCTCATCTGTGTGTTAGTGGTGTCCTGATATGATCCTGGTGTTGTTGCTCTGCCACATGAACCCATAGTAAAATCTCACACGCAAACACACAAAAAAGAAACACACCAACATTCGGCACACACATGAAACACTCACATACAGTACATGCCGTTACGGCACTGACTCGCACTTTGGGCGAATGAGTCACAGTTGGGGGAAATACGATTCTGGGTGCGAACAATAACACAGTGTGCGACTGAGGCAAGACATGAGAGGGTGGATGAGCTGCAGTCAGTGCGTCTGTGTACCAGTGTTAGCTCGTGTATGTGTGTGCATGTGTAGCTGCTGCTGTATAGAACAAATCTCCAGAGGCTTGTGCAGGAAAATGTGCTTTGATGATGTTGAAGTTACATGTGAAGTAGTTAGAGTAGACTGCATGAACAGATGTGTAGAATGACTCGTAACGTGTTGTTAAATCTAGAGTAGCAGCTGTTCTGTGTTGCTTTGAATGGCTTAGTGTGTGTTTCTACTCAGTGTTTAGGGTTAATACAGTGGAAGCAATAGACAATATTCATCTGTCAGAGCAGCAGCTTGAAATGTGTTCATGTGATGCATGAGAAAGCAAAGGCAACATTTTAAAAGAAACTCCTATAACATTTAAATATTTGAGGTGTGAGAAAGCAGACTTAATGAGAAGAAAGCTCTTATTACTTTGAACTACTTAAGTTAAGGATTTAGGTTTAATCAGATTTGACTGAGAGGGAAGTTTCCCCGCAAAAATAAAAGTAATAATAATAATTTTAGTTTAAAATTCGAGAATGTCCTTTTTCCAAAGCAGTTCAGACCTCAGCAACATCCATTGTAACAATGACTTCATATGTGAACAACTTTTAGCACTAAAGAAGCTGACTGGCATTGTTTCAGAAACACAGAACTGTATTTAAAATTGATTGATCTGCAGAAAATTCAGCAACTTCGAAAGAAAGCTACATACAGAGAAAAAAATAACTAGAATTGTTACCTTGCGGTTATATTTATCCCTCACTTATAGTGTTTCACTACAACTAAAAAAGAGCTTTTGTCAAGTATCACACCTTCATTATTTAATTCTGCTTCACATTTGTGTAAAACTTTGATAGAAGTTATTTAATTAGTAGTTATTAAATGAGTTATTTAGTTAATGCCAGAAACAAGTTTTGTATGGTGATTGTGAATTTTACCTTTGACTCTTAAATGAGCTGCAGTTCTTCCTTGACTTAAAGTGAATGATTGTGCCAAATTAAAAGAAATTTCCTCCAGGTAGTCCCGAGTTGGAAGACATCACAAAAGCCTGACACGTGACTTCTTCAAGAGTAATTCTCATAAAGAAATCTGTGCTGGATAGTGTGAAAAATGTTCAAAATAACTATTCAAGGAGAAAATAAGATCACTTTCTGCTATTGTGTAGCTGCTTTTTAGTCTCTGTAACACTGTTTGGCAAACCATCGAGAGAAACAAGCAGATGGGACATTTGTCAGTTGTTTGTATTGCAGTTGAAAATATTCTTATTCTTATTAATTCATCTTTAAAAGAGCATAATGAAGGTTTGGGTTTAAAAATTAGACCAGCTTTATGTGTAGTTCTGTGCACAGCTTGAATTCTGGGGTATGTAGTAGCTTTTAGGATGGTTTTTATTTCACACAATCTAAATCTGACTGTTGTGAAGCTCCCACCCCTCAACTGTCTCAACCAATCAGATCGTTTCTTTCTGCTGTCACTCAGTGTTCTGACACGTTTCACAGCTTGCTTGCCCTGCAAAACTGTGTGTCTACATGTACTGTATGTGAGAGTGGACGTGTGTGTTTGCTAACACAGAACGGATTCAGCCAGCAAAATGTGTGTGTGTGTTTGTGTCTGGACCTGGTTTGTGTGTTCTTACTTTGAGGCCAATGGAAACTGATGACTGCATGTTGCCTTATCAAGCAATTTCACATTCCCACACACACACACGTGTACATCACAGTACACACTAAAAAACACACACAACCACGAATCCCTCCACAAATACACAAACACGGTTCACACACCAAGTTTAAGTTGGCATCAAAGCAGACTCGCTGATTTTTTAAACAGTACCAATGAAATTAAAAAGGTTTTGTTGAAATCCAGCTACAGTGTCAAGTTTTGTTTGAAGAATTTAAAAAGTTTTATTAATTTTGATCTTGCAGTCGAGGCCACGGGAATTTTTCTGTTCAATTCAATTTTATTTACATAGCGTTGACTCATAATAACAGTTGCCTCAAGTTGCTTTATATTTGCCAGAATCCTTCAGTTAAACAGACAAAACAGAAAAAGCCCAACAGTCAGATGCTCTGCTATGAGCAACGGTTTGGCATAGAAAATCAAATTAAATTCAAATTCAAATTTTATTTGTCACATACACAGTCATACACCGTACGATATGCAGTGAAATGCTTAGACAACTGCTCTTCAGGAAGCGGAATCGAAGAAAAGAAAAACGCCCTTTTAAAAGAAAGAAACTTCTAGTAGAATCAGGCTGAGAGAGAGAGAGACAGCCATCTGCTGCTGGTTGAGGTTAGAGGAGGAAGACAGGATAAAAACATGCTGTGGAAGAGAAATGTGTAAAGGTGAGTGAAGAAGAAACACTCAGTGCATCATGGGAAGCCCCTGGGCCACCTGAGTGAGGATTTGGGGCCACCTGATCCAAACTAGAAGCTGCTCTGCTCCAAGAGTTGCTCTGCCTCCCATTTTACATTTAAATACTATAGGGACAAAACACACAGTCTGAGAGAGAAGTGGGATGATACAGTGCTATGAAGTCTTTAAAATAAGATGGGACCTAATTATACAAGACCTTGTGTGTGACAAGAAGGATTTTAAATCCAATTCTGTATTTAACAGGGACAATGAAGCCAGTGTGGGCAAAGTATGCTCTTTTTTTAGTCCTCATCAGAACCCTTGGATCAAATAAAGATTTTTTTATGGAGTTTTTAGGACATCCTGATAATAATGGAATACATAAGTCCAGCCCTAGAAGTGTTAAATGCATGAACTGACTCTTGTGTAGAGCTTTTCTCATCCTGGTAACCATCCAAAGCATTTTATCCTACAGCCACATTCACTTAATTCCACATTCCTGTGAAGGGACACTGCTAAGCACTGCACCAACATGCCACCCTTATTCACATCATTGAATAGAACCTAACAATGAGTGTGCACCTAATGAACACCATGGGCAAGCAATAAACTCCAAGTTGCTCTCTGATATATTGTAGAGAGAATGTGTGTGAATTTTAGATAGAAAGCGCTTATGCATTGAAAAAAAAGTGATTATGTGAATCAGGGTAGATGAGGCACGATGTACAAAGGGTTTTAAGTACTAAAGTACAGCAGAATAAGTCTATCTAGCAGCAGTGCTCACACTGCCTGGTTGCTTTTATTGATTCAAAACGACTCCATGTCTCTTCCTTTGCTCAGGAGACCCAAACGAAGAAAAGAGCACCACATCCCGGCAGTAAATACTTTGATGTGTCATAAAAACAGAATGCTAACATGATTGGTCCAAACAGTTGAGGATGGTGGTTTAAACTTCCTTTTTGGCTCTTCAGTCCATCCCTCAGGTCATCTTACACCCTGTACGGCGCAAACATCTCAATGTAATATGAAGAAAACTCCTCCCACTTCACCATGGCAACCTCCTCTAGTATTAAACATGCTACAGCTAGCAGGCAAAAAATACTCAATAAACTTTAATGTGTGTGTGTGTGTTTGGTTAAACTGTATGAAGGTGAAGATTAACTTGTTTTACAGAAACACATTTCTTTGTATTTATTTGCAGTCCCTGGTGAACACTGATTCTGCTCTATGATTGGCTGTTTGTAAAAATTAAATAAATAAAAAAAAGGGAGAAAGTATAAAAGGGGAAAAGAAGCCGTCAGCAGGTCTTTTCTCTTGGACTACGCTCGAGAAACAGCAAAATCACAGACTCTGCCTGAAGCAGTAGACTGAGTAAGTAACAGATCCTTTTATATGTCTTTAACTCTCCGTTTGTTTATTTTATACTCAGAAACACTTTAATGACGTCATAACCTAAAAATAATAGAGGATTAAAAAAAACCTGAATTTGAAAGTTTACCATGGGAACACCTGAAAACAGTAAATGTGTAACCACGGGCATCATTATGAGGGAAAAGGTAAACAGGGTTGGAAAACAAATTATTAATACTAGCTTTTCAACCAGCACAATTTTAATTGGAAACAGATTTATTTAGACTTTAAGACACCAGGATGTGCAAGCTCAGGTAATTTACTGTTATTCATTCATGTTTTGTTTGTTTGTTTTGGCAATGGTTTTTATGACTTGCGTGCAGCTTAGATTGAATAACAGAACATATGATATCTGGTACAAATGATTAAGGTTTGCCTTTGCACTCAGGAAGCCGCTGTGGGATCAGTCGACTCTTCTTCAAACCAAGTTAACTGATTCAAAGAAATGGCAGAAAACACAAGAAACACCAGTGGAACTGTGAGCACTGAATACAAGATTTCTGAGGATATGGCGTAAAATAAATGTGCTCATGCAATTTTTATCTTTTCTTTTAGATGACTCCTCAACAATATGACTATCCCAATAAAAGCGCAACAGACCGTGAAAAAAAGAAATTCAGAGAGGAAGAAAGAGCGCGCAGACCTGAACAGCTGTTTGTAAATCAAAGAAAATCGAGAGATGATAAATACCAGTTTTATACTAAAGATCCAGAAAAATGGAGAAACTGGATAAAAGAGGAGTTTGGTGATGAAACTGAAAAAATAATCACTTACAAATATGACACAGACAAAAGCACCATAATGTTACACAGCAATGGAGAATGTGTGATACATGTTTCAAATGAGAAAAGGGGTGAATTTCTCACATGGTTCAGAGAAAAAGTCAAAATTAACGTAAAGCAAGAAGATCAAAAAACAGAAGACCTAAATGAAAAAATGAAAGAGTTGACATTAAAAAAGTAACAACGAAAATACTACAACCTTGCTCATTGGTTGTCATGTGATTGTTGGGGTTTTCTCTGTGTCATTGCAAGGTCTTCACCTTACAATATAAATTGTCCTGAAGCAACTGTTGTCGTGATTTGCCTCTAAAAAGCACCACCCTTCCACAGCTCACATATAATGAAATATTATGTCATCAAACCTTATCTGTAGAGTGTAAATCAGAACTGCTGTTTGTTGTCAAGCATGCTTGCAGTTTTGTGTGTGTGTGTGGGGGGGGGGTTTCTTTGAATTGACAAGATAATATGTGTAAACATTTGATTTACTGTGCTTGGAAATTTTTACTTTTTGTTTGCTTCACTGCACCTGTTCAAAATAAATTTGGAAATTAAAACGTTTAAAAAAAAACATTTCCTTCTTTTCCTTATTTTCAGTCATACTTGTTATAAGTAATCTGCGAGGGTTAAAAGTGCAGGTTTCAGAGTGTTTTAGATACTCCAGATGGATTTTTCTGTCTGGATACAGAGAAGCTCCAACATCCTTCTCTCGAAATTTTTTGTATATGAGGGATACATGTTGACTTAATGGAAAAGGAGCTTCCATATAATGAAATTTCAAAACAACCAATAAAATTAAATTATAATGACAGCAGTTTAGAGGCTGGACTAAGAGCAGTGGCTTTTTGACTGGTTGTCTTCTGTCAATGGAAAATTGTACTTAGTAGTCAGTATAAGCTTTTAATGATATAAGTTTACATGTGATAGAATACTGCATGATGACCTTTTTATGACTTAGACTGTTGTCCACTACAAGACTTGTTTCTGTTTTATAAATTCTTTCCCACAGCGATAATAGCTGAACAAGCAGTTTCACTCCTACCAGGAAGAGGAGAGCTGGACACTTTTATCTGCGCTCCCTAACAAGAAGAGGGGCCGCGTCCTTCAGAATCACACACACACATACACCTGCATACACACATACATACGCACTAACATTCCTCTGTCTATGAATAGACGTATTCACTGTTGTATTATTTTTGTATCTGAATAAAGACAAGTGCAAGAACAGAGCGTGCACATCACAGGGCCCCCACTCTTGTGTGAGCGCTCTGTGACCGCCCTTGCAAGTAAAAACTACAGTGTGTTTCTACCTTTCAGACTCTCAGCTGAAGAAATGTCTTTTAGAATAAATTTCTTGACATCTTCTAATTTCTTAAACCAAACAAAGACACAATACTATTCAAATAATATATTTTTTTAATTTTAGGATACGGTGTTCTGGGAATCCATCCTACCCGTTGTTTCTGCGCATGCGCACGACACAAAATTAAGTGACAAATCATCCTACCTTTGTTAATAAGAGCTAGAAACATACTCTGATGGGTAAAATTAAGTGCCAAACCGTCCTGGCTTTATGAATATGAGCTACAAGCGTACTCTGATGGGTAAAGTTAAGTGGCAAACCGTCATACCTACTTACATTTGTGCTGGAATTACTCTGTGACAGCAGAAATGTGCATACTTATGGTAGGACGTTTTGCCAAAGTAGGATGGTTTGTTGGGGAGAAGCTTTATATAAGATGAAACAACAGGAAAGGCTGAAAGTTACAACTAAACTGTTTTCTGTAAAAGCTTAGAGTTTAGTAAAGTTTTTCTTTATTCTCAGCATGAACTGAAACAACCTGAAACATTTTCTGACACAAAAAACAGTTAAAGTTCAATTTATTTTGTACCAATAACAAGTGAAACTTACAATGAATTCTATTGGGTGGTGACGTCAAAGAATCATGAGCGGGACTCTAGAGCCTGAATTTGCCTGTGCAAGAAAAAAACACCAGGTACTTCCCCACATCACACACACACACACACACACACACACACACACACACACACACACACACACACACACACACACATGTAAGCATGTATCAGTTGCATAAAATTTCATATAAACAATGATTTTGTTTTATGCTTTACTTTTAGATGTCTGGTCATTGTTTTGACTACCCAAAAGCAACAACAGATGTGGAAAGGAAATGACTCAAACTGAAGCTATGAATGAAAATCCAAACGTTTTTGTTTTGGAGACAGCTGCAGAGCTGCTATAGAAAAGTTCACCCCAAATCCAAACCTACACAAATGGCCAACAAACTCAAACTTGGCAGCAACTTCATAAGGCCAACAAATAAAGTAAATCTCATCATCAAATTTAATACAAAAAGCAAACTAAATCATAATAGAGTTTTTTTGAGCTGGACATTTTATTAGATGAGAGCAATGACTTTGTAATTTTTTAATTTCGTTTGTAACTTATACTGACTGTGTGTGTCAAACTGTAATAACAAACAACAGCCCGGAGACTCTGGAGAAACTCTGAAACTGCTTTACTGGCATCACCGTGTACCCCTGTGTGGGTAACACATTCCTGCCTTTTAGGTGCCTTCTGTACTCTGGGTGTACAGAAGACATTTGGAAGGATTTGCATCTGAGCTGCCACGCCTTAGGAGAGCAGCGGAGACAATTATCTTAACTTACTGTTGTTCAAGGATTAAAGGGTAAAACAAAACTTGTCTCCAGACATTTTCATTCATGCATTCATTCATCATGTGATATAAACCTAATCAATGTTATAAATAAGACTAGATAGAATAGAATAGAATAGAATAGAAAGTACTTAAACATGATCTGATAGAAAAAAGGAAGTGCAGTAGAGCACTGTTCAGGCATGTTGTGTAATACAGGAAAGCACTGAATGTTCCAATAGGACGGAAAGTGTGAGTGTCTGTGTGTGTTGTGTTTGTGTGTGTCAAACTGTCCTAACAAAAACAGCCCAAAAACTGGAGAGACTCCAGAGTCTCTGGAAAAACTATACAAGAGACTGATTGACCCCTGTGTGGGTAACACATTCCTGCCTTTTTCTGTCACTTTTTGAGATATTTAAAAGATCTGAAAAGAAGACGGACATTGTACACTCAGAGCACAGAAGACATTTGGAAGGATTTACATCTGTGCTGCCACAGCGGAGACAATTGTCTTTACTTATTATAAAAGCTTTTGATTACTTCATCGAAGGTAAATTTATATCACCACATCACATCTATAAGTGCTGAATTTATTAAATAGTTTATCAGCATAAAAATAATAATTGTTTTATGTTTTTTAGATGACAGCTCGTCGTTTCGACTAACCTAAAGGAATGGACGATGAGGAAAAGAAAATATTCAAACGTGAAACTCTGATGGGAAAAACGCAGAGATTCTCTATGAAGACACATATCAAACTGGTATAAGATGTAACCTCATTTTCTTCACCCACTCTGGAACACACTACAGGGCTGCAATAGAAGAAGCATTGAAGGATATTCAAATGGACAACAAACTCAAACTTGAACTCTCTGTGTCCATATTTCCCAGTGGAAAGATTTAGATTCAAGGTACAGAAGAAAACCTTGATGCATTTGAGAAAATGTTTAACAAAATGAAACAACATGTAGACACAAGAAAAGAAGAACAGATGATGAAAACATTACAGCAAATGAAAGTTGAAGAATCTGATTCTGAAACAGAAGGACGAGACAAACAGAAACAGTCTAAATGAAATGTGATACAACAAGAAAAAAACAGGAAACAGCAGAAACAATATGGACATTTGAACTATTAGTAAGTGAATATTAAAGTTTTTGCTCCTTGTGTTTAAAAATTATTAGATATTTAAGTCTGACTTGCAATATTTTTATAATCTTTATTCTCTTTTAAATCCTGCCGTTTGTTAGATATATTATTATATATGTATTGTTTTACAATGATGTCAAGGAAAAGTAAGTGTATTGCATAACATATTATTAATATGAAAATGTCTTTCAGTCTGTAGATTTGAAGAATTTTAGTTTTGTAGTCACTGAGCAGGTGGGAGTTTAACTCAGTTTTCCACATAGATGAATGAGATTTAGTCTTGTCACAAAATGAGCATTCGGGTACATGTCCTACAGATCAGTTAGGTTAAGATAAAACATTATTTTATATTATATTGATTTTGCTTTGCCTTTGCTAATTTATAGAAATAAAATACAGTGCATACAAAAGTCTAACCGTTGGACATTCCCTTTGTTTAACAGGAGTGTTTGAAGGAGTGGCTCTTCCGTTACTCAGGAAACAAAAGAGCAATTTTAGACTTACAGGAACTCAGAGTCTGAACCGACTACTACTGTGTAAGGAAAATACACCTTTTCACCTAGAAGTTGAGTACATCTTGATTTAGAACAGAACAAGAAACATTGAAGGTACATGTATATCACCACATCACATCTACAGTTTATCAGTGGAACATGAAATTATGTAAAAATAATAATTGCTTTATGTTTTATAGATGCCTGTTCGTCGTTTTCATAGTGAACCTCTGGAAAACCCAGAGGTTCTCTATGAAGACAGAAAACAAAATGGTGTAAGATGTAACCTCATTTTCTTCACCAACTCTGGAGCACACTACAAGGCTGCAATAGAAGAAGCTTACCCTCAATCCAACGCTATTCGAATGGAAAAAAACAAGAAATTCAAACTTGAGCTCTTTGATGGAGGCACTGTGTCTATATTTGACAGTGGAATCATTGTGATTCAAGGTACAGAAGAAATCCTTGATGCATTTGAGAACAGGTTTGACACAATTAAACAAAACGTAAACAGCAGAAGATAAGAACAGGTGTGGAAAACATTGGAGCAATTGAAAGTCAAAGAACCTGATTCTGAAACAGAAGATCAGGACAAACAGAAACAGTCTAAATAAAATGTGATACAAATAAGAAAAAGCAGGAAACAGCAGAAACAATACGGACATTAATAAGTGAATATTAAAGTTTTCGTTTCTTGTGTTTAAAAATTAGTAGATATTTTAGCCTGATTTTCAATACCTGTATAATCTTTATTCTCTTCTAAATTCTGCTGTTCATTTGATATATCATTGTTTTTATATCATATTTCATATTACAAATATGAATCTCTTTCAGTCTGTAGGTTTGAAGAATTATAGTTTTGTACCCACTGAGGTCCGTCTCATATCTGAAGGTCAGTTTTCCACAGAGATGAATGAGATTTAATCTTCAGCCACTCAAATTAAGATAATGTCACAGCATCAGCGTTCAGGTACATGTCCTGCAGATCAGTTAGGTTAAGATAAAACATGGGATATTATTTTATATTTTATTGATTTTGCTTTGCTTTTGCTAAGTTGTATAAATAAAATATCATGCATACAAAAGTCTAACCTGTGGACATTCCCTTTGTTTAAAACTTTTAAATAAGTATTACATCTATTAATGGCTCTTACCAGTTCTTCTAGCTACTTACTGGTTGAGCCAAATGACACTGCTCAAACATGAATCTAAAGGCCTGTATACAGTGGCTTGCAAAAGCATTCGGCCCCCTTGAACTTTTCCACATTTTGTCACATTACAGCCACAAACATGAATCAATTTTATTGGAATTCCACGTGAAAGACCAACACAAAGTGGTGTACACGTGAGAAGTGGAACAAAAATCATACATGATTCCAAACATTTTTTTACAAATAAATAACTGAAAAGTGGGGTGTGTGTAATTATTCAGCCCCCTGAGTCAATACTTTGTAGAACCACCTTTTGCTGCAATTGCAGCTGCCAGTCTTTTAGGGTATGTCTCTACCAGCTTTGCACATCTAGAGACTGAAATCCTTGCCTGTTCTTCTTTGCAAAACAGCTCCACAACTGCCCTGTGATGGCCTCAGAAGTTAACTACAGAAGTTAGACAAAGCAGATTTCAGGTTTCTAAGTTTCAGTAATAAGTTGCAGGTTCCTTACTGGCCTGACTGGTTTTTCCTCTTCATCAGTTTAGTGTTGTTGCTCTACCACATGACAAACAGTAAAATCTCACATGCAAATGTACACGTTCACAAAAACTAAAAAGAAATACCTTCATTGGGCACACCCATGAACCACTCACAAACACTACATGCCATAATGGCACTGACCCATACTTTGAAGAAATGAGTGACAGCTGGAAGAAATAAGATCTTGGGTGTGTGAAGGCAGTTAGGGCTCTGCATTCTACTTGAACAATAACACAGTGTGGAAGGAAGACATATGGAAGTTACCTGTTAAGTAGTTAGAGTGGACTGCATGAACAGATGTGTAGAATGACTCTTAATGTGTTGTCAGGGTGGGGCTCCTGCTCTGGAATAATTGAGGCATGTACATCTTTTAGAGATAAAATTTTGTTTACATTAAAACTTTCACATTTTGCACATGTGGCCTATAGCGCAAGGATGTGATATTTGAAAATTCCATTAACTCTGCAAAATATATAATTACACAGTTTTTATTACAAATTCTACTACTCATGGTAATAGCATTTAATGACTATTAACCATTATACATGAAAATTCTTAATAAATGACACTAGAATAAGCACTAAACTGATTAAGAACTTAAATTTCACCCTAATTTTCCCGTCTGTCCTTCTCACGTCTCCAGTGGTTGTACATGTTGTCCAGGTTGATGGCCTCGTCTGCTTGCAGCTTTGACTTCATGCACATCAGCTGGTCCAAATGGTCCACTTCAAGACAATTTCTGGATGCTGTTTTGGTACGATTCATTAAACTAAAGCCTCTTCCACAATCTGCACTGGATGTTTGAAATGTAGCACAAATATCCACAAGCTGTGGGATGTGTTTTAGCTCCTCATATTTTACTGTTGCAGCCAATATATCTGAGAATGTACTGATTGACTCGTGTTTAAGTTTTGCCTCATTATGTACTTGAATTCAGCATATTCACTGTTAATGACCTCCACAGAATGTGAGTGATGGAAAATGGCCTCATACTTATGCCAGAATTTAAGAGATTCTGGCATAATGATCAAATAACTGAAGATAACCATCCACTCCACTAACAGCCTACTGGAACTACAAACTGACAAATTAGATATTTGGTGCTTGTATATAAAGTGAATGAGTTTATGCTCTTCAGATGCGCTTTTTGGAATATGACGAGCTTGTTGTTTTTATTGTGGTTGTTTTCTCGTTCTCCTAAGTTTGGGGGTGCTATGTCCAGCACCCTTCGCCAGAAGAGTTTGAATGAATACAAAGAATATAATTAAATAATATTCTGAATTAGCACAGGCAAATTCTTCAAATGCAGATTTTTGAAGTGTAAGTAAAAGATGCTATGGTGGCGTACTGACAAACAACAACCTGGAGACTCTGGAGACTCTGAAACTGCTTTACCGGCATCACGGTGTACCCCTGTGTGAAAACCACATTCCTGACTTTTTCTATTGCTTTTTGAGATATGTAATAAATAAAAAAAATCTGAAAAGAAGTACCATGGCAATATATTTCTTTTTGTTTCTCTCTAGAAATCTCTCTAGCTCCAATGACACTAACCAAAGAAGAAGAAAAGAAGGTCAACAAGGATGCCAAAAGTAAAGAATGCTCTAAAAACCCAGAAAAACTCATTGTCAGTACAAGAAATGGAAAAGAGGACAAATTGCAGTTACAAACGAATCATCAAAAAAGATTAATGCAGTGAATAACAGAAGATCTTAAGCCAGAGACTACACAAGTCACTGCTACCGAAATCATACAACCAGTAAAGGCAAAACTGTATTGCATCATAATGGAGAACTGGTGATGTGTATGGCAATGATCAGGGGGAAAAAACAGTTTACAGAATGGTTCAATGACAAAATAAAAACAATAAATACAATCAAACAACTGGCAAGAGCAAAACTCCAGGATCAACATGTTCAGCCAGGAAAGACACGGCAGGTTTCTAGCAGAGTTGAGCTTTTCTTTCTTTATAAGTTCAAAAGATTAAATATTTTAAAACATAAGATGAAGTGATAAAGAATAACCACTTTGTGTTTGTTTGCTATGTTATAAGCGTCAATTCTGTACTTTACAGCTCAAATTTGTGTACATGCTGGTAGTTGTTTGGTTTCTTCTGGTATTCAAAGGGTTTCCATGATATTTCTGTGAAATAATAAATAATATATTATGATTGTGATAAAATAAATTATTTTGTGAAATTATTTGATAAGCGCACATTAAAGCACACTGTAAAGAGAAAAAGGAGAAAACAGGGAGAACAAACAGACAGAAAGCCCCCAGGTTTGCTGTGAAGTGACCATTATGACCACTGCACCATCATAACATCTTTCACTTCCCTGTGCAAATTCTAGATCCCGAATTTGCACAGGCAAATTCACACACACAAACACACACACTTTCCACATTTGCCTGTGCAAATTCCAGATCCTGAATTAGCACAGGCAAATTCTTCAAATGCAGATTTTTGAAGTGTAAGTAAAAGATGCTATGGTGGCGTACTGACAAACAACAACCTGGAGACTCTGGAGACTCTGAAACTGCTTTACCGGCATCACGGTGTACCCCTGTGTGAAAACCACATTCCTGACTTTTTCTATTGCTTTTTGAGATATGTAAAAAAAAAATCTGAAAAGAAGACGGACATTTTATACGCAGAGTACAGCCACCACACCTTAGGAGAGCAGTGGAGACAATTGTCTTTATTTATTGTTGTTCAAGGATTAAAGGGTAAAATAGAAACGTGTCTATGAGATTAGATGTATTTAAGAAGGTCTTTATAGCAAAAACATCATTTATTAAAAGCTTCTTTCTTCTCAGCTTAAGAACAGAATCAATCAATTTTAGACTTACAGGAACTCGGAGTCTGAACCGACTACTGCAAGTGCTGTGTAAGGAAAATACACCTTTTCACCTGGAAGTTGAGTACATCTCGATTTATGACGAACAAGAAACATTGAAGGTAAATGTATATCACCACATCACATTTATAAGTGCTGAATTTGTTATGTAGTTTATCAGTGGAACATTAAATTGCGTATAATAATAATAATTCTATGTTTCATAGATGCCAGCTCGTCGTTTTGACTACCCTGAAGTAATGGAGGGTGAGGTAAGGAATGGATTCAGAGAAGAAACTCTGATGGGAAACCCAGAAGTTCTCTATGAAGACAGAAAACAAAATGGTGTAAGATGTAACCTCATTTTCTTCACCAACTCTGGAGCACACTACAGGGCTGCAATAGAAGAAGCTTACCCTCAATCCAACGCTATTCGAATGGAAATAAACAAGAAACTCAAACTTGAGCTCTGTGATGGAGGCACTGTGTCTATATTTGACAGTGGAAAGATTTTGATTCAAGGTAAAGAAGAAATCCTTGATGCATTTGAGAACAGGTTTGACACAATTAAACGAAGCGCAAATAGGAGAAGATAAGAACAGGTGTGGAAAACATTGGAGCAATTGAAAGTTGAAGAACCTGATTCTGAAACAGGACAAACAAAAACAGTCTAAATAAAATTTAAAAAAGCAGGGAAAGACAGAGCCTCAGTTTTCTGTTATTTGGATACATTAGATGGGGAGAAATCAATATGGGTATTTGAACTCTTAATAAGTGATTATACTGGATATTTTATTCTGATTTGCAATACTTCTTTATTCTCTTTAAATTCTGTTATTCATTACATACATATGTTTTAGACTGGTGTCAGGAAAAGTAAATATGTTATGATTACAAACATAAAATTTATGGTGTCTTGATTCTAGCAGGACTGCAGCACACTGTCTTTCAGAACATCAGTTTTTCACAGTTACTGAGATTTAGAGTCTTTAGCTGCTCAAATTAAGATAATGTCACACCACCAGCATTCAACAGTCCTGCAAGAGGAAACATTATATATATATGTGTGTGTGTAACCACGGAGATAAAAGGTCTTATGTACTGAAAGAAATCAATAAAATTTGATTATTCATGACTTTAACACTAAGAAATTATTTTGTGAAATTGTTTGATGAACACTCAGTAATAGAAAAAAATCTCTGAATGCATGTATGTGTGACTGAGTGATTGAATCTTGTAGCATGAAAGTGTTTTGAATGCTCAACTGACTAAAAAGGTGCTATGTAAGTACCAACCTGAGTGTCATGGTCAGTGATGGGAATAACGGCGTTACAAGTAACGGGGTTACTTTTTTCAGTAACGAGTAATCTAATTACTATTTCTATCTAGGAGCCACATTCAGGTAAAAGTGTAAGATCAAATGATCCGTCAATAAAGGATAATGTTGGATCAGTGTTTCAATATTTATATCCTTTATTAGATGTGCATGTGGTTTGGTTATTTGCCTTTTGGTTGAAAGTACACTGAAAGAGGACTTTTTATTAGTGCTCTTAATAGTATTTTTTTTTTTAAATCTAATTGAATACAATCTATTTGTGTATGATTGTCAGTCCAAAGAGGGAGAGAGGAAAGAGGGGAAAGTACAAGTTCAGGAAGAACCAGGTAAGAAAACAGACAGGGAGTACTAACAGGCACAACACAAACTGTTAAACTGGCAAAGAAAAAAACAACAACTAATTTTACTCGTACAATCTGGAAGTTGTGTTCTCCCTATATTAAAGCTGCTATACAGAATCTGCAAAACAAACTGGGTTGTCAGCCCTGGCACTGCATCACCATACTGAACTTCAGTCAGAGGAAGTCATGGTTGCCAAAAAATTTTTGAAGCTCAAGAGTGAGGCTGGTGCCATTTCAGATATGTTAACATTGTACAATCTTCTGGATAATCAGATCTTCCCCACACTGTGAAAATGTTATTCAGGTTGACCTAACAAACCCAGTTAGCAGCTGTAGCTGTGAAAGGTCTTTTAGTGTCTTTCATCAGCTCCATACCTGGCACCTGGCTGTGATGTCAGTTGAGAAAGAGATGCATGAGAGACTTGACCACCAAAATGTGATAGACAGATTTGCCAACCTCAAGGTGAGGTTAAAATAAAAGAAAAAATCTGCAGAGCCATAGAAGTATCTGCAGTAAAGATCTTTTCATACATTGTATACATTGTACCAGAGGCCAAGGTGTCTCAATTTTTTAATAATATTTTGTACATTTCAAGGACTCTTCTATTTTTGGAGTGCATTTTTTATGTATATATACGGTATATTATATTATACATACACATTAAAAGTGAATCTCTGTCCAAAAAATGCACTGAGTTTACTTTTTACTCATTATGAGCATCATTCATTATTCTCCCGCAGTAATTAAGGTTAGGATATTTATTTTTTTAAATTCCAATCCATTCTTCTTTGGCAGTAGTAGTCTTTAGCAGCATTTAACAATCGCATGAGTGCTGCTGTTTGACTGAGGAAGAATAAAGTATTTGTGGTAAGTCAACCACATTACCGCTTTAAGATGACAAAGCAACAAGGTGATATATACCAGTTTTTAAATTGTGTTGATAGGCCACGTAAAACCAGAGTCATGATAAACAATATATATGCGGCGTTTTTTCCTCAAACGTTTTGTGACGTTCACTGTCTAAGGACAGTGCTAGCAAGCACTCTCTGCTTATGACCAAAAAATTAAAAAACAAAGCAAAAAACAGCCCTTTCATGTTGGTGGAAAATGTACATGTAAAATGTAAATGTCAACCAATCAAAAAATGATATGGCAACATTGCATTTGGATGTTTAGGAAGAGGGGAAGTTTTAGGAGTGACAGTGAGAGAGTAAGAGAAAGACAGCAGAAAAAGAGAGAGAGCGAGTTTTGAGATTTGTGACGTTTAGTGTGTTTGGAGTGTGTAGTTAATGTGTTGTCTTGTGTAGTTAGTGTGTAGTGTTGTGGATAGTTTTGTGTTGTGTGTCAGAACAATGAGGCGACTGCTGTCTCCAGGTAGAAACAGGAGTGATACACCTGCTGCTGTCAGACCTGCAGGTATCAGGCTGTGATGTTCTCCTTTATAGTGGACAGAAATTTTTGGAGTGGCACAAAAAATTTGTGTGGCATCTTATTGAAAAGGGGGTAAAAGGTAAATGGCTGCAAATAACTTTGTTGTTTGCAAAACTTGTGCATATGATTTTAAAATTGGCCATTTATATTTGCATTTAAAGTTATGAAATATGATCCATTAAACATGTTTGTGGTTGTTACAGTAAAAAAATATAACATACAGTATGTCAAAATGAAAACATAACTGTACATAACAACTGGACCCCAGAGGGTTAAACTTTTTTTAAAGTAACGCAATAGTTACTTTTCAAGTAATTAATTACTTTTAGAATCCTGTAACTCAGTTACTAACTCAGTTACTTTTTTGAAGAAGTAACTAGTAACTATAATTAATTACTTTTTCAAACTAACTTGCCCAACACTGGTCATGGTCCAGGTGAAGTCCAGTGTTTTTTCCATGCCCACCCTGTGTTCATCTCATATCAGTCCTGGGGCAGAGCCCTCATCATGCCACCTGCTCAGTTCACCTATTCTTGATCCCCAAGCAATCAGGAGACATATTTTAGGTAAGCATCATCTTCTCTCCTTTGTCATTTCATCAGCTAACCTCACGTTGATAACAGTTCTCCTTGTTTCATGCTCGTTAAAATCTCGTGTTTACTTGATCTACTCTGTGCTTCTAGTTGCTCCTGGACTCTGGTCTCCACGGCAATGTCCCCGTTTATCACGCACACTTCACTGCTCATGGTTGCATCATTCATCACTTCAACCTACTCACTCACCACTCTAGGAGCTCAGCTGGGCGTTCACCTCCCCCAGAGCAGTTTACACTCCACACACCAAGACCAGTCTAGCGTCCCCTGCATCATCTCTAACCTCCTTCCTCCCACAGTTTTGTCTAGATCACCTTTACACCAGGAATCCCGCCTTTGTGTTGCCATTAATTCCTGTGTTTAAGCAAATAAATCTAGTTGAAATCTCATCACTTTCCCCTGTGCTTGAATCGGCTTTTGGGTCGTAGTTCTTACATTAGCCTCCAGGCTTCCGTGACACTGAGTGTTCAGAAACATCATCACACATATTATCTAATGGTTTTTCTTTATTTTCACGACTATTTACATTGTTTATTCTCACTGAAAGCATCAAAATACGAGTGAACACACTGAATTATGTAGTAAACATAAAAAGTGTGAAATAATTCAAAACATGTTTTATATTTTAGATTGTTCGAAATTGCCACCCTTGTTTTGCACACTCGTGGAATTCTCTCGATGAATTTAATGAGGTATTCACCTGAAATGGTTTTCCAACAGTCTTGATGGAGTTCCCAGAGATGCAGAGCACTTGTTGGTCCTTTTGCCTTCACCTTGTTTTCCCATCTCATCCCAAACCATCTCGACTGGGTTTAGGTTAGGTGATTGTGGAGGCCAGGCTATCTGGCGCAGCACTCCATCACTTTCCTTCTTGGTCAAATAGCCCTTGCACAGCCTGCAGGTGTGTTTGGGGTCATTGTCCTGTTGAAAAATAAATGATGGTCCAACTAAATGCAAACTGAATGGCATGTTGCTGCAAGATGCTGTGGTAGCCATGCTTGTTCAGTGTGTCTTCCAACACACCATAACACCTCCTCCTCCATGCTTCACAGTGTGAACTAGGCATGTAGAGACCATTTGTTCATCATTTCTGCATTGCACAAAGACACAGCAGGTGGAACCAAAGACCTCAAATTTGGACTTATCAGACCAAAGATTTCCACTGATCTAATGTCCATTCATTGTGTTTCTTGGTCTCACCTGCTTTTTACTTGTCCTTAGTAATGGTTTCTTAGCAGCTATTTGACTATAAAAGGCAATTCCCACAGTTCAAAGTTTTTGCAATTTTCCAGACTAACTGACCTTCAGTTTTTAAAGTAATAATGGACTCTGGTTCTTGTCATATGAATTTTAACAGTTATCAGCTGTGTACCAACCTGACTTCTACACAACACAACTAATGGTCCCAATCCCATTAAGAAGGCAAGAAATTCCACAACTGAACCCTGACAAGGCACATCTGTGAAGTGAAAACCATTTCAGGAGACTACACGAAGCACACTGAGAGAAGGCCAAATGGTGGCTTTGAGGGATCTCAAAGTGGGTTTGCTACATAATTCCATACGTCTTGCTTCATATATTTGATGGCTTCAGTATGAATCCACAATGTAGAAAGTAGTAATAAATAAAAAGACATTAGATGAGAAGGTCCAAACTTTTGACTGGTAGTGTACGTATAAAAGGTAGCTTCATGTAGGCTGTAACTAAATTAACAACATTCAAGTTTAATATTATATATAAGTTTAACATATATATAATATGATGACACCAGGAATTTTTTTTAAAATTTTTTTTTTAAATCAAGAGCAGGGACTTCAGGGAGTAATTATAACAGGGATGGACATATACCATTCATTTAATTATTATTAACCCAACAGGGTGGCTGTGGAGCAAGTTGTCATGTAACTGAGAGGTTGGTGGTTCAATCCCTGGCCAAGATACTGAAGGCTGAGTTCCTCCCAACAGATCCGATGGAATGTCTATGAATTATTAAAAACGATTTTAAAAAAACTCGACTGTTTGTGAATAAGGCTTGTACTATAAAGCACCATGAGCATTCAAACATAGAAAGTGCTATATAAGTATTAGTCTACTTACCAACTCTTTAAAAACAATTCCAAAGAAAAAATAATTTAATAGGAAATTTTTAAATAACTTTCCTCAAGCCTGTTTTTTTCCCAGTAATACTGCTGATACCTCCTTCAGGTCTTATTAACAACTTTTATAAAGTTGCAGGAAAAACACCAGATGTTACAGGATGAGCTCACCAGAAAATAAACACTGATAACACATTTCTGTATCTGAACATTTTTATGATTTCCAAAAAAAAAAAAAAAAAGTACAGTAAAAATAAAAATTTCCTCCAAAAATGCTGCAGTACTGAAACTGGACGGTTAAACTGAAGAATACTCAGGCAGGGATTGGCCGATCACAGTGACACCTCGGCCCATCCCTGCTCTTCTCTCTTGGCCAGTGGAAGAGTCGGGAAGAAGCTGCATTTACGATGAAACAACAGGAAAGGGAGGAAAATAAAGGGGAACGGGAACATGAAAACACAACTATGAAGAACACTGAATCTCTGTTGTGAATTCTAAAACTTGGCAAAACCATCACTAACTTTTTACACCTTAAGAGTGACAAGACATACTCAAGGGTAATAAAATTACTTTTTTCTCTTATTCACATGAAGTTAAATCTAAATCTGTTTGAGTTAACATTAGATTGAAGTGGCCGTGTCCCTTTTAGAGCAGACCTCCTCCTAAAAATAAGGCATCTGTAGTGCTATCAACTGAAACAACTGCAACAGGAGGGTCACACATGCATTCAGCGATCACAAACACAGAGCTAAGAACGTGGCTGCCATACAGCTGAATTATAAACACTTGTATGACGGCTGGGGGATTCTCTGTCTGTAACCTCAGGCAAAAAACAAGAACAGGACAATATTTAAAAAGAGTTGCAGAGATATAATGGCAGCACAAAGATCATGAAATAACTACGAGGCAAGCCACTGTGTCGCTACATGTGTGTGTGAAAGGAGCCAAGGAGCAGCGGTAAACAGTGATATGTTCTGAAGGCTGTTTTAGAGGTGGAGAAAGGCAGGAGAGGGGATTCAACAGCAGAAGGGTGGAGGAAGGGAGACTAGTGTGGACCATTGGTCAGCCATTTATGTGAAGGTGAGCCCAGCCTCGTTGTACACCTTGAAGACCTTCTCGATGGCGTTCACATAGGCAGCCGTCCGCAGGTCCAGACCGAGGTTGTACTTGCTCGCTGTTCGCATGATTTGCTACAAAAGAAGATGATGACACAGGTTTTACATGCTACACCACCAAGTTCAACATTTCAATGGATGCAGTTTCCTGGTTTAACCTGGTCAGTCAGACATTTAACGTTTAAATAGTGAAAAGTAAAAGGACGTCTTTCAGGACAATATAAAAACTTTAACTATCCTCTTCTTTTCTCAGTCCCTTCCCATCTCCTCCATCAAGAGACTGCATCTCTTGTTTAGGGGTCTAAATGGGTCCACATCAGGGTTGAAACCGGGTTAGATTTATCTCAAAGGTTAACATTTATCAGATGTCCACATCATAGCAAGCTGCTGTTCTGTTTTTATGTTTTGTTTGCTTTTTCAAAAACAGCCAATACCTTTTGATTAGCCTTGTCTCATGCTTTCTTTCTTTATGGTAGATTTTTGTTCTGTTTTCACTGTTTTTTTTTCACTGTTTTCACTGAGATTTGAATTTGAATGCTAATCAATAAAATCAAAATCAAATCAATCAAATCAAATCAGGAACTGGCTGGCATATATTTGGTTGAGAAAAACTAAATCTACTGTGTTTACACATCCAGCAAAGGAGTGTTCAAAGTCTTTTCAGTGAGTTTATACTAGATGGGTAACAGCAGTTCCAACAGTTTAGCCTTGACAGTAACAGTTGAAAAAGTTGAACTAATAACAGAGACCAGGTCGATAGACTGCATGTAATAGTTCCTTAAGATTCTGTCACTGCAGGAGTCAGAACAGGCTAGAGTAAGTTGAAGGAAATATAGAAAAGAGTTTATACAGTGTTCAAACTAGTACCTTCATAGAAAGGACTACAAAGAAAATGAGTTTAGACTTTATCCCATCAAAGTCTAATAAAACAGAACGAATATCAAATCAACGTTTAGCACATACTGTTATAAAATTTTGTTCCTGGAGGATCATCTGAACGTCAGCACTTTCCTTCCTAATATTGTTACCTCACAGTATAAAGTTCTCTGAGATGACTGTAAAATAAATAAAAGTGTCATCTCACTGGTTATGAAACATGGACTGGAGCACCATAACCACATTTACACCTGCCTCTCCATCACTTTGTTTAGTGCATGCTTTCCGTCTCACATACCCACAAGCCCATTTAAAAAAAATAAGGAGAAAACTCAGAGCCACAACGAGAACAAAACATCCACACAGACAGAAAGCTCCTCGTTTGAACCCCCAACATTTCTTCTGTGAATCGACACACAAACTGCTGCACCACCACCCCATCCTGGAGCTCCATTTCAGAAAGCAGGAAATGTGAGAGCTGTGGTTTAAGCACTGATGTCCAATTGACCATAAAACAAGCAAACCATAATTATGTTGTGTGTGTTGTTAAACAGGACTTAATGACACCTAACAGGATGCGCCTGCTTACAAGTGGAAGCATTGTGCCTGATATTTTGTCTACCTGAACCAGTTTTTCAAGGTGCAATTACAGTGATAAGAAGAAATAAAAAATGTTTGAGAACCACACCTCTGACCTTTCCTGCATGATCACTTACCCGAGCAGATCTCTCCATAGTGTAGGCCAATCCAGAGTGAACAATGTCCTTCTCTGAGGCACCCTGTAAAGGACGATTATGTGTTAACCCCACATCAGGCTGAGCGGGACACAATAGTAAAATAGTTCTTGGATTATTAATCAGTTGACAAAGAATAAACATTAGCTGGCCTGATCGCATTTATTGATTAGAATCAGTTTCATATGGAAGGAAATTCATCACACTGGTACGTGTGGTACTTTTACAACATTTAAACAAGAAATGCATGTGTATGACAGCAGCTGTTACTTACAGCAACTCTGGCCTGGAAGTCAGCAGTAGGTACGATGGGAATGGGTCCTCCCTGCTTGCCAAACTTCCTCTCTAAACTTTCCTGAACAGACACTAAAGGAGAAAACAGTAAAACCAAAATACAAATTAATCACAAATACTACAAATAGCAGTGATAACATGTCTGATTCATTGAGTGTATCATATAATTGGCTGTATGAGAGTGCCAATCAGAAAGTACATGAAGAAAGCAAAAGAGCGACACCAGAAGATAGGTGACCACAGAGTCAGTTGATTTTAAAAAAGGTAAGAAATTTAAGCATTTCTTCTCTAAATTCTTGCTGGCTACACGGTTTCACTCATTTTCTGTTTCTTTTGTTCTTTTTTTTTTTGTTGCCCAACAGCAGCAAAAGATACTGCTTGTTTTAAAGAAGCTTATCTATGAGAGCCATCAGAACGTTGTTACTCAGAATGTTGTAAGTTGTTACTGTTGGGGGAAAGCAGCCTACCCTGGAACCACAAGAAATCAAATCGAGGACAAACTACATCTTAACCACGATGTAAAGGTGTTGTGTTTGTATTTCCTAGCGGAAAGATTTTGATTCAAGATTTAAAAAAAAATTATTTTTTTTTTAAAAAAGGGTACACAGGATGATTGTAAAGCATTTGAAGAAATTTTTCAGTCTATAAAACCTATTTACTACTCCAGAGAGGAATAAAAACTATAGAGATCTAATTCTGATCTGAATAAAATGTTTTGGGTCACACGTACGCACACACACAAAGAACTTGTACGAGTGATTTATTGCGTTTGTTTGTGTTTTATCATTATTTTTCATACCGATTTGCAGCATGTCTCTAACGAATAAAAGCTGTCAGACAATATAAATACAATCTGCGTCCAGACAAAAGCATGAACTGCAGGTTTGTACTCACTGAGGAGGTGGTAGTTTGAGTCCCTCTCATATTTGAAGGTTAGTCTTCCATAGCTGACATGGTTGAGATTCTTGAGCCACTCGAAATAAGATACCGTCACACCGCCAGCATTCAAGTACATGTCCTGCAAGTAGAAACAGTCTTCACTTCTCTGTATGGATAAGTGCACAGATGAAAAGGTCCTCTGTGTGGAAAATATGACTTTTAAAAATCTGATTATATATGTTAAAGCAGAAATTATTTAACAAGCACATATCGAAATTGTATTTTAAAGCAAGAACTAGAAACAACACTTAGTAATACATTCCATCATATTTCTAGTTAGAATTTATATTTACAAATGCATGTTTTCAGTCCCAGTCTATTTTAACATGAGGAAAATATTTTAATTTACAAAGAGTTTAACCCTCAGCAAATGAATGTGTTTTATCGAAACGTACGAGTGTGCTTTGATTAACCGTATTTGATGGATAGTAGTTTGTTTCTTGTGATCTGAGCTCAGAAGGATGGGACTTCGTGTCTTATTAACCAAGTCCTAACCAATTCAAATCTTAGACAAAAACATAATTACAAGAATATGTTTAAATAATAAAATAATATGCTATACTAATCTAGATCTAGCTTTTTGTATAAATTTGAAGATTTCATTTGCTGTGCTTTGCCCCTTTTTTCTGGAAAAATTTTTTTGAGGATGTAAACTGCTGAATGAGCAGAGCAGATTGTTTTTCCTGTTTATTTTTGCTTTTAGACTGTTTATTTCGTGTTACTGTTAAAAAAATAAATAAATGAAATGAAAAGATCAGCATGAAAATAAAATGAAATCGATGCTTTTATTCTGTGAACAAAACCTTGTTTAACCTGTCATGCTTAAATCTGTTCTACAGTTCAGCTTAATTAAGTCTGAATGTGTATGAATGTGCAATGTGTGCACATGTATTGTCATTCAGGGAATCAAAACACACAAAAAATAATTCACTTTAAACAAACCATAAAACTAGCTTGTATTTCCCTGTGTGTTTGGTGGTGTGTGTGCTTACAGGAATAACCATGACGTTGTTTTCCAGGAAGATTTTATCAGCACCTGGGGTGGTGGGACCATTGGCACCCTCAGCAATGATCTGACAAAAATAAACAAATATACTTAACCACTACCTGAACTGCTCAACCTTAATAATTTTAATCAAACTGACAGTTTAAAATCACAGCAGCTTTTGTAATCAGACAAAGAGTTTACCTTGGCCTTGATCTTCGGAGCATTGTTACGTGTGAGCTGCTTTTCTCCAGCTGCAGGAATCAGGATGTGGCAGTCCGCTTCCAAAATGTTCCCCTCATAGGGTTTGGCTCCTGGGAAACCCACGATGGTGCCATGTTGCTGTAGAGATGGATGTTTCAGTGGAGAATGAATAAGTACAATTTAAAAAATAAAATTAATTAATTAATTAATTAAGAAACGACAGAAATGAGTGGAAGACAGCAGTGCTGATACCAGTTTATAATCCTCCAGCTGTTTGGGGTCGATACCATCTGGGTTGTAAATGGCTCCATCAATCTCTCCAATGCCCACACACTTGGCCCCAAACCTGTGCAGGTACCTCATTGAGTGGAGACCCACATTACCAAAGCCCTGTGAAAGTCACAGCACATAGTTACAAATAATTATTCCCCTTCCCAATCAACAAACAAAATGATGTTCATTTTTATAAGCTACATACTCTGCTGCCACCATGTGGCCAGATGAGGTTAAGAAGAAAAAAAAAAAATCATCAAATCATTATTTCATTTGACTATAAATGGGTGACAGCAGTACAGTATATATGAGATTTGAAATTTCTCTATGCATTCATCTGCACACACTACAAAACAGAACAAACATGTGAATATATATTACTAAAACCAGATGCAGCAAGGAAAAGAAAGATAATTAAACACTAATAACCAAGATTCTGTATATCCAACTCCAGAAATTGGGATGTAGAAAGAAGATGACATTGTGTATATAAGTTATAGATAAACCCCAAAGCAAGAGTCTCATAGTTTTAAAGCAACAATAAAGTTAATATCGCTAATATCGTTGCTGATATCGCCTTTTGGCCACTAACAGAGCTGTTGGATAAAGACAAGAACAGAGACAACTTTACAAATGATTTAAAAAAGAAAAAAAGAAGAAAAAAAAAAGAAAGAAAAAGCGAGTAAATATATACCCCTGCTTTCATCTTAATACCACATTAAAGATCTGCTCTGTCCTTTCTCACTAATAAATCTCTAAGAAAAATGTAATCTCAGCGCAGCACAGAGTAATCCCCAAACACAGACACGGATTAGCTTTTTGAACATCCACATCATGAATCAGCTGTCGTCACAGCTTCTTCACCTCCTCACCCTATCATCCCTCACTTTAAACCCACTCAGCAGTAATCATCAGCCTTCAAAATCTTTGTTTCTTTACAGTCACTGAATCTGAACTATCTGCCACTTTACAAATCTCAGTGAAGCCAGGACATTAAACTTCAAACATAATCTCAAGCAAATACAAGAAGATCCTTTAAAAAAATAAAATAAAAAAATCTGAAATCTGCAAGTCTTGCAGCTAACTTCACGGAGATGGTTAACTAAATGAAATGGATGTAAACACACAGAGCTATTGATCGAGAGTATCAGACTGCACTGCTGTCATGAAGAGGGGAAATTACAGAAAGTATTCCAAGAAAACAGCAGACACCACTGCCGAGGGCTTTCCTGCTTAGTTTGCGTCAGTGACACGTGAGGAGCTGCCATGTGACTACTGGAAATGAAACTGCTAAGCAAAATGCTGCTCTTTGACTTTTTATCTCTGCAGGCACACTTCTGCTTTCACATGGTTACAGTTAAAATCAGCACAGCTTTAAAGAAAAGACAAGTTCCTTTTAATCAACACTGCAAATGATTCCAATACTGCATTTCATTGATGAGTTTTCATGCCTGATTCTAAAACATATTAGTTTAAACTCAAACTGTTTTTCACAAAACCAGCTGGAACTTGAGCAGCAGAGCAGCCCAGTTTCTTTAACTGGTTACTCTCGATGAATCATCCTTTTCCATAAACAAAGAAGGGAAAACTTGAGCTCGCTGCTGCCTGTGCGGTATGAGGAGATCAGGCAAAAACAGATGGCATGGCTCTGATTGAGGCACAGCTTTAAAACCCCTCATCACGACTTCAAATGAAAACTTAAGTCCTGTGACTATCAGGGAGAAAACAGCCGCACAAGAGTCTGCATCACTGAAGTCATTCTTCTTTGTTTCTCTTATCAAAGTGTACATGCGTCTGTGTACCTGGATAACAAAGGTCTTGTCCTGGAAGCCAGGAGTGAGGCCCAGCATGCTCATGTAAGAAGCCTCATTAATGAAGTTCTCAATGCCATGGAAAACTCCACGACCAGTGGCTGAGATACGCCCGTGGATTCCTCCTTGACTGATAGGTTTTCCTGTCACACATGCATGTGCGTTGATGTCCTGTAAGGAGAAAAAAAAGAAAAAAGAAATCAGACCACAGCTTAAAACACTACTATATACACAGCATCTTTGCACACAGATTATTGAAACCTCAGTTGGGCAGTGTTGGACGAGAAACCGACAAACACAAAAACTTCCAGCATTATAACGAATAATGTAAACCAAAGAAACCAAGATTTTTTTAATGAATCAGGTATCTGGTATGTGCCACATACAACCTTATTTAATCAGTAGGTAGGCTAGACCATTACAAGAATTTGCAATAATTTATGCTTAACCAAAAACACCTTGTAGTATTTAAAAAAAAAAAAAAACTAACAATATTTTAAATGTTTATGATTCAAAACACTTGCCTAGATTCAACTATATAATTCCACAAATTTAGACAAACTCTTTAAAGCTGGCACCACCAAAAATGAGCAACCATGCATGAGTAATTTTTTCACTGCAAAGTTCAGACAAAGCCATCCAGTAGGCCAAATGTTTTGCCAAGCCAGAGCCAGTCTCCAGTGACCATGTCATAAAATGTCATGTGTGGCCCAGGTACCATGACACGTACTACACGTACTACCCAAGCTCCTCTTCCCTCAGATACCCAGAGTAGGAATTTGTGACCTACTCCATGGGGGTATCTGGAGCAGAGGTCACATGACTGTGTGAGGCGACCAGAGAGAAGAGTGGAACAGGACCAACACAGTTTTTAAATCATTGATATTCACACATGAATGAGCCAGAAGTGGTGACTGCTGGATATTGACCTTAACTGGAACATAGCACCCATCTCATGAATGTGAGCCAAAAAAATGACTACAACACAACCAGCAGGCCAATTTGGTAACGCTGGCATTACAACCTTTGTAGGGAATCTCCCAGTGTGAACTGGATCTATTTGTTTATAAACTAAACACTGATTACATTTAATTATCAGCATTCATTCTTGCACATCCTTTCTTAATTTATGAACATGCATAGAGTTTAATAATAACAAGAACAACAACAACAATAATTTAAAGTAGAAATATGTCTGTTACATGGTTTAAATCCTTAAGGTCTCAGTGTTTCTGGAACACCACTGTGTTCATCAATGTTGCTTGTCTCTTACCAACCAAGTATTAATAGGAAAAAATAAATGTCAAGAATAGACTGAGATATTACTTTTGTGTTTGCTTTTTGGATGTCTGAGGTTGTCCTTGAAAGGCATGGATACAAGAGTGTGCACCTAGGAGTGTTCCTGTGGTCAAAATGGCCTGCCATGTTGTGGTTAGTTGTAGATGCTTGCTGTGTGCCACAGTTGTGAGCTTTTTGTTTATTTGTTCGCTTTGTTTGTTTGTCGATTTAAAAATGAAAATAAATCTTATTTAAAAAAAAAAAAATAGACTGAGATGTGTACTATTAAGCAAGATTAATGGGATAGCAAGAAATGTCGGTTTTCTGTGTCATAAAAGTGTTTTGTTTGTTTTTTTTAACTTGGCAAATCCCTATGGTGACTCATGTGCAGCACATAACCTGGTCTGCAGCAGGCTGTGCTCAAACTTTCGACTGAAAGCACCATGTTTTTTTTCGAATTCTTTTATTTAAAACAATTTTTCCAGTGCAATAATTGTTGGAGGAATACATTGTATATGTGCGAGTTGTATCTCACTGCTGCCAAGTCTCTTCCACAGCTGAAATATTTCAGCTATTCTTGACACAGATTAGAAAAATCGATCAGGCCATCACCAAGAATGCCTTCTCAATTATCAAAGTTCGTTCTACTTACTTGTAATAAGTGGCATTCATGAAAAGGCATATAATGCGTGAAATGCGCCTTTTCATGTGAGCATGCACAAAAGTGAGAAGCCCAGCTTATGTCATTAACTAATAACAGCAGTTATTAACTTGTCTGTCATCTGTGGGGGGATTTTCGATCCAGCTAATGCGCAGAGAGCCTGACTGTGTTGAACCTCCTTGGCAGTACAGCCCTCAGGATTATGCAATCAACACTGTTAATAATTTGAAAGGGATTATATTTTTTAACTTTGAAACAATAAGGTGTTGTAAGCAGAGAGAGGGTAAAAGATATGAGTAATATTATGGTCTTTTCTTGCTGCTAATAAGTAAAATATCAGTCAACAGAGTTCTCTGACAATTATAGTTTTTAGATCAAACCAGTTCTAAACAACACATGATTGCATGTGAAACAATAAACATGGGTAAACATTTTCCATGTTTAATCAAATAAGCCTTGTTTGACAGACTGAGATAGCACAATGATTAGCTGATAACACGAACAGAGGCCTCAGTCTGAAAAGACCCTTTTAAGACATGAGGAATGCTTCTGTGGTCAGCTGGAAAGGGCGAGGCAGGAAACCACTGTTCATGGTTTATGTATGACTCACTCCTTGTTTTTTTAACTTAGCCCATTTTAAAATTTGTGCCAAAACTGCAGCCAAGTCAGACAGACTGGCTATGCAGTCTACAAAATAATATATCTATTAAGTCTGAGAACTTACAGTATGTGCAATAGTGTTCGCATACGTGTCGGCAATCCAGGACATTTCCCTCTCGCCTGTGCTCATGTCAGGAGCAGGGACATCGATGCCAGGTCCTGTTGAGCAAAGATGGGAAGGAAAGGAAAGGGAGAGAGAGAGAGGGGAAGAGAGTTTAAAAAAGAAAAAAGAAAAAGAGTATAATATCACAAACTCTGAGCACCAGGCTTCACGTCCTTGTGTGACATAACCATGTGCCTCAAAGGGCCTCAAGATGTGAAAACAGCAGCAAGCATGCAGACAGAAAGTAACTGAATCTGTCCACTGACAGATAGACAGACAAGTGCTGTAGGCAGATGGTGGGTACCTTTTTACCTCCCGCTCCACAAGCAGCAACTATTGTTGACTACAGACAGCGTCATATCCCTCAGTAGTAAAGTAAACACATTATGAACATTTTAAATGCATCCAGGTAAGGGTGAATAAACAGGTGGTATAAGGGCCCATTAACCCATGGAACCAGTGAACAAGTTTTCTGTGACTTTGCTCAACATACTAAACACATCTAGGCTAGCTTCCTGGAGAAAGTAAATGAAATTACCATTTTATTCTCTGTGAGGTTGAGTTAAAAAATAAATTATTCTGCCAAATGACCAAGTAGTGACAAATATGCATACTTGTTCCCTTGTTTTGATCTTTTTTTTAAAAAAAATAATAATAATCTTAGGTTCTTTAATGTGATCTTAAAAGGCTGATTTTGTCAAAAAGTTGTCCATCAGCTAAACTGGAACGACCTGTGCCAAACAAGAACAATTATGTACCCTCAAGCAACTAACCCAGTATTCTTTCCCCATATACTGTAATTAAGCAGAACATTTTATGTCAATTTGTACTTCCAAACTAAATTAGTTACTTTGCAGATTCTGATTAATAATACATAACCAAAGTTATGATTTACTATTAAAGTATACCTGGCAATATACCCAGCAGTATGTGAAGTTTATGAGCCCAAAAATTAGCCTCAACTTTGCCACCTACTGCCAAGCTTAGTATTTAAAGTATAAATCTAGAAGGAAAAAAAAATCAATAAGACGGATTTCGAAATATATTAGTTTTACTTTTGTGACTTTTGATACTTTAGCACCCAAGTTTCAATTTTTAAAATGCCAACTTTTACTCTGTAGGTTATCCCTATGTACTTTAACTTAAGAAAAATATCAGTGCACCTGCATCTTGTCCTGACTATATACTGTAAATATGCATTAGCTAATTTTTTTATGATTTTTTGGCTTCTCCACCTTTATAAATATCAGAACTGAGTTTCCTTAACCATTATTAGTTGTCTGCCCTTTTACTTGACACAGACACACTCTGAAGGACCCCAACCTGAATAAACACCATTAGAAGACTGGAAATGTTTATCTTCATGAGTGCAAGTATTTACCTCTCACTTCTAAAGCCCATTAAACAGTTAAAACAACCAACCACACACTAGAAACTCACCAATGAAGCCCTTCTTGGCCAGCTCAATCGTGAATCTCCTGGTAATCTTCTCCAGCTCATTGTCCTGCAACAAAGTGTGGTTACATTACTTCCAGAAAACTAAACAGTTCATATAAACAAATTCCTATCAGATGTTAAGAAAGATGCGCAAGGCATCTGTGAGGCTTTGTGAGGGTTTTCTCTTCAGTTCACTATAAGCTTAGATGAACAGTTGATGACCTTTAAATAAATGACAGTGCCCTATAATTAAGCAATCAAAGACAACAACAAAAAAAAAGAAAAAGGCTTGTCTCCTTTACCACCTCAAGTTTATTGAGTGATTGATCTCTTATATTGTTGTTGTTACGAGGGTTTTATTAATTATGTGAGAATAGGCTTGCAATCAGAAGACTTACAGAGTAATTCTTAGTATTGATCTTGACTCCAGCTTTGGCTCCCCCAAATGGCACATCTGGAAGATAATAATACAGCTTTATAACCACAAGAAAATGCATACATTACTTTACAAATACACATGAAGACATACAAGATAGAAGCAGGAAAAAAAGAAAACTATTTTTTGGCATTTCCACATAAGTACCAACCTCCTGTACAGTATTAATATGTATGCAGAGTTCAGGGATGACCTTCTGTAGACTTTGTGGAAGGCCAAGACTTTAATGCTTACCAACAACAGCACATTTGTAGGTCATCAGAGAGGCCAGGGCTTTCACTTCGTCCACAGACACATCTGTACTGTAGCGGATACCTGAGGGAAACACACACAGAGGGAACAATTTGTAACAGGGCCTGTATAGAAAAGCTGAAAATAAAGATCTCAATGGTTTTCCATGCACAAAATGTAACCTTCCCCCATATTTTCCATGTTTTTATTAGCTCATTAATCAGTTCAAGTGTGTTATATATTGATAGAAGATTGTATATTCAGTCTGTAACCTGGATAAGTCCTTGACTTCAGTCAAACAACCACCTTTCCTTACAAAGGTTTTTCACTGAACTGCCCTTCAAGTATCTGTCTCCCAGCCATAATAATGAATTCTCTGAATTCTCTAAATACTAATGGAAGGCACTTCAGCATTTCCTTGATTATTTTCTTTAGCAGAGGATACATTGGACCTTTTTTTCCAAAGAAAGGGAGATCATGCCATCTTCCCAGTAAAGCACCAAAAAACCCCAAACAAACAAACAAACATCCATCCATCCATCCATTTTCAACCGCTTATCCGAGGCCGGGTCGCGGGGGCAGAAGCCTAAGCAAAGAGGCCCAGACCTCCCTCTCCCCAGCCACCTCCTCCAGCTTATCCGGGGGAATATCAAGGCGTTCCCAGGCCAGCCGAGAGATATAATCTCTCCAGCGTGTCCTGGGTCTGCCCCGGGGCCTCCTCCCGGTGGGACATGCCTGGAACACCTCGCCCAGGAGGCGCCCAGGGGGCATCCTTGTCAGATGCCCGAACCACCTCAGCTGACTCCTTTCGATGTGGAGCAGCAGCGGCTCTACTCTGAGCCCCTCCCGGATGGCCGAACTTCTCACCCTATCTCTAAGGGAGAGACCAGCCACCCTTCGGAGGAAGCTCATTTCCGCCGCTTGTATCCGCGATCTCGTTCTTTCGGTCACTACCCACAGCTCGTGGCCATAGGTGAGGGTAGGGACGTAGATCGACCGGTAAATTGAGAGCTTCGCTTTTACACTCAGCTCCCTCTTCACCACGACGGACCGGTGCAGCGTCCGCATTACAGCAGCTGCAGCCCCAATCCGTCTGTCAATCTCCGGCTCCCTTCTCCCATCACTCGCGAACAAGACCCCGAGATACTTGAACTCCTCCACTTGGGGCAGGAACTCATCCCCGACCCGGAGAGGGCACTCCACCCTTTTCCGGCTGAGAACCATGGCCTCAGATTTGGAGGTGCTGATCCTCATTCCCGCTGCTTCACACTCGGCTGCGAACCATTCCAGTGCGAGCTGGAGGCCCTCACCTGATGAAGCCAACAGAACCACATCATCCGCAAAAATCAGAGATGAGATTCTGAGGCCACCAAAGCGAAAGCCCTCCGCCACTTGGCTGCGCCTAGAAATCCTGTCCATAAAAATTATGAACAGAACCGGAGACAAAGGGCAGCCCTGGCGGAGCCCATCACCCACCGGGAACGAGTCCGACTTATTGCCGGCAATGCGAACCAAGCTCCTGCAACGGTTGTATAGGGATCGAATGGCCCGTAGCAATGGGCCAGACACCCCGTACTCCCGCAGCACCTCCCACAGGACACCCCGAGGGACACGGTCAAATGCCTTCTCCAAGTCCACAAAACACATGTAGACTGGTTGGGCAAACTCCCATGCGCCCTCAAGTATCCTCGAGAGGATAAAGAGCTGGTCCAGTGTTCCGCGACCAGGACGAAAACCGCATTGTTCCTCCTGTATCCGAGGTTCGACTAGCGGACGAACTCTCCTTTCCAGCACCCTGGCATAGACTTTCCCAGGGAGGCTGAGGAGTGTGATCCCCCTGTAGTTGGAACACACCCTCCGGTCCCCCTTCTTAAAGATGGGGACCACCACCCCGGTCTGCCAGTCCACAGGTACTGCCCCTGATCTCCACGCAACATTGCAAAGGCGTGTCAACCAGGACAGCCCTACAACGTCCAGAGCCTTCAGGAACTCGGGGCGGACCTCGTCAACACCAGGGGCTCTGCCACCAAGGAGTTGTTTAACTGCCTCAGTGACCTCGCCCCCGGATATCGGCGGGTCATTCCCCTCATCCCCAGACTCTGCTTCCTCCTCGGAAGACGTGTCAGTGGGATTAAGGAGGTCCTCAAAGTATTCCTTCCACCGCCTGACAATTTTCTCAGTCGACGTCAACAGCGCTCCACCAGCACTATACACAGTGCAGGTAGAGCACCGCTTTCCCCTCCTGAGACGCCTGACGGTTTGCCAGAATCTCTTCGAGGCAGTCCGAAAGTCTTTTTCCATGGCCTCTCCGAACTCCTCCCACACCCGAGTTTTTGCTTCAGCCACTGCCCAAGCCGCATTCCGCTTGGCCTGTCGATACCTGTCAGCTGCCTCCGGAGTCCCACAGGCTAACCAAGCCAGATAGGACTCCTTCTTCAGCCTGGTGGCTCCCTTCACCTCTGGTGTCCACCATTTGGTTCGGGGATTACCACCAACAAACAAACAAACAAAAAGTCCCGACACATAATTAATATGTTAGTTAAGATTGAATTTGCCATTGCATGGCATGACTTGCTGTTTTGAAGCTTCAGTGGTAGGCTATTAAAGGCAGGGATGAAATTACTCTGCTGCAATAAAATATATTTCTTATCAAGCTGTTGCCATATGTGAAGACTGTAAAACAGCTAACAAGTAAGATTATGAGCTACATTAAAATGACAAGTGAATTTAGGGGTTACCATTTTCCATTAGTTATATTGCCAGCTTTTATAACCATCTTTAATTAGAGACTTCACAAAATTAGAAGTGGACTGGATCACATCTCAAGCATGAAGTGATAATGAGTGGACATGGACAGTATGGGCAACTAATCTCAACGCGATACCCATTTTATTTCACTTTATAGGGCATCCATTCCCCGTCTAAAACCACAGCCTCGGTGGGCATGAAGTCATATTGCTCACTGGTATTTTATTTTACTTTTTTTTTTTAACATGACCTCCATGAAACAACACGATAACAACAAGTTGGTGAAGGTATTTATAATGCACTTTTTATATTCCATTATCAGAACATTGCACTTTCACCACAGCAGCATCAGACCAATAACATCCACTGTCATATCATGAAGCAGCCAGAGTATTCTTGGTCTTAAAGTGTCTCCCCTGTCTGTAGAGGTTAGCAACAGCAAAAGAAAATGAATAACAGAAGGACTGTGAAAAACCAGACTAATAATGACTACAGAAGACCACATGAATGGGGTCAAAGATCGCCAAGTGTGTACGGCAGTCAGGGCAACATTAAAGGGTGGGTGGAGACCAAATGAACCAATCGTAGCCCCCCATTGTGACCCCAGCCCTTCAGCTGGAGTCATACCTTCCTGTTTTCTGGCGTTTACTAGCGTCACCGCAGCAACATGTGCAGCATTACATGAGATCATATAGCATGTCACGCTACCCCCGTCTCATTGGCACAGTGTGTGTGCGCACATGAGTTAGATGGCAATACCAAAAATAGTGCAGGGTCCAGGGTTAGCTTACACACACAAACCCAAGGACGAAGCGCACAAAGAGGAGACAGCAGCATGTTTTGTGTGTGCATATCTAGCTATGCTTGTTCAACTGAATACTGAAAACTACAGCACAAGTAAAAGCCCCTCCTACTATGGAATCATCTTACACAGAGGCCCTCCAGCACAGACAAACACCACCAAAGCAGTTTTAGCCAGAGTCAAAAGGGAACTCACTAGCATTTTAAGATTTCTCTTAACCAGGTTTGTTCATTTTTGCTTAACAGATGTTCTAAAATGTCAGGAAAATGCATACATTTCTGCCAAAGGCATCATATTCTCATTTTCTTTAGAGTGCATTTGTTACATACATAACAAATCCCACCAAATAATCATTAGGAAGCAGGAAACATCCTCCACTTCACTGGATTACGGAATTTTATCCGTACATACTAGTATTTTCATTACTGCAGTTAGAGCTTCTGCTTTCTTTTCTGTTCTGGCAATACTGCATTAAACTATAGTGAATGGAAAAAGGAGGTACTAAAAACATTTAAAAACAAAAGCTCTGTGTTTCAGAGCATTGCCCCTGCTCTTATTTTCCATTCATCCAAAGATCAGCTGAATTCCCACAGCCAGCAAAGGACAATTGTATGTTTACTGATCAAATTTAAAAAAAGGAGGGGAAAAAAAAAGCCTGACTACCAAACCATCCCCCATCCAACCATCTTTTCCCCACCCAACCAACAGAGACCCACAGCAACAAGTACCAAAACAGACTGTAAACACATTCCTCTAAAATGGGTGGGCAGATTTTTGAGTTTTCTCTCAAAGTTAAACTTCCTTCAGCACTCAAACTAATGGCTCTCTCTTGTCCAAACAAAAGTGCCAATTATCTAACATTAGATTTTTTTTAAATGTTATTTTTAGACTGCAAAATTCTTTGCCATAAATATATTTAAATAGTACTATAACCTGTACATTGGAATTCTTTTTTAAAACCAGGTTGTTTTCTGTCTCAAACTGGGAAGAAACTGCACGTGTTTACATCATTAGTTCCCATACAGTGGAGATAAAGAGTTGGCGTTTCTTGATTTAATAAATGCATTTCCATGTTACTTTATTTGTTGACTGTAACTACTATTGAAAACTACTATTCATGGTGTTAAAAGCTCGGCTAATTATTTTTCAATTTTTCCTCAAGAAATATTAACAGACTTGAAATGATAAGGGACACACTTATTAACTTTCAGTCCTTCAAAAATCAGAACACTGAATAGACCCATTTAAAGGAATTTGGACAGCTGTAAGCAGATATTTTTATCAAGGTGTAATTCACAAGTCTTTTAGTGTTTGAAGTGTAAATTTGTCAGAGAAAGCCTCTGATTAGGAACGGAGGACTGTGACACCGTTTTGTGTTGTTAAATGTGCATTTTAATGAAACTGGTTCTACTTAATGTCTACAAGTTTTTATGCAGTATCAGATGTCCTCTGTATCTCCATTTTTTTTTCACAGTGTTGCACAGTTCACATGTGACATGAAATAACCTACAAATGTATTACACTTCTGCACAAAAAAGGAGAACAATGGTAATCACTATGCAGACTATACAAAATCTCAGTAGCCTTCTTCAGTTTTGCATGCACATTCACACAGACAACACTTCTTGCATTCACATATCCAGTTAAAGGCAGTGTGGTCCAGCCTGGCAGCTGTCAATCTATGTGGCTCTCAAAAGGGGGAAGATGAGCACAACATGCACACTCAGACAGCCTTTGCACTTTGTAGTTTGATCTGAATACAGCAAAAGCTTCATACACTACATCAATGATTAAGCCATTGAAAGATAACAACTTCAAACCATATTCAGACCATTATCCATGGGACTGTCATGAAGGACCAATGCTTCAAGCTATTTCAAATCTGTAACAACTGCATATGACGGCTAAACCAATATAAGATCATAAACTGGGCCTGATAAGAAATACGTTTAAATGATGTACTTTATTCTACTCATTTCATTTTTACTGGCTCAAAATGATAATTTCTGGACATTAGAAAATTAAATATGTATTTTATACTGAAGTTAATTAAACCCCACTTAAAAAACAGACAGGTGGGTTTCCCTTGTTAAAAACCCAGAACCAACCCAGTGGTAGGCCTTTAATAGCGTACCACTAAAAAGTGGGGAGACGCCCAGGCCCCTTTTTTGATATGCTGGGTGTAGAAATCACTCTTCTTCTCTTGAAAGTGAAACTAGGTGGTTGTTGCTTTGTGGTCATCAAAGTGCCAAATATGCATTTTAAAAACTCAGCAGCAATGCCACTTCCCAAACTCAGTTACTCCAAATTCCACAACTTTTGCTGTGAGCAACTTCATGTATCAACTGTTCTTTTTCTGTATACATCTGCCAACCAAAAGAAAAATGCAGCTAACCAAGTTACAGCTCAGCTGTAGGGGGCTGTTGCCATTAAACGTTTATAAGCTGTCACTACCATGTACCTCTTGTCAGTGGTACATGGAGACTTTCTTATATGCCTGAAAGGTGTAGTTGAATAGAAATAAATTGTTCCTACATAAAACTGCTCACAATAAGATCTGTATATTTTATTTTGATTAGTCATGTCATTATATTTGGGAAGAGATATTGCTGTTTTCATTTATTTTTTCTTTTAAATGGGACAGTTTGGTCGACAGGCAAATGCCATTTATTTCCACTCTTCGATTTTATGATACCTACAAAACTGGGTAACACACCAAATAAAGAAAAACCAAAAAAAATAAATAAATACATCTGATTTTGTGTCAGTTACACATTTTTATTACTACTATTGCGACTACACAAAACGTAATGAATAAGATTTAAATTTACTATATTACTAAATATCAAAGGGTGTAACTGTGTAATTTGAGTAGTTAAACAAGTAGTCGCAAGTAGCAAATAGTTAAACAGATTGGTTTCTTGTGTAGTGCAAACTACAATCAGCTAATTTGTAGGTGTTAATTATCTGGTTGGTTCTGTGGCTGCAAAAGTGCCTTACTGCAACAGTATATAATGAGAGATTAACGATATCTCACATGGATGAATAAAGTTTGTCTTACACAAAATTAAATACAAGTTGGCCTTGTCCACAAAAGACTAGAGATAGATCAATAGATGAATAAATATACTTTACACACATTCACGTGTACACCTTTGTGGTGAACTGTGCCCTGTTACTGTTACTGTAACCATAAGCTATTAGTCCAGCGTGATCATGGCTTTAGATTTTCAGGAATAATGCTACTGTGAAGGGCAGTTCATGCAAGACTGTTCTGATTTGTCTTTGGATCGGGGAGATACTCGTGATGCTGGACAAGCTTATTGATTTTGAACGTCCCTATATTGCTTCTGAGTGCTGGTTACTGCCTGGACAGGCAGTAGTGCTATAAATTCATAAATGGGTTATATTACCGTTAAGTGGTTTGTCGGGTGGGTGGTGGTGGGTGAAACATATTTCATGTGGGTGCCACACTGACTCATCTAGGCAGATAGTTTACCAACCTTTTTTTTTTAACCAATTCTTTTGTACAGGGCTCAGTGGCAACATGCAATGACCATGTCTTGAACAGAAATAGGTCTCCCCTACGATGGGGCTGTGTTCACTAGACTAAGCAGCTGCTGTGGAAAGGTTTCACAGTGTCATTACCAGGCTAGTGTCTCTCCACACCACTGAAACTTGCCCTTTGTCTGGTCAGCAAATGAAATGCATGTCTTCTTTCTTCAGAGAATTCCTCTTCTCTATAACACCCTCCCCCATCTGTCACACTGACAAATAGGATGCCTAGAAACACAGCCACCCCCTCCTAAATTTTAATGCCTCATCTTTTCTTATATACATTGAAACCTTCTGTTCACAGTTTACCCAGGGTGAGTCGCAGCAGTAGCCGATTGAGGCTTCTGGTTTTGAACCTTGAACTATATACTCAAGAGCAAATGCAATAGCATACCATGTTTTTGCAGTAGTTTTAGGTGGATCTTAATGTAGACTTTGTCCTGTTTTCCTGTGTTTTGTGCTGCACATGGGGAGATGTCAGCATAAAATTATGTATGACACCTGATGCCAGTAGGTCTGTTTTCTCCATAACATTTAGAGTGAGACTGTGCTTTAACTCTTGATCAAACCACAGGCTGACAAACTTAGTATGCATGCATAACTACCTTAAAAATTGAAGTTTTTTAAGACTGGACAAAGTATGGGTAACTGCTAGTTTGCAAGCTAACCAACTAGAGCAGATACAGGTGAGGAGGAAGGTCACTGTTGTTGTGACACATAATAAACATAGGAAACATGATGCTAATTTAGCAGTAAAACGTCTAAGGTTCAATTACTGGAGTAATTCGTGTTTTTAGTTTATTTTATGCTTTTTCAAAGCAAGCTAGCATTGCTGCTAAATAGTGCTAAAAAGCTGGCTAAAGCTAGCTGTCAAACGGGTTGGTGGAGGTGGTTTGGCTCAGTTCTTACCCCCTTTGCACGGTGTCCTGTGCTGGCTGTGTTGGGCGCGGTAGCCCTCCACCACCTCCCACTCTCCGTTATCCCTCTTGATGGGGAAAGACACGCTCAGGACGTGATTACAGGGCTTGATGATGCGCAGGATGCCCCGCACACGGTTCCGCTTCTGCTCTGGGCTCTCCCTAGTCTTCAGATCCTCCACCAGCTTGTCCTCTACGATAGCGGCCCCGCGGTCGAAGAAGCCCTCGACCATCCTGAAGAAGTTAGGGTCGTCGGGCTGGTTTGCTGCGTCGGCATAGCGACGGACCCTCATCAGGGAAGAGGACGCCGGGAGAGCGGAATCCACGCACCCCGAGGCCAGGGCACTACCCGCAGAGCGGCTCAGCAGCTCCCCGAAATACCGATACATGACTGAAACTAGCTAACCGTGTGAACAAACTAAAGAAAAGGGAACTAAACAACAACAAGGACAATGGGGGTGACGACAGGAAAAGGGGTTAGAATGAGAGACACAAAAGCTCTTCACCGTGTCCCGTCCTCTGGCCGAGTGGGAAATGGCATGTCGTGTCAGTTTGCTTTAAAAGGCAGCGCGAGCCGACCACACCAACTGAGGCTCTCCCAGACGCACGCGGAAGAGGAGGGCCTACATGGGTACGCGCAATTGCCAAACCGTTAAGAGTGCGCGCTCCCGGGTTTGAACCGTTGTTTTATATTTCCAGTGAAAAGAAAAGGTCCGGGCACAAATAACCGGCACGAGCCTCCTCTTTCTCTCTTGAGTAATCAGGCATATAGATCGGTGCAAAATTATATCTAATATAAAACATAAACTGGTTTTCATCAGGATAATGTCATATTCAGTGCTGTCAGAAACTATTCTGCCGCTGCTTAATTTCTTTCTTGAAGTTAAAGACAGTGTTTATGATTCAGCAATAAGAAAGAGAGTGGGGAGTGTTAGCATCCATGGGAGAATTCCAATGAGAAAGCCACCATTGACCAAAATAAACACAATCTGTCAAATGCCAGACGAGGGATTCTTGGCATCCTGATGATCCCCAGAACGATAGGGAAAATGTTCTGTCGAATGTCGAGAAAAAAGTTAAACTTTTTTGGAAGGTTTCAAGGGCAGCATTTCATGAAAGAACATATAGGCTGTCAACCATGGTGGTGGTAGTGTAATGGGGTGGGGCTGCTTTGCTGCTTTATGAGCTGGAAAACTTGCTGTTAATGGAACCATGAATTCTGCCCTTTCCTAGAAGGAGAACGGCCAGTCTGAAGCTCAAGTGCATTTGGGTTGTAACTGGTTATCTCAAACACTTTATTGCAGTTCTTGCTGCTGAGATTGGCACAACCAGTTATTAGGTGTACAGGGTAATTAGTTTTTCCACATAGAGCCAGCTAGGTTTGGGTGGCTTTTTTGCTTCACAAATGAAATCATCCTATAAAAACAGCGTTTGTATTTACACTGTTTATCTTTGTCTATTTTTTAATGATGTAAAACATGTAAGTGTGACAAATATGCAAAAACCTGAGAAATCAGGAAGACCTACCAACACCTACACACTTTTGCTCCTCTTCTCTTCCTCTTTTTTAAAATTTCCATCTATCTAAGGATCTCAACATTTCCTCCTCCTTTTCCTAGTTCAATAACACTGTATTCTTCTCAGTTATCATCAAACCTTCTTGTGTGACATTTCAAGTGCTCTAGAGCCTCCAAGCAGCTGTTTAGTTTGCTTATGCCTCAGGTCGGTGCTGGATAAACCATAGAAAGAAAACCAAATGTTGTATAAAACTACAGCAGCTGAGCGTGTGTTTTAAGGAGCGGCACTGACTCTTCCATCCTGGTTTCTTCTGATTGGTAAAAGGCATCTACTTCTGCCTGGGAATCTCAGCAGCCTTATGTATTACTCAGGGGATGTATTTAACATGGTAAGAGACCACAAAGAGTGAGCAGTAAGACTGGAAATCAGTTCTAAAGTGATGTCTTGATACCGATTATTATGTGTATATTATTATGTTATTAAATGAATTGGAGTATTATTATAGAATGACTAGTACAGATATTTTAAAATGTTTACATGTATTTAATTATGTTTTTGTTTTTTTTGCTATCACAGTTCTCCCAGATTTTTCTGCTGCGGCTGATTTAGAAGAGATACAACTAAACTGCACCAGTCTGCAACTGTTTATCTTACACAAAGATCAGTGCTGGGGTTATAGTATTTGTGTAACGGCAACAAATCTTTTCCAAAAATCACTGATAACAGCAAGTTTGTCCACAGCCTGTCCTGCATGCATTTCAACATATTTCTGAACCTGGTTATAGGACTTTCAGCCATGGTTACCTTCAAAATGTTACAATGTAGTGATTATAAGTGCAAAATTACAATTGAATCAAATCTTATATATTGAAAAAAAAAAACCAAAACAATTTGTAACAAACCCTGAAAGGTTGTAGAAGACGTAGACTGACAGCACTGTTAGAATAAAAAAATATTACAACAGTATATGAATATGTCATAAATGACCCCACCACTCCACTTTAAGGTTAAGAAGAACGCAGAATTAAATATTTCTGTCAGGAATGATTCAGATACGAAGACTGCAGAGATTTAAAGATCTGAAATGCCATATTGCAACTCCATTAGTTTCTGTAATAAATTCATGTTAGGCTGGAGGAAGCTGTAATATTTGAAGCCCATTTAGGTAACAAGTAAACAAATGTTTATTTCTTGTTTATGGTTCAAATTATGAATGAGTCTTTGTTGTTTGTTTGTTTTTCTTCCCTTCTAAGTAAAACCTCAAGACATTAATCTTGACAGCAAGCTTGCAGCTACACGACGAGCACCAGCCTGGTCATTCATTAGCTTTTGTTCAGGGGCCACAGTGATATAGTTTTGTACTTTGTGGTTTGATCAAAGGATCTCTCTGCCTCGTCTGCTGTCATCAGCAGTTCCCTGATCTGCTGGGCGAGCGACACGCAGCCATGAGAGAAGCGAGAGGGTGAGTCAGACGCGAGATATTCAAAAGGCCCATTGTGCCTGAATCAGTCATTAACCTCAGTCACAGGCATCAATAATTAATGAGGGAAGTGATCTGGTCATTTCCAGTTTGTGACAGTTAGCACAAATAATTATTGTCAGATTCAGTTGAATAATGTGAAAAAGAAACTAAAGCCAATTTATCACTTCTGTTTGTTTTCATATTTAGCATGCTTTCATTTCAGAGTAAGAAATAATACAAAACAGAGTGAAAGTCTGGCTCACTAGGTTTAACAGGTGGCCAGTATGTCATAATGCCATATTGCCTTTGCAATATGGCATTATGACATAGCCTTTGTTTAAATCAAAAACATAAACATGTTTAAATAGCCTGGTTAAAATTTCCCCCCTTTTTCTCTCTCACCAGCTTTCCTGTCTTCTCACTGCTGTTGTCTCACAACAAAGGCTGTAAGCCCAAGAAATATATAAAGAAAGAACATAAAGAAAAGCTAAGGTTTATAGATATGGCCTAATTCGTGCCACCAGACATTAAATGCGATGCATCCACACCTTGCCCTCCCTTGACAAAGCTATAATAGGACTCCTGGTTCATGTTGTCCTCTTGCTCGACTGGAAGTCAGCATAAGCCCATGTTTAGTGGCACTAAATTGCTGGAGGACCACCAGAAATTTAGTTATTAATCTTGACCAAAGAGGTAGAGCAACATTGCAAACTGAGACATTCAGGTGAGATTCACCAGCGTGCTGAGAATAAAAGCTTAAAATTTGCAGTTTTGACAGCAAATGATTGGTTTTTGACAGTTTCAACACTGGATTTCAAGAGCTGATACAGGAAAAAAACTAAACTAAAACCTAATAATATAGCACCTGTAGACCTAGCAGTTTTGTTGATACGCCGTCGTCCCTACAAATGTCATTCTACAAGCAAAACGCCCACCTTTTATTTGTGATCTGTCTATGCATGAATGCTGTTCCTGCAAGTTTATCTGTGCAGCTGTTTGTGGTTAAAGTCATAATTTTGGGAACTCGTGGTTTGCACATGTGTGAATGACATTAGGTCGCAAATTCATCACGAATCCCTCCGGGATCCCCAGGTACATGTTTGTCTCCTCCGAGGACTTGAATTTTCCTCTTAATCCCATCCCCCACATAAAATGCTCCAATCTTCTCCATTTTCCACTATTTATTCATATTTTACCATGTGCTTAGTCCTTAAATGTGTAAGTTAATGTAATGCACTGAGATTTATACTGCTTATCTAATCTTATGACCACTCAGAGCGCTTTAGACGTGTCAAATTTTAACCATTCAGCACTCTGTTACATACTTACATCCATGGCCAAGTTAGAATCACAAGCATGTCTCTGGTCTGTGAGAGGATGTATTCAAAAGCATTCAGAGGAAACCCATGCAGGCAAAGGGACAACATGCAAACTCTACTCTAAACAGATACATGTAATAATTTTCCAAAATTACTCTTCTGTTCTTTTCTAATACAAATTTTGAGTGGGTTGAAAATTTATGGACCTATGAACAAAAGGAGTACAAAGGATCTGTTGTATTTTTAAATAGTACTTAATTTGTGTGTGTCTGTGGAGGTGAGGCTGTCCTGGTGTCCTGGTGTCCTCCACAGAGTTTGACGTCACTACCAGGTTGCTCAAGTTGTCTCTTGAGTCAGCAGAAGGGCAGGGGGGTATCACGGGAACAACCTGCTGATCTTCCGATCAGCGAAGCTTTTTCTGGTATTTTATGCATAAAACATAAAAAACAGTCAGACCCAATGGAGTGCGATTTAGAGATATATCTGCTGTAAATCTCTGTCTCACTTCACAGCAGTAGCCATTATATCAACATAAATTTATAAAAATGCTAATGCTCCACACTTTTACTCGTTAAACATGACACTCGATTCACTCCCATTGATAAAGCACAACCAAGATAGCGTGACGACCTTTCCTAACATGCTGACATAATTACACGCATACACACAAACATATGTGTGTGTAAATGATCCGCTACTCTACAAAGAACCAGTGCTGAGCTTGTCTGAATGACCTGTGCTTACACATGTGGACTCTGCACATAAGATAAGATTAGATTCACTTTCTGCGTGCATGTGCAAATGTTCATCCATATGCATAAACAGAGGAGACAGAATATGAAAAGCATATTGAATAGTAGTTAATTTTGCAACATATGTCCAAATACATATGAGGTTGATCAGGCTTCAAATCTGAATGCTTTCAGTTTCTGGTACTGTCACTCTGTTGTCATTTAGAAAATATAATCGAGAGTAATCACTCATCCAGTAGTCGTTATCCTTCTATTGTTCTGTTTTTGTGGTACAGCTTTATCGAATGGTAAGGGTAACACAAACATCAAGCTGGAATGAGGCTGGATTTTAGTTTTGTACGACAGGCAGGAGAGAAAGGTCATACCCTAGGCTGAACACTCATGCTTGCTCTCTGTCTCCATTTTGTTAGATAAGAAAACAGCAGTAAAGATCATCTTAAGCTGTATATACAACTGAAGCTAAAGGATTGTGGATGTATTCAATCCCATTCAGGTACAGAAAAAAATGAAAAGAGAAGAGCAAGATCTTCCACATCATCAAATTTAAAGATACAAAATGCAAATCAGCAAGTCACATGATAGTAAATTCAAACCAAGCATCTGATTGGGAAGAAATGGGATTTAAGTGAGTTAGAACACGACATGGTTGTTGGGTGTCAAACAGGTTGGTTTGAGTAATTCATCAGCATCTTTATTTATAAAGCACTTTAAAACCACCACAGATGATGCAAAGTGCTGTACCTTGGAACTAAATAATAAAAATACATAATGTGAATCTGGCTCAGGCCATTTGCTGTCTTCCCTTTACCCTCTAAAACAGGATAAAAAAAAATCCAGGCACATTCTCACCATCATACGGGGCACGTCTCAAATTAGCTTATTTATCGCCTCTAGCACCTTGTAACATTTTGAGCATACTTGCTCTTCTTCAGACAGTAAAACACATCTTAAATCACCTGTGACAGGTCACATGACTGTGACCAACAAGAACAATAAGAAACACATCTTAGATCTTACACAAACAGATGATAACTGAAGTAATACATGTTGCCGCATCATAAGCCTGAAAAATCAGACATATAAATTCTCAGGCAATATCTGTTGATTAGACAGATTGCAAACCTACTCACCATTTAACCACAGTGTGACATATACATAGTTCTTCTCTCCCAACTTTCCTGTCCATGCACAACTGTCATGTAACACAGTAACAAATCTTTGAAAAAATGACAAGCTGTTATTTTGTTTGTTTGTTTTGTAACAAGAGCTTTTACTCCACATACTGAATGAAGTAGCAAATTCCAACTTGCAGACAGTTTCTTCCATTAAGCACACAGTTGTCATCACTGCATAAGACTGCGTTGTGAGATTTAAGATACAAGTTTCTTCATTTTCTAACCAACTAAGCAAAACATATAAATGCAAAATGTAAGGAAGTCGTGGTTATTTCTTTGGCAGTGAATCCTGTTCTTTGGCTGACACGTAAAACCGAAATCAGTCCGAGAACTTTGAACAGACCACCAGAGGTCACTTTCATTCATATCTGTTTTCACGCACTTTTCCATCTAGATATGTTTTTATAATTCCACAATAAAATAATTACTAACAGTTACATGAAACTGTAGGTCTTCATTTCATTAGGATATTAGTGCAAAGTTCTTTCTCATCACTATAGCAATGCTTTCCAGTTTATCTTTAAGATCCTTCCCTCTGCCTGTTTTCCTCCCTCCAGTGACACAGATTGATTTATCGTGGCTTGTTCAAAGGGTATTCGCTGTAATGTCATTGGCTGAGGGCCTGACAACACCCACCCAACCATAGGGGTGTGTCGGGGGAGGAGAAGAGGGTAGGAAAAGGTAATGGGGGCTTGACGTAAACAGGGCTAGACCCAGAGGACTCATGTGTTGCTCTCCCAGGAAGCACATATGAGTTTAAACCTGGTCTTCCTGCCTTCCTGCGTGAGAACGTTGTGAAACTAGAATGTAAAATGGGATCTGACGAAACTGGACTCTGCCTCCTCCACCTCTTATCTCCACTCTGTGTGGCTGAACACTTGGTGAAACCGCAGTGAACAGGGCTCTGAAGCAATGTGCAAGGCAGCAACGGTCATCTGGGTCACCTTGACAACCAATATGGTTACAGTACACCTAATAAATCTGATGAACTATAGCATGTTGAAAAAGATTACAAAATATTATTTCCCCATGTTTTCTTTGATTATGGTGTTATGTCATGATGTTGTGATTGCTGCGTATGCTATGATATCCTTCATTAAAGAATCAATATTTATAAATATGGACTTATATTGGTTATTAATGTTACTGATCTTCAATTCCCTTTAATTTGTTTTTAAGTTGGCCTATTTCACTTTTCATTGGTTTCTGTATACATGCTTTTAAAAAAGGTGGATGGCCAAAACCTAATTAATAATAACAATAATAATAGTAAGATTTACAATTAACGTCTGTGAGTCTAAGGCTCAGGATTCAGACAACTCTGAGGGCTCTTGGATTTTTATGATGTCACTGAGAGCAGATATTCTTAATATGGTCATTTCAAGCACTGTAAGCACAGGGGGGTCCGCCCACCTGCTATTCAGACCTGTTTGTTCTCAGTCAGAAGAGAACAAAAACAACTTGTTTCAGGAAGTTGATAACCTGAGGGTCTTTACACATAATAGCATATGAAGAAACACTTTTTGCATTGCGAACAGGTAGTTATGTTCCATGCAAAATGTACTCAATGGATTCAAAGATTTTCTGGAGTGGGATTAATTTGTGATTTATTAGTCTAATAAGCTAAAGAAAACGTCAGATATCTTTCGTATTACTGTATATTTGAAAGGTCTTTGTAAAGACATGTATAGTAGCCCTGGGAGGTCGAACGCAATGCAACTTAATCACTTGGAAAAATGCACAACAGAAGTGATTTAAGGGAAACAATAATGTGGCAGAAAAGCTGCGGAAGTGTCAAAAACTAAAACGTGAAGGATTTCGCTGTGACATGCTTAAAAGACCTCTCAGGGCCACTGTAGTTATGATAAGAAATGTACAATTTAGCAAAATAATCCTCTCAGATTCTCTTCAAGAATCCAGAAAAGCTCTACCTCTGGTGACTCTTTCATTAAATCTATCCATAAGTTTCGGATAGTAAAAAGGTAAATACACATTAAAAGTAATATGAATGTTTTTTTATTGTGCTTTTTATGAGCACGTAAATAAAAACTATTGTTGTTGGATGCTTTCCAGAATCACAAGTCACATGAGATGGTTTTGATCCATGCAGAACATTAAGCTGTAGCCAAAACTAAAAAGACTGATGAAAGTTTCAACTAACACTGCGACTGGGTTTGCTTCAGTGACTAGCATTCAACACTAGATGGTGCAAACATTGTTCCCACATTCTGGTGTCACTGCATCAGTGTGAGGATGAGAATGCAAATCATTGCAGGCCTTCTACTTTGAAACTGCAATGAGCTTCCTGAGCCAAGAAAATGTGAAAGAAAATGTACAAATAACATTAAAACATAAATTTGGTTTCATATGTTTGGATAGTGGGACAATGAGATAAGATTAGTTAAAACATTAAATATTTGCTTGATTAATAATTTTACCTTCACATCTGCTGTGATATTGTGTTTCTGTTTATTCTGTTTCTGTTATTCTGTCATACCACTTAGTGACAAAGCTCTAAAAAAATGACAAGCTGTTATTTTGTTTGTTTGTTTTGTAACAAGAGCTTTTACTCCACATACTGAATGAATTAGCAAATTCCAACTCGCAGACAGCGTTTGACTTTTACATTTCCTTGTTTTTACTTTCCCAGATTTAACAAGAACTACCTTTGCAAAGAAACCTTCCATTAAAAAAAAAATCTAATGACCAGAGTTATCAGTTGGAGCCAGTATTTTCCAGTGCTAATTACCCAAAGCTAAATGGGCAGAACTTGAACAAAACTACAGGAAAAAGTTGTAAAATCTAAATTTATTCTGGTCATGTCAACAAACGTGCTTAATCAGAACCATTTTCGTGTATGTGCCACCTTTTTCCCTTTAGGCTATCAGCACTGGAGGCACTTGATTCTTTTAGCATCATAGATGAATATGCTGGGAGACTGCATCTTCTTCCAACACTGAGACAGCCAATGTCCTTTGCTGAGTTTTCCCCAAATAAGAGCATCATTTTTGAGATAGTCTCGATTATGTCAGTTTTTGCTTTCAAGTTCCCCCAAGTTATGAAATAAATTGTAAGTTTAATGAAAAATAAGTCTGGAAAGTTCTGTTTCCAATGTTATGACAAAGTCAACGGCCGTTAAGCCTCACAAAAGGTGAAAGCAACTGACATTTGTTTACAGATGACTAAGATCCTTGGTGAAAAAACAGCCCATGTTTGTCATTCAATTTAAGCACAACTTAGCAGAGAGACTCCGATTGTACACCTATGATATCATCTTCTTGTTAATCTAATGTTATACGCAGTTATGGGGGTTCTTTTTCATCTCTCACATTTTTTTCTTTTCTGTTTTTGGTTTGAGGTTGCACTTGGTGGAAAAAGTATTTTAAGCTCAGGGTACATCGCTAAAAAATGTTGAGAAACAATGGTTTGATGCGTAACAAAGCATTATAACTTCAAAGGGTTCAACATATGCTGAAATAAAGTCAGTGAAACACTAGTTTTATATATAACTATGGTGGCTAAAACGACTTTCAGCACAGTTATGTTTTACCAGAGAAGTCTAGACACCGTGAATAACCACATCAGTGCTTCCTGGATCACAGTTACAGCAGAGATGCAAAGGAGGAGCTGAAGAGCATGCTCATTCAGCAGGTGCTATGTTGGTATAACAACATATGTTTGTGAACAGCGGACACAGAGAAATAATTTGGGGTTTTCATAATTTTCTTATTAACAAAACTATATTCATCATGTGTTCTTTGTAATTTTTCGGACTGTTTTCATTTACAGAGAATGTTTTGATTCACTTTGATTCAATAGTAGTAAAACTAACTGAACTGAAACTCGAAACAGCCTGGTGTGTGTGTGTGTGTGTGTGTGTGTGTGTGTGTGTGTGTGTGTGTGTGTGTGTGTGTGTGTGTGTGTGTGTGTGTTGCGTGCATTTAGAGGCCAAGAGGTTAAAAGTTGACAGAGTTCCCATGAGAACTTTCCTATCGTGTGTTTCTATTCAGGAAGCTGTGGCTTTGACTTGCGTCTACTCACATCTCCACATCAGCACAATGCGTATCTCTCTCTATATAGCCTGTATGTGTGTGTATGTGCATGTCTGTGTGTCTGTGTGCGCGCTGCATTATGGCTGGCAGTCAGATGTCACCCCACGTGTCAGGTGGCTCAGAAGGAAACCCCAAAGGAAGTAAGGTCAGGCCCAGGGAGGTCAAGAAAAAGTCAAACTGCCTGCTTTCATCAACATATTTGAACTCTCAGAACACCCCGTCAACTGACTATCAACCACAGTCTACACCTAGGCTTTCAGTTTTTTGTTTTAGAGAATGAGAAGCTGTCATACTGCAGTAATTCTGCAAAAGTGTAAGACAGAAACTGTGAAGGGAAAAACTCCAAATACAACAACATATCTACCTGAACTAACAAAACATCCTTTTACAAGTTTGTGGATGTAATTAACAAACAACAGTCTAAATCCAAACACTCTTCATCAAATAATGCATACAATAATCTGCATCAAGACACAGAGTCAGCCACTCTGATTTTAAAAGTCAAAAATTTTATGAAATTTGATTAATAGAAATAATCGATGAGGGCTCCCAGAAGGACGGAGGGTTTCGCAGACATCTCTTCAGATCTCGATTTCAATTCAAATATCTGTGGATAGTCTGGTCCAGGGAGAGCTGCAGAGATGGCTGCTCCACACCACTGTGACACACACATGCACACAATATTAAACATCTGTAAATAACAGCACTCTGAGTTGTATTAAAACAGCAACGACAAAAAAACATTCTACCTTCAGAGTTTTCACTTTTATCTGAGTTTTTGCAAAGGAGATATTTTATATTTTATGAATTTCTTTAAAAGAAAGTTCCCAAGTGCTTTGGGAGACAAGATGGAGAAAAAAAACAGCTTATCTCAAAGAAAGATTGTCTCAAAGAATGGATCTCCTAACAGAAAAAGCCAGATCACCATTGACTCTCAACCGATGATTGTGGGTTGCCCAGCAGCTTTAAACCAGGCAAATATGTCAGATGCCAGCTGGCCTTAAAATTCAACAACAACATCAGTTCTAAAATTAACAGTTAACCAGTGAAGTGAAGCCGGAACGGGAGTGATGTGTTGTTTTTTTTATTTTAGTAAGAAGTTTCAGTTCTAATCAGCAATAGTTTGCGTATAATGAGTTTTACTTATCCAACCCAGAAATGTGCGATTTTCTCTAGATTTCCTTTGAATAAAACTGAGCTGATAAGTTTCCTAAGCTACTTTAACGAGACTGAAAAACTGAACTGAAAAGTTATTCAGTGTGACCTGGTTGTTAAAGCTGATGCCAAAGATTTTACAGTACTGGCCCAACTTTACAGACACGGAGTTCAGGTGCGTCCATGTGAGCGTGTCAGATTCACTGGGGCCAGTAACAATTACTTCAGTTTTAATTATCCATATTTTGTTCCAAGAACTTCTGTATCATCCAGCATTTAATATATTGGATGCAGTCACTCAATGATTTGATTTTAAGAGAATGTCACTGAGGTTAAAATAGACGCGCATCTGTGTGTCATCTGCATAAAAAGGAAAACTCACACCATTGCTGTGGATGACATGCCTCAGGGGTAACATGTATAAAGAAAACAGGCGGTCCAGGCCCAGACTACTGAGGAACCCTACAGGTCATCATACTACATTTCTCTATTAAGACATAATCAACAAATTAATTTCAATAACTTATCATCCTTAGTTACAGCCTCAAAGATAATAATATGTTGCTTTAAGTTATTCGATTCATATTCTCCCCTTCACAAATAATAGATGCTATGGCGTACAAATCTACCTGCAAACACCTTTTTTAATCCCTTTCCCATTAGCACGTTTCCATTTGGGACATCAGTGCTCCAGGTTGTGCAAACACCCTGGATGTTATAAAGACCTGTGGTAGGCATTTTTGTGGACTGGTTGAAATTGGTTGACCATTAATCACTGAAAGGATCGTTTATTGTCAGAGTCGCATGTTGGAAGTTAATGCATCACTGTAGTCTGGGTAAACCACCAGAAATGATTCTTAAAATTGATTTGGGTTAAGAGATAGGGCCTGGTCCTGGGTCAGGAGGTGACAATGGAGCTACCAATCTGGTTAGAAATAAAGCCAATAACATGTTTACTGTGATGGCCATGCTAAATCAAAGCGGTTTCAAAAATAATGCACACACCTGAGGACGTAGGTAACGCTGAGGATGCAGAGCGGCTGGGGGATGCCAGGTCTGGACCTGGAGGGTCGGACGCTGGGGATGACAGCACTGTGACTCTCCACCCAGACGTAACCTCCACCTTTCACCAGCATCCTGTACTGACCGCTGACTGACTGGTTCTTCAGACACACTGCGGGGAAATACGTTAAGTTAGTTAGTTAAGTATTTATAGGAGTGTAGTGTGTGCGCGTGCACGTCTGTGTCTGTGTGTCAGTGCTTACGGTTTAGATGATTTTTGTTCAAACAGCTTGTGTCCAGTGCGTGACAGAGATCATAGATGGAGCGGCCCAGCAGCTCCTCAGGTCTGTAGCCCAAAAGAGAAGTCACTCTGCACACACAGAAACACACACGAGGCAAAATGATTTTATTTTGCAAGTCAGCAACACTGAGGATTAAAATCATGTTAATAAACCAGTCACTGTTGCCTTTACAAACAACTGCACAGTCATTCTTCTTTAATTCCAATGACAAAAGTGCAAAAGCCAACACCAAAAGCAAGTTTACAATTCACTGCTTTCATAAAGTCACACATTATGCTGTGCACTCATTCTCAGCTGGCAAGGGTTTGCATTATAACCACAGAGTTGTTTATATAAACATAGGTCAGGCCCTGAAATGTGTTACACTGAAGGTTATTAACTACCAATCTGCTATAACTATGACATATCAGGATTTTCTAACCAGAATCATAATGAAACTTGTTTTAATGATTTCTACTTTAATGTTTGAACTGTATACTGTAGCCGATTTTTTGGTTGAGCTTTCTTGGCTGAGGGTTCAGATAGAACACTTAATGCAGCACAGTTTTTAAACGAAATTGGCTCCGAATTGGCTTCGAAAATTGTCCCTTTTTGAAAAAATATAATTTCATAATATCCAGCACTGCATAATAAGATTACCAGACATGTTCCTGTTTTTCAACTTAACATCCTGCATTCATTTTAAATGTATTAAAGTAATATATATATGGTGGTTAAAAATGCTTCTGCATGGGGGGTTTTTTGTTGGGGGTTTTTTCCCGTTGTTACTTATTTCCGCTTATTCACAAGCACTAATTAATCTAAGCTACTAGTTGAAGAGTAATTACAAAAAGACAATCCTTTTAATAAACAACAAATTCCACCTTTGGTTGAATGCATGTACACACCTCTGGTCACAATAGGTAAACCTCATGTCCATGCTGTGCTGGCTGGTGAAGGTGTATCTGCTGAGCAGGGTGTGTGAGAGAGGCAGAGGCCGACAGGTCAGGAGCAGACAGGAAACTGCAGACGGGTCCACGCACACCTTTGCTCGGCCCTGACAGTGCAGAACCTGAACTCACAGAGTTGGAAATGGGAGGTGTGATAAAAAATCATCATGATGTAGACCAGGGGGCCATTTTTAAAAAAGATATTTTTAAGCGATACTGTTTCTCACGAACCTTCCAAGTAGCTGACTTGAGGTTGGCGGTTCTTCCTCTGTGAGTCAGAGCACTTTTTATCCTCATGACAAAGTCCCTCTTCTCACCGTACCAAACTTCCTCTAAAAATAAGTAATTAATTTAGCCACATGGACAAAGCTGTATGAATATATACTCCCTGGACACTTTGTTAGGTACAATATGCTAAACCACCTTTATGGCTTCAGAACTTCTTTAGTTGCCGGTTTATCAGCTACGCATCAATGATGGGAATCTCCCATTCCATTGAAGAGATGTGGTGACTGTCGAGACTATTTGAGTACAGTGAACTCATTTTCATGTTCAGGAAACCAGCTTGAGATGATTTGAGCTTTGAGACAAGAACCTGTCATCAGTACATGCTCAATGGAAATAGTCAGATAGGCTCTGGTGTTTAAAGTGCGTCATTTGGTTCAGTGGGTCATAAAGGGCCAAAAGTGTGACGAGAAAAGATCCCCCGCACTATTATACGTCCACCACCAGACTGAAATGTTGATTCAAGGCAGGATAGATCCATCCTTTAATGTTGTTTACACAAAATCATGACCATACCATGTGAATGTTGCAGCAGAAACTGACACTCATCAGAGCAGGTGATGTTTTTATAATCTTCCTTGTCCCATTTTGGTGAGTCCGGCAGAAGTGGCACCCAGTGTGGTCTTCTGCTGCTGTAAACCAGTTGCTTCAAATTAACATGTTGTGGATTTAGAGATGCTCTTCTGCGTGTCTTGGATGCTACGAGTGGGTATTTGAGTTGCTGTTTTAATGCTCAGTTTGAACTTCCGTGGGTCGCCTTGACAACATCTACATGCCTAAATGCACAGAGTTGCTGCCGTGTGATTGGCTGATTAGATATTTGCTTTGAAATGGTGTCCAACATATATGAAAAACGTATATCCTTGATGTTCAAATACCCACCTGCTGTTAGACGCAGATTACTTCTGATTTCTTCATGGTCACAGGGATGAGTATATTCAAAAATGTTGTGTCCCATCAACTCAGTCTTTGAGAAAACATAGAAGAGTATTTCAGTCCTGAATCCTACTGGTTATTTAAAAGAATAGTAAGAATATATGTGGGTTTATTTACCTGAGTCAGGCCCATGTACTTGCTGACATTGTCAGACAGAAAGATCATGTCTCCCTCAGTGGACAAGACCATGACAAATCCCTCCAAGATCCCCAGGTACATGTTTGTCTCCTGCGAGGCTTCGAATTCCTCTGTGTCTTTCTCCTCTTCGTCCTGTGCTCCGTCACAGCCGCTCTGTTCATCTCCACCTTCCACCGCTTGCTGATATGTTATCATGTGCCTACTCCCGGCATTTATCCCATCATTTTCTAAGACAAACAGAGTGTTTTTTATATGACAAAGCTTTCTAGTCTACATTTTCAGTGGATAACAAAAGATGCGTTTCCTTTTTCATTTTGTGTGTTTGCTTCAGCTGTTAGTACTTGTGTTATCTTAGACTTCCTCTTTCTAAAACCAATCTGAATCTAAAACCCACAAGCCCGTTGAATTTTTTTTCTTCACTTTTTTTTTGCATCTCCACATTTTAACACTGTATTAATCTGAAAACCTTTTAAGTAAGCAGAAAAAACTACACGAGCCTGTTATCCTAACTTGTCTTTATTAGTCCAGTTCCTTTTTATGAATAGTGTAACCCTTGTTAATTTTTTGTATATACAATTGACAGATGTTTTCTAAATGCAGCACGTGCGGCAAAGCATCAAATTTTATAGGTGTCTAATTTTAAAGAGATGGCCAAGGTGTCTGCTCACAACACGGCTGTGCAGAACTGACAGATTGTGGTTTTTAGCTTTCTTGAGAACTGATGATCTAAACGGCACGACTGAGTGAAATTAACTCACACAGGAAACAAAAGAACAAAAACAAAAGCAAAAACAAAAAAGGGTGTGTTTCTCTGCTCTGTGAGAACCAGCTTGAGTTTTAGATTTTCAGAGTGACTAAATCATTTTGGTTTTTCACACATATTTAAATATCTGCCGTGCTAAGACTTGGTGTTGGGGTTAAGTTATGGTAGTGGTTTGTGGACACTGAGCCACTGGAAGTGGGGCACTGAAAACCACATAATAATAATAATATTAAAATATTAAATCAAGTTGAATTAACCCAATATTCTGGGATGAAGGGATGAAAACATGAATTTGCACATGGCCTTACATAACCCTTTCATACTGCTCATATTTCATGTCCAAGTGTGGAGCCAAGATTTGACTCAGAACTACAACTCTGTACAAATAGTCTCTGTGATGGTAATAAATAGAGGATTAATCTATTTATTAGATGTAAGAGAAAAAGAGAAAAAACACTGTAATCACCAAACCTCATGTCCTAAGACAGCCATAATGATTTAAATGTATTTTACTGAACGTGAACTGTTGAGCTTTATTATATAACCATTACAGCTGTTAACCATTTCCTCACTCTTACATCATTAAAACTGCCATTTATAATTATCAGTGTTAATTAGAGATTAATTGTTAGTTGAAACACACAAAATGCTTAAAAAAAGGATTAGTCTGCACATTAAAAGCATCAGTAGGAAATCTTGCATGTGGGACTCACACGTGTGTTTTCCACACTCACTGAACTGGCAGCTTGGTTAGCTTCATAATCTCAAATAGTTTAAACTCGAATCAGACTGATTTCAGACTTTAATTCTAACTTGTTTATTTTTAGATTATTTTGCTCCGTTGTGGGTGCTCACGTGATGTCCTTGCATTTGTGTTGTGCTTTTTTAGTTCTTCTGACCACACAAAGCACTTTTAGCTACAACTCACACTTTAACCACACATTAATACACCGCCTTATTCCATCTATTTCAAGCACTTTATTCTGCCTCACATCCACAACCAGTTTCGAATCACCAGTTAACCTAACATGGATGTCTTTGAACCGTGGGAGGAGACGAGGAGACGGGCCAAAAGGAAACTGAAGGAAACCCCTGAAGGCCCAGAGAGCACACGTACACTCCACACAGAAAATTTAAACCAGGAACTGTGAGGCAACTGTACTAACCACTCCACCGCCATGCTGAAAAATTTCAGATCTTGTGTTTGTGTCAACAGATCCTGTGACCCCTGTACGACTGCTCTTCCTTATGTGCTCCATATATGATCACTCTTATGCTGTTTTACTCTTACTCTGTTAGCAGATTTCTTTGGGTCAGGTGGTAGAGCTATGAGCTCCCCCTAATACTTCCATCAGAGTATGAATATGAGTGTGTGAATGTGTGGTTAACGGCAACTGGGTTTCGATAAAAGGCTTGTGTATGAATGTGTGAATGAGGCTTGGAGGAAGAAAACACTTTAAATGCTAAAACTGAGTAGAGAAACACCATATACAATTGTGTTGAGGTCCACCTTGAACTGTCACTACTGTCCCATATGAAATACACATAGACACGGCATGCACAGTTGCAGGATTCCCTGAAATTGATGTAAAATCCATTTGTAAAATATTTTAGCACCTGTTAGTCATGTTAGTCATTTTCTGTGTGTTTCAGGTCACTTTAGAAACATTTAAAGCATTTGTGCTGCTATTAAATGTCAAAACAGGTCAAATTTAACCCAAACACAAGCTGAATTTAAAGCGGATGGATTGACTGTTGTGAGACAGGCGCAGAGCAAACACAAAGACTCCTGGGATTCTTGGCAGGATAATGGATTGATAAATAAATAGGCCAGACACACCTCAGCAAGAATTAAATAGTTTAAACAGCCCAATTGCATGTATTTATTTATGGATATCACCTTAATGGAAATCTGTTTGTATTATGAAATACATTATTTTTGAACAGCACTGTTAACACTTCAGTTTTAGCTATTTTTGTGCTTGTTCTCTACACTTTGTGAGCTATTTGGGGGGGGGGGGTGTTTTGTATGAATTTCCCAGATTTCAGGAGAAATAAAGGAAACAAAGCATTTACATCATTTGAAGGTTTTCTCTATATTTCACTATATTTTCTCTAAAGCCTGCAAACTAATATCAGTGCCGAGTACATAAATGGTGCCATAAATATGTAAATGCGTATATTTACTGACTTCAAGTGGTGTTTTTCTCCTTGTGATTCAGTTTGCTCTGAGTGTATCTCACACACAGAGGCCAGTGTTAAATGTCTTCACATGTGCGCTGTTACCTTTGAGCAGAGTGTGCATGCGTATGTAGCTGAGGGTCAGGCGAATGACGGAGGGCTTGTCCAGGTGAGCTCTGACGGAGGGCTGCAGCGGCAGGAGGCGAGACAAATCCCCAAACACGTCAGACTCCACTCGCCGTCTCCTTCGAGCAGCCTCACGGCTGATCGCTCTTCAGAAAGCAGAAGTCAGGAAATGCAAAGAAGGCTGAACTAAATTTCTCTCAATCAAACTTACATCAGATTTTACTACCTAAAATTAAGTTAGGTAAGTTTATAAACACCATTTTACTGCAAGTATGCTCTATGCTGCACACAACATAGATACATATAAACTAGAGAAAACTCACTCATTTAGTCACTAAAGTAAAAGTGAGATGATACTGGATGAAGTGCATTTTCTCAAAGACTATTTAAAATGTACTCTCTTTGATATCGGAAGATAATATTGTTCATTTTCTGCATTTTGCCTGCTAATGTTGTGACTCTGCAGACTTGGATTCTGTGTTCAAACTGATGTAAGGAAAAATAAATAAATAAATAAAGTGACATTGTTCCTCAGCTTTACAGGAACTGTAAAAACAGTCATGTTTCAGCTTCATCACACTGTGAACTTTTGACATAATCTGTGTGAGTTTAGAGAATTTCTCAATATGTGACACTTCTTCAATCTCCATGCTTATTCCTACTTCACCTTCAGTGTTTTTACTGCTAACATTGCCTCATTTCTACTGAAAGATTTGATTCCAGAGCTTTACCTTGAAGTATTTGAATTCTATCTTTTGCAGTTTTTAGTGTCTTTGTTTTTTAATAGTTCCCCCACCACTGATGAAGAGATGTGGAAGGTCAACAGTGCACCGTGGTTAAGATCTGAGGCATCCAGAGTGGCCACAGCACTCTCTTTGACCTCACTTCTTTACCTCAGTTAGCTGGCAACTCACTTAAACTTGATCTATTAAGATTTATTGCTGCCAAATGAATGCCCCTATGAACAAAGCAACACGCTGCTTTACCTTCTCTTCTCCTTGTCAGCTGTCATCGTGCCTCGCAGATGTCTCGCATGGTGAATGACGGCTCAGGAAAGCAGGCGCGATGGCAGCAGGAGTTCACGGCACAACAGCGACTCTCTGCACTGCAATTTGCACCATCACAGGTAGACTAGTTCATCAGACAGGCAATTAGACCCACAGTGCTGCACAGATGACTTGAATGGATTCCAAACAGTCTCATCTCCCCTTGGCATGCAAATTACCTAGAGGGCTCCAAAAGTGATGATAGGTCAGCCTTGATGAGAAGCATCTCCCTCCCCTCTTCTTTCCTCCTCCCTCCACTCCACCCTCCCTCCCCTCTTCTTCTTCTCTTACATAAACTTTTGAGCATCCCACAGATTTGCCTCTGAACAGCAGCAGGTTAGAATCGATTAAAGCAAAGAAGGGGAAAAGAACAATAAGAAAAAGACACAATGTAGTCTGGGATTGATGTAGACAGCTCAGTGTTTTATTGGAATCAGACCAGACAGGACTAGCCCGGCTGTTGCACTACATTTTGGCACAGAGTAAGATAGTGTGACCAGGTGCACAAAGCTTCACTACACATCAACTCTACTGCACAGAGAGCAACCAGCTCATCTTCAGATCACTGTACAGTACGCAACAGTCCTTCTGTGTTTAGTGTGTGTGTGTCTGCACAATAGAAAGTGAGAAGAAGGGGGAGGTGGAAAAGGAGCTAGTCTGTATTGGTGCTTATTGTGTATGTGTGTGTGTGTGTGTGTGTGTGTGTGTGTGTGTGTGTGTGTGTGTGTGTGTGTGTGTGTGTGTGTGTGTGTGTGTGTGTGTGTGTGTGTGTGTGAAGTGAGAGGTAATTCAGCTGCTGGCTCTCAACACGTCTTATCAACCCGGCTGTAACAGACCTATAATAGTATAGTTATAGTATTATGCACAAAGGATTTCTCCAGATACACTTTACAATAATAATAATAATAATTCGATTTAGAATAAAAAAGAGAGAAAGAGCGAGCGAGAGAGAGCAATAAGAAAGAAAAAGCCATTCTTGAAAACATAAAGAGCAAAAGTCAGAAAAAATAAAGCGTGTGGTTTTGGCTGAAAGAGCTGCTGGATGTGGAAAAGGGGAATTGGTGCTTTGAAATAGAGTGCAAGGAAAGGGAAAACACTGACGGTTGCTATGGAAATGCTAAAAAACAGACAGAAAAGGGGAAAAAAGAAATTCACACATTCGCACGCATGAAAATATACATTCACAATAATAATAATAATAATAACAATAATATTAATAAAAAGGCCCACATTCACACAAAAAGGGCAGACCAAATCTCTGAACCTAACAGACGGATGAAATAGCTGGAAATGGGGCTTTTCACTGCTACACAGGCCGCCTCTAACACTCTGCTCGACATAATTAGTTCGATAGCCTGTAACTCGTAAGCTCGACATTCACTTTGTACACAAAGGACAGAGAATGAGTGAATACTTCAGTCATACCATAATCCAACAAAAACAATTTAAAAAACACATTTTGAGGAAGAAAAAAACCACATACACACACACACACGCGCACATGAACAAACAAACCATAAAATATATAGATAGTCAGGGTATTGCACAAAAGGGGATTTGGCCCTAACTGGTCCACAATAAGGACAGTAATAACACAGGTAGGGTGCTTGTCCATGCGCCACGACGCTCCTTTAATAGCAGACAACACCAGCACGATACAGCCACTCAACACAGGCTATATACAAGCCTCTGCACCCAGCACCCACAGTCCACATGTGTACAGGTGCCGGGGAGAGAAGCAGTGTAGGTGTGTGTATGTGTGTTTGGTTTTGTCTGAGCGTGTGCAGTGACCTTGTACTGTAGGAGTGCGCGAGGGCACGTAAAACTTGGGATTGTAGTGTTTGTACGCACGTGAGCGTGTCGATGTGTGCGTGCGTTTGTTTGTGAGAGCGTGTGCATATTCATATTTAAATTCATATTCATATTCATAATGAACCCAGGCAACAACAACAACACAATGCAAGTAAATTATATCTCAAAAGTAACAACAGCCAATAGCTTCAAAGTAAAGGACTGACCGTGTGTGTGTGTTTGTGTGCGTGTGTGATTTGTAAAGGGATTTTATGGATCTATGGAGTGTCAGCATGTGTGAGTGCGTGCATACCGAGTTTAGTGTGGCTGGATCTGTGTGTATTTGTGTATGTGTTAGGTATGCGTCTCCTCGGGGGCGCAGTAGGAGAAGTCCTTGAACTCCTCCTGGTTGATCTGTCGGATAATGGCCTCGTCCGTGGGCGTCAACACGGGGTCCTCCTTGGTGAAATCCTGGTCGAAGTTATTCACATCTCGTTTGGTCTTCTGCAGACGCATGCACACGAAAACACACACACAAAGGCACAGACGGAGGGAAGGATGTCAGAGAACGTTCAAAATTACATGACAGCGACACCTTCTGACCACTGTGACTTACTGTTCCTTGAAAGGTGCTCTCTTAGGGGGTCTTTAATTAACACGCCACAAACCTTTTAAATCTAACATTAGCAAAATTGGGATTTCAAGCCTTTTAAGCTACTTTTAGAGACTAAATGGCACAGTCTTTCTTTCACAAACAAAATGAATAAACACATATTAAAATTAAAGTAATTCAGTACACCGAAAGACTTTTTAAAAACACATATTTACTTGTTTTTGAATGATTGACAGAGACAGAGTGCGCTTAAAGCCTGCCCATTCTGGAGGGGGAAGCAGGTCATGACTCTCAGTTGACCTCGTAGTATGTGAACTTCCCTTTTTCGATTCTGCCAGCAAACAACTGAATGGGTGACTGTGTCCAAACCTTTGACTGGTACTGTGAGAATTACTCAACATAACGAATTGAGATACTTTTTCAATCTCCGTGCTTATGCCTACTTTAACTTCAGGCTTTCTAGGCTTTAAAATTCCTGAAAGCTAACCTGAAGACTTTTGACAGCATAGTAATAAAGGTGTTGATGTTGAATTTTATATTTGAGACAAAAAGAGACGTACAGTATTAAAAAACAATCCCAGATGAAAGTCTACGATGCAACTTGACACCAGCAGAGATGGTGGTGAAAATATAACAGCCACCGCAGGGCTTTAAAACCTTATTTGACTGGTCCCACTTACCCTAATGTTTCAAATACTTTGCTAACATTAGCTTTTTAACAACTAACTGCAAATGGGGTGATAAAATAAACCTCAAAGTACAGGTACAAAGAACAAAGTACAAAGAACAGGTCCCCCAACTCGGCAGTAGAGGCAGGAATTACCAGAGAGGATGGCAGTGCATGAAATATGCCCTCATGTTTACAGTATTCATAGAATATTTTACTTTCACATGACACTCCTTACAAATCCATCTCCTTTGTCCCTTTCTTGTTAAAAAAGGCAACATCTCTGATTTAAACACACAGCACTTCTCTCAGGCCTCCATCTTTGTTTTACCAACTTCCAAATGAAACCCAAAACTCAACAGCACCACCTGGTGGACTAAGAAAAAGAAGCATTTTTTTTTTTGGCTGTGTGCTGCTCTCTTTAGTTTAGCCATTGCCAGGTAATATTAGCGAATATTACCTGAACATTGCAGCTTATGTTTCGTTCTGCTACAGTTGAGATTTTGGCTGAATGATAAATTAGTATTTTGAGAAACAAGTATTTTTTGAGTATTTTGCTAGTTTGTTGGTGTAGTTCCTCAGAATCAGAATATGCTCAGTATATGTCATGTATATAGTCTTTCAGCATTCCAAGTAAATTTAAAACTAAAGAATAATAATTCGGATACCTATCCACAAGTTCACAAAACTACTGAGCCTTGAAAAATGTTTAGTATCAAATACACGATGCATTACTGAAGGTTTATGTGTGAAATAGCTGCATGTAAAACTGTGGCCTGTGTGAGTTCGTGCAGAGTGTGTGTCTCTTACAATCCGGGGTTTAAAGGGTGGTTTGACTTTTCTCTGCTCCAACAGTACCCAGTCGATCTCTCTGAAGAAGGCGTGGGTCTTGATGGCCTCCTCGCCACCCTGGCTCACGACGCAGCCCAGACGCTTGGCCGGGTTCTTTGTCATGAACTGCACAAATAAAACATTTGTATTTTTGGACTTATTCTTCCAGAAAAGCAGGACCTTGAAAACTATTAGCTGTGGTTTAATCCATAACAAAATACACTTCACATCTTTGTTTGCACAAGTAAAGACAAAGGATTCGGGATTGAGGAGATAAGGGGGGGAGCATTTTGGTGCTAATAATAGAGCCGAGGCATAAACGGCTCTTTGTTTTTAGCATCCACAGAGTCACTGGCAGAGTGATCAAACAGGTCAGCAGAGTGCCGGTGTTATTTACCGCGTTGCTTTTGTTCTGCTGTCTGTTCGGCATTATAAGAGCACTTTGTGATTCACTGCAGTTTTATGACTGCATTTAACCTTTTTTTAATTCTCCTCAGTGTCCGAGGAAAGTGCAGCATGACACCTTTGCATCAAGTGCACTTTGAGTTTGATTTGCTCGTGTGACGCTCTGAGGATAGAAATCTGAATGAAAGTTAAAACGGTGACCACAAGACTGAATTCTTCTCTTGCAGGAACAGTTTTTGTTAATTGAGATGCTGTTGTGTTAAAGCTTGGCCAAGTCTGGGCTGGAATTGAGCCTTTTAGACATTGAAGTTTGTTTTTTGTTTAACTTAACTTCAACTTATCTGCATCGTTACACTCGTTACAGTGCTCATATAGCCGTTCTACATTTCTCTTCATAGCACGTTTAATAAATGTTGGTTGTCCATGTTAAAATACACAAGTACTTTATTAGTACATCCACTCCCAACCACTCATAGGAGGTGGCTGCTGCTCCCTGAGCCTGGTTCTGATGGAGAGTTTTTCCTTTCCACTGTTGCCAAGTGCTAGCTCATAGTGGGGTTATCTGATTGTTGGATTTTTTCTGTATTACTTGTATTACCTGACAGTATAAAGCACATTAATAAGGAGACTGTTATGATTTGGCACTATGTGAATAAAACTGAACTGATTTTAATTGATTTTGATCAAAATCTCCTAAATACAGTTAAAATAAACTAAGCTTTCCTTGTAGAATCAAAAGAAATTGGTGATGAGAGCTTCCCAAGAGCTTACCAGTCCTACAAAAATGTCAGATAATGTTGGGAGAGACGACACGTACCGCTCGGAGAATAGAAACAGCCTCTTTGCTGAGCCACACGGGGTAGAGGACATCGTCGTGGAGAATCGACTCAAACAAGTCGTCTTCATTATCGGCTTCGAACGGAGGCTGTCCGGCCATCATCTCATACATCAGCACCCCAAGGGCCCACCAGTCCACAGAGGCTCCGTACTCCAGCTCCTGCAGGATCTGAATTCAACCAAATGACACAGCTCAAGATGATTACGAGGAAATACATTTCTGCTTGCGTGACATCCTGCAAACAGATCCATTGAGGTGAAGAGCCTCAATAGGATGTACTTTATTCCACTTTAAGTGGTGTAGAAAAGCCAAAACAATGGATAGACCTAACTAATGTCATCAGCAGCAAGAGTGAAAGGGAAACTGAACTACTTAAAGATCATCTCCATACATGTTTAAGAGAGATAAAAAGTCTCTGCATTGAATAATAATTTATCTTTCATATGCTTTTTGACTTCTTAAAAGCATATCTACTTAAAAATTATGCAAATAAAAGTCCCTTGAAATGCTTTAACTGCTGCACACAAGTTTTCTTCAACTTCAGTGTCCACCTTCAGCTGATGTGCACAAACACAGACTTGTGTAATACCCATGATAAGTGATTGCACTCGGATGCGTCATGAACACTTGGCACTTCGGCCGGTGACATTTTTAGGCAATTTATCCAAAAAGTGTTTGATTGATTCCTTAACAAAGACTAAACATTATATTTGTAACCAAGGGGACTGAGAGTCCCCCAGAAGTTAATGACCCCACAGCAAGCACGGTGGTGGAGCCAATAAATGCTTGTGATGACAGCGAAGTCATATGACCCTGAAATGAATGAAGATTGTTCCCTTTCGCACTGAGCAACAGAGCCGGATGTTGATTGTTGTTAATATGATTGTTAGTCCTGACTAAAAGGGAGCTAAAGTTGGATAGACAGCATAAGATATGCACAACTTCTGGGTCTAAAATGTGGCCCAAAACTCTGCTGTGACCTAAACCTGTATTTTTTTTAATGGCCAGCAGGGGGCAGTGCAGCAGGCTGCAAAAAATGCTTACAGCTGCATAGAAATCGGCTCCCTTATTTTTGAATTCAGAAAACACTTTCTAATGAACTTATGGGCTCAACTTCAAATTCCAGTTCACACACGGTTAAAAAATGAAGCCATTTGGTAAATTATAGTCATTATTAGGACCAGACAAGTGGTTTGTGGGGTCCTCGGCTACAGTCTGTCCGTCACTCGTCACGAGGTTTTAAAACAGCAAGACAGCAAAACTGAAAAGCACTCAGCTCATGGGACTTCCATCTTTGATACATCAGTACAATACTGATAAGTCTGAATCTGTGATTTTAACTTAGCTCAGATTAATGTTATCAGGACAGATGTTCAAATATCCAGGTGAAATATAATGTTGTTAATAGCTAATAGCTACTTAACAATACAAGGGTAAGAATATCGACCATTATACCCTATCAACATAAAGAAGTGCAGGCCCTTGAGTTAATCTCACCTCAGGGGCAATGTAGTCCGGGGTGCCACAGAAGGTGGTGGTAGTGACTCCGTTAATGATGCCCTCTTTGCACATACCAAAGTCTGCCAGCTTACAGTGACCCTCAGCATCCAAGAGGATGTTATCCAGCTTCAGATCCCTGTAACAGAAAGACACAGATACGCTATTAGCACCATCTACTTTCTAGGAAAGTTTGGTTCACTGGGGGAGGTGCATGCAATGTAAACAGATAATAAGCACTGATGTTTTCTATGGCTTTTCGTACCAAAATAAAAAGCAAAATATAAATATATATTTTCTCTTTGACAGTTAAGAGTGACCTTGATAGAAAAACCAAACGAGGACAGCAGGGTGTTTACCTATAGATGACTCCGTTACGGTGCAGAAACATAAGGGCTGAGGTGACTTCGGCAGCGTAGAACCGAGAGCGAGGCTCATCGAACTTCCTGGATCGTTGAATCTGGAACATCAGATCTCCTCCATTCACATATTCCATTACAAAGAACAAACGGTCCTGCAGACAGAGGGAGGGACGGAGTGGTATTAGACAGGAGAAATGCAGTCAGCTGTTGAATCTGTACGTTTTGCTTCACACGTCAGCCTACCCGTGTCTGGAAACAGCAGTACAGCTGGGTGAGGTAGGGGTGTCGACGGGCGAGGGCCAGGATGCGCTTCTCGGTCATGGTGCAGTCCACGTCGTCGTCCTGCAGGATGACGTCCTTCTTCAGAACTTTAACGGCGTAAACGTCTTCTGTCCCCTTCAGCTCCGCCAGCATCACCTGGATAAGAGATGCGCAGTATGAAACGGCAAAAATTTGTTTATTCCGCGATCTCAGCGTTAACACCTTTTTCTTTTTACGGGGTCATTCGTTATCTGTGGGTGTTTCGAATTGTAGGCATCTTGCATTACAACTGAGTACAACCCATAGTTGCACGGTGATGAAGTGAAGCATTTGTACCACATGTGATTTATGATACATCAGCTGAATTATAATTCAGAATGAATGCAAACATAGATCAGGAGGCATCTGCTTCCACGTATAAGCTATGACTTACATTAATTATTTATTATATACACTGTCTTATATAGGCAGTGTTTGTTTTGTGAGCACTTTACAAGCACTTTGGTTGCTGTATTGAAATGAGCTCTTGAAGTAAACTTAATCAGACTATCTGCCGACTCAACGTTGAGAGTGACGTGTAAAATCCAGGCTGATTTTGTTTACACCGACAAGCCAAAACCCAAAGCCATCACTTCTTGATATGCTGTCTGTCCTTCAAGTGCTCTGATCCAGTGAGGCATGGACTTCTAAAGGTGCCCTGGAGTTTTCTGGCACCAAAACAAAGATCCTGTAATTCCTGTAAGCTTCGGGCAGGCCTTGTTTGTCCATGCTTGGACCAACTTTATCCATCTGCAGCCTGCAAGACTGCAGGACGCACACAAGTAATGCAGTAATGCCTACTACAGGACGCTTCAAACGCTTGTTACTTAAGGTGAGGATTAGGCGTCCTGGTGCGCTGGCACAACTCGCACGCTTTGGTTCCAAGTTACGTCCCGCACGTGCTTTTCATACTAGGTTCAACCACAGTTAGTAGCCTAGGTAGATGAAGAGCAGATGCCCATTTCCTTAATCCTTAATTAGCCTTCTGCTTCTATTATTCACAAGTGTTTTATTTTTTTATACCTCTTTGCTTCTTTTTCACACCTTTTCTCATTGTCTCTGTTTTAAAGAGTCTTTCATATTTTTTTAATGTTTCTCTGTTTTGAATATCTTGTGATTTTCTCCCTTGTTTTTAATACACTACCTCACCAAAAAAACAAAAAGGTCACCATGTGGATTTACTAAGCAAATAGGTAAGAGTCTTCTACTAGATAATTACTGCAGTGAGTAATAGGCTTCAGGTCTGCAACAGTGAGTAACTTCTTCTTTCTCCAAATCGGAAGACATCTCCTCTGGTCCTGGAAAAGATGCTTCTTCGTTTCAGAAGGGTCAAGTTACTGCATCAAGCAAAGAACACAATAAAGAAGACTGCTGAAACCTCTAAAATTAGGTTAAGAAGTGCCAACGGCATTACTGACAACCCGGAAGGATAGTGGTGAAACATCATCTTTGAGGAAGAAATGTAATCAGGAAGTAATCTTGAATAACTGCGATTGGACACCCCTTTAACATTTGCTGAACTCAAGTGCTAAAAGGAAAGGGAAATAAGAGCATTTCAACAAAGTGAGGAGAGCTTAATGGATCGGTGCCAAACGGCTGTGCCCGCCTAACAAAACCGCTTATCAATAAAGCAAATCAGAAAAAAGGCTTCGGTTTGCTGGGAAGCAAAGAGATTGTAAAAAGTGGAAAAAGGTGACATGGTCAGAGGAATCTGGATGTTTAATCTGTTTTCCAGAGCGATCAGTATATCTGAGTAAGAGGAGAGGTGGACGAAGCGATGAAGCCTGTGGGAGCAGTGTTATGACCTGGGTTTGTGTCAGCCGGTCAGGTTGAGCAATGTTATGCACCTGAAAACATCGGGTCAGCTGACTACCTGATTAGACTGAATCATTTTTCATCAACTGATTTTTTTCTCCTCGACGGCGCAGCCGCGTTCCAAGATTGCAACGACAGGAATCGTTAGGCTGAAACTGTGAAAGAGTCCGGAAAATCTACATGTTGGAGCAGACTTCATACAGCGGCCCCGACTCTCACATCTCCAAGAGAGGGAGCTCTGGGCTGAACAACTGATGCATATCTGAATGAAAATAAATGAAGTGACATTGCACAAGCTTTTCAAAACGATGCAACAATGCAACAAAGTTAAAGGTGGTCCAATGAAATGTAAGAGTCCTCCCACTGCGCCAGACAATGGGAAACTGGCTTGGCTCGTTACTGAGACTGGGTCGTCTGGCTTTGTCAATTTTGCTCAGATTCATCCTATTCAATCACAGACTGCAATAGGTGTAAGATCATCAATATGAGTCACTCCAGTGAGTGGTCATAATGTTTTAGCTCGTCGGTGTATTATAAAATGCAAGAGGGGGTTTACAGTGATAAAATTATGAATGGAACAATATTATATGATCTGTTTTTGGTCTCTAGCAGCTGGTGATTGAAACAAATGGCTCTTTATCTGCTCAGAGCCCCAATATATTTACCAGCTATTCTCTAACCTACCATCTGGTGTTGGGCAGGTAATCTGCAGTAACTATACAAAGGTTTTACAGTGACCTGCTGCTGGACATTGTATCAACATGGTACCAATTAATCCTGCAACCCATAAATAGAAAACAATAAGCAGAAAAATCTAAACTGCACACAAAACATTACATTTAAATTATAAATAAAAGCAGGTGCCTGAATCTAATGCAATGCACATGAGCGTCAGTCTATTCTGCTCCCCTGATATTATTCACTTCCCCTGATAATTCAGCTGTTATGAATAATGGGAACCCCGTGAACTGGTTGTTGATTTAAAAATAAAAACAGTTTAATTATAAACATAATGAGGAACAAACAAATAAACATCCCCCTCGCACGCCTCCTCCGAGCTCTCCCACCTTGCCGAAGCTGCCTTTGCCGAGAACCTTGATGAAGTTGAAATCCTTCAGGCTCCTCCTCTGGCTCTCTCCGTTCTGCCTGGCTGCCGAGGAGGACGAGGAAGAGGAGGTGGTGGAGGAGGAAGAGGAGGAAGAGTGCTGAGGTCCCTGCTGGTTGAGCGACAGCGCGTCCTGCAGGCGATCCAACTCTGCCAAGTCTGTGGGTGTCATCGGAAAAGCAGATCAGACATCAGCAAAAACAGGCTGGCTGACTTTTCTCTTTTTTCCTGTCAGCATTCAACTCAATTATACGGAAATAAGAGCTGTTTAGAAGCATTACACATTTGTTACTGATTGCTTTTCAATAAACTTTGAAAAAAACAAAACAAAACATGATCACATCCTCTGTTAAAACCTGGAATGATTCACTCCCCGGACCAGGGCGATTAAATAACAGCAGCGAGCGGCGCCGTTGTCATCGGCGTTTGGCTCGACGAGAACAAAAAAAAAAAATGGGACGACTTCCACAAAGAGAAAGTTAACTTTTTTATTTCTCAGCTTGCAAAGTGTGATAATGCGATGACTAACTGTGACAACCAAATGGTGGTGGGCGGTGGAGGGATAATTCAATTTTAGCTTGTTTTTAGAAAAAAGAAGAGAGAAAGAAAAAAACAATAACATTTAACTTATTTTTTAAAAACAGCAACAATATTATCGCTGAAATCGAATGACTACCCCTCACTGGTAGAATTACACATTAAACCGCCCCCCGCCGTACCCATCTCGAAGCGGGCTTTTAGACGTCTTTTTGTTGATGTTGCGTATGTGGTTTTTTTGGTGTGTGTGTGTGTGTGTCGTGTTACCCTGTTGTGAGGGGGAGGTGGGGACAGCTGGCTGGCTGAAGCTGTTCTCCTCAGTCTGAGAGTGCTCAGGAGGAGACTGGGGAGGGTCCTGCCCTGGAGTCAACTGAAGAAAGAGAGAAACACAGAGAGAGTCAACATGGCCGTGCCTTTGGGCTGTCCTCTAAAAATCTGTTTCCTGAATCACGAGTCACGGAGGTGAATCCAAGTTTCTCAGTTGAAAATCGGAGCTTTAAAGCTGCTTTTTACACGTCCAACGCAGGCCTGAACTTTTAAAGGCATTACTAAACACAGGAACACGTGAGAATACAAATGCGCAACGCAGTCGCTCCCACACAAAGTCTGTGTGATGTCTGATTGACCCAGTGTAAGAATAAAGCAGGTAATAGCTCGGTGAATTCACAGCGAGCGAGTGGGCGTCATGTGTCCTGCCTCCTGTGTGCGCTCCCTAACCCAAACCACGCGGAGTATTTACAGGAGTGAGAACCCATCTGAAACCGACTCCTGCCGTTGTGTGCCGCGTGTGAGTGAGGACATCTTTGAACAACGTCCCGAACTGATACTCCAGAGTCTGAAAACAGCTTGTGCTTTTCATCCAACAGTAACAGAAATACATTCAGTTTGAAATGCGTAGTTGGACAAATAGATGGACACCCTTTGAGACGCCTTAGGAGTAAAATGCAAAGATGTGCACCACACAATGATGAAAAACAGACGGTTAGCTTAGCTGAGCTTCCCACAAACACTAGAAAAAAAGAAGGAACCAGTAAGCTCCTTAATTAATGAAGCTCCTTAATTAGCACATTATACGTGTGACTCCACAGGTTAACCTGCCGGCCTCAGGGAAGGTGCTACAGCCTGGGAAAAGTCCCAAATGCATTTTCTGTGCACATCTGAGGTGCTGGAGTTTATTTCCTCGGGTAGAACTCGAGCTCACCACCTGTACATACATGACAACGGTATTTCTCTCTATAAGGACTGAAACAAGTCTTTTCCCATATTATCTTCCTATTTCTCTTGCATTAACAAGGTGAGTTTTATGGAAACTGGACAAGTGGAGGACAACTTATGTGGTAGGCCTAAAGAAAATGCAGCAGATGAGCAGTATTTAGAAGTCACGTCCTTAAGAGAAAATCTAGTAAAGACCTGACACGGGCGGCTTGTTACCTTCCTCCTGCGCTGCGCAGTGTTGGAGATCTTGTCAGGTGTGACTCCCAGGTCAGACAGGACCTTGGCGATTCCTCGGGCGTCCACGCCGCAGTTAGGAGCTACATTGGTCTCGCACCGCCTGTGCACATTCATCTTACACACTGTAAAAAAAAGAAAGAAAGAAAATGTGAAATTTAAACACATAAACCATGTCTCCTGCTACTACAACCTAAGTGCTCATTAAAGGCATTTTACTTTAAAAATCCAGAAATGAGTCTGCAAACTAAAAATGTATATTCTTTAAAATACATTTAGTATAAAACATGAGTTAAGACCAAGGAAGCCATTTTTGCATGACAAAAAACAAGTGCAAGTGGTGGACTTTACTTGGGGATACTTCTGAAAATTAGATTAAAAAGAAATTCTATGTGAGTATGTAGAGTCTATAGCAAAAGCCTAACACTATTTTTACCAGAAATGTAATTAATCATGGGGGAAAAGCAATCATTTTTCATTTGTTATCATGTTTTAACAGATGTAATGAAAACGCTGTTCCTCGTGGCATCCCTGTTTACATCATGTGGCTTCAACATGCAAATATGAGCACCTGGGCTGCCATGATGTTTCCCCGTGGGCTCTCATGTGAATTCCCCACTGCTCATAAACTCACCTTTGCACTGCAGGCCCTGCCTCATGAGGCCCCACAGCAGGGAGCCGCAGTGGTCACAGAAAGTGGGGACCTTGTAGTTGTGGATACTGAACTTATGGGGCATATTAACACTGAACCGCTGTGAGCCCACCTGCAGAGGGAGACACACACAGAAGAACACACAGACACACACACGGGGGCATTAACGAGAGGTCAGGGTGGCATTATCAGAGGAGCGTTCTGACACACATTGCTTTAAGCAACAGATTTGTTCATCAGTGGCCTGAATGTTGAGCGTCTCTGTCCATATTCAGTATTTCTTTCATGATTCCTACTCTCTGAAACTGTGAGGATCAGCATTTAAAATAACAATACAATCAAGTTTAATTGAAAAAGAGGTAAAATAATGCTAATAAAGTCAAATCAAAGTGAGTTTTGGCGTATGTGTATTCTCACTGTAGCAAAAGTATTAAAAGATCATTTGTATTTCTATTGTTGGGGTTAAATTATGGAACAATGCTAACATAACCATTTAAACCTGTTTAATTTTCCTGGAAACAACAGCACAGGCAGCGCACAAAGTTCAACCAACTAGTATTAGCCACAGTGCACACCGCTTTCTATGCATAAGGGCCACAAGACTACTTGGTATATCTTTATATGTGCTCTTCTCACTGTCTAAGTTATGATTTCTGAATAAAAAACAATTAATAAACTTCAGTTGAGCCTTTAGTTAGCAAATAATGAACTGAGGTCCACTAAAAATCCTCTCATTCCTGCAAAGTCTCCGTGCAGCTGAGTGTTTGCAGACGTGTGTACCTCCTCAGGTGTGTCTTCCTGCTTCTTCATGCCGGCACACTTGGTGATGATCAGCTCATGGCAGCGTTTGTGGACAACACACGTGCACACTAAAAGGCATTCACACACAACCTTGGTCAAATAAACATATTTTCATTTTGAACAACAGATGTGTGAGAGGCAGAGGGACATCAGCTTCATCTCAAAGTGTGCTAATCTGATTTTTCCAGCTGCAAACAAACAGCAAGCTATAAGAAAGCCTTATCTGTTCTTATCATATCTCAGATCATATTTACACAAAATTAAGTATGAACTGGGAGGCAAGTGTAGTTCAACAAAGCACTGCAATGCAGCCGCACACTTCTTCATGCCACTGCCGACCAATCCTGAAAGATCTGGTTGACCCGCTCTGAATATCAATATGAAAAGGCTAATTAACTAAAATCACAAATAATTACAGTCTACAACAGAATGTTGGTGAGTGAGCATTACCACTGACAGCCACACATCCTCTGCACGGCTCTTCATTAATGAGAAAGACCTAATTAGGCCTACAAATCTAACACGAAAAAGACTTCGAAGAGTAGCTGAATAATGATTATTTAACAATATATTCCTTAACTTGTGTATATCTATCTATCCATATCTGTGCAGGTACTATTAGCCTGCTGACTGAGCTGCTTCCTAACTTAGCCGTAAGGGATTTTAATCGTGGGAGTTACATTTTCTCGGTTAAATGAATGAATGAAGGTTAAATGAATAAAAAGCACAAACGAAAGAATTTTCATAGGCAGCACAACTCACTAGGAGACATTAACAATGGATAATTCAGCAAAAAACAGAATTAGTTTCCATTTGTCTTTGTTAATATCCATTACTTTCATATTCACAAGCAACGATTAGTCTACACAGACTGTGCAGTATAAGCAACACGTCAACAGGAGCACATGAGCAGCTTCCGTTCCCTTCCTCTATCTTTACAGGATGCACTCAGGTGTACTGTTGTAGTGTCACAAAACAAAACAAAAACAACCCACATGAAACTTAAAAAATATGCTTCGGTTCGAGTGAAATTCGAGCCCATATGCATCAATGAAAACTGCATAGCTCAACCACCTGCTGCGCAGAGAATCATTTTGACACCTAAACACCATTCTGTTATCAAAACATCTTTATTATGGTTGCATATTTAAACCAGGGGAAAGAAGAAATGCACCGCGTTTAACCACAGACAGCTGTGTTGATAGAGGCATGCTGTTTAAACTACAGGTGAGACAATAAAATATGATCCAGGAAGTCCAGTTGGCGTACCAGATGAATGGATTTAAGGCTTATTTATCAAAGGCCAAATTACTTCAGCACAGGCCTCGGTAGGGTTGCAGATGGACGGGCTGAACTGTTGAACTCATTCTTCATTCTTCATTAATGACTCAGTTAAGTAATGTTTTGACTGTTAGTTGCTCCCATCTGACCAAATTCTCATTGGTTGAACGACCGACAGTATAAGTAATACGAATATGGTGAATATCATTCGAGTTTTAAAATAAAACTGGGTTAAAATGATGCGAAATGCTGAAAATATACACAAGTATTTAATGTTTAATGTATAAGCCTGGCAGGAAGAGTACTCACAGACTCTGAGGATTTTTAAAACTCTTTAAAGTTGCCACAAATGTGAGGTTAACAGCAGATAAACTGCATTCGCATTAAAGCAAAGGTAAGAGAGGCACAACTTTTGCTGGCTGCACAGTTTCAACCACTCCACCTTCACCTTTTCCACCGCTAAGCTGCATAACATCTTCCACCCGCACCTCCACAGGCTGCATTATGAAGTGAAGTAATGAAGTACCCTAAAGAGTCTGTTAAATAACACTACGAGTTCAAGCTGAATTTTTAGGATATTTGCAAGCACAGAGAAGAAGAAAAAAGCCTGTGCATGTAATTTTTAATATTATAATATTATGCTTCATTTTGTTTTCTGCTCGTGTAATGCTGTAAATGCGTGGCTCTGGGGTGATGGCGTGGGACCAAATCACAGTTGTCACTCAGCAACATGTAATCCCTCTTGTGTTCTCATGCTTGAATAATAAATGATACGCAATGTTACTTCAGAAATTGGAGTCTGCCGGAGAAAAGTACTCACCCTGACACTGGTATCCCTGCTTCCCCAGCACGCCCCTATCAGATCACACACAGAGGAGTCAACATTTCAGCGGCATCACAGCAAGCAAAAGGGGTCAGATACATGCGATAGATGTTTCACCCACCAGATGAAATCTCTGCAGTGTGAGCAGTAGGTCGGCTGTCTAAGATAGGTGGCCATGAACTTGTGTCCATTGACTTGATGGACGCGCCTACGGACGGCGCCCTGTCGCCGGCGAGGGCCGATCCTCTCGCGAAACACGCGCTCCTCATTCTCGTTGGTTCCTGAAGCTGCAGAGGAAAGAAAAACAGTCAAGGTTATGATGGTTAGCAAACAGCGATGCGCTGCAGAGCACTGATTTGGACTGTCGCCTCACAGCCTGTGTGGGTTCTCTCACCTACTTCCTCCCACAGTCCTAAGACATGCATGTTAGGTTAACTGGTGATTTTGAAATGGCCATAGGTGTGGATGGAAGCTAGATAAGGCTCTTAAGTGCTGAGAATAAAACGTCGTGTGAAAATGTGGGAAAAGGCAAACAGTTCTTGTGATGTCATGGCGTGATCATTATGATCAGACTAGAAACTTACTATACAAAGACCAGTCCTTTCCATATAACTAGTTTAAAACAATTATAGAAAATGTCTTTAGCTCTTTAGTTTAAGTCTTTTTCAATTTTGTCAACAGAGCAGGCACTAGAGGGATTTTGTGTGCTATGTTTACTTATGTCCACATGACTTAATCAGCCAATTTCCAGTGTTTTCCACCATGACCAGTGACCAGCCGGTCAGCCTTCCATATGACTGATTGTGAGTTGGCCAATTTCGTGCATGTGGAACACACACACACCGGCACAGGTAAGTAAACGGTGTGAAAATGTGTACAACAGCAAACCTAGTGAGACACTTAATCGTTTTAAAGAAGCTAACAAAGGTGGCTAAAGCTAACCAGCGCTCAGAGTGAGCTACCAGCCGTGAGCCTCGGTATGAGCAACTAATCAAAGCAGGAAAATTAAGGGGATGAGGAAAAAAGAGGAACTTATAAATTTATATTGTTATCTGGTTCATTTATAAACATACTGGAAAATTATAATAGTACCTGAATTTTGTTTTGTTATATAAATCTGCTGCAGCTGATTTTGTTTGTGAAAAAAAATATGAAACTAAAATAAAACATAATGCTACAATAACTCTAGTCACAAGTACATGAGCAACATGTAATCTTAATGATGCAACAGTCTGATGTTAAAGAGCTGGATCAGCGACAACGTGCCAATCTATTCAGTGTTTTCCTGTGTATACCGTCCACAGGTCAGCAGCAGGTAGCAGCAGAGCTCGTAGGAAGTTAACAGCAAAGGGTTGGCAGTTTGGAGCGTTTTCCACGCTCGCTATGTCAACAGCTTGTCTTTGTTTGTTTATAAACCATTTAACTTAACTGCAAACTGTGAGTCAAGTGAGTCGACATGACTGAGAAGCGCTGACGCGACATTGTTTTTGTTTCTCTTTCTCGCTCGTTCACTTTCGCCGGTTATGTTCGGTCAGAGACACATTACACAAAGCAGAAACTACAAGCAGGCTGGTCCAGTGTAACACCTGCTGGGAACCTTTCAGTGCATTTATGATAACCTAACATCCCGGCATGTTCAAATTATTATTTAACTTTGGTTGTCTCTTGTCAGGTCCACGTGCGACGTGTGCAGGAGCAGGAAAAACAGCAAGCAGGAGCTTAATGACTCCTACACTGAGCTGAAAAGAGACTAGTGTGAGTAAATTAGATGAATGCAATTTTTTTTATTGTTTAATGTGTTTGTTTTGGGCCTGTTGTTATATGCATATGTATTTATTTGTTAGGAAAACAAAGTAGCCTGACGTTGTGTTACAGATCAAGAATTATTCCCAGTATTTTCCTCACAGATATGAACACAGTTTATTGATTCAGCGCTGGTATCAGGTCATCGCCAGCAGACTGCTGTAGTGAAGGTATCGGTATCATACTCGAAGTAGAAAAAGTTGGCCTCACAGTTAAATGTGCAAAAAACTGTCTTGAGTTTTATGGTTTTCTGAGTCAGTCTTGGCTCAGAGTATTCACACACATCACCGAGCTGCTTCGATTGTACAAATAAGGATCATTTGCATCGTGTTGCCGAGGACGTTTAATCATTCAGCGGCCTCTCATCTTCCTCTGTCACCCCCCCACCCCTTCTTTCTCACACAACACCCCACACCTACCAGCGGCCTATGCATACGTACGTGTGCGGGCTATTTATACTTTCATGTGTGGGCACTAAAACGAAGGATAGCATATTAAAATACTCCTCCTCAGCCAGCGCCATCCAATCAGTTGTTCACTTCCTCTCTGCATCTCCCCTGGAAGATAAATGCTTTCCGAGGGCAACCTTAAGACAAGAGAACCACCTCCACTCTCCCTCCCACACGCGCTCCTTCTCTCCGCGCTCCTGTCCTAGTTTGCCTTTCTTTTCACTCGCCCAGCATCTCTCTCCAGGGTGCGTTATAGATGTGGTTACCGCTGAGCCTCTCCAGAGTTCGATTACAGACAGGCTGTCTAGGGACTCTGTGTGTGTGTGTGTAAGTGTGAGTTTTTGTGTGTAACTGTGTGTGTGTGAGATGCTGGTGTTGGTCAGGGTGGCAGCTAAACAGGCCACTACTGGGATCACTTTGTTTTACATAATACATCATCCATCTGTCTAGGACACACAAAGTCACACACAAAGTCACACACACAAAGTCACACACACAAAGTCACACACACACACACACACACACACACACACACACACACACACACACACACACACACACACACACAAGCATGTTAACAAGAAGAGTTGAGGAGGCATAACAACAGGTAAGAGTTATCACCGTAGAGACAAGCGTACTCTGGACAAGCCGGGTGGTCACCCAATAAATGTACACGTCACCACACACACATACACAAATGCACAGACACACACATGCACAGGCAAGCAGGCGATTCGCTTTTGAAGAAGGATCCGAAAGCATGAAATCGTATCTAAATATAAATTTAAATTAAATTAAGAACAAAACAAAAAAATTAAGCTGCATTTCCGGAAAAGAAGAAATAGCCGTGGAGACGGTCCCTCTAATGCCGAAGCCGTTTATCGATATGTTTGTGGAAGTAAAGCTGAGCTGCTCAGAGAAAATGAAGTGAAAGCACTGAAAAAAAAAATGAAAGCGACACTTTGAACATCTTAAATAAATTTGCAGATTAGTGGGCGATGCACCACATCGCTTTCTTTTGTGGTATTTAACAAATGTCAGCATTTTCATTAAAATACTGAGGAATTTTAAACCCATTCCCCTGCAATTACTGCTTAATTGCTGGCATCGTGGAAAGACACACCAGAAACCTCAATGTGCATGCTTTCACCCCCCAAAAAAACATTGATGTCAGGTGTGTCAGCTTCTTTTTAAATCCTAAATTAGACTGTAGACTCATGTGTGTAAACCTTTTTCTGTTATTGTATTAATTTAGTGTTATTACTACTATATTACTGTTACTCATATAGTAATTGATATTAATGATATGCTGATCTGTCTATCCACCTCTTGTGAATAAGGAAGCAGTTAAAGGAAGCTTCTTTTTCCCTCATAGTATCGAGCTTGAAACTCTAGCATCGCGCCACCGTACTCGTTATACCTCCCAACATGCAGCAGGTCTTCAGTGACCTGGTTAGGGTAAGGTTGCACACACGATGGGTCACATACTAGTCGGTGTTACCTTTGAAACCACCTCTCTGCACTTCTTCAGTTACAAGAATTACATTTGCCAAAGAAGGGAAATTTCCATCTGAATCTTTGGTTAACCATAACCTGGTCATCACCGGCTCGCTGGATGTGAAGTGCCTGAATTAGCAATTGGACAGAAACCAGATCAAATTCAACAAATTTAACTGCAAAGTTCAAATTTGCTTATATTCTATTAACACAAATGGAAAGTGCAACACGGCATCGTAGACCTTTAAATGTCTGGTATTTCTCCTCTTAATGTAATGAATTTAAAATATTTCACATTGATATATATGCTTATATATTTTAGTATATCTAATCTTCCCTTGACTACCAAAATGCAGCTAAACGTTTACACTAAAAAGTACTCAAAACAGAAAGAGAAAGGAAAGCCTGTGACTCTGAAGTTTTCTAGGAAAACAGGAAGGACTTCGGGTTTGGAGTTTGGTTTGTTTTACATTTCAAAGGAGGGAACTGGCACGGATGCACACAGAGAAAAGGTTTTCTATCCAAAATACCTGGAACTTCTTCTCTCAGAAATCCTTTTCATAGTGCTGTTTGTCTGATTTCTGCTCTCTGCTTATAAAACATCTGCTCTTCCACCAAAGGAAAACCATCAGGACTGTGATTAAAAAGATATGTAACAAGTTTTTATTTATTTAAAATGTGATCTATTTTACACAATACTGAAATACATTTGTGTTTAACAAATGGGCCAGAATATCAGGAAAATACATAAAAATCTGTTAACCAATGTTGAGTCTTAAATATTTATGGAACAACAGGACTTCTGTGTGTGAGGTCGCCGCCCACATCCTGCCACAGCCTTGCCACTCTGGTGAAGGCTCACGAAGATGCAGATGCCTCCTCTAAGTTCCTCCTATTATCAACATATCACTGAGTTAGCACTGAATTTGTTTGCCCTCAAATCTACTATATATCAATATCAGAAGTTAATAAGCATGTTTGTGTATGTTTTTGTGTGTTAAAGCCCTGACTTCAGTTTAGGAGACGAAGCCTGAGGTGAGGAAATAGTGCAGGGGGAGGCATAATGAGAAAGAGATCATTAAATTATACATGTAAAAATGCTAACTAATAGAATTTGAAAAAGCTATTTCTGATCTTTACATTAACGGTAAGTTATAAGGCCTATTACACATGTGGCCGGTCTCTAGTCACATAGATAAAGTGCAATTAGGCGGAACAGCGATGTCCACCTTGGCCACTGTATTCAAGATGGCGGGCAACATGGTGGCCTCCACATCTATTTTTAATGGATTAACACTTAAGTTTAATTAAAATGCATCAGTGTTGTATCAGGCTGTTTTAGTTGATTCATTATGGGAAGGTCCATGAATAATAAGCTCATGTGCTCTTTCCCATCCAGTACACACAGCATCGATGCTTACTGGTCTTAAAAGTACTTGCGACTGCCTTTGTTACCCCTCAGGTTTCTAGTCGGCACACCTATGGTACCAATTTGAAAATCCAACATCACCTCATTCAAGAGTTATCACCTTCATAAGATTTTCAAAAAACTTGACCTCTGATCTCTGACCTTGAGGTTAAGGTCACCAGCATTCAAACCCGTCCGAGGTTTTTAGTAGACACATACCCCCATCAGCCTTTTTTTTTTGACTGAACTAAACTAAATCTTACTGCAGAGAACAGACAGAAATTCAAAATAACACTAGATTTTATTGAAAAACCTAAAGTAGAAAAAGTCTTTATAGAGTTGAGGAAAATTATTTGTATTATTTCTTCATTGCACTGAAAATGTTCTGTTAACTATCTGATTAATTTGGATAAACAAAGGCTGCACTGAAAAACAATAAGCCTTTCTTGGAAAAAGTTTAGCCTGAAATTCTCCTGTTGTAGATGCAAGTACGCAATTACCACGAAGGTTATGACTTAAGCTTTAAAGGAAATCGGCTTTATTTGACAAAATGGCGCTGGGGTGGGGTGGTGGAGGGACTCAAAAAGGAAGACAATCTGCTGAAGAACATGAAAGCAGCGATCGAGAAATACCGATGGAGAGTCTACAGATGGACAGATTAGGTCAGATTATTGTTATTTGCTTCCTGAGAACAACAGATGCAGGAGGATGGAGAGGAGAGACGAGAATTAAAGAGGAAGAAAAAAAAAGGAGAGGAACACATCCTTCCAGCCTCCGAAGCTGCAGAGAACAGATTGCAGCAAGGGGGAAAAAATAAATCTGCTAAAAATACCACCTCATCCTCTATTTCTCACCCTCCATCTCTCCATCCCTCCTATCAGGACGCACACACACACACACACCATTTGTTTTTATCAGCATACATTAGCTCGAGCACTCAAGCCAGCTGAACTCAGGAAGTTCAGGAGTGGGAGGAGAGTGGGTCGTGAGGTCACAGCCGAGTGTCCAATCGTCGATGAGGAGGGCTTGACATGGACGCCTGAGACTGTGCATGTGTGTGAGTGTGCGCGTGTGTTTGTATGTAATCTGTGGCTCAATCTCACCTACTATTTTAAGAATCCACTCCCTCTATCTCCACTCTCTACTGCTCTCTGCGTTACACCGCTGCACCCTCCCCTGCTCAGGCTATCCCACCACCCTCACACAAGCGCGCTCGCAGACGGATATATACATGCACAATTTCACCGGAGGGCACAGAGCTGCTTCTATTTATAACCAGGTGCGAGGATACACAGGTGCAGGTGAAAATCACTCTTATCAGGCAGCATGTGAGTGAGAGAATGTGTGCGGAGAGACCGACTCGATAAAGATCTTCTAGATGTTTCCGTGTTTAATCGACGTAAACAAACAGAGGAGACGGGAAAATGGAGAAGGAGAGAGAAGGGTCTGTGAGCTCTTAAGCTTTCTAGGAAAACAGGAAGGGCTTTGGATTCAGTTTTTTTCTTACATTTCAAAGCAAGGAACTGGCAAGGATGCACACAGAGAAAAGACGATTTTTTTCTTTACAAAATACCTGGAACGTCTCTCAGAAACTCTTTTCACACAGCTGTTTGTCTGATTTCCACTCAAGGTTTTTCCTGCTAATAGAAAATCATCAGAACTTTCATTAAAAACCACAAAAATTAGCAAGTTATAATTTAAAATGTGAGTTATTTTATTGAACATTGAGCCCTGCCACTCCGGTGAAGGCCGATAAAGATTATATTTAATTCTCTGTGCAGATTTTCTTAGAAAACACGTAGCAGCATCGGTTCACCGAAGACTTTATATAAATGGTGTGCAAAATCCCAATGAGAAGCCTGAAGACAGTGATTTCGAAGTTGCACTCCTGGTGTTTTGCACCAACTCATTCTTTCCGTTTGTATCCGGGGGAAAAGGTGCACAAATATGCAAATTCCTCCCAGGTGACTTGAAATGACTGGAGGTGGCGACTGAGTATTATTACCCTTCTTTCTTCCTCAAGACAATGACTTACTCTAATGTTTTAGGTCTCCATGGCGATGACGTTAATGCTAGGGCTGCCACGATTAGTCGACTAGTCACGATTACGTAGACTATCAGAATCGTCGACGACTGATTTAATAGTCGATGCGTCGTTTGAAGCTTTGTAAGATCACAAAAGACGCAGGAATAAGTAGCAGGATTTAAGAGTGTAATAACGGACTGAAACAGAAGATGGCAGCACTGCATGTACAAGGATGCCAGCAGCCGTTAAACCCCGAAGAAGGAGAAGTAGCTCTGTCCCACAATTCATAGCGCAGCCCAGCTCAGTTTCCAACAATGGCGGAAGCTAGTTAGTTTTACTATTATTATTCTTTCTGGGTCACAAAATAAACGTTTAACATATTTTCAGGCGAGAATGTAGCTGTGTAAACCTCAAATATCTGCTCAGTTTATCAAGACACCGCATATTTTCAAAAGCGCTCCAACGTTTTCAGAGACGTCTGTTACCCACTAGCTCGATAGCTAGCCAGAGGCAAGGCTCACTAGGGCCCGTGAGACTCCCGGCAAATCGTTTTCAAACCCACCGCTGTCTTTCGCTACTCAGGTTAAACATATATAAGTCACTTAGATAACTTAAAAATGTTATTGTTTGGCTTTTTGTAGTATTTTATTTGTTCCTGAGTAAATCGGTTTGGCTGAGATTAAAGTTATAGTTTTTACACAGCTGAATAAACGTCAAGCAGACAGCTGATTATCAGAAGTGTGAGATGCTCGAGAATATACTCCGGTGTCCTGTTATATTTTAGATAGCAAGGAGTTTATTGAACTTCACCGAAACAATCTGCAAATTTCATTAAAATGTAATAAACTATCATCTTGTCTTTATTTTTAGTTAGCACATATCTTAAACACTTAAAGCTGTAAGCTAATGATAGTTATGTAAGAGCAGATGCTGCTGGTGCAATAAGCTGTACGCTGTACGTCCAATGGATGCACGATCTGATTAGTCGACTAATCGCAAAAATAATCGGTGACTAGTCAACTATCAAAATAATCGTTTGTGGCAGCCCTAGTTAATACATTTGGTTGTTTTCGTATTTAATGTCAAGTACACTAGTGTATTTGTTTCCAGTGTGCATTATATGTGTGCTGAGTGGCAAATCTGTCCATGATACTGTCTATTTCCTGATTTCGTCAATTAGCTAAAAAGCATTTCTAAATTTTATTTATTTATATATTTTCATTGTCTTCAACTTTCTTCTGCTGCGTGGTTAAAAATGGTGTTCCTCCTGATATAACGTAACACTGAGTCCTAGAACCAAGAAATTCTGGCTTTTTTGTAACCACTGCAAATCCCTTGAGATCCCCGGCTAAATATAGATCCCTTTAAGCCGGAGCAGCTTGATTATAATTTATAAATATTCAGTATTCACACTTAAGTCCTAATATTTTGCTAAAATAACATAAAATGTCATGATAAAACCCAATTTCAGCCCAAAGATTGTTAAGTAATGGTATAGACTATTAAATGCCAGAGTCAGTCAGTGAGATTCTGGGCTACCCGAGAGCTATCTAAATATCTACATGCTGCATTTTGAATTATTAATAAAACTGTGTCTCTTTTCATTTGATTAACATTTTACATTCTAAAATTATGTTTACATTTGATGATGTTAATGACTAGATGAGTTAGAAAACACTCAGAAAACTGAGCACAATGTAATGGGAGAGAATAATCTTTGTGATGTTGCATGTATATACAACAGCTATTAAAAACATGAATCAGTCCTTTGGTAATCAAACTGTATTTTATGCTTCAAGGCTAGAAAAGAAGAACAACGCTATACTAACTTGCTTGCATCATATGATAGCATGTTAGGTGTAATGATACAAGGCAGTGCCATAAAAACAGAAGAAACTGCTCAAATCCAAGTCTGAGGTTTCAGTATTGCTTAATCTGAAACTCCCGTGACCAAGTTTGGTTTGTAGGGTTGTCAACCAGCCATCATCATATCTCTGAACCTCTGAGTTACCTCACGGCCGGCCCTCTGTCCCTTCTATAAGCAGTCTAAGACCATGGCGTGTCGTTTTCTCATTCAGCATTTGAGTCGCTCGGTACTTTAAGTGCTGATGTAGCAAAGATAAGATTACAGGTGCAATTCCAGCTTGTAAGTACAATTTCAGCCCAGTTATGTACCATTTCTTTTGGACATCTAATCAACGGAAAATCGCTCAGTGTGCTGACGTGCTTATTTACACGGTCGCCAGTCACAGAGCAACATTATCATTTATTTTGAGTTATGTGTCTTCGCACCTGGCAGATGTGAGTGCAACATTCACTCAAAACCCCTAAGGGAAATATCTTTCTGTTTACCTGCTAAAATATCCACGATGTTTACCAGCTACTCACACGGGTAGAGGGTTTTTAGAGCTTTTTACGCACACACACACAAAAAAAAGAAACACCCGCCCGCTGCAGCTGAAAACAATGCTGTTAAAACTCCAAGCTGAGTGCTAGAAAGCTAAACAATGAGCTGATGATGAAATAAAATTGATGACTGATTTATTATTAATATGTTGCATTAATCTTTTATGATTCAGTACTTACTGATAGACCTTTTCACATATAAAATGCATTATGTGGGCGGAATTCGGGACGGCTGAACATTACACGTGTCACATTATTGCAAATTATCGGCTGCTTTCCATGCAGAAAAATATAATGAGCCCAGCCAATAACACAATTAACATTAAGGATAGATGCTTTTTATGCACACCAAAACTAAACTGGCAAGAAGCTTCAGTAATCAATAGATTCATGCAGACCTTATTCAGATGTTCCTGTTAGGGTCGTCACAGCGCATCGCCTGTTTCCATCTCTTCCTGTGCTCTGCACATTCGTCTGTCACACCATCTATCTGCATGTCCTCTCGCTCCATCCACAAACCTCATCTTTGGCCATTTTTCCTTCTGCCTGGTAGCTCCATGTTCTACACTCTTCTCCCATTTTAACAAGTATCTCTCCACCGCACAACCCAGTTCAATCTCACCTCTCTTACTTTGTCCCTGAAGTATCTGACTCCCTCTGAATCCTGTCGACTAACATCGCTACCACCTTGTAAACACTCTTTTCTTCACCTCCACACCAGTTAGCATGCTCGTGTCAAAAATTGGTCAACCGTCGGTATGCATGCAGTTCTCTCAACTCTAAGGAACATTTTAGTGGCAGCGAGCTACGGTTTTTAATCATACACTGAACCGCTTTACTGTTTTGGATCACTAGTATCACTCCCTTTGTTTCCACTGAGAAAACAAAGCTGTTTTTCACACACAGCTAAAAGCCTCTCTATGCTACCTGCTCGGGATCTAAGACCCAACATTTAGCAATACTTATAAACACCTGAACATATCAGTCATATCAGAGAGAAAAAAACAGAGCTAAATGCAGAATAAAAGAAAATATTCGATGCTATTTTAATGCTAAGGGTAAGGAAAATACTTACTGGCATGTTTGCCCTATTACACAATCATTCAGCCATGTGAGGTCTAAGTCATCGCAGGTAGTCCTACCCTTATCTTTTGGAGAAGGGCAAAACAGACAGTGAACACTGAATAGTTCTTGAGCATCAGTTACAATTAATATTTCCTGGGTTCCCTGGCTGCCACTCTTAAACAAAAATATCCTGATTGCCTAAGGTTAGCGTAAAGGTGTTTACATACCAGACATTTCATGTATAATATTTACCAATTTTTCAGATGTGAATGAGAAGATCTGACCATTCAGATGACTGCATTTGGAAGCACTGTCATCAAAGTGCTTGCTCATAAGGGGGTCATTTGATTGCTGGGGTTTGCTCTGTATCATTGTGTTGTTGTCTTTACCTTATAATATAAAGCACCTTGAGGCAACTGTTGTTGTGATTTAGTGCTATATAAATAAAAGTGAGTGCCGCTGTTTTACAATGCACTCGGTGTGTAAGGGCTTTTAGGGTTGGCACTAATGATAAGCACTATACTATACAAAACTACATTTGTATTAAAAGACGGTTATAAATTCTTCCTTTTCATGTTTGTTACTGCCAGCTTTGCACATGTGTGCGTGCATGCGTGCATATTTTTGTGCATTTCTCTCTCCCTCTTTGTATAATGGTGCTTCGTGGTGATCTTACCTTCAGTGGAGGATCCGGACAGATCAATGACCACGTACACCTTCCCTTCCGGCTCCAAGTCAATCTGTGTAGAGGAAGAAAGAAAGAAACGGAGAGTAAATCAGCAAGAAATAACACGACTGAACAGTGAGTGCGGCACGGGGGCAGTCCTCCAGCACAAACAAACACACCAGTGCACATGCAAGAGGTCATTATCTTGACTAGATTACACTCCGCCCCGACACTCCATATTATTATGGTTACACTCTTTTAGCCCCCATGTACTCCTGGTATTAAATGCAATTATGCATAAAGATTATATGTAAGCAATTATCTGCATTTTCAGATATATTGTAAACAACATATAATAAATGCAAAGGCACCACTATCTTTATTCGTCCTTCAGCTAAGTAAGTAGGTAAGTAGAGCAGCAAATTTCACACAGAAGGTGATACAGCTGTACTGGCTCAACCTTTTTTGCCTTTGGCGAGGTGAGTTTGTCTCCATCACTTTGCAGCGTTTGTGTAGAACAAAAATAAATAAATAAATAAATAAATTCAAGGACGGCATCCAAACAGCATTCACTTTTTCACTTTATAACGTGGCTGCTTTAACAACCACATTCAAGCAGGATGTAAAAGTACAGAACGCATGTTAATAGCTGGTGTAAAATGAAATAGAGCTTAGCATAATACAAAGCTTCAGCATTTCTGCTGAGGTCTTTGGGGGTGATTAGAGAATCCTTCCATCCTTCCATTTTATTCCATTTATCCAATTCAGGGGTTTTTGACATTAATCTGAAGTCAAACATGACATAAGTTTGACTTAGGTAGTGCATTTCTTATGATGCTTGTGATACTATGCATGTACTCGCTAACTCAACCAGAAAACTAAACATTCCCATCGTTGCTGAATTGTACTAAAACTAATTAATCATCTTTTACACACCTTCTTACAATTATAATTCTTTTGAGTAATTTTGAGTAACAACAAAAAAAAAGTAAAATCAAAGGTTTATTTATTCAAATAATTAATCATTAAGGAGAATGCACTTGGTAAAAATTAAATGTATACCAATCAAATCAATTTAATTTGACCCTAATCTGTTAAATTTAATGTTTTACCATGTGCTCATATAACAAAAATGCATGGTACTTTGGGCATAAATCTTTTTTTATCGTATTGTGTTGCACAGACATGAGTCGTTTATTTGATTTATTTATTTGATACACCCTGTTTGTGATCATGTACAATGTTTGACATCGACCATTAAATTAGGCTCAATTTTAAGTATTTTCTTATTTTTACATTTGTTTGAATATTCTCTATAGCTCCCGTTCAACTACATATCGTTAGCTTCATAGCATAAGTGCCTAAGTCATTGACTTAGTCAAATGACTTAGGCAATTATGCTATGAAGCTAACGATATCAAATATCAGTCGACTCAGATCTCCAAAATCTGGTAAGCTTGCGTGACCCTTTCACGCTATTCCCAGTCGTGGTGCGTCCATTCATACCCAGGTGCGGCTGGATGGTAGATGAATTGGGCACACTTAGGCGCTTTACACATCAAGTATGAAAGGAATTCAGCCATCGATGAAGATGTAACCTCAACACCGCTCGTCTGTCATTCCCCTTTCCAAACACCTGTCTCATGAGAAATGTGTGTATGCGAGCAGATTTCAGCACTCACATCTGCTTCCCGAGCATGACAGATGAGGTTTGAAGACAGGCGAGACAGAAAACAGGAGCTGCAGCGGCATGAAAGGATTCTCCATTGGAAAGTTTTCTGTGTATACAAGTGTCACATGCATGTGTTCTCTAGTACAAAAATATTAATAAGAGCGTCGGCCAGTGAGAAGATGGGAGTAAAGTATTCGGTCTGGGTAAATCTAATTGAGAGGTTTGGTTGTTTTTAAGTGATTGAAACTGGATATCTTTGGTCTTTGGTCATGACTGTGTCTTCAGGAAGTGTAACGGATATGTTTTGCTATTCTCTGAGACTATCTAAAAGACAGGACAGCCATTTCCTGCCTTCTCTTCATGCCCCTCACCACGTTCCCCAGTGTGATCGGTATTCTCACACCGTCATCATTATCATCACCTTTACCACCACCTTCACTTCAACACAGTCTACAGTATCACAGCTTGATTACTGCTGACATTTGATTGTGTTTTCTTGTCAATTTTAACTCAACTGCACTGATAAACTGCACACAATCAAGATACGTACCTGCAAAATGTACTCAAGTCACATTTTTCACTGCTGTGTTTTTATAAAAGAGACTGAGATTGAGTTTTTGGACCTTTTGGAGCATTACTTAACAAATTACTGTGTCATACAGACAATCGAAGAACTTTCTGCATTAGTTTTCATGACTGAAATTCTAGTATGTTAGTACTAATTAGTAGATATGAGTGTTTCTGTGTTGCCTATGTGCTATGTGTGTATGCAGCTTGCTATCGTTACCTTTCAAGCTCGAGGCTTAAAAACACGAGGTCCTATATCTGGACGAGTGGTTGACTGGGTCCTCAGTCAACTTTGCTGATCTAAAAAATACCTCAGAAAAACCAAACTCAAAACTTTAGGAAAATAAAGGCATCAAAATAGAAAAAAAATGGGTTAAAGGCAACTCACTAGTAACGCAAATAAAGGAACAGACATTGTATGGAATACAGTCAGATTTCGTATAAACTTCAGCTTATCAATGGTTAAAAAATGAGCAGGTTGTCATCTGTGTTTGCAGCATACTGTTTGCAATGACTTGCTGTAACAGTTAGGCTAAACCAAATAGCAAGTGTCCCTTCCTGCTAAATAACACTGCTCATCCAGTGTGTGCAGCACAAGATCATTTACATACGGCGATTATTAAGCTCTAATATTAACTTCCTGCATTTTAACGTAAGGGAAATTGCTGTTATTATAGAGAGCAGCAATCAAAATGTTTATGGCTGCATAATGCAATTTAAATAAATATAGTAGAGAATTTCTTGATAGTAAAAAGCTCAGCCCAGTAAAACCTTCCTCAGCACAGAGTCCAATGAGCACCTTGGCAAAACATTCTCTTGTGTGAGTTTATGGCGAACAAATTTGCAGCACTGGCATCTTGGACAAGTCACATCGCATCCAAGTCTCATCCAAACCTTTTATTTTTAGATCACCAGCAAGCCCAATTCTGAAGGTATCTACACATTATAAATGTGGTAAGATATTAGTGTCTATTCTTATACTCAAAGATATTTAGAGTTGCCAAAACAGCGACTAGTTGATAGAGGACGTCTGGAATGAAGGCAGTATGAGATGTATGTACAGTACAGTTATAATCCATTCATCCTCTATATAAAATGAATAAATTAAAGTCAGTGTAATTAAATGAATTAATCAAAACCGCAGCTGATTAAATCACCACATCAATCATTATTTTTATTAAAAACAAAAAAAATTACATGTTATAGTGAGTTAAGCCAGCCATCAAAAAGGGAGGCAGTTTCAAACTTTTAAATATTAATGGGTAAGGGCGATCTGCATACGCACAGAGACTTATTCAACACCAGCCGCCCACAACACACGCAGTCACAGAGATGGGAGAAAGTGCAACAGAGCGAGCTGGAGAGGCAGACGACCCAGGAAGAGAGAGTGAGGAAGAGAGAGTGAGGAAGAGAGGTTTAAATCCTTAGTTAAGCTCTGGGACAGCAGCAGATCCTCTTATGCAACAGTCAGACTTGCACACAGGAGGCAGCAGCGCACATGCACACACACGCACACACGGACTCCATGCATTGCTGAACATGAGACACAAAGAACACAAACAAATAGGGGGTCCATACCTCCACACATCACACATCCTATCCCACAGCAATCAGGCACAGTGCGTGGAGAAACACACACAGAGCTACATGGACAGAAACTAACAGTCCTGCTGCCTCCAGTTGGACTAATATGACATAAACAAACAAACATGACACATTTTTTTAACCTACATATTTCCTGTCCCCTTAAAAATATCACAAAAATGCTGCTTGCTTAGATTTTTATGGTTCACAGAGTTAAAAGATACCCATGCAAATAAATTCATTAATGTGTTACATTTTCTTTTGATTCACTCTCAAGCTCATATTTTCTTCATCTGTATGACTTTCATCAAAGACCTGTCAGCTTTTCTGTCATTTTATGGTACTACTGATGTCAAGTAAAGATGGAACAATACATAAAAAGGCCAGCTTGCGTGCATTTTAGTTGTTCTTACAGCAAGAAATGTGAAAAATGCCACACATTTGGTGTCATATCAGGGGATCTGCTGCATTTCTTTGACATATATTTTATTTTTAATTGAAAATCCCAATGTAAAGGAAACTGTCCCAAGCTAAAAACGCTAAAAGACTCGAAAGATGTACTACATATGAGAGTGCAAGTATTATCCTTTTGTTTTGTGTGTCTAACACATAGCAACTGCGGGGGATTTGTGACCTATAAACGCCATTGGATTCTTCATGTCTACCCTTGAAAATGATGTGCTAATCCCCAAACGTAACCTCTTGCATAACAGCGCATCTCAGCGGGGATTTCAGCCAAAAGATGGACGCAGAGTGATTTGGAACAGAGTGGAGCAAATGGACAGCACCATCACTGATTTAGCGCTCGGATGGCACGCCATCCTGCAAAACGGCACTCTTTCCACATCGCCAGTTACTGGCCACTTGAGCCATGCTTTGCCTTCGAGCTCGTTTTTCATATCCAAAATCAATTAAAATACAAAAAATACATCTGCTGCACAGATATGAGTTTTGGAGGATGAATTAGACCATATATGCACTCACATGTATCTTTAAAAATGAAAAAAGAAGAGTTTATTGCAGTTATAAAGCAATAAATAAAAGCCATGACAGATACAGTATTCTATGCACAATGGTTAATTAGGCATCCAGAATTATACCAGCTTTGTTATATACGACCATTTTTACCATAAATCCAAACCTCAGAGTTTGGCCAAATCACCACATTACTTGTAGATTGTAGAGTCATCTAAACGCTTCCCACAGATCGTCATGACATTGATTGTTACGGTAAAGTTAAACATCCATGTAATCTGAAGGAATTAGAAATATTTATAGGTCAATGGAGTTAAACATAATAGTGGATTCTTACATGAAGCATGGCCAAAGTTTCAAACAAAGAAGTTTCAGGCTGCAGGGTGCTCTAAACACTCTGATTAAAACGGGTTTTTTCTACTCCTGGATCTGCATGACCTAAATGAATATCTCTAATATGGTCGTTTAAGGTCAGGATAACACTTCATCGCAACCCTTGCAAGCCTGGGGACAGCCACACAGAGCAAAGTAGGCTGACAATTAAGCTGAACCAAGGCTGAGTGAAGCTGCTCCCTCATTCACAATGGGTCACCACAGCAGGTAGCACCGCATGTTTGATTTGGCAGTTTTACACCAGATGACCTCCCCCAAAGGTATTCGTGTCTCCTCCTTCCTCACTTCATAGTTGAATGTGTAAATCAGTACATTATGGGGCCACTGAACCAAGGCCCATTATAAGATTTTTAAAAATGCATTATTTTGGTCCTCGAGTCATGCAAAGCTACCATCAAAGGGTCCACCAATTAATAAATAGCTCGCTGTTTGTAGTAGATGAATGTGACTTGTAGTCTAAAAAGCACTTTGGGCATTACCCTTAGAACGATCACCTAACATTCAATTTCTAAAGCAGGTTTTTCCCACAGCGACCACTGTAGCAAGGAATATGCACTTGAATTGTGAGAATGATTTTCCACACTGTACCTTTAACAACACAATATTTCCTGGTTCAAAATACTGTACAGTGATAAGTCCAATCCCCAACCCCCCTTCGCTGTCGTTTTTACACTTTGCAAAACCATCGAGACGGCCAGACTGGAGCTTATGATGGGCCAGTTCTGGCTTAAGCAGGGTTTATGCTTTCCATGTTCGTATGCCTGCTTTTTTTGGGACCACACGGACTTGTCTGCATAGAATTTACATTACCAATGTACCAACCACACATGCACCCAGGCAGCGAATTTCAAACGGACTTGAAAGAAGTATAACAGGAATGACTACTCGGCTGTCGGGTTTCTAGCTGTCCACATCCGTGATGAGTATAATTGAGGCTTTATGAGGCTTCTGGCTTTTAACACATCTGTTACTGACCTTTTTTACACTCATATTAAAAACAGTCTCAGTCAAATCAGGTGACTTAGTAGGGATCCACCGATTCCCATCCTCAAAAAGTGGATCAGGTGAAAACAGGACAATTCAATTCAGTTTATCTCGTTCTGCTGGGGAGTGAGCGTAGGTAGCATGGAGAAAGCTAAAAGTATGAGTTGCAACAGTCTGGATGCATTTCATGCTTTCTCTGCCAACAGTTTCTTTGTTTGCAAAACTTTTTGAGGTAATCACAAACCACAAGTGAGTCAACACAACTCAACATCGTTCTTGAACGTAGCCAATATTTTGGTATCACGTGACCGCCCAAAAAAGTTGCATTCCCATATCCCAGTAAGACAAACCAGTGATTCAGTATCTGCATATGAACAATACACACACCACAAACTGCCTAATAATACTCATCATGGACGCTGTGAATGCTGGCTTTGCTTCAAACTGAAGGAGAATAGATCAGTACGGCTTTTGCTGCTTTTACTGCTTTAGCAAGCAAACACACCTGTCTCAATAAAACATGAGAGTTAACCACTTCTTGTTTTCTATGATTATAACCTCACCTCTATTTGAATTGTCATGGTAAATGGACTGGTTCTTATATAGTGCTTTTCTACTCTTCTGAGCACTCAAAGCGCTTTACACAACTTGTGCATTCACCCATTCACACAAGCACATTGTTCTAGGTGCTGTCTAAGTAACATTCACACACATTCATACTCCAATGGATGCATCGGAGAGCAATTTGGGATGCAGACTAGGGGAAGCCAGGAATCAAACCACCAACCTTCCAATCAGTAGATGACCTGCTCTACTGCCTGAGCTACAGCCACCCCAAATGTGTCATGCTGAAACGCCCAGCAGTCCATTCATGACTAAACAAACGTAACACGAGTCTGCTATTCTGAACCATGAAAGATCCCTCGAGCTATTCACGAAGCCACAAGAGCATTGTACTGCATCAATAGGCTTATCAGTGAGTTTAATCATGCAGTATCTCAGAAATAATTTGGTCAGGTTTGGGTTGTTATACCAACCTGAGCTCTGACAACATCAGGAGGAAAAATAATAACTTGCTCTTTTTTGACTTGGTATTACCTCATTAATTTTGTTGCTAGAAAAAAAATTAAATAAATAAAATACAAATTTAAAGCTGCAACATGTTGTAGGCTTACTCACTACCATCAGGTTGAATAATTCAGAATCTACTGAAAACTGAGCCTTTAATGTAAAAGTGAGGCCAGAAAAATGGGAACATTTTGACACCAAGTGTGCCTTTGTGTGCTACAAGCATTCTTTCACACATCCAAATTCTGTAATGTAGTTGTAACAGAATTGTACTAGTATTATTGAGGTTTCTCACATGGCATCACACACTCTTTGCTTGAGAGTTGTCTGCCGCTGTTGTCTAGGATGTGACGCCACCATGTGCTAGGGAAACAACAGGTTGGCAATGGTAGCTAGCATATTTCCACAGTTGCATTTAGTTTTTTCTTTTATGATCCTGTGCAAATAATTGCTAACTGCTAGCCGAGGCGTAAGACAACTTGAAATAATGTGACTCCAACCGAAAAGCTAAGGCTCTCCTTCTAAGTAAAAAGTTTTGCCAACATGTTTTATAAGGTGCAACTACAGAGAGTAGCTAGCTTGTTTCCAGACAAGTCCTTCTCTTCCATTCAACATGCTAGCAACCAAAACAATCATAAGAAGGCTTTGGCTAACTGACTGGGGAATACACATGTTTTCCCCTAGCAACATGTGATTGCCAGAGGGTCACTGACATGTGTGAACGGGGCTTTACTTATTTGAGCCTACACTGTCAACATAGCTGTCACAAGTCCAAAATGGCAGACAAGCAAAGGTCACATGACTGAAAAACCTCATTAGTTCAGAAAGCTGAGTAACGTTATGTTTGTAAACATCTCATTAACTACAGAGGCTTGCATTACCCTTCTAAAGGCTACCTAGAGGCTAGCATGTTAAAAAAAATCCTCTAATAAAGCAAAATCTAATATTTTTTTGCCACTAAAATGTTGTTTTTGCCAGTTATGCTGGTTGTTTTCAGAATATAACGCCCTGCTCTGTTTCTGATGATGTTTTTATATCAACAGTGACTCAAATGACGAGTGTCATGGGTGAAGAATCATCCCAGATTGTGTCTTTCCTTCCTTATTGTCTCTTTTTTTAATCATATTGTCTTCATAATAGATGATAAACAAAGCTGGAAAAGTTGGCTGATTATGTAGCGATGGATCAGATCACATTAAGGCTATAATGAGATAAGAGGTGACAGTATCCTATCCTAGGCAATAGGCCATATGTTTCTTTAATGTAGCTTAATTTCTACTTTTTTACTTGTTAATTACAGGTAATACCAATCATCTGTATCTTTATTTTTATTTTTTTAAGGACATACCTTGATTATTTGAGTTTAATTGACAAGTTAGGCCAAAACTGACATTTGTATTAGGTTATTTATGAATAAGCTTGTCTCTTCACAAACTTTATTATATTATGGCTCAAGTAATTATCACCGGCTATTTTCCTGGTTACATCATTAACTGTTCAGCCGATTAAGCGTCAAAGCGTGGAGAGAACAATCTGTTTATTAATTTTCTCCAACTGATTAATCGACTGACCACTTAAGCACTAATAACTTTACATTACTGTGACAGGAGATTGCATCCACATCACCAGCCCTGTTAAATGAATTGTAATGTGACTTGGATTTAACCTCCTGCGTGCACAACCACACACCAACACCGAGGTTCCCCGCCTCACCAACAAAAGATGGGAGGAGGGAGAGCCGGAGAATCTAGTTCGCCTCATTAATCTTGTTAGTCCAATTAGGACACTGATACAGCCAGAGAGATAGATAGCTTCACAAGCCCTCTCTCTCTCTCTCTCTCTCTCACACACACACACACACACACACACACACACACACACACACACACACACACACACACACACACACACACACACACACACACACTCACACATACAGGAAGCAGAGTGTGGTTGAGCTCTCAAGGCGTCTGGGGATTTTAAAATGGACTTCAGAGAGACGTTAGCGTTAAACACACGTACAGTCTTAACTCTCTCGCATCGGTTCCATCTCCTCGCTCTCCAAACACAAAAATACACTGCTACAATAAAAGACACACACCATATGCAGCAGCACCGACAAGCACTCAACCAGGCAGACAGGGCACTCAAAGCTTGCATTATATCAATACTGTGGAGCTAACCCCCTCCCACTCTCCATCCAGCTAGCTCACTATCTCTGTCCAGCCAGACGGCTCTCTGTGTCTCTCTCAGGAGCATTTAGTCTCAGTGACAGCCTCCCACATCCATCTGTCAAATAACAAATTTCGGCTTTGAGAGAGCTCGACCGCATTCACACGATAACATGTGTGTGTCTGTGCGTGTCTGTGTGTTTGGCCCTCTTTCTAACAGCAACTCAACTCACACAGGAGGCCCCCGCTGAGTGAGACAGCATGAGAGTCATGCATCTTTAATGTAACATCACAGACGGCTAATAATGTAAGAAGAGCCGAGCTGTGGCGGCGGCGGAGCGAAGGTAAAGCTGGAGGACGGGAGAGATTCTCATTCTGCGTTCAGACTGCAACAAAACCCGCCCCTCACCACAACCCAACGCTCCAACAATCCCGTAGCGTCAGGCAGGAGGCCAATTAGATTTACAACAGTTGATGTTCCCCATCAAATCATCCAGCCCGTTCAGTCATCTTAAGAGATCACAACCACTCCAGATATGTGCGTGATATCCAGACAGTCTGATGAGCAGTCCCCGTAGATCAGACAGCCGTCACCGTTGAATGAAAACACACTTCATAAAAATTCAAGCCGCACGAGGTGGCTGCACGATTGGGGAGAAATATCCAATTAAATATAAGACATCGCTCTTTTTGAAGGTCCTCCTCTTTTAAACCAGCTCCTGAAAAGGCAGCTTTCATGTAAACACTACATTTGTTCTTTAAACCTTTGTTTAGACTCTCACATATGATAAACGAGGTGTCATCAATTGAGGTGTAAGATTTTTTGATAACACCTTCATGCTCTTAAGCAATAGTTATGATAGGAAAATTGGCAAACTAACAGCTTCACAACATGTCCATAATTTATTTATTTATTTATTTTTTTAAATTTACTTCCTGGCACAGCTAAACGAGAACCTTGATGCCAATTTATATATTTGTCTGATAAAGGAGGATAAGGAGCTGGCGAAATTTTGCTCCATACAAACCAAAATAAAATCCACCGAGTGGAATTTCTAGCACTCAGTAATTCAAATGTTATAGTTAGAATATTAAATTTAAAAACTGAGTAAAAAAATAATAACTTGCTGCCGTACAAGAGTCGTCTGTGTGTGAGTACTCAAAAGTATAAAACTGCCAGACCTTTTTTTTTAATTGATTACACAACCGTGTGAGTAGTTTCATTTGTGACCTTACTCTCCACTGTTAATCAGATAATTCCCAAAAAGTGGAAGTACTGGGCCTCTGGGGAACGACACACACATATAATCACTGTGTTACCTTACTTAACTTAAGTCTATACTTTTTCCTGTTATTTTTCAGGACATTTTTTATTAAATACCAATGAGTTCATAAACTCTGTGCTAACTACTTTTATTATAATAACTGAAAAAAAAAGCCTGCTTATTATTGATAAGATTAGAATTCTTAAATGGAGAAAAATAGCAATATAACTTTTTTTTTATTTGTGTAACTACAGTTCTCAGAGGTCCACCCATGGCGAGACATTGAAACGCAACTCCGCCTAGTGTCTCCAGAGTGTAGTGGTTTATAAATTCACCTTACATGTAAAAGATGTAAGAAGGCTCCCAGTTTGGGACCAGAAGGAAACACAAATGAATGTGCTGCTTGTGTAAGGAAGGGGTTTACTACCAAAGCAATAGTTTCAGAGACATTTAACAACCAAAACTGTGGTTAAAGTCATACATAACATAGAAAAACTGGCTAAAACAGGCAGAGAAATACAGGTGCACTCCTGGTTTCACACAGAAAGAGGAGACAAGGAGTGTGCATTTCACCTTCCCATTTCTTCCCTTTCACTGGAAACATAAATTAAACACCCTCAGCAAACATACACCCTACACATACACACTAAAGGTTGTCCTGATTTGGCTTTAGTGGGCAGTGCACCATATTTCTCTTTGTGTGTGAGCGTATATCTTAAATCCAGACTGTCCTACTTAACCAGCAGGTCACCGAGGGGTGGGGCCCATGATGTCATTGTCCACAAACAGCGATTGTGAGGGAATGGGAGTCTGGGGGTCAGGAGTAAAGAAAGGCATAATGACAATGTGGCTGTGGCTGTGACGATAATCGTGTCTTGAAAGAGACAAAGTGGAAAGGCGGGGAACAAGGTGACGGTGTCATGATGCTGCCTCTGTGACTATAGGATTATGTTAGTGCTCAAGGATATTTTTAACTTTGGATGTTTTTTTGTTTTTTTTAAGGCAACAAAATATATAAAGTCAAAAAGGTGGATCTCAGTTGTTTTCATCTTATAACTTTCTGCAAACTGCATCTTTTTTGGGAGGTAGCAGCAGATGGCGCAAAAGAGGCTAGCAAGACTTGTTAGTGTTTTCTATTTTTAACCCTCCGGCAGTTCATTCCCTCAAAGTGGCACCGGTTCTTAACCTTTTTACGACTCTGACATCCACTAAAGGACAAAAATATTTTTTGGCCCTCCTCCCCATCTAAGGAAATGTCAAATTTAGATGTGCCAAATACCATACTCGGTAATTACAAGCTGTCTTTAACATACTTGTTGGTTACCCTAACGTTGGTTGCAGAAATGGGAGACAATATTGACACCAACCTTCCCGGTGTAACGCTGAACTTTGGAAAACTAAAACTTTCATGTTTGTCCTTGATTTCGTTCAGAGAGAATTGCATCCCCCAGTTCGCAGCAACGTGGTTACCAGTGAGCACAGAAAATCAAATTCTGCAACTTTAAACGACAGTGAAGAAAACGGAGGCGATGCCCAGGACTAAACGTCAAGGCGAGTGACTGAAGCAACTACCAATGACAGTGAAATACTGATGACTGACATATTACAAGGTGCTAAATTAATTACCAAAAGGTTACCTAGGCAACCCGGGCCTGAAACTCTAACTGGAGCAAACAACCATTAGCAACAAAGCAGGGCTACCTATGTGGACGCCCCTTCAGGGTAACAGACCTTCATGGCTCTGTTCTGCTTTGCTACCTACTGCAGCTACAGCTCATCTAGACTTTTTATGGCTATCTAATGTTGAAAGCAGGCACATGGGGCAAATTCACGCACACACTGAAAAAGATTTACTACAAACTAACAACCCATTAGTCAACCAACTTAATTAGCATTTTCCTGTCTTCTCTTGATGCAGCTCCTCCCCCGCTTATCTGCTAGCTCCTGCGGGAGACTGCCTTACTGTACCCCGCGCCTTGTCTTCAATGGATTTACTGAGTCACTGCACTTTTGTGGGGGGTTTTTTAGCTTTGTGATATTTTGTGCAACTGAATACCACATATATCCGTGACATTTGCACGCCGACTAACACATTTGCAATACAACCTCACTTTGGCACAACTGGATTTAAAATCTGTGGAAAGAACTATGTATACAGCCAAAAATCTTTTGTTCTTCCGTGGCTACACAGTCACCATTTGTGTCTACGTTTTTTGAGAGTAAGTCAAATTCCTTCTGTGGATTAACACGCTTGATTCTGATAGCATACACAACATAAGTTGTAGCCAAAGCTTGACTTATGTTGCTGCAAAAAAGTGGCAAATTATGAAATTATGATGTTTTGTCCACATTTGTGCAATCGATACATTTTTGATTTACAAACTGGGTGTAATTCTGTAAGTAAGTAAGTAAAATTTTATTTATATAGCACCTCTCAAGATAAAAATCACAAAGTGCTTCACAGAAGCTAAAACCTAAAAATAAAAATCAACCAAAAGCAAGTTTAAAAAGATGAGTTTTTAGCTGTTTTTTAAAAGCGACCACAGAGTCCACAGATCTCAGGCTCAAAGGGAGAGAGTTCCACAATCTGGGGGCCACAGTTACAAAAGCTTTGTCGCCTTTTGTTTTCAGCCTCGTGTGTTGGACAACCAGCAAGCTCTGGTGACATGACCTCAGGGACCTGCTGGGAATGTATGGATGTAAAAGTTCACTTATATATGTTGGTGTTTGTCTATGCAGAGCCCTGAAAGTCAAGGTCAAAACCTTAAAGTGGATTCTGAATTTAACGGGGAGCCAGTGCAGCTGAATCAGCAGGGGTGTGACATGGGAGTACTTGGAGGACTTGGTCAGAAGCTTTGCAGCAGCGTTCTGTACAACTTGCAGATGCTCCAAAGATGCTCCAAGTAAACAAAGAATTCCAATAATCCAGACGAGATGAAACAAATGCATGAATGACAACTTCCAATTCGGAGCGCGATACAATGGGACTCAGCTTAGCAATGTTTCTCAAGTGATAAAAACAGGAGCGAACCAGAGATTTTACATGAGCATCCAAAGTCAGAGCTGAGTCAATAGTAACACCAAGCTTCCTGATAGACGGTTTGGCAAATGTAGCAAGTGGACCCAAGTTTTCCATAACACTAGGTACAAAATTTTTAGGAGCACAAACAAGGACTTCAGTCTTCTCCTCATTTAGTTGAAGAAAGTTTCCAGCCATCCAACCTCTAATGGAGTCTATGCACTTATGCAAAATCTGTAGCTTGGAAACATCATGGTGCTTAAAGGAGATATATAACTGAATATCATCTGCATAGCAGTGATACAAAATGTCCTTAAAAGTGCTGAATAAGTGTTGAAGAGGAAGTAAATACAGCAAGAACAATAAAGGCCCCAAAACTGAACCTTGTGGCACACCATAGGCAAAAAAAAGTAGAAGAGGAACTGTACTTAGAGGTAGCCACAGAAAAGGATCGTTCATGCAAATAGGATTCCCTGTCACAGCCAAGATATATATTCTTCTCCCTGACCTGCGACATTAACATTTTGATCAGATCGCCTTAGAGTCAATTGTGAAGAAATTTCCTGACAGGCGCTCTTGAGATTGAGATGAAAAAACAACTGCAAAGCCGTTGCTGCTGACATAAAATGGTTATAAGTTCAATATTTACACTAATATAACAAATTCTGAAACTCTACACCGTCTGAATTTGTCACTTGTTTAAGATTTCTTAGAAATATGCAATGCAATAAATTCTGGCAGGCATAAACGGAGCCTATAAAACATGTTGTACTAAAATATTTGGCTTCGTAGTTGTAAAACAAAAAAGAATTTAAACTGGTTAAACCATCTTTTAAACGGATGTTGGTCGGTCTCCAATTGTAGCCCTTCAGTCTTTAATCCCGGCTGCCGTGTTGGAGCATGTGAGTGTATCTGTGCTGAAGCCAAGTGTCAAACAGTGGCTGGCTGACATCTGACGTGGCCCGTGTCCCAGCGAGGAAACGTTACACTGTGTGGTCATCACGTCTCAGAAGCTTCCAGCAGCCTCGCAGCTTCGCCCTCCAGCCTGACATGTTTACATGTACACAGAGCTTACTTCCACGCCTCATCTCCTGTCCTCTCTCAGTCATCACCACTGTTTTCCCCCTCCTCAGACTCGTCTTGCTACCTTTGCACCAACTCTGTTTTCTCTGTCAACTGAGAACTTTTTTTAAAAAACACTACCAGGAGCTATTTTTTTTTAATTGCTAAGGAAGCGATAAGCTGGTGGTAATAATCCGGTCGTTAAGTGATGACGTGACGAATCCTACTTCCGGGCCTAAAGTAGTCTGTGTTATTATGGCTTTTGTGTTGTTTGATGTTTAATGTTATGTATTTTCTTGTATTTAATCTCAAAAAGCTCCTTCATGCTTCATGCCCTGGAGGACGGGGCTGTGGCCCCCCACACCCTCTAGCAGATCATTACATGAAGGAACCTTTTAAAAAACAAAAAACAAGCGCGTCCATGCTCACAGGTGTACACACGGGTGATCACACACACAAACTACACCCTTTTTGGCTCCTACCTCAAAGCACACTGTGTTCTGTTGCTCTTATGTGCTGCACAATAATGTTTAATATTTAGTATTTACTGTCATATTCCCATATATCATTGTGATGTTGTTTATTCTATTTGTTCTCTTCTGCTTGTTTTCTTTTTTCTTTCTCAGCAGGTGACCCAGGTGATTGATATATGCATTTTTTTTCTTTTTTTCTTCTTTTTTTTTTTCTGCTCATTCTGTTGGTTTTTGGTTTTTGCCCTTCTCCCCCATCCCTCTTCTCAGCTGTTTCTCTTTCCCTCTTTCTTTCTCCCCTTCTTTCCCCCAGTCAAGTCTGTCCCATATTCAGTAAGTGAAAATAAAATAAACAATAAAAGGTGAATCAAATGGACCATTACGGCAAGGCTGGGATGGTCAATTTGGTAAAGTAAATCCGTTGGGCATCTTTCTTTGCCTTTAGACAACAATTCTGATGGCAAAAGAGCCAAACGGGACAGGCAAAAAAAAGAAAAAGAAAAAAAAGAAGAAAAAAAAAAAAAAAAAGCTCCTAAAACAGTCAGTGATCACTGACCTCCCTCGGCTTTAATTACCGCTAATCATTTATTTAAGCTCAGTTTTTAAAACCTTACGATGTAACTACAGCCCAGCCCATGCAGCAGTATATGAATGACTAACCTCGTATTGTGGATGGATTATCTCAGTTGTTCTCCTGGCTGAAGTTTGGTCCTTTTACAGCATCCTGCCATGCGATTACATTTGTTCCTGACCACCGAGAACACTCACATTAACTTTTATCGAGTGGAAAAAAAAAGTTAGCTTGTTTATATTATGCTAACACAGCTGTGTCGCTAATGGTCACGTAGCACATCATTATATACCAGCTAGCCAAACTTCAGTGACCCTACAAACGTCACTGCTGTTTAGTTTTCTGTCTTCATTTATGTTGGAAGTGATAACAGAGCTGTACATTTTAATTTGTTTCCAAAACCCCGCAGTCAGGACATGCTATATTGTATTTAGATAGAAGCTAGCGAGCTAACTTCCTGCTAACTTCTAACTCTGTTAAATAAATTCCGTTTTCATGGATGCCTGGATGTTAAACTCAATTGTTACACCTGGTAGAGCAGAACGCTGATCATTTTATTAAAGATGAAAGACTTTAGACAGTTTTTCAACTCTCAGTAATGCCATAGTGATCGTTTGATATATGGACCTGCAGCGGAGTTTAGGCCCAGACACGGCTAGTGACGTCAGACTGAACAACCGGATAGCCAGCCTGACTTGAATATTACAGCCTGCAACTGTGCACACTCACTCCTTGTTGTTATTAGAATTAAATACAGTAATATAAAACCACAATTAATAATCCACAACTATTGAATAAATATAATAAAAAATAATACCAGATAATCTTATGAAGAATTTAAAGCATCATTACAAAAAAAAACAATCACTAAATGGATCTTGTAGGATCTGAAATGTTACCTCTTGAGATTGTTTCAGAAAAAAACATAATTAAAGTAAAAATGAGCAATTTTTAGTTTGACTATTCCAAAAAAAAAGCACTGACTGCATTGTTATGAAAGTCCAGTCACAGACTGAGCACCACCAATAGATAAATCAAATGTTGCTGACCAGACCTTTGAGAATATATGGACGCCCTTCATCATCCTTCATGTCGAGAATTTGAATATATAACAAACTGAGGATGTTTCCCTCCGCTCTTCTTTTCTTTTTTTGTTTTGTGAAGCTGCAAAACAGAAGCCTCGCCCTTCTGTGTGTGTGTTTTCCTTTTCTTTTTCTTTTTCTGGCAAAAAAGCTTGAAAATACTTTAAACGTACAAGATGTTCTGATTTATGGCTGTATTGTGTTAAAATTTAATAAAAACGCTGCTGCAAAAAAAATAAAAAATAAAATAATGCACAACAATCATAAGGGCAAAACGTCACGGTAAAAAATAATCTGTCAAACATAAACAGCTTGTAACATTAATAAAGTGAAAGGCATGCTGGGTAACAGGCTGTTAACAGCTGGGAGACAGTGAGGAGAGGTGGAGGTTTAGAAGAACAGAGCCAAAGTAACTTTCAACCAATAGCAGAGCTGTTTCTGCAGTCTGGACGCCTTTCAGGCTTCAAGAAAATGAGGCTCTTTTTTCACCATTTCTAAGTGTGAGCAGGGCCAGAACAGCAGGAAACAAGGTGATGGTAACGTGTTACTCGAAAGTACCTGGAGTTTTTACCTGGAGATAGAATCGCTTTGGTGGAGAAATTTTGGAAGAATGAGTGCAAGTGGAAACCATTCTGAAACCTTACAACGTAACCTGAGCTGTAAGCTATTGTGCACCTCCCTGTGAATGTAAGTAACTTACTAAATGTAAGTATTTGTTCTCTGCACATTGCTTTGCAATAACGGTCAATCGCTAACGGTAATTCAAGCTTCTGGTTGCCTAGGTAATCTCTAATTACCTAAGCAACTGTTGGCGTGTCCACCACCCCGCTGGACACGAATCTACAATATCCTTCACTGTCATTGGTATTTGTTTAATTCAATTGAGAAACATATCAGCAGTGGTTATTTTGCCCATCATCGCTTGGTCTCTGCTCACATCACTGTGAATTATTTCCTGTGCGTACACCCCTTGACTCTAAACCTCTGCCACAAATATGTAAGCGCCTCAGAGTAAATTATTTTACAGAATAAGATTTCCATGGTATCATTTTTTTGTAGACATTATTTCTTTGTTCTTTGTTCACAGGGGCAGCACAGGGGCACCACAGGGGACTGTCCTCTCCCCCTTCCTCTTCACCCTCTACACCACAGACTTCAGCCACTGCACAGAGACCTGCCATCTTCAGAAGTTTTCTGATGACTCTGCAGTGGTTGGATGCATCAGCAGGGATGATGAGACAGAGTACCGGGCTGTGGTCGACTCCTTTGTCACGTGGTGTGAGCAGAATCATCTGCAGCTCAACGTGGCAAAGGCCAAGGAACTGATCGTGGACTTCAGGAAGACCAGGAAACACTTGACCCCTGTTTCAATCCAGGGGGTCAGTGTTGACATTGTGGAGGACTATAAATACCTTGGAGTACACATTGACAATAAACTGGACTGGGCTAAAAACACCACAGCACTTTACAGGAAGGGCCAGAGTCGTCTCTATTTTTTGAGGCGACTGAGGTCCTTCAACATCTGCCAGAAAATGCTGAGGATTTTCTATGAGTCTGTTGTGGCCAGTGTGATCCTCTATGCTGTTGCATGCTGGGGGAGCAGGCTGAGGGTCGCAGATGCCAACAGACTTAATAAACTGATCCGTAAAATAATTTCCCCCAGGGATCAATAAAGTATTCTGATTCTGATTCTGATTATTTCTTTTTTCTTCTGTTAAAAAAAAGCAACCCACCCTAAATCTATATATGAGCTTACAGTCAATACTGTAATAATTGCTAATAATGGAGAAAGCAACAGAATTTCCTCTGCAGTGTATGTGAAGTAAAACCACCAAACTGCAGGGCTGAAAAAACTGCAGATCCTCTAATGGCCACTTGGGGCGAGTCAATCCCACTGACAGATTTTGAATTTTCAAACATATTCCAGTGAAGCATTTCAGTCACGAAATAATAAACACAGCTGCTATATTGAACAGAAAACAATACATAAATGGCGGTGTAACTAACCTGTGTGTCCTAAACGGTACATTACGCCGTTGACGATCTAAACAGCAACTCTATTTTGTGACGAATGATTAATTACTGTTTTGTTACTGAGTAAAACTTGTCCAAACCTGCCTGAGGCTTGATTTACAGAGCCCAGTGGTTGATGCTGTAATGTCGTGTCTCACCGACTACCTGAATACATCATCGGCATAATTATGCTGGTGAGTAAAGTGGAATTTCCCTTGAAGAGTGGGCACGCAGCACAAGGGAACCCTTTAAGTCTCTCTACCTTTGAAGGCCTTGAGTTTGAATCACTCTTCCTTCTAAAAGAACTAAAACGCTGCTTTTCTTGCTTTTTTCTCTGCCCTTTCTTACCCCCTGACCCCCCCCCCCCCCCCCCACCAAAAGAAAAAAGCTCCTACCTACCCATCTCTCTCTCTCTATCTCTGATGTGTCTGTGGGTGAGTGACTGTCACCAAGGGGACGGGGCTGTCACTGTCACCATGGGGATGGGCTCCGTAGAGCATCTCAATTACTGAGTGGGACAATTAATAAGCATCAAAGTCCTGGTTAATATTTCACCAGCAGCACAAAGCAGGAACCAGCGCTTGGGTCCCGGGGAGATGGAGAGGTGGTGGAAGACAAAAGAGAACAGGAAGCAGAGGGGATGCGGATAACAGCGCACATACGACAGAGATGGAGCAATGACGAGATGGGATGAGAGAGGCAGCAGAAGGCCGGAGGAAGTGAGAAAGATGGAGCTGAGGTACACATGCCTCAGTGTTCTTCTGAACAGCAGGAAGTATGCCATTTGGCTGTACTCTGTGCTGGGTCTCACTGTGTATTACTGTACACTTCGGTTTTTGTCACTGATCTGCTCTAAGTACTGCAAACTCTGCCGAGGTTTCAATAATTCGTACACACTAAAGTGGTCTATTTTGCTTATTTTCTTGAAAGCGACCAAATAATGTCAATATATGTGCAAATAATTCCTATGATGCAAAATCTCAGGCTTCAGACTGCTGAACCCTGGGCTGTGAGCACAGAAGCTCCACCCACCCACATTGGGAGGGGCAGCCAATCACAAGAAAGACGGGTTAAATGGAGAGCAGAGGAAGCTAAAACGTTTGATTCAGACAGAGAATGGATGGATGAAAGGTCCAATGTAAGAGAAAAAGAATATATTTTAATTAATGATTTAGGTGATCTTCTTCATAATCCAGTTGCCCTCTCTTCCCCCTATTAGATTGCCAATTACTGATATTATTGCTGCTTAGAAGGGCAGTGGTTAATATACAATGATAGGGGTAGCGTGATCCAGGATCCATTATGCAAACTGTATTAAGTCACAGATTTTGTGGAGCTCTATACTGTTTTTTTTCCTTCAGACCTGGCGTTCTACTGACTTGTTCAATGGCCCTCTTTGCACACAGCAGACTTAATGATCATAGTCCAAGAACAAAAACATGGCACTGCAACTGAGCACAAAAGATTTCTTTTAGCTAGGCTTAACTGAATATTAAATTATTTTTGTGTCTTATGGAAAATCTTTTGCAAACTCAAAAAACACGATGTCTACAGAATGGATGAGCTACTGGATGAATATAGTGGCTATGAGAGACTGGACTGGCTGAGTTCACAACTGCTAATTTAATGTTGTGCCTTGAGAATTCAACTTGGTAAATAATTACCTGCAAAGCACAAATGTAATCTAATCTAAGACTAGTATTTGGCTCAAATCACTGCTTGTTCCCCTAATTTCTGTCTCCTTTTTTTTTTTCAAAAAAGGAGGAGGTTGCCGACCCCTGGCCTAGGCTGACAAGCAATGTCAATTCAGAAATCATATTTGACACTGGATAACATATATCTGTACCTGCTTTTCATTTGGAGGCTGCAAGCGGTAACATCCTTCATCTCCCTGCTTTGTTTAAGTCCTTCAGTTCACTGATGTAACCTGGTTTAAAACCAAAATAATCCCAGATGGGTGATTCTGCATTTGCTGAAAATGGGACGGGGAGTGGGGGGATCTATCTGTTTACTTAGTTTAGTCTTAAGCCCTTTTTCCATTAGTACCTACTTGGATCAACTCAGCACGGTTCGCCACGGTTTTCAGCGTTTTCCATTAGGTCATAGTAGCTGGTACCAGATACTTTTTTAGTACCCGCTCAACTGGGGTTCCAAGCGATCCCAGCAGGCACTAAAGTGTGACATCATCAGACTGCATGCCACTGACTGGCTGGTCAGTAGCATCACTCGATGAGTCAAGAAAGCCTCTCGTTCATGAAAATTAAAACAGCCATTTTTGAAACCCAGCAACTAAGGAAATGGTTAAAACAACGCCATGGTCCCCCAGTCAGACGAAAAGTCACAGACCGAGCAGCAGGTTTCACTTGACGTCCACCTTTTTTGTAGAGTTCGTGTGCCATATTAATAACATTGTGGGACGCTCGGACATGTTTCTGTCACGACAACCACGCACATTCGCTAGTACCAGATTGTAGTGGAAAACCAGTCAATCCAAATCAAGTCATGGCGATCCGTGGCGAATGGCAAAGGGGCTTTAGTTATCTATCTCCAACTACAACATATAGCTAATGTTCATTCAAAAGTCAATATTAATATTTAGCCAATGAACCAAAGTAAAAGACTGACTGTTTAAATTGATGACGGCTAAATTTGGCTAAACTTTTCGGTCAATGACAGGGATTAATGTTTGGTCGGTGTGCATCCTGAGGGAGGAATGAATGCACGGTACGGTAATCCGTTAGAAAGAATCTTCTTTAGGATTCTAGGTTTTTAGGATTCATCCTCTGGGGATAAACTTTTCCAAATTCTGACCAGAACTTTGAAGTTACATAATTAGTTGACCAAAAGACAATCTGTCATCATTTTTGATTGTCATTAACTGTTGAAGCTATTTAAAAAGCCAGAATACCTAAAGAGCATTTCATTCCACCTTAATAAGATGCAAGCAGAGAGTTCCCCATGCGGCTATGAAGGTCATTCATTACTATTTTGTGACCTTTTAAGGGTCAAATAAGTAACAGATAAATTTACCATGAAAGAATTAGTGAGCTAGATTTAAAGCCTTACCACCCAGTTTAATTTGCTTGCTCATTTTTACATACAGAGAGATTTATACAGAGGGTTTGCATCCACCACCGAGCAGAAAAGGTTGAAAAGATCTGATTCCAGAAGTCATTCTTGTGTTAACAGTATTCTCTGTTTATCCCTAATAATGTATTTTTTGTGAAACATACAGCGAGTAGTGATAAATCAGTGTGTGAGAGGCAGGCTGGCCTATTTTATTTTTATTTTTTGTATAAATGAGTTTAAAAAAAAACTGAAGAGAAAACCCTGTCTGATCTGAGTCAGACAACCTATTAACGAGTATACTATATTTCCCACCGCTACCTCCTTGTTGAGACTGAACATCACATCCTTCCTTCCTCGCTTAAGACAGAGGCGCACGAGAAGGTAAGAGCATCAGGAGGAAGCAGATAAAAGAGGAGTTTAAGGTGCACGAGCGAGGCAGGAAGAGGAAGATGATGGGTAAACGAAGGGTGGGCGGGAGAGTGGGGGTGTTCTTAAAGCTGAAAGATGAGCTCGCTGCTGAAGAGGGGAGGATGAGAAAGACTCGGGAGGCAGAAATGGTGAGTAATGGAATAATGGAGGGGGGGGGGGGGGGGGGGGGGGGGGGTGAGAGGGACTGTGTCGCTCTGAGGCAGATGTACTGACGAGCCGGCTGGCTGATCGATGGGATGTGGTCAATCAGCACATTGATCCATATGCTCTGACCTCACTTTGGATGGCTGAGGGGCAAAGTGGGTGCCTGTGTGTGTGCTGGTTTATATACAAGTGCGTGTGCTGACATAGCATAAGGTTATGTAACTGCACATCAATTAACCCCCACCCCCCGTTAAGGAAACCTACAGTTTGGCAAGCATGAAATCATATACACTTTCACATTCGACACTCATTAACAGAGCTCACACTGACATTTTTTGCAGCATTGCATCATGAAAATAAGCTTCCTAAGACTTTAGATTTGCGATTAATTCACCACAATGAGCATTTTGTTGCCCCTCTTTTTTTTTTTTAAGATTACATCACGGTCATATGTTAATCCAGCTGAGAGCAGGGCCTCTATTAAATACTCTTACTTCAAAGAGGAAAATGACATTTCACAAAATAAACTGTAATAATATTGTAATAAGTGGGTGCTGTGATTTCATATCCTCTTCCAAAGGCCTGACAGTGGATTTTCATTGTGTGTGTGTGTGTGTGTGTCTTGCCTGAAACAGTTGCCTGAAAGGTAGAAAATTATCAGAGTATTTCACAATGTGCTTTGGAGAACAGTCTGCCGTTATCCTCTCCCCCTCCCAACTCTGTCCTGAAATCACCTTCATTAGCCTTTCGTCTAACATAAGGCAAGTTGACACAAAATGAGGGGAAGCAGTGGAACGAGATCACATGTTATAACTGGAGACAAAACTTGCAGACCTAAAACAAACAGCTCTTTATTCCCTTACATACAAATCTATGTGTAGCAATCCAACATCACAGTCTTAACGTTAAATGATGGGAAACCATAGTATAGTTTTCTCCTCTGCATAGCTGAGTACATCTCTGAAAGGACAGTAAAACTAATAAATAAGTAAAAACAACTAACTTATCTTGAGCTGCAATGCTGCGTTTTCGGAGGGGGGTTAAAGAAAACAACAGCTCCTGTTTCTGCGAGTGCAAAGAGACAGGAGGAATGCGATGAACTGTGAAAGGGCGACTGCAAGTCGAACCTGAGATGCCCAAACCAGATGCAATGCAAGTCCGAACAGCTCCTGTGTCACAGATAACGAGGGTAAAGCTGCATGATAATAGAATGGAAAACAAGTCGCCCCTACATGGTCTAATTTCACATTAGAAAAAGACGACTCCATGACTTTGGTTGGAGGTTGATATTGGCATTTATAGAAAGTATAAGAGTAACGGAGACAGAAGAAACACCCTTCAACCATGTTATGAGTGTTGATGTTGCATAGTTCAGCCACTAGAGGGCACTCTGCAAATTCCCCGTTGGAAACACTTTCTTGTAAGGCCACGAACACAACAAACAGCTAATCTGAGCAGAGTGCAAATAACTTAAAAATGACCACACGTAACAAGTGTTAGGGAAATCCGTTTCTCATGAAAGAAAAACCATATCGGCCGATATGCTGGAATATTGGATTCTTAAATGACCAAATATCGGTATCGGCTTTTATAATGTGGTATCAGTCAGACTCCAGCTGTTATATCCATACACACCTGCAGTGTGACAACGACAGACTGCAGCACAGCTAAGGAATATGAATAACAGAAGTGGAGGCTCTGACGAAGAGCTCAGTGCAAATGTTTGACACTGGAAGAGAGCATTTAATAATAAACATAAGGTAAACATCTTCTTCTTCCTTCTTGATCCTATCCCTAGCATCTTCCTCCGCATGTTCTCCTTCACAACATCCACGAATCTTCTCTATGGTCTTCCTCTTTTCCTCCTGCCTGGCAGCTCCATATTTAACATCCTTTGTTCAGTATATCCACTATCCCTCCTCTGCACATGTCCAAACCATCTCCGCCTTGCCTCACTAACGTTGTCATAAATATGAAGGCCCACTTCATTGTAAAAGGCTCTGAACTGAAACCAGAGGTTTCACTGGATAGGGATGGTGTCAGTCTTGATACTGAATGAAACTAGAGTTAAACATATATTTGTTACCGATTAAAGTGGACATATTGTGTAGCTGTTAAGTGTAGTTATATTTCTGTGAAGGAAAAAATCAGTGCTGCAGACTTTTAAGTCGAGCATTACACTGGACCTTGGTGCAGGCCCTTGGTTTATCTACCTTCTGAAACAACCTTTTTCCCCTTTAAATCAACTAGCCTCTCACTGGCTACAATTCACAAACAGACGGTTTGAACATCAGGTTACAACAAGAGAGGAAACTTCAGTGTGAAATGGAGCCTTTAGGAGATAGATGCTGGTATTGTAACATGAAACTGGTGGTTTAGAAAAGTCTTGTTCTGAAGCAATCACACTCTTATCATTTTTCATGTTTTTTAAACTGACTATACGGAAAGAGGGGCAGATTTGATTGTGAAACCAGCTAACAACTTGTCAAACGTTAGCCGACTGATCAAAATCTTCCAAAATGGACTCTAGTAGGTCCGTAACCATGAGTATCACCCCCTGGTGGATATTACAAAGAATCTTGGTTGAAGGTACTGTCATGTTAGTTTCACTTTTCAGACCTGGAAGCCACCACCATCTTTTATACTGTCTGTAATAGGAACCTGAAGCTGGAGGGGAGGGCGGACCTCTTGTGAGCAGAAAACAAGCATAATAAGGTCCTAAAGTCCTCGCCATCATATTGTAGTCTTTTTCAGTTTCACCCACTGGTGTGGCAAAGGCTCACGTTTGAATTTTGGGAATAGAAGACCAACAGTATTGATTCCTTACGCAATAATAACCGACAGGTGAAACCTGGGAATACTTTTTCCTAGCTGTTCACTGTGAACAGGAACATGAAACAAGCAGTCAAGCAATGGCATGCATACCACAGCCTAATAGACCACATAAAATACACTATGCAGATACAGTGTTTAGGATTTCCTTCCACCTGCACATGCAAAACTGTGGCTTTCACCTACAGACACGCACACCTACACACACGCATACACAGCTACAGATCAAACGCATACCCAGTCTTCGTAGTGCCTGGTTCCGTTCTGCAGCAGGTCCTCCAGCTGGATGGTGCAGTTGGCCACAAAGTCATCATACCCGATGGGTGCATCGTGGAACACTGACAGCTCCAGGCTCCTTCCCTCACGCACCTCGGTGCAGAACTCCTGGTGCCAAACGGGACTGTTGGTCTTGGTTCTGGTGGCGGTCTGGCCTAGTCGGGTCTGATCCAGATTCAGAGCCAGGTAGGGGTCCAGCAGGAAGGAGCCGCTCTTCCCCACTGCGTGACGCAGCGCCCATGGAGTGGGCTTTAGGTCCACCGCCTCACAAACCCGCACCTTCAACAGACCACTGAACACAGGCATGGCTGCTGGGAAGTGTGTGTGCGTAAAAGGATGAGTGTGTGTGTGTGTGTGTGTGTGTGTGTGTGTGTGTGTGTGTGTGTGTGTGTGTGTGTGTTTAGGCTAGTCTGCCTGTTCCTGCTCCTGTACACAGAGTGTTTCCTTCCAATGAGCGGGGTCACTGCACAGTCCTGCTACATCCCATAATGCCGCTGGCTCCTTGGACTCTCAGTCTAGTACAGCCATATCAGACCAGCTCGTTATCCACACACGCGCGCAGAGACGCCAACAGGGCAGCTGACTGATCCCCAGCAGACTGAAAAACGCAGAAATAACGCGGACTCACACCCTTCAGGGGTCTCCTGGTGGACGCTCTCCCACCGAGGCGGCTGCCTTGTTTGTTTACGATCGGTCTCGTGAGCCACACAAAATTCCTGTTACCGCGGAAACAGAACGGGGTATGAATGTCTCTGATCAGAAACGCAGGTTGACTGGCTCACGTTCACGTGAAGTCCCGGAGCTTCCCCGCGGTCCTCGTGTGTCTCTCCCGGGTCAAGGTGGAAGAGAGCGCGACCAGCCGCGCCTAGCCATCCGGGATTGGTTCTCCTCTTCCAGCCCGTCTCGGCTCACTCGCTCCTCTCCTGGATAATCTCCTTCCTAAGACCTCACGGCACCGCGATATTTGCGCGTAACCCTCGGAAAGCAGTGCCTTTTATTGCCCCCCCACCCCCCCAAATGACGGTTTTTTTGGGGGGTTCACGAGCACCCCAAACACATCCCAGTGCTCCGCTCCCGTTTCGCTTTTTTTTTCTCCTTTCGCTCTCTGCGCGCTCCCCTCGCTTCCCGTCCACTCGCTCCTGAATCTGTGAGTGAGCGCGAGCTGCAGGAAATGCGCAAAACGCGTCACCCGCGTTGCCGGGCTTCTGCGCCGGATGAGAGAAAAGAAAGACAGAGAGAATCTGTGTGCGCGTGCGTGCGTGCATACATACGTGTGTGCGTGTGTGTGTGTGCTCAGCTGGAAGAGGTGTTTTTAAAAGAGGGGCGATGGAATTCACCCGCAGGCGTGGAGTAATGTGTATGTGTGAACGCGCGTGTCATGGCCAGACAGCCCACAGAGCCCATCAGTCCTCATGCATGACCACAGACAGCCTCACGCACAGTTAGAGAGTCTGAAGAGACAGGGCTGATATTGTTGAGTAAATCTGGTGGCAGCACTTTATAATACAGCCCGCGTTTTACCACACCCTGAATATAGGATGTGATTTTCAGGTTCCTAAAATACTACAGATTCCCAATGATACTTAAAAAATGAGTCATAGTCAACAGTTGTTTGTTGTTTTTAAGATTAAATCATTTTAACACTAAACATTTTTAAGTAATAAAGCTTTATTAAAGAGTATCCCAACTGCCTTTTACACAATTTTTATTTCATTGTTTGCAAGCTTTGATGGTTTCACAGGGAAAATTGAAAAGTTATGACACTGTCCGCGTCGATTTTCTGTCAGACTTTCTGCCCTTGTCATCTGCTCTGTGCAGATTGACATGTCTTCCTAAAAAGAGAGACAGACAGACAGACAGACAGAGAAAAAACAGACTAGGCCTATTTTAAGCAACGTGGAGCAGAGAGCCGCTTGGACACTTGTGGTACGTCTGGTAGAATTACAAGCATTGTCTTGAGCAGGTGCAGTCGGCTCCAGTGGTGATGAAAAGCCGGAACCATGTCTGTTGTATTCCTGGGGTTAGGCTTTATTATAAAGGGTTTCAACCCTGCTTTGTATTTAATTAGGGTTCCAGGATGCCTTTTACAGTAATCTAAGCATCCCTTCTTACATTGTAGATACTAACAGAGCTACAGTCTGTATTATAAAGTGTTCCAGGCTTCATTATATTATGGAGTATCCCAAAGAGCACTTCTTATTTTGTAATTACACATTAATAGGTGTCTAGGCTGTATTTTAGAGTAGTCTAATATGCTTCAAGATACAATACATACTAATAGAGCTTCAGGCTGCATTACTTCCCTATATCCTGAAGCTCCTAAATCCCTTCTTCTTTTGTAATCAGACATTACTACTAGGGTTGAAGGCTGTATAATAGATTATCCTAAAGACCCTGTCTTATTTTTGTAATTACATGTTACTATTAGGGGTCCAGGCTGCCTTTTAGACTAGGCTAACCTTCTCTTCTTACATTGTAATTACACCACAATAATAGGGCTCCAGGCTATATTGTAGAGTAATCCAATGAGCCCTTCTTATTATTTTATAATCAACCATTACTTTTATAGGGGTTTAGGTTCAATTTTAGAGTACCCTATCCCCTTCTTACCTTAAAGCAAACAGTTACCAGTTCTTCGAAAAAATAGTTATATTCTGGGTTTTTTCTCTTGTCCCTTAAAAACTGCAAATTGCTACTCTTTTTTTCCACTGTACTTACGGAATTTAACTAGCCTAAATTCAGCATATTTACATAATAAATGTTCTGAAATGTCATCATCAAATCATCACCAAATAACTTAATTTAACTAGATTTAGAGATTAATTCAAATTTTAACAGACTATAAAAAGGGTTGGTGGGTTTTATCCACATATACAGGGAGGAGGTAGAGCCTCCTTAAAAATTCATATTCTTTCATTACATTTCATGTGACAATAAAAAAACATTACATTTAATTATATTTTTTTAATAAATTGCCCATTTTCTATAAAAATTATCATATTCACCCAAAATGTCTATAGTTTCTTTCCCCAAATAGAAACTTAGAATAGTTCCAAAATATTACATGAAAATGCTCCAGAACCTCTGTTTTCACATTTCTTCTCACATGAAAGAGCCCTGAAAGTAAGAAACCATCTACACTTTTTCAAATTGCTGGAATAGTATTTTAGTATCTTATAAAGTACTACAGTAATACTGGCTACTCCTATAAGAGTATAATAGATGTTTGACTGGTTTTTAAATCAGCAGTGAGTGATGCAATTTCAGAAATGTCCCAAGACATGCCAGTACTCAAAACAATCAAATTTAGATATATATTCATTACTTATGCTGTTCTAAACTTTATTTAAAACTACACCACAAGCATAGCGCTGTTTTTGTCATAAATCTTCTGGACTCTATGTTAGTGAAGCCCTGACCTCCTGTGCACTCGCTCAAGCAACATACACATCCTGGAACTTATAACTGCAAAGTATCTGCTAAAACTCCAGCTTTTCCCTGCTGTCTGCCTCCACTAGTCCTTAAACAGAGCGAAACCATAATCAAACGTCATCATTTCTTCTCCTCCGAACGTGCTGCTTGTTTATTCCTTTGTTGGTTTGGAATTGAAATATAACTCTTACAATTACAGCTGCTGAAAACATAACAAACACATCTTCACAAAGAGCCTCTTGGCCATGTCTTTTTTCATATTTTTTCCCTATGGAGGAATCTGAGCATCTTAACCATGGAGCCAGTGGTAGAAGAGGTACCCAGGTCTTATCACAAGCAAAAGTCTTCTTTTGGATACTCACTTAGGCCACAGTGGCCTCTATCGTGTCCTATGCCTAGTATCCTTGTTTGTCACACCAACCCTCTGTGTGTCCTCCTACTTCCATTACTGTGGCCTGTCTGGCAGCTCCATTTTCTATACCCTTTACCCAATATATCCACCATCCCTCCTCTTCACATGTCCAAACTCTCTCAAGCTTACCTCTATACTTTGTCTCTAAAGGTGTCACCCTGACATACTCATTTCTAATTCTGTCCAGTGAAAACAGTAGCATCTTCCACTCCGCTACATCCAGCTGGGTCTCCTGTCTGAAATAATGTATTATTTATTTATTTAGATATCAAATTATGATCTAGTAAATTAAATAGAATGATGAGTAAAATGTCATCATATCATCAGAGACTGTTTATTAACGCCTATGCAGTTTATGATCAGGCCTGTCCAACTGCGCCACCTGCTGGTGCAAGAAAAGTATCACCGGAAGGATGACGCTATCAGTCGTGATGTCACTAAACGCTGTGTTCAAGTGCAGCTCGGAGATCGTTGCCATTTTGCAATGGTCAGGAGGAAAAAGGTCGTCCAGTCGTCTGTGCTGGAAAACCATTGCATGTTAAAACAAAATGCTATTCTGATCTTCTCGCGCTTCACAGGATAGTGTGACTCACGCCGAACCAAGATAAATGCCAAGAAATATGAGTCAGTTGTCTCAGAAATACTACCCAAGTGGTGGAGCCAGACTAATGTTGGAGATGATGGTTTAAAAATATATAGACATGTGGCACATTAGAATTAAAAGTCTCTCTCTCTCTGTTTCTTTCTTCTTCTTCTTCTTTTTTAACTTAAAATGTACAATACATTAAAAACCCCAATAAAGGCAGTAGTGGTGCAGTAAAGTCCGGTTATATTACTGTAGAGTGGGTGAATCACTATTGAAGTATTGTATCAACTACTGCATAGTTTCAGCTTTAACAGATTGGACTTACATAAACGGGTATAAACCAATGACTGTAGAAAACAGTCGTTGGTTTTCTACAGAAATTGAATTTAATGTTACCACTAGGTGGAGCCGGTGTGCATTTACTTTGTTAAATAGCGTTTCCAGAAAGTGAGAGTATTTAAATAATATCTATCCATATATGTAGGCGAAGTTTGCATGTATACAGGTGTATAAAAATATTTGGCATACAAAAAAGGTCACTGTGTGGACCGGAATCGAGGCCATTTTGCGGGAAAGTCAGGTTAAACATACTGATCGCAAAAGTAGGCAAAAATAAACGAATACTTACGGAAAATCCAACACGATTATTAAACGTATTCTGCACGGTTTTAATACTCAACTGGTTGAAAAAAGGGATAGTTTGAGTTTATTTAAGCAAAGTTTTTATTTGCAATTCTATATGTATGTTTTTCCCTTATTTGGGGTTTTGGATCAATCAGAAAACAACAAAGCTTTGATAAGCTTTATATGCTTTGATAAATCCCTTTAGGTCACCCCTTAAGAACACATTTTAGGCTGAAGCCACATGCGAGTCATTTGCAATCAATACTAGTAAATACTAGTATTTACTGTAATCGTAAATTGTGTTTTTTTTGTGTGTGTTAACTGTTTATATGACAGGTTTTTGGTTACGGATCATTACAAAAGTATTCATAACAGTGATATAATAAATAACTTTATTTCTATAAAATACCAAAAAACATTTATTCAGCATTAAAATGAACATCAAGTAGACAGAACATGGCTACACAGTAAATTTTAAATAACGAAAAGATGGCAAGTTGACAAAAAACGGTTATTAAAATACAAACAGACAGGGAGCAGGCAGAATTCAGTGGTGCTGACTGATTGTCTACAGTAAACATTTAGGAGTCCACCTTGAGCCTCTAAAGGAACAACTAGACTGATTTTTTATGACACATAATTTGAGAAAATGAGTGAGAATGAAAGTGATTCGCTCACTGGCAGTTTTCAGTCTTCTCTTTGGGGGGTCCCTGGGTTTAAAGTCCAACAGGAGTGCATTGCTTGATGCGTGTTTAATTATGCTCATGACAAACTGGGTCAGCAGATGTGCACTCACCCTCCAATAACGCAGTTTAAATAAAATCGGTGGTTACAATTCAAAATTTGTACCTGAAGACCACCAAAAACCAAAAAGAAAGAAAAACACCCAGAAAAAGTTAACGTAAGCTTCGCCTGTGGAATAATATTGCGTTTTATACGCCGAATTTATTGCAGAGCAAATCCTGACCAGCGTTTGTCCACACACATTCTCCTCACAGTTGACCAACGGCAGAGCCTAAATGTTTATTTCACTTTTAAAAGTGTCAGACGTCCAAGTCGGAGTCACTGTCCGTTACTGAGAGCAGAGTTTCTCCATCCGCGCGCTCTGTGCTCCCGTCTGGACTACAGCCTCCTCTGCTTAGTGCACGCGCTCTGTCGGAACACATGTGGTGGTGCTGCAACCTATTACTGAAGAGGGGAAAAAAGTAAATTTTATCAACTTAGGTAAAGTAGAACACAAAACTTATAACTAAAACTGAAACTGAAATTCAGCCTATGAACTAAATTAATGCCATCTCCGTCCCTGTCAAACTGGAGTCTATCCTTGCATGATGAGCAATTTGTGCCCATTCATGCATGCCTTGCTTTGCCTTCATCAGCACGGTGCTTGACCCGCACACTGACCCTGAAGTAAATTGTAGTGACAGAAAGGTGAAGAAAGACCGACTGTGCAACTGGAAAACGAAAACCTACAAGCTGCAGGGCGTGCGCTTTTACGCATGAATGGCCTTTTTGCGCACCCTTAGCTAGAGTACTTCCCAACTGAATAGTAAGTATGAACAGTAGTCTCATCACACTGTTGTTTTGATTTGATACATAAATAAAACTGAATGAAACTGAACTGAAATGTGATATAGATACGGTAACTTGATACGAAAAAAATCTCCAAATGCACTCGTGCATTTATTTAAAAACAAAAACAAAAGACAGACAAACAAACCTCAGTGCACCTTCCAAGGGCACAGCCTAGTCAAATCTACTGACCTGTTTTTGGCTGCTGCCGCCCTGTCTCTCTGTCTGCGGTTTTTGAACCAGTTCCCTACTTGGGTCGGTGTCAGTCCGGTGGCGTGTGCCAGCTCCCGCTTCTTGCCCGGATTAGGGTACGGATCCTGCAGGTACCACTCTCTCAGCAGGCCCCTGGTGCGCTCTTTAAAGCAATGTGTCTTCTGCTCTCCGTCCCAGATGGTCCTGGGTAACGGGAACTTCTTCCTCACGCGGTACTTGTCCACGGGTCCGAGTGGCCGCCCGCGTAGCTTTTCTGCTTCCCGGTAGTGCGCTTCGAGCCATATCGCCTGCAATTTACCGTGCGAGGCGCGCGTGAAGCGGTGAGTCTCCAGGATGTGATAAAGCTCTCGGAAACTTCCCGTGTGGAAGGCTACTACAGCGCGAGCCCGCTGCACAGATTCGTGTTCAGAAATAGAGTCGCGGCCGTCCGAGGTCACCGGGAGCGACCAGAGGAAGCGGGCCAGCCGCTCGATGTCTCCTGTCTCCTCCAGGGTCTCGCACACGCTGGCGATCTGTGCAGCAGAGAAACACAGTCCCGGGAGGGCAACGGGAGCGCAAGCCACGGAAGAGTCATCCGGGGACTGAGAGCGAGCCAGGACAGGGGACCCGTCCGCAAAGTGCGGCAGGAGGAGGCGGGAGGCTGAGAAAAAGTCGAGGGGAGACCTGAAAACCATCTGGCTCGCAGACTGAAGCCAAAAAGGAGGCGGAAAGCGTTCCGTGAACCATCTGACAGAAATCTGCTTAAATCTGATTTTTAAACTCACCTGGGAGTCAGGGAGGGACACTGACTCTGACTTCTCATTGGACACCCGGGAGCTGATGCGGGGTTGTCATGGCGCCCCTGTCAATCAAACACAGCTGGGTGATCTCTGGCACTAGCTGTACAGATGAATTCACTTCGGTTGCATTTCTAATGTGGACAGTTGATTCTGTTTTCCCCCTGTAGATGGAGGCTGCAGTGCAAAAACAAAAACAGCATCAATTTTTTAATCTGTCAGTGTCAACAGAAGAAGAAGAATAGTCCTGTCACTGTACATGTACAACAAAATTATGGGTACTCCACACCAACTGTGCAAGCGTAAAATAAATAAACAAATAAATATAAATAGCATTCTACAGTTTTCAGTGCTTTTGAATTTCTTTGTACTGTTGCAATGTGAAGGCTTTGTGTGTGCAAGCTGTGTGCCAACATAGTAAATATAACAGTTTATAAAGAAAGAGGGAAACGCATAGCTCTGACGGCAGAAGGCAGAAGAACTAAAAGCAAAGTCCTGGTGGTGAGTATATAGTGCACTGTAATTCTAAATTTCCATGGTGATTATGTTGAAAACTGCAATCAACACCTATCACCTCAGTCTCATAACCTCTCTCTTCCTGGCAGTAAGCTGCTTGCATCATTAATAGCAGTAATGCGTAGCGTCCTGTTGTGATTGGGAACAACATCAGAACCTGAAAGCGTATGTTTCTCTAAGTGGTCTCCCTCCACTCTAATCACTTTTCTAATCATTTTCCAATATCCATGAGTTTAGAGATAAGCTGCTCCATCTCCATTCTCTTACCTTGGATTAGCATCGGGTCTATGCAGCCTGCTAACATTAGTGTAATGGAGCAGTTTATTCAATCAACATTAACACATTTTAGCTGCCCTGGGCCATATGCTTTGAAGTGTGGCAACTTTTGCCCCTCTGTGTATGTTTGTGCTTGTATTCTTTAAGGTATGAGCACATAAAACTGTTTAAACTGTCATACTGTGTTGATTTTCCTCCTTTTTTAGGACAATAAACAAAATTGCTGCAGTGGAGAACATTATATTTTAGCATGCAATGCAAGGCTAGAGTTAAGTTTGGGGTTGATCACGATGGTCAGAGTCCAGTAAACGAGTGTAAATAAGTGGAACGTCCTCTTGTATGTGCAAGCTAAAGTACTTGATCGAAACAACAAAAACTATCTTTTATATCTTTGCTGGACACCTTCTTGCACTGTTCTGTCACATAGAAACACCCTCTAAATACCCCCATGCAGATGTGTGGGCTGTAAAAAAAAATGGTGTCACTCGGCTTAAAAGGGTTAATGCCAATTACCCAAACAGACAGATGTCCCTGCACTGTGATGTGAGGGGTTGTGTGCCAGTTTTTCCACCCTGAGTGACACATATGGTTCTGGTTAATCCCTAAATCAAATCAAGTAAGCCTAAAATAATAAATAATCCCAAATATTTTATACATATTAAAGAATCTAATGCAAAACAACAAGGAAACAATAGAGGAAGGGCTGTGAAAAATATACATATGTTCAAATTTAAATTAATCCAACAAATAAACTGTATGCAAGACATTTCGACATAATGGGTTTTGATACTGATTTTACTGAGATCACCAGGGTGGTCATTCAAGCCTCGAAGTTCTCTAACAGCAGACGTTAAAGAGGACATGAAACACTAAACAGGTAATCACCAATTTAAGAAAGAAGTGCTTAAAGTTTACATTTTGAGAACATGTACGGAGCCATCTTCTGTCAGCACGGACCGTGACGTCATGTGGTTGGTTGTAGATAATAGACTTACATTAGTTTATGCTAGCTAACCAGGGACAGAACTGATTACACTGAGGAAAATAATAACAGAAAAACTAAAAATCAGTTTAAAAGAATCATTTTTGTGCTGCAGTGAGTTTTATGTTGAGAAACCAATTGACTGTTCACAAAGTACAGATTAATAGCAATATTTTGTAGAAATGTTAAATGAATAGAACATAAGAATAAAATACATTAAGTACAACATAAACGAATTACAATAGCTCAACAGGGTAAGAAGTACACAAAAGAAAGGGCCTTGATTAAAAAGAAGCATAAAAAATAAAGTTAAAATCCAATTAAAATAATGAAAGATGTGCTTCATGTTTCATTCACTTTCAGCTAGTTGCACAATGAACGATCAATATGTTTTGTGATCACTTTTTTGTAAGCATGTATTCAGTGAAACCATGTAGCACTGCAAAGATTATGCAAACAAAGAACCCACGGGAATCAGAAGAAGAGGAGAAAAAAAACAGAAGAGAGAACTAGACAAGGAGAAAGTTCAGTAAGCTTTTAAGATCTTAGACTGCTTGGGCCTCCATTTTTCTTTTGCCCTGTAGATACCTGCTCTGGACAGCTGAGGGTAAGCAGCGTCAACAAAAGTAATGGTCCACAGTGGTGGACATAAAATCCTGGTTGGAAAAAAACACAAAGCCAATGTGGTAGTGCATTAAACCTACTTCTATCTGAAGGCCACCAGATGATGATAGGTGTGGTTGCAAAAAGATATCTGGTCCTATAGAAGTCTTTGGGAATAGGCTTTCTTTCTTGACCTTTCCTGCTGAGTTCAAGGACTAAGTCGCTCATGTTGGGTCATTTTGGAAAAAAAAAAGTTTCATAAATGAGGAATAGCCATGCTATGTCCTGCTCACTCATTGGCGAAGTACTTTTCAAGTCATTAGCCAATGAGCAAGTGGTTTTACTATCAGAACCACCCCTCCTTGTCACATTGGTATATCTTGAGGCTTTGCTACAGGACTTCACAAGCCGAGTGACAGCACGCTATCTTAGTCTTTTATATCGTCTTTGGTGGCATCCAACGTCTTATCAGCCTTCAAGGCAGGTAAAGGTGCATATTTCTGGGCTTTATGCAGCTGCAGGTATAGAAGGGAAATGTGTAACATCACAGACAGATTGTCTCTAACCATTCTCCAGCAGATTCCTGCAAAATGTAGTAAAAGGTTTTACCAGAGGGGCATCAAACATAAGGTTCGGGGACCAGAATTGGTCTAGCAAAGACTTCAATCCAGCCTACTGGACATCTTCTGGAAACTGTAAAGGAGGGGAAACGTTTTGGACTTTTAAATGCATTTTCATGTATTTTACAGCTTGTCCTACTGACAAGACCTCTCCCACAGCCAATCGTATACTGCACCAAAGTAATGCAATAACAGATAAAGAATTAAATGACGGAAAAGTTGTTGTTTTTTCACTACAATTGATTTTTTTTCCCACAAAATGCCCACAGTAAAATAAATAAAACAACATTTTCTGTGAATTAACAAAAATGTCATCTTATAATTACAGGACTGATTGGGCAATGGGCTGCTAAAAGTTTTTGCGTAATTTTGAACAATAGTATTTTACAATTAAAGCCCAAAGAATCGTGCTGACAGATTTATTTCATTAACTACAGCAACATTTCTTTATCATGTGAAGAAAACTGAGACGTACTGCTGAAATTGCACTTCTTTTTGCTTATACTGATATTCCAGAGATTCAATGTGCAGTTAAACAACTTTACACAGACCACGATCATTCAAATATAGGTGAATACGAGCTCCAGTTACATAAAACTCCACATGATTTTTCGGCCAACATCCACTTAGGTTAGACACAGAAGGGCTAAAACAAAAAATTGCATTTAATCCAAACAGTGTTAGGGAATGTAACTCCATGCAATTTAAATGGAACAAGATTCTCCTCTAAAGCATCATTACTTTTATTCAAACATGCAGGTGCTCCAGTCAGATTTCCCCACCTGTATTTCATGACACCTTGAGGTGAAGATTCCCAAAATTAACGAGTAAAGTAAACATAAGTTATCGAACTGGCAGAAGAAGCAGAAATGGCAGACAGGAAGGGATTGCTAATTAGGGATTTAATAAAATAAACTTAGGCATTATTAAATTAAAATAATAATTATATATACACACACACTCGCAGTCATTTCAAAGCACTGAATAAATACATAATTCCCGTTTAATTCCTGGCCCTCTTTCTATTCTTCAGTTACACACATATATTGCAGAGGATGTCTTGCAATCATCTGTGACTATTTTTGTGGTGATAACATCAGCTTGTCAATTATTGCCTAATTTCTAAATGCACTTAATGCACAGTTTAAGACACAATGAAAGTGGTGTAAAAGTTTTGGCCAAGAAAGCTGTCAGTTCTGTTTACTCGTCTTCACAGACACGCACTCATCATGTGGACTCACTCATTCTGCTCGACTCGAGCTCGAGTCTGTGGATGCTTCTGTTTGCAGACCGTTTTATCTGTGTTGTAACAGCAGAACAATGGACTCACACAACCGGCTTTGAGCGACAGTCACGACCAGAGCTCCTCCAAGTTGAAAAAACGTTCTTCTGTGGAAGCAGGAAGGACATGCCAAACATACTTGAGGAAAGATACTCAAAGTGTGTGCATGCATGATGAGGAAGGAAGTGTGTTATAACGGAGACAATCATATTAATTCAGCTGCACCTCCACCAAGCTGCAGGGTAATTATCAGGGGTGGGGGGAGGAGGAGGGAAAGCAGAGGTGGCTAAAACCGGGTGGATGACACTTCCAGGGTGGCTGGAGAAACACTATGAGGAGACAAAGTGAATCTCCTTTGCATCTCCTTATCCCCTCATAAACAAAAGCCGTGCTCCTAATTAACCTCTCCACTGACCTCTTAAGCCCCAAAACGCTAACCCCCTCACCCGTGGCCATACAGGCCCCAAACTCCCACCAAAACCTCCTCCTCATTAAGCCACTAATCACTTCCCGAGTCTTTGTCGTGCTTTTGTGCCATTACAGGTTTCCAGGAGAATCTGGAGCACAATTGTACACAGAAAACGAGGGTAAATTGTTGCACAGCAAGACTGTGCAACAATTTACAAACTGTTATAAACTTATAAACTGTTGATTAAGTGATCAGAAAAAGAAATAGCAATAATTATAGTGATGATTCTTTAATTTAAAAGAATACTTTAACATTTTGGGTAAGTGCATTTTCAAACTGTGGCTTTTTCAGTGAGAGTAAATCGATAACATTTGAGTTCTAGTTCAGTTCCTGGCTGAACAAACAGTATTGTGTTTGTTATATTTCCCCAAAAGGAAAAATAAATTCAACAAGCTGCGCTAGAAGGAGAAAGCTAAGTTAACAGTTCTCTGTCTGTACTGTGCATTAAAACGCTGCTTAGATGGTTCACCTTCCTAAGTTGGATGTCTGATGTTATAATTGCTATGTGCATTAAAACAATGTATAGAGTCTGTAGTGCATAATAAAAAAAAGCTGCTTTACCAGACTTGCTATCAGTTTTACTGCTAATAACTCATTACACTTTTTTAGGTCACGTTACATGAAGAGAAATTAACAGAGCCTGTAACAAATGAAACATTAGCAAAAACTTAATATGCAATATGATTTTTCACCATTACTCTTTATCATCTTGACCACCCATCTCCCATGCTACAGTTAGCAAACTGCTTGCTAAGTTTCGTGAAACTGGTTCAGTGTTGGATTTGCCAAAATGTGGACGCAAGAAAACTGTCACTAATGAAGAAACATCAGTGGCTGTCCTAGCTTCATTCAGCAAGAGCCCACAGCGTAGCACTCGCCGCATGTCACTGGAGAGTGGCATTAGTCGAACATCCCTTCGGCGGATATTAGCTACTCACAAATGGCACCCTTACAAACTCCAGCTACTGCAGCATCTCAACGAGGATGACCCAGATCGGCGCACAGAATTTGCAGAATGGGCAAAACAAAAATTGGAACAGGACCCTCAGTTCACGCAGAAGATTTTGTTCAGTGATGAGACAAACTTTTATGTGAATGGTGAAGTTAACAAACAAAACCACCGCTATTGGTCTGACACTGACCCACATTGGATGGATCCCTCCAAGACTGTTGGAACAACAAAAGTGATGGTTTGGTGTGGTATATGGGGTACAATAGTGGGTCCATTCTTCATCAATGGAAACCTCAAGGCCACTGGATATTTGAAATTGCTACATGATGATGTGTTTCCCTCTTTATGCACTGAAGCTGGCACGTTCCCTGAGTTTTTCCAGCAAGATGGTGCACCATCACATTATGGGTGCCAGGTCCGAGCATTCCTAGATGAACAGTTTCCTGGAAAGTGGATTGGTCGTCGTGGGCCGGTTGAATGGCCCCCAAGGTCTCCCGATCTGACCCCCTTAGACTTTTATCTTTGGGGTCATCTGAAGGCAATTGTCTATGGTGTGAAGATACGAGATGTGCAGCACCTGAAACTACGGATACTGGATGCCTGTGCTGGCATTTCTCCTGCGGTGTTGCTATCAGTGTGTGAAGAGTGGGAGAAGAGGGTTGCATTGACAATCCAACACAATGGGCAGCACATTGAACACATTTTATAGGTTGTCAGAAACTTGTATAACTCATGAAACAATAAAGTTACGTTGAAACCAAGCACACCATTGTTTTTCTTGTGACATTACTAATAAGTTTGATGTGTCACATGGCCCTCTTCCTATTGAAAAAACAAAAGTTGTATCCAAGATGGCTGACTTCTAAATGGCCACCATGGTCACCACCCATTTTGAGGAGTTTGCCCCCTCACATATACTAATGTGCCACAAACAGGACTTTAATATCACCAACCACTCCCATTTTATTATGGTGTATCCATATAAATGGCCCACCCTGTATTTTACAATTCCAACATCACACATAGCACCAAGAGCTTCAAACAGCATAAAACCTTCACATATTGTTTTTTTTATTTGTGTAACAATAATCATTTTTGTTTGTTAACATTTCTTGTCTATATGTATTAAAGAGCTTGTCTGTTCTTTTGTAGTAATACCAGAGCATTATATTAAAGACCCTAGTAATTAATCATTTCCATACACTTTTCTTTTTATCTTTCTTCTAATCAGCTAAATGTTAAAAAAATAATAATAATAATAATAAAAAAAAAAAACCTAACAGGTTGGTGGGATTCCCCATCATCATCACACAAATATGAGTGTAGGGGAAGGAAAGCTTCCTGCACATTTGGGCATATTGTGTTACACATTGTTGTGTGTGGTCGCCATTTGACCGCAAATTAACTTCTGTCACACAAAGCTGAGGAGGAAAGGTACTTAAGTAACTGTACCTGAGCTACTAATCCCATCACCTGATTGGATGGTAACCCAATCCCAGTGTTGTAATTGGTGAGGCATTAGTCCAACTACACTAAAGTCCATAAATATTTAGACAGAGACAAATTTATTCCAATTTTGGTTCTGTACATTACCAAAATGAAGTGCAGATTTTCAACTTTAATTCAATGGGCTGAAGAAAAAGATTGCATATAAATGTGAGGAACTAAAACATTTTTAAACACAATCCCTTTATTTCAGGGGCTCAAAAGTAATTAGACAAATTAAATAAATCAAAATAAAATGTCTAATAATTGGTTGAAAACTTTTTGCTGACAATGACAGCCTGAAGTCTTGAACTCATGGACATAATCACATGCTGGGTTTCTGCCAGGTCTTTACTACAGCAGCTTTCAGTTGCTGCTTGTTTGTGGGCCTTTCTGTCTGAAGTTTAGTCTTCAACAAGTGAAATGCATGGTCAACTGCGTTAAGATCAGGTGACTGACTTGGCCATTCAAGAATTTTCCACTTCTTTACTTTAATGGACTCCTGGGTTTCCTTGGCTGTATGTTTTGGGCCTTTGTCCATCTGTATTACAGGGAGTGCAGAATTATTAGGCAAGTTGTATTTTTGAGGAATAATTTTATTATTGAACAACAACCATGTTCTCAATGAACCCAAAAAACTCATTAATATCAAAGCTGAATGTTTGTGGAAGTAGTTTTTAATTTTAGTTATTTTAGGGGGATATCTGTGTGTGCAGGTGACTATTACTGTGCATAATTATTGGGCAACTTAACAAAAAACAAATATATACCCATTACAATTATTTATTTTTACCAGTGAAACCAATATAACATCTCCACATTCACAAATATACATTTCTGACATTCGAAAAAAAACCCCAAAAACAAATCAGCGACCAATATAGCCACCTTTCTTTGCAAGGACACTCAAGCCTGCCTTCCATGGATTCCATGGATTTATACCCTTTCTTGCCAGCCACGCTGTGGAGTACTTGGACGCGTGTGATGGAGCATTGTCCTGCATGAAAATCATGTTTTTCTTGAAGGATGCAGACTTCTTCCTGTACCACTGCTTGAAGAAGGTGTCTTCCAGAAACTGGCAGTAGGACTGGGAGTTGAGCTTGACTCCATCCTCAACCCGAAAAGGCCCCACAAGCTCATCTTTGATGATACCAGCCCAAACCAGTACTCCACCTCCACCTTGCTGGCGTCTGAGTCGGACTGGAGCTCTCTGCCCTTTACCAATCCAGCCACGGGCCCATCCATCTGGCCCATCAAGACTCACTCTCATTTCATCAGTCCATAAAACCTTAGAAAAAACAGTCTTGAGATATTTCTTGGCCCAGTCTTGACGTTTCAGCTTGTGTGTCTTGTTCAGTGGTGGTCGTCTTTCAGCCTTTCTTACCTTGGCCATGTCTCTGAGTATTGCACACCTTGTGCTTTTGGGCACTCCAGTGATGTTGCAGCTCTGAAATATGGCTAAACTGGTGGCAAGTGGCATCTTGGCAGCTGCACGCTTGACTTTTCTCAGTTCATGGGCAGTTATTTGGCGCCTTGGTTTTTCCACACGCTTCTTGCGACCCTGTTGACTATTTTGAATGAAACGCTTGATTGTTCGATGATCACGCTTCAGAAGCTTTGCAATTTTGAGACTGCTGCATCCCTCTTAATTGGTAGTAGGCTTTCGAGCCTATACAGCATGGAGTAAGACAACATGCATGAAGAGGATGATGTGGACAAAATACTCATTTGCCTAATAATTCTGCACTCCCTGTATAAATACCAATCAGTTTGACTGCATGTAGCTGGATTTGAGCAGACAGCATGTCTCTGAAGACCTCGGAATTCTGTCCTGCTTCTGTCCTGTCTGTCCATCATCAATAAACACTAGTGTCCCAGTGCCACTGGCAGCCATGCACACCCAAGCCATCACACTGCCCCTGCTGTGTTTTACAGATGATGATGTGATGTGCTACACTTTGGAGCCGTTCCCCACCTTCTCTGTACTTTTTTCTTGCCATCATTCTGACAGAGGTTGATCTTGGTTTCATCTGCCCAAAAGAATGTTTTTCCAGAACTGTGCTGGCTTTTTTAGATGTTTTTTTTTTCTTTTTTAGCAAAGTCCAAACTAGCTTTTCTATGAGTGGCTTGCACCTTGCAGTGGACCCTCTGTATTTACTTTCATGAAGTCTTTTCTTCATTGTAGATTCGATATTGATGCGCCTCACTCCTGGAGAGTATTGTTCACTTGGTTGGCTGTTGTGAAGGCATTTTTCTTCACCATGGAAATTATTCTGCGATCATCACCAGTCTTTTTGTGTTGCTGACTTCATCGGTACTTTCTTTCTTTCTTTCTCAGGATGTACCAAACTGTAGGTTTCCCCAGTCCTAATATTGTCGCAGTTTCTCAGATGCGTTTTTCTTTTTGCAGGTTAAGGTTGGCTTGTATCACCTGCATGGAGAGCTCCTTTGACTGCATGTTGTCCGTTCACAGCAAAATCTTCTAAATGCAAGCAACACACCTCAAATCAACTCCAGGCCTTTTATCTGCTTAGTTGATAATGACATGACAAAGGAATTGCCCACACCTGCCCATGAAATTGTCCAATTACTTTTGTAATGTAATTAATTTTTAAGGAGCTGAAACTCTTAAACCCTTCATCCAATTTGAATGCAGATACCCTCAAATGAAAGCTGATATTCTACACATTATGTCCATGTAGATTATATATACATATATATATATATATATTATATAACTATAATTGAAATATGTTTTGGTAAACAGGCAAGCAAAACAAAACTTGTGTCAGTGTCCAAAAATATATCTAAATGCCGAAACAAGTGAGGACATTTGTGTGTCACACAAACACACACAGATGCTCGCAAATACGCACTGAAATGTGACAGATCGTGTGACAGACTTTAAAACACAAACACCTCACTTATAGATGAATAAACAAAATAATCAGATAATTTAACTAACAATGCTTGCTAGGATGCTTTAGGACAGCTGGTCCAGATGTAAAGCCAATAATTACATCATTATCCTGTGTTATGTTAGTGTCATCTCACCACTGGCAGTGCTTTCAATTAATAGCTTGAACGAGATAAACACAGCAGCGACCTGACAAACAAACACTAGCGGCCAAAAATACAAACAGCTGGCTGGAACCTGAACAAACAGCTGGCTCCTAGGCTTCTCAAGGCAGAGACACACGGTACACGTGCAGATGTAGTGACACACACGGATAGCCACACAGAGCTAATGCATTAACACCCTCCAGCTAGACATATTCATGCAAAGTCGGCAGGAGAGGGAAATGAAACCATATGTCAAAGGAAACGAAATGAGGAGAATGAGTTACATTAAGATTTTTCCTTCATCTGTAGATTTTTTTTTTCCTGCAGAAAGTTTTTGTGTAACTCAGAGAAAGTTAATCTGCCTGCAGCACTTTTAGTAAATCTGGCACAGAAAGGGAAGGAGTATATCACTCAATGCTTTATACATTTAAAGATGACTTATTGACAGGCTTAGATGCCAACCTGTGATCACGCAGGCCTAAGATTATTTATTGATCAGTCTTCGAATGAATGAATGTAATTATTGTGTCTTGAATAAAACAACAATGCTAACCCACAAGCAATTAAACTGTTTGAGCAACTGAAATGTCTGAGTGGGATCATTTATGATCCAATTATACTGTATTTTATGCATAGTAATGCTTTAATAGCCTATCATTGTACCTGCAGTTGTGCTCAATAGTTTACATAAACTAAGCATGAGCATGAATATAATTTCTCTTAAGGACTTCTTTGAACTGCTTTTTTTCAGGGTGAAATTATTGTACAACATGTATCTTTAATAACTTTAGCAAACAAGAATTAGATGCAGAAGTTTTAAATCCACAGAAGGTTGACATACATATTTCACAAGATGATAAAGTTGCATAAACAACTAGCATAAAACAGGCCTGAATCTTTGACAGTAATGCACGGCTTTTCGCCTTTTGATTGCAGCTGACCTGAGGTATGTGTCTCCGAATCTGGCAATAAAGAGGAAAATGCAGTCGGACTATTAGCCGGGTGGTAGGAATAAATGTTGTAGGAGTTAGAGGAAGCTAAAGCCTGATGAAACAGAATGAGTGAAAGGTGGAGGGGAGGGGTTACTCAGAAATATGGAGGTAAAGGGAGGGAGGCAACAGTCTGGTGTGGTTGGGGGTAATCTGGTCTAATCTGCTGGATGTTAACCTATCTGAGCAGCAAGAGCCAGATTATCCCTCTAACAATGGCCACGCGTTCATCTGCTAAATTACTTCACTCAAAATCATATGCTGAGACACACAAACACACACACAAAGGTTCAGGGAGCTGTGTGTAAATGATGTTTCACAGTGTGTGCAAATTGGTCTTATTTGGGCTCTCATTGGGTACTAAATCAGCAGGCCACCATTACTCTCGCTCAAGGTTACCGCATCAAGCAAAAAACCCTTTACAATGAATAGACAAGAGTGGGTGGAAGGAGAACTCAAGTGAAAGCACCAGGAGTGGGTGAAAAGGGAAAAAAATAAGTAAAAGAAATGGAGACCTAAGAGTGCAGAGTTCGAAGAAATACCACTAGCATCTCCCTCTCTGCTAAGAAAACAATTCATCTGTTGGTTTTTCATCTGGCACAAGTTGTTCTGAGTGTCAGGGTCAACCAGGTCAGGTGATCTTGAACTGAAAAGCGCACAACAACCACTAGCATCACTGCAGAGGAAGACATAAACACGGTGCTTGGATAGCTGCAGAAATATATGATATAAATACTGTGACACAAGGCAGTTGCTTACATATACACCCTGTATATTGAGTTTCTAAAGCAGCTTCGACTTTATAACAGCTACAGGTCAAAGGTCGCGCATCCAGAAGCTCTGATGTTTTCACAGAAGTATCAAGCTTATTAATAGAACAGATAGAAAATAGAAAATAAGAACATGGCAGAATGAAAGAATAGAGCCTATGACCAAAATCAGGAAGCTAATACGTTTAGACTTCATATGAAAGATGGGTGTATCTTTAGCATCTGAAAAGTGAAGCCAAGCAGGCTGTGACTCCTTTGGGTGCAGAAATATGAAGGCTATATGAAAGTCTACAAACATCACATTCATTTTGTAAATTATAGATTCCATTAGAGTAAAATAGAAAAGCTGAAGATAGCTCGGGCCCCGCCAGGTAGGGGGTGGTCCCAGAGGAAGAAGCAGAGTCATCCAGGCCAGTGGAAGGCGGATGGCCACGGCGGGGGGCCTGGGCCAGCACCACCTGATCATCCAGAGGAACATTTGCTGGTTTAAGTCTGTCAATGGAAACAACCTCCTGCCAACCCCCAAAGTCCAAAAGGAAATGCTTTCGGCCCGGTTGAATAACCCTAAATGGGCCGTCATACAGTGGACGCAGGGGAGGCCTATGAGTGTCGTGCCTGATGAAAACAAACTGCGAAGAGTCCAACGACCTCGGAACAAAGGTGTCGGGCAGACAATGGTGCACTGGGCCAGGAACAGAAAACGACTCTTGGGGGACGGAGAGAAAGCACAGAGGGACCGAAGCACGGGGGCGGGCTCCTGGGCAAGTTCAACCAGGGAAACCCCAAGGTCTTCGTTAACGGTGCAGCACAACCCCAGTAAAACCCACGGAAGGCAGTCAACCCAGTTACCATCCATAAGAGAATTACGGAGCGTGGCCTTAACCGACCAGTGGAAACGCTCGCACATCCCGTTGGCCTGCGGGTGGTACGCAGTGGTTCGATGGACCTTGACCACCAGGCCATCAGCCACGGCAGACCAAAGCCCCGAAACAAACTGGGGGCTCCTGTCTGAGGTGATGTCCGAGGGGGGACCAAAACACGAAACCCACATTGACAAAAATGCCCTGGCCACCGCTGCTGCTGTAGTGGACACAAGAGGCACTGCTTCGGACCAGCGGGTTGTGCGGTCCACTACAGTCAAAACGTACGTGAAACCTTGTGACTGCGGCAGAGGACCAACCAGAACCACATGGATATGATCAAAACGCCTCCCTGGAACGTGGAAGGATTCGAGGGGCGCCTGCGTGTGCCTATGGATCTTAGCGCGTTGGCATGGGATGCACGCCACTGCCCAGTCTTTCCCTGATTTACGAAGGCCCGGCCAAACGAACCTAGAGCTGACCAGCTTGACCGAGGCCCGGACGCCTGGATGAGAGAGGGCGTGTACTCAGTCAAAAATGCGACGACGCCACAAAAGGGGAACTACAGGACGTGGACGGCCGGTGGAAACATCACAAAGCAGGCTAGGCCCGCCGTTCCACTCTGGTCTGTCCTCCAGTACAAGGCCCGTTTGCACAGACCGAAGGGCAAGGATGTCCGGGGCGGCACGCTGGTCAGCGGCCATAGCGTCAGAGTCTGTGCCAACATAAGTGCACGGGACAGACAGTCAACCATCAGTCAACCTTCTGTAAACTCAGAAATGTCTGCCAACTGGTGCTGCTGGTGCGCGCGTGCATGATTTAACATATTTTACAGAAAAAGAGACAAATGATATTATCAGTATTCTAAGACTAATTTCTCCATTTCACAATTTAACTGTACTTTTTTTAGGCATTGGCCACGTTATGTAGTGGGTGTTATGTAGAAAGCACAAAAAACACCTCAAATAGAACCACAAATGATTATCTTATATACTTTAGTTATCTTGTCCAGTGGAAAAACAGTATTTTTACAGACAAAAATAAATCTTTTTACTGGTACCATCGACTTGTTCTGCTCTGAATGACCTTCTACTTTTGATAATTTAAGTATAATTTTGAATGCTATGGCTATTTTTAGATTATTAGGACCGCTGCCTAAACATAAAGAAAACTGTTCTCAGTAAAGTTCTCATTGGTAAAGATTACTATGTGTGAACCAATGAAGTGGAATAAATTTGTCATCTGTAGTGTCACCCTACTGGCATAGACCCCCCCCCAAAAAAAAAAAACCAAACAAACAAAAACAAAACAAAACAGAGAGCAGAGAGAAAAAAAGAGAGAGAGAAGAATTTGTATTTCTGAGAAAACAAATTAAAGTGAAAGAGATTAACATTGAACCGAACAGGGCTCCACAAACACAATGTTAACAGGTCAGTGTCTGTCTATTGTTTTGTCCTATCAGGCTTAAAGTGGATTCACCGGGTGAATCAGTGAGAGAGCGCGTGCTGTACCCCACATCACCAAATTAAATTTACCCCTTTTACCCCTCCCAAAACACACATACGCACCGACTTCATAATGTATTTGGATCACTAATTCACAAACGCACACATGTTCTGCAATCCCATAATCCCACTCCAGATTGGGAACACCTTTAAGATACAATGTGATTATGATTAGGGATTATGATCAAATTATGACAGAGTGACAGATTAGACAGGGTAGCGTGCGTGTGTCGGGGAGGTGTGGTGCTGTCAAGGCGGACATTTTTGATAAAGCGTGTGCTATTACGCGTCTTATGTTGTATCACATAGATACTGTTAGATTGTAGATGCTCATAATAAACATGGCCAGGATTTTAAATACTGAGGTCGGCCTATGTGAAAGTAATCCCTGTGAGCCAAAAGCTCATGCTTTAGCCTGCTCTGAGTGCTCAGTCTGACAATGCTTTGCAGTCTCTGAGCCACAGACTTTGAACTGTTGAAGGAAAATGGAGAGAACCCATGCCGACATGGGGTGAACATACAAACTCCACACAGAAAAAGCCTGGCCAAACCCAGAACCTTCTTGCTGTGAGACAATAGTGCCTACTTTTACCCGTATAACTAAAGTAGTCGCGTCTGTACTTGATAGACGTCAGAGGTCAAATTTCACAACAGCATCATTGAGCTACCAGTAATTTAGCATCTTGCCTAAAGACTTAAGCTTCATGTTGAGTTATGGACGTTAAGCACGGAAGCAGAACTCTTGGTACAAAAGGTAAAGTTAATAACCAACCATCCTGATACCTATTATCAGGGTTTGTTGAGCCAGCAACTGCAAAGAAAACCTGGCTATGCCTCACTTGCTTTGTAGTACCAACCCTACTGAAAGAAACTGAATCTGAAGGAAATGTGACGCCAAACAAGCTTTGATGTTTGAAAACAGGCAACCGGTTTCTTAATGCCTGAGTCGCGTCTGTTTATAAAGTGAAAGTGTGCTCCAAACATCAACAGATTACACATATACCGACAGTCTGCACAAGGCCACACACAAGTACACAGCATTAAAAAAAAAAATCATTCTCACTTCCAGCTGGTTAAAAATCCATCAAACAGCATTACATCCTTCAAATCCTGGATTCTCTCCATTGGCTTTGTATGCCTTATACAACTGAGTTTCAGAATTTGCTGCTTGGTTTTAAAGCACATTAAAGACAGGTCCCAAGCTAGGACTAAGACTGACTTCATATGAGCCAGCTCAGGAGATCAGGGAAGATGCACAGGAAAGAAGGCGAGGCACCGACTAGGGAGAAAAATAACTCAGGAGAATTTTCACTTCAGACCCAGCCACACACTCGGACAAAACCTGGTTCATCCCAAGGACCAAACTCCCAAACACAAGCTAAAGTGCTCAGTGTTCTACACTGGAGAAACCAAAAGCCAAACAGCTACTCCACAAATGCATGGCACAACATAGAAGAGCCACCTCGACAGGACGAGGCTCGTCTGTACATCAGCATCTAAAAGGACAAAGGTCACTCTTACGAGGATGCCAATGTTCACGTTTTGGACAGAGAAGACAGATGGTTTCAAAGAGGAGTGAAAGAAACTATCATCTTTGAACAGCAGGGGTGGCTTATGATACTGTTTGCTACCTAACAATGCAGTTTTAAGATCCCGTCCTAGGCGCCTCAACCCCCATTCAGATCTTGTGTCAGGTGATCTCAATGGGTCACATAATAGGGTGATGCAATGGCTTCACCCGAAACCTCTGCTGATAAGGACCCATGCCTTTTATCACACCTTGGCTCATGTGGTGAGTCACATGATCAATAGTGGGTCAACAACCCTCTAAAGGGACAATTCCCACTTGGCTTAAATACCTGGGATTCTCCACCGTTTGGTACTGAAGAAGCTTTTTGGATGAGAGGTGAAACATCTCAAGAAACTTAAAGACGTTCAGTTGCTTTCTTTCCAAGTTCCTTAGAATTATCATAGGTGGTATGATGATGCTCCCACAGTCCAAGGACATAGATATTTGGTTAATTGGTGCTTCTTAATTGGTTGTAGTTGTGAATGGTTTTCTGTCTCTCTGCATTAGCCTTGAAAGTCTGGGACCTATCCAGTGCTGCAAAGTAAGCTGATTGTGTCTAATGTGACAATAGCACCTTAGAGCTCTGAAACTTTAAACTGCATGCATTTAAACATTAAAGATTACCCATAGCCTAATAAAGGAGAGGTGGAAATCGCTTCAGTTTGTCACCAGATCAAAGCATAGTAGATAGTTATTGTTGGTGATAAGTAGGTTACAAATGCAACAGATCAGTTGTCTAATGTTTGTTCTAGCAGCTGCAAATCCAGAAGTGGAAAAGAGACAAGACAAGATTAGGACTGAGTATACAAACATTTATACTGAAGACATACAAATTCCATCGGCAATGACGCAGTTTGCTCTGTTCTAACTTTTCTGTGGCGTTATAAAAAGGTTGTATAATCTACAGTATGCAAGTCGTGGTCAGAGGTTTACATACACTCATCATGGGCATGCATGTCATAGCAATTTTAACAATTTCTTTGAACTGCTCTTTTCCCGAGGATTGCACATCTTTAATGACTTTAAAAACAAGAACTGAGTGCACAAGTCGAGATTTTCTCTAATCCACACATGGTCTAAAATATCCCCACGGGCTCAAATATATACATGCGCTCACCTTTTTAGTATGACTACAACTGGTAGTTTCTTTTTGCCAGCATAAAAAAGATCAGTTGGACAGTGGTCATTAAAATGACCAACTCTCAGAACAATTCAAAAGTCCAAAGGAGCTCAGTGAAGATCTAAAGAGAACTGTGACATATTGGGAAGGTCACTTTAACAAGGTGTGGATGAAAACCCAAACTGTCATGGTTGGGTTGTACAGGAACCAGTGAGGCTCAAATCTGCAAAAAAAATGGAAACTGCAGAAACACCAGTGTCACTATCCACAGTGAAGTGAGTGTTACATCATCATGGACTGAGTACCAATCTGCTTCAAAATCAGCACCCTCAACCTCGACTGAAATTTGGAGCTGTCCTCATGGACAAAGCAAATGCCTTCTGGAGAAAAGTTTCACAATTTGAGTAATAAAGATTGAGCTATTTGTCCACAGTGATAGAAAGCATGTTTGGAGGATAAAGTGAGGCGTTCAGACCTAAGAAAATTGCACCAACTGTCAAGCATGGTCGTGGTAATATCATGCTCTGGGGCTGCTTTCCTGATTGTGGTACTGTTACATGGCAAAGAGGATGGAATGATGGAGGACTACCTTCAACCAAAATATGTCTGGTTGAAGTGCAGCTTGCTAAGAGACATTTAACCAAATGTTAGTTTAGATATGTACTTGTGTACCCAAATCTTGTTTTTTTTTAAAGAAGCTACAGATTTATGCTATGTAAGCGTTCCACCCCCCCCCCCCGAAAAGTTCAAAGAAAGCCTTAAAAGTCCAAAAGTACCAAGACATTCATTCCTATACTGAGTGTATATGAACACTTAAAACATTCTGTAAATAGCTTTAGGCTTAATATGCCTAATTCAATGATTAAATCCATTTTAAACACTTTTTATATGCCGTCTTTTTATTGTTATTTAAAAGGACAACAGCATTTTGTGCAATGCTTTCTTTAGCTTCCCCATTTCTCTAATTTTACAGTTTTAAGCACAAATGTCCAGCTCTGACAAATTCAGCATTTTCTGTCAAACCACTTCCTACATACTAGTTTTACTCTGGCGGTACACAAATGTTATTTCTACACACAACTCAAGACTCAAAGTGATGTGACTTCAGTTAGTGATTCACGCAGCCACCACAGGATCCTTGGCAGGTATTTTATTTCATATATAGACGCTTTCTGTAATCAAATGTGAGTGCAATCAAACAACAGCAATACAAACATTACCAATGCAGTCTGAGAACCAAGAACAGGGTTAAAACAGGGAGTTCACTCACTCTACACAGCGAGCAGCTAGTAACCTCATGGACAACATCCAAAACAAAGGAGAGAAAAAAACAAGGACAGTCTGCTGTCATGTGCACCTCCAACCGTCATGGTGGGGAGGAAGACTGAGGAGACTACTGAACTGCCTCCACCCCTTCTCCCCAATCCAAACCATCAACCGCGACGCCATGAGTCCAACTTGCCCGCGGCTCTTCAGTGATAACCTCCCATTTCCCCATCATGATTATCATTGTCATCAACCTAACAAAAACAAGAAAAATAAAATCCAAATCATCTCTGCTTTTCAAACCTCAGGAGCCTATCAGTGTCCAGAGGTCCCTCAGGTTTAGTCCATCTCAACCAATGGCTGTCCATCCAGGTCGATTAGAAAAACCACGTAGCTGTACATGTAGAACCAAAGTCCTCATGCAGTGCCCTGCGAAGGTGGCACATCACATACGTGCACAGGTGGAAGAGGGGAGGGGGGTGTGGGGGGTTTATGGTTTAGAGTGTCAGTGTGAGATAGAGGGAGTGTGTGTGTGTGTGTGTTTGTGTCTTTTAAGAGGGAAGAAGCAAATGTGTTAGGTGTTTATCAGACCTAGGAGCACAAAAAAAAGTCCAGGAGACGAAGAATTACATACAAAGTCTTTATCCACCATTTGTCTCCTCTTGGCCCTCCTCGAAACACTCTCACACACAAACACTCTCGCATACACACAAACGAACACGCACCACACACACACGATAGGTCCTCATGTCATTGTGAAGTCAGGCATCAACATTCAAGAAAAGAAAAGAAAAACAAAAACACCTCAATGGTAAAAATCATCTCTACCATCACAATGCTTCAGTTCATAAAATATTTTTTCAGAGAAGTGATTCAGGTTTTTCCTCCAGGTTTAAAGCAGTATGCGTGTGTGTAGTAGTTGTCTTCGTCATCGTCTTTGTCCCACTGCTGCAAACACACACACACACACACACACACACACACACACACACACACAACCAACATACGCACACTCACGCGCTCCAGCACACACCACGTGTCCTCTTTTAGTGGAGAAAGACATGGCGCAATGGAGAGACACTCCTCCTCCCCGAGTGGACGCACGGATCACCAGGAGGAGACGGGGTTTCTTGCCGCAGCTACCAAGGGTCATCCAGGTCACCGGCACTCTGGGTGAGGAAAGAAAAGGAAGAGAGGTGTGCCAGAGTTGTTATTGTCAAGTCTATCATTGTATGTAGTAATTAAACTGCTCCAGAAGCCTTAAATAATGGCAAACCTTTAAACCTCACTGTCCCCCTCCCCTCCCCCCTTTTTTAATATATTCAAATTGAATGGCTAATGGTGGAAAGCCGTTATATTCCCCTGCACAACCAGAACCTCTGATGACTCACCTTGCGGAGAATCACGAGGCCAGCTGTCAGACTGAAAAACAGGGGAGGAATGGAGAGAATGGAGTCCCTATAGTCTACATGGCTTCCTCTCGCTCCTCGCTCAGTTTGAGTTTTCAAACCTGAGAGCTGCTTTTGTTTTAAAGGAGACAACTCTTTAAAATGTCTTCAAGCAGCCGAGACGAGGTCAAGGCTCGAGCTAACAGCTGACAGAGGAGAGCAAGGAAGCTTCAGCAGTTTCCGAATACTTCACAGCCTACACAGACACATACACAACACAATAAACGGAGTAAAGGTCTACTAAAAGTGTCAGGGAACAGTCCTGTATCAAATGTCACCATGTTGCATTGGGATTGGAATGCTTAATCATGAAAAACAATCACTTCTGAATGGAAAAATGTCAACTTTGAACCCCTGATCTGAAAGATGACTGATTTGGTACAGGGCCTAAACGAAAAATAGAAAAAAATAAACCCCAAGACATAAATACATACAGTTAGTTTACAGTGAGACACTTGACACAAATCATTGCATTATACCTCAAATCCTTTTTATTTCTTATTTGCAGAACTAACCTGTTCCACACAACCACATAGAAATCATAGAAATACAGCTCATACATACAGGCGCGAGCACGCACACACACGCACGTACGCCGTTTAGCATTACCTCCCCTCTGATAGTTAAGTGCTTTAGATATTGAAAAGGTAAGTGCAGCGCATGCATTACCAGAATACAGGGCTTGTACAGACTCACAATAACCTCCATCTACCTGAATAAGAATAAACCCTGCAGGTCAAGCAGTCAGTTTCAATATATCTTTTACATCGAGGTAAGTGTTTAAGATTGACTCGATCTGTACAGGCAATGGCACAACCTGTGAGGAATATAATATGCTGCAATGTGGGTTTTTAAACAAAAGCTAAAAAGGACTCTTGGAAAACCTTGATTATTAATAATACCTTGAACTGAATACAGACAGAGAGCCATCGCACATGAAACATATCAACTGTAGTCCGAGTGTAATTCACCACAGGTCCCACCGATATGTATACGTATCACTTTTGTAAGGTAAGATCGAGAAGGCAGGAATACTTGTGGTCGCCATCCCACATGGTGTGCTACCTTTAGACTGACAGAACTGATGTAATCAAAGCAGAGGAGTCCCAATGTCACCCATGTCCTAATCTTATCAGCAGTTACCAGTTTTTACAGTTTGCCTTTCACTGATCGATGCAGTGAAAAGCAGCTTTGGAAAAACTGCCAACAATAGGTTTGCAACATAGACTGTAAACAAAAGATAGCCACCATTATCTCGCCCGTTGGTTAGTGAGTTTTTACTGTTTTTGTATTCAAACTGGATTACAGAAGCGAGAAGGTAGACCCACCCTAAAGCATACACTGGTTTATCCACATTTTTGACCTGAATTGGGACCAAAATTTACAAAATGAGCATAATTTTGTATTACATATGACTTGAAATTACAAATTGAGACCATAAAGCCTCCACGGAGTCATATAGCAATAAGTAGGAGTGCATTTTTAAATGTATAGAACAGGAGTCGCTCTCCCCTGCTGGGAATTAGAAGGAATCCAGGTTTATGGCACTTCTACATACTTTACTTTTCAGACCCGGAACTACGTTCATCTTTTATATACAGTCTATGGTTCCACAGGTTATACTAATTAACGCTAACGTTCTGTTAGTAAGGCCCACGTTTCCAGTTTAAAATACTAGTGCTAAGCTGTGAACACGCCATCCAATCAAACAGCTGTTAGTACAAATGTAGGTCGCATCATACAATGTAGTGCTTAGCATTTTAAGATAATGTGGCTATGCGCGTGTTGCTGTAAAAACATAACAAAACAAACAAAAACACCTCAGTGCATGACTAAACATTTTTAGGGAGAACTATAATTGCTGCTCTGGCACCAAAATTTTATCCACTTAATAACTTTGCTTTCTACTGTTCAAAGAGCCTGAGTCGGAACATTTACACCCCCACCGCACTCTACCCCACCAACAACAGTATCAAGCGATTTATTATTTTTTATGTAATCATGTGGAAGCTGCAAAGACTTAATTTGCATCCAGACTGGTTTGAACAACCTACCATCGCTGAGCAGCTGATGGACTGTGTAACTGTCAAGTATCGCAAGCAATCAGAAACACACGTTTCAGTAGTGATTACTGGGCTCTTGCTCGGTCACTCAAACTCATGCAGACACACACATAAACACACATACAAAAACACAAGAAGAGTGTGTTCTGAGTCTGTAGATGGAGTAGGCCTGGAGACAGTGCAAAAGGTTGCACAGCTGCAGTTCAGAATGTCTCCTCGTGTTTTCTTTGTCAGTTCCTCCACTGTATGAAGGTGTGGGGGTGAGGCTTAAGGGTGGGAGTGAGGGTGGGGTCAGCCAGAAGCAAATACTGATAAATGTAAGCCATAGAGTGCAATGTTCACTTTGGCTTCACTAGCCACTTTTGCTTGTTACATTTTTATTTTGTTTACCATGAAAATTAGTTAATAAATCTGCTTCTGTGATCAAGTTTAAGTTTGGGAATCCAAGCCAAAGTGGTCAGAAGAAACAAAAAGGAAGAAAAATCAAAGAGTCCACATCTAAGGTATATAGATATATATATGTATGTCTCAGATACAGAACTTGAATGGACAGAAAAGCCCTTTTTGTTGTTCCTAATGAATTATTCAAATACAAAGCTGGACGTGGCCATTCAAGTTCTGCGATGAAGGACAGAGGAGGAGAGGTCATAGCACATCTCACTAGAGCTCTGGGATAGGATGGATGAGAGGGTGGTTGGGTATACAGGCAGGTGGTCAGTCAGAGGAGGGATCAGACTTTGGGATGGGCTCGTCTTGGCTGGCCTCCAGCTCTGCAATGGCGGGTGAGGGCGGGGGCGAAGGGGGAGAGGGAGGGGAGGCGGGTTCGTCCTGGTTGTCACAGTCGTCGGTCGTCCTCCTTCTCTCCCCTGCTCTCTCAACAGCACTCTCCCCCCGCAGATGGTAGGTAGCGAGGGACTCCTCCAACACCGAGCGGTACTGCCCCCGGTGGTGCATGCGGAACTGCCGAAGAGCCTCCAGCAGATGAGCTGCCGTGCTGCCACCTCCCTCCTCACTCTCCTCCTCCTCCTCCTCTCCCCCCGCACAGGCCTGAGGTGACACGCCAGGGTCAGACTCTGCAGGCACGCTCCATTGTCAAACACACACCAGCACACACATATATATATTTATATACACACGCGCACACACACACACATATCACCTTACAATCAGCGGCACATCACACACACAGACATCTACCACACAACAGCATCATAGCATCAAGAGACATACTTGCACCAGACGGACAGGCCCATGCAAACGCTACCTCTGACCCTCTGACCAACAGTCCTTTGTGAGATTTGCTGTGTAGTGTAACGAGGGGAGGGGGAATTCATCAGTACCCACAAGCCCAAAGAAAAGAGCCTGCAAGGCTAGACTCCACTGACATTAATACAACAAATACACCCATGCATTTATGCACACACTTCTTCACATTCACCCTGGTGGGCCGTTCAAGACCTGACACTGATCTCGTCTTCAGAATGAAGATGTTTGTAAAAACGCCTGCAGCCTTCCTTAAAAGATGCTGGATGTGGGATTCTCTGCTCTAACATCATATCCATTTCCTGCAGTATAAACAGAGTGCTGAAGTTTAAAACGTTTCCAGTTGCTGTTATATTATTTGCAGCTGTAAATACTTCATACCATTTCTTTTTATTTATCTCTTAATAGTGACGGTGCGGTGTTACATATCGTAAATTACCCGAAAAAAAAAAAAAATCAGCCCAGTTGTATGATTTAATTTGATTGTCTGCAATAACATTAAAACATTTATTTATAGAAGGTGCTAAGAAAAAAAATCTGTGACTCTGCCCTTAAAAACAAACAAACAAACAAAACAAAAAACTTTTGTGCTATCCAGATTAGATGGCTTTGTGGAAGTCCCTATCTGACCAAATCATTGTGGTTAAAGGTGCAAAATGAGCCAAAATTAAAAAATGACAACTTAAATCTGAGGTGGGTTTTAATTTTTTAAAGAACATTAGGATCACATCCCATATAAATGTGCTTGAATAGACAAATCAATATTTTTGAGCAGAATCATGATGCCGAGGGAGTGTTAACATTTAATTCAACTTAATTTACATAATCTTTGGCTTGAGATTTCTTAGACAAACACAGCGAGCACAATGCAGCATGGGTACTTTAATTATTGGGTAATTAAAGCACAGATGATCCTGACATTGTTTTCGTAAGCCGTGTGCATACCCGTTCTATGTAACAGAAGAATAATATCTCTAATCTTATTTTTTATTTACACCGATTTCCACATAGTCAAAAAGACATGAGACAGAAAACAGTAAGAAAGCCTAAGGCCTCTCTGGGATCGATACGGCTGTTGGGAGGATTTCTGCAAAATTTAGACACAGATTTGAATTATATTTTTACAAGATGTGAGGCTAGGCCTAGCTTAAAATTAGAATTTTGGATTTCGATCTATGAATTTTTTGCAGGGATTTTTTAACATTGTGAGAAAGATCAAAAACTGGACATTTCAGGCAGTATGTTCACAAATAAATATCTGATTGAAGACCTTATCTTGAATTTTAGGAAAGTATCAAAACCAAATCTGGGTTCAAATATCTTTCTAGATCTAATCACTCAGTGCTTTGCAGAAGTATGGCTTCCCGATGAGGTGAATAAAACTTTTTTTAAATGTCCTCCAAGCATTTGTTTAAGTGCACACACTGAGTATATGAAACAGAGTAACGAGAATCCACCTTAAATAAGCTGTGACTACCGAGTATATCAGTAACACGAAGTAAATATTTAATGTAACAAATAAAGCTAGCAGGTTCTTTTGAATGACTTTCTGCTGCTAGGTTTCCAAACACAAAAACCCCCCCAAACGTGCATTTTTCAAGCATTAACTATATGAAATCAATGGTTTAAAGGATATGCGCTCGCTGCTGAGAGGTTCAATAGGTTTATCGAGGTCTTATTATACATCCCATTTCGATGATAAATGTGAAATAGAAACAGACGCTTGGAGCTTCAGTGCTTTTCAACGTGGAATGCAGTCAACTGAGGCTCCCTGAACCTGTCAAGGTTATTCCGTTTATTCTATCCTCCGCCCTCTTTCACACTTATATCACATTCATTTTCTCTCGCTCTCACACATACATACAGCGGCACACAGAAAGAGTGTCCTTGTCTGGGCTGGTGTTTGTTTATGAGGTTATGTTGAGGCAGGGTGAAAGGCTGAAGAGGTGAAGGGCGGGGAAGAGTTCAGAGACAGGTTAACTCACCCCTTCTTCTTCTCTGTGAGGGTTCAGCCTGTTGTACACAGCCTCGATCACACTCCGCCTGCAAACACACAAACAACACATAGTTTCCTGCTTAGAGGAGACAAACAGCACCGACATAATGCAGCTTCTGTTCGCTCTCAGTAAATGTATATTGATTGAGGACTTAATGGAGCTAAAAGCGACTTTGTCAATTTTAGAGAATTCACCATTCATGCATATGACACTCTGTAATCTCTTCATTCATGTGTGCAGTCAGTTAATGTTGTGTTTTCTGCATGTGTTGGCTTTTTAATGTTTATCCAAAGTTGTTGTGGATGCAACTAAAGGATGCAGACACTTGCGTTTCTCAGTGTTTTATCGTCATCAAATCTTGAAAGGCTTTTCTTGTATAACTGGATAAATCCCAAACATAAACAATATACACACTTTTGAATTTGATGAAAAAAATCAAAACTTTTCACATCTTTAATCAACCCAGACTATTTTAACTTGTGGGTCATTATATACATCTAATGCTCTCCTAGTAAGACATGTTGCTAAAAACACATCAAACAGATTGACTGCTTATAAACCCAAAGAGCCAGATTTACAAGATGGGGCAAATTAGCATGAGATGGGAGAGGAAAGTTCTGCAAGTGTTCTACTAACAAGGTGCTAGTTCATAAGCAAAGATGCAGCCAATTTATTTCAATAATGACTAACACCATCCATCGACAGCACAAATTAGCGGGTCAGAAATGAGCAGGCGCGATAAGGGAGTGCGTATTCAACCTACTAAAGTAATACAATGTAAGAACAGGTTTTATCTCTGTGTTTAACGACACAACTCGAGCGTCACTTTAGACCAATGAGCAGTTAAATAAGAATTGTTGCTTTTTTGACGTAAAGGCGGAGTCTTCAGTTACAAATTGTTGGGAATTTTAGGTGGATAAATGGCATCTTTGAATATATAAGGTGGCGTATGGGACTGATTCTGTGAAGCGCTGCATTATAAAAAAATACTGGCACCTATGGTATATACTTGAAAATCCTAGGGGACTGACCTCTAACCTTGAGGTCTAGGTTACTGGGAATTTAACTTGTCTGAGATTTTTTGTAGCTGCACCTATGGGATGAATTAAAAATCATCCCATACAACATTTTCAGACAACCTGACCTCTGGCTTGACGTTGACGTCACTGAGATTCGAACTCAAAGAGAGATTTTTAATGGTAATAATTTGAAAATCTTACGCTCCCCATTCCCAAGTTATTGCATTCACAAGCTTAGGTGTTCATTCGGCCTGTCGAGGCGACGACAAAACCATTGTCATGAGCCATTTTGGCTGAAGGGTAAAAACTATTCCACCTTCTAAACCTGAAATGTGTTTAACATTAACCAGTAGGATGTGCAATATAAGAATACAAAACCTTACTTTCTGGCAGAGCTGCCTGACCCCTGTGTTAATAAAGTTTCTGTTACTGTGCCATGTATATAAAAACGTGTTTTTTACCTGCATGATGTGTGATGGTGCAGGTAATCGAATGTATCATTTTAACTTAAATTTAAGAGCACTTTAATAGCTATATTTAATAGCTGTATTTTGACAGACATTTTAGGCTGCATGTATTAGCTATATACTAGAGAGAAGGTAAAAAAGCAGTCACAAGACTCCTCACAAGTTCTGTGAACAGATCTCTGTTAAATTCAGTTAAATGTGGTTAGATTTTGATTTTACATCAACAATACCAGTAATCACAAAATACCAGAAATATGGTGAGATCAGATCTAACCATGGCACTCCAAAGCATAACCCTTTACTTGCCCTTCATAACGGCGATAAGAAATGTGCTATGAAAACAAAGCTGTTTTTTGTGACTTGTGAGCGAAGGATTCAACTTCTAGTTCATCGCACAGTGTTAACATTCTGCCGATAAATTTCTATGGAATGAATCTATTCAAATTTTCAAGCCTCATAATAATAACTATATACAAGTTTTAAGTGTAGAAAGAGTAGATTTTTGTTGTATATTTACTTGCTGGCCAGGCCTCCACCAGGAGGAAGGTTCGGGATGTTCTCTGAGGCAATGCTCCTTAGGACAGATACCAGGTCAGGGACTCCAGCCTCTCCACAGTTTCCCATAAGCTCTACAGACAAATGGAAAGATGTCAAGAGCTATAATACAGAAAGTTATACACCATTTTTGGAATTTAACCACCACCTTTCTCTACAAAGGCTGAGAATTCACCCATAGTAAATCAGATAAACCCCTGCTTGCCTTCTGCTGCGGCACTCAGTAGAAGACTTCAAATATTTGTAATACCTAAAAAAGACTTATTATGTCGAAGTTATATAGATATAGACAGCACCTAAGCACTGTATGTGGCCTTGTGTGTTTCACTTAACCTTTAGAAACAGGCTCAACTATAACTAAACACTTCACAAAAACCAACCACAAGTTTCAACCGCAACATATCAGACGTGACAGTTTAAATACTAACAAGAAAGATGCTGACAGATAAATAGCAATGTTTCTCTTTTTAAACAACAGTATAAAGACTGTGCTGTTGAACACAATAATAAATACAGTACATATTCTAAATTTTGTTATTATGTTTGTGCTAGAGAAAGTTGTTTTTCTGAGCTTGCAAACTTAGCAAATTGTTTTTTAAGTGCATAACCTTGAACTTTAATTAGAAATTGTGTGTGTGTGTGTGTGTGTGTGTGTGTGGGGTGGGGGGGGACTGAATAAGCATACTAAACTCTTCACAGCCTGGTGGTGAGTGAATGTTGGCTTTTATTGAAAGATAAAAGTAAAGAAAAGGGATGTCCTTAAAGGCAAAATAAGAATTATTGCAAACCCAAAATCATACAGTCATAGTTTGCAGGTTTGTTTGTGTGTGTTCAGAATGCTGACCCTCAACACGGGTTTCCAAGTATTTATCCAATTCCTCTTCCTTCTTCACAGCCTCCTCTGAGATCTTGGGAGCCGCAGAGAAACACACCAGCACCACACTCATATTGTCCCTGCTCCCCTGGAGAGCAAAGATTGGAGAGAGAGAATGAAGAATGCGTTTCTTTAGCTGGAGGGCCAGTGTAAAACACTACATTAATTGGCATTTATAGGACACACACAGTTCCTTGGCCTTTAACCAAATGGGTAGCCACCTTGTCATTACCTTGTAAAACTCCAATTGGTCACAGTAATGTTCTGTAAGTGTACAGTGTCTCATACATCACAAAAGCCGCTGCAGTGGAGGAAATTTATAGCAGCGTGTGGCGTACAGCAAGGTAAAAATAACCAAGGTGCTGTGCACTCACTGATTCTTGGAGTACCCAAGACACAAAATAAGTGATGCAGAGTGTAATAGTCTAATAGATTCTGCTAAAGCCATTGGATAATGAGAGAATTTAAAGCACCAGTGCATTATTCATCACATTGTCTTTCACTGTGAGACATAAAGCATTTTAAATATTTAGATGTGTATTATTTTTGTTACACTCAGCTGCAGTTGTCCATCTTTTACTTTAATATGCTATATTTGGTCTTTTTATATGGCATTAGATTTCTATTACGAAAAGTGGCAGCTGTTTCCCACAAATACACTTCACTTAGGCGAGGTGCCCAGGCATGTGAACTGCTGTCCAAGTGTTTCTGACAACTCATTTAGCACTTTAAAAAAATCCATCAGGGGCATGACACCATCCATATACTTCTGGACAATTGTTCTCTCATATTTGGTAGTTTAGTCAGTGCTAACCCCGACCTGGTCTTCTGTTTCCCAATCAATCAGAAGTTTTTATAATCCCTTATCAGATAGTCTGAGTCTAAGATTGCAGGATGAGATTCCAACAGTAGTCTTTTTTTCTGCTCTGGAGATTCCAGCATAAACCGGACGGCCACTTTAACTGGAGCCTACAGCTAGTGGAAACTCCTTCATATGCTGCTACACTGAGCTCACTGAGTCTTCAGAGTTAAACAAGGACAACCAGCTGCAATTGGAGTCAGTCTTCATTTTTCAAACAGTATTGTTTAAGATGCGTGTCTCTCTGACACCCTCAGAAATAGCTTTTGGATTTACTCTAATAACCAGATCTGCTCTGACATTTGGTATACTAGAGTAAATAGTCTTCAAATACTTTCCCACCAGAGCAAATCAGCCTTCTAAACAGATTATTACCTACACATTCACCAAGCTATTGTTGGTTTGCATGCAACAAGTAATCTTTCAGACATTTGTAACTGTGATACAGCTCGGTCCCATGGAAATACATTAAAGTAAAATTTTGCATTTAAAATCATAATCCTATCAGTAAAACTAGTCAAAACAACTCTGTTTCTGCCCACTTTCACCTTAAATGTACACCATATATGAGAAACAACTTACCTTATGCAAGCAGGTGTCCACCACTGAGTTACAGACCTTCTCAAGGTCGTCACACACCAGAAGTCGTGAATGGACAAACTCACACAGCTCCTCGTTGGACATGACATCCCAGATCCCATCGCACGCCAGGACTATAAACTCGTCTCCTTCGGCTACCCGCTCCAACACACATACCTCAGGCTCGGGGCTCACCAGCTGCTCCGTGGGGCCCTTACCATCCACACATTTGTAGTCGTAGTCCCCCAGGGCCCGGGACACAGCCAGGGAACCGTTTACCCTCTGGATCATGACTGAGCCGCCAGCATTCTGGATGCGCTCCTTTTCACGTGGGTTGCAGGGCTTGTGGTCTTGGGTGGAGAAGCCCACCTTGCTGTCTCGACTAAGCACAGCCCGTGAGTCACCGCAGTTAATGAAGTAGAGGTGGGTCGGGCTGAGCAACACGCATACTGCCGTTGATCCGCTGCGGTCCAGGCCCTGCCGCAGGTCTGAGAAGCTGCGCATATACTCGTCAATGTTCAGGAAGCCAGAGCGGATGCCGTCTTTCACGCCTTCCACGGAGCTGGGTCCTGAAGCAAATTCAGCCCCTCCTGACAAGATGTGCTCCAGCAGGTGACCAGAACAGTAGTTGGCCACCCGGGAGCCAGCGTGACCATCGTAGACAGCAAAGAAAGACCAGTCGGTGAGTCCATGGGGAAGACCCACCACAGCTGTGTGGGCGTCCTCCATTTCCACCCTCCAGCCTTGCATGGAGCTCAGGCCGTAACGCAGCCCATTGCCCTCACCGTGGGCACTATGTTTCTCCGTCTTCGGCTTGTCCAGGAATGCACCCATTGCTGCCTATAGCTAGAGAGTGGAAGAGAAGAAGGCAACTCAGTAAACATTGCACTATAAACAGCAAAGACAAAGAAAATAGTATCTCTTGCACAAAGTCAGTAACTTTGACCACACCATAAACACCAACTTTGTAAGTTTTTGAGTTAGACCTATAGCCAGTGCTCCCACACATAGACTTTCCTATAGGTAACGACCAAGGTATGTTAGTCCAAGTAATTCTATCATGTTTCTGTATAGTAAACATTCCACTCATCCTTTCAGTTTTCTGTTTCCCTAATGACAAACTGACTAGGCAACTATTGTGGTAGTTCTCAATATCACTGAATGTCTTCTCCATAATGTCTATTGATTGGATAGACTGTTTCATTTTCATTTGGCTGTTTAGCGGATCATCTACCTCAATCTCACGAGGTAGCTTGGATAAAATGAGATGGCTACATCAGCAAGGGCGCTATAAGACCTTCTCCAAATTGCACAACACTGGACATTATATTCTTCATTTCCAGTTAATACTTGTACAGCTGCTGTTATTGTGTATATATTTATTTATATTTCTTCATACATTCTTATATAGTTCTATATTGTGTATTTTGTTGTACAGTTATTTTATTTTCAACTTTAATTTATATATTTTATCTTATTCTTTCCCAGTTAAATTTACCCTTCATTCTAATTTGTGTTGTACAGTTATTTCATTTTTAACCTTAATTTATATTTTATTCCCTCCTAGTTAAATTTACCCTTTTTAATTTTTCATATTTATTTCCTATCTTATTCCTTTTTTTTTCTTTAGGTCACGAGCAGTTGTCCAAGCATTTCACTACATATCGTACTGTGTATGACTGTGTACGTGACAAATAAAATTTGAATTTGATTTTAACAAATCAACATGTGAACCAAAATAACTGCCCAAGATGGAGGCAGATGATCAACTGTGGTAAACACTAGCAAGAAGCCAAAAGAAGAATAAGACGATGGATTTTTGTTATAGATAATTTAAGAACGCGTTGGCACACACGTGTGCACCCTGTGAAAATAATTATTTGGACAGAGACAACTTTTTACTAATTTTGGTTCTGTGCACTACAGAGTCTACACATTATGTCCATGTACATAACTGGAACATGTTAGTGTTCAAAGATATATAGAACTAACTGTATTCCAGTTGTGTGGGAAACCCTCTGCACTGATAAACTCATTAAGTTGATGCATGTTATCATATATGAATAACTGCACATACTGACCAAAAAACTATACATTGAAGGTCTTCACGTCAGTTCCAAATTCTAAACTTTAACTCCCATGTTGTAAAATGTAATAATCCAGAATTGTTCAGACTATGCTTAGAAAACAGCAATACTGAAATAAACAATTAATGACTGCATTTATAAATCTTATTGTACACGTTTGATAAAAAGCCATTTTCAGTTCACAGATCACAACTTTGGCAGTTCTATAACAGAATAGAGATGGCACGATACCACTTTTTTATGTCCGATACCGATACCGATATCATAAATTTGGATATCTGCCGATACCGATATGAATCAGATATAGTGTTTTTTAATCAACAAAACTGTTTTTTAAATATCTTGCTGCATTTTGTATAAGTTCATACTCAAGTTTAAAACAACAACTACACTAAAGCTATTCTGTTATACCTGTATGCAAAAAAAATGTTTCATAGTTCAGCAATACTGATCAATCTAATAAACTTAAACCTACACCATCCTCCCTATTCTGGTATTTTAAAGAGTACTTAGCATATATATTAAGCAACCTAACTAATAGAGTTCCAACTCCCAGCAACAATAAAAATAAATAAATAAAAAATAGGGAACCACCCCTCACGCTCCACCTCATGATGCTTAATCGACGTAATCAACCTTAATTTGATGCAGTGTGAAAAAAAAAAATGCACAGAAATCAATTATTTTTCAAGAAATATTAAATAGATTCAACATCTTTCTTCAACAAAATTGCAGACTGCACAGATGGTACCTTCCCAAAGGAAAAAGTACTATAGCTTACTAGGGTATATATATTAGACTTAATAGTTACTATATACAGTAATTGACTTCTATTCATTTTACATCAAATTAAAACTTTGGGTGTCAGATAATTATTTATTAAAAGCTAGACATTTTAAATGAGAATAAGAAAGAAAAGTATGTCTTTGTGCCCCCTTTTCCCTGTTCATGCCCTATCGGCCCCCCTGGCTAAACTTTGCTAGATCCGCCCCTGCACAGTTACCAGCGTCAGCTACGTAGAAAAAGATCCTGGAGTAGAAAGTAATATTAAATACATTCTAACAATAGCTGATCAAGCTTAAACGTGCTGCTGTTGTTCAGCCGCTGGTTTCCTCTTTCTGGTGCAAAGTGGGCCAAAAGCAAACTAGAGTCACGGACTCGCGACAGAAAAGCCGATCAGCTGATCGTTAAGCAGTTTCATGATTGAAGTAGCAGCAAGAAGAGGCAGTCGTTTGTTAAGCTTAACGCAGGAATGCTTTACAAACATTCAGAGATGGACTTACACACTTGCTTTACTTCTCTCGGGATAACTTTATCGGAGATGAAATGCCGGGTTGCTAGCGAAGCTCCACATGCTATCCAGACCACCGACAGGTCCCGCATGCCACAGCCGCTCTATCACGTGATGCATACTGCTCCAACGTGCTAACGTTCTGAGGTGAGTTACGGGGTGTTGCAAGTTTTGTGAGGTGCTTTCGTGATATTTAATGGATCGGATTACATTTTTTATTTTTCTCCGATATCCGATCCAGTAATTTAGGTCAGTATCGGACCGATACCGATACGTAATATCGGATCGGTCCATCTCTATAACAGAACACAACATTCTAAAGTGCATATAATAATGTGCTTTGTACTATAAATCTCTCTAAATCACCGGTTTTTGATGTCAGTAGTTCAGTAGGTTGCTTCACACCGTGAGTACTGAAAGCTTTTAATTACTCAATGGAGGGTGAGAGCCAGAGATCCTGACAAGACAAAGATAGCTGAGGAGGAACCACAGAGTCGAGGATTACACTGTGGAAGCTTCACCCAGCACACAGAACCTCTTTCACTCTGAACACACAGTAACTAATACCATTAGTTAACTTGTTGTCGGGAAGTGGAGAGGCATTACTGAATCAGCAGGGCATAGATTCTCTGCTGCCAAGAGCTGAATTAAATCTCACTTTGAGTCGTGTTTGGTCTTTTCCTCAACATAAACCTTGTTCACTTAAAAAGAACCGCAGAACCTCTTTGTCCATGAGTTAATCACAATCAGCCTTTTAATTATTAAAGCCAGTGGCGTCAGGCGGGCAGACGTCATTAGTTCTTAACATTTCAAGGCCCTGTGTATCCACGATTTCAGGAGAGATTTTACTGCAGTGGAAAGTTAGCAAGTATGCTATGTTATGATGCAACAAATGCAGAGAAACTGTAGGACTGCTCATTAGGAAGCAATTTACTAGAAATGTACAAGCTTTTGTCATCTCTGTACCTTGCCAAGGACATTGTGTGTTGCTTTTGCAACAGCTGAGTCGGGCTCAACTTATCTGATGGAAAACCCTATACTGTTAGCACACCAGCTGTGAAAACAGCAGATTCATTTGAAGTCTATACTTTGCTAATCTATCTTTTACTAGTTTACTACCTATAAAAGGTAAATGACAGAGCATGAGAGAAACCATGCTACGTCACTACAAAGGGTCAGCAGTTATTTGAGGTTTGCTACATTACAGTACTTCAATCTTAATCGCGATTTAATGGCAAAGAATGATTAAGTGAGTTGGAAATAATGGGAAAGCTGCATTATAATGTTGTGCTGAAGACATGTCCTTCAAAGATTTTACTGCACTTAGAGTAGGGCTGTAACCCTTCTGAAACTAAGATCCAAATCACCAGACAAACAGCTGTTTGTCCCTAGTTAAATGTCCATGTTCATGAAGAAGTCATCAGACCTAACTCTGGTAACTCTTGCTGACTGTTGAAAAAATAAGCATGACCCAAAAGACAGTTGTGAAGAGTTAATACACCCCATAAATAAATCTCCAGTAATGTAGTGAAATGTCAACATAACTGACATAACTGTTCACTGTTTGTGTGTGAAAAGGTCAAATAAGTACACACACTTACACCCTTACCTAAAGGGCAAACAGAAGGGAAAAAAACTTGCATAACTGCAAATGACAGCAATACCCAAGAGAGACTCTCACATTAAGCTGAAAGTGCAAATAAAGTTGTTAAATCAACACAATTTTTGTTCTTCTGTCCATTTACTAAACGATATTTAGTTAAAGCCTTCAACATTTAATAATGATCCCCATGTCTTCATCATAACTAGGAATAAAGCCAATTAATTACTGGCACAGCACTCAGGCCAAATCCAAGGTAAACGCACTGCTATTGAGACTAAAAAAAGCTGGATATGTTTTAATACCTCTAATGTTGAAATTAGGAACGTTTCTAGCAACTAATTTACAAATTATTTAAAGTAGACAAGGAAACAATAGCTGACTAGTCTAAAAATAAGAACATACTAAAAAGATCATCAGATTGGTGAACTGTCCAGGGTGTACCCTGCCTCTCGCCCTATGGTAGCTGGGATACCAATATGAAAATTGGTGGCTAGATCATGATACCCACTACAGTCTCCAAAACCTTCCTTTTACTTTTCTCTGGTATTTTCTCTTCGCATGAATCAATTCAGACCTAAATGTGAGCAACTGCTACAGTATGGGGCGATTCACAAAACGCATGGTTGGTGTTACACTCACGAGATCTCGAAATCAATGAAAAGCTATAAAAATCAAAAGAGCCTTGACTGCATATTGACTTTTCACTGGGTGTTACTTCCCACATGAGTTCGCACACTCGCGCACACACACAAAGACACACAGCGTGACGGCCATGTGCCCAAAAAAGGTTGGTACGTGCAAGGAGTGACTACAGCTGGTTTCACGTATGTGTGTGTGTGCGTTTGTGTCTGCTCTGCGCATGCGTGCAGTGTCATAGTCTATGTGCGAGAAAAAGATACTCTATAAATACGCCAGGATGGTTTAGATTTCATGACTAGGGTGAGGAGTTGAACCATGCCATTGACATTTTTTAAACTGCTTTCTTGCTACGTGATTATGACAACTAGATTTTCTAAATTAAGCTCATATTTTCCACTCTTGTGTAGCCTGTATTTTAATGTACTGTATGTTAAGAAAAAGCACTTAGACGTGCTATGAGAAAGGGACAAACGTGTTATGTTCACCCACAGTGATTCTCTCTAAAAATAAAACAAACACACTGCTATTGCCTAGCAACCACCCACCCTGCAGTGCAAACATCCAGCCTAGGCTTCATTCAGCGACATCCCCTTCTCTATGTCTTTCTCTGTCTAAAAGAAATACACACACACTCTCAGCTGCTTGGTAGGGAGAAGAGAGAGGAGTTGCATCATCCATCCATTAAAGCAGTTGCAGCAGCCAGCCCTGAAAGGAGACATGCAGACTGCAAGAACACATGCAGATATGATGAGGTATCTCTGGCTGATAATGGCTGTTAATAAACTGCTGGCAAAAAACACGTACACAGAGAAGAGAAAAGCTGGGAAATATCTGGACTATGACATCAAACTGAAACTAGCAACTCTCAACTACTTAACCCCCCCTTAAAACTGCTATCACGCATACAGTAACCACAGGTCGAAACAGTCACCCCCGATGCTGAAACACACGCCTGCCAAAAACCACTGGCTTTGAAAAGGGAAGTGGAAGGTCGGGGATTACATAATGCTGCAGAGAGTCCAAATGCTCTGCTCAGAGCAGCCACATTCATACGAAACAGCCATCCTGTTCAATAATAGTAGCTCACAGGTTTCAGCATTATCCATATATACACTATAACTCACTGGTTTTCACCTAATCCGACTGATTTATATAAATGTGTGTGAAGGTTGGTTACAACTTTACATGTTAATAAGAAGAAGATTTAAGAGATTTCATTCGCTCCAGGAACTTCAAGACCTTTACACTGCTTCCCGTCTATAAAAGGTTTACTTTGGCTCAAAACCAGTCTTTTGGGAGTGACTGTCAAGGCTAAGAAACCTGTGTTACCTGACCTAACAGAAGTCTATGCATTTTAGACTTGAATAACTTAAACCCCACTTCAAAAATGGCTGTTTAAAATCACAGTCCTATTTTATTCTTTTTATTTTATAAGGAAAAACTCAGTATTTCCAATATCCAATTTTTGTTGAGTAATACAAATTGACATGTGCTCCTGCCTTGATAAATAACAGTGTCTTTATAGAGAGCACAATAAGGGATTACTTTTAAGATGGTTAAAGAGGACACAGCCAGTTAGTCAGTTGCCTGGTGATTACCAATAGCTCAGCCCTTGGGGCTTTATACTGCTGCTGGAAAACATAAGCCTGCTTCATTGACAAGTTTTTCCAAGGTACTGTTTATAAACTTTCTTGACATTTACAAAATATAACAAACCATTATATTTAACTGCTGTGAAGAGCAAAGCCACAGAACAAAGTTGCTGCCTAGCAAATAAACAGGACACAGACTGAAGGAGGCAGCGAGCAGTATTTTCCAAATATACACTTGCCACTCAGGTATACTAATGGCCACCCAAGTATATTTTTATTTTATTTTATTTACACAATGGCCTTAAAACTGATATAGTTTTGAAAGTTCAATCTTTCCACTGACAGTTCTTAAAGTATAGCATTTCCTTACTGCCAGGTAGGTCAGTTTGCTGTTGTGGCAGTCTTCTGTATCATTTAGCTGTCTTGAATCTCTGACTTAAACTCCACCATCTTAATTGCTGTGAGCACTCACTCTAGCCAGAACCTAGTGTAGGTGATGACGTGATGCTGCTATGCTGAAGTTGATGAGTAGAACAGGAACAATCATTACCTGCTGTGAGGTCCAAGATGGTGGAGTTGAAGTCTCTTTGCTGGATACTTAACAAGCTGATTGTCATATTTGCATTTCTTCCTCGTTTATTTAAATTAGCATGTGTAAGCATCAGTTTGCATGTATGCACATGCACAAGCTTCAGCACAAATGCAATAGTACCACTAAGAGAGACTAAATACAAGCTAGCGCATTATCTTAACATTACTATTATTTACTAACATCAACTTCGAAAAAACAAACATACATTTAAATGATTGGTATTCCCACAAATAACTCCCCGTTCTTTTTCCTTGGTGCCTGTACTATTATACAAGTTCAGCATATTCTGAATACCTTTTCCTTATCCGAGTTTACTTACAGCCCCACCAAGCTGTCACACAAAAGTTACTCACTTCATAATTTAACGCACAGTTTCACATGAAAGAGCCAGTGCTGGGAGTATACAGGTTCTGGCAGCAAATGAAGAACAGTAAGATAGGTAATGTCGTCTGTGTGATAAAAAAAACAAAACACTATAGGTTCTAATAAAGTCTATCCAAACCCTGGAATCAAAGCAGTGAAAAGTACCAACAGTAAAAGTTTACAGAATGATCACTGTCATGGTTCTAATGTGAAGATGTAACTATTATTACTAATTTTCTTTTAGTTTTTATATCCATCTATAAATTTTTAAGTTCATACAAACTTACTAAAAGTTCAGAATAAGTCCAGTTGCTTTCTTTTCCAAACTCCTTAGACTACCACGGCCTTGATGACTGAGAACCAACACAGACTTTGATCAGGGGTGTCAAACCTAAGGGACAGGGGCCAGAATTACCCCAACAGAGACTCCAATCTGGCCCATTGGATGGTTTAGGATAATGTGAAGGACGACATTAATTTTGGACTTTTAACTGCATTTTTAGTTTGTTGGACAACTTGTACAGCAAGACCTTCTCCATGGCCATTTATACTCCAAAGAAATTAAGTAACAGATTTCTGTATTTTACTTCTTACAACTTAAGCCCAAAAGTCATGCAGACAGATTTCCTTCATGTACTACAGTACTGTTTACAGTACAACACTGTTGAATTTGCGCTCTTTTTTAATATTAAGAGATCTCATTGATTAAATATGTTGTTACATTTATCATTTAACATCTCCAACACCAATGTTTTGTTATCATATGCAATACAGTTTTAACTATAGTTGTTCAGCTGCAATCCTGGTGGCGTTAAACAGTGTGAGATTAAACAAAGAACAAATAAAAAAATTAAATTTATATCCAGGTTTTAGCTATTGATGTTAAGGCTCAGAACAAGAAAATTGTTTTCAAACTGCTAGCATGTAGAAGGCAAAAAAATAAAAAGTCATAATGAATCTATTTCATATGGATGCTCAGAAAAAGAAAAAGAAAAAGAAAATATCTGCCAACTGAGGTCCACGGGATCTTCCAGGAATAGTGACACAACAAAAGTCAGCAGGCGGTGATTTCCTGCATGCTGACCTCTCATCTCTGGTGTAAATTGCTTCAAAGCAGGTTAATTCTGCAACATAAGATGGGTGGTAACAAGCGAACCAATCCAACCTCTAATTCTGCTTCACCGTTCTGTCCTCCTAGGGGTCATCTTACTTTATTCTTTCACTGAAGTTGTAAAGCATGTCACTGGTCCATTTGGGCTTTGCCTGGCTTGTCTTGTGAGCATATATGGCCGCCAGAGAGTCTTACGCAGACTGTGCACTCATTTAAATACGTTAAATATATTTAACTTATTAAAAAAATAATAAATTAATGAAGGATCAACAAACGCAATACTAGAATACTGAGTTTTTTCACCTCTCTGCTTATTAGCATAAAAGGAGCTAGCAAGAATAATATGGCTATCTTACATCATTTACACTTTCCTGGATCTTTCAATCCACATGTTGAATTGATGACCACCAAAAGGAAAATTACTGATAAATATAACTCGATCTTGTGATATTCCTTCATATTTACATAGTGAAAGGGAGCCATGTGAAAGCACCATTAAACTAACAGCTCAGGGAGGACTGTGGGATAGTAAGTGAGGACTGAAGAGGATACAGCGTGTCAAATTTCACAGCTGCATTTGGAGGAGCCTCTGGTACGGGACAGCCTCGTCAAACTGCGGGGAAGCATTCAGTCTTGAGTTACGGACTTTGAAGCAAGCATACCCCGAATAGGGAAACAGCTCCTGTTGTGTAAGTGGTCCGGAGCAACAGTACTGGCCACACCTTTATGTTATATCTACTCATGCCCCTGAACATAAGGTTACATGTTTATATAGTCTTGTTTATCTTATCTGATATTCTTAACAAAGGCCTGTACTGAAGGCATTTTTAAGCTTTACATTTCTTTTATTACACACAGAACAAAAGGTTCACATATCCAACTTTTGTTCATCTGCCCTTTGTGCACTAATCTGCAGCAGATTGCTTCAGAGAGGGGCATTACGCCTCCTGAATGACAGCAAAAATAACTTTGGTGTACAAAGCTCACAGGTAACATTTTACACTGTCAAAGTGCTTTTAAAGAAAACAGGTGTTACAAAAAACTAAAGTCAAACTGGCAGGTTTCTGCAATCCTTCAAGACAAGAGCATGGAAATGGGCCATGGGCCGTCTACCGCCGCACACCACAAAATCAAAGCCTAATACTTAACAAGACTCATAAAATCTGAGGCAGGAACCACAGAAAGAATACAACTAAAAGAAAAGCACCAATCCAGTACTTATAGCTCTTTTTCACTAGTACCGATCCGACTCGACTCGAACGTTTCCGTCGTTTTCCATTGGAACTCACTACCACCTAATGTGTGTGGAGTCATTATAGCAACATGGCCGAAGGTCCTGGTAACCATCTCAAAGTGCAGGAAATGGAACATAAACTGGAAGGAAGAAGAGAAATGTAAAAAAGAAAACCACACACGTGCACGCATGTACACACAAGCTATGATAACGAGGAAAACACCGTATTATTACTCAGGCAGAGAATCATAATGAGCAAGCTAGAAACAAATACAACCTATAACATTTTGTTTCATGGACATATCATGCTTATCACAGTTGTTGAGATCTGGGAAGGTCCACCTTAGGCTACGCTGCAGATTTAAAGCAAAACTATGAATCAAAGATAACCGAATCCAAGCTTAAGCATTACTTTACAAGCCAAGAACATCCAACATCCAACTTTTTCAAACTCTGCTGGTCTCAACATTGTGTCCAATATGATCAAACACAGTGTAAATAAAGCTTTAAAAAAATTCCAGCCTTTACAACGAAACCATATTTATTTCTAGAATTCTGATTAGAACTCGAATTAGAATTTACTTTCTGTAATTTTGATTAATATTAGACGAGTATTATAAAGCACAAACATCAATGCGGCAATATTAACAGCAAAACACCTGCTTTCACTTTCCTAACCTACCTAACAAGGCTTATGCACTGGGGATGTTTAATAATTTATCTATTTTCTCAGACAAACATCATTAATAGGAACTGTTTTCCTCTTAACTGTTAACAATGAAATTAAAAAAAAAAAAAAAAAAAAAAATCATGAAAATGTTCAAATGTCCACTATTGGAGGTAAATCATTCATTCATGTGACTGAGGTTATGCATGACTCAGCCCTCTCCTGCTGGTACAGATGCACATTGCTTTCTCTTTAACCGTCACTCTGTCTGCCTTCCTCTTCTCCTTCTATGTGCAAATCTGCACATATGCAGCTCTGCTGTGCTGTAAGCCACCACACATTTAGCAGTTAGTGGCTTTCAGATTATTCACTAAAGCAGTGCAAACTGCTCTCTACAATGGAGGATCAATGCGGTCAACTCGATGCCTACAGTTTCTACCAGTGCACAGCTAAAGCTGATAAGATCTGTTAAACTCTAAAATAATCTTGTTAACTATCTTCAGTCTTTCACTGACACTGGGTTTCATCTGCTGCTTTTGACTTTGCACAGTGAGTGCTGACTCAGGTGAAATAAACTGAACTCATCTCATATCTGACGAGCGGAGCACAAGCCCAACTAAGTGATGTCATTTACTGGTCACCTGGATACCTTATCACCATCTGATATAATAGAGAAGGTGGGCAGGGTGGCTAAATTTCAACACCACACGGTACATATCTGATAATTATTTTTGAATTTATCATCAGTTTTAACTTTGACACACCTCTGCAGTAAAGCAGAGTGTATAAAATGCACAAGAAGCTGCTGATAAACTTGTGTCCAGAGCTTCACTGTGAATGCAAACTGTAGCCGTCTTTTCCTTTGTCGTGGAAAGAAAAGGCAAAGGGCAAAGTCAGAGAAGAACTCATCAGGTTAGTCCTTAGTTCAATTAATCAGATTAATCAATTGATTTTGTCTTTCGCCAATTATAAAATAAAAATATCAGCATGAAAAACGTACTCTTTTGCTTTCGTTTTCACCGCAAAGGTTTCTGAAAATCACTCGCCTCCAAGATGACTAAAGGAGAGACTTTGTTCAACGAGACCTATCTGGAGGAAGTAAAACTGTCAAGGTTTCATTATTGAAACTGTGAAGGGATTATCAGCTGCTTCGAGCTCCCTTCATCTCTGAATATATGATAAATGCCGCAAGCTAAAAATGTGTTGATCCACCAGTAAAGTTCATATTACACATGTGCCTTACCCAATCTAGGAGACATTTGAAGGTCAGTTTTTATTCCATGGTGTAGTCCCTCTTGACATATGGACATCAGCCTAGTCTTTACAGTTTAAAAAAGAAACCCTAATGGCCTATTTATTGTTTCAATGTCACAAAAGCCACATTAAATATATATACTTGAAGCGCCGGATTCACTGCAGTATTCTCCTGAACAATAGGTGCCACCCTTCAGAGAAAAGGTCCCCATTAGTGCCAATGCTGGAATAGTTGAGGTTTATTTTTCCTCCAAAAACTTTTTCTCAGAAAGTCTAATCTTTTCAAGCGGTTGCAGCATTTTCCTCTCCATGATCTGCAAATCTCTGAGCTCTTATACCCATATCACTGAAATAGTGATAGAAACCAACCCGACTGTATATTCATGTCTTCAATGCAGCCACACAAGGTTACAAAAACGCAGACATGCATGACAAGGCGTAACAATACCAAAGCACGGCTCGCGCCAATAGTTGAGACATCACTTTAGATATACACTGTTCATGAAGGCAACAGCGGCGGGTACAAAATGGCCTCAACTCCCTACCATACAACCCTGTGTGCTCCACCATCTCAACCTCTTTTTTTCATTCACTTATTTGCTTTTCATTTGTTAATTGTCAAGCTAGAGTACAAATACTGAACTTTAAATACATTTTTAAAGTTCAGTAATGGCCTAACGTTTGTTAAGATGAATATATATATATTAGGACTGTGTGATATGACCAAAATCTCATATCCCGATATAAGAATTCTATCGTCCTAATAACGATACAAATCACAAAGATTTAACATTTTCTGTAAATTCTGTGAAACTCGGGCAGCTCGACTTGCGTGAAGTGTTTCCAGCTGGGCGTCATGTAGCTGGAGTTGAGTGTTTTAACCGATGCATTAAAGGATGCATTTTTAGACAAGTTGTAACGGCCGCCGTTTTCTTTGTGAGTATTTATTACACGGTGTGCTGCGGGGAAAAGCCTGTTCTAATGTTTGAGTCTAAGGTTTCTTTTTTAGCACCTGGCGGCTCTTTTTTGCTTCTCATCCGTAAAAACTCTGCATACTCTTTCACGGGATTCAGTTTATTTTGAAAAGTCTCAACAGGATCTTGAGCTTTATTGTGAAAGGTTTATGTGGAAAATAAACAGGCGGACACGCGATGGTTTTACCGTCGTTGTTGCTAATGGCAACGCAAAAAACAGGCGCTTGTCCGTCCGTAGTGTGGTTATATTAAATATAAGAGAAAGAGAGAACTTTAAGAAATTAATATAGCCACTACAGTGACCATCAAAACGATGAAACAATATTGCCGTAAACAGTTTATTTTGCGACACCAAGAAACAAACGATAGCGTAAAATGAAACGATAGACATTTTTATATTGTCATCCGATATATATGGTTATATCGAACAGCCCTAATATATATAACACATACATATATATATATTTTTTACATTTCTTTTAAGGAAGAAGGGCTGCATGGATGACCGCTGCTGACGGGATGCCCTTAACTGGAACATGTAGAAGTATAAAAACCAAACAACAAAACAACCCCCCCCCCCCCCCCCCCCCCCCAAAAAAAAAGAAAAAGAAAAAAAAAACACCACAAAAAACAAATAATATCTAGCAATATTTATTTGACTCTGTTTTCTGAACAATACATTTTGCATTGTTAGAAAAACAGCAAGCAAAGCTAAAGAGGTAAGAGTGTAACTGATGGTAGCAAAAAAGTAACACCATGCATTGGTTAACTGTAACTCCCACAAACACAAAGTCATTGTGCCATTTTATTACCACATCAACGAAAAACAGCATGATTAAGGGATGGTCACAAGTTCCTCCTGTATATCTACCGCAATGTTTAACAACTAACCTTTGTCTATATCAGAGCAACCCACAGTACATTCAAGACAACTGTCTTATGACAACGGACCCACAATGTACTTACAAAGCCTGGAACATGTGCAACACCTGTAAAATATTTCTAAGAATGTAGCTATCTGACTTTGCTGTACCACAAATCAACCGAAGCATGAAGGACAAACACAAAACTACAGAAACTTTCCAAGTACTAGACGACTTAAGCAGAATGACAACTAAAGTTTATATTACTTACTAGTTAGTCGGCTGCTAGACTTCAAGCTGGTACAAATGAAGACAGCTCAGTTGCACTGCCAACTTTTGAAACACATGACTGATTTTTAAATATTACTTATTTTAAAAGCGCTTTGTATCTATCACCTCCATACTTGCAGTCTTACTCACAAACTTGCACAAACTTCAGCTTGTGTTTTTGTAAATTTTACCTCGACTAGAATCCACTCTGAGCCAACTCTTGCTTTTTTTTAATGTGCAAGATAAATAGCTTGACTAGTACGCTTTAAGGAGGAATTGTAATGTGTTATCACAGTTGATTTCACATATATATTTTTGACAGGCCTCATCACTACAGTACACATTATATTCAAAGAGCCTCATATATACTTAACCATGTCCCTTAAAATAGTAAGTACAAAAATCCAACACTATTAACCAATATTATCATGTCTATATCAGTATTACTGTATACACCATCCAATCAAAGTCTCTGTAAGTAAAACCAAAACACTAAACCACCTGAAGCTTAAACATGCAGAAAAGCAATCTTAACAAACTACCATTTGTTTTACACAGCCATGGTGAGTGTGTTTAAATATGAATCATTACAACCCAGCCCATGTATCACAACTCCCAGGTTAGTTTGCCAAGTATTTTTAATAGCGCTCTCTCTCGAGCCTTGACAAGCAGTGAATCCACGTTAGTAACAGTACAAGAAGGATAAAGATCACTGATGTGTGTACTGTTAATGTTTGCCATACTTTACTCTAGATTTCATATTACAAATATTATGCACTTTAGTAACATTTTACATTTATTCAAATATTCACTGCTGATTCACCAGCAAATTAACTTAGTTATATCAGACTATACTTCTGTCCTAATTTTTGTTGTTTAAAGAATTAAAATTGTTTTTACATAAAATGTAAAGAAAAAATAGTAAAAGTTAAGAATGTATTTATCTTATCAACACATCATATCCCAAAGTATTATTATTTTGCGCCATAGTCAGTAATAAACAGACTGATATCACAGCACCACAGGCGATTAGCCACACCTCTGTATGGAGAGATGGACCTCCACCACCTCCCAACTTCAACTTGAGCACATAGAGCCCTGCAGAAACTTAGGTACAACCCTGAGCTGAACTGTACAAGCCACATTCACAGTTCGGTGCCTGTTTATTTATTCCAAATCATGTCATCATTGCAATTATGAACGATGTTATCACATGCTTTACTCACTTATCGCAGGTCTAGCAAGTAGCTCACTAGTTCGTCAAATTAAAAATGTTTAGAGTTGCAAAGATTCTATTGTAGGTACTCACTAAAAACGGCCCAAAATCCAGTATCAGTGGTCCTGTTGTAAATAATGAGCAGTGGGAAATCAGTGAAGTGTGGGGAGGAGCCGTACAGTTGTCGCAGCGAAACATTACTGCTAAATATCAATAAATCTTGCCTGTGTACATTAAATTAAATGCCATCTGAATGCCTTTTTGGCTTTGACTAAAGACATTGCACACTAATAGGGGGAACCCTGCCCTTATAACCGCCCTGCATACACATGAGAACATGGAGTACCCAGAGACACTCCAATGCACGTCTGCTTGGAGCATATCGAAGATTGGTAGAGTTACCCACCAAACATTACATTACTAAAATAAGGACGCTCTTTGGCACTTTCTTTAAATATATTACATTACTACAACTACCATGAGGTAGCCGAGCTAACGCTTAAGGTAACCAAGTTACTTTAAAACTTCAGCTCATTGTTTCAGGTTTTATTTTGATCTACCTGTGTAGCATGAACCAACCGGCTGGCTCTGGAAATACCACATGCAGAAATCCCTTCCACTTAACACTGTTCCCTCCACGTAAGGCCCGTTTACTACTGTGTTGATGTGAGCTAACGTTCGCTATTAGCTTCACAGTTAGCTGTCGCTGGAACTGTCAAACTAATGCTAATGACGTTAGCGCAGATACAAGAGTGCTACTTACGTTTTCCTGCTGCTGTGCGATTGTAGATCCAATCCTGATTATCTGCTAAAATCTCAGCTTTCTGTGTGAAGACTCGTCTAGATATATGCGGAGCTAACGTTAGCTTGCTAGCTGTGTTATGTTTCCTTATTTGACAAAAATAATGGAGATTGGCCTCAGATGAGCGGCGATAATTCCTTTCTCGGTGGTTCCCTGCTTGGATAGCGTTGGTTTTTACGCATGTTTGACGCCAATTGTGTCCCTCACAGTAAATGTAGACAATTCCGATCGTTCCCAAACAAACATGGACACTGAGAATTGGTTATATTATACAACACTGACAAATCTAGCACTTTCTTCCATTGAAAGGCCAGAGCTATCCTTCGACTTTGGGTGCTGAACAAGAGGAGGTGTTATTTTTGGCATCTGCTCGATGATTGGTTACAACGGCTAGGCAAAGCGTCGGTTAATTGGCTACTTCTTCCGTCAATTAGCTCTGCCCCTATGCGATACTACATTCTCATTGGTGCGTTGCGAAGTTCTGCGATATGTCAGACCTTTGAGATGCACTACTAACTGTTACCGGCTTATGCCGACAGTACTTTAAATAGGCGGTGTCAGTCTTAAAATAGAAACTTTCAACTCCGCGTCCAAAGCTGCCCACTAATACTATAAATATATAAATATATTATATATAAAACAAAACAGAGCACAATTGAAATTATGCCATTTGCTTGCCTTTCATGGTTGAAAGTTGCCACACATGAGCCCGAGTGCCCCGGAGTCATTAAGAAGCGCAACTTAAATGAAGCGCAATATGGATGATTGAAGAGCTTCCAAGAGTCTCTAGTATATTCATACACACACAAACACACGCACGATCTAAATTATACCACGCATCTTCAATCAGGAGAAAATCGAATCCAATATAGAGGGTACCGTATATAGGTGTACACCGTATAGTTGATTTCCCTGTCTGCAGCTACATCTGAATATAATGCAACACTAATCAGGTCTGGTCAGGTCAAGGAAATACAAGGGCACCCATCTCCAGTGTGAACAAGCTCCTTCGACCACCTTAAAACTTTCGACCTCAGTTGTATGGCACTGAACAGAGTAATACTTTTATGTCCTTTGTAAAACTAAAATCAGTAATATTCATCAGCAGCTGGCTCTTAGTAACTCTACTTTTAGGACAGTGTATGAGCCCCCTGTTCTTTTCTTTCTAGTTTTCCGATTCCTGACTGTAGATGAAATAACCAGATTTATTAAGACCTCTAAACCTTCCAACTGTTACTTTGACCCACTTCCTACTTTTGGTTAAACCTTACATTTCTTCTCGCTATCCTTTAATAATGAGTATTATGCATTTCGTCTTGATACATTCTCAATCATCCAGGTAAGTAAATCTCCAAAAGTTGATTCTGTTCATCTGGACGTAGCGTTTTCAGTGGGAGAAACGTTTCGTCACTCATCCAAGTGACTTCTTCAGTCTCAGCTGACTGCAGGTTTCTCCAATCTTATAAACAGTACATTTGCATAATGACTGAAACCAGCCCACTGAAGGAACAATGGGCTGGGAGGTCAGTTCCTTCATCATAAATATGCATATTCTCAATGTTGATCAATGGTCATGAGAATTTGAGAGTATTATACATTCTTCCATAATCTTTGGGTTTGTTCCTCTAAAAACGCCACGATAACACCATTTCTTAAAAAACCCAGAGCAGACTCTTTCAACCTAAATAATTACTGTACCACTGCTAATTTCCCCTTTCTTTCAAAAAATCTCAAAAACGCTGCTGACGTGCAGGTTTGCTCTCACCCAGGGTAAATGAAGGGCGCCCTTACTCCTCACAAATGAGCAATAGAAAACCCCTATGCAATGCCCAAAATGTGACGGCATGATGTTGGGGCAGCATGGGTACAAGCAACTTTTTTTTGCCGATGCCTGGCCGTTGCCCAGGCCGATGCTGCCCTGGGCAACGGCCCATGCTGCCCATATCAAAAACCACCACTGCTCTCACCTTAATAACAATCATCTGTTTGAACAATTTCAGTCAGATCTTTGGCCACTTCACAGCATAGAGTGCTGTCAAAATTATAATTGGCCTTTAATACACTCTCTCATAATATTATTTTAACGATATTAGAATCTGTTTGTACTGTTGGCATGTAACATGCCTGGTTTAAATCTTATCTCTAAAATCATAATCAGTATGTACAGCTAAAAAGATTTTCAGATCACAAGCTTGCCCAGTTGTCTTAGGTGTTCCCCAGGGCTCTTTCTTAGGCCCCCTTCTATTTGTTATTTATCTTTCACGTTTAGGTCACATGTTTAGGAAATCTGGCATAGACCTTCATTCTTATGCTTATGACACCTAGCTCTATATCTGCATTAAGTCTAATTCAGTTTCTTCTTCTCTCATTGACTGCTTACCTGAAATTAAACTGACATATTTCCACTCATGTAATATTAGTCAGCTACTCCCATCTCAGCTATTAGAGATGGGAGTAGCATGTATGTAACTAGAGCTTGTATGTGTTGTAGTTACATCTAGTATTGATTGTTCAGATTGTGTCTTCTTTGGCTTACCACACAAACTTCTCGGTAGACTTCACCTGGTTCAAAATATGGCTTACTGTAAAATACCACATTCATTTAAGTATCTCCAGGACTGCAAGTACTCGTTCACTGGGAATCTCCTCTGTGAGCTTCCTCGTTTCCTCCTGCCTGACAGCTCCAAATTCAGTATCCATTATCCCTCATCTGTACATGTCCAAATTATCTCACCCTTATTTTTTTTTATGCTGATTGCCCTTACTGACACACCCTTGAAGGCATTTGTGACTCCTCTCAGCATCAAACTAGGAATATTTTGCTTGTTAAGCAGCCAAAACCACTACACTATGGCTAGCCTTACAGCTGTGACAAAGCATTTATGCAGCCTAGTTAAAAAAATAGCTTCCCCTTCAAAAGTGTCCTCATCAGTCTGCTACTGAACCTTTCTGTGTGAGCGCTTTGTGACTGTTGGGAGCACATTTAATAGGTTACCTGACCAATATTATGGCTTGCTGTGTGCAACAGACCATCCCAGAAGCTTACTTCTGTGCTAATTCTAAAGCTTTAAAATGCAGCCCCCAAACCCACTAGGTGGTATACCCATCTTTAATGCTGTCCATGATCTATATGTACGTAATTAAACTGATTGCCTATGACTTTATTGGCACTAGTTTACTTGCCTGCATTGGATTACCTGTTCTTTCTGCCCAAATATTGAGGAATATAGCTGTGCATGCTTTTTTGAATGCAGTCACAAAGTGACAAAAACGCTCTACTCCACACAGCTGGGCAGTCACAACCTGACGTGTGGGTGTATGCTGGATTGAGATTTTGGAGAGATCCTAGATGCCGATTACAAAAAGGTGAGGAGGAACAGGGTCTCTGATGCAGTCTGATAATGTTTTTGTTCTGTTGTATCGGGGCTTATACTGGTAAATAAAGATGAGATTTAATTTATTTGAACAAGGATGTGCAAGGAAATGAAATGTAGGCTTGAGTGAATAAAACAGGGCTGAGGTGATTAAGCCAAAGACTTTAATATAAGTGCATGTATAAAGATATTTAGTTATGGTGTATCAGTGAATCTGTGTTATGTGTGTGTGCGGTGGAGAGCTGGGGAAAGCAGGGCTTATCTGTTGTCATTTTGTGTCTCTCCCTCAGGATCAGACTTGTGTCTTATTAATGAAAAACTCATCAGATATCAGAACAGCTCCCCGAGGAACCGAGCACGGTTATGAGACACATGTCAGACCTCGTTTAAATACTGCAAGTGTGTGTGTGTGAGAGAGAGTGTGAGTCAAGAGGAGAGACTGCAGAGTGGTATTTAATTTTCCAAGATGAAGGATTATCACTAGCAGAATTTGATCATTCTGCTCTGATCTCAGGATATTCAATCACAGCTTATCCCAAATATTAAACTCTGTCTTTTGTCCCCTTTCCTCTCAATCCCTGCCACACACACACAGACACACGCGCACACACACACGCACACACATGCATGCACTACTCCAACTGCCAAGCCTCTCATTGAGTAAAGTGGCCCACTGAGCCTACTTTCAGGATGGTGCGGGTTATGTGATTTTTCAGCCACCTGCTGACCTCAGGGAATGAGTGAGTCAAGGGGAGGAAGGGAGTGAGGGAGGCAGAGAGGGAAGGAAGGTTTTGAAGCCAGGCTTTAGTATCTTATGGAGGCGGCTAAAGAGAGTAAATTAAAAAAAAACAAAAAAAACTGTTACATCTAATCCGAAGTGCTGAGAACAAGTGGCACACACTCCTAAGTCTGATCCCTCATGTTTACATGGATCTGCATGAGCTTAAACACACGCAACATACACATGCCCCTCCCCAAATAATACACACACATGCAAATGTTCTGTGATTGTGTCCCAGGCAAGAGGGAGGGAGGGAGCGAGGGAGGGGAGGTTCAAGGTCCCGATCTCCACTCTCATTTTCAGCCAGGGGATCTGCACCCAGGACATCTGGGTCACATCATTACTGCAATCTTCTGCTTGTTCATTCCCAGCTTTACGGGGGCTTAGAGCGGCAGACCTGCTGAGAAACACATGCACGTAAACACACAAGGATGGAGACGTGTGCACAGTGTGTGACAGTTGTGAACAGTGAAATAAAACAACGTCTTAAAAGGGATTAAGGTGATTGGGGTTGTGTTTGGTAACACGCAGATTTCAGGATGCGGTGAAAAGATTGATCAGCACACATAAACACATAAATATGTGTCAGTCAATATGTTTGTAAATACAAATTATGAGAAGAATTAACACAAGATTACGCTGCTGCTTTCAGTACTTTCATTTATTTATTTATTTCACTTTAAAAAAATGTTTAGAGCCGCATTAGAGCAGGGCCGTTTAGTGCAGCAATATCGCCCTCTACCGGTGGGCAATGGTTTCACAGCAAACAGCACCTCCACGTGATAATCGACAGGAGGCAGTGTTGAACAATATTGCTGGGAGAACGGTAGGCTGAAGTTGCTTTTAGCTCCCTGGTCAAAAACATGTTTTACTTTGTTGTGGTTGTTTTCTGTGGCATGCAGATATTACATGTTGATTATTATTGGGTTAAAATAGGAGGTTAACTTATGCAGTAACAGCATACACATTTTTAACTTTTTACCAGTGATAGCCAGTGCTTATTTTGGTGTGGTTGTGTTGTATCATTTGCAACATATTTGCAGCGTTCATAAAGAAATCAAACAAAACAAAAATAACAGAAACTAGAAAAGCATCTAAAGCAAGCATAATAACTGTGCCTTTTCATTTTTTTCATGTCTTTATGTGTTATGTAAATCACTTTGAATTGCCTAGTTATATAATCTGCTTTGCTTTCCGTTTGTGCAACACTTCTATTATTATTAGAGACTCTAAATAGAAAAGATGGATGTCTGCTCATGTTTTAATTATTTATTTATGTAAGCTTCCAGTTCAGTTTTGTATTGAGTGCTGTCCAATCTATACGGCAAGTATATGATATAGAAATAGCAAGGATATGCTCAATTCTAGCTATTTCTAGCAGGAAATTGAAATGCTAAATGTTATGCTCATACTGGGTTCCAGTTAAAAATACACTTCTTAATCACATTCATCCCGAGGGAAATTCTTTTGTCATACACATGCTCAATGCAGCAAGAGAGACAGAGGAACAGAGGAATAAGATATACAATAGAATACTAGTATACAGTAATATACAGTAGTGCAAAATATAATATCAAATAACTTTAACAAGTAACAATATAACTATATCCTGAAAAATAAATAGTTTAGCTATCAGTGCAGGTGATTCTAAAAGTGTCATAGTATTGTGCAAATGAATAAAAGAGAGTAGCAGCATATGTTGGGGAGATGAAACAAACATTCCATGAAAAACTGTTGGGTGACATTGCACGGCCTGAATGGAAACAGAATAACTTTGTTATTAATCCTCAGGAAAATCACCCACAGAGGGAGGAAGAGTCTTACTGCCACCGGCACAAAGGATTTTCTGTGGCGGTCAGTTCTGCATTTCGGGGAGGCGTGCATGGGGTGGGACGGGTTGTCCATGATACAAAGAAGCTTTTTTAGCATTCTCCTTTCAGATGACACTGGTGGTCTTCATTAGCTAAGATCGCAGCAGTTGCATTTAATCGCAAGGCAGGAAGTAATAAAGCTGCACTTTTAAAGCAAAGAAAGTGAAGATAAACGTGTAAAGAACAGCTGGAGGGTCGTCGTGTCGACAGATAATCTCCAAATATCAGGCTGCAACTCCCGTCTACAGATGAGGCTGAGACTAAAAACTCTGCTCCAGGTGAGGCTCGAACTCACAACCTCGGCATTGCTCTGCTGTATACTGTCATATAAGTACCGCGCGCTAACCGATTGCGCCACTGGAGCTTCGGCGGAAGGCCGCCAGGAAATCGGTTTAAGAAGGCGCAACTGCCCGGAAGCGGTGAAGAAACAGGACTTTTGGTTAATTACGTTTTGTTTATCAAATAGTGCAAGCGCACAATGTATGCAGACTGTATCAAAAGTTCATGGGACCCCGGTTGTCCGAGTCTAGAAGCGAAAATATCCCAAATAGCCGACTCACGTGCTGCGTTCAGGGACCTGACACAAAGCTCGAAAAACCTGTGGTAAACCTAAAAACAAGACAAGCAACAAAACGTGAGCAGTGGCACGCAGGCATGCGGTGACTTTTGAAGAAAGGTATGCAGACACACACACACACACACACACACACACTTTCCTCCACTATTTAACAGTTTAACAAGCAAATGCCCATACTGTACCGTACACAAGCATGGATGTTTGCAGTTTTCAGTTTTATTTGTCATATGTAAGTTAGCACAGGGTCAACGTCGCAATGAAATGTATTTGAAGAGCAGAAGACAGTCACTCAGCAGAATGGTACAGTAGAAAAAATAATAAAAAATAAAAAATAAATAGAAAAATAGTAAGAGCAAAATATTAATAAGATGTAGTAAAAGAAAAAAGAGAACCCCTATCCTTTCTGAGAAACTGTAATTTATGTTTTACTATCTACTGTGTGAACTATGAAAACACCTCACTACACATAAAAACGCATTAATGGAAAATTGTGCATTAAAGTACAACAACTGTTGTACAGCACAAAAAGTAAAATTACATTTTGTGTAGAAAAATGTTCCATATCAGTTTTAAATAGATTAATAATACTGCTCCATATGTTTAATGCTGAGCTCATATTAAATGCTTTATGTTCTGTTTAATATCCAGCATCATATTCTTTAAATCACATTTGTAGTGGATGTGCTGTGAGGGCCACATATCTATGAAAACAAAACAAAGCAATAAAGGAAAACATGTTGGAAGGAAAAGCTCTCCTTAAATAACACCAACAGCTTAAATAAATACATGAAAGACCAAGAAAAGAAAAAACTTCTTCCTGGAAAAAACTGCAAAGGAAATGGAGAGGAGGATCGAGATCCCTCAGACAGATCAAGACCACAGCATGCTGTCACAATCTTTTCAAAGAGTCAAAGAATACTAAGTATAGTGATGAAGGAAATGTTTCAGTCAGGACTCATTAGCTAATGTTAAAGTATATGTATACACTGGTTTGATACGAATATATAAATATGACAGTGCTTCGCATGCTGGCCACGTATTCACACCACAAAACAAAAATCTGCTCGCCCTCTCAGCATAGCTCACGTTATTGTTAATGGGAGACAGACACATCTGTAGAATGAAGACAGCTGTCATTTCCTATGAGTAAGAAACAAGCAGAGCTTTCAGTGACAATAGCTAACTGTGGCCACAAGATGACAGTAATACAAAGGATGACTCTTTATGAGATGAAAGAAGCTTTACTTTGTTATGGTTCATCTATTTTTAGACTTGCCAAGGAAAGCACTACCTTTCTTGCTTCATGTTAGTGTTTTAGAAAACCAGAAGTATTAGTAAGTATCTATTAACACCTAAAAGCTTTACACTTTATTCTTTGAAAGTAAAAACACAGATAATTGTTTTAATCAATGTGTTGGCAAGGTTTTGAAAGCACAGCTGCACTTATATGCTTAAAAAGCAAACCATAAATACATTTAATTAGCATGCTCCATTTTAATGAGTGAAAAGGGAAATCTGCAATTTCATTGTAGTCTGGAGCAGCATAAAGGAAATCATTCCCCTCTTATAATTATACCAAACAAGCTGCAGCACTATAAAAATGCAAAGCAAAATGTGAGGCTAAAAGAAAAACCAAGAGCAATTTGAGAAATATGAATAATGAGGAAAAACTCTTCAGGGCACTGTGTAGGAGTACGCCGATTACTTGATGCATTTAAAAAAAAAAAAAAAAAAAATTAATGAGCTCACTGTGTACAGAATTTCCTACTGTTGACATTGTAGCTTAAGAAGGCACACACAAAATTAAATCATTCCAGTTTGGATAATACTAGAGTGAAGAAAAACTTGCACCACTGTGAAAGCGATCTTTGCTCAAGTAGTCAATGCCCAGAGAAGTTTTTGCTTGCTGCACTAAAACAGATTAAACTATAAAAAGAACCAGTGTGAAGATAAATGCAAAAAGGGCAGTAGATCATCCACAAGGAAATTGAATCTTTTAATGTGAGAGCAGTCTTCTGTCTGTACGATAGAGTTTAAAGTCTAGTTATCAAAATCCAAATTTCAGGCAATAAATAAAATTGAAACACTACAAATGAGTAAAAGTCTTTTATTTTGTTGCAGACTCAACAATAGTCAGAGTAATATATTAAGGTCAATTTGTTGCATTTGTTTGTCTCATTCTATAAATCCGCAGCCTGCACGTGTAATGGCTAGTAACATTTGAGCATATTGCCTCAAGCAAAGAATACATTTTAAGATCAAGACATTACATGGACCCACTCCATTGTCAGACCCCGGCCTTGGTCTGACTGTTGGCTGGCAGTGGCTTGCCCATGTGGATCCCCACTGTGAGGCCAGACTCGTTGCTGGCATATTTCTCTTTGACCTCAGGCTTCAGCAGGAAACCCTTCTCCTTGTCAAAGTAGTCCAAGGGAGCAAAGTACACAGTGGCTTCCCCACAGAGGTTTTGCAGTCGTGTGCGCCAGCCCTCCAGCATGGAGCTGCGAGATTCAGGAGAACCAGTAGCAGGATCCCAGAAGATCTAAGGGGCAAAAACCTGGAAGCCACAGTAGTTCAGGATCCCGTTCTGCACACAGGGAGGAACAGCTGTTACTACATGACAGATCATTTCATGCTTGGCTCTGTTTATAGTGAGACCTCACCTGCAGTGGCCACAGTGTGACATTGATGTCTCCATTGATGCCAGTGTCACTGTACACAGATTCAGGACAGTCAGTGGTGAAGGACAACATGGCTTTCTTGTCCTGTACAGAGAGCAAGGAGTGAGCAAAGAGGGAGAGGACACAGCCTGAACACAGACATGTTGGTGGAGCTCTCACCTTGAAGATCCCCTCACTGTACCGCTTCTCCTGTGCGTAGGCAAAGCCCAACACGCGATCCATCCACCCCTTCATGATTGCCGAAACAGATGACCAGTACATGGGGAACTGGGAACACAGGTTTAATGGTCATTTTGATGTGGACACCTGTTAGCTGACCACAAAGACGATTCCAGTCAGACACTACCTGAAAGATGACAAGGTCTGCCTCCTTGAGCTTCTCCTGCTCTTTTTTTGATGTCATCTGCAAGTCTGCCCTCCTCTGATGCCAATTTGATCTCCTTTGCGTAGCAGAAGTTCTCAGCATCCTTCAATCCACCTGTGACAAAAATCCAGTGTTTGTATCTGAAAAGCAATCACAGCTAAAGCATTGCTATACCTGCAGAATATTTGTATACCAGTGATGTCCTCAGTAGTAGCAGCAGCTTTGAACTTCATGGCGTACAGGTCAGACACCTCTACAGTGCAGCCTTGAGCAGTCAGAGCTGCCACAGCAGCATCTTTGGCAGCAGCATTGAAAGAGGCAGGGCTCTCATGGGCATACACAATCAGCACTTTCTTGGCTGCAAAACCAAAGAATAAAAAAACAATACATAAAGTTCCATTCAACACACAAAGCTTTCCAGAAGCTTTACCAGGAAGAAAACGTCTTACCCATTCTCAAAACACACCTGCTGCTTTTATACACACGTCAAGCACTACTTCACACAGGTGCTGTCAATCAGCAATAAACCTCAAGAGTCAGCCAGCTGGTACTGCGGCATTTTCTCTCAGACCAGTTGGTGGCGGTAATGCTCTATTTTGCTGTTTGCCAACTGCCAATAAACCGTATAAAGAAGTAGAAGAAGAATTTCTCTCAGGTTTCCCATTTTGTATGGAAACTGGTGGAAGTAACTCTGAGATTAACTTAAACCTTCAGCCCAGTTTAAACACAACATGAATATATACCTCACATAATCATAATCATCTTAGTTTCACACACATCATTTTCTCATGGTGATTGTTGCCCAACTTGGCGAACCAATGATTTGCCTTACGCCCTGCGGTCTGAGGACAAAAAAGGTATACACACACACACACACACACACACACACACACACACACATACACATACAGCCAGAAATCTGACTTTGAAGGAAAAGCTATATCTCGATGGTTGATAGCTTGCATTGGTCGACAAAAAAGAAGCAGAACAAACACAGAGAGGTATAATTCTGGGTTTGTTAATCTCTATTTTGAATGCTGCTCATTTTTAAAGATGCAATGAAGTCTGTTGGCATTTTCAGTGTGCTCAGCATTTATCCCTGACATTAGCTCAAAGTTTATGCTCCAGGTGAGGCTTGAACTCACAACCTCAGCATAGCTGAGCCTAATACTGCCATATAAGTACCGCACGCTAACTGATTGCGCCACTGGAGCACATGCGCAAAGGTTTTATTCCTTTCTCCCTTCATTCAACTGGTCTAAGGGAAAAAGCAGCAGGACAGAAACAGCTTAGTCAGTAACTCATAGGACAAACGCTTTACACTATACTATATTGCCACAAATTTCACGCTCGTAGTCTATGTACTATATATAAGATTAATCGATAGATGCATTGTAACAGCAGTCTGGCGAGGGAGGAGCGGCTAGCAGGTCCAGCGGGCATGTGGTGTGGAGGTTAGCCGGATAACTCAGAGCCAGTTAGTTAAACAGACCTTTATTTGATGTTAGCAACATAAGACCATACAAGCCAGGTCCCACGGCTCTACCCTGTCCGTACATACATGTGCGGGGATCGGTAGTCGCCGGCGCCAGCCAAGTTACAGCGATAAGGTTTCTCTGAACAGCAATGCGATCAGCATGTAACGGCCACCACTATACTCCCACACCCACTAGGGGACTCCCCCAACTACAATAATAGTAGGGCAGTGGTGCTATAATACAATAAGGGTTGTCACAGCATGCATTAATATATGTGGGGAATCAGGTTTGTTTTTTCTATACATCTATGTTACAAATGTTTTTTTTTTCAGTCTGTGCGCATTTGTTTCAGATCATTTCTTTTTCACTTTTTTCATATTTCACTTTTATTCTTTAATTTTCGTAGGTTTTAGTGTAGTTTACTAAGAGATATTGAACTAATTGATAAAGAATTCAAGCATGTGGCAACCAAGTCTTTGTATCCCTGTATTCTACCACTATACCATGAACTTCCATTTAGCAAAACTAAAATGAACGAAAGTTGAAGTCTGTGTCTACTTCTTTTCATATAAATGAGCTTTGCCTCAAATAAAATTTGCTTCTCTGTTATACTATTTCCCAGTAATGTTTTAGAAGCAGTTAACTGTACTATTTGATTGACTTTCACGCATTTAAATGAGCTATTCTGACATCCTTGGCTCTTACTTTTTAAAAAGCAGCTAAGTGAACTACATATAAATGTTGATTAGTCTTCAGTACAGTTTGCTTGCTGCCACTGCAGCAAGAGGTGATTGGCTTCTACAGTTCTTGGTAGTGGAGGAGCACATGACTGGCTAAATCTTGGTTGAATTTGGTACAAAAAAAACTATAGCCGCTCACATGGATTTGCTTGACCAACCGGTGGCAGGTGAATAGAAATGCTTAAAAGCCTTCAGTACAAATATTAGGAAAAGGATTTAACACAATCTTTAAATATTAAACATGCTTTGCTCTTCCTGTGCACTCACACCACAGTCAGCAGATTTCAGTTCATGTGTGGGAGGAGCAAAATTGTGGAAAAGCCCACAGTGGCAATAGACATTTTTACCTCACAAAAATGTCAAGAGTGCAATGGTAAAGTGTAAAGTGCATCTAGGACAGCAAGAACAAATACTGCTGAAAGTGGGATATTAAAGCTGCTTTCATGCCAAGTCCAGCCAAAGCCTGTAGTATAGATATTGAGGCGCAATAGGGCTTGCAGTCACCTGATCTAAAGCAGCGATCAGGTGTCATTCTTGCTTTCAACCTTGGTGTACGGTCACCCCCCCCACCTGTGTGTTCTTATTAGAACAGGGATTTGCATGAGCATGTGGAACCATAGCCAGCCCCCCCAAACTCAGTTCCCCATCACATTTAAAGCCATACATGACTGGATCCTATACGGACTTAGAACAATCATTACATTGTGGTAGTATACATCATGTTCTAGAGCAGGGGTGCTCAATCCCAGTCCTCGAGAGCTACTGTCCTGCAGCTTTTAGATGCATCCCTACTCCAACACAGCTGAATCAAATGTTTGATTACCTCTTCAGCATGCCATCAAGTTTGGAAAAGGCCTGATAACAAGCCATTCATTTGATTCAGCTGTGTCAGAACAAGGATGCATCTAAAAGCTGCAGGACAGTAGCTCTCGAGGACTGGGATTGAGCACCCCTGTTCTAGAGGGATAACATGTATGAAACCCAAGTGGTGCATTTATAACTCATTGCTCAAAGTTTGAATAAAGCAGGCTTTATTTTAAGATCAAGACATTACATGGACCCACTCCATCATCAGACCCTGGCCTTGGTCTGGCTGTTGGCTGGCAGTGGCTTGCCCATGTGGATCCCCACTGTGAGGCCACATTCTTTGCTGGCATATTTCTCTTTGACCTCAGGCTTCAGCAGGAAACCCTTCTCCTTGTCAAAGTAGTCCAAGGGAGCAAAGTACACACTGGCTTCCCCACAGAGGTTTTGCAGTCGTGTGCACCAGCCCTCCAGCATGGAGCTGCGAGATTCAGGAGAACCAGTAGCAGGATCCCAGAAGATCTGAGGGGCAAAAACCTGGAAGCCACAGTAGTTCAGGATCCCGTTCTGCACACAGGGAGGAGCAGCTGTTACCACATGACAGATCATTTCATGCTTGGCTCTGTTTATAGTGAGACCTCACCTGCAGTGGCCACAGTGTGACATTGATGTCTCCATTGATGCCAGTGTCACTGTACACAGATTCAGGACAGTCAGTGGTGAAGGACAGCATGGCTTTCTTGTCCTGTACAGAGAGTAAGGAGTGAGCAGAGAGGGAGAGGACACAGCCTGAACACAGACATGTTGGTGGAGCTCTCACCTTGAAGATCCCCTCACTGTACCGCTTCTCCTGTGCGTAGGCAAAGCCCAACACACGATCCATCCACCCCTTCATGATTGCAGGAACAGATGACCAGTACATGGGGAACTGGGAAACACAGGTTTAATGGTCATTTTGATGTCAACACCTGTTAGCTGACCACAAAGACACTCCCAGTCAGACACTACCTGAAAGATGACAAGGTCTGCCTCCTTGAGCTTCTCCTGCTCTTTTTTGATGTCTTCTGCAAGTCTGCCCTCCTCTGATGCCAATTTGATCTCCTTTGCGTAGCAGAAGTTCTCAGCATCCTTCACTCCACCTGCAAATAAAGCTAATATTTACAACTGAAGCACAAAGCATTGCTATACCTGCAGAATATTTGTATACCAGTGATGTCCTCAGTAGTAGCAGCAGCTTTGAACTTCATGGCGTACAGGTCAGACACCTCTACAGTGCAGCCTTGAGCAGTCAAAGATGCCACAGCAGCATCTTTGGCAGCAGCATTGAAAGAGGCAGGGCTCTCATGGGCATACACAATCAGCACTTTCTTTGCTACACCCCCCAAAAAAAGAAGTTGTGATAAAATTCCAGTCAGATCACAAACCTTTCACTGTTCTTGTCAAAGATTATCAGCTTTGGCCAAACAGATTTCAGCAATTACCAGGAAGAACAAGGCTTACCCATTCTCAAAACTGGCACACAACCGTAAGCAATGAGTTTTCTGACTAGCTGCTGTCGTAACAGAAAAACCACTCATATTGAAGCAACACACACCTGCTGCTTTTATACACACTTTGAGCACTACTTCACACAGGTGCTGTCAATCAGCATTCAGCCTCATGAGTCAGCCAGCTGCTACTGCTGGATTTTTTCTCAGGTTTCCCATTTTGTCTGGCAACTGGTGGGAGTAACTCTGAGATTAACTTAAACCTTCAGCCCAGTTTAAACACAACATGAATATTTACATCACATAATCGTAATCATCTTAGTTTCACACACATCATTTTCTCATGGTGATTGTTGCCCAACTTGGCGAACCAATGATTTGCCTTACGCCCTGCGGTTTGAGAGCCTTTGGTATAAACTATACATAAGAACATAAAAGGCACACACACACACACACAGCCAAAATTCTTTAACTTTGGAAGAACGTCTATATCTCGATGGTTAATAGCTCGCATTGAAAATAAACGGAAACAAAAATAACAGAACAAACATACAGAGAGTTTCTTAATCTTTATTTTGAATGTTGTTCATTTTAAAAGATGATATAAAGTCTGTTGGCATTTTTAGTGTGCTCAGCATTTATCTGTTCTCATCAGATAAGTATTAGCTCAAAGTTGATGCTCGAACTCACAACCTCGGCATAGCTCAGCCCAATACTGTCATATAAGTACCGCGCGCTAACCGATTGCGCCACTGGAGCACATGCACAATGACTTTATTCCTTTCTCCCTTCATTCAACTGGTCTAATGGAAAAAAGGGACAGTAACCACTCACTCAGTCATTCATAGAAAGAATACTTTACACTATACTATATTGCCACAAATCTCACGCTTGTAGTCTATGTACTATATAGAGGATTCATGGATAGATCCATGCATTAATATATGTGGGAAATCAGTCTTTTTTTCTATACATCTATCTTACAAATGTTTTTTCAGTCTGTACACGTTTGTTTCAGATCATTTCTGTTTCCTTTTTTCATATTTCCCTTTTATTCTTTAATTTTTGTAGTTTTTAGTGTATTTTACCTAATAGATATGGAACTAATGGATAAAGAATTTAACCATGTGGCAATAAAGGCTTTGTATCCCTGTATTTTACCACTGTATCCTGAACTCTTATTTTACAAAACTAAAATAGATTAAAGAAAACTGAAGTCTGTGTGTACTTCTTTTCATGTAAATGAAATGTGCTTCTCTGTTATACTGTTTTCCTAATAACGTGTTAGCAGCAATTAACTATACTAATGGACCTAACTGTACTGTGCTATTCTCACTTCCTTGGCTCTAACTTTTTAAACAGTAGCTAAGTGAACGACACAAATGTTGATTAGCTCGCTACCACGGCAAGAAACGACCATCATATCAATACTTGTTTTCAACACTAACCTTTGACAGATTTAATTACAGTATTGATGCAAGTCAAGCAGAACCTTGGTAGTCATAACAATGAATGGTCAATGCTTCTCTATTTCTTGGTAGTGGAAAAGCATATGATTACCTATTTACCAAGAATTAGCCAAAGATACTGATTTAATTCATTTCCCTCCACAATTCCAGCAGTGGTGCTGCCGGAATAGAGAGACAGTACAGGAAAGCAGCAGTCAAGTGTTCCCAAGTAAACCATAATAATAATAATAATAATACATTTTATTTAAAAATAGCACCTTTCAAAGCACCCAAGGACACTGTACAACAGATAAAAACACAGAAACTGGAAATATACACAATAATAAGAATAACAGATAAAAGTTAGAGCATACCGAGGTTTAAACATAAGCAATTTTAAACAGATGAGTTTTGAGGGTGGACTTAAAAAGAGGGAATGAACTAATATTTCTGAGGTCAGGGGGTAAGGAATTCCAAAGTCGAGGGGCAGAGCAACTAAAAGCCCTGCCCCCCATTGTAATCAGACAAGCGGAAAGAACAGAGAGAGAAGGAGAAGATGAAGATCTGAGGCACCGGGATGGGAAGTTCATCTGTACTAAATCGGAGAGGTGTGGTGGAGAGAGAGAATGAATAGCCTTAAATGTATAGAGGATTATTTTAAAATGGATGCAAAATTTAACCGGGAGCCAGTGAAGCTGCTTCAAGATTGGGGAGATGTGGTGGGTAGAGGAAGTCCTAGTAATAATACGGGCAGAGTTCTGGACACGTTGGAGCTTGTTAATAGATTTTTGTGTAAGGCCACAGTGAGTTACAGTAGTCAATTCGAGAGATAAGATTATGGACGAGAATGGCAGTGGCATGAGGAGTGAGGAAAGGGCGGAGGCGATTGATATTACGGAGTTGGAAATATGCTGCACGTGTGACATTATTGATATGTGAATTAAAGGATAATGTGCTACCATCACGTTATAGATGGTGTAGTGAGCTGGATGGATCAAGCTGTTACTCAGCAGGATAATGTAGAGAAGCTAACCAAATGCACCATGCATTGCATCAGTTTGTGTGCAGTTCCAAGTTACCATTGCCAGCTCACATTTCTAGCAGGCAACAAAGCCCCAAGCAGCAATTTGGTCAGTGTTGGATAATGACACCAGTCTTGAAAGCCTACAGAGACAGCTTTGTGTATCCTGTTATGTATATGTACCATTTTCTAGATGGCTGAACTGTATGAAACCAAGTGGTGCATTTGAAACTCATTGCTCAAACTGAAGTTCCAATAAAGCAGCTTTTTTATTGCAGCACACATTTTAAGACATTACATGGACCCACTCCATTGTCAGACCCCGGCCTTGGTCTGGCTGTTGGCTGGCAGTGGCTTGCCCATGTGGATCCCCACTGTGAGGCCAGATTCTTTGCTGGCATATTTCTCTTTGACCTCAGGCTTCAGCAGGAAACCCTTCTCCTTGTCAAAGTAGTCCAAGGGAGCAAAGTACACACTGGCTTCCCCACAGAGGTTTTGCAGTCGTGTGCGCCAGCCCTCCAGCATGGAGCTGCGAGATTCAGGAGAACCAGTAGCAGGATCCCAGAAGATCTGAGGGGCAAAAACCTGGAAGCCACAGTAGTTCAGGATCCCGTTCTGCACACAGGGGGGAGCAGCTGTTACCACATGACAGATCATTTCATGCTTGGCTCTGTTTATAGTGAGACCTCACCTGCAGTGGCCACAGTGTGACATTGATGTCACCATTGATGCCAGTGTCACTGTACACAGATTCAGGACAGTCAGTGGTGAAGGACAGCATGGCTTTCTTGTCCTGTACAGAGAGCAAGGAGTGAGCAAAGAGGGAGAGGACACAGCCTGAACACAGACATGTTGGTGGAGCTCTCACCTTGAAGATCCCCTCACTGTACCGCTTCTCCTGTGCGTAGGCAAAGCCCAACACACGATCCATCCACCCCTTCATGATTGCAGGAACAGATGACCAGTACATGGGGAACTGGGAACACAGGTTTAATGGTCATTTTGATGTTGACACCTATTAGGTGACCACAAAGACACTTCCAGTGAGACACTACCTGAAAGATGACAAGGTCTGCCTCCTTGAGCTTCTCCTGCTCTTTTTTGATGTCTTCTGCAAGTCTGCCCTCCTCTGATGCCAATTTGATCTCTTTTGCGTAGCAGAAGTTCTCAGCATCCTTCACTCCACCTGTGACAAAAATCCAGTGTTTGTATCTGAAAAGCAATCAGAGCTAAAGCATTGCTATACCTGCAGAATATTTGTATACCAGTGATGTCCTCAGTAGTAGCAGCAGCTTTGAACTTCATGGCGTACAGGTCAGACACCTCTACAGTGCAGCCTTGAGCAGTCAGAGCTGCCACAGCAGCATCTTTGGCAGCAGCATTGAAAGAGGCAGGGCTCTCATGGGCATACACAATCAGCACTTTCTTGGCTGCAAAGCCAAAGAATAAATTTTAAAACAACACAAGTTTTGGTAAAGTTTAAGTCAGCACAGAAACCTTTCACTCCTTTGGCCAAACAAGTTGCAGCAATTACTAGGAAGAAGAAGTCTTACCCATTCTCAAAAGTGCTGCGCAACAGTAAATGCTGAGTTTTCTGCCAAGCTGGTATAACAACAGAAAAGGTGCCCATACTGAAGCAAAACACACCTGCTGCTTTTATACACACTTCAAGCACTACTTCACACAGGTGCTGTCAATCAGCAATAAACCTCAAGAGTCAGTCAGCTGCTACTGGGGTAATATCTCTCAGACTGGTTGGTGGCAGTAATGCACCATTTTGCTGTTTACCAATCAATCAATGTCAATCAATACTTTATTTATATAGCACATTTAAAACCAGAGGTACACCAAAGTGCTTCTCAATAGTAAAATATGAAATAAAATTAAATACATATGGGTACGATAATAGAGTAGAAATATATTTCCATACAAAACAAAGCACTAATCAACCTGTGAGTACTATGTTGAAAGAAATATTGCACACCTAGGCCCTATTTCAGGAAGCGGGTTTAGAAAACTCAGAGTAAAAAACGATACTCAGGGTTGAGTAACCCCGAACTGTCCAACTCGGAATATTCGGTTTCAGAAAGGCTGATAACAATTAGTTCAGTCAACGCGGAGTTGCTTTAACCCCAAGTTAAGCGCGCGCACGAGGATACATAAAGCCCTGATTAGTGGAGCACAGATTAAGCGAGTCACCATGGAGACGGAGGGAAAGAAGGCGCGGTCAATGTATTTCACAGCGCTTGAGTCCGAAATTCTGATGGCAGCATATGCCGATAACATGCAAATTCCGCGGAAAAAAAGTAACACAGCCTCAGCTGTAAACAAAGGGTGCATGCATGGCAAAACATAGCCGACAGAGTCAATGCGTGAGTGTTAATTTAAACATTGATCTAGGGATTTCCACCCATTTAACACGTTATTTTATTATATTTTATTTTATTTTTTATTTTATACATTTGATTTTGTGATGTGATGTGAGCGCAGGTGCAACCCAACAGGCCCCAAACGTTCCTGGCAGCAAGTAAAAATGAAATATAAAAATATAGTCCAAACAGGTAAGGTGTAATTGTATCATGGGCCATAGTGCTTGGTCTGTTTGTCCGATGTAAATCAATTGCAGTTAGAGGCTACATTAATTTCCCCTCTGTAAGCACTTATTGAAATTATCTGAGCACATTACAAGTACATATTTGCTTACTCTGTATGCTCAAATGTGACCCGTTATAGCCAACAGAAAAAAAAGCGGAGGCCCGAAAAACAGGTGGGGGTCCTCCACCACTCACAGAGGCTGAGCAGTTGGCTTCCATATTTGTGATAATGTTGGCAGCATCACATATGATCTTCACAGTGCAGAGAACACAAATTAGCATCCATTACTATAATGAAATAATTTGTTAGTTTGAAATGCTACAGGGAACTATGTACCTGTACATTAATGCTGTGGAAAGACTTCCTGTTCACATAGTCTCCTTCATTTACTGAAGGAGCAATGATTGGAATGTGAGTGCCATCTATACAGCCAATCACGCCTGGGAACCGTGAAAATAAATGTAAAATTTAAGTAGTAGTTCAAATATCACCACATCATGAATTAAGTTTCGTTCATCCTGATACCTGCAATTTTGTGGCATCCCTCTTTGATAAATCTTGTGGGTCTATGACCGGGGAACACCACAAACGAGTACAGGAGACGTTTCAGTGCAACTGTAACATTCCTGACTGCCCGACAGACGGTAGCCTTGGAAACGTGCTCAGCGTCACCAATATTATACAGAAAGCTCCCGTTTGCAAAAAACCGAAGTGCAATACAAATAATATGTACAGAACTGAGAGAATGTCCGCGATGTGTCACATGAGCAATATTAGGCCTGAGGATGTTATTCAAATAAATTATAGATTGTGCTGAAAAACGGTAACGTTCACACAGGAAATCATCAGGAAATGATAAAATGTCCGAACGCGCTCTAATCACTCTCCCCCGGCGGAGAGCTCTGCGGAGAATTTGGGCTTCAACATCTACTGGCTCTTCAAGGAAGGGGCATGCCATGTCTGACACTTCCTACAGTCAGGTTTCTGACAAAGAGGCGGAGAAGGTCAGGGTTAGTTGAAGTAAACCTGCTAGGGGGCAGGTTAGCTTCACGGAGTGTGTCGTCATAGTAACTCACTCAGAATTAATCTAAACTCGCTTTGTGAAACCGAAAACCCAGAGTTTTCGTTAACTTAGGGTATACTTACTCAGAGTTTGCACTAAACCGGCTTCCTGAAATAGGGCCCTAGTGTTAAAGTTAGGTAAAATCAACACAGAAATATCAGCTGGAAAAACCCAGTAACACAATAGGTTAAAATTACATACAAATGCAATAAAAGTACAAAGTGTACATCTGATAACTGACTAACTAATCTAAAATGCAAGATCAAATAAATAAGTTTTCAATCGTGTTTTAAAAGATTAAAACAATTCAGACGTGTGAAGTTTAGCTGGAAGATTGTTCCAGAGGTTAGGTGCAGCAATGGCAAAGGCACAATCACCTCTGGTTTTCAGCTGGGACCTAGGTTGCACCAAGAGCATTTGACTCAATGATTGAAGTGCTCTCCTAGGAGTATACAGGCGGAGAGGTTCAGTTAAATAGCAAGGCACAATATTATTTACGATTTTGAATGTAAGAAATAAAAACTTAAAATCAATCCGATATTTGATGGGCAGCCAATGTAGGTCAGCAAGGATCGGGGTAATAGAATCAAACCTTCTAGTACCAGTTAAAAGGCGTGCCGCTGCATTTTGGACAAGTTGTAGTTTATGAAGACGGGCAGATTGGAGGCCCAGGTAAAGGGGGTTGCAGTAGTCTAATCTTGAAGTAACAAATGCATGTGTAAGTTTTTCAAGATCCATCCGTGGTATGTAATGCTTAGCCTTAGAGATTTGTCATATTTGGTAAAAGCTAGACTGTACTACAGAAGACACTTGTTTATCAAGTGTAAAGGAGCTGTCCAAAAGAACGCCTAAGTTACGTACTGTATCAGAGAGGGAGGTAGCAAAGGGCCCAAATATATTGGCTAATTGTCACCGAGGGATGTGGCTATCAAAGACAATAATTTACGTTTTCTTTTCATTTAGAAAAAGGGAGTTACTCGTTAACCACCCTTTGATCTCCTTCATACAATCAAGAAAGCAGCGTAGTGAAGATGGGGTATCGTCAGTCAGACAAAAATAGATTTGAATATCATCAGCATAAAAATGAAAAGAAATGTTACATTTGTGAGATATAGAGCCCAAGGGAAGCATGTACAATGAGAACAACATAGCCAACTGCCAATAAACCCTATAAGAAGTAGAAGAAGAATTTCTCTCAGGTTTCCCATTTTGTATGGAAACTGGTGGAAGTAACTCTTGAGATTAACCTAAACCTTCAGCCCAGTTTAAACACAACATGAATATATACTTCATATAATCATAATCATCTCAGTTTCACACACATCATTTTCCCATGGTGATTGTTGCCCAACATGACGAACCAATGATTTGCCTTACGCCCTGCGGTCTGAGAACCTTTGGTATAAACTATACATAAGGATATAAAAGGCGGCCTACATGGATGAAGTGAACAATCTGGCATCATGGTGCCAGGACAACCACCTCCACCTGAACATCGGCAAGACCAAGGAGCTGGTGGTGGACTTCAGAAGGAGTCAGCACAGAGACTACAAGCCCATTATCATCAATGGAGCTCCAGTGGAGAGGGTGCAGTCCTTCAAGTATCTTGGTGTCCACATCTCCTCAGACCTGACATGGGCTGCCCACATTCAGGTCCAGACCAAAAAGGCTAGGTGTTAGGTTTTGTATTGTTGATTGTCATTTATGCTTAGAAATATTTACTCATATATGCTTAGAAGTATATAATCATTTGTAGATTGAAAGATTGTCTCATCCTAGGAGGTCTGTAACAACTCTGTGTAGCATGAAGAGGGGAGTGTGAAGGACCAAAAAGCTCTCCAGAGAGTGATCCGTACAGCAGAACGCTGCTGCAGGATTGCTCTCCCCCCGCTTCAGGACACCTACACCAGGAGATGCCGGACTAGAGCAGCGCAGATACTGAAGGACCCGTCCCATCCTGGCAACAAACTGTTCCAACTTCTGCAATCTGGTAGAAGGTTCCGCATCTTCCGGGCAAGGACAGAGAGACTCAAGTGGAGCTTCTATCCCCAAGCCATCCGTGCCCTAAACACACACACCCGCCCTCTCACATCATCTATAATTGACTGAGACAGGACTCTTCCAGACACTAAACCAAGGCACAATGTACATTTCAATTCCTTTAATTTTAAATATGTTTATATTGTCTATCCTGTAAAATAGTCAGATGTCTATTCATATCAGAATTCACCTGCTTGCTGCTACTACTGCACATTCACCCAATGTATATATATATATATATATATATATATACATATATATATATATATATATATATATATATATATATATATATATATATATATATATATATATATATATAATGTTCTTCCTCTACACCCCCCAATTTTTTTGCACATGTCAAGGAGCGTGTCAGGCTACATTTCACTGTGTGTTATACTTGTATAACTATGCATGTGACAAATAAAGAACCTTGAACCTTGAACCTTGAAAAGGTACACACACACACAAACAGCCAAAATTCTCTGACTTTGGAAGAACGTCTATATCAAGGTGGTTAATAGCTCACATTGAAAATAAACAGAAACAAAAAATAGCAGAACAAACACAGAGAGGTATAAGTCTGGATTTCTTAATCTTTATTTTGAATGTTGTTCATTTTAAAGATGTCATAAAGTCTGTTGACATTTTCAGTGAGCTCAGCATTTATCTTTTTCATTAGCTAAAATTAGCTCAAAGTTTATGCTCCAGGTGAGGCTTGAACTCACAACCTCGGCATAGCTCAGCCCAATACTGTCATATAAGTACCGCGCGCTAACCAATTGCGCCACTGGAGCACATGCTCAAAGGTTTTATTCCTTTCTCCCTTCATTCAACTGGTCTAAGGGAAAAAGCAGGAGGACAGAAACAGCTTAGTCAGTAACTCATAGGACAAACGCTTTACACTATACTATATTGCCACAAATCTCACGCTTGTAGTCTATGTACTATATATAGGATTCATCGATAGATGCATCGTAACAGCAGTCTGGCGAGGGAGGAGCGGCTAGCAGGTCCAGCGGGCATGTGGTGTGGAGGTTAGCCGGATAACTCAGAGCCAGTCAGTTAAACAGACCTTTATTTGACGTTAGCAACATAAGACCATACAAGCCAGGTCCCACGGCTCTACCCTGTCCATACATACATGTGCGGGGATCGGTAGTCGCCGGCGCCAGCCAAGTTACAACGGTAAGGTTTCTCTGAACAGCAACGCGATCAGCATGTAACGGCCACCACTATACTCCCACACCCACTAGCAGGGATGGGTACCGGTATCCGGTGCCATGATGGCACTGGTTCTGACATAAACAGTAGTAACCAGACCGAAAAGCAGTGCACATTTCGGTGCTTTTTTTCGGTGCTTTTCCTGAGATGTCATACACTTTGGATTCTAGCCAATCATTTTACCTTTGCAAGCGTAGTAGGCGGGCCCAGGTACGTACGTTCTTTTAGAGCAGAGCTACAGATTAAAAATGCCCAAGGCGAAGCGGTCAAAAGTCTGGCTGTACTTCACAGCAAAAGATGCAAACTCAGCAGCCTGCAACAAGTGCTTTAAGCTGATACTGTGCAAAGAAGGTAACACCTCGAATCTGATGAAACACCTGGCGACGTATAACATTTTGTTAAAAGCCGAGAAATGCACCATATTTGATAGCTTGCTGCGAGACCTCACACCGTGCACATCTACTGCGGGTGTGGTGCCTGCTATCGGACCCGGAGCAACATCCCCCAAAAATCCAAAGAGGGGAGTCCTGGCCCGTAGCCCTGCCAGTGTAGCAGAAATGATGACGGATGATGATGGCAGCAGCAGCCGTTCTTCTCTGCGTGAGTAGCTTAATGTTGTTTGTGTGTAATTTACGTTGAGTGGACTAACCACATTATTACATTAATGCATGTAAGGTGAGCTAGCAAACACCGTCGTAGTTACATGCGGCTGTCTTCTTGTTTGATGGCAGACACTCCCTTCACCCTGGCTAAAAAGGCTAAATGACCAAAGAAAAAGTGGAAAACGGCTAAATATGAAAGGTTTTTGGACAAAGTTTGTGTTTTTCTCCATTGTTTAAGCACTGCTTCCAGCCAAGAGTGATACCATATACGCCCTATAGCTGCAGAAAAGTCTAACGTTGTTATCGTTTTACAAAAAAACAGCAGAACATGAGAGGTTTTTGGACAAAGTTTGTGTTCTCCATTCTTTAAGGACCAGTTCAAGCACCAGCACCATTTCAAAAGTACTGGTTTGGTAGTGGTATCAGATAAAACCTAAACGATACCCATCCCTACCCACTAGAGGACTCCCTCAACTACAATAATAGTAGGGCAACACCCCCACCCCCCAGTGGTGCTATAATACAATAAGGGTTGTCACAGCATGCATTAATATATGTGGGGAATCAATTTTTTTTCTATACATCTATGTTACAAATGCTTTTGTTACAGTCTGTGCGCATTTGTTTCAGATCATTTCTGTACCCTTTTTTCATATTTCACTTTTATTCTTTAATTTTCGTAGGTTTTAGTGTAGTTTACTAAGAGATATTGAACTAATTGATAAAGAATTCAAGCATGCGGCAACAAAGTCTTTGTATCCCTGTATTCTACCACTATACCATGAACTTCCATTTAGCAAAACTAAATTAAATGAACGAAAGTGTAAGTCTGTGTCGACTTCTTTTCATATAAATGAGCTTTGCCTCAAGTAAAATTTGCTTCTCTGTTATACTATTTCCCAGTAATGTTTTAGAAGCAGTTAACTGTACTATTTGATTGACTTTCACGCATTTAAATGAGCTATTCTGACATCCTTGGCTCTTACTTTTTAAAAAGCAGCTAAGTGAACTACATATAAATGTTATTTAGCCTTCAGTACAGTTAGTGTGCTTCCACTGCAGCAAGAGGTGATTGGCTTCTACAGTTCTTGGTAGTGGAGGAGCACATGACTGGCTAAATCTTGGTTGAATTTGGTACAAAAAAACTATAGCCGCTCACATGATGGATTTGCTTGACCAACCGGTGGCAGGGGAATAGAAATGCTTAAAAGCCTTCAGTACAAATATTAGAAAAAGGACAAACACAATCTTTAAATATTAAACATGCTTTACTCTTCCTGTGCACTGGCATCACAGTCAGCTGATTTCAGTTCATGTGTGGGAGGAGGGAAATGGTGGAAGATCCCACAGTGGCAATAGACATTTTTACCTCACAAAAATGTCAAGAGTGCAATGGTAAACTCAACTGCATCTAGGACAGAAAGAACACATACTGCTGAAAGTGTGATTAAGAAGGAGATTTTAATGCAGGTTGAACACCATCTTGACCCCTTCCAGTTCACCTATAGCGCAGGGAGAGGTGTGGAGGACGCTGTTGTCACACTCCTGCATCTCTTGTATAAGCATCTTGAGTCCCCCCACACCCATGCAAGATTATTATTTGCTGACTTTTCATCTGCATTTAATACAATTCAACCCTTCTTACTTGCTGACAGGCTTTACAATCATTTCAAGCTTGACACTAGTCTGGTCGGCTGGGTGACAGACTTTCTGATCAATAGGTCACAATGTGTTAGGGTGAATCATGTATTTTCTGATGTGCTTTATTCCTCCACTGGATCACCCCACCCAACAGACACATCCTGAAGTTTGCTGACGACACAGTAATCGTCAGTCTTCTAGTGGAGGATGACTCAGGCCATGGACAGGTTGTAAATGATTTTGTGAATTGGTGTGATGAGTCCTTCCTTTCACTTAATGTGTCAAAAACTAAAGACATGATTATTGATTTTAGGAAGTCCTCTTATAGCTCATCACCCACTATCATTAAAACTACCGATATTGGGATCGTTGAGAGTTATAAATATCTAGGTGTGGTACTTGACCATAAACTGTGTTTTGAATCTCATGCTGATGCCACTACTAAAAAAGTTCAACAAAGACTGTTCTTTTTAAAGAAAATGGGATCTTTTAATGTCTCATCTGAGATGTTGTCTTTGTTTTATAGAAGTTTTATCGAATCTGTGATGTCTTTTTTATATTGCTGCCTGGTTTGGTAACCTGACGGTGAAGAATAAGAATCGGTTGGGACTTATGGTAAAAACTGCTAGCAAAATTTCAGGGCGCTGGCAAGATGGACTTTTGGCCATTTACAATAGAAATGTGCTTAGAAAGGCTCATTCTATTATTGTGTGAACCATCCACTTCACAGTGAATTTAAGTTGTTGCCTTCTAGCCACCGTTTTAGAGTAACTCCGAGGAGGACCAAAAGACTCCAGGTCTCTTTTATCCCTACTGCGTCTTGTCTCCTTAATGGCAAATAATTGTTCTTCAACTTTCTATTATTATTTCATAGTATTGTTCTGTTTATTTTTATCCTCCTGCTGCTAAACTAATTTCCCCTTGTGGGACAAAAAAACGAAATTGAAAGCTGCTTTCACGCCAAACCCAGCCAAAGCCTGTAGTATAGGCAGTGAGGCGCAATAGGGCTTGCAGTCACCTGATCTACAGCAGTGGTCAGGTGTCAGTCTTGCTTTCAACCTTGGTGTACGGTCACCCCCCCCTCCCCAAACACCTGTGTGTTCTTATTAGAACAGGGATTTGCATGAGCATGTGGAACCATAGCCAGCCCCCCCCATCACATTTAAAGCCATACATGACTGGATCCTATATGGACTAAGAACCATCATTACATTGTGGTAGTATACATCATGTTCTAGAGGGATAACATGTATGAAACCCAAGTGGTGCATTTATAACTCATTGCTCAAAGTTTGAATAAAGCAGGCTTTATTTTAAGATCAAGACATTACATGGACCCACTCCATCATCAGACCCTGGCCTTGGTCTGGCTGTTGGCTGGCAGTGGCTTGCCCATGTGGATCCCCACTGTGAGGCCAGACTCGTTGCTGGCATATTTCTCTTTGACCTCAGGCTTCAGCAGGAAACCCTTCTCCTTGTCAAAGTAGTCCAAGGGAGCAAAGTACACAGTGGCTTCCCCACAGAGGTTTTGCAGCCGTGTGCGCCAGCCCTCCAGCACGGAGCTGCGAGATTCAGGAGAACCAGTAGCAGGATCCCAGAAGATCTGAGGGGCAAAAACCTGGAAGCCACAGTAGTTCAGGATCCCGTTCTGCACACAGGGAGGAGCAGCTGTTACCACATGACAGATCATTTCATGCTTGGCTCCGTTTATAGTGAGACCTCACCTGCAGTGGCCACAGTGTGACATTGATGTCACCATTGATGCCAGTGTCACTGTACACAGATTCAGGACAGTCAGTGGTGAAGGACAGCATGGCTTTCTTGTCCTGTACAGAGAGCAAGGAGTGAGCAGAGAGGGAGAGGACACAGCCTGAACACAGACATGTTGGTGGAGCTCTCACCTTGAAGATCCCCTCACTGTACCGCTTCTCCTGTGCGTAGGCAAAGCCCAACACACGATCCATCCACCCCTTCATGATTGCAGGAACAGATGACCAGTACATGGGGAACTGGGAACACAGGTTTAATGGTCATTTTGATGTTGACACCTGTTAGCTGACCACAAAGACGATTCCAGTCAGATACTACCTGAAAGATGACAAGGTCTGCCTCCTTGAGCTTCTCCTGCTCTTTTTTGATGTCTTCTGCAAGTCTGCCCTCCTCTGATGCCAATTTGATCTCTTTTGCGTAGCAGAAGTTCTCAGCATCCTTCACTCCACCTGCAAATAAAGCTAATGTTTACACCTGAAGTACAATCAAAGCATTGCTATACTTGCAGAATATTTGTATACCAGTGATGTCCTCAGTAGTAGCAGCAGCTTTGAACTTCATGGCGTACAGGTCAGACACCTCTACAGTGCAGCCTTGAGCAGTCAGAGCTGCCACAGCAGCATCTTTGGCAGCAGCATTGAAGGAGGCAGGGCTTTCATGGGCATACACAATCAGCACTTTCTTGGCTGCAAAACCAAAGAATAAAAAAACAATACATAAAGTTCCATTCAACACACAAAGCTTTCCAGAAGCTTTACCAGGAAGAAAAAGTCTTACCCATTCTCAAAACTGGTGCACAACAGTAAATGATGAGTTTTCTGTCTAACTGGTATAACAACAGAAAAGGTGCCCCCTGCTTTTATACACACTTCAAGCACTACTTCACACAGGTGCTGTCAATCAGCAATAAACCTCAAGAGTCAGCCAGCTGGTACTGCGGCATTTTCTCTCAGACCAGTTGGTGGCGGTAATGCTCTATTTTGCTGTTTGCCAACTGCCAATAAACCGTATAAAGAAGTAGAAGAAGAATTTCTCTCAGCTTTCCCATTTTGTATGGAAACTGCTGGAAGTAACCCTGAGATTAACTTAAACCTTCAGCCCAGTTTAAACACAAGATGAATATATACTTCATATAATCATAATCATCTTAGTTTCACACACATCATTTTCTCATGGTGATTGTTGCCCAACTTGGTGAACCAATGATTTGCCTTACGCCCTGCGGTCTGAGGACAAAAAAGGTACACACACACACACATACACACACACACACACACACACACACACACACACACACACACACACACACATACTTCCAGAAATCTGACTTTGAAGGAAAACCTATATCTCGATGGTTAATAGCTTGCATTGGTCGACAAAAAAGAAGCAGAACAAACACAGAGAGGTATAATTCTGGGTTTGTTAATCTCTATTTTGAATGTTGCTCATTTTTAAACATGCGATGAAGTCTGTTGGCATTTTCAGTGTGCTCAGCATTTATCCCTTTCATTAGCTCAAAGTTTATGCTCCAGGTGAGGCTTGAACTCACAACCTCAGCATAGCTCAGCCTAATACTGCCATATAAGTACCGCGCGCTAACCGATTGCGCCACTGGAGCACATGCGCAAAGAGTTTATTCCTTTCTCCCTTCATTCAACTGGTCTAAGGGAAAAAAACAGGGAGACAGAAACAGCTTAGTCAGTAACTCATAGGACAAACGCTTTACACTATACTATATTGCCACAAATCTCACGCTCGTAGTCTATGTACTATATATAGGATTAATCAATAGATGTATTGTAACAGCAGTCTGGCGAGGGAGGAGCGGTTAGCAGGTCCAGTGGGCATGTGGTGTGGAGGTTAGCCGGATAACTCAGAGCCAGTCAGTTGTCCTTTGTGTCTTCCCTGGGACACTGTTTGCCTTTCCTGGACTGCGCCGTGCACATTGAAGAGAACGGCAAACTCAACATCGAAGTTTACCGGAAGCCCACACACACGGACCAGTACCTCCTCTTTGACTCCCATCACCCTTTGGAACACAAACTTGGAGTAATTAGGACCCTACACCACCGGGCAGAACATGTTCCCTCTAAGCCTGAAGGAAAAAAGAAGGAACACACACATGTAAAGGAAGCACTCAAAACGTGCGGCTATCCTAAATGGGCGTTCTTAAAGTCAGCAAAGAGGCACAGAAAAGAAGACCAGACACCAGCGAGGGAGGATAAGAAGGACAGACGCAACAACATTGTCATCCCCTATGTAGCCGGTGTATCAGAGAAACTCAGGAGAGTTTTCTCCAAGCATGACATCCCAGTGTGTTTCAGACCCAGCAACACGCTCAGACAGAAACTGGTTCACCCGAAAGACAAAACGCCAAAACACAAACTTAACAATGTGGTGTATGCTGTACAGTGCAGCGAGGAATGCCCAGACCTCTACATTGGAGAGACCAAACAGCCACTTCACAAGCGCATGGCACAACACAGAAGAGCCACCTCCACAGGACAAGACTCAGCAGTCCATCTGCATCTTAAGGATAAAGGACACTCTTTCGAGGATGCCAATGTTCACATTTTGGACAGAGAGGACAGATGGTTTGAAAGAGGAGTGAAAGAAGCCATCTATGTCCACTGTGAGCGACCATCTTTGAACAGAGGCGGGGGTTTACGACACCAACTCTCTGCCATCTATAATCCAGTTTTGAGATCCCTTCCCAGACGCCTTAACGCCCACTCACATCCTGAGCCATCTGACCTCAGGAATTCGCATGATAAGGTGGGGCCAGGTTTCACAATGAACACACCCGAAACTCTGGCTGATTGGGACCCACACCCAGTTTCACACCTTGGCTCAGGCGATTAGAGGATCATCAGGGGGTCCTTTTGTCCCTCTGTGGGGGGTTACTCCCACTAGGTTTATATCTGGGACTCTCCACCATTTGACCTTAGAACTGAAGAAGCTTCTCGGATGAGAGGTGAAACGTCTTCAAGCAACTTAAAGAAGTCCAGACGCTTTTCTTTGCAAGCTCCTTTGACTACAATGACCTGGATGACTGAGAACCTTCACAGACATATTGTATGCTGTAATCGTACTGGGCAATTAGTGATACAAAAAAAACTGTTTTATCCTGTGAATAAAAGTATATGTTTTTGTCAATGTACCATAATAACAGAAGCGAAACGCAATATTGTGTCAGGACAATTTACTATTTATGCACAATAAACAAAGGAGCATAGCGCGACCATTTCTGTTCAGCGCCAGACTTGCTTGTAACCTATATCACCAATTATGTTATGAAAATGACGCATTAACTACAACAGCAGACTGACCTTCGTGTAAATGCTTGGAGCAGACTAACCTGTGAGCTGGAGTGTTCTGGGACGTTATATTTGATCTTTGAATGGCTGCAATCCAGGCCACCCGTCGCCTCTTTGTTACTTCGGAAACATGGCTCGAACAATTTCTCTTCAACGACATAATCCGATAACAACCGATCTCTTTACCCGTCGGCTTCCCGTGGCTGTCATGCGACCGGCTATTGCAGTTAATTATACAACAGCTTCTTGCCATTTTTTGTGTTTCTTTTTATCGCTGTGTGACTGATTTCAATTAAAAGCCTGCGTGCGCTAGTACCTCTTGCCACGAGTTCCCAGAATCCTTTGTGGTTCTACCCCTGAATGACGTCACATTTTCAATCTCTATATAATATGCATGTTAAATTTTATATTTGGGGTGAAATATCAAGTCTTTTCAAGTAAACTGGTCCAAGTCCAATTCAAGTCCCAGGTCATTGGTGTAAAAGTCTAAGTCAAGTCACAAGTCTTAGAACATTTTTTCAAGTCAAGTCTAAAGTCATAAAATTAATGACTCGAGTCTGACTCGAGTCCAAGTCATGTGACTCGAGTCCACACCTCTGAGTAGGGCAGTGGTGCTATAATACAATAAGGGTTGTCACAGCATGCATTAACACACACACACATACAGCCAAAAATCTGACTTTGAAGGAAAAACTATATCTTGATGGTTAATAGCTCACATTGGTCGACAAAAAAGAAGCAGAACAAACAAAGGTACAATTCTGAGTTTCTTAATCTCTATTTTGAATGTTGCTTGTTTTTAAAGATGCTGTAAAGTCTGTTGGCATTTTCAGTGTGCTCAGCATTTATCTGTTCTCATCAGATAAGTATTAGCTCAAAGTTTATGCTCTAGGTGAGGCTTGAACTCACAACCTCGGCATAGCTCAGCCCAATACTGTCATATAAGTACCGCGCACTAACCAATTGCGCCACTGGAGTACATGAGTAACAATTTTATTCCTTTCTCCCTTCATTCAACTGGTCTAATGGAAAAACGAGGGGACAGTAACCACTCGCTCAGTCATTCATAGAAAGAATACTTTACACTATACTATATTGCCACAAATCTCACGCTTGTAGTCTATGTACTATATATAGGATTAATCGATAGATTCATTGTAACAGCAGTCTGGAGCGGAAGGAGCAGCTAGCAGGTCCAGCGGGCATGTGGTGTGGAGGTTAGCCGGTGTTCTGACAAACCATCCTACTTTGGCAAAACGTCCTACCGTAAGTAGTTTATGCACATTTCTGCTGTCACAGAGTAATTCCAGACGTTTCACCTCTCATCCGAGAAGCTTCTTCAGTTCTCTCAACTTACTCGGCGTTGCTTAGCGTGTAATATCAGCCTCGAATCCCGCCGATCGTCATTCATCGAGGAGAAAAGACAGACAGTTAATCCACAGGAACTTCCTGGCTGACGTCAGTCTTTCAGCGTGCCTCTTCTCCCCTCGGTGAATGCCGACTCCAGGGATCCGACATCGAAGGACCAATTAATGATAGGTTTGTAGCTTGAACCTATTCGCTGGAACGTTGAAGACAATATAATTACATATAATTTCAATTATAATTACAAGCAAGACACAAAGTAGGCAAAGTTCTTCATGTTTCTCGTGCACGGGAGAGAACCGGACAAACGCCGTTCCTTCGCTTGACCCCAGTTGCTCTCGTCCGTTCCCCCGTAACACTGCTCTTTTATTGAGGTTACATGAATATGCATAGGTTCATTAACATATGACGTCTACATACACACAAAGAGTAACTTGCCTTTGTGTGTGTGTGTGTGTGTGTGTGTGTGTGTGTGTGTGTGTGTGTGTGTGTGTGTGTGGTCAAGATGTGACCCCGTGAAGACCCTCCCCAAAGCTGGTGCCAGGAGTCCAGCAGGTCCATCTGAACAAAAGGCTCTTATACTTAAAGAGATATATACGTGTGTTTGCTATGCCATATATCAGCAAGAGAAGATACGACCTCTCCTAGGAGGTGTGTGATCTATGCCAGAACACTCTGTAGAGGAGTGAACGCACTCCCCTCTTCATGCTACACAGAGTTGTTACAGACCTCCTAGGATGAGACAATCTTTCAATCTACAAATGATTATATACTTCTAAGCATATATGAGTAAATATTTCTAACCATAAATGACAATCAACAATACAAAACCTAACACCTAGCCTTTTTGGTCTGGACCTGAATGTGGGCAGACCATGTCAGGTCTGAGGAGATGTGGACACCAAGATACTTGAAGGACTGCACCCTCTCCACTGGAGCTCCATTGATGATAATGGGCTTGTAGTCTCTGTGCTGACCCCTTCTGAAGTCCACCACCAGCTCCTTGGTCTTGCCGATGTTCAGGTGGAGGTGGTTGTCCTGGCACCGTGATGCCAGATTCTTCACTTCATCCATGTAGGCCGCCTCATCGTTGTTGGAGATGGCACCCAACACCACTGTGTCATCAGCAAACTTCACAATGGTGTTGGAGCCGTGGGTGGCCACACAGTCTGAAGTGTAGAGGGAGTAGAGCAGTGGCGAGAGGACACATCCCTGAGGTGCTCCTGTGTTGATGGTGATGCTGTTAGAGACGCATCTACCCACCCTCACCACCTGAGTTCTGCCAATGAGGAAGTCCAACACCCATGCACACAGACGGCTGTTAAGTCCCAGATCCCTGAGCTGTGTGAACAGTCTGCAGGGCACTATTGTGTTAAACGCTGAACTGTAATCAACAAACAGCATTCGCACATAGTTACCCTGTTTCTTGTCCACGTGGATGAGAGTGGTGTGTAGGACATGGGCGATGGCACCTGCTCCTTGTCGTTTCTATCTCTGACTTTACTCTACAAGAGTTTCTGGGGTTTTTTTGCTAGCTCTTCAAATGTTCAATAAAAATATGTATGCTAATTCATAACGAAGAAAGCTTTGTAACTATCCCTACCAGTGAAGACTCATTTCCAGAACCCCCCCATGGTCCGCAGCGCTGTTGAAAAGGTTGTGGAAGTCCCTGTATGTAAACCTGTGACACAAAAATCACCAAACTCAGACCACCACAGACTGTTTTCCTTCATGGTGATGAAGGAAAAGGGGCATGTAAAAGGGCATTTATTCCCTTCAAGGACCTGAAGCTCCATAAAGCACCCTCTCCAATAGCCAAACCCATCTGTTCTCTCACATGATGGATTTGCTTGACCAACCGGTGGCAGGGGAATAGAAATGCTTAAAAGCCTTCAGTACAAATATTAGAAAAAGGACAAACACAATCTTTAAATATTAAACATGCTTTACTCTTCCTGTGCACTGGCATCACAGTCAGCTGATTTCAGTTCATGTGTGGGAGGAGGGAAATGGTGGAAGATCCCACAGTGGCAATAGACATTTTTACCTCACAAAAATGTCAAGAGTGCAATGGTAAAGTGTAAACTGCATCTAGGACAGAAAGAACACATACTGCTGAAAGTGGGATATTAAAGCTGCGTTCATGCGAAACCCAGCAAAAGCCTGTAGTATAAGCAGTTAGGCGCAATAGGGCTTGCAGTCACCTGATCTAAAGCAGCGGTCAGGTGTCAGGCTTGCTTTCAACCTTGGTGTACGGTCACCCCCCCAAAAAAAGAAAAACCCTAAACACCTGTGTTCCTATTAGAACAGGGATTTTCATTAGCATGTGGAACGATAACCAGCCCCCCCAAACTCAGTTCCCCATCACATTTAAAGCCATACATGACTGGATCCTATACGGACTTAGAACAATCATTACATTGTGGTAGTATACATCATGTTCTAGAGGGATAACATGTATGAAACCCAAGTGGTGCATTTATAACTCATTGCTCAAAGTTTGAATAAAGCAGGCTTTATTTTAAGATCAAGACATTACATGGACCCACTCCATCATCAGACCCCGGCCTTGGTCTGGCTGTTGGCTGGCAGTGGCTTGCCCATGTGGATCCCCACTGTGAGGCCAGAGTCTTTGCTGGCATATTTCTCTTTGACCTCAGGCTTCAGCAGGAAACCCTTCCCCTTGTCAAAGTAGTCCAAGGGAGCAAAGTACACAGTGGCTTCCCCACAGAGGTTTTGCAGTCGTGTGCGCCAGCCCTCCAGCATGGAGCTGCGAGATTCAGGAGAACCAGTAGCAGGATCCCAGAAGATCTGAGGGGCAAAAACCTGGAAGCCACAGTAGTTCAGGATCCCGTTCTGCACACAGGGAGGAGCAGCTGTTACCACATGACAGATCATTTCATGCTTGGCTCAGTTTATAGTGAGACCTCACCTGCAGTGGCCACAGTGTGACATTGATGTCTCCATTGATGCCAGTGTCACTGCACACAGATTCAGGACAGTCAGTGGTGAAGGACAGCATGGCTTTCTTGTCCTGTACAGAGAGCAAGGAGTGAGCAGAGAGGGAGAGGACACAGCCTGAACACAGACACGTTGGTGGAGCTCTCACCTTGAAGATCCCCTCACTGTACCGCTTCTCCGGTGCGTAGGCAAAGCCCAACACACGATCCATCCACCCCTTCATGATGGCAGGAACAGATGACCAGTACATGGGGAACTGGGAACACAGGTTTAATGGTCATTTTGATGTGGACACCCGTTAGCTGACCACAAAGACACTTCCAGTCAGGCAGTACCTGAAAGATGACAAGGTCTGCCTCCTTGAGTTTCTCCTGCTCTTTTTTGATGTCATCTGCAAGTCTGCCCTCCTCTGATGCCAATTTGATCTCCTTTGCGTAGCAGAAGTTCTCAGCATCCTTCACTCCACCTGCAAATAAAACTAATATTTACAACTGAAGCACAAAGCATTGCTATACCTGCAGAATATTTGTATACCAGTGATGTCCTCAGTAGTAGCAGCAGCTTTGAACTTCATGGCGTACAGGTCAGACACCTCTACAGTGCAGCCTTGAGCAGTCAAAGATGCCACAGCAGCATCTTTGGCAGCAGCATTGAAAGAGGCAGGGCTTTCATGGGCATACACAATCAACACTGTCTTTGCTACACCCCCCAAAAAAAGAAAAAAAAATTAAGTTTTGATAAAATTCCAGTAATATCACAAACCTTTCACTCTTCTTGTCAAAGATTATCAGCTTTGGCCAAACAGATTTCAGCAATTACCAGGAAGAACAAGTCTTACCCATTCTCAAAACTGGCACACAACAGTAAGTGATGAGTTTTCTGACTAGCTGCTGTAGTAACAGAAAAACCACTCATATTCAAGCAAAACACACCTGCTGCTTTTATACACACTTTGAGCACTACTTCACACAGGTGCTGTCAATCAGCAATCAGCCTCATGAGTCAGCCAGCTGCTACTGCTGGATTTTCTCTCAGGTTTCCCATTTTGTCTGGAAACTGGTGGGAGTAACTCTGAGATTAACTTAAACCTTCAGCCCAGTTTAAACACAACATGAATATTTACTTCATATAATCATAATCATCTTAGTTTCACACACATCATTTTCTCATGGTGATTGTTGCCCAACTTGGCAAAACAATGATTTGCCTTACGCCCTGCGGTTTGAGAGCCTTTGGTATAAACTATACATAAGAACATAAAAGGCACACACACACACACACACAGCCAAAATTCTTTAACTTTGGAAGAACGTCTATATCTCGATGGTTAATAGCTCGCATTTAAAATAAACAGAAACAAAAATACCAGAACAAACATACAGAGAGTTTCTTAATCTTTATTTTGAATGTTGTTCATTTTTAAAGATGATATAAAGTCTGTTGGCATTTTCAGTGTGCTCAGCATTTATCTGTTCTCATCAGATAAGTATTAGCTCAAAGTTGATGCTCCAGGTGAGGCTTGAACTCACAACCTCGGCATAGCTCAGCCCAATACTGTCATATAAGTACCGCGCGCTAACCGATTGCGCCACTGGAGCACATGGACAACGATTTTATTCCTTTCTCCCTTCATTCAACTGGTCTAATGGAAAAAAGGGGGGACAGTAACCGCTCACTCAGTCATTCATAGAAAGAATACTTTACACTATACTATATTGCCACAAATCTCACGCTTGTAGTCTATGTACTATATATAGGATTCATGGATAGATCCATGCATTAATATATGTGGGAAATCAGTCTTTTTTTCTATACATCTTACAAATGTTTTTTCAGTCTGTACACGTTTGTTTCAGATCATTTCTGTTTCCTTTTTTCATATTTCCCTTTTATTCTTTAATTTTTGTAGTTTTTAGTGTATTTTACCTAATAGATATGGAACTAATGGATAAAGAATTTAACCATGTGACAATAAAGGCTTTGTATCCCAGTATTTTACCACTGTATCCTGAACTCTTATTTTACAAAACTAAAATAGATTAAAGAAAACTGAAGTCTGTGTGTACTTCTTTTCATGTAAATGAAATGTGCTTCTCTGTTATACTGTTTTCTAATAACGTGTTAGCAGCAATTAACTATACTAATGGACCTAACTGCACGCATGTCATTGCTATTCTCACTTCCTTGGCTCTAACTTTTTAAACAGTAGCTAAGTGAACGACACAAATGTTGATTAGCTCGCTACCATGGCAAGAAACGACCATCATATCAATACTTGTTTTCAACACTAACCTTAGACAGATTTAATTGCAGTATTGATGCAAGTCAAGCAGAACCTTGGTAGCCATAACAATGAATGATCAAATCCTGGTAGGTGGTTGGCTTCTGTAGTTCTTGGTAGTGGAAAAGCGTATGATTACCCATTTACCAAGAATTAGCCAAAGATACTGATTTAATTCATTTCCCACCACAATTCCAGCAGTGGTGCTGCTGGAATAGAGAGACAGTACAGGAAAGCAGCAGTCAAGTGTTCCCAAGTAAACCATTAAGCGGAGAACACCATCACGTTATAGATGGTGTAGTGAGCTGGCTGGATCAAGCTGTTACTCAGCAGGATAATGTAGAGAAGCTAACCAAATGCACCATGCATTGCATCAGTTTGTGTGCAGTTCCAAGTTACCATTGCCAGCTCACATTTCTAGCGGGCAACAAAACCCCAAGCAGCAATTTGGTCAGTGTTGGATAATGACACCAGTCTTGAAAGCCTACAGAGACAGCTTTGTGTATCCTGTTATGTATATGTACCATTTTCTAGATGGCTGAACTGTATGAAACCAAGTGGTGCATTTGAAACTCATTGCTCAAACTGAAGTTCCAATAAAGCAGCCTTTATTGCAGCACACATTTTAAGACATTACATGGACCCACTCCATCATCAGACCCTGGCCTTGGTCTGGCTGTTGGCTGGCAGTGGCTTGCCCATGTGGATCCCCACTGTGAGGCCAGATTCTTTGCTGGCATATTTCTCTTTGACCTCAGGCTTCAGCAGGAAACCCTTCTCCTTGTCAAAGTAGTCCAAGGGAGCAAAGTACACACTGGCTTCCCCACAGAGGTTTTGCAGTCGTGTGCGCCAGCCCTCCAGCATGGAGCTGCGAGATTCAGGAGAACCAGTAGCAGGATCCCAGAAGATCTGAGGGGCAAAAACCTGGAAGCCACAGTAGTTCAGGATCCCGTTCTGCACACAGGGAGGAGCAGCTGTTACCACATGACAGATCATTTCATGCTTGGCTCTGTTTATAGTGAGACCTCACCTGCAGTGGCCACAGTGTGACATTGATGTCACCATTGATGCCAGTGTCACTGTACACAGATTCAGGACAGTCAGTGGTGAAGGACAGCATGGCTTTCTTGTCCTGTACAGAGAGCAAGGAGTGAGCAAAGAGGGAGAGGACACAGCCTGAACACAGACATGTTGGTGGAGCTCTCACCTTGAAGATCCCCTCACTGTACCGCTTCTCCTGTGCGTAGGTAAAGCCCAACACACGATCCATCCACCCCTTCATGATTGCAGGAACATATGACCAGTACATGGGGAACTGGGAACACAGGTTTAATGGTCATTTTGATGTGGATACCTGTCAGCCGACCATACACATTTCCAGTCAGGCACTACCTGAAAGATGACAAGGTCTGCCTCCTTGAGTTTCTCCTGCTCTTTTTTGATGTCTTCTGCAAGTCTGCCCTCCTCTGATGCCAATTTGATCTCCTTTGCGTAGGAGAAGTTCTCAGCATCCTTCACTCCACCTGTGACAAAAATCCAGTGTTTGCATCTGAAGAGCAATCAAAGCATTCCTATACCTGCAGAATATTTGTATACCAGTGATGTCCTCAGTAGTAGCAGCAGCTTTGAACTTCATGGCATACAGGTCAGACACCTCTACAGTGCAGCCTTGAGCAGTCAAGGTTGCCACAGCAGCATCTTTGGCAGCAGCATTGAAGGAGGCAGGGCTCTCATGGGCATACACAATCAGCACTTTCTTGGCTACAAAGCCAAAGAATAAAACAAAACAAAACATAAAGCTCCATTCAGCACAGAAACCTTACACTCCTTTGACCAAACAAGTTGCAGCAATTACCAGGAAGAAAAAGTCTTACCCATTCTCGAAACTGGTGCACAACCGTAAATGATGAGTTTTCTGTCTAACTGGTATAACAACAGAAAAGGTGCCCATACTGGAGCAAAATACACCTGCTGCTTTTATACACACTTCGAGCACTACTTCACACAGGTGCTGTCAATCAGCAATAAACCTCAAGAGTCAGCCAGCTGGTACTGCAGCATTTTCTCTCAGACCAGTTGGTGGCGGTAATGCTCTATTTTGCTGTTTGCCAACTGCCAATAAACCGTATAAAGAAGTAGAAGAAGAATTTCTCTCAGGTTTCCCATTTTGTATGGAAACTGGTGGAAGTAACCCTGAGATTAACCTAAACCTTCAGCCCAGTTTAAACACAACATGAATATATACTTCATATAATCATAATCATCTTAGTTTCACACACATTTTCTCATGGTGATTGGTGCCCAACTTGGCGAACCAATGATATGCCTTACGCCCTGCGGTCTGAGGACAAAAAAGGTACACACACACACACATACAGCCAAAAATCTGACTTTGAAGGAAAAACTATATCTTGATGGTTAATAGCTCACATTGGTCAACAAAAAAGAAGCAGAACAAACAAAGAGTGGTACAATTCTGAGTTTCTTAATCTCTATTTTGAATGTTGCTTGTTTTTAAAGATGCAATGAAGTCTGTTGGCATTTTCAGTGTGCTCAGCATTTATCTGTTCTCATCAGATAAGTATTAGCTCAAAGTTTATGCTCCAGGTGAGGCTTGAACTCACAACCTCGGCATAGCTTAGCCCAATACTTTCATATAAGTACCGCGCGCTAACCGATTGCGCCACTGGAACACATACATAAAGATTTTATTCCTTTCTCCCTTCATTCAACTGGTCTAATGGAAAAAACGAGGGGACAGTAACCACTTGCTCAGTCATTCATAGAAAGAATACTTTACACTATACTATATTGCCACAAATCTCACGCTTGTAGTCTATGTACTATATATAGGATTAATCGATAGATTCATTGTAATAGCAGTCTGGAGCGGAAGGAGCAGCTAGCAGGTCCCGCGGGCATGTGGTGTGGAGGTTAGCCGGTGTTCTGACAAACCATCCTACTTTGGCAAAACGTCCTACCGTAAGTAGTTTATGCACATTTCTGCTGTCACAGAGTAATTCCAGCACAAAATTAAGTAGGTATGACAGTTTGCCACTTATGTTTGCCCATCACAGTATGCTTTTAGCTCATATTGATAAAGCCAGGATGGTTTGTCACTTCATTTTACCAGATAAAGTATGCTTGTAGGTAACATTCACAAAGGTAGCATGGTTTGGCACTTTATTTTACCCGTCAGAGTATGTTTCTAGCTCTTATTAACAAAGGTAGAATGGTTCGCCACTGAATTTTAGCTATTAAAGTATGCTTCTAACTCAGATTAACAAAGATAGGACGATTTGTATGGGCTCAAATTGTGGTCATAAATATTTTGTACTTGTAAATCAGTTTTGTATTTGTAAACTGGGATTTGTATGTGTAAAAAGAATTTGTGTGTGCGTAAAAAAGATTTGTGTTTGGACTTAGCCAAAAAATGCCTGTGAAACTCTCGCACTCAAGTTTCAACTTACAAGTACGAATTTTGACCCTATTTTTCTTCCTTTCATCTGATTGGTCAATGTCATGTCAATCACAAATTTAACTATCCAATCAGAGAACACATGGGTTTGGCTGTCAGAGGGGCGCTTTTTTCAACTGCAGGTCCTTAAAGGGTAATACAGTTTGAAGCTGAAGGATCTCTATATAAATGTCCGATAGAAGCTAGGTCCCGTAACGTTCAGCAGTGGTTGAAAGGATAAATCTGTGGTATATCAGTGGTTAGAAATACCATTATTACTTTAGGATTAGTTTAACACAAAGTAAGGGCTGACCCGGGACCATTGCTGTGAGTCACAGTGCTCAGCATAAAGGTCCTTTCACATCGGACGCAGGATGTGCTGTTAATGCTAACTAAAAGCCAAGGATCCAGAATTTGTTGGACTGGCTGCTGAGCTCTGTGGGTTTTTGCAGCAGCTCTACCTGTACTAGAGGCACCTGCTCCTTGTCGTTTCTATCTCAGACTTTATGTGCTCTGCAAGAGTTTCTGATTTTTTTTTTTGCTAGCTCTTCAAATGTTCAATAAAACATGCATGCTAATTCGTAACGAAGAAAGCTTTGTAACTATCCCCACCAGTGAAGACTGTCATTTCCAGAACTGTCATTCCCCCCCATGGTCCGCAGCGCTGTTGAAAAGGTTGTGGAAGTCCCTGTATTAAGCACGTAAACCTGTGACACAAAAATCACCAAACTCAGACCACCACAGACTGTTTTCCTTCATGGTGATGAAGGAAAAAGGGCATGTAAAAGGGCATTTATTCCCTTCAAGGACCTGAAGCTCCATAAAGCACCCCTCCAATAGCCAAACCCATCTGTTCTCTGATTGGATAGTTAAATTTGTGATTGACATGACATTGGCCAATCAGATGAAAGGAAGAAAAGTAGGGTCAAAATTCATACTTGTAACTTGCAGAGTTTCACACGTATTTTTTGGCTAAGTTCACACACAAACATTTTTTACACACACACACACACACACACACACACACACACACACACACACAAATTCTTTTTACACATACAAATCCTGATTTACAAGTACAAAATATTTATGACCACAATTTGAGCCCATAGAGTTGCCACTGAATATTAGCTGTTAAAGTAAACAGAAACAAACAATAGCAGAACAAACACAGAGAGGTATAAGTCTGGATTTCTTAATCTTTATTTTGAATGTTGTTCATTTTAACAATGTTATAAAGTCTGTTGACATTTTCAGTGAGCTCAGCATTTATCTTTTTCATTAACTAAGCATTAGCTTAAAGTTCATGCTCCAGGTGAGGCTTGAACTCACAACCTCGGCATAGCTCAGCCCAATACTGTCATATAAGCACCGCGCGCTAACCGATTGCGCCACTGGAGCACATGCTCAAAGGTTTTATTCCTTTCTCCCTTCATTCAACTGGTCGATTGGAAAAAACGGGGACAGAAGCAGCTTAGTCAGTCACTCAAAGGACAAACGCTTTACACTACACTATATTGCCACAAATCTCACGCTCGTAGTCTATGTACTATATATAAGATTCAATTCAATTCAATTCAATTTTATTTATATAGCGCCAAATCACAACAAAAGTCGCCTCAAGGCGCTTCATAGATACAGAGAAAAACCCAACAATCATATGACCCCCTATGAGCAAGCACTTTGGCGACAGTGGGAAGGAAAAACTCCCTTTTAACAGGAAGAAACCTCCGGCAGAACCAGGCTCAGGGAGGGGCGGCCATCTGCTGCGACCGGTTGGGGTGAGAGAAGGAAGACAGGATAAAGACATGCTGTGGAAGAGAGACAGAGGTTAATAACAGATATGATTCAATGCAGAGAGGTCTATTAATACATAGTGAGTGAGAAAGGTGACTGGAAAGGAAAAACTCAATGCATCATGGGAATCCCCCGGCAGCCTACATCTATTGCAGCATAACAAAGGGAGGATTCAGGGTCACCTGGTCCAGCCCTAACTATATGCTTTAGAAAAAAGGAAAGTTTTAAGCCTAATCTTAAAAGTAGAGATAGTGTCTGTCTCCCGAATCCAAACTGGAAGCTGGTTCCACAGAAGAGGGGCCTGAAAACTGAAGGCTCTCCCTCCCATTCTACTTTTAAATACTCTAGGAACAACAAGTAGGCCTGCAGAGCGAGAGCGGAGCGCTCTAATAGGGTGATATGGTACTACAAGGTCATTAAGATAAGATGGGGCCTGATTATTTAAGACCTTGTATGTGAGGAGCAGGATTTTGAATTCAATTCTGGATTTAACAGGAAGCCAATGAAGGGAAGCCAAAGATTAATCGATAGATGCATTGTAACAGCAGTCTGGCAAGGGAGGAGCGGTTAGCAGGTTCAGCAGGCACCTGTGGTGTGGAGGTTAGCCGGATAACTCAGAGCCAGTGAGTTAAACAGACCTTTATTTGACGTTAGCAACATAAGACCATACAAGCCAGGTCCCACGGCTCTACCCTGTCCATACATACATGTGCGGGTATCGGTAGTCGCCGGCGCCAGCCAAGTTACAACGGTAAGGTTTCTTTGAACAGCGACACGATCAGCATGTAACGGCCACCACTATACTCCCACACCCACTAGGGGACTCCCCCAACTACAATAATAGTAGGGCAACACCCCCCCCTCCCCCCAGTGGTGCTATAATACAATAAGGGTTGTCACAGCATGCATTAATATATGTGGGGAATCAATTTTTTTTCCTATACATCTATGTTACAAATGCTTTTTTTTTCCAGTCTGTGCACATTTGTTTCAGATCATTTCTGTACCCTTTTTTCATATTTCACTTTTATTCTTTAATTTTCGTAGGTTTTAGTGTAGTTTACTAAGAGATATTGAACTAATTGATAAAGAATTCAAGCATGTGGCAACCAGTGTTGGTCAAGTTACTTGAAAAAAGTAATCAGTAACTAATTACTGATTACTTCCCCAAAAAAGTAATCCCGTTACTTTACTGATTACTTATTTTCAAAAGTAATTAATTACTTAGTTACTTAGTTACTTTTTAAAAACACGATTTACAACCTGAATAGGTGATAAAGAAATAGATCTTTCAGCCCAATTCTACTTTTTCTGCATAATCCATCATACAAAATGTAATCAAATGGAAAGGTCCCTTTTTAAAACTTGTTTTATTAGTTTTAATCTTTTAACTTTATGCATCAAGGAAAATTTTAATTATATGCAACATTCTCTGACTGGAAGAATTTTGTTTAATATTTAAACCTATTTTCTGCATATTCCAGCTCATAAAATATATATTTTTTTGTGTGTTTACACTCAGTCTTTCAAATAGATGCAAGTAAAACACAGCAGAAAATAAATAAAGTCAAAGACTAGCAGTCCTTTTGCTCTATTTTTACCTGTAAAGCAGGAGTAGGGTAGGCGGAGGTTTACCCTGGTGCAGGTGTGCCGCAGCGGTCAGTGGAAGAATCCGAGAGTTTCTCTATGAATTTCCCATTACATCGTAGCGCACTCGGTGCTTGCTTGGAAGTTTAGGGGGTTTTTTTCGCTGTAAAAAGAAGTTTTCTTCCCACGCATGATGGACACTAATGTTTTTGTCACTTTTTATGGAATCAAACTCAAAGTAAGGTCAGTACGTCCACGCTTTAAACGCTGCACGCTCATACTCTCTCCCGTACTCGATATATGATGCACTGTTGATCTGCACACAGCTGTTGTCACGAACGTTGCACTCGCTTACGTCACTGTCATGAGACACTCTCGCAAGAAAATCACGGTTTTAGTAACGCAGCGTTCCTACGGGAAAGTAACAGTAATCTAATTACCATTTTTGCAATAGTAATCCCTTACTTTGCTCGTTACTTGAATCAAGTAATCGGATTACAGTAACGTGTTACAAGTAACGCGTTACTGCCCATCTCTGGTGGCAACAAAGTCTTTGTATCCCTGTATTCTACCACTATACCATGAACTTCCATTTAGCAAAACTAAATTAAATGAAAGGAAGTTGAAGTCTGTGTCTACTTTTCATATGAGCTTTGCCTCAAATAAAATTTGCCTCTCTGTCAGGGACGTGCAGAGGGGGGGGCTAGAGGGGCTTGAGCACCCGCCCCTTTCCTGATGAGTGCCCAAAGTGCCCTTTTGTTGAGGCAACTTTTAAATTTTTTTTATTTATTTATTTATTTATTTTATGTGTGTGTGCGTGCGGAATCCTGTCTGTGCCCCTCAACAATAATATTTAACTATTAATCATAGTTTTGCTAAATAAAAGGATCTGGCTTGCATCAGTCACATGATCACATTTAACCAATGATCGCCCTCGACGGCAGAACGCGCTGGTTACGAGCCGGGAACGAGCTCACAAAGAGCACGCGCATTTGTTGCGGTCCGGAGCTGTAGGAGAAACACAAGTTAACTCAGAGACACAGACTGATGCGACAAACCCAGTAAGTAGGTGTACAGCGCACACTGTAGTGTGTAGCACCCAGGAGTATTAGCTTATTACATACACGTTGGTAAGCTGTCTTGTTGCAACTGACGAACTGAAACAAACGAGCGTGCTGTGTGTGCAACAGCGTGACAAACATTACCTGTCCTTTTATTAACTGCACAAGTAGTGCTGGTCATAGCTGCTGGCTACCTGTGTAAGGCTGTCATGGGTCTGTTGCTCTGTCACCGTTTTAGGGAACATATTTAGTTTTAAAGTAAGTTTCTGGGCATTTCCTGCCTTTCTGGAGGGATTATATTTCACTAAAAAACGATCTAATATGCATGTCCACATAATAATTATTATAATTATAATATATTAAAAAACACACGCTGTATTTTAAAGAACATACATTAAGAAGCAGATTATATTAGATTTATATTTTAAATAAGACAAAAGTTGGATTTTACAGCAGTAAAATGATTGTATCTCTACAGTTTAAAAATGTAATAAGCTTTGCCCTGCACAGAGTGGATAGTGAAACAAATGGAATCATCATAAATACATTATTTCATATTTATTACTTCCCCCTCCTCATTGCTTTATTATTGTAGCTCTAGTAATAAATAATAATGTAAGGATGCCCATAGTATATACAGTATTCTGAAGAAGGTCTAAAATGTCACTGTGTGTGCATGTGTGTGTTTTATTTAGCTGGATTTAAAAAAATATTACTCATGATATAACATTGTGCAGACATGGCTGGTAAGGACATGAGGAGGAAACAGTAGGAGCTGTGTGAGGCTACTAAAGGCAGGGCTATAACATTTTGCTGTCATCATTTTATTATAGATTAAGTGCAAGAGTTGTTAGGTGTGGATAATTAGATTATAGTTTATTGCAATAGCAAGTTGTGCCTTGTTCTCAGATAGACAGCAAGTGGAGAGTGATATATGAAATGATGGGAAGGAAGGAAGAAGAGAAGCAAAGAGTGATTCACAGGCAGAGCCGAGTTTATGTCACAGTTTTTCGTTGCCTTATGGTTCCAAGCGCTGTCACCAATCTTTGCATTTTGTTATTATCTCATGAAACTTGTTTAATCAGCTACCATCTCTCCTGTGGACTTTTTAATGTCTACAGTCTCAGATCAACACAGCCCTGCCCTTCCCATATTAGATTCTTGATGAATGTGTGTTGTTGTTATTCAGCATGGTTCAATGTGCCCCTTTTTAACTTTGAGCACCCGCCCCTTTAAACCTCTCTGCACGTCCCTGATAGAGACAGGTTTTAAAGACTAGAAATGAAAACATGTGAGTCCTGTCTTTAAATAAAAATATATAATTCCCTATATTCCTATCTATTCTTGACATTGAAGCTTTACTCTTCTTGATATTGTGACAAAATACTCTTGGGTTAACCACGAGCTTTCTAAAAACTTGCATATAACAATTGTGCACCATTCATTCCTCATCTTTGCTGCCCATCATTACAACTTTGCTAATGATGGGCAGCAGGTTAGTGTCATGATGTCACCTCAGACATAGTTAAAAGCCCTGTTAACGTAGCTGCTTCTCGCCGGGTGCGGTGGCGCGTGCCTGTAATCCAAGCTACCGGGAGGCTGAGGTTGGAGGATCGTTTGAGCTCATGAGCTCTGAGCTGCAGCAGGCTATGTCGATTAACACAAAATAATTATCCTCATTCAAAAGTCATGTAAGAACCTCATTGGCTTATGGAATGTTGATGTTATTTAAAAAATTCATACAAAAACATGACCTCATTCTAGAATGTCATGTGACAACCTCATTGGCTTTTGGAATTGTGATGTCACAGGCTTCTGAATCCATAAATAGGGGTGAGGAGGTACAACTTTCAGTCCGTTATTTGCAGCACTTATGTTAGCAGCATTCAAACGTTCACCAGTAAAGCATTTTCAAACATCTGGATACTTTTCGTACTCACGGTATACAGACTCCAACATGTCTCAGAAAGAGCAAGAAAGACAAGAAGCTGACCCCAGCTCTATTCCATGGTATGAGTCCCTAGACCCTTACATCAGCTCTCTTCCTTGGGATGAACAGGTGGAATTAGAGGAAAAGCGATTGGAAGAAATGGAGAAGGAAAATCTCATGAACAGAGAAAAGATTAAGATCCTGACAGAAGAAAATGAGAGAAAGAGCGCTGAATTAGAAAAATTATCCTACCAGCTTCAGGAAAGGGAAGGTATTATTGAGGAGAAACAATGGGCTCTCCAAGATAAGAAGAATCACGAGCTCCAAGAAAAGCTTGATGAAGCTCTAGAAAAAATTAAAGATCTGCTCCAAAATGAGAAAAAAGAGAGCATTAAAGGGGATAAAATGCTCAAGAAGAATCAGGAGCTCCAAGAAAAGCTTGATGGAGCTCTGGAAAAAAATAAAGATCTGCTCCAAAAGGAGAAAAAAGAGAGCATAAAACAGGAAAACATGGTCAAGAAGAATCAGGAGCTCCAAGAGAAGCTTGACGAAGCTCTGGAAAAACTGAAGGAAATCCACCAAGAAGAGAAGCAACAGTCCACACAGCAGAGAGACATGCAGAGCAAACTCCAAGCCATGGAGGAAAAATACAAAGCGCTGCAGGTGAAACATGACAAAACTCTGCACAAAAGTCAACAGTTGCTTCAAGACAAGAAGCAAATGGAAATGAAACAGAAGGAAATTGACTCCAAGCTTGACAAGATGGAGGAAAAACACAGATCGCTCCAAATCAAGCTTGAGAAAACAGTGCACAGAAATAAAGAGTTCATTCAAGAGAGAGAGCAACAAGAAATGCTGGAGAAAGAAACAGACTCCCAGCTTGAAGTCTTGGAGGAAAAACTGAAAATGCTGCAACTAACTCTTGAGGAAACACTGCTCAAAAATAAAGAGCTGCTTCAAGAAAAAGACCAACAGAAAATACATCAGGAAGAAATGGATTGCAAGCTGAGGAACATCGAGAAACAAAATGAAGGCTTGCAAGTGATGCTTGATGAAGCTCTGGAGAGAAATAAAGAGTTTCTGCACGAGAAAGACCAACAGAAAATAAAAAAGGAAGAAATGGATTGCAAGCTGAGGCACATCAAGAAACAGAATGAAGGCTTGCAAGTGATGCTTGATGAAGCTCTGGAGAGAAATAAAGAGTTTCTTCACAAGATAGACCAACAGAAAATAAAAAAGGAAGAAATGGATTGCAAGCTGAGGAACATTGAGAAACAAAATGAAGGCTTGCGAGTAATGCTTGATGAAGCTCTGGAGAGAAATAAGGAGAACCTCCAAGAAAAGAAACAAGAGCCCGTAGAGCAGAGAGACCTGCAGAGCAAACTCCAAGCCATGGAGGAAAAATACAAAGCGCTGCAGGTGAAACATGACAAAACTCTGCACAAAAGTCAACAGTTGCTTCAAGACAAGAAGAAACTGGAAATGAAACAGAAAGAAATGGACTCCAAGCTTGACGAGATGGAGGAAAAACACAGATCGCTCCAAATCAGGCTTGATAAAAAAGTGCACGGAAATAAAGAGCTTCTTCAAGAAAAAGACCAACAGAAAATACAACAGGAAGAAGAAAAACTTCATCTCCAAAGGAAAAATCAAGCACTCCAAGAATTGTATAACGAAACAAAGTACAAATCAACTGTACTGGAAGAAGAAAAGAAAAAGCTGGAAAAACAATGCTCAGCGATGCAGAGTAGCATCAATGAGATGCTGAGAAAAAATACCGAACTTGAGGAACTTTCTAAGACCTTGAAGTACAAAAACACTGAAATCCAGGCGCAAAAGCAAGAACAACAGAAAACACATAAAGACCTGCAGTGTAGACTTCAAGAAATCCAGAAGAGAAACCAGCAACTGGAAGACATGCACACAGATGTGCACAAGGCAAAGCGAATAGAGGAGGCAACAGTTAAAGAACTGAAAGACAAGCTTAAAGAAAAACAAGAACAATTAGAAGACATGGTGAAAAGATGCAACAAACTTGAGAAAGAAAACGCAGAAACAATCGATGAGCTGAAAACCCTCATCATTGAGAAAAAAGTGCTGGTGGAAGAGTATCTGAAAAAGAAGAAAAAACGCTTCCACTGGTTCTGGAGGAGGGGCACTGCTGCTTCTCACCTGATGTAACCTCGTCTTCCTCCACCTCTATTCCATCTTCATTTCCCCCCTTCCCCTCCCTCCTTTTTCTTTTTTCACCCTCACCCCCCGACCAGTCCCGGCAGTTGACTGCCCCCTCCTGAGCCTGGTTCTGCCATAGGTTTCTCCTTTAGGTGTCTTTCACTTTAAAAGGAGTTTTTCCTATCCACTGTCGCCTGCTGCTTGCTCAGAGGGGATTGTTGGGGTTTTCTCTCATCTCTCTCTTTCATTCTTTCTATCCTTTCCCCCCCTTCTGCCTTTTCCTTTACCCAATAAACACAATTGCCCACATTTTACATTTGTTTGAAAAATGTCTTCATTCAACAATAATTCATCTTAGGTATAAAAACAAGAAATAGGTAATAGCTGCATGTGTGTTTGTGTGTGTGCATAATATACATACTTGTTTCCCAGAAAGATTTAATACTAGATGGATAGAGACCAGGGACGTGCAGAGGGGGGGCTAGAGGGGCTTGAGCACCCGCCCCTTTCCTGATGAGTGCCCAAAGTGCCCTTTTGTTGAGGCAACTTTTAAATTTTTTTTATTTATTTATTTATTTATTTTATGTGTGTGTGCGTGCGGAGTCCTGTCTGTGCCCCTCAACAATAATATTTAACTATTAATCATAGTTTTGCTAAATAAAAGGATCTGGCTTGCATCAGTCACATGATCACATTTAACCAATGATCGCCCTCGACGGCAGAACGCGCTGGTTACGAGCCGGGAACGAGCTCACAAAGAGCACGCGCATTTGTTGCGGTCCGGAGCTGTAGGAGAAACACAAGTTAACTCAGAGACACAGACTGATGCGACAAACCCAGTAAGTAGGTGTACAGCGCACACTGTAGTGTGTAGCACACAGGAGTATTAGCTTATTACATACACGTTGGTAAGCTGTCTTGTTGCAACTGACGAACTGAAACAAACGAGCGTGCTGTGTGTGCAACAGCGTGACAAACATTACCTGTCCTTTTATTAACTGCACAAGTAGTGCTGGTCATAGCTGCTGGCTACCTGTGTAAGGCTGTCATGGGTCTGTTGCTCTGTCACCGTTTTAGGGAACATATTTAGTTTTAAAGTAAGTTTCTGGGCATTTCCTGCCTTTCTGGAGGGATTATATTTCACTAAAAAACGATCTAATATGCATGTCCACATAATAATTATTATAATTATATAATATATTAAAAAACACACGCTGTATTTTAAAGAACATACATTAAGAAGCAGATTATATTAGATTTATATTTTAAATAAGACAAAAGTTGGATTTTACAGCAGTAAAATGATTGTATCTCTACAGTTTAAAAATGTAATAAGCTTTGCCCTGCACAGAGTGGATAGTGAAACAAATGGAATCATCATAAATACATTATTTCATATTTATTACTTCCCCCTCCTCATTGCTTTATTATTGTAGCTCTAGTAATAAATAATAATGTAAGGATGCCCATAGTATATACAGTATTCTGAAGAAGGTCTAAAATGTCACTGTGTGTGCATGTGTGTGTTTTATTTAGCTGGATTTAAAAAAATATTACTCATGATATAACATTGTGCAGACATGGCTGGTAAGGACATGAGGAGGAAACAGTAGGAGCTGTGTGAGGCTACTAAAGGCAGGGCTATAACATTTTGCTGTCATCATTTTATTATAGATTAAGTGCAAGAGTTGTTAGGTGTGGATAATTAGATTATAGTTTATTGCAATAGCAAGTTGTGCCTTGTTCTCAGATAGCAAGTGGAGAGTGATATATGAAATGATGGGAAGGAAGGAAGAAGAGAAGCAAAGAGTGATTCACAGGCAGAGCCGAGTTTATGTCACAGTTTTTCGTTGCCTTATGGTTCCAAGCGCTGTCACCAATCTTTGCATTTTGTTATTATCTCATGAAACTTGTTTAATCAGCTACCATCTCTCCTGTGGACTTTTTAATGTCTACAGTCTCAGATCAACACAGCCCTGCCCTTCCCATATTAGATTCTTGATGAATGTGTGTTGTTGTTATTCAGCATGGTTCAATGTGCCCCTTTTTAACTTTGAGCACCCGCCCCTTTAAACCTCTCTGCACGTCCCTGCTCTCTGTTATACTATTTCCCAGTAATGTTTTAGAAGCAGTTAACTGTACTATTTGATCGACTTTCACGCATTTAAATGAGCTATTCTGACATCCTTGGCTCTTACTTTTTAAAAAGCAGCTAAGTGAACTACATATAAATGTTGATTAGTCTTCAGTACAGTTAGTGTGCTTCCACTGCAGCGAGAGCTGATTGGCTTCTACAGTTCTTGGTAGTGGAGGAGCACATGACTGGCTAAATCTTGGTTGAATTTGGTACAAAAAAACTATAGCCGCTCACATGATGGATTTGCTTGACCAACCGGTGGCAGGGGAATAGAAATGCTTAAAAGCCTTCAGTACAAATATTAGAAAAAGGACAAACACAATCTTTAAATATTAAACATGCTTTACTCTTCCTGTGCACTGGCATCACAGTCAGCTGATTTCAGTTCATGTGTGGGAGGAGCAAAATCGTGGAAGATCCCACAGTGGCAATAGACATTTTTACCTCACAAAAATGTCAAGAGTGCAACTGCATGTAGGACAGAAGGAACACATACTGCTGAAAGTGTGATCCATGAAGCACCTTTAGATGACTTTTGTGATTTGGCGCTATATAAATAAAATTGAATTAAAGCTGCGTTCATGCTAAACCCAGCCAAAGCCTGTAGTATAGGCAGTGAGGCGCAATAGGGCTTGCAGTCACCTGATCTAAAGCAGCGGTCAGGTGTCAGGCTTGCTTTCAACCTTGGTGTATGGTCCCCGCCCCCCCAAACACCTGTGTGTTCTTATTAGAATAGGGATTTGCATGAGCATGTGGAACCATAGCCAGCCCCCCCAAACTCAGTTCCCCATCACATTTAAAGCCATACATGACTGGATCCTATATGGACTAAGAACCATCATTACATTGTGGTAGTATACATCATGTTCTAGAGGGATAACATGTATGAAACCCAAGTGGTGCATTTATAACTCATTGCTCAAAGTTTGAATAAAGCAGGCTTTATTTTAAGATCAAGACATTACATGGACCCACTCCATCATCAGACCCCGGCCTTGGTCTGGCTGTTGGCTGGCAGTGGCTTGCCCATGTGGATCCCCACTGTGAGGCCAGACTCTTTGCTGGCATATTTCTCTTTGACCTCAGGCTTCAGCAGGAAACCCTTCTCCTTGTCAAAGTAGTCCAGGGGAGCAAAGTACACAGTGGCTTCCCCACAGAGGTTTTGCAGCCGTGTGCGCCAGCCCTCCAGCATGGAGCTGTGAGATTCAGGAGAACCAGTAGCAGGATCCCAGAAGATCTGAGGGGCAAAAACCTGGAAGCCACAGTAGTTCAGGATCCCGTTCTGCACACAGGGAGGAGCAGCTGTTACCACATGACAGATCATTTCATGCTTGGCTCCGTTTATAGTGAGACCTCACCTGCAGTGGCCACAGTGTGACATTGATGTCACCATTGATGCCAGTGTCACTGTACACAGATTCAGGACAGTCAGTGGTGAAGGACAGCATGGCTTTCTTGTCCTGTACAGAGAGCAAGGAGTGAGCAAAGAGGGAGAGGACACAGCCTGAACACAGACATGTTGGTGGAGCGCTCACCTTGAAGATCCCCTCACTGTACCGCTTCTCCTGTGCGTAGGCAAAGCCCAACACACGATCCATCCACCCCTTCATGATTGCAGGAACAGATGACCAGTACATGGGGAACTGGGAACACAGGTTTAATGGTCATTTTAATGTGATGAGAGCCTTTATTGCAAGAGAATGTGAAATTCACTTTGTTGCAGCAGTAAAGTACACACAGAAGAAATAAAATAAGCAGTTTACTTAACCATACTACGTGAAGATATTTCTACATTGTATAGTGTATCCAATTTAGATATACGTACATCCATATGCAAATTACAGAACTACAGTATTTTGGTAGCACCAGAACAGAATCTTTCACAGTGCAGTGGCTGATGTTAATAGAATAAAATATGTGCAGGTCTGTTTTGAAATGTACATTCACTGCTGATGTGGACACCCTTCATCCTATCACAAAGACATTTCCAGTCAGACACTACCTGAAAGATGACAAGGTCTGCCTCCTTGAGCTTCTCCTGCTCTTTTTTGATGTCTTCTGCAAGTCTGCCCTCCTCTGATGCCAATTTGATCTCCTTTGCGTAGCAGAAGTTCTCAGCATCCTTCACTCCACCTGCAAATAAAGCTAATATTTACAACTGAAACACAAAGCATTGCTATACCTGCAGAATATTTGTATACCAGTGAGGTCCTCAGTAGTAGCAGCAGCTTTGAACTTCATGGCGTACAGGTCAGACACCTCTACAGTGCAGCCTTGAGCAGTCAAGGCTGCAACAGCAGCATCTTTGGCAGCAGCATTGAAAGAGGCAGGGCTTTCATGGGCATACACAATCAGCACTTTCTTGGCTGCAAAGCCAAAAATAAAGATTTGATAGAGTTCCAGTCACATACAAATATTTCACATTAATTGCCAAAGGAAACAGCCAAAACAAAAACCAAACACTTTCACAATTAGAAACCAAACACGTTTCAGCAGTTACCAGGAAGAAAACCTCTTACCCATTCTCAAAACTGGTGCACAACTGTAACTGATGAGTTTTCTGACTAGCTGACGTAGGAACAGGAGAAAAAAAAATACTCATACTGAAACAAAACACAGTCTGCTGCTTTTATACACACTTCGAGCACTACTTCACACAGGTGCTGTCAATCAGCAATCAGGGTCATGAGTCAGCCAGCTGCTGGGATTTTCACTCAGGTTTCCTATTCATTACTAAAACTGGAAAATATTTTAGTGGGAGTAACACTCAGACTAAATTGAATGTTCATCCCAGTTGAAACACAGCATAAATGTATAACAGTTCATTATATTCATTCTGTTTTTTAATTTTCTCTTATAAATAATATTCACCTCAGTTTTTCTCCATCATCTCCTGTGATGATTGGTGTTCAACTTGGACCAATGTTGGATGTTTGACCAAGTCCTGCAGTCTCAGAACCACTGATATAAACTATACAAGAGGACACACACACACAATAATGCTTTATTTTTAAATCATTATTAGGAACGTTTACAATAATTTCTTAAGGTGTTCTACAGTGCCATCATGTGGTCGTGGTTTAAGTCATCATAATGCTTATGAAGCCAGACAGTGTTTTATATCTCTGAAAACAAAGAGGTGGGTTTTAAGAAAGAAGTTTTTATATAATAAATAGATGGCAAAATTTCTATAAAATAATCAGAATCAGGATACTTTATTGATCCCTAGGGGAAATTATTTTTCGTTACAGTGCTCCATTATAAACAAACATTAACAAAGACAGACAATACACTAACTAAGATGCTTCCCCAGCATGCAACAGCATAGAGGATCGCACTGGCCACAACAGACTCATAGAAAATCCTGAGCATTTTCTGGCAGATGTTGAAGGACCTCAGTCGCCTCAAAAAATAGAGACGACTCTGACCCTTTCTGTAAAATGCTGTGGTGTTTGTAGCCCAGTCCAGTTTATTGTCAGTGTGTACTCCAAGGTATTTATAGTCCTCCACAATGTCAACACTGACCCCCTGGATTGAAACAGGGGTCAAGTGTTTCCTGGTCTTCCTGAAGTTCACTATCAATTCCTTGGTCTTTGCCACATTGAGCTGCAGATGATTCTGCTCACACCACGTAACAAAGGAGTCGACCACAGTCCGGTACTCTGTCACATCATCCCTGCTGACGCATCCAACCACCGCGGAGTCATCAGAAAACTTCTGAAGATGGCAGGTCTCTGTGCAGTGGCTGAAGTCTGTGGTGTAGAGGGTGAAGAGGAAGGGGGAAAGGACAGTCCCCTGTGGTGCCCCTATGTTGCTGATTACCTTGTCAGACACACACTGTGGGAGACGTACATATTGTGATCTTCCTGTCAGGTAATCAACAATCCAGGACACCAGAGAAGCATCCACCTGCATTGCTGTTAACTTATCACCCAGGAGGGTCAGCCTGATGGTGTTGAAAGCACTGGAAAAGTCAAAAAACATGACCCTCACAGTGCTGGTCCAGATGGGTGTAGACTCGATTGAGCAGGTAGATGATGGCGTCCTCTGTTCCGAGACGAAGCTGATAAGCAAATTGAAGGGGATCCAGATGTGGTCTGACAATGGGTCGCAGCTGGTCCAGGATGAGCCTTTCCAGGGTCTTCATGATGTGGGAGGTCAGTGCCTGTAATCCTGGGGGCCACTGGGACGTGGCGTCTTTGGAATAGGGATGAGGCATGATGTCTTCCACATCACTGGTACCCTCTGCAGACTCAAACTCAGCATAAACAGTTTATGAAAGACTCCACACAGCTGGGGGACACAGGCCTTGAGGACGAGGGGACTCACTCCGTCTGGTCCAGCAGACTTGCCTGAGTGAAGTCTCCTCATTTGCATCTCAACCTGGTATTGAGTGAAGGTGATGGGTGGGGGAGGGGTGTCAGGAATCTCACAGGAGGCAACAGCGCCATGTGAAGAGAGAGGCTGGCACAGTCCTTAGTCACCCACGGCTTGTTATTTGGGTAACAATGAACAGTCTGAGCTGGAACAACGGAGTTGGTGCAGAAAGTTATGTAGTCTGTGATACACTCAGTAAGCCCATTGATGTCCTCGGCGTGAGGCTCACAAAAGATACTTTCTTTGAAGAAAGTACACAAATTCACTTTATAATAGGCATACATGACATTTGTTGTCTCTTAAAGAAAACAGGTTAAGGAGATACTTCTTTCCCCTTTAGGTAAACATTGACTTCAAGAATCTGCTCCAGGTGAGGTTTGAACTCACAACCTCAGCATAGCTCATCCCAATACTGCCATATAAGTACCACGCGCTACCCAATTGCGCCACTGGAGCACATGCACAAAGCTTTGATTCCTTTCTCCCTTCATTCAATTGGAAGCCAATGTAGTGAAGCCAGAATCGGAGTGATGCGATCAAATTTCCTTCTACCAGTTAAAAAACGTGCTGCCGCATTTTGCACTAATTGCAAGCGTGACAGGGTGCCCAACCCAACCCAAATTATAAGGGAACTGCAATAGTCCAAACGTGACGTGATAAAAGCATGAATAACAGTTTCCAAATTGTGTTTGGAAAGGAAAGGCTTGACCTTCGATAGGCATCTGAGGTGATAAAAAGACGAGTTTACCACCCTATTTAAATGATCATCAAAGGAATTTTTAGTATTATATAAAACACGGGGGTTGTGTGAGTTGGCCGAAATAAGTTGAGAAAGACAGGCAAGTTTATCGGCTTTAACCGCCTTAGGATAACTTTTCCAACTACTTTTTAAGGTTTCCAGACAGAAATGCAGCCTGTCTTTCTTCCGCTGTCTTTCACATCTCCCACATTGTTTTCTAATTTCTCGGGTGAAATCAGTTAGCCAAAACCTTGTCTTGGATTTACATTGTCTTAGTGTCAATGGGGCAACAACATCCAGCGCAGATTTACAAGCAAAATCAAAATACAGAAGTAAGTCATTTGAGGTAGGCAACTCCGAAGAATATGACATGAGATTGTCAAACAATATAAAACTGTTCGGCAGTATCAGAACGAAAGGCACAATAATATCGAACAGGCACAGCCCAATTTACAATGGCGTTAAGAGAAGCAATATCAAATAAAATAGGCATATGGTCGGAAAAAAACGCATCTTTAACACATACATTGTTAAAGATCATAAGATAAAACCAAGTCTAGCATGTGTCCACATTCTTAAGTGGCACCATTTACAGATTGGACGAAATCAAAAGACTTTACTAAGTCCAGGTATTATTAAACACCGTGAATTAACAGTTTGGAGCACTAGAAGAAAGGGTGTACCCTGCCTCTTTTTTCATCTTGTTTAAGTCATCACAATTAAAACGCCTTGTAGTTGAGAAAAATACTAAAAACACAGGAGTTTTAATAAAGAAAGATTTTAGGTAATATGTGAATGGCAAAATGTCTATTTTGTATTACTTATATTGAGTATACTTGATGTAATCAGTCTCTATTATTTGATAGTTTATTTATATTCTGTATATGTTTTTCCTATTTCACAATAGAGTGCTACCTAACACAACCTTTGTAGCAGTGAGTGCAAGATCGCAGCACTGTAGCGCCAAAAGAGTTCCATTTATGAGCCTATAATAAATTACGGGGAAATAAATTTCAGGCCATTTAAGATATAAAATTGCCTCTGCAACAGGCTGGTTACCTACAGAGGTGGGAAAAGTATAATCGTTCTGTACTTACGTAGCGGCACAGATACTAGTGCCAAACCCTCAGAAACACGGGGAGAATATGCAAATTCCACACAGAAAAACCCAAGGACGATGGTGGAATTGAACTCAGGTCCTTCTTACTGTAAGGCAACAATGCTAACCAACGTGTTGCTTCAAACTGCTTACTCAAAGAAAAAATTAGCCTCTGAAATATACTCAAAATCAAAAGTCAAAGCTCTTTGGAGAACATTACTAGCAGCTATTTTTGTGCAAAGCTAAGTGAACACTGTGCTGTATGTATTATATTATTAATAACAGTAAATGTGAATAAAGACTTTATTTCAGTGTAAGGTTGAGTCCTAATACATTGGGTGTACCTTGCCTGTTGTCCTATAGGTACTGGGAAAGGTTCAAGTCCCAAGTCCCCATGCAGATGTGAGTTATCAATGTATATATGGAAAATAAAACCAGAAAATGAACTGCAGAACAATTCTCTTTCCATACCAAAAGATTAGATAGATATAATGGTTACTCAATGAGAGTAACGTATTCTGAATACTTTGGATTACTTAATATATTATCATGGTGTTTACAACTACATGAATGTCACTTATTACTATTACTGAAGGTCCGCGGCTCCGAACCATAGTAAAGGGACCTCTGGCTAATACGTCGGGTCCGTGTTGGGCTTGTAGCCGAAAAATATCTTTACTTTGTTGTCTGGGTCAAATTTGCTAGCGAGAGACAGAGAGAGGCGTTGAAAGGCTGCTCCAATGGAATTTATTGTTTCGGAAGAAAACACGAACAGGGTGCACAGTCGAGTCTTAATAGCTTACTTACAACTGGGCTCGTCAGGCACTCTTCTTGGCTGCAGTGGTTATTATATTTACATGCTTCCAGCTCCCGTTTCTGCTCGATGACAACTCGTATTTTTCCACTTTCCTTTTTCTCCCTCCTTGCACTCACAGAAACATAACGGGTATGGTAGTCCATTCTCCCTGCAGCATGGACTACACTACCCATGAGGCTACATTCTTTAGGGCTATGTCTCTAGCATTCTGCCTATTAGCTTAGCACAACAAGAACAACAAGGCGCTCTGTCACCCAGGAAACAGACATTCGCAGAGAGAGCGTTGCCCTGTAACCATGGCAACCGTAACGCTGCCGCCTGGAACAACAGAACATAGCTGTCAAACAAAACCCAAACAATCCTACGACATGAAACAGAAAAATACCACCGTGTAATCCATTTCTTTCAACAAAGTATCTTTTCTCATAATACCACCTTTTTAAACCGTAACGGAATACAGTCACTCATACTTTGCATTTTAAATACCTAACGGTGGTACATGTATTCCGTTACTCCCCAACACTGCCTGTAGGCTGCCAACTTGTAGAACAGGGAGACTGAAGTAAGCAATAGCTGAGAACAGCTATTTCTAGTCCTGTCACAGACATCTGAGTTGTATGAATTTTGTACATATGTAATGCTCAGTTTTAAAAAGAAATTGATAATAATAATTTAGTTGTGCAATTTTTGAAATTACTATTCTATTTAATACAGGGATCTGTCTTTTGACCATGACTAAAAAGAAAGTCACATTTCCTGTCCTCCCACATACACATGCTAAGGTTTTTAAACATGGCAATCAGAATTCATCCAGTCTTGAAAGCTTGCCGAGTATCCTGTTATGTACATAGACCATTTTCTAGGTGGTTGAACTGTATGAAAGCAAGTGGTGAATTTAAAAATCACTTCTCAAACTGAAGTTACAATAAAGCAGCCTTTTTATTGCAGTAGACATTTTAAGACCAAGACATTACATGGACCCACTCCATTGTCAGAGCCCGGCCTTGGTCTGGCTGTTGGCTGGCAGTGGCTTGCCCATGTGGATCCCCACTGTGAGGCCAGACTCGTTGCTGGCATATTTCTCTTTGACCTCAGGCTTCAGCAGGAAACCCTTCTCCTTGTCAAAGTAGTCCAGGGGAGCAAAGTACACAGTGGCTTCCCCACAGAGGTTTTGCAGTCGTATGCGCCAGCCCTCCAGCATGGAGCTGCGAGATTCAGGAGAACCAGTAGCAGGATCCCAGAAGATCTGAGGGGCAAAAACCTGGAAGCCACAGTAGTTCAGGATCCCGTTCTGCACACAGGGAGGAGCAGCTGTTACTACATGACAGATCATTTCATGCTTGGCTCTGTTTATAGTGAGACCTCACCTGCAGTGGCCACAGTGTGACATTGATGTCACCATTGATGCCAGTGTCACTGTACACAGATTCAGGACAGTCAGTGGTGAAGGACAGCATGGCTTTCTTGTCCTGTACAGAGAGCAAGGAGTGAGCAAAGAGGGAGAGGACACAGCCTGAACACAGACATGTTGGTGGAGCTCTCACCTTGAAGATCCCCTCACTGTACCGCTTCTCCTGTGCGTAGGCACAGCCCAACACGCGATCCATCCACCCCTTCATGATGGCAGGAACAGATGACCAGTACATGGGGAACTGGGAACACAGGTTTAATGGTCATTTTGATGTTGACACCTGTTAGCTGACCACAAAGACACTTCCAGTCAGGCAGTACCTGAAAGATGACAAGGTCTGCCTCCTTGAGCTTCTCCTGCTCTTTTTTTATGTTATCTGCAATTCTGCCCTCCTCCCATGCCAATTTAATCTGATCTGCATAGCGGTCTGCTGCAGTCTTCACACCACCTGCAACAAAAATTTAGTGTTTGCATCTGAAGAGCAATCAAAGCATTGCTATACCTGCAGAATATTTGTATACCAGTGATGTCCTCAGTAGTAGCAGCAGCTTTGAACTTCATGGCGTACAGGTCAGACACCTCTACAGTGCAGCCTTGAGCAGTCAAAGCTGCCACAGCAGCATCTTTGGCAGCAGCATTGAAAGAGGCAGGGCTCTCATGGGCATACACAATCAGCACTTTCTTGGCTGCAAAGCCAAAAAAATAAAAAGAGAGTTCCAGTCAGATCACAAACATACAAATATTTCACATTGTTCAAAATAAGAGACCAAACAAGTTTCAGCAGTTACCAGGAAGAAAAAGTCTTACCCATTCTCAAAACAACAGTAAATGATGAGCGTTCTCTCTAGCTGGTATAATAAGAGGAAAAAGGTGCCCATACTGAAGAAAAACACACCTGTTGCTTTTATACACACTTCGAGCACTACTTCACACAGATGCTGTCAATCAGCAATCAGCCTCATGGGTCAGCCAGCTGCTACTGCGGGATTTTCTCTCAGGTTTCCCATTTTGTACAGAAACTTGGGCATAACTCTGAGATTAACCTAAACCTTCAGCCCAGTTCAAACACAAGATTCATTTATAAGTCATAGTCATCTTAGCTTCACTCATTCTACAGTGCCATCATGTGGTCAAAGTGTCCTTTCAGTGTAGGAGCTATGGTACATGGTTTAAGTCACCATAACGTACCTTCTTCTAGAAAGTTGGTTCTGTTCATCTGGATGGTTTGTTTATAGTGGAAGGAACCTTTTGTCAGTCGTCCATGTGAGCTTATTGGTGAGAATCGGCTGATTTGAGGTTTTTCCAACATTAGAAACGCACCTTTGCACAATGTCTGAACGTTCCATCACTTACTTGCATATTGAAATATGCTCTCTCTGTCTACTCCCTGTCAGTGCTCTTGCTGCAGCATTTTGGATCAGCTGAAGGCTTTTCAGGGCGTTTTTAGGACAACTTTTCAAACTCTTCAAACTCTTCTTTTATCTCAAGAATTCTTGAGATAAAAGAAAGGTTGGAGATTGACCTGTAACTAGCTAAGTAAGAGAGTAAGAGATTACTTTTTAGGTAATAGTTTAACTACCGCTAGCTTGAAGGCCTGCGGTATAGAGCCGATTATGAGAGATGGGTTGATCATATTTAAGATTGAAGCATAAATTAATGGCAGGATTCTTGGAGCAGTCTTGTAGGAATGGGGTCTAAAAGACACATTGATGGTTTGGAGGAATTAATTACTGAAGTTAACTCAGAAAGATTAATTGGAGAAAAAGACTAAATGAATACAAATTGCACTGAAATTCGATGGATATAATATTACGTCTGTGAGATGATTAAAGTTTTGTTTGTAAAGAAATTCATGAAATCATTTCTAGTTATCATTAAAGGAATGGTTGGCTTAACAGAGCTCTGAATTTTTGTCAGTCTGGCTACAGTGCTGAAGAGAAACCTTGACTCCGTGCTCAAACCAGCGTTCCTCCCTGTCCAGGATGTGTACATCCTCATCACTGAAAGAGTGTCCACTGGCCTGTAGGTGTAAATAGACTGCAGAGTCCTGGCTTGACGAGGTAGCCTTCTGTGTTGTGCCATCTGCTTCGTCGGAGGTTGTTTGGTTTCTCTGATGTATAAATCCTGGCAATCCTCCTTGCACTTAACAGCGTACAGTATATTACTCTGTTTGTGTCGAGGGACCCGATCCTTGGGGTGGACCAATTTTTGGTGCAGCGTGTTTTGGGGATAAAAAGTAACCGAGACGCGGCGTTTAAGAGGAAATGTGTCTCAACTGTTCTGATACTCCTGACACATACGAGATCACTAAGGGTTTTTGCTTAGGCAGCAGTTGTCCTTCTCTCCTGGATTGGTTGGAGCTTTCTTTAGGCCCCTGGTTTGAGCGGGGAGTCAAGGAGGCCATTTACGTGAAAAGGGAAAGACCATCTCTGAATCAAGGAGGGGGCCTAAGGGTACATCTTTTGCCATCTTACAATGCTGTGATTGCAGCCATTCCCCAACTGTCTGTGAATGATACTCATGGCCATTGATCAGTGGGCTTTGATCAGTAAGCTTTTATCAGTGGTTACTGATCAATCGTCATGACAATTTGCATATTAATGATCAAGGAACTGACCTCTGTGCAAATGTACTGTTTATAAGCTGGGGAAACCTGCAGTCAGCTGAGACTGAAGAAGTCACTTGGAAGAGTGACGAAATGTTTCTCCCATTGAAAACACTACGTTCAGATGAACAGAATCAACCTTTTGGGATTTACTTACCTGGATCATTGAGCGTGCATCAAGAGATTTCTAGTTTGTTGTTTAGGAGCTGACACAGTCTCTAAGGGGATGGGGTTTGGAGGATAACAGGAAAAGAGAAGCTGCAGAGAGGCATGTAAGACTGCAACTCTGCTTCCTGGTCCCAGTGCTGGATAGTCACATTTTGGGGGTTTAATCAACTTGGCCAGATTTCTAGAAATGAGAGCTGCTACATCCAAAGTGGGATGGATGCTGTCTTTCCAAACAAGACCAGGTTTCCTCCAGAAAGTTTCCCAGTTATCTATAAAGCCCACATCATTTTTTGGACACCACTCAGACAGCCAGCAATTTAAGGAGAACATGTGGCTAAACATGTCACTGCTGGTTGGGGAGGGGAATAGAGAAAACTACATAATCCAACATCGTTTTGGCAAAGTTACACACCGATTCAGTATTGATTTTAGTGACTTCCTATTGATGTAACCGAGTATATCATTATGGGATATGGCATATATCTATAAGTTTTTAATTAAATTTTCTGACAAGCTACACAAAAACTCCACCGTATGTTGCAACAAGAACAGGAAGCTCTGCCACAAAGAGAGCACCACCCTTTCAACCTGGCACCAGCTTTTCCCTTCAATGGCCCCTCAACTCCTCTTGAAGCTGAGTCAAGCGGTTCTCTTTTTGAAGAAAGCAGACAGTAGTGCTGTCAGTAGCATTTGCCTACATGAGATTTGTTATTTTCTCAAGAAACAAGGACACGTTTTTTTTTTTCCTTGAGCATTTATCTATTGGCATTGGGTAAAAAAATTAGCTTGAACACTCTGCTCCAGGTGAGGCTTGAACTCACAACCTCGGCATTGCTCTGCCCAATACTGTCATATAAGTACCGCGCGCTAACCAATTGCGCCACTGGAGCGCTGAAAAAAAAAAGCCATTCATGGACCTATAATAAATCAAAGAAAAATTAATGAACAAATGAGTACTAGGCTTGAGATAGGCTGGCAGCCTGTCTAGGGTGTGTACCGCCTCTTCTTCTTTGTTGTGTATTTTTGTCATTCAAGGACCATGGACATAGAGCCACAACATTGGCTCTGATACTATCATACATGCACTGATTGGAGCACCACAAGCAAGGGTGTACCCCGCCTCATTTTAACACTTAAAGTACAAGATACTTGGTTATAACTCAGCATACAAATAGGCTGAATTATTCAACAGTCTGTTCATTTGGTATATATTGCATATTTTCCTATTTCATATATGGGTGTTAGCCAACACAACCTTTGTAGCAGTAACCTACAAGAGTTTTTCTATCATAAATGTGGAGAAGCATGAAGCCACTGCTCCAGGTGAGGCTTCAACTCAGCATTGCTCAGCCAAATACTGTCATATAAGTACCGCGCGCTAACCGATTGTGCCACTGGAGCTGCATTCAAATCTGGAGCATTCATGTACCTCTTTACAAAATTAAGGAGAAATAAGAAATTTCACACTATAGGATATAAAATGGACTGTACAACAGGCCAGTTTCCTATTTAGGATGTACCCTACCTCTTGCCCAATGGGAGTTGGGATAGGTTCCAGCCCTGAATCGGTATCAGTTGGTGGATGGAACAAAACCAGAAAATGTATTGCAGAAAAATGAAATTTTGGATGTAATTGGACCCAGTGTTTTTAGGCTGCCAGCTTCAGGACAACTATTTCTAATTCTCTCAAAGAAATCTTATGTTGGAATTTTGTACATACGAAAGTTAAAATGTTTTTAGATGTGTCATTTTTGGCCTTCTTTCGACCACTACTGAAAGGTAATGGTGGTACTGGCTGACCACACCTTCATATTTTAAAGTGCCACATTTCCCCTCTGCTCACATGCTGAAAATTACTTGGTAATCTGAGCTCCTCCCTCCCCTTGATGAAAAGCACCAACATTCCCCACAATTCCAGCAGTGGTGCTACTGGTAGAGAGACAGTACCTGTACAGGAAAGAGGCGATGAAGTAGTGTCAAGTGAACCATGAAGGTGTCGACACAATCACATTCTAGATGGTGTAGTGAGCTGGATGGATCAAGCCATCACTCAGCATGCTAATGCCACACATTGCATCAGTTCTTTGTGTACCATTGCCAGCTCACATTTCTGGTATACAGCCCCAAGTGTCAATTTGGTCAGTGTTGGAAAATGACACCAGTCTTGAAAGCCTACAGAGACAGCTTTGTGTATATGTACCATTTTCTAGATGGCTGACCTGTATGAAACCAAGTGGTGCATTTGAAACTCATTGCTCAAACTGAAGTTCCAATAAAGCAGCCTTTTTATTGCAGCACACATTTTAAGACCAAGACATTACATGGACCCACTCCATCATCAGACCCCGGCCTTGGTCTGGCTGTTGGCTGGCAGTGGCTTGCCCATGTGGATCCCCACTGTGAGGCCACATTCTTTGCTGGCATATTTCTCTTTGACCTCAGGCTTCAGCAGGAAACCCTTCTCCTTGTCAAAGTAGTCCAGGGGAGCAAAGTACACAGTGGCTTCCCCACAGAGGTTTTGCAGTCGTGTGCGCCAGCCCTCCAGCATGGAGCTGCGAGATTCAGGAGAACCAGTAGCAGGATCCCAGAAGATCTGAGGGGCAAAAACCTGGAAGCCACAGTAGTTCAGGATCCCGTTCTGCACACAGGGAGGAGCAGCTGTTACCACATGACAGATCATTTAATGCTTGGCTCTGTTTATAGTGAGACCTCACCTGCAGTGGCCACAGTGTGACATTGATGTCACCATTGATGCCAGTGTCACTGTACACAGATTCAGGACAGTCAGTGGTGAAGGACAGCATGGCTTTCTTGTCCTGTACAGAGGAAGGAGTGAGCAAAGAGGGAGAGGACACAGCCTGAACACAGACATGTTGGTGGAGCTCTCACCTTGAAGATCCCCTCACTGTACCGCTTCTCCTGTGCGTAGGCACAGCCCAACACGCGATCCATCCACCCCTTCATGATTGCAGGAACAGATGACCAGTACATGGGGAACTGGGAACACAGGTTTAATGGTCATTTTGATGAGGACACCTGATCACAAAGACATTCCCAGTCAAACACTACCTGAAAGATGACAAGGTCTGCCTCCTTGAGCTTCTCCTGCTCTTTTTTGAGGTCTTCTGCAAGTCTACCCTCCTCTGATGCCAGTTTGATCTCCTTTGCGTAGCAGAAGTTCTCAGCATCCTTCACTCCACCTGCAACAAAAATCTAGTGTTTGTATCTGATGAACAGAGCAAAGATGTTTTAATACCTGTAGGATACTGGTATACCAGTGATGTCCTCAGTTGTAGCAGCAGCTTTGAACTTCATGGCATACAGGTCAGACACCTCTACAGTGCAGCCTTGAGCAGTCAGAGCTGCCACAGCAGCATCTTTGGCAGCAGCATTGAAAGAGGCAGGGCTCTCATGGGCATACACAATCAGCACTTTCTTGACTGCAAAGTCAAAGAGAATAGATAACACAAAGTGCCCATTAGAGCAGAACCAGTTCATTAAAGCACTGAAAATAAAAACAACCATCAAAAATACTTACACATTCTGACACAAGTGCTCCGCGGTGACTGCTGATGCTCACAAGTCACTAGTACTCCAATGGGGGGGAAACTGCTACTGGTGTAAAGCTCAGTATCCAGGATTTATACACCCAATGGGCTCTGCTTCAACCAGGTGCAGTCAATCAGCAATCAGAGTCATCACTCTGCCAGCTGGAAGTGGGGGATTTTCTCTAAGGCCTCTCATCTTCAGATCTTTTTGTCTTTTAACTGCATGGACACCAAGCATGCGTCACTCCTACAAGATGATTAAAATTAGTTTTTCAATGTCTGTCATTTAAAAGACATGAAAATGAATCATCTTTCAGAGAAACTGATGTCGTCACCATGACATGAATGTTATCTAAGGGTTAATTAATTCTATTAGATGTTGAAACGAGGAGCTAAGCAATTAAACAGGGGAATGATCTTCATTAATCTATATACTTATGCAAAATTAGCGCCAAGATAAAAGTTTGTAGCTATTACAGATATTATGAAAGCAGCCGTGAAATATTATTACTAAATCCTTCATGCCTGTAGCTGGAAAAGCAAATTATAACATGTCAAGTTCAATCTGCTACAGATCGCATAGAAAACATCGGTTGAGAAAGCATCAAAACAATCGCAACAGTTAGCTGTGGTCATTCTTCTCTAGCTGCAGGCTGTGGGGGGGAGCATAAGCTGCAGGTTAAAAACCTTTTTAAACAGAACAACGGGGGTGCAACAAAGCGTGCACATGTACACACAGTGAAGTCACTCAAAGAAAGCTGCGTGCTCCCACTAACATGATTTATATTCTGAAAACACTCCTCATTCTTCACCTCTGTGTCAAATTGCCATATTTTGTGGGGGTATATTATGGCAACCTCACGCAGGCCACAGTGCGTATGAGGCCCCATCTATCATATACAACCCACCCTCTCGAGAACAACACAAACAGACACACAGAGGCAGAGAGATGGAGTAGGCGGCTGGTAGACAAGGCAGAATGTGAGTGTATAACACCACCAAATGACTCTCTCTGACAATGGACACCATTATCTAGCACTGCGTTGTTTTTCTCTTTTATTGGTCTCAGCATATTCATAATTCAACACATGACATACAGGAAACACTAACATAAACATTCTGACTGAAAGAAGAAATCAAGTGACCCATCGGTCAGCTGAGGCTCTCACCTCAAAGACATGCGGCGGCAATGCCAGTTCTAAAACTCAGAATAAACACACCCGGATGCGCTGGCAGGCAGCTTTTTGAGGCAATTTGGCGGTACAGCAGGGGGAGAGAGGTTTGAAATCAGTAAAAATGCAAGCGTCAGCTTTAAAGAACAAAAAGCAGAGGATGTTAGCTCATAGCAAACAGCTGCTGGCAAAGCCGCATGTATTTTTATGCCTCAAAAAGTTGCCGGGACATCACAGCCTTGAGGGAAATGTGACGGATCCATGCCCTTTTCTGCTGCAAAGGAAGTGCTTTAGTACCCATGTTTGGGATAGGTAGGTAGAACTGGCCATAGAAAGAAGATGAGTTCAATTTACAGTGATGTAATGACATATACAATATATTATACAGCGGTTTATGTGGGAGGTTTATGTTGTTTGATGTAAGCTGGCTCTTAATTTCTCTGCCTCGTTATACTTCAAGCAGATTCATCATGAGTAACATAGTTTCTTAGGTAGAATTATACACGTTTTGTTGTTTTTATTGTTGTTTTTAAGAGGGCCTGTTATGCATTTTCTTATGTTATGACATATATATTTATATATATATATATAGAGAGAGAGAGAGAGAAATTACAAGTTTCATGTCCATATTAAAGAGGATCTGTTCTATTCATTTATAGTCCATATTTCTATTCCTGGGCACTACTAAAGTACCTTTTAATAAAAGCAGCTCAAAATAATCCTTATTTATATTTATTTGATCCTTTTTGCAGCCCTTGCTCCGTCCTCTGAGTGAAACAAGTTGTTCAACTGTGTCGCCGCTCCATGTAAGCTATCTTATTCTAATTGGATATCCCTCGTAAACAAAAGGTTTGAACAACAGGTGGGCGGGACTTCTGTTGTCACAGTAAGAGAAGGAAAAACTGTGTGAAACTGAGCATTTGGCTCACAGGCGTTACTTATTAAACTTTTAATATCAGCAACACTGATAATACAACCCCTTTAAACATGCCAAAAGTGTGTGTGTATGAAACAAAAGCTTATGCTTGAGACAGTTTTTTCCATTCTTAACTCTGAATTCCTTTTAGGATGTTCTGTTTGCAAGAAGCTGCTTGAACAGGAGAGGAGATAAAAATGCTTCACTTTGCTTGTGAGAATCTGCACCAAAGCCCAGCATAAGATATACAAGGCTCATTTTGAGCCTGAGTGAATGATGCAAAACCACTTCAGTATAGTCCAAGAATAGAAATATGGAGCCAGAAACAGACCCCACTTAAATATCTCATCTCTCTTCAACACTGATTCCAGCTCATTTATTTAGATTTCAAGAGGTGTGTGAATGACTGAAACTAAAACACAGTTTATAGCATTCGTGTCTTAAATGGCCAATCTCAGTATAGTGCATTTTCTTTTTTAATGTTAGCAGTGGACTCGTGTCTTGATACCCATATTAAAAGAACCCCATTCCCCCTTAAATGCAGCGCTACCCCTTCCCCACACTAATTCAAGCCCCCATGCCCCCACCCAATATAACTTTATACAAACTGATAAAACTTCACGAAAATTCACCATCAACACAAAGGTCACACAAAGTCCTGTGGTTACGTCCATCCTGTAAAAACTAAAAACAGCGGACATCAACATCCGCTCGGACCGCTCCCTCATGTGTTGGTTGATAGGGTCACATATATATAAGCACGCTCTCTACGTGCACCCAGATACAGTATATACATATACAAATGTAATCCCCAGGGGAGTAAAGACAGGCAGCACTTGCAGTCAGGTCAGGCTTATGTTTCTATTGCATTGCAGCTCATTGCATCCTTCTGTTGCCAAACAGTTAGACAGGTTGTTTAAGTGTTGTCAGGGGATACAATGGTATTTTTAGGACTAAAAGTAAAGGGGGAGTTTGAGGATTTAATGGCAGAACAGGTGGTGAGAATTCATTAGTGTGTACGCAGAAGTGCAGGTGGAGTGGAGGTCGGAGAGTCCATATCCGATCAATCGTGGATAACAATGGGGCCTCGCATTCTCAGGCTGGGGTGAGGGTGTGGAGGGGCGAGGACAAGCCCCTGCGGTGGACCCTGGGAGACCCTGCGCAGGGTGATTTGCTCACAAGGTTGCCGGCAAGCGTGCCTCAGCTGGGAGCGAGACAACATCCGTCGAGCCCGCCTAGATGGATGGAGACAACATGGGACAAGATGAGTGAAGAAAAAAAACAGGGATGCAGAGATAAACAGCATTAATAAAACTAAAAGGATGTTCCTGATCTTAGGCGTTTGGTACTTGTTTTATGCTTCCTCTCTGCCATATTTCAGGGGCTTATATTATGTTTTTCATTCAACTCCAGGTCTGAAGCAAACTTCTAAGTGCCTCAGTTCTACAAAAGACTACCAGAGACTGGCTTCATAGTTGGTTAGTCTGGTTGCCATAAACTCATGTGTTAAAATGCACAACTTTGCAGCTGAAATTAACATGTTTACACCTGGGCAGTAGTTCAACTACCGGTATGCTTGTAAGATTTTGAAATTTTTTTAATGCAGTAATCTGAAAAAATGGCATACTGTGTGGTGCAGTTTGTGCATCAGACTGGCTATGTCCATACTATATATTCATCTTTTATTTTTCCAACCTTTTCTAACAATCGACACTACTGACTTTGCAAATTCAGATTAATAATACAAAGATTTGGTAAATTTTATAGGTAAGACTTTATCGATCCCCTAGGAAATTCCCTAGCAAGCCAAGCTGCAATGTCAGCAGTTATAACCCATTAGACTACATTTTACAGAAATGGTATTATAAGTAAATTTACCTTTGGTACTTTAACTGTATTTCACTGCTTAAAAATGCAAATATCAGCAGCTAATCCAACTATTGCCTCGAGGGTCAGGGAAACAATAATCACTCAACATGAGTCGAAAATCCTTAAATAAATAAAACAAAACAACAACAAAAAATGTTTTTACTAATACTTTAGCACTGAATTGCTGTCATGTGACTGACTGATTGTACAGTAACAAGCAGATGAGTAGGTGTACTTAATAAAGTGGCTTCTGAATGTATTTCTTAGCCTGCAAATAATGCTTGTCTGAGACGATTACTCATGTTGACTGCATCAACACATAGAGCCCAAATATACAAATTATGAAACTGACTTCATGAGACAGCTGATTTATCACCGTGGGCTTGCCATACTGCGCTACTGGTTGTTAATCATCTGGTTGTTTGGTTGGAAAAAATGTAATCATCAGTCAACATCTGATTCTGGTTTTAGAATCAGTGTCTCTTAAATATGAGCAAGAAAATGGCTTCTGATTTCTCTGATCAGTGCAATTTAAGCAGAAAAGTGCAAACAGCCAGAGAACGGCGAGTTCAAGACACGAAGATGAAAAATCTCATAAAGAGAGAAAGCTGTGAAGTTTAGGGTAGTTTGAATGATTTAATATGAGCACAGTTCAGCTGGAGGGCAATACATTGCGGATCCAGGCTGTTGAGAAGGTAATTAGATACAACTAGATTCTTCTCATCTCGAGAGATTTACTATAGGAGAGTGCAGCGCGTTCCGAGCACCAGAACAAATACATGTGTCTGTTATGAAGTAATAGAGGAGAACATTTTTGCAGGATTTTCTGGCTCGTTGAGGGTTTTGTAGGTAATTTCCAGACTGCAGTGGGCTTTGCGGCGTGACAGGAAAGCACTTTTTACAACCCACAGGCACTAAAGAATTCCAGATTCTTGGGACACACTCACAAGTCTTGGACAGAGCGCTAATTGAATCCAAATGGAGACAAATGCAAGGTGCATAACCACAATGTATAGGTGATTATTCATGGTTCCCTTAGAGCAGTCTGAGACATAATGCACAGCAAAGCTCTTTGTGCAATCTCATTTTCTTCCCCTTTCCTATTGCTGTAAATGTTGTCTCGTATTGTGAATGCAAAACACACCGGCTGCCTCCAAATCCCCGCTGCACTGCACAACTATAATGTGCCGAACCACGGGGATCTCCTACCGAGCAGATTACAGTACATTATGTGCCAGTACATCCAACAACACCAAATGTGTCTGAATGTGCATGTAAGAGTCTCCACACAAATCTCTCAAGTACAGTATACCCTGACACTGAGCACCGCATGCGTGTGCTATGGCTCAAAGTTAGAGGACACGCAGTTATAACACGGAGGGAAAACAGAACGGATTTATCTCTGCTGGTTGTCTGTTCATCTGGTTGTTGGGAGGAAGAAAGCAAACATGTAAATCTATCCTCAAACATATCAGCCTGTCTCATTTATATTCTGCTTTGCTCTGCTTCTGTATCCTAATGTTCCCCATTTCTGACGCTTTGCTATAGACAATCATTCGATATATGATATTATAACACTGTTAATACTGAGGCATTGTTAAGCACTTTAAGCACCATTTCGCTGTTTTAGCTGTGAAGCTTGTGTATCCATTTTATTTGCAGTTTGATTGCTTAGTTCAGAAGTTCGGAGCCTCTCCAAATGCAAATCCATAAAATCTGAAGGATAATGTGACAAATTTGGGGAAGAAATGAGACGTGCTCATTTTCCAGCTCCATATTTAGCGCTTTGAGTGCTCCGGAAGAGTAGAAAAGCGCAATATAAGAATCAGTCCATTTACCATTTGCCATTTATTTTTAATCGTGGATTCTACTATAGTAGCTTATCATGATTCATAGTTTAAAGTAAGCTCCTTAGTTTTAGCTTTTCTATCCTTAATCTAGTTTTCTTCTGACTGGCTGCAAAAGATTTAATCACCAGCTGGGTGGAGCTTCCTTGCCTCGGATGACCAATCTAGGGATAACCAATTTGTCTAAGACATCATGAAGACCAAAGCCCTAGCCTTTGGTTCACAAGGATTACCTTTACATACACTTATTATTTAAAACATTAGCCGTGTTAATGTAGAGCTCATTTTAGTATAACTTGGTTGTTGAGTGTTTATCCAAGTTACATTCTATGTAAATCCTAGATATGGTTGTGTGTGAAAATCTCTGTGAAACTGAAGTTTTGGAAAAATCCAGATCAGCCAATCTGGCACAAGAGCCCGACCACATTCAAAGTCACTTGAATCCCATTTCTTCCTAATTCTCATGCTCGATTTGAACTTCAGAAAGTTGTGCTGCGAGTTACTGTCATGTGACTGGCTGATTAGAGATTTACAAGCGATTAAACAGGTGTATCTACAAAAGTATTTGGTAAGGATATATGAGAGAAAATAAGGAAAACATGTTAGGTCCAATTTATAGCAATTTCTCTTTGCAAACATCTGATTTTTGTGATATCTTGGGAGTATTCGATTTCAGGAATTAAACAAGCTGCCATTCATTTACTCACCAAAATGCAATGGGGGGTTTTCCAATTAAATAAGGGGGAAAAAGTCACTGGAGTGCTATTTTTTATCAGCAATGAAAGAAATGAGGAACAGTGGTGTAATAGTTTTGTATTTACTGGTTATTTATGGACTGCTGTCACCTCAAGGGAGGAAAACATTAAAAGGTAGGAAAAGTGGGCTCTTTATACCTGGTTTATACTTTGAGTGTAAAATGCAATTTACATGCGAACAAAATATTTTAACATAGTCTTTACATGAAAGCCATGAAAGATTGCTAAAGATTATTATAGTTCCCAGAGGATGTTCTCGCTTACTTTCTTGTACTTTCTTTAAGTAGTCTTCAGGAATAGTTCTCCGGGCTACATGAAAGACATGCTTTGGATGTTGGCTGCCTTTTGTTCCATTTACAGTTGAGTTCATCCACCTCTGCCTCAACAATGTTGAGGTCCAGGCCCTGGGGGTGCCAGTCTTTGACTGATGGTGTTCCATTCTCTGTTTTTCTATCCAGGTATGTTTTTATTGCACTGGCAGTGATTTTGGATTCATTGTCCTGCTGAAAAATTAAGTAATGCCAAGTAGATCCTTTCCAGATGGCATTGCACGGTGGATGAAAATCTGACGGTACTTTCTGCATCTACAATGCCATCAAGTTTGACAAGATGCCCAACACCACTGGCTGAAATGCAGCCCTAAACCATGACATAGCCTCCAGCATGTTTTACAAATAGCTGTAGACACTCCATGTTTTGCTTTTTTCCTGACCTCCTCTAGACACAATGATGGCAATTCAAATAAAAAGTCTTTCATTTGGATTGATCTCTCTGTAACACCTGCTGCCGCTGATTTTAAGTCCAGTTCTTGTGTGATTATTGTACAATATTTTAAAAAGTTTAAATTTTCCTGTCCATAGTTTCAAATTTTTTATTGCCTAACTAGTAGAATTGTTTTAATGACGCTCCACTGCGTCACCTAAAATGAAACACATTTTGTCATCTCTACTTTCATTTCTATTTATCTCTCTCCCATCTCCGAATTAGTGGGAGACATCTCCAACCCCTTGTCTATACTCTGTGTTTTCATCATACTCAGAGAAAAGGAGAAGCAAAGAAAGGGAGTTGATGAAACCTCTGATCATTTCTCATTAGCACCAACTTTTCAGGGCACATCTATTAATGCATTTTGTTCAGAAAGGCATTAATTGTCTCTACTAGGAGAGAATTAAACAAAGGGTGCAGAATTCAGATCGATGCTGTCCCACTCACACGGCCATGTTGCCTTGGTGGTAACTGAGTGATTCATGCAAGTGCAGCCATGGTTAATGTGGTAATGATATTTCCACTCAGGGCACAACGGTGCCAGGCTCCATCTGCACCAGTTAGCCTCCTCTAATTTTAGCCCCAGCGGTCCGAGGGCGGCTGTGAGAGCCGAGCGCTATGGCTCATTTAGACACAGGCTTAATGGAGGAACATCTTTCTCTTGCACATGGGAACACATACGTACGTGTATGAGTCCATGCGGGAAAGTGCACGTGTACATTTAAAGAAAAAGTAAATGGATGTAAATTCAGTCACATAGAAAAAAGTATATTAATGGCTAAAGCAACGCAAAAAGAAACAGACCATGAAGGTGAATACACTTGAATGAAGAGGTTTTTTATTAAAAATGTATACGCGTATTTGTTTATAATGCAGAAAAAAAAAAACAACAGCAACAAAATCAATGGCAGGCTGTTTCAGCTGAAAAGCTGGAGGATGATGAAACAGCATGTTTTGAACAGCTGTTTATGGCACAGTTAATCGCATTTATTAAATGTTTTATTAAATTACCTGAATGCACCATGAAATCTTACATTTCAGCTGGACTTTGGTTAAATCTTCAGAAAGTATACCATCTTTCACCCGTGCCTTCAAAGACATGCTTGTGCTTATGAGAGGATTCATCATAAGTGGGATATGATATTCACATTCACCCCTTGGGAACCTGAATGTCTGCACCACCTAACCCTCAGACCCACAGGGCTAATGTAGCTAAAAGGTAACTGAACTGAATCAGACAGCAATAAATAAATAACTAGAAATCTGACCAAGACAAATCCTTAAGCGCCTTGAGGCAACTATTGTTGTGACTTGGCTCTATATAAATAAAACTGAATTGAATTCACAGTGAAGCACAAGATTAATGTCTATATGGGAAAAAATGCATCCACATCCTTGACTGAATCCAAGTGTGGGACTAGTCTCAAAGGTTTGAACTGGACTTGTTGTTCTCTGCTTGTTTCTTTGCTCTCTTTACTGTTAGTTTTGATTTTCTGTGAGTCTTCAGTTCTGGATACATGTTAGCTCTAGTTTGTTTGTGTGTCTGCGTTTCACTGTTTCCAGTTAAAAACTATGTCATTTTTTAGTTATCAGGCTCTTATGTCTTCCATCTTTGCTCTTTAGCTCTACTTCCCTTCCTCATTGTCAGTGATTGTCCTCACCTTCACTTGTGTTTCATTACCACACTGTGTTCATGGGGTAATCCCCTGATTATCCCATGTGTACATAAAATAGTCCAATTCTTCTCCTTAGTCTCTGTTTGCTTACCTGCATGTTCTCTTGTGGTGTCTGAATAACATCTGTTTAATATTTGGGCTTTTATCAGTGAATATACAGCTTGTTAATTGGTCTGTTGCACTTTGGCTCTTATGCACTGCACACTCCCCACAGTCTGCAAACTTTAACAAACTGTGACAGGGGGCCAAATTTAGATATAGTGAGCCTAAAAACGCAAATCAATCATGAAATTTGTACTATTTATAGATCCATTAATTTTCTTCCATGTATCTAATTCGAAGGAGGGGTTTTGAGTCTATCTCAGTGGCCATAGGGCAAGAAGCGGGGTACAGCGGGGACTTTGGACTGTGGGAGGAAGCCATAGTACCCCAAGAGAAACCACGCAGACACAGGGAGAACATCTGCACAGAAAGGACCTTCAAATCCAGGACCTTCTTGCTGTGAGGCAACAGTGCTAACTATCACACCACTGTGCTGCCCAAGCTTCTTACTCATTTAAAATCCTTTAAAGTTGTCAAAACCCCTTAAACCCCCCCCCCCCCAAAAAAAAAATAGTACAATATGACATGAGTGTGTTAATCAGTTTCCAAATTTTCCATCCAGTTGGTCAAAACAGTGTTGAATGATGCGCTGATGTGTTTGCACTCTTAGGGCATTGTGTTGTATCCTTTTGAGCTGATGTGCATTGTGCATCTGTCTCAAGGTCACCATGAGACAAAAATAACTCGCTGTCCATTTCTGTCCCAGACTATTTCCTGTCATCTGCTTTCGCTCAGCTGTCAGCATCTTCCTTCAGACACACACACACACAACAAGCCTATCAGAATTCAAGAAAGGGTCACCTTTGCTTACCTGGTCTCCCGTGTGACAAGGAAGAAGCTGTCATCGGGAGCATCAATCCAATTAGGGCGCCTCTTGCGAATCATCACTCCTCCTCTGGTATTACCACTGCTGCTGCTGCGGCCGTTATGCTGCAAGACATACATCCGAACGTTAGAGAGCAATCGATGCAGCTGTAGAGGAAGTGTAAAGCAAATAGAAAATAAGCCTACCATGAGAGGTCCACCTGTTGTACCTGGGTTCTCTGCAAAAACAAACCCACAGCAGTGAGAGAAAGAGGCAAAGTACACATGAGGGAATCTGCCAGTTGCGAGTAGTATTGATTGGTTTTATTTCTTGTCCTAGTTACAAGTTGTGCAACAAATAACTGTGTTTCAATTTCAGTAAAAAAAAGTGAAGTTACCAATAAAAAACAAAGTGTCAAACTGAAGTTGAACCATCCAAATTATCCAAATGACCCCCATCTGCTGATTCGTTTTCATTAGAATTAGTTGTCATTCTCTCCAACGAGCTAGTTTAGATAAGAAATGGCAGAAAAGGTTATCAACTCCAGATGTATTCCTACTAATTGGATTTTTTATTAAGCATAAGGATAACAAAACATTGGATATCAACACTATTTATTCCCCAGACTTAATTCACATTACGAGTAACTTAAAAAAAAGAAAGAAGGGATGCATTTTCTTTTTTCTTTTGAATGTGGGGGGCTTTAAACAGAATGGACTTTCTGCTTTTGAGCAGGATTAAATTAAGCAAATCTGAAAATAATTACCTTTGTGGGATTAAATCAGATCTCTTTTTCTTTTTACTGATTAATAAGAGTCTGTGATGTACCTGTGCGCCTGTCTGGGTCAGCCCTGCTGTGGTGATGATAGCTGCGTTTTCCCAGCATGCCGTGAGGCCCATGTGGTAGAGAGGAGAGTAGGCGTCTAGGGGGAGGCGTCTGAAGGCCCGGGGTGCGGTGGGAGCGAGGGGCGTGGGTTGCTGGACGGGACTCTGGAAAAGACACACCGGAGGTGCATGAAGTGGCTCCTATAGACCATCTGAGTTATTTCTGCTCATGTTTTATTGGCTTAATGGGTTAGACTCCTACTGCTCAAACACTGACTGTGTGTTCATTTACCTAGAAACTGCAGGACACTAGTCAGAGTGCTCCTTTGGGCGGCTCTGGTTTTAGGTAGGCGAGTCCCCTGCCCTTCCGACACCCTTAACATGTCTAAACCAAACACACATACACAGAAATTTTTGTCAATCCCCTCTTCTCCCCGTATTTAAATAAAAAAAAAAATAAAAAAAAACATATTTATCCGTTTATCAACATGAACATCTCATGCAGATGAAAATGGCCTCTTCTCAGGTACATGATTATGGATAAAGACCACAAGATGCAGGATTTGATGCAAAGGAGCAAATGACTGAGGTATTTTGCAGCGACTTGCTCTAAGGGAGGAGAAATCTCCCCCCCTCTCACATGCGCATACAGATGTCAGCACATGCTTACATGCATGAAAACATATCGTAGACACATACATTCAATTATGAAGACGGCATGACAGCAGGCACTGGAGGTTGAGTCCATGCTGAGGAGCGGGGGAGGCGGGGGTGCCGCTGTGCTTCCTCTGAGTGTGGTGGAGTTGATGGACAGAGAACACAGACACATGAAGCACAAGGACTCGGAAAAGATGCTTTCAGGTGTGACTTTATTGCAGGTCTACTCCACATTCACACAGCAATGAAAGAAAAGAGCAAAAAAAAAAAGTAGAGGTAGAAGATGAGATGAGAATATTGCAACAGTCGTTAGAGAATGAAAGATGAGGGAGGGGAAATCGAAGGCGAGGAATGAGTCTGAGTGGCAAATCCTGTCCACAGGATATACGAGACAGGGTGGATTCATATGAATATTGCATGATTTGAAACACAGGAAATTAGCTGAGTGAATAATATGGCAAAAGGTCCATCCCCAAATGGGATCTGGACTCCTTATGATTGGGCCTGATCTACTAGGGGCGATGCAGCCAGCAGCTATACCCAAGTCTTCTCTTCACCTTCCTTCCTTCAGGGTTCCAAATCTGTCTGAAGCTCACAATCAATCCAAACAGTTCACTTTGTCTTGTACACAGATACACACATGATCAATAGGAGGGAAAAACGCATGTGCAAAAAAAAAAAAGAAGTTTAAATTAAAAAAATATTTAAAAATGGTGATGGCAAAGACAGTGAAGCTGAGGTTCAGTATTTACAATGAACATATGTGGCTGAGACAACTCACTCAGTCATAACAGCACAGACTGGACGCACCTTTACCAGGAGCGCCGTGCAAAATAGAGCTTTTCTTAATAAAATACATTTCCTCTACCAGCAACTTCAGCAAATATATACGGCTCAGACTAGACTTCTACTGGATGCTGTTACAATCTATTCATTATGACAGGAGCGACTTCAGTCACAGTGTGTGTGTGTGTGTGTGTGTGTGTGTGTGTGTGTGTGTGTATCCCTGTTTAACCACTCGAACAATGGCTTTTGGTTCAAAGTGACTCAGAAACATAACAACAGGCAAAAGAATAAAAAAAATAATAAAGAAAAAAAAACACGAATGAAAAGATGATCAAAACTCAGTTATGAGGACAGGCAGTCTTTATTGGAAACGGGGGGAGAATACAAAAAACAAAATAACAATAATTATAATAAAACAGAAAGAGACAGACGGAGGGGGTGGGTGGGGCAGAGGCGAGCAGAGATGTCGGGGGCTGATGGTGGGGCAGTCGGGGTGAGGGGAGGTGTGTGTTGGTGTGTGTCTCTGTATGTTGTGTTCTGTCTGGAGATGTGTATGTGTATCCATGTGGCAGAAGTTAGGAGGAATTGAAAGAGCTCTTACACTCTGCCTTTATGGCCCCACAGTTAATGGGGACAAAGGGCCGGCGCGCAGCACGGCGCAGCCTGATGATGTCACGGCACATGTGCCGGGCCAGCTTGGTGAGGCGGGTGGCCTGCAGCAGGAAAGCCTGCTTGGTCTTCATGGAGGATTTGGGGCTGTTGCTGTTTCGCATCGGCACCATGTGGTTGGACTGGCGGGGAGCGTGACCCCTTGAGCGAGACTCCTGAGATCGAGGGAGGGACAGAAAGGAAGGAAAAAACAAACAAACAAAACAAAAGAAAATTTAATCAATTTGACATCCGGCAGAAAATGTAAAAGTCAGAGATGGTTCAACAAATCCAATGGTTTTTAAACTCTTGGGCTGGGAATGGGAACTTCAGTTGAATGGTTATATTTTTGCAGGGGGAAAAACTCATCTTCATTTAAATGCAGCCTTAGTGCATATGTGCACATCAAAGAGCTGCACTGAGCATAAAAACTCAAAAATAGACAATTTTGTTCAAAAAACCCCCAAAAGTGTATCATGTTAAAATTTCCAATAAAAAGGGATTAAAAAGGTTGAGTATATATATCATGCTGACCTTTATGTCACCAAAATTTAACTTGGATTTGGTTTTATTAACAAAGGCTATTAGTTTAAAATGTAGAATGGTGGCTTTCTTGGAGAGGGGGGGGGGGGGGGGGGGTCATGCCAGAAAAGGTTTGATAACCACTACACTAGCTTCTGTATTATTGGATTTTATTTTGAAAAACCATTATCAAAAGATTCACATTGGCTGGTTTGAAGGCTTTAACAAAAAATCTGAAAAACAAATTAGATTTTACTGTTATTTATTATTAAAAACATGCATGTTTAACACAAAACTGTTTTGTGGTTCAAACTGTTGTAGAGGGGAGTCTAATTCACTCTGTCGTCACTGTGGAGGCTACTGTTCGTGGTGCTGTTGAACTGTATTGTGTAATACAGTGAGGAGAATCTAATCATTTGCCCGCCCCGTTTATCCCAGCGGATAATTACAGCCTCTAAAACGGCCATAAAGTTGAATCAGCACCCTTCTGAAAACAGTTTAGATAAAAATCAAGCATTACAACCTTCCTGAGGGAAGGATTTATTGCAGGGCCGCTGCATTAGATAACTGGCAATCGAGCTTGTTTTGTGAAACAGAAGCAAAGCCACTGTTTTCAGATGAAGACTGATATTAGTAAAAGCTTCTATTATGGTTTCCATCAGCCACTTTCTTGGACTACTATTATTTTTATGTCTGGATATTTTGATATTTTGTCACTGCATCCATAAAATTTACATCAAGATGGTAAACGGGTTAAACTACTGAGTGCCTGATGGTCCCTTAAAAATATTTTTACCGCAGCACAATCAGCAACCTCTCCGGTGAGTCATCATGCAGCTAAACTCCAACTCCTTCGTCTTAGACTGCAGCTAGTAATGGTAACCCTTGTTCTGCTCTGCACCAACGAGGGGCTTAGCATAGAGCACGGCTGGGTAATTAATCTTCCCAAGAGGCCACGAGAAACTGGGATTGCTATGAAGGGCTGCACCAATAGCTTATAAAGAGATAAAAATGAATACTGAGCAGAATGGAGATCAGCTCATCGCTACAGCCCTCCACAACAGATCAAGATTCGTGTGTTCTCAGTTTCTCCTTGAGAAAACCGATTGCCCACCTCTGATACAGAGGCACATGAACCAGTTCTCCATCTGCTCCAAGCTTCTGGTTATGATAACCTTCAGCTAGCAGAGGATCACCAAAATAACCCACACTTCCATCACCAGCTGTATTCCAGTTGAAGAACATTTTTACCACAGCTTAAGATTATCTTTTTGGGATTGCCTCATCAGTGATGTGAAAGGGCCAGGAGCTAGCTGGTTTCTAGTGTCTGAACTTAAAATAAAGGCAAATTGTGGCCAAAAGAACAGCTTAAAATGTGCCACCAAATTTAAAGTGTCAGGAACGCTGCATCACACAGGAGGTACAGATTTTTACAAGTTTGTTTCAAAGGCTTTGTTTTTGTCTAACTCTAATATGAACATGTTTTAAGGACCTGCAGAAACCCTTCTCTGTACCCTCCACTGAGCTTACATTGCTTGCTGGAGTGGGTGAGGTCCTCTCCTCTGGACCCTCAGCTCTGCTTGGCATCTTCAGACCACCGTACTTCTTCCAGTACATCCAGCAGGAGACGCACAGACGACACTGCATGTTTGGAGGTCCCCATGAATACCACTGGGCTGACTGCATGGCTGTTAATGTATGGAATCCATTAACACTTGTTAGAGAGATGGCAGAAAAGACTGGTCTCAAGACACTAAGAATATTGATCTCCATCTTTTCCTGTGTGATTTTATCAATATTCATACTACACAAGACGTCACTATATGCTTGCTACTGACTTTAAGTGCTTACAAACATGAAACAGTGCACGAGGCCGTTGTACTGCAAAGTGAGCAGATATTAGGCATTTAGATTTATCATTTCCATCAAATAATTTTAGTTGTCAGCTTTTTTAAATATTCTACATTTTACAGTAGATTTTAAGGGGAATGTTAGGATGTGTTCAAGAACTAATAAGCAGAACTCAGGTTATAATTTTTACAATTCTCCCAGTTCTCAGTGCAATTGAGTCCCACCAAGGGACACAAAAATGAATATCATCATAATAAAACGTGACATCAGCAGAAGTCTGCCGCAGACAGATTTTTATGTCCAGCAGAATTATTATTACTGAAAAGTCAAATATCCAGAGAATCTTGCAACTTGTGTTATAGTGGATTGTTAAAATTCAGAAACAGTTATGTTGAAGGCATTTTATGCTACTTAGATTTTTGTTGACAAGGGGCAAAAAATGTGTATCCTCCAACAGGTTGATTTAAGGTGAAACTGGTCACAAAGAGTTAAACACTGCTGCACCAAAAGCCTTGGGGCAATGGGTTTGTTTTGGTTGCTAGCAGACTGCCACAGTTGCCTGCAGTTTGCACGCAAGATTTAGATTTACCTACAAATATATGCCAGCCCTTCCCTGAGCAGCAGCAAAACTGCATGGCACTACACAACCAGAAGCAGAGTCTGTACACCTTCACTCTGTTTGGGAAATACTTTTTTTTCCCCCTTCTTTGTGATCGGTGGTTGCAGTGGGTCATCAAAAGCTCTCTGGGCCTTTGTTCCAGGTTATTTATCAAAATCATTGCACCCATGCTTAAAAATGGCTCTCCTCGTAAGGGTGAAAGTAAAAGTAATAATAGAAGAGATAAGAAAGAAAGCAAAGTAGTTAAAATTATCTTGGTTTTGTTCTAGGAATGTGTGACTTGGGCTGTAGCTAACCACCCTGCTTGCTAATCCTCTCACAAAGTGAAATCTAATATTTTTAGGCAGCTAGAGGCACTCTGTTAACACTCTGGGTTGCATACTGTGGGACAACGATTTCCCCTTTCAGTCTGTGAAGCTGTTAATAATAAGCAAAGACTGAAAATAAAAGGAAAGCATTTCTTCTTTAAGTAAGAGAAGCGACAGCTGTCTAAGGCTTCATTTGTTTCCATTAGATTTCTAATTGACTTATGTTCACTGCCCTCACCACTTAATTTCACACTTGCCATGGCTAATCACACACTCACTCTCACACGCACACACTAACTCACTGTAGCAGCTTTCGCAGGCTCTGCCCCCCCCTGCTGCGTGGTAGGCCCCGGGGCCCGCTCCGTTCACCGTCGCCATCTTGCCATTGGTCATCGAGATCTGGTTGGGGTTGGGTTTGTTACTGTCAGAGGACAGACAAAGTGATTTAGGAAGCAGAATGACAGCAGCTATACTGCATAAAATCATCATCTGTCCACCACAAGCAGAGTAACAGACAAAAGACATCCAATGTCATCTGCAAACACTGAAATATGAAATAAAGAAACTTACTATGTGGGGATATAAACCTGCTTCAGCTTGCTTTCTGCCTCTGCTGCCTTCAGTCTCTTCTGTTCAAAGAGGGGAAAAAATGGATTTCTTCATTAATCCCAAAATAAAAAAAACTGTTGCCTTTAACAAGCATTGCTTCAAATAAAACTCAGCCCTGCATCCTGAAAGTTGGAGTGTGGAATTACAGTGGTAATAATTAAATCTGTCGATGTAATTCAAAGGAGTTGTTTTCTCCCTCTATGCTTTTTAGGGGCACGTAAACACAATTTATATCTGAGCACATGAAATCCTTGGAGAGCAAAGGCTATCCCTTTGTGCATGCTATACAGTTGGTTGCTCTTCTCAAACACAAGGACCTTTTTAACCAGATTTTTTGCTTCTTTGGTTGTAAACATGTTCTGCACCACCACGCCTATCTTAAGGGGAACTACCCTGTTTCTACACAGAGGGCAGTTTTATCATAAGACGTAACACTTAGTCTGTGAATAGCTATATAAAGTTTTCGATAGCTCTAGAAAAAGAAAAAGTTTAGTAGGCCGTGCAGCAAGCATTTTTCAAATTTATTAAGCAATGGAGGTCCAAGGAATGGTGCAACTGAATTAGACGTAAAAGTATCCTACAGTTTTTAAGCTGCACTCGTACAGACTGCCACTTCAGAATTAATCACTGCAAATACATTTATATCGGTATAATAAAAACATAACGAGGACCATTTTACTATGTGTGGCAGCTCAGAAAAAAAAAAATAAAGTAAAAAGAATAAAAAAAGACATTTCAAAAGTGGTCAGAGCTGTGGGTGAGAACTTTATTTCAATAGAAAGCCTGATTCTAGTCACTTCTACTTATTTTGTATCCCTAGGGATACGGTTATAATTTTAAAAACTGAACAAGCATGAAAACGTCACTTTTTGTGGGGACTAATTTTGAACTGTGTGAAACCTTTTGATTTTACAGAAAGACAGTTGGAATAGTTGTTGTGAACTGCTTTGGTTTTGTTGTGCCTTTCTAATGAATCAATGAGTTTTTGCACATTTTTAAAAGGAAACAAAATCTTGAGCTTAAGCTATTCAGCTCCTTTGAGAAGTCTTTTTTGAAGATGTTGACTGCCTGATATGCTTTTCTTTTTCTTTTTTTAAATTCTTGCAGCTTCAAATAAACATAAAAACTGGAGTATCCTTTTCAGATTAAAGTCCCATGTAGTAGTCAATAAAAAAACAAAAATAAACAAAGCTAGGACAAAGTTGCTTTATTTATTTATGCAGGAGGAGTTTTTGCCCACTAGAAGCGCGATGCAGTTGTTAGGGATGGCATCGTTTAGTTTAATCTTGTGTAAATGTAAGAAAAACACACACTAATTACAAAAAAAGATGCATGTAGCATAGCAGCTACATGGTTTTCTCACCTGTTGCACATATCTGTCTGTAGTCTTCCACATGTAGTAATACTCTATGATACTGGTCAGAGACTTCCACGGCAGCTTCACAAGAAGAACGGTCGAGCACGGGGAGAGAAAGAAAGACAGACACAGAGCAAATTAATGATATTAATATCTCATGTTCTTGCCATCTGGGTGCGAAGCCTTCATGTATATTCATGAGCAAGAGGCATCGTGACCACAGAGGCTCAGAGTTACTGGCTTTGCTTGGTTCTGGGCCTCAGACGGAAACACAGAGAAATTCACACATTTAATAAGTATTCATGAGCACCTGGTGCCACCGCATACACCCATACCCTGGCTTTATTGTACAGTAGAGGTAGATGGTGGGAAGGAGAGTTCAAAAGAACCAAACAGTCATCCCTCACCCCCACAGGCTTGAAAGGCGAGTGCTAAAATTGGTAATTTTGTGCTTCACAGAACAGCAGCTTCAATTTATGCAGATTACAATGGATTTCCATTGTGACAGATTTTCACTGATGAGGGAGGACGACTCTTTGGAAACTTCTCAAAGCCTCAAAGTCGAACCTCTCAACTGTCCATCGGCATGCTGTGAATACATTTCACCACATGAAGACTTTAACTGCACAGTGAGCAGTCTCTCACAGTAACGGGTAACAACCAATCAAATGCTACATAAAAACAAAATATCTTAAAAGCACCATAAATAATGTAATATTCTTTTGAATAACTTCTACGTCAACAGGATTACCAGGCAGAATGATAACAAAACACTTACAAAGTCTTGTCGGATGTCATTGAAGTCTTTTCCATATTTCTCTAATGCCTCTTCAAACATGGCAGCTTCCGAGGCGCTCCACTCCTCCATCTCATCCCTGCAAAGCACCGGGCCCCCCGCTGGGACCAGTACGCTCAGCGCACTGGACAAATCGTAATTATGGCGGTGCAATGTGTCCATCGCATGGAACTGTAATCAATGCACGCAGAAAAAAGCTTACAAAACCATCAATTAAATCCCAGCAAGGTGCTGCAGGGTTTGACTGTGTGTGTCCCACTGACCAGTGTGATATCTCGTGAGGCTGCAGCTGCACTCATGTGTAAGCTTGGCTGTCTAACAGAGCTGCTGCAGTCCAGCGCTCGGGCAAAGGTCCCGACCGCCCTGAAAATTACCCACAGTCAGTCAATACATGATACATATATGCACAGCTTACTGCATGGTCTGACATATTAATGTGCAGGGCATGTCTGCAAAGAAAACACTAACAGCCTCACAGCTCAAAATATGCACTGGGTGGTATGGAGCAAAAATATATGGCAAACACAGATGAGTCGTTCATCAGAAACAGTAAACAGTCGTTTGTTAACCAAAAAGCGATTTAAATCTCTGCGTGATTCATTTTTAATTCATTTTCATCCTCCCTTATAAATAAAAACCCATGACAAATTCACATATTGAATGAATAAAAATGAAAATAATGAGCCAAACTTATGAGCCATGGCTCATAACAGTGTGCATTTATATTATCTCACACACTAAATATTTCAGCCAATCCTTCACAGCACCACGGGCTATTAAAGTGCTAAAACTCAGAATTATTACATCTGTGAAACTGCCTATCCAGTGCATGCGATCGAGAAGTTGTTGCTGTAGATGTGAGGGCGACCTACCGTGCCACCACTAAGAATTGGTCTATCTGTTTGTTGGTGAGTGGGCACTCTGGATCCCACAGTTTCTCTTCTAGTTTGGCCTGATCTCTCTCATCTGCCTCACCTGCAAAGCCCAGAGACAACAGCTCACACACACAGTAGGATAACAATGGATTTGCCTTCCACGCTTATTTGCTTATTAGTGATGGTTTTAATTATAAACTAATTACATTTTGTTTATGCTTTAGAAAAAGGGTTAGGAAAGAAATAAAGGTGAAATCTGCGATTCACCTTCTTGTAGCATTTCAGGTACATCTGCCTGAAAACGCGGTCCCACTCTGATCTCTCCTTTGTCAGCCAACAGGGTTTTCTGTGTTGGGTCATAAACCAGCGAATAGAAGAAGGTATCCTAAGGAAAACATCACATCCATTAATGTGGAGCTTCCCAGATTTTGGCAGGGCTGGGATTCCTGTGATCTCCAGGTGTTATAACAGATATAATTATACTTATGTGACAGACAACATGCAAAATATAATAAAGAGTTTTAGTAAAAATCTAATATAATCAGTCAACTGAGAAGAAAATATTACTCAACTGTTTACTGATTATTTGTTTAGGTCATTTTTAAGCCATACATGTTTTGACCGTTTAAATAAACAATAAAAAAACTGTTAAAAAAAGAAAGTAAAAGGAACGTAGCATCAGCCACACGGACCTAGCGACGTCCACCACCCCCAGGCACCCTGTGGTTGCAGGGGGAAAATATTTATTTCCCCAACTGGTTGTTGCTAGGTGAAATTGTTGCAAACAGTGTGACGTTTTTTTTTGGTGCAGCACCGTATAGCTGTGTTACTAATTTCACCTACCAACTAGGGCTGAACGATTATGGAAAATAATCTAATTGCGATTTTTTGCCCCAATATTGCGATTGCGATGCGATATGCGATTATTTTTTAAGGTCTTTGTCTTCTGTATTATTAAACAAAGACAAGCAATACATCATATAGTATGGCCAATACTATATTACATTAATTTTAAACTGTTCTTTCCTGGAAGACAGACCTCTGTTATGATGACATGAGGTGATGCATGAATTGATGACTGACATTTTTATTTAACTTCTTCAATCACAACAGTATATTTGAACATACACAATAGTTTATTTTTAGCTTACAAACATCTGAGCATAAAGTGCTGACAAGGAACCGTGGTGTAAACATTAAAATGAAAGTCAGTACAATGTGCAGATTGCAGAAATATACATAAACAAAATCAGTGGCTTTACCACACTCAGTTTTTCGACATCTGTGAACTACTAGACAGTCATTCAATTAAAAAATAATATTAAATAAATAAAACTAATAAATAAAAAATACACACATCTTACTGATCTCTGCAGTCAGTAACATTACACATAAAGTGCAAACATAATAGCAATTGTATAAACACACACACACACACGCCTTTAAAATTTAAAGGCGTGAAATTGGACGGTCTAGTTCTGATTAGCGTCACCGCTGTCTCGGTGGAGTTTAATAAACTCGGCCGTCTGCTTCTTGCTATCTAAAATATAACCAGACACTGGTGTAAATTCTCGACTGTCTCATACTTCTGTTTAATAAGTTTTCTGTTTGACGTTTAGTCAGCTGTGTGAAAACCAAGGAGGAACCCACCCGGGGGATTAATAAAGTTTTATTTTATCTAATCTAATAACTTTAATCTCAGCCAAACCGATTTACTCACGAACAAACAAAACACTGAAAAAAGCCCAACAATAACATTTTTAGGTTGTCTAAGTGATTTATATATTACGTTTAACCCGAGCAGCGAAACTCCGCGGTGATCTGAAAATGATGTGCCGGGAGTTGTGCCGTTCTCGGCCGCATCAGTAACCCTCGAGCTCCCGGCTAGCTGTCGAGCTGGTGGGTAGCAGACGCCTCTGAAAACGTCGAAGCACTTTTGCAAATATGGGATATCTTGATAAACCGAGCAGATATTCGATGTTTACACAACTACTTTCTCGCCTGAAAATATGTTAAAAGTTTATTTTGTGACCCAGAAAGATTAGTATGAGTAATTTTAAAACTTAGTAGCGGCCGCCATTGTTGGAAACTGGAGTTTGGCTGGGCCGCGCTATGAATTCTGGGATATGGTAGTAATTTGGACAGCCTTCGGCGCGTCGCTGTGACGTAATCGGTCTACAAATGCGGCCTCAGGAGGATGCAGCCCATGAATTTGGACATGTCCAGAGTATAATCGCAGCCTTTGCGGTTAGAAAATTGCACTTGATCATGTCGCGATATTATCGCAAATGCGATATATCGTTCAGCCCTACTACCAACTGCCGGCAACCTCCAGCAATCACTCAGCCAGAAAGTGGGAGAATACAAACTTCCTAGCAACAAGTTGCCGACAGGTCCAGGCTTGCATTACCTCAGCTTTTTGATAATATTGTCAAGATTCTTCCCACAAATGGCAAACTTTTTTTGTGCATTCCCCAATTTTTATTCATCATTACCAATATAAATGCATCACAAGTCACTAGTTCACCTGGCCGTTCACTCCCCACCAGTCAGGCCTTACTCTAAGACAATAAAAAATTCCCGCTTTCTGTGCTAATCAAGCCTAATTCTTTGCAATGGTATTTCTGTCGTGTAACAGCTAGCTTCTAGGCCTTATCCAGTGAGCTACAGACACTGTGGATTCTTTATGTATTCCACTTTATGTCTACCCCAACAGCACCCTGTATTTTCCTGATGAACGAAATGAATCACTACGTTTTTCTCTATTGGTTAACAAACCCATTTTATATCAATGTGAACCAGCGCTGCGTCTGCCTCCATGTACCAGAGGAACTTGTGCGCATGATGTCTTGATGCATACTCAATCATCCAGGTAAGTAAATCCCCAAAAGTTGATTCTGTTCATCTGGATGATTCTGTTCATCTGGATGAACAGAATCATCCAGATGAACAGAATCAACTTTTGGGGAGTTGTGCACATGATGTTACAAATGAAGAAGAGTGGGCCAAGGTGCAGGCACTAATTTGGATCTTCATAGATTTGCTCATGGTAAATGAAGCAACGGTGTACGCAGCTGCATCTAAACCCTTTAAGACACAAATTGATTATTTGTATTGAAACAGATTTCTAATGTGAGAGTCTTTTTTTAGGAGTTTAATAACTGGCAGGGACATATCTGAAAAGCCTGAATACTTCCTGAAGCAACAGAATTTAACAACAACAACAACAAAAAGAAGAAAAGGAAAGAAAAAGCATGTAAATTATGACCGGACTTTCTATGATGCAGCTTGAGGTAACAAAAACCAGAAAGAGACATCAATTTGTTCCCCCCTCTCAGGCTTACCTCTTTGTCAAGGTATGAAAGAACGGCTTCAGTCTCATTCAATAATGCGACACTGCACTTCCCCCTAATGGAGAGAGAGAGGGGAGGAAGCACACACCATATAAAAACACAAACAAAGGAAGTGCGCACTGTGTGATGGATGGATTCATGGCTGAATGAGTGACTATCCATGGGCACTGCCTTTAGTTGGCGAGCTGTACAGTCCATTTTCTGTATGTATTTGTATGCCTCTGTGCACTGTACCTGATGTGTGTCGCAGGTAGACTCTCATACTGCCGGGAGAGGAAGAGCTCTCTGTGGCGGAGCTGGTGTTTCTGTTTTTCTGTTAGCTCTGTCTCTGTTGGGTTCTCCTTCTCCTCCTCGAGCTCCTCTGCAAAGGAAAAGACAAAACAAATGAATCCATTTCATGAGACACTTTTGTCATCAATATATCCCAGAGACAAAAAAAAAAAAAAAAAAAAAACAGTGACTGATAAATGTGAAAAAATAAATAAATAAATAAATAACATCAAAACTCACAGATTCTTCAATTTATCCCTCAGACTGTAATTTCACATTTGTTAGCAGTGCTTTCTCAAATGAGGAGGCCCATGCTTTTATGACTCTGGATTTGCTGGTTGGCACATAATACTAGGCAGTATATAAACATATTAAATCACTGGTAAACAGTGCAGGCACTGCATACACTTTGAATAAATATAATTCTATAAGTGGATTTTCAATATACTAGAACTTATATAGTGTCACATTTATATGAGGGAAATGCATGCATTTGTCAGTTTCAGAGAGAAATAGAATTATTTTGTACAGTCAGTGAGGTAAGACAAAGATCTTAATTAATAGGTTTGACATTTACAGGGGAATTACTTCAGCAGCTTTCACACCATATACAGTGAAAGATCCCAAGTGATGCTGAAAGAGGAAGCAGCGAAAAGCAGCCTTCATTTGAAAGTGAAATTTTTCAACTGCCATGAACATTATTTTATTCATCTGCAATGTGCTGGGGAAACAGCAAAAATTGCTTTGCTCAATTGATTAAAACCCAGTCTGCCAATCATGCGTCAATGGCTAAACTCTGAAAACATGACAGTATTGTTTGCTGAAGACAACATGTGGGTGGAACAGCAGCAGCAGCGAAAAATACACCAACATTAGAGTCTGGAAAATGTTGGCATTTCAGTTAATGTTACATTAAGAAGTGAAACAAATGTAATATCCTGAAAAGAGTTACTGTTAAAAATGTATAAACTGCAACAGATAGCATTTGTTGCAGAAAATACTCTGCACATCATCTGCAAAGGCTCATGTTTTTGTAAAATACTATTATATATAATCCCCCTCTCACCCTGTGGGCAGTCTTTATTTGTTCTTCCAGCTCAGGTCCTCTACCAGGGGCCTGGGAGCTTGAGGGTCCTGTGCAGTATCTTAGCTGTTCCTAGGACTGCGCTCTTCTGAGCAGAGATCTCAGATGTCGTTGCTGGAATTTGCTGGAGCCACTCTCCCAGATTGGGGGGGTCGTCACTGCTCCGAGTGTTACCATGGGGACCAAAGTTGACTTTACTCTCCATCTTGTCTAGCTGCTCTCTCAGCCCTTGGTTTTTCTCCAGCTTTGTGTTTCTCCTTACTGATGTTGCCATCATTTGGTATAGCTACATCCATCACTATGGCCTTTTTCCTCTGCTTGTCCACCACTGGTTAACCATCTGTATCCCACAGGATTTTAGCACGGTCATCTTTGGAGACGTGTCCCATTGCGACCTCAAAGCCATACCTGCGTTCCTGTATACTATGCTAGGCACATTGTTATGGCGTTGCCTGTATGCCCTGCCTGTTAGCATCTTGCACACTGCTGTTATGCGCTGGATTTATTCAGGGCCTTAACCCTTATTGATCTTGTGCTACCATGATTAGTGTCTCTGTACTGTCTTTCATTCCAGCCAATGGTAGGATTTTTTTTTTTAATTTAACACAGAAACATCTCATTACTAAAGTTAAGTGATGTCATAAGCTTAGTTAATGTTAAAACAGATGTGCCTGATTGCACCATATCCAGTACAGAAGAGTAGGAATGCAGTCTGCTGAGATTTTACAGCATCTAAATGCTGTGTGTTTACAGTGGTCCACAGGCTTAATAAAATATAAAGTTTGATACACGCAGACTGTACAGTGCCTGCTGAATTGAGGCAAAAATGTACAGCTGTTATTTCTCTTTCGCTTCTTTCAATGCAACATCCCCCTTGGCTCAGTCTTAACAGCTGGAGGACACTTCATACAAACCATTACTCAACTAGACTAAACACAAAGTTTTTCTTCTATTTTGTTTGAGTTTGTTTTTGTCCTCCCACATGTTCTGCTGTCATGTTGATCAGAAGATCATTTCTACCTGCGCTCCTGACTCCTGGCTGGTTAGTAGACAGTTATACCGGCAGTTACTGAGAAATGGACATCTTAAGTTTATAAGAATCTTAGGTTGGAAGAGCATTCGAGATACTTCTAACCATCTCTTACTGTGTGATCACCGCTCTGGAGACTCAGTTCCTTCCTTTGTTGGTTATCTTTTATCTGGGGCTGCCCAAAATTGCACAGCATACCCGGCTTCACACAAAAAGACAGAGCCACACATCTGTATCTTCCTACCTTCAACTAAAAAGTTTTCAGCTATGACTCTTACATAAACTTTCGTCCTGTAAAAATCAAATTTAGTTGCTGTTCTTTTGTTTTCCCTCTGAAATAATGTCAAACATAAATTAACTGGGTTTTTTTACGCTGCACTAGGCTGCCATAAATTTTATTGTTGTTTCTCGATTTTCTTCTGACCAGCTGGCAGACGAAGGACACCAAACACCTTGCAGAACTGGCACAGCACTTTGATCAATGCTCTGTCTCTGCATACTGCAAGTTTTATCTTTTTGTTCTTGCTTTATGTCTATAAAGTCTACCTCAATCAGGATAACTGGTTTTTACCAGCAGTTCTATGACACATACACAGGGAACAGTATTTTTCCAGTCAGTGCTGAATGACGTGAATGCAGTAAACATGTTGTTCACTGGGTCTCCTGCTGCTCTTCATTGCAATCACCCACATCTAAACTGGAAATCTGCTTTGGTGGAAAGCATGTTTTTTACTTCGAGAAACTAACTATTAATGTGTTTTATTCTGGCCATTAGCCTTCTGGAATCAGGTAGTCTGCTTCCCACACTGAATAGGTGTTGCTGTGATGACACTTTCTTTTCCTTTTCACTTCACACATCCACACTCAAATTCTGTAAAATGCAGTAACAAGCAATTGAGAAATTACTGTGAAATACAAACATGAATCCCCCAAGTTGGAGTACAAATTTAAGTTTCAACGTCTCCATCTCTGGCATTAAAAACCTCTTATTTCTAGTTAAATGTGCAATTTACAAAGTTGCCAAGAGAAATCACTATTGGAAATGTCATTCTGATTGACAGAAAGCTTAATTACATTTTTTTCTGAAAAAAGAAAATCCAAAGTGTCATGTCTCAAGTTTAAAGTCTTTAAAAATTTTCGATAATTAAGTCATCCTGATATCATCTGTCTGTTGAAATTTAGCCATCACATTACATCCTCAAAACAAGAAGGTTCTGGTTTCAAATCAAGACTTGGGCCCTTTTCTGTGGTGCTTGCTTGTTCTTTCCCATAGGGGTGGGCGATATAAACGATATACGATAGAAACAATATAAATTTGGCCAACGATAGAGATTTTGACTATACCGCTCTATCGCGATAGCGCATGTTGATGTCATCAAGCTGCGCCTGTTTTGGTCGTCTGGTCATCTGCAAATTATGCCGAGAGTCATAGCAAAGAGATGAAGCACTTTTGAAATATGGGGAAAGCCAAAAACGGTGCTTCCTCCACTTCCGTAACATTGATTCATTAATGTTGAATTCTCTCGCAGCTGTTGTATTCCCATGTTGTTGCAGTATATTAATAACTAACCTCGTATTGTGGATGAATAATCTCAGTTGTTCTCCTGACTGAAGTTTGGCCCGTGTATAGCATCCTGCTATGCGATTGCATTTGTCCCTAAGCACCAGAATCCCTCACGTTAACTTTTATCAAGTGGAAAAAAAGTTGGCGTTCATCCTCCAGCTTCACTGTGCTAATGTTATGCTAACATAGCTGTGTTGCTAGCAATCACGTAGCACAACATTATATACCAGGTAGTCCAACTTCAGTAACCCTGCAAACGCCACTGCTGTTTAGTTTTCTGTCTTCATTTATGTTGGAAGTGGTAGCAGAGCTGTACGTTTTAAATAGTTTCAAAAATCTCTCAGAACATGGTATGCCATGTTTAGGTGGAAACTAGCGAGCTAACTTCCTGTTAATTTCTAACTCCGTTAAATTTAATAAATTCTGTTTTCATGGATGCCTGGATGTTAAACTTAATTGTTACACCTGGTAAAGCAGCAACGCTGATGATTTTATTAAAGATGAAAGAATTTAGACCGTTTTAACTCTCAGTGTTCGTTTGACTTTGGGACCTGAGGGGACGGAGTTTTGGACCCAGATTACTCAGGACCCAGAAGCTCCTCACTACGGCAGCCGTAATGCTCTGACAATCCATCAAGCAGTGCGGCTTACCAAAGTTGTACTAAAACATTTTTTAACAGATTTCTGCACGCCAAAATCAGTTCGAGGTCAGTAAGCACAACCAGAATTCATACATAAGGCGCACTCTCGATTTTTGAGAAAATTAAAGGATTTTAAGTGTGCCTTATAGTGTGGAAAATACATTATACAGAAGAAAAGAATATATCGCGATATATATCGTTACCGCACATGCTTCAAATTATATCACAATATGAATTTTAGGCCATATCGCCCAGCCCTACTTTCCCAGTACTCCAGCCTCCTCCCACCATCTAAACCATGCGTGGGCTGCGTTGATTGGTAATACTAAATTGGCCCCAAGTGTGAATGGTTTCCTGTCTCTCTGTGTCAGCCCTGTGACAGACTGATGACCAGTTCAGTCCAGGGTGTACCCTGCCTCTCAGCCTATGACAGCTGGAATCAGCTCCAGCCACTTGTGATCCTAAACTGCATAAGTGAAAGAAAATGGATGGATGGCTTAATCTTCACCACTGGTTACACTTCTGTCACATAATTGACTAGTCTAAAATATCACAACTCTCCTTAAAGGAAAAAATACAATTTAGAATACAATATTTCATAGAGTCCAAGGTGACACTGCTTGATTTGTCCAACCAACAAAGACAAGTCACTCTAAAGTTTAGCAAAACAGAAAGAACCCATCCACCCAGTTTCTTCTGCTTATCTAAATCAGGGTCACAGTTGAGCTGGAGCACATCCCCACTGCCATAAAGCAAAAGGTGAGGTCGCCAGTCACCGGGCCAACACAGAAAAACAGAAACCATTCACACTTTCCCAAAAAGTTTATTCTGTTCATCTGAACATAGCGTTTTCAGTGGGAGAAACATTTCGTCACTCATCCAAGTGACTTCTTCAGTCTCCAACTTTTTGGGTTTTCCTTACCTGGATGATTGAGCATGCATCAAGACATTTACACTTACATTCCGACATAGAAGCAGTTTAGTCTCACCAATTAACCTAACCCCACTAACTGCATGTCTTTGGGCTGTGGAAGGAAGCCGGAGTACCCACATAGAACCACATGGTGAATTAGAGCACAGAACCCTCTAATGTAAATACAACAGTTTAATGTGTATTAATGCAAACACAATCTAAAGAAACTGTACTGTTTTACACAGATGATGCGTCACAACTGCTACTCACTTGCATGTTTATCTGCAAGCTGGATGAGGCTGTGGGAGATGTCTCTCCTTCTGTAGAAACAAACTACCTTGGCCTCCACGTTCCCACTGGCAGTCTAAAAGAGAGGAGAGACATCCAGGTTGACTCAAATAAGTGGCAACACCTACCTGTGCAACCCTGTAATTTCCCAAGAGACCTGGCTCCTTTGTGTACCTATCAAGCTGTGCTCAAACTCAGCCAGTATTAAATGTCGTGACTGATGACTAGATGCGGGGGTAAAAGGTTTGAAAAAGGTTTGAAGAAGAAGAAGAAAAAAAAAGAAACAACTTATACTCCCCACCTACCTGCTTCCAAGTTTGTGTACAAAAGCAAATGTATCTATATAAAAAGGGATCTGGAGTAAATAACAGGAACAACGATGTGCATATCGATGCACTAGCTAAAGCCACAAAAATGTCCATCGTGCTTGATCAAGCACTCCATTTCACCTTTACCAACACGATAAGCTTCATACAGCTTGTATTTGCAACAGCAGAGGTTTATTAAATCGTATCATGCTGCAGGGACTTCCTGTTACTTCATCATTTATGATAATTGCGATGTCTCCTGTCTTTAGATTATAACATTGAGCCTCAGTACACTCTTTCAGGATGATAATGTGATCTAGCATTATTCCACCCACACAATCCGATAATGACCTGCATTTATCTGAACATCTCAGTGCAAGCATGACACAGGAAAAGCTTTTACACACCTATTAACAATGCTTGTGAAGGATTTCGAACAAAATAAAACAGGAATTACGGTAAAATGCCGAGAGAAAAAAGAGAGAGCAACAACACTGCTGTTCAAGGTTGGTATCAGCTTATAATTAAAATAAATCTGCATCTTTAGCCCAAAGCTACATGAGCTTGTGAAATGTTGATAATAGTCACCCCGCCTACACACACACAGGTGTGTCAAGTCATACTAATGACAGTTGGTAGATCAGGGAACACCTGTCTTTTCAAGCCATATTACAAACAAGGTCACAAAATCCACACAAACAATGGGAAAGTGATAGGGTGGGGACAGGAGCACAGAGGAATTCAAGGAATTCTCTAACATATTCTCACACTCGTGAAAATGAAAAACGCACACATCAGTACCTTATTGAGTTCTTCTATCCGACGGATCAGGTAAGGGTTACTGGAGGAGTTCTCAAAGAATACATAGTCTGCAACAGGAAACACGCATATCATATATTTAAATATATAGACCACATGAACTTTAAAAAAAAAAAAAAAGGGGGGGGGGGGGGGGGCAGGGATAGCTCAGTAGGTAGAGTGGTGGCCCCATGATCGGAAGGTCAGGGGTTCGATTCCCCTGAACAGCTACCCTGAGATACCCCTGAGCAAGGTACCGTCCCTACACACTGCTGCCCGGGCGCCCAGTGGCTGCCCACTGCTTCACTGAGTGAATGGGTTAAATGCAGAGAGGGATTTTCCCCACGGGGACCAATAAAGTACACTTTCTTCTTCTAATACATTGGCGCTACAGTAGGTCAAATCAAAGAATATGCATGTCCTTTAATCAATAAATATGTGCAAAGTTGTGACTTTCAGAAAGTGTTGCACCAGAAAAGTTAAAAGGAAAAATCTCTAGTCAACAACCACCAAGTTATGGGTGAATAAAAGTGCAAAATTATCAGTCTTTCAACCTGTTGCCATATGTTACCACACTGTTTCAGTTTGTATGAAAAAATAAATTAAAGACAATAAAAACTTCAATATGCCATTTAAAAAAAAAAAAAAAGATTGCCCATGCATATAAATAACATCACCAGATGCCAGTATAGCTCTCTGGGTTTGAGTAGATGACCCATATGCCGTAAGCCTAATGCAGAAGCACTGGTTTGAATCCCCATCTTTCTTCCAGCTTATGTGTCTTCTAGACACTGCCAGTTCCCAACAAATGGGACAAATAAAATAAATGTAACAATATCTCTTTTTTTTTTTTTATTAAACTTTACACAACTTTAGGTTGTGGCAAAGGCAGCATTGACACAAAGTCTGATATATTTCATTCCACATGTTCCAGACTTTTAAACGGTGAAGCGGCATATTTGTCAGAGTTGTGCATGTCATTAAAGTCTATGTATCATCATGCTAATGTGTATGATAACCCTCAGCCTCTGGGATGGGAATGTACTGCACATCAGTGTTGGAATGCTGTAAAAAGTCAAAACCAAAACAAACCTTAAATAAATGAATAAACTACAGATCCCATCTTTTTTTTTGTTTGCAATGTAGCAGCAAAATATTGACTACATTTGTTAAGACTTGTTCCATACAGGGAGAAAAACTGTACCTGAATGTACCTGGAAGTTTGTGTGTCCTATCGACAAGTTCACGGAGTTTACAATGAGCACCTAAAAGCAGCAGAAGTTAGCCTAAAGGTGACGTGAGGGGACAATAAGCTGATGCACCTCGAAAATACCGGTTATAAAGTGCTGCAAGATATGTCATTAGACGCCTATAGTTTGCGTGGCATGTCAAGCATTAATGCAATTAGGCTACGTGGCCGTCTGTGTATGGATTTAAAGCTCAAGTATTCCTGAATAAATGTGTAAAAGCAGACGCAGCGACGCCATGCGCGGAGACAATAATTTGATGTTGAATTCCAGTAGACTGCTAAGGAGCTAGCTAGAAAATCAGCCAGCCTGCATCCCTGTTTGATAATTAATTGCCCTTGTGGTTACTGTAGGTGGTCACTTTGGCAAAACAGTTTGGCACCTGATGTTACCGAGATGGTTAAATACGATCATTAAATGCAGCAAACGAGCGCTGAGACGGCATTAATGGTAATCAGTGAAGCCATCGCTGGTGCTAACGTTAGCTAAATAAGGTCTCGTACTAATGGCTGCATGCCAGGAGTGGCAAATACAAAGGCAGCTTCAGACTGTCCGTGGTAGCATGTTAACAACCTTTGAAACACACGTCTAGTCGTGAGGTCTATCCGTGTAGAAGCCCCCTGTATCCCCTGGTCTAAGAATTCAGAAACCCGGGGAGCAGCAAACAAGTGAAAAATGTTTACATTGCCAGCTAACCATTTAGCAAGCTGGCGGCTAGCTGCTGTGGCCACGACAGACGCGAGGCCTGACCCATTTTGAATCTCAAATATACACCAACTCTCACCTTCCTGCTTCAACTTAACGCGTCCACGTTGCTGTAGCACATCCGCATCTCCACCATTAAATGCAAACAGCTCAAAATAACACAAAATAACGCCCAGAAGGTGCAAAACTGTAACGGTTTCTCTTTGATAAAAAGATCCACATTGACATACATACCTCCGACCCGGTACATGTTGGCCGCCATTTCTGCCCTCCCAGTGTGCAAACCATAAACTAAGAGAAATGGAATAAATTAATAAAAACAATAAAAGTTACTCTCTTTGAAGGGAAAAGGAGCGACAAATTAAGATGGTCGGGACTCCGGATGTGTAACCTATCGGGAGAATTATGGCAATTCAACCCCCCCTCCTCCTTCGAGTCACAGCACCCTTTATGATACAGTTAACTCACGGCAGCCAAAAGAAGTCGGATCAACCCGAAAAACCACTGCTGACGCTGGAGGGGGCCCGCGCACGCGCAGCACAACCACACGCGGCCCACACGCGCAGACACCAGCCCACCTCAGAAAACATAAGAAAGCAGTATGTACATTATTTTTTAGGACATTTTTATATCTGTAAAGCCAGAAGTTTAAACTCGAATCTAATCATTGAAACTGAGTCTCTCTAAAATTCCTAACAAATCAGAAAGGGCTCTAAAACTTAAAAGGAACTGTTTACATGAAGAAGTCTCTGTGTTGTTGTTGTTGTTGTTGTTGTTGTTGTTGTTGTTGTTGTTGTTGTTGTTGTTGTTGTTATCTTTTACGCATCGTTACATGATCCACCTTGACCAGAGTGGACAGAATTAGAAATGAGTATGTAATTTATAATTCTAATAACTTTAGAGAAGCGAGGTTTAGATAGCTTGGAGGGATATACTGTGATATATTAGAAAAAGGATGTTAAAGATTTACCTTCCAGGCAGTAGTAAAAGTAGAAGACTTCGGAGAAGATTTATGGCTGTATTGAAGAAAGATATGCAGATGGTTGATGTAACAGTGACATAGTGAGATGAAGGCAGATGATGCTGTGGCAAAGAAGAAGAAGATTCAATGTATGATTATGTTTTGTATACTTGGTGTAGACATCCATCCATCCATCCATTCCCTTATCAGGCAGGCAGAGGCAGGGTACACCCTGGACAGGTCGCCAGTTTGTCGCACGGCTAAAACATTGATGTAGATATTATTATTATTATTTTATTTTGCTATCAAATGAGCTGGTATAGAATATTTGCATTGCTAAGTTAAAACAATTACTATTTTCTTTATGTTTGTTCAAAACAAATACATAAATAAATAAAGCTGCACATATCTGCATAAATCAAAATAATAGTAAAAAAAACATTATTTGTATAATAATAATACTAGCAATAATAACAATAATAAATTATTCATGTGTGCATATATTTCTCTTGCTATTTTTTTCTATTATACTTACCTCAACATAATGTATCTTTTGTTTCACAAGTCATATATAAGTATCTCTATCTATCTTAATCAAATGATATAAAATGGTCAAAATTTTAATAATGGTGCAAGCATATCAAATACAAGCTTCACATCTATTTTTTTGTCAGTGTAACAGGGAATATTACAGTGAGACATAACCAAGCTTTCTTAAACAAGAATTTTCCTCCCGGTTTTCATCATGTTTGACGATAATTTCTCATCTGCTTCCAGGAGAATCTAAACAGTATTTTATAGGAAGCAGCAGTCTCCACTGTGGACTTAAATCACATATTACGCTCTATACTCCTGTTGCTTATGGATTTTTCTCTGCGTGTGTCCGCGCGCGCGCTTGTGACATCACTGATGGGATTGGCTGGAGCTGACTGGGGGGATGAGTCTCTTCTTCAGGCTACAGAGGGAGACGGAGAATAGAGTCAATGACAGAGGGAAGAGTTAACAGTTAGCAGCCACGGACCTCAGCGCAGGGCCACCTTCACTCAAAGCGAACCACGCCCCGGGGCAGGGGAGACGAGTTCCCCAAGTGCCCAAACTCCTGCGATGGAAGGAAGAATGGACTGTGAAGAGTTCTTTTAGGCTTTCATGATTTAAGTTGTCAAAATGAAGTTCGGGAAGAGCATCTGCGTGCTTAACGTCGGGGGAACCCGGTACGCCTTCACCCGTGAGGTGATCAGGGATTTCCCTCTTCGACGCGTCAGCCGCCTGATTGCCTGCGCAACCGAGAAAGAGGTCCTCGAACTCTGCGATGACTACGATCGGGACCGGAATGAGTTTTTCTTCGACCGCCACGCTCAGGCTTTCGTGTTTATTATGTTGTACGTGCGCTCCGGCAAACTCCGATTTGTTCCCGGAGTGTGTGAGCTGTCTTTCTACACAGAGATGCTCTACTGGGGACTGGAGAGCGCGCACTTGGACTCCTGCTGCCAGAAACGCCTGGACGATAGGATGTCCGACATCGGACTGGACACACTCTCTGAGGGGGACATCGAGGATGAGCCCCAGAGCACAGGGGAGTCAGTGCAAGAGGCTGAGCTCACATGTCGCGCTAGGTGGCTCGAGAAAATGCGCAAGGCTTTTGAGGAGCCCAACTCTTCCCTTGTAGCGCAGCTTTTGGCTTCAGTGTCCGTGATCTTTGTTATCGTTTCTATGATCATGCTGTGCGCTAGCACCCTGCCGGATTGGGATACAGCCAAGAGAACTACTGTGGAGGAACACAGGTAGGCGATTGTCAAGGGTCAGTTAACTTGAAGGAATAGAAGCCCCCTCATGAAAATGCTGCCAAATGTTTCGGCGCAATGTGTGCGGATATCCTACAACTGAGACAGTCTTGTGTAAAAGTGAGCTGAACAGATGAAATCGTGTCAAATATTTGATTTTGTCATTACAAGTAGCATAAATAAATAAATATACCTCTTAACATTTGATCATGCATGAGTTCAAGGCAACGGCCAAAGTCATTGCGCACTAATATTAACCACGAGGTGGATGCATTGAGATGTTTTCTACCTCAGCTTTTTGAGTGTTTTCTAGGATGTTTGGTATAATAACATAAAAATAAGAATGACAGCAAAGCAAGATATTTAAAACATCCATGTATTACGTTGCCTGCAGGGGATTTGTTCTTGTGCTTTAGTGAATTGATGCCCCTGAACTCAATATGCCCGCTGACAAGTTTCAGGCAGCACATTACACCTTAGGCTCCTCACATGACAGCCGGACAGGCCCCCGAGGAAGCAAATCAATAGCCAATCCATAGCTTTCCCCTCTTATTTCTCCCACCCTCTTCACAGTTAGTCTGAATATGTTTACTGTCCTGCTTAGTTTACACTGCATTGCGCACATGAAGGGCAAACATCAGGTAATCATAGATTCATAATATTTGAGTGGGCAATGAGATAAAAGTAGAATGTGTACTGAGGGGATTATATAATAGTGCAAGCAAACAAAGAAATTAGGCCACTTACAGGAATCATCATAAGTCAGAGTTTTGTTTCTCTAACTTAAGCATGTAGGCGCGAAAACGTGTATCTCCATGTCTGCGTGATTTTGGCCTGTACTTTCCTGGAAGCCTGAGCTGCCCATTCTCTATATAAGGTTAGGTTATGCTCCCTCAGGCTGGACATAGTTTTGAGTTTTGGATCAGCTACAGTGGTTAAGTAGCCAATACAAGTGGCTTGTATACTTTGAGGGCAAAAGGATTCCAATTTAGTTTCATGTCATTAGATGATGCAGTTCTCTCAGTTGCTACATAATTTGGGTTGGTGCAACTATTCTGATAGTTGCTTTGCAGGTATTTTTGTCATTTCTGGGCTTCACTGCATTTATATCTAATGCAAGAATCATCATTCTCTAATTCATTTTGACTGGCCTTGCTCTGCTTGTCAATGGGGTAATTATGTGACCGTCTTTGACACAGTCTTTCTTTGAAGGGTTTAAACCCTCCCTCTGTGCAGTTTGCCGGAAATTTACTAGCCCATGTATCTGTCCTGCTGTCTTTGTTTACTTGTGCCAGGCCTGAACTGTGACAGCTTTGTTCCTTATTTCCCATCATTTAACTCCCCTTGCTTTGCTTCCTCCTTCCTCACATTTACTGACTGCCAGGCAGTATTTCATATTTCATGCCATCCATATCTCACTGTACCTCCTCTGTCATTTCCTGTTTACAGTGTGTGCAACTAATTTTTCTTCTATCTTCTCTGTAGGATAGTGGAGGCAGTGTGTATTGGCTGGTTCACGGCAGAGTGCATAGTGCGCTTTCTGGTGGCTAAAGACAAGTGGGACTTCCTCCGCAGGCCACTCAACATCATCGACGTGATTGCCATTACCCCTTACTATGTCACTATGGCGATGGCCCGGGCAGGGATGCCGGGTGCTGGGCTCGGGGTTGCTGGAGTCATACTCCGAGTCCTGAGGATGATGAGAGTGTTCTGGCTCATGAAGCTGGCCAGACACTTCCTGGGACTGCAGACTCTAGGGTTGACTCTCAGGCGCTGCTACCGAGAGATGGTCATGTTGATGGTGTTTGTCTGCGTTGCCATGGCTATATACAGTGCCCTGGCCCAGCTACTGGAACACGGCTTGGATCTCGAGACCCAGAACAGTGATTATGCCAGCATCCCTGCTGCTGCCTGGTGGGTTATTATTTCAATGACAACAGTGGGTTACGGGGATGTGTACCCGGTAACAATCGGAGGACGGGTGCTTGGGGGAATGTGTGTAGTGAGCGGCATTGTGCTCCTGGCGCTGCCCATCACATTCATCTACCACAGTTTTGTTCAGTGCTACCATGAACTCAAACTGCGCTCTGCCAGATATGCACGCAACCTGTCGGCAGAAATGCTGCGATGAACATGTCCTATCCTGCCTACCATCCTGCCGACAAAAAAAAGAAACTCTAATGACCAGAAGACCATCAAATGTTCGATGTGCCCTTTTTTCCTTCCAGATTTTATTTTGTCCAGTCTACATCCAGGTACAATAAATTTCCTAGAAAAACCCTTTAAACATTCATATATCAAACAGAAAAAAGAAGACTAAGAAAACATAACATTTAACAATTGTGAAATTCTGCAATATCTTCATGTGTTTCAGTTTATTTTGTTTTTGAAGTTATTTTTTATTTCCCCTAAGCATCAGGAAAACAAATTGTCATTATAAAAACAACTATCTGTGAACATTTAGTCAGTGCAAAATATATAAATGTCAGTGAAGGACATTGGTAAATGGCATCTTGTTTACCAGTAGAACAACATCAGTCAACAAGGCTGATACAGACAGCAAGGCAGATATGTTGGAGTATACCTACCAAAAAAAAAAGGACAGAAAATAACATAAACCAGACATATATTAACTTAATAGTAAAACAATAAATTAATGTTTGCTTATGTTTTCAATAATTTATTCTACTCTGAGTTGACAAAACAAGATATTTTCAAGTCAGTGAAAAAATAACCCAGAGCTCATATTTAAAGGTACTAAGCTTATTTTAGTCAAACACAAAATGAAACATAAATGCTGTTGTTTTAATTCCTTAACACTATTAGAATAGCTTTGCATGAATTATTGTTCAATAGGGCCTTGTGCAACCCCTCAGTTCACCCACTGTCTGAAATAAGCTGTTATAGCTTTCTCCCTTTAAAGGCACCCTCCCTTTAATCCAACTTTCTTCTGATTCGCTGTCCCTTGCAGACAGAAGCTCTGAAAGGCTGATGGCTGGGGCTTTTGCACTCATAGACAAAGCTGTGTGCTTGAGATGATCATGTTAAGTATATCTGCTGTTTTTGGTATCTCACAGATTTAAGTGTGAGCATCAGAGCAGACTAAAGGCTACTTGTACATATACACATACATATCACTATTTTTTAAACTTTGTTTAATATGAGATTTCACCAGTGCAACATTATATATGACAGAACATAAGTAAAAGAATAAAATCTATTTTAAAACGGGTTTAGATCAAAGCTTCTAATACATGATGTAGAAGTTTAAAAAAGTGTGACTATAATCAAAATAATGCATTAAAAACACTACAAATAAAAATTATATCATGTATTTACTAAGTCACATTATGTTAGAAAAAGAAAGCGCAGCCAATTGTAAATCATAGTATGTACCATTGAGATGAAGAAGATCAGGGTTAAAGCACTTCAATAGGCTGTAAAAAGAAAAAAAAAGTGTGGAACAATGCAGAGCACCAGCACCAAAGCTTACCTTCACGAAATGATCGATGTGTGGTTGGAAGGTAAGTTCAGAGTCAACCCACACACATAAATATTTCATTTTTTCCCCCGTTTTCTGAAGAGCTCCAGCATCATTATGGGTTAAATGCAGCAAATTAGATTTAAGTTGATGTTCTGTCTCAGGCCAAAGAGCATAAAGCAGGTTTTTATTGAGCAGTAATTTGTTATCTGACAGCCAAGTTTGTAGGTTATTAAAGTCTGATCGCAGAGCCTTTTGTATGTGTAGAATAGAAGCTTTTGTTTTCATTGTCTTGAACCAACATGTTGTGCGACTCTCTTCTTAACTGCACCATACGTAACAATAGGAATACACAGATATTTATTAATTAAACGCAGACAGGTGCAGTCAATCCAGATCTGACAGCGGCTGCTGTTTACTCATATTCCCCTGGTTACAACACTGGCAGAGACGGCTGCGTCAAGTGCAACGTGTGTGTATGTTTGTGTTTGTTTGTCTGGCCATCAGCCTTTCACTTTGTCTAAGCTTTGCACACAGATGGTACAAGTTACACAAGATTGATGTGTGACCTAGATGCATCCTGTTAAACCTGTGAAATAAAGAGAAGGAGTGAACAGGGGACTGCAAAGTGGGGATGGAGGAGTTAAACAGAGGGCTTAGTTTGGGGGTCTGTGGGGGGGAGTTAAGCCGATGATAATGAAATATGGAGACAGGTCACCGAGGACTGCAAGGTGGCAGACAATAACACTGAGATAGATATGACAGAGCAGATGGAGTGTGAAAGTGAGCATAAAAGATTCTGGGCAAAAATGATGGAATGTGGTTCAAACCCGAGCACGAAGAATTCGCTTCTCTGTTTGCCAGTGAATGTAAGGCATTTTGTATTTCTGTGTCTCCAAGGCAACATCATCCTCCAGCATGTCAATCATAATTGTGGTTTGATTTGTGTGCACGCAAATAGGCTACATCCACGCACACCTCCTGGCTGGCACGCAGCTTTTTTGTCCTAGGATTATCTGGAATATCACAGCATCAGAGCGATTATTTAAAATTACCAAAAACAAACGTACAGGGGGAAAAAAATCAAGTGTAGAGGGAAAAAAAAAAAGAACAATGGAGGCTGTCAATGTCATGGTTCTGACATTCATGATTCAGACATGTTTGCACGGTTTGCCAAGATGATACGATTTGTTGAAGAGACACATGATCCAAACAAACAAGTCAACACCTCTCCCACACAACAGTCTTTCTCTGCATCTCCTCTCCTCTTCCTCCTGTTGCCATCAACAATCCTCTTTTTACACACACGCATCAAAATCCTGCTCTTCTTCTTCTTGCAAAGGAAATTTAAACAATGTTCACTGTGTCTTTGTACTGATAGTAGTCTACATATGTTAAATCCTCATAATCTGTGCAGCCCTGTATGTATTTAATGTGTACTGTAGACACCTCCGTATCCTCGTAGCTGCTATTGATGTGCTTTTTAAGTAGTTGCACAATTGAATTAAACACAATCAATATTTTATTACCTACCTTCCAATGCATTATTCATGTAGCATAGCTTTTTACCAGTGAAGTTTGGCCAGGCCTGATTGAAACCATCAATCAAAACATTTTCATCAGTACACTCTGGAGTTGTAATTAATGTGATCAATGTACGAGCTTTTGTAATAAAATTACTCTTTGCAAAATGCCTCTGACTGTCTAATAGTGTATTAGAAATCAGATTGAGCCAGAAAAATAGTCTGATCTCAGTGTCATGTTCTGAAAATTATCAGTCTCAATCATCAGCTCTCACAATATTCAAACTCATGATATTCTTAATTAAATTAGCAGAACTAAAAATTGACCTCAGGACGTGATCAGTGAAGGTGCGATTTTGAAATATTCATGCAATGATCGCAATACCATTTAAACCCTTCTCCCATTACTTTGTGGAGGCAGTGGGAATGTAACATTTAACCCGAGGAACATCTGAGCCTGTTGGCAAGGTCATTTAGTGCACTCATTGGATTCACACTGGAGCGATCATTGCACTGCAGTCTGGTTCACAAAGTACTGCCATGAGGGTAAATTGGCACTAAACCAAAAAAAGCCATGCTGACGCACTGTTCTCAGCTCTCAAACCTTTTCAACATGTTGCACATCTGTCAATGAGCTCTGATAGCTGTGTTTACTCACTCAACTCTTTTAGTGTCATAAGCACCTGAGGTTTAAAAAAAAAAAAAAAAATACATGCGGGCTCAAAAAAACAAGTATCCATTTTTTAGTGGTTCTTCCGATAAATTGACCAAACTGTTGTTTTTTCTAAAAATTCAGGGTGCTATAACAGCAGCCACATGCTCATACAGTACTTTATTTATGTCACACCTGCAGCCAATTTAGAACCGACAATTAACCTAACACGCATGTGGGAGGAAGCCAGAGGACTTGGAAAAACAGGGAGAACATGCAAACTCAAAATCAATGCCCCAGTAGACCAGAGAATCTTGAAACCCTGAAATTTCTTGCCCTGAGGTGAAAGTGCCAACTAATGCACCATCACGCTGCCTGTTTTTACTGATAGAGCTGGTGTTTATTAATTGAATTGTGGCCAAAAAGATTTTCTCCTCATTTTGTTTTTATAACCCCTTATTCTTGCCGTTAACTACTGAGATCGCTGAAGCAAGCCGCTCTGTGGTGCTGTATTAAAGCACAGCTGTTCATTTTGCTAAATTCTAATTGGCACACTCTGAGAAGCTCACAAGAGTGCTGCCGATGTTTAGTAGGCGCACCTGTTCAACTGCTTGTTAAAACAAATATCTAATCAGCCAATCACATGGCAGCAACCCAGTGCATTTAGGCATGTAGATATGGTCAAGATGACCTGCTGAGGTTTAAACCGAGCATCAGAATTTAGAGGAAAGGTGTTTTAAGAGAGTTTGAATGTGGCACAGTTGTTGATGCCAGATAGGCTGGTCTGAGCGTTGCAGAAGACTGTTGATCTACTGGGATTTACAGCCATCTCTAGGATTTACAGAGAATTGTCTAAAACAAAAAGGGGGGGGGGATATCCAGTGAGCAGCGGTTCTCTGAGTGTAAATTTCTTGTTGATGCCAGAGGTCAGAAGAGAATGGTTAGACTTCTTTGAGTTGACTGGAAGGCAACAGCAGTTCAGATAACTGCTTATTATTACCTGATAAATCTGTAGGAACTGTGCGATGCTATCATGTCAATATGGACCAAAATGTCTAAAGAATGTTTCCAACACTGTATTGAATCTATGCCACAAAAAATTAAGATAGTTGTGAAGGCAAAAGGTGGACTTACAATTATAAGTCACAACTGGTGCTAACAGGGTTAAAGGTCAACAGAGAATAAGACCCACATACAGACACCTGAGGCAGAGCGAATATAGCAGAAGTAAAGGTTGAAGCAGGCTAGGGTCCAAAACCAGAAAGGGCAATCCAACCAGACAAACTAAAATGGGAATTCACAGGCAGGCATCCAATGTCCAATAAACAGACAAAAGGTCAAAATGCAAGCAGGCAGAACCTGGGAACCAAGCTGCACTTGGCAGCGGTTGGCTGCTGACACTGAGAAAAAAAAGAAACTTTGAAGTGTAAAAAGACAAATTCTGCTTTCAGCCAAAGTAAGACGACAAACTCAGGAATCTTCTTCAGGGACGATTTTAATTGCAATCTCAGCAGAAACTAGCACAAATCATGAAAGGCTCGTGTTTCTTTTATTACTAATGTCGACTTGCAAACAAAAACCATAATGTTATGTGACCTTCATGCATGCAGGTGCTCTATACACCTCTGGAAACCGTTAAAGAGGGTCCGTGTGTCACTTTGTTATAATGGGCCACTTTGTTATAATGGGCCTTTCTATGTTCTAAGCTACAAAAACAGCTCCTGGAAGGACGAATTAAAAAACATGACACAGAAGACAAAGCACACACATATGAAGCCGGTGGGGTGAACATATTATGTAACTGCAAGGCTTTTAGGGAGTTACATACACATATAGCTAATGTTACAACTAGTACCACTTTTCTATAATAGTTTTGTCCTGAACAATTGCACAACCACTGATAAGAACTGCAATTCTCTTAAAAGAATGATCAACAATTAAAAAATATTCAAGACATTTTTTTAACAATTACGTAAGAAGGTTTGTTATAAATGCATCCTTATGGTGTACTTCTTTATAGCACTCCATTTGAATAATGTGTGAGCAGAAAATGTTCTATTTTAGAGTTATTTCCAACAACACTTTATGCCTTTAGACCTTGATGACACCAGAGGAAAGATTCTCAAATCGCCAAAGTTACTGAACTTCATTATGATGGCAGTGTGAGTGCTTAATAAATATAAAATGATCAGACATTTTTGAGTTAATTCACTCAAAACCACAAAAATCTTGACCTGCTGGTGGCACAGAAGAAATATTTTGCGACTCATAGATTTCATTCTCTGGGGACTATGCATGTCACTTAACATTTTCAATTTGTTTGTTGGTTTTAACACATTTTTGCTACTTGAACATTCAGAAATTGTAGATTTGTAGAAAATGTAGGGTTTTATTTTTTATTTTTTAGGAGATCAATGATTCTCAGCTATTTCAAACTCAAATTAATTGAAAACTTGAATTAATCACGAGTGTAACTATCCAAAGTATATTGCCAAGGTTACCCTAACTGTGTGACTGAAAGAGCCTTTTGATACAAGGGAGAATCCAGCTGATAGTTAGAGATTTTAAAATACATCACATATCGAGCTGCCAGTTAAAAAGTCCAAAGATCAGAGACGCCCTGCCAACAGAAATTAAAAACAAAAACATTATGACTTTAAAACTTTTAATGGCAAAGAAGAATTATCACTAAATAAAGGCACCACTATGGTGGTTGGTTGTATTTTTGTGCCTGTTAATTCCTATTTTATTTTGTAAATTCCCAGGCTCTTTACAATTTTGACTTCCTTTCCTTATTAGTTTTCCGTGTTTGTAATTATTTACCCGCCCTCATTACATTTGTTTAATCAGTCACGTGTTCAGTCAGTTAATCTCAAACCCGTCCTGTTTTTTACTTTCCACACTGAATAATTTGAACCTAAATATGAGGTATATAACCAAATCCGTGACGCTAGCAGTGTTTATGTATTGCCATTCCCATTTAACACTTTTCACTGTATTATTGTGACATTTGTCTCTATTAAATAAGAGCTCTCACAAAACAAATGAACTTCAAAGAAGTTCAGTGTTTGAGTTAATACTTGACTCAGTTTAGCTTTTCACCAAACTCTTTAAATGTACGTTTATTTATGTATGTGTCTGTGTAAAGCTGTTTCGGCTGATTTTTATTCTGTCATATTATTTTAGTTTCTTTTGAAAAGCATGACAGAAGTTTAAAAAGTTTATTATCAGAAAAGGTACTTAATAATTTTATTATTCTATCTGAAGTTTGAATCAGTAAGTCGAAATAGAAGTTGAGATTGGCTTCCACCCCCCTTTCGTGTACTATTTTCATTTTTTTTTTTCCGTTGTTTGAACTCCTGGTGACATTTTGTTGTCCACACTTTGCATTTAACTGTACGCGTACGCTTCCGGTCGCCCTCCGTTTTGGTTCGACTTTTAAACAGGCAGTGTTGGGTCAGCTAACTGTTGCGTCACTTTCCCTCGAAGGTCCCAACAGGACGGTCCTTACCGGTGGATTTCTTTAGTACATAACACCTCGTCCCGGTCCTCCTTCAGAAGAAAAATGTACTACAAGTTCAGTGGTTTCACCCAGAAACTAACGGGTTCTGCTCCTGCAACCGCCTACAACCCTCAGGTGAGTGCCGGAAGCGGGATGGCTGTAAGAGAGCGTGTGGATAACCGCCGGGGTTGACCTTGATGTAGCACTCGACTGTAGTAACGAGGGCTTAAAGCTCAGCTGGAGAGCTTTAGAGTCGGTGAAGCCAAACATATGCCCGCTTTAAAGCCTAAACACCAGTTTCCTGTTTGATCACACGATAGTTAGACGCGTAGTCTTGATCTGGATTTCATTTTAAAGGTCTTGGAAGCTCTTTAGACAAATATCAAAAAGGTTGTGGCCTTTCTTTTCCATTTCTTTGCACAATGTAATTCGCTTCCCCCGCCTCATCACGTCCTTATCACGGAACCTTTATTTAACCTTTAGCCTGAACGGTCAATTCCAATCTGTGGATCTGGCCTTGGTGTGACTCTACAGGCAATTTCGAAATTGAATGGCCTCGGTGGCAGGTGTGCTTGATGTGACCTTTATTATGGCTCCCCCGTGGGTCCCTTACACGGTGGTGGTGCTCTGATAGGGGGTTAAATTACCTCGAAGCTCCTTTGTCTCTGTTTAAAAGTCATGTCGTCGTTTGCTAGGAGAAAATTGAGCTTTAATTTAAATATGTACTTACTGAAAAGCTTGTTTACCTCCAGTCCACCGGTGTGTTATTATCCCTCTCACCGTCACATGTGCTTGTAAAACTTGGTGTAGTTTTTAATGTTCAGAAAGGAGCTTAAAATCTTAATTTACCTCCTTCACTATATCCATGAATCCTTTGTGGTCTTCCCCTCTGATAGCTTGACAGCTCCACCTTCAACATCCTTGGTCCAATACATTGTCTCTACACATCTCCAAACCACTTCTATGGAACGCCAGGACTGCCATAATGAATTAATTAAATACACCATTAAATAATTAATTAAATGTGGCAATAATTAATTAAAATTGGAATTAATTAATTAAATAAATAGTTATGATATATGTAATTAAATTATTGACACATTTAATTAATTATTTATGTATTTCACGTTTTAATTAATTATTGACACATTTAATTAATTAATTATTGACACATTTAATTAATTAATTATTGACACATTTAATTAATTAATTATTGACACATTTAATTAATTAATTATTGACACATTTAATTAATTATTTATGTATTTCACATTTTAATTAATTATTTATGTATTTCACATTTTAATTAATTATTGACACATTTAATTAATTATTGACACATTTAATTAATTATTTAATGATATATTTATTTATTTCATTTTGGCAGTCCTGACGCCTGGCTCTCATCATGAAATAATTTTATCTGTCAGCCTCACCCATCAAACTCAGGGGGCGGGGTTAACGCTGATCGAGTCAAAACCATTGCTTTGGCCTGGTGGCCATTGTTTCTAGCACACAACAACCGGCATGTGGAAGCTAACAGAACTGAGCTTTGAAAAACCCTGTTTGTGTGTTACCAAATACCGTTTTAATATTTTTTTAGCCGAGAATGTAGTGGTTTAATCTTCATGTGTCTGGTCGGTTTGTCAAGATACAGCCTCTTTGCAAAAGTGTTTCGATGATTTCGGAGATGTCGTCCCAGTCTCACGGCAAAGCGTGGGATAGACCCGCTCGCCTCGCAAGCAATCCCACCGACAAAGCGCAGGCCCCGGTACACAGCTGTAGTAACCCCCGCTGACTTCTTTTACTGAGGTTATATTTATCGGTGTTTTATTTCCTGATGTTCTTATGTGTCCTACGTGTTTCAGTCGCCAATTCTGAATTATAACTAACATTAAAAACATGTTTAAGGAGGAGAGAGAGCAAATAAATCTGTTTAACATCTGATCTTTCGGTTTTTGTTCAGTAATCAGCGTGACCTGTGTATAAACACATAAAAGAGATAACGTTGGTGTTTCCGTCATGTAGTAACTGCTGGCTTTAACTGTACAAAGGTTGTTCGACACTATGAAACACATACAGACTTCATGATGTTCGGCTAATATTTTTATTGTGAATATTAATCATGCTGACCTCGCTCTGTACACCACGCAGCGAGGTCAGCATATCCACGATATCCACGATATCCTCAGCTCCATGAGTTAACACAAAGTTTCCCAGCTGACTATCTAACTGCCAACTATTCCAGAGACGTGAAAATATACAGCATAAAGAAAAGTGTAAGAGACTCAGCAGCAGATTAGAATAACAGTTATACATTTAATAAATCACCAAATGAATCCAAGAAACGAGCAAACCTGTTCCGACAATTTGAATTTGTATTCCCTCAGCTGCAGACTCGCTGCTGTTTAAATGTTTGAAAAGGAAGATTAGATATAAAAAACGTCAAACATAGACTCAGTCTGCCTTCACATTTGATATGAGGCCAGCACGTATAGTGGCCTCAGCAGGCTATTACTGAAATACACGTGCTATATCATAAACTATGATATAAACAGGGAGGTCCTATTAACATGTTTAGTTTTAAAGGACACCTTCCTGCCTTTAGTCTCATTCATGAGCAGTATTAGTTTTCTTCTAACATCCAGAAGTCTGCACAATGTGTTTCATAGTTTGTAACAAGCCTTTGACAGGTAAACATAACATGACCGAAAAAGCAAAAAAAAAGCAAAAAAAAAGAGAGAGAGTGTTGACATAAGAAGAGAAAATTCTCTCAATTATGGAGACAGGCAAATGGTTCATTTATGTTTGATGTGTGTTTATTCCTCCCTAAATATCGTCGGTGAAGTTCGCCATGCACGTCAGATTTTCCTGCGCATTTTTATACCTCTGCCAACAGAGAGAGAAAAAAAAATCACATTCTAACAGACAGCTGGTGCTTAGAATACAGTTGAATAACTATTAAAAAACAGATGATATTTAGATGATAGTTCAGTCTAACACATGTGCCAGTGAACCATTAAACGTCTGTGAAACTATGCAGTTATGAAACGTAACTTTAACCTCAGCCAAACCGATTTGCTCAGTTGTAAATAAAACAGCGAAGTAAACGTGACCCGACAGACAGAACCTGAGTGAATGAAGTCCAGCGTTTAACCACTGAGAGCTAAAACTCAGCTGAGGTTTGAAAGCTGTGTGCTGGTGATTGGACATCAGCCGCTGATAAAGCTGGCTCACCTATAAAGTGCTCTGTAAGGAAACAAGCTCCAGCAGCTCTGCGCTCGGGGAAAACACTATATTTACTTATCTTGTGCAGAAAAATGCGCTGACATTGCGTTATATCGAGCACCGGCTGCCCAGTTAAACTGTGACTATCACCAGGTAACTAGGCGTGTTTCTTGAATTAGCAGAAGGTGTTAAACAGCTGACAGATGAGGAGGAGGATGCATGCAGGTAAACTGAGGGTCTGCTGAGCTGATCGCTGGTTTCGTGAGAAAAATGTCAGCTCGTTCTTTATGTTACAGAAGCACAGAGACACAAGACCAGGCGGAAAGAGATGATCGTTCGGTGAAAATGAGAATCTGCGAATGCAACATGTGGAACACGGAGAGTGGAATATGTAAACAAACCGGTTAACGTAACACCCTCGGTGCACTCTGCATGCTAACTGTTAGCAGAGCTAGTGAAATCTCTGAAAACATCTGAGCACTTTTGCAAGCATGTTCTATGTTGACAACCTGACCAGACATACGGCGCGACATTCGCGGCTAAAACACTGTTAAAGTGTAGCTGGTGACAGAAAAACGGGGTATTTTAAAACTACACCACCACCATTGCTGCCTGTGATTTGATCTGCATTCTGGGATAACTGGCTGCCCCAAGTCTACACAAGCAATCGATTATCTAGGATCGACCTGTTTTGACTTACTTTGCACGGCAACCAATCAAATGTTAGAGAAGCTGCATGGGCAGCGTTAACCCCGCCCCCTGAGTTTGATGGGTGAGGCTGACAGATAAAATTATTTCATGACGAGAGCCAGGCGCCAGGACTGCCAAAATGAAATAAATAAATATATCATTAAATAATTAATTAAATGTGTCAATAATTAATTAAATGTGTCAATAATTAATTAAAATGTGAAATACATAAATAATTAATTAAATGTGTCAATTGGTTAGGGGTTAGGGTTAACCTAACCCTAACCCCTAACCCAAATGATTGTTATTATCTTGATAAATTAAAAACCCGAAGAGAAAAAAGTAGCAGACGTGCACGTCGGAGTATGACGTAGGTTAGGGCGTAAACTTCCCACTAAAGCATAAATCCCCAGTAACAGTAAACATGTAAGCAGAGGAGGTGGTGGCAGATGAGTTTAAACACATGGGGTCAACCATTCAAAGAAACAGACAGTGCATAAGAGAACTAAAGAAGAGGTTGCAGGCAGGGAAGAGTGGGTGGAGAGGAGTATCGGGACAGAAAGACAGGCAGCAAGAGTGAAAAGGGAAGGTCTACGAGATTGTAGTGAGACCTTCTGTGATGTAGGGGTTGGAGACTGTGGCACTGACAAAAAGACGGGGCAGTGCTGGAAATACTAAGATATTCACTGGTTGTGACCATCATAGACGGGATTAGAAATGCTCAGATCTGAAGAAAGTTGGAGAGGCAAGGCTGAAGTGTATGGAACGCCAGGACTGCCATAATGAATTAATTAAATACACCATTAAATAATTAATTAAATGTGTCAATAATTAATTAAAATGTGAAATACATAAATAATTAATTAAATGTGTCAATAATTAATTAATTACATGTGTCATAACTATTTATTTAATTAATTATTGACACATTTAATTAATTATTTAATGGTGTATTTAATTAATTCATTATGGCAGTCCTGGCGTTCCATACACTTCAGCCTTGCCTCTCCAACTTTCTTCAGATCTGAGCATTTCTAATCCCGTCTATGATGGTCACAACCAGTGAATATCTTAGTATTTCCAGCACTGCCCCGTCTTTTTGTCAGTGCCACAGTCTCCAACCCCTACATCACAGAAGGTCTCACTACAATCTCGTAGACCTTCCCTTTTCACTCTTGCTGCCTGTCTTTCTGTCCCGATACTCCTCTCCACCCACTCTTCCCTGCCTGCAACCTCTTCTTTAGTTCTCTTATGCACTGTCTGTTTCTTTGAATGGTTGACCCCATGTGTTTAAACTCATCTGCCACCACCTCCTCTGCTTACATGTTTACTGTTACTGGGGATTTATGCTTTAGTGGGAAGTTTACGCCCTAACCTACGTCATACTCCGACGTGCACGTCTGCTACTTTTTTCTCTTCGGGTTTTTAATTTATCAAGATAATAACAATCATTATCTCACTATAGGGAGTAATAATTATAAGAGGCTGGGATCTGATATAAAACACTGGTACAGGATCACTTGGTAATTAACACATAATTAACCGGCACAAGCTTAAAGGCTGGCAGTGACACTGACCACTCGTGTGGGCTATGTTTTACAAAGCAGAAGTCTAAATTGGGGTTACACTTGCCTCCCTCTTATCACGCACACACGTCCTCCCTATAAATTCAGCTTTTGCATCCCAGTGACCATTCAAATGAATTTTAATTTAGATGATGCTTAAAAATAACCCAGCAATATAGGAAATAGTTTCAAAACAAATACCACACAGAGTTTGCTAAATTACATCAAGAAAGTACATTCACGCAAAGCTCCATTTGGCCATCCCAGCATGCCACCTATTATGTGCCAGCAAGGGCACCGAACCCTGCAGAGCGCTTTCTATGAGCTGATAATCAACAGCAGCAGGTGGTAGAGATTTTCTGATGAACTTTAATTTCATCTTTTTACAGCATAATTGTATTTGCAGACACCAAATATTACAGTGGCTTTTCCATTTTCATACAGCCAAATGTGATATTAAAAAAATATGTTTGCCAGTGTTGTTTTTACACCCAGTATTCACACGCAGGCACAGTTGTGCTGGTGATGGGTGTTTCTATTATGTCCCACCGATTTGTGAGGCTAAATAATAAAAACACATCTGTTAAATAATGCACATCGTATGCTACGTCCAAAAATGACATTACAGCTGAATCAACACCTTTCAAGCACAGAGTATTACAGCCTTCAGTCTGGAGTGTGCTCATAAAAGTGCTTTCACTTTTTATTGCATCAGTATTAATAAGCCTGTACACTTCTTGAGTTTACTTTAAATTACTTCTGTAATAAATTACTTCTGCTTTGTTCATATGGATCAAATGCACACTTACAGCTAACAGTGAAGGAGTGTCTGGGGTGCACCTGAAACGCAATTTATGGTTCAGTGTGGGTGGCACGTTCGCAGTCTGTCTGCCTGCAGCAGATTCTGTTGTCAGAGTGTGTGTGTGTGTGTGTGTGTGTGTGTGTGTGTGTGTGTGTGTGTGTGTGTGCGCCACTGTTGTTATCAGTCAACCAGCCGCAGAGAGGAGCAAAGTTAAAACATAAAAAAAGAGCTGAAGTGAAACGCTGTTAAAAACAATCAAGTGTCCACAGCAGCCACTGTCTTTGCTCTTTATTATGTATAAGTTAAGTCAGAATGTCACGGGGTCCCCTTCCAGACCTCTCCCGGACAAACACAGGCGTAGTCGGTAAGGTATTAGTGTGGATACTTTATTTGAAACGGCCTCCCCAGTGCATAAAAAGATGGTTGCAAAGACATAAAACTGAGATCCGCGCTACACAGCCTGTATGTTACAACACACTCCCCTTCATATCCGGCTCGCCGTCTCTTATATCCCGTAACCCCTCCCCCTTGGCGTCACCACCAATTCTTTATTCTAACTTTAATCCCCGTCTCCCTCCCCCAGAATTTCTTTTTCATTATACACTCACAAAACATATACATTGATACAGGCTCTCAACTATTTCCCGGAAGTCTACCCGACTTCATATACACATTAACGGCCCACGTAATGAGGCCATTCTCATGACGGTCCAGACACACGTGAACTCATTATTTAAACCCCACACCCCCATACCATCGGCTTGCGTCACCCTGCACGATTGGCGATCCCCCCGCACGTCTCCCCGACCGACGCCCTTAACAAGTAAGTGGGAACCAAAATCTAGCCACCCCCGATGCGGCTCACAACTTGCTCCTCACCCCTTTTATTCCTCTACTCGGTCGTCAGAAAGATACGCCGCCCCGGGTGCCAAATCGAACTAATGGTGGCGACCTAATGGTGGCGGTGCCATACTCAGCGGACTCTGCCTTGAGACGGGTCACTCCGTCACATCATCCCCTTCCCCCCGGAGGTTGGCGATGTGCGGCAACCTAGAGAGGTAATCCGCCACCACATTGAGTGTACCTGGTCTGTGCCGGATGGCGAACCTGAAAGGTTGCAGGGAGAGGTACCAGCGTGTAAGTCGGCTATTATGATCCTTCATGGACTGGATCCAGGTAAGCGCCCGATGATCAGTCTCCAACACAAACTCTCTTCCCAGTAAGTAATACCGGAGTTTCTCCAGCGCCCACTTAATCGCCAGAGCCTCCTTCTCCACCGTCGAGTAATTGGTCTCCCGCGGCAGCAGCTTGCGGCTCAGATATAGGATCGGGTGCTCCTCGCCCGGGTCCCCTTGAACCAACACGGCTCCCAGGCCGCTCTTGGAGGCATCCACCTGGACCAAAAACTGCTTCTTAAAGTCCGGACTCCAGAGCACGGGGGTCGAACACAGGCATGTTTTCAGTCCCTGGAACGCCTGTTCACATGCTGCGGTCCATATGACCGGATTTCGTTGGTTCTTCCCCAGTAATGTCGTCAGCGGCGCCGCCATTGTTGCAAACTGGGGCACAAACCTTCGGTACCAACCAACCAGTCCCAGGAAAGCCCGCACCTCCTTCTTGGTGCGAGGCCGAGGACAATTCTGGATAGCTTCCACCTTATCCAGCTGCGGTCGCACCTCTCCTCGTCCCACCTGGTAGCCCAAGTAGCGAGTCTCCTGCCGCGCCCATTCACACTTCGAGGGATTCAGAGTCAGCCCGGCCTTATGAATTCTTCCCAAGACCTCCGACAAATGCTGCATATGCTCCTCCCACGTGTGGCTGAAGATGACGACATCATCCAGGTAGGCGGCGCTATAACCGTCACAGCCCTGTAACAACTTGTCCATCAGCCTTTGGAAGGTAGCCGGTGCCCCATGTAGGCCAAAGGGCATCACGGTAAACTGGAAGAGCCCGGCAGGGGTCCTGAAAGCAGTGTACGGCCTCGACGTCTCCTCCAGTGGCACCTGCCAGTAGCCTTTGCACAAGTCCAAAGTGGTGATATACTGGGCAGCCCCAATCTTCTCCAGTAAATCCTCAATTCGCGGCATGGGGTACGCATCAAACTCGGAGATGGCATTTAGCTTTCGAAAGTCGATGCAGATGCGTAAAGAGCCATCCTTTTTGAAGATAATGACCACCGGGCTGCACCATTCGGAGCAGGACGGCTCGATCACTCCAAGCTCCAGCATCTTCTCCACCTCCTGTCGCAGCTTCTCCACCAAGTGTTGCGGAACCCGATAGGGCCGTTGCCGGATGGGCTGTCCCTCTTTTAGCCGGATCACGTGTTCAACCAAGGTAGTCCGACCTGGGTTAACGGAACACAGCGAAGGCGTCTCCTGCAGAATTTTCAGTAGCTCCGCAGCCTGCTGTGAGGTCAGATGAGTCAATACCGGAGACCTTGGATCCGTAGCCTGCTCAGGTTCACTCTGTCCTCCTCCGTGCACCACCCTGGCCATCAGTGCCTCCCTCGGAGCCGGACGGGGCTGCTCCACCCATTCCTTCAGGAGGTTCACATGGTAGGTTTGTTTCGGTTTCTTTTTTCCCGGATGATGGATCTCATACGTCACTGGTCCCATTCGGCGAAGCACGATATAGGGCCCTTGCCATTTCGCCAGCAGTTTACTGTTGGAAGAAGGGAGAAGTAACAGCACCTTTTGTCCGGGCTGAAACTCACGTTGCCGGGCCTGTTGGTCATACCAGATCTTCTGGCTTCGTTGAGCATCCCGCAGATTGGCTTCGGCCTCGGCCTGGTACCGCTCCAACCGCTCTCTCATCTCCAGCACAAACTGCACCACCCCTTTCTCATTTGGAGCCACGGTCGAAGACTCCCACCCCTTTCGAACGAGATCAAGCGGCCCCTGTACCTCCCACCCATACAGTAACTCAAAGGGGGAGAACCCCGTGGACGCCTGTGGAACCTCTCTATACGCGAACAAAAGAAAGGGTAACCACTGGTCCCAATCTTTTCCCTTGTCTGACACAAACTTCTGTAACATCCGTTTGAGAGTCTGATTAAACCTCTCCACCAACCCATCTGTCTGTGGATGGTACGGTGACGTCTTGATGGCCGAAACGCCTAACTGAGTGTGGAAGAGCTGCATTAACTTCGACGTAAAGTTAGTCCCTTGGTCGGTCAAAATCTCATCAGGTATCCCCACCCGAGAAAACAACTGTATCAGTGCGCGCAGAACATTAGGGGCTGTGATCGCTCGCAACGGAAACGCCTCTGGGAAACGGGTCGCGTAATCACACACCACCAATATGTACTGATAACCCCGACCACTTTTTACTAACGGACCCACAATGTCCATAGCTACCCTACGGAAGGGGATAGAGATGACCGGCAAGGGTTGTAGCAGAGCCCGATCCGATTTGCGCGCTGGGCAAGTTTTCTGACACACAGGGCATGCACGACAGTACTTCTGTACATCCGTATACATTGACGGCCAAAAGAAACGCGTACTAACCCGTAAATAGGTTTTTTGGCGACCCAAATGGCCTGCCCAGGGGAGGGTATGAGCTAAATGCAGAATGAGAGGTCTACAACTAGCAGGGATCACAAGCCGCTGGTGGTCCCCATCAACTGCATACAACACATTTTTCTCAACCACAAACTTCTCTTTTCCTCCCCATTTCCCTGTTCCCCCTTCAGGCACATTAGCAAACAACACTTCCAACGTCTCATCCTCCCTTTGCAACACAGAAATATTTTCAGGTACATCCCATTTCATGTTCTTATTGCCCGGTCCCTGGGACCATAGCTGCTTCTCAAAGCGGCGTTGGCGACGAGATTTTCTCGGCCCTTTCGTGCCACCCTCGCACAGACTACTGTCCAAGTCTGGCAGGGGTTGGCATCCCGCCTTCGCCTGGGCCCTAGTGACCACTGGGCCTAACACCTTCATTTGAACATTCCCCGTTTCCCTCCCTTTTGTCTCTGTGTCCCGCTCTTCTTTTTCTTGCAACAAATCCATAAGCACAGGCACATCCATCCCCAGAATAACCTCTACCGGCAAATTCTGTACCACCCCAACAGACAATAAATATGGCTGGTCATTAATAGTCACTGTTATTTCCACCTTTGGGTAGGGATGTTTGTCACCATGCACACATAACACTTCTTCTTGTCGACTATAGTCCACACAGTTCACTGGTACCAAGCTTTGCTTAATTAATGACATAAAACTACCAGTGTCCAGCAAAGCAGTAACCTGCTGCCCATTTACCCTTACAGTTTTATAGCGTTGCCCCTCAGCTGGCTGGACCTTTGTTGGTTCCGCCTCCAGCCGAGGTGCATAGCAGGCCCCAGTGACTTTGGCCTTCCGGATGGGGCACACCGAGGCTTTATGGCCTGGCTGCTGGCAGTAATAACAAAGAAAGTCCTTACCCGCTCCTCGTAGAGTGGATACCTTGGGGGCCCCGGATGGCTCGGGGTTACTCTCCCGCTTCGGCAGACCCGCGGATTGCGGGGACGATCGCTGTGGCGTCCCAGCTGAGCGGACCGGGGCCGCTCCTCTCCGCGCATTGAAATACTGCGTCACCAACTTGGCTGCGGCCAGTCCGTCCGCGGGCTCATGCTCCCTCACCCAGGTCCTCACCTCCCCTGGAAGAACTCGAATTAGCTGCTCCAAAATAATCGCTTCTCCCATCTCGTCCTTCGTATGCTGCTCTGGTCGAAGCCAGCGCCGGTACAGTCCTTTCAGCCGGTAGTACGTCTCGGTGGGGCTCTCCCCAGGTGGAATAATATTAGAGCGAAACCGCTGCCGATACGTCTCCGGGGAAATGTCAAATTTAACTAACAAGGCAGCTTTTAAATCCTCATAACAGTGGGCTCTTTCTTCATCCATTGCGGTATAGGCCTCCAACGCCTTCCCCGCTAGCAACGGAACTAGCCGACAGGCCCATTCATTCTCCGGCCATCTCCAGGTTCTGGCCACCCGCTCAAAGCGCAACAAATAGTTCTCAATATCTTCCCCCATCTGGTACGGTGGAATCTTTGGCCCCTCCGATCTCCTCCACTCTCCGCCCGTCTGGTCGAGGCTGCTTGTCGTTGCCAGGGACTGGCGAGCCGGTTCCTCCAGTAACGACGGCCGGTATTCTCGCTGCCGGGCCGGGGTAGGCAGCACCATCCTGGGGCTACTCGCTGTTACCGTGCTCGGTGTAGCCGTAGCGGCCGTAGTGCTAGCTCCCGCTAACACTTGCCCTGAGCTCTGCTGACTAGCTGAATCCGCCGGCAACAGCGCATTAGGAGAGGGAACGGTCCTCAGCCCCCTGAGTTCTGCCAATAACACCGTCTCTCTCCTTTGCTGTCCCGCCAGGAAGTCCCTCATCATCGCAATCAGTTCTCCATCACGTGCTGCGGTCGAGGTTGTAGGCAACTCCGGACCAATCCTGCCGGAAATCTCCTCCGCCTCTGCTGAAGAAGACGACGCCGGCACTGTGTCCCACGCCAGCTCCTCTGCTGTCTTCTCCCCCGGAAGCTCATGCTGCTGGGACCGCAGCCCTGTGCGCTTCGCTGGGAGGCGCGTTTTCCTCTTCCGACTAGCCATCCCACTCCTGACACCATATGTCACGGGGTCCCCTTCCAGACCTCTCCCGGACAAACACAGGCGTAGTCGGTAAGGTATTAGTGTGGATACTTTATTTGAAACGGCCTCCCCAGTGCATAAAAAGATGGTTGCAAAGACATAAAACTGAGATCCGCGCTACACAGCCTGTATGTTACAACACACTCCCCTTCATATCCGGCTCGCCGTCTCTTATATCCCGTAACCCCTCCCCCTTGGCGTCACCACCAATTCTTTATTCTAACTTTAATCCCCGTCTCCCTCCCCCAGAATTTCTTTTTCATTATACACTCACAAAACATATACATTGATACAGGCTCTCAACTATTTCCCGGAAGTCTACCCGACTTCATATACACATTAACGGCCCACGTAATGAGGCCATTCTCATGACGGTCCAGACACACGTGAACTCATTATTTAAACCCCACACCCCCATACCATCGGCTTGCGTCACCCTGCACGATTGGCGATCCCCCCGCACGTCTCCCCGACCGACGCCCTTAACAAGTAAGTGGGAACCAAAATCTAGCCACCCCCGATGCGGCTCACAACTTGCTCCTCACCCCTTTTATTCCTCTACTCGGTCGTCAGAAAGATACGCCGCCCCGGGTGCCAAATCGAACTAATGGTGGCGACCTAATGGTGGCGGTGCCATACTCAGCGGACTCTGCCTTGAGACGGGTCACTCCGTCACACAGAACTTTTCTTTTTAGTAGTTCTCCTAGTGGCAAATAAGCAGGTCTGTGGTGCCCCTCCCCTGTGTGTACACACACTGATACAAATCAAATCAAAAGCCACATACAGCAGTACACACTGGCTTATTTTTCAAATCTGGACCAAAAATAAATTGCCTTCACTTCTAGCAAAAGCTTAACTTCCTCTTTCACTGTTAAAATCAAATCAAAATGTTTTTTATTTAGCTAATTTGAGCCAAATTGATTTCTGTTTTCAATTACAAATGAAAGAGGTGGTTAAAACAATAAACAATCAAACAGTTCTTCGCAGAAAAACAAAAATCCATCTCATATTCTCTAGATCTGTTTTTCTTGGCTAACCTGGGAACACTTCAATAACTCCGGGATGTGCTTCGAATTAGTTCAGCAGTGATGATTAAAATTTTAAAAGGCGACGAGTCAGTTTCGCTTTCAGTCTCGTCCATTTTGTTTCTCTCAAACGACTGCAAACCGTAGTGAGCATAGGGTAAGATTATCGTTTTATCAGATAGAAAACCTTCCTAATCCCTTATCAAACCTTTGTCAGTGTGTTGTTCAACCCGATGAAGCGAATCCACACATTTAATTGAAGGTGTTCATTCTGTTTGTCTCATTAATGGTGTTTCTAGCACCATCGTCATTTTTTTCTTCTTCTTCTTTATCCAGATACCTGTAGTGTCAGAAGATTGGTGAATACAAAATAGTTGGAGATTACTTAAAGATTTCTAAGGAGCTTATTGGTTGTTTCTTACTAAATCCAGGCGTTTTAGAAGAAGAAAGTGTGTACATTATTGTACTTTATTGAGCCCCGTGGGGAAATTGCTCTCTGCATTTAACCCATTCACATACTTTAATTGTACACTGGAGAAGTCACTTGTTACAGCAGCACAAGACACAGGAAGCAAAGGTAAACTCGAGATCTATTAGGGAAAAAATAAGAAAAACGGTGTTTAAAAAAACAAAAAGATGCCAAAAATGTCCTTTTTCTAGTCAAATCTTAGCCTTTACTAATGAGAAAACTCTAAACTAGAACAACTCAAACAGAAAAAGGTTTAGACTACTTAATGTTGTAATAAACAAGCCCGAAAATGTCATATAACATTTAAAGTCTTTCAGCATAGCAGTGTAAAGATTGATCGACAGCATAAAAACGTGAATTGTGGAGTACAGATCCCTCTGTTAGAGATGTGTTGACAGCAGTAAAAGTTTCCCTCCACACAAATCATAAATAAACTAAATCATGTTTAAACACAGCAACAAGTGTTCAAGAACATTTGGCCCTACTGCGTTTCCCTGCTTTTTATGTTTACGGAGTCTTAATTTCCCAGCCTCTTATGTTGGTTAGCAAATGTTAACATTTAAAATTTGAAATTCATGTGGCTTGCACAAATGCTTAGTGATATGTACTATTACTAAAACAAAACTGATGACCGTTGTACTAAGGCATTGTGATATAACCGGTATATGAAGTATATGTATTTCTGGTATAATCCATAAACATGACTTCCTGCTGTGAACACATTTAGTAAGGACCTCTGTTTAAAAGTTAAAGTAAAAATAATCATCTTTCACTGCCTCTGCATTTTTATATGTCAGATTTAATTTACCCACTCCTACACCATCTGCCTCCACACACTCTTAACAAGCTAATGGGTGTCCCACTAACTTTGAACAACCAAGAGAAGCTTCTTCCAAATGAGAGGATACTGAGGTGTATTTTTTTAAAATGTATATGTGCACAGCAATGTTCCTGTGGTTTATTTATTTACAGTGTGTACTGTCGGGGAAAAATAGGACAGCTTGAGGTTTGAGTCTAAGAATTTTGAGATTAGTTTTGAAAACACTCGACCTTTACACTGGTCTAAACATGCTGTTTATAGCTGGGTATCTTCTTTTTCCTGCTCTAGGTCGATGCGATGTTATTGACAGTTGATAATATAATATGGTCATGAGGTAAACGGCTCTGATTGTTTTCAGAGGGCAGCTGATTTAAAGATAAGGAGAAAAGAGTCAAACAGATTATTTTAGTTCAGGGCAGATAAACATGTGGGCTGGGGGTCAGAGCTGGACCACCAAAGTCCAAAGTGTCCCCTTTGACCCCCAGAATAGCTGGAAATTGATGACATGCACAGTATTTCTAGGTTTTGTTTTCTTTCCACTGTGATCTGTAAATTATAGCAAACATGAAAGGATAATTGAGTGACATCTCAGGTTATTCATATTCTTTTTTGCATATTGATTGTGCTTTAAATAAGAAAGATAATTGAATAGTTACACTTTGTTTATAAAAAATGAGGTAAAAGGTGTGTTTCATCTGAGCTTCCAGGTTCAGCGTTTTTAAAATCTTGGCTAATCAGAAGTTTTTATGCATCTCGGGGTTTAGATCGAGGATGGTTTTGAAGCTACTCTCTTTTATGAGACAGTTTAGAATCTCTAGGTTCAAAATATCCATAAATGATAAGGCTGTTGTTATTTGAAGATATAACAATGAACTGTTTTATACAGAAATAAGCTTAAATGCCTTTTGTTTATAAAGCTGAACCGCTGCTGGAAATGATCTGTATTAATCTAAAGGGGCACTTAAAGCGTCTCACATGAGGAGATACAATTTGCAGAATGAAATCGATCATGCACTCATTTAATCTGCTGTATTTATGTAGGAGCACTCTGCTCAGTCAAGTGTCTACAAAAGACTGTGGACTATTTTTACTTAATATACAGAAGATCGATATGAAGAGGTGTCCTGGTTTATTGTTGTTAATATTAAAAGACATCCCAGTGTGTCATTAGTCTTGTAGCTAGCCAGTCCCCTAATATTTGAACAGTTCAGAAAACCTTCTGATTTATACTAAGTTAGTTTCTTCTACATTAAGCTGTGTTCAAATGCCATTTAACATTCATGCTAGCTGGGCCAAACCTGTAAAATAAATAACAATAAATAAGCTTTTGCAGGATGCAAAGACGCTAATGTCTTGAGACTGTAGGTTCAGAGATTTGATCGAAGAGTGCTGGACTGCATCAAACTGGAGGAAACAAGATTGTTCTCTCACATAAAAAATAAAATTGCCTCTGGTGCCTGATGATGCTGAGGTTGGCTGATTGCCTCTCATCCCTTTCTCTCCCTGGTGATTTCCTTTTAATTGATTTATTTGTCTATTTTTATTTTTATTTTACATTCTGTTCTTGGTTTTTGTTTTTTGTTTTTTTTAAGTCTGTCAAGGTCTTGTACCCTCAGGATTGGATTGGGTGGCGGGGAAGTAGAGATGGTTATGTAAGGGGTAAATGTTAAAAATGAAGTTTCTGTTTAAAATCTTAGTTGATAGATAGATAGGCAGGAGAGAGGATGTTACATTCACTCTGACACTTTCATTAGATTTTTATTTCGTGCATTATTGTGACCAGCATGTTGTTTCTCTTCATCTTTTCAGGGACTGAGATCCGGTTTGCCAGCTGAGTCTCCAACCATGATCTTTGCTACACCCACAAAGGTGGTGTCAGAAGCAGGGGCCACAGTGGAGTACATGGGAGCAAACAAGGTTCCCGACCTCCAGAAATTTTTCCAGGTAACGCAGAGCTCAGACTGAATAAGGCGCCAGTTTGACCAAGAAGCAGCGAGGGTTCACGACCTGCTAGCTTCATCAGTCGAAGCAGTGAAGGCTGATTAGTAGAAGTTAATAAGTGATATTTATTTCACAATTCTTAATGGCCCTTTGCCACTTCCAACCCCACCACCACCAGTAGCAACCACACAAGTTGCATTAATAGGAATAAGAGAGGCGAACTCTGAACAGAGCAATCACTCAGATAAGTGGAAATCACAGTATTGGCTGCTGAACGTGTTTTCTCTTTTAGTTTAATTAACGAAATTGTTTAAGAGCGACACTAGTACAAAAGAGAAGAATAAAAAAATAAATCACCTTTCAAAGGAAGCTGATTAAATATTGATTGGAACTAAAACAACCATTTTAATTACAGCTTTAAATACATTATTTTTGCAGTCAAAAGTCTTCAGTGGTGAATTTTCAAAGTTTATACAAAAATACATTCAGTTAACTTGATATTTTAAGCTAGTATCAGACTACACAGTGTGTATATATAATATATATTAGTTTGTGTCATATTAGAGTCTCAAAAGAACACGTTTCACAACAATCAAACATGAAAAATGTAATTGGGATGTAAACTCTCATTGTCTTCAGGAAAAGGATGTAAATGGCTAATGGCAAAGGAAGCAACGGATCACAGTGGCGGTCTTGTTACTTAGTTTATAAGCTCCACCTAACTACACCATCAGCATCAGGCCTTCTTTATATTTGTACATGGCTAAAATAGCTGTGCGCATTTTGATCAAATTCAGAGGCAATAAATCCAAGTCTAACAGGCTTGTCTTTCAGATGCAGCTCCATTTTTCATCAGTGGCACGCATGATAAAATCAAATGTCAGGCTGCGATGGTGGCTGTAGCTCAGGAGGAAGAGCAGGTCGATTGATATTTGATATACATCTCCTCTGTCCAAAGTGTCCTCAAATCCCAGATTGCAACTGTGTTACAGTAATGCATAGAATAAAGTGCTGTATGGATGATTGGTTTAAAGGGGCTTATAGTGTAAAGCACTTTGAGTGCTCAACAAGCATAGAAAGTGCTATTTAAATACCAGTCCATTTGCAGTTCACCATCCATTTCTGTTCCCAACCTAAAGCACCCAAACCCGATGCACTGCATTGTCCGGGCTGAACCGTGATTGAGGTCATGTGTTTGCAGTTACATGCAATCTGTTTGCGATACTGCAGTGATGAACTGCAATCAATTTCCAATCTTCTGCTGTTTGCATGCACAGACATTCACATTAAGTATTTATATTCGGAGTCCAGACCGAATCTTATAGACTTGAAACAGAAATTCCTTCACAAATGGTGTCAAGAGTCAAGTCCTCTATCGCTAATAGATGCATTAGACAAGCTGCGTTCATCAGAGCAGGCTGATTCTGACTCGTTGGCAGTCTTTATAAATTAGCAGTGTTTTTTGCAAACCTTTGCCAATCTGTCTGTGAGTAATTGCAGTCAGACTGCAACTATTTGGAGACAGGCTGCCTGTAACCAGGTGACCTGTACCTTGCAGTGGAGAGTTTCTCTGAACTACCTGAGTCATATAGGTTATGTACTACTTTTACTCTGATGTAATTGAGTCATGTGACTGTAAAGATGATGACGACGCTCTGTATTTGCTGCGATTAACATCATAAATTAATTCAGATTTTCTTTTTTTCTTGCCCCTCCCTGTTTCCTCTTATTTCAGACGTCAGACGGTATCCCCGTTCATTTGAAGCGCGGTTATCCCGACAGGCTACTGTACCGCACCACTATGGCTCTCACTATAGGAGGCGTTGCCTACTGTCTGGTGGCGCTCTACATCGCAGCCCAGCCCAACAGAAAGTGACCAACACAACTGCCATCTTCCTTTCGCTGCTCCCGTTAACTACCATTCACAGCATTCATTTATCGGCCCTCGCTATACCAACTCTTGGGACTCTTCTTAGATGATCTTCATCAAGCCACTGAAAACTATTTTAATGTCTTTCTTCTTTGAAAGAAAAAAAAAAGATGTCTGATTTAATAAAATTTCAGGAAGAAAGAAGTTAAAAGATGCCATACTTGAAGTCTTTTTTTTTCCATTAATCCTGTATCAGCTGGTGTCTCACTGGAACGTAAAGCCATCTATAGGCTAACGGGTCCGTCTTCTCTTTCAGAGAAAAAGCAAAGCTCTTTCTCACAGCTTTCAAATGGCTTGCCGTAGTGCGGCGATGTATGTGCGAGAGCGAGTGAGCACGATGGAGACACCCTGTGTGGAGCATAGCTGCTGCTCACTTGGCTTAAGTTCTGTCTCATACAGAATTTGTATGTGTGGGCCCTGGTGTGATGTCAGATGCTCCTCGCCAGCTCATCTGACAATCATCTCAGTGTCTGCCTTTTCTCTCTTGTCTTGATGTGTAGCGTATGTCTGGTTTTCTTTTACAGATACTTTTATTCAAGTTTTCAGAATCAAAGAGAGGAAAAGGTCTGATTTTTGACAGTAATGTGACATGCCATCTTATGCACCACCTCTGTTTTATCGCAGTTTCTTTCTTTACTCTGGTTATCATATGTTGATCTGACAAAAAAAAACGATTTGCTGCTTGGGTACTGAAGTTATTTCCTTAGTATATCTCACATTATCAGCCTAAACAATGACCTAAGAATCTTAAAAAGAAAGGCCCCCTAACTCAAGGAATGAAACATTGTTTTGTTATAACTTGGCAAATACCCAATTTTAAATTGTCCTTAGATACTTTATTAGTAGCCTGTTGCAAAAACACATTTATTCCCATGTCTTTAGTTGAATCCAGCATAAAATGGTGTGCTTGCATCAATGAGTTAAAAGGGCTGTGAGCTGAAAAGAAATATCCGATTATATCTCAGCCTCGTGTGCAATGTGTCATTTAAAAAAAAAAAAAAAACAGAAGAAGCTGAACAAGTGGAGGTCAAGACCCTTGAAAATAGAAGGAAAAAAAAATCCTGCAAAGATGTGACACAGGACCTGAGAAATGTACCTGGTCCATCTACTGTTCACTGAATCCTTGTCTGAAATGGTGTTAAGGATGAGAAATGGGGAGAAAAGGCTGAAACATGCCAAATTACACAAGAACTGAACTGAAACTCAGTGGTAGCAGCTCTTATGGAGTGATAAATCCATTTGACATTTTTGGTTCAAATTATCAGTATGAATAGAGGAGGCCAGGAAAGGGTTAAAACGGCAACTATTTCCCATTTTACTAGCAAAAACTTGAATAAAACAATGGGTGGCTCAGGACTTTTGCACGGTACTGTATTTTAAAAATATTGGTGATTTTAAAAAAAATGTGGGGGGAGGAAGCAGAACTAGCATGATCATCTCTGGATGCCACCATAGAAGCCCCACCCATCTGTTATTCAAACCTTGTGTTTACAAAGGACGGCCAATCAGAAGAAAGCTGCCTTAAACAGAGAGAGAGGGTTTGTTTCAGACAGGATGAACTGAAGGGCTGCATCAAGTATAAGAAAAATGAGGATTATTTTGTATTGTAACTCACGAAAAGCTATTCTACCAAAGCAGCATATTTGTTTCCTTTTAAACAATCAAACTGTGTCTACTACAGTGCTTCAGTAAATGTATTGGATTTCTGTACAGGTGTGCACACACAAGCTGGTTAATTATCCCAAACACCAGAACGAGAGGAAATGAGTTGTCACTGACGGTGCTGGTAGTGCCAGATGGTTTGAGTTTCTCTGAAACTACCAATCTCCCAGGATTTGCTGGCATGGGTTTTACTTCTTTTTTTTTTTTTCTTCTTTTTTTTTGTTAAATGCTGTCCCTTGATGACCAATTGGAGCTGACAGAAAGTAGACGCTAACTTTGGTGAGCAGAAAAGTATCTCAAAATGAAAATTGTGTTCAGCGGCAGAAGGCCGTGCTGGGCTCCCCTCCTGTCAGCCGCAAAGACAAATGTGAGGCTGCAGTGGGCACAGGCACCCCGTGGTAACCAAAGCATTAGACATCTCAGAGAAATGATGCGGTAGAGTGAAGCAATATCTCCTCTTAATCCATGCCACCAAGAAGTGAAGCAGCTCGAATTGCAATGGAAGGCACGGTGTGTTCCTAATAAGGTGCTCAGTTACTGTGCATATAAGATTTTATATACAGATCCTATTTTGCTCTTGAGATGAATACAGTTTTTCCATTATATTTTTTTATAATTGAAGTTGCAGTTCAGTAGTTTTTAGGAGTGTTTGTCTGCAGCCATATCTATGTGATGGCTTTTCCCACTGGCAGGCAAAAGCAATTTAAAGTTTATCGAAACTTATTTCTCTAGCAGTCTTTGTCATTGTGAATAAAATCAAGAAATAAAATCAAGCCAAAAATCTGGGAAAAAATCCTCCATCCTTTTGGATTCCAGCAGACTTTTGCTTCTTGTTTCCGAAAACCAATATCATTTGGCATTATTAGCCTGTCTGTTTTTATATATTTTATACCAAATAAAAATTTCCATCAGAATTATATTCCTTTCCAGTCTCAATGATGTAATCCCTGATCTTGAGACATCAGAGGAAGTCTTTCTCTTCCAAGAATGTAAGTGCAGTGAAAGTGTTTAAAAACCGCAAGCCATTATCATCCGCTATAGTGCAGTAAGCTGTTATGACTTGATGTGCCTTTTCCCTCTGATTGTGTAGCAAGAGTTAGGGTTCACATTATGCTTGTGAGGCTGCACTCCCACAGCTTGTAGCCTCCTCCAGATTTTTTTTCCTCTGCTTTTAAAGAAAACGTGGCTATTTCAGCCCAGAGTGATCAAGGCCACCTGACCTCAATCTGTTCAGTTTTTGTGGTTTGTCACTGCCGAAGAGAAAAGCAGAATCAGATTGAAGTGAATATATCTGATATCCAGACCATCGCCGAAGATAACGGGATACCAAGTGTAAGCTAATGTCTGATTGCAACTAGTGATTAAAGTAGACTTAATTGGCTCATTTCCAGCTTCAAATTTTTAATTTTTGGACCCAGCAGCTTTGCATAATTTACAGCATTAAATGTGCTTTAGTGAAGGTCCTCAGTTCATGCTCTGCTCTTTTCCTTTTAACGCCACCTTCACTTTAAGCCAAATTTCTTCTGGCAGGCAGCTCCTCACAACTCACAAACAGGTTTTAACAGTTCTCGCTGACCTCATCAAGAGCCAAGGACTTAAAAAAAAATATTCTGAAACAGCATTTATAACCATTGAAAGTTTGATGTTTTAGCTCCCATGCACTTGTACATGAGCTCTTTTTGTTTTTCTTTATACCTCTCCCATGTTTGATATGAGCACCCAGTATTGTAACAGTATATATATACAGGGCTTGACAAATTTATTAGACCAGCACTCAATGTAGGGTTGTGTAGTGGTCTAATATTGTGTAAATACATCATCATCATGTTCACAGGAGCATTAATTTAGTAGTAAATTTTAAAAAAAAATTATGTTTCTTTGAGGTTTAAGTTACCAGAATGCACAAGCTCTTTAATCAGAATGCAGAATGTCAGATATAGTTATTGTTGTTTTTCATGAGTTTTAAAATTCACTGTTTGGCAAAAAAGTAGAAATAAAATAGTGAAGCATGTTATTATTTTAGTGATTAAGATGCGAAATTACAGTTATTTACTTGCAATCCTGGACAGAAAAAATTGTTATAGTGGTTGAATGTTATGCTTGATTAATTTCTGGCTTTTTGTGGAAGTCAAGTGCGCTGGCTTTAATTTGTGTATAAAAATGTGAATTCAATTTAAAAATCCCTCCCTCCTGTTCAGAAAGGAACTCGCTAAAAAGGAAAGAATCCCTAAGACACAAAATGTTCTCACAGTGTGATCAAGTATGCCTTGTAGTCATCCACCGACACGGGTAATTACAAAATGTGCCGAAGAAGAGGCAAAAAATAAAAGCTGATCGTAACAGATGTGAGGAATCTCAAGATTTTAGGTACTAGAAACAGAAAGAAGGCCGCTGGGGATTGTCATGCAGAGATAACATGCTTCTAGATCTGTCTGAGAAGTTATCCAGAATGAAAACAAGGAGACGATCGAACGAGCAAGACTTAAAGGAAAAAAAGCTGCTAAAAAGCCCTTATTGAGGACTGCAGAAATCCTGGGAGTGCAAACACTGAACTGGAAAAAGTTCAAATGAGTCCAAGATTGAACTCTTCACTCAGCATTGTTGCGCTTATGTCAGCAGAACAGCTGGAGACCGATTTGATGCTACATCCATTACACCCACAATGCAACAAAGTGGAGATCCCATTATGGCATGGAGTTCCATTTGTGGAGATGGTGTGGGCAAGTGAAAATCAACAGTATGATGAACAGGAAGGTGTACCAGAACAATCAGGACTGACACTGACTGGTTATGTGCTCATATAACAAGTAAGTAAAATGTATTTATAGAGCATTTTTCATAGATAAAAATCACCAAGTGCTTAACAATAAAACCAGAAATATAAATAAACTAAAATTATAAAACAATGAAAAAAATAATTAAAAGCTCATTTTTATAGAAATGTCTTCAGCTGCTTTTTAAAAGAGTCAGTGTAGTCTACACAACGTAAACACAACGGAAGAGAAATCCACAGCCTTGGTGCCAGTGCCTGAAAAGCCTGATCCCCACGTGTTTTGAACATAGTACATGGGACCAACAGTAACTTCTGACCTGAAGACCTAAGTGCTCGGGAAGAAGCCTGAGGTTTCAACAGGTCAGAGATATACTGGGGAGCTTTACCATGTAGAGCTCTAAAAGTTAAAACTAAAATGTTAAAATGAAACCAATGAAGAGAAGCCAAAACTGGAGTAATAAGTGACGTCTTGTTAGTGCCAGTTAAAAGTCTTGCCCCAGCATCCTGTACAGTATGAAGGCGATCCAAAGCTGATTTGTTGAAACAAGTAAAAAGACCATTACAATAATCCAAACCAGGAGAAATAAAAGCATGAATAATCATCTCAAGTTCTGCCTTTGACACCAGTAGTCTGAGTTTAGAAATGTTTCTTAGATGATAAAACCAGTTGGCAATGATGCCGAACATCCTTCAAAATGTGCAGAGACTCTGACCAAGAAAGAGGATTCTGGAGTACTAATGGAGTGGCCAAGTCAAAGTCCAGACTTGAATCCTATTGAACAAATTTGGCATTTAGTGGGTTTAAAGATAGATCGCACAAAAGTTTCATCCAAAGCTATTTCAAGAACTTTAACAAACAACATTTAACATTGAAAAGCAAGAATTTAAAGTCTCACAAATAACAATAAGAATATAATTTTATTCTCCTGGGTGAGATGTTCAGGGCATGCCCCACCGGCACCAAGGGCACGCCCTATAGTTATAATTTTTAGTTTTAAAGTAGTTTTTGGCAGATTTCTAAAATATTTCTGTTAACAGGTGGTCAGATAAATTTGTTAAGCACCCTGCATGTTAGAAAATAAGGAAAAGGATGATTTATCCCCCATTTAATTATACTATGCAATCTTCTGGATGGCTGGCTTCAGACTGGGTGATGTTTAACAGGAAGGCTCTCCAAAAACAGCGCTGCCTATTTTTTTGGCTTGCCACCATTTAAAGCAATTAGAGACCTGAAGTGGGTGTATGAGTAAGACTCTCAATAAAAACAAATGAGAAAAAAAGTTTTTCACTGGTTATAAATGCCAAATTTAAACAGCGAAATTAGATGAGGTCATTAGGATACATCCTCGGGGTACCAAAAAGTATCTCAAACTAAATTTCATGGAAATGCATCGAATAGCTGTTGAGATCAAATCTAAACCAAAACAGTGGACTAACCATTAAGTCAGCAGAGAGCCTAACATGGCTAACAAATCTAATAAAAAATAAATCTCCTGCTCAGGCATCCTCTTTCCGGCCACTTTCTTTTAGTCACTATCATCCCCTTGTTCCTCTAAAAGCATATTCATCATGCGGAGCTCTTTTTAAGAGAGTCATCTCACGTCTTGTTTTGATTTGTACCTGCTTTTTATCAAGGAATCCTTCAGCATCCCCTCTTGCATCATGATAGCCCACTTGAACTCTCCTCAGTAACAACAGACCCTTTGTTGTCGCCCTTGGAGTAGATAGAAGAGACACAAGAGCTCTGCAATAACATATGTGCGACACACCGCTCTAACTGTTAATGAAGAGCACACCGGAGAGTGAATAGAAGAAATTGGGGGAAAACGAGAAACAAAACGCAGGAAGAAAGTGGGACGTGAGGAGCAAGAGACTGAGTGTAAGAAGAAGGGTGTTAAATGACGCGTGGGTGTGACTCATCGGGAGAAAATTGAAATCTGAATCCCTCTTTGAAGGAGCTGTTTACATGTGGAACTTGACTATCATGTCATGCTATCTTTTTATTTTATCAGGAGTTAAGTAGGCATAAAATTCTCTGTGATTAATAAGCCTTTTTTTTCTTCTGACGGGGTATATTTCAAAACATCAATCCGCCAGCCTACTTTAAACCAAGCCATCAATCACAGCAGAGCATCCCTGCGGCTGATCCAGTCTAGAACTGATCCATTATTACCTCTCAAGAGCTGCATCGCCAGGATGGATAAAATCAATTTTCTTTTAAATAAAGGTAAATAATTTCTACTGCATGAGAAAGAAAACACTAGCCTTTTTATTATTTAATTGCATTACTTGTCTTACTACCGTGTTTGTAAATTCCCGGCACATCAGGCAGTAACACTCAGCTGGTACACTTTGCCAGTACTGGGTTTGTACCCCCTTTGCCTTCAGATCTACCTTAACTCTTTGTGGCACTGATTCAACAAGGTGCTGAAAACATTCCTTGGAGGTTTTGGTCCATATTGGGATGATACTATCAAACAGACCAGGCAATATTTTTAGTCTTCTGTTGTCTAATTTTGGTGAGCCAGCGTGAATTGTTGCGTCAGTTTCCTGTTCTTAGCTAACAGAAGTGGCACCTGCCGTGGTCTCCTGCTTCTAGTTTCAATGTGTTATGCATTCAGAGATGCTTTTCTGTGTACCTTGTTTGCAACAAGTGGTTGTTATTTGAGTTACTGTGGCCTTCCTGTCAGGTTGAAGTAGTCTGGGCATTCTCCTCTGATCTCTCAATATGGCATTTTTACCCAGATACCTGTCACTCGCTGGATATTTGCTCTTTTTGGAATATTTGTGTAAAATCGTGAGATGGTTGTGTGGGAAAATCCCAGTAAACAGCCACTAACATGGCAATAACAACCATACCACATTCAAACGCTTAAATCACGTCTTGTCTAGATGCCTAAATGCAGTGAGTTTCTGCCATGCGACTAGTTTATTAAATATTTATAATAATGAGAAGTTAATACACATTCTTAAATTTGGTATAATTTATGAATCCAATATTCACTCGGCTGTGAATACTGGTGTTTGAGTGGTATCCACCATCTCCTGAGAAAAATCTCCCTTTCATTAATAAGATGTTTGACTTTCTTGCTGAAGCAGGTGAAAAAGAGACAAATTGAGGGGCACTTTAAGAGCAATCTCCTCTTTAAAGGCCAGTGGCTTACTTCACAATTTTAAACACAGTGATCCAGATCAGCACCCAAATTTAATGTATTCTTCCTTAGCCTGTTCAAGAGTCATCTCAGCTCCTAGCTTGGCAGAGAGTTATGAGACACAGCCTTACATTTAATGTGCAGGCTGTCAAACCAAGATGATCTAAAAAAAAAAAAATGTTCAAAGGCTGCACAGAACGGCATGTAGAGATGTGTTTTAATTCGGTGTGCTGTCAGCAGCATGAGGAATCTTAAAAATACTACTCTTAAAAATACTAATTCTGGCAGGCTGGATTTGGGGTAACACCAGAGAGAGAGAGCAGAGGACCCGGCTGGTTTCAGTCTGCTACTCTCTTTCAGCAAAGCAGAAACATAACAGTTCTGCAAATACATGCATACCACAGCCGCCCTGGAGAAAAAGGCTGAGGAGAGAGGACGGGCAGAGAGGACAAATTACCTCTCCTCACAATGCCCCGCTACAATAGAGCTGCCTGAGAACAAATAATGAATAAATAAAGTTCTCTGAGATTGAATGTGGGGAACAATTTGTGAAGCAGCAGCTTTTGTGTGTGTGTGTGTGTGTGTGTGCGTGAATGAAGGGCCTTGTGCTTGTCTCACAGATTGAAAAGGCCACAGGTGACTGAGCACACGAACAAAGCAACTTCAACCAGATTTCAGTCCTCAGAGTAAATAGACTACACCTGCAAAATAACCCTCAAAGGACTCAAAAACATATCTAATCGTAGCTTTTTTTAAAGACTTAGCGTTTTAATACAATGCACAAGGTCAGCGTGATACCTGTTTGATCATACCTTATGCTCTTCCAAAGCCCTCCTCTCCAACTCCCCTGCTCTCCACATGTAATGACGCATCAGAAGTGAAGTGTAAAATTTAAAAAAACAGAAAAGAAAAGAAAAGCATGGAGCACAAAGGGTAATAGAGTTAACAGCATGAGGTCAGATTGAGTTTCATCAAAGAGAGAAAGGGAAAGATTGATGCTGTAAGCATATGTAGACTTTCAAAGACTTTCCTCTGCTCCATCTTTCATCTGTTTCCTTCAGGCTGTTTTTTCCCTGGCAACAAGGAAGGAGTTCAAGCACAGGGCTATTGGGCAGCTTTGCTTCTGATTTTTTTACTGAAACTTTCCAGCACAAAATGCTCAAACAGCAAAGATAACCGACAATTTCTTCCGCTTTTTTAATTTTAAATCTTGGCCATAATTACTTGTGTATACCAATCGTTCGGACAATTTGCAAGGAACATCACTCATTTACCTTTCAGTTTCACATTCCGTTCTGGAAAATGTACATTTCATTGCGGTGACTGGGTGCAAGGGAGGACTAAGAGATGTGGTGCGGCGTGAAAGGAGGGAAATTAATGTCCTCGAAATGAAAGTGAATCAATATGGTTGCCCAAGGATGTGAAAAAGGTGGAATGGGAGCTGGGGAGGCGGAGAGGGTGTTGAAATAGAGTTGGAGCGAGATTAATGGTCGTTTAAAAAGGAACAGTATTCATCAGCAGTTGGCTTCAGGTGCAGAATAGCGTCTGTGTGTGTGTGAGAGAGAGAATGGAAGCCAACTCTGCAGCAGGTTTACATTTTCTCTTTAATTTTCTAACTTCCTCTCATGACTCTCTCAACAAATGGCCATCCAACCATAATACTGATTACTTTGCATTTCACTGCAAATGAGCCTCAGTCTGTTGCTTTCATTAAAACTCTCCTCACCTTCACATAAACACACGCACACAGGTGGCGAACCAACAGCACCACCTGCAGGTTTTTCAGAAACACACATACTGACGTCAAGGAGCTTTAATCGCCCAATTTCACAAGTAAATACACATTGTTAACGAAGAAAATATTTTATTACGTTTAAAAATGTTCCGTTTCAGCCATCACATGTACAAAATAATACCTCTGAGCTTTTACAAAACTGCCTCACAACCCTACAGGCTGCAAAGGGGGTGAATGCTCCCAAATAAATAATAAAAAGTGAGAGAAATTCAGCAGGATCAGGAGTCACGCCATCGTGGATACATTCGCACAAGCACAGGCATAATACACGTGTGTCTGACTATCACTTGCACTTGTATGTGAGCTGTTTGCGGTGATAATGGATCCACGCTGGAGCTGCAACCAGCCCGGTCAGGTAGCCAAACAAAGAGCCCAAACTGCAGGAAACAGGCCAGACCTACAAAAAAAGAAGTAGTAGAGAAGTGAGCATGATTGTTGACTAAAAGCTTGACACTGGTCCGATACATCAAAGAGAAGCTGAACTATTAGTCTGTCAATTTGAGTTACACCCCAATTACCTCTGCATTTTCCCTCAGTCATTTTACACAGAATTCCCTGTGCAATTATAACTTTAATGTGTTCCATTTTCCATTAAACAAAACAAAACAATCTAATTCATTATTCATTGGCTGATTACTCTGTCCAGTGCTTAGAAAAATCATCGTGGAGAATTTGGAAGTTAAGAACTTAAATCAGCTACAAAAAAATGTGTAATTTACACCAGTTTTTTTTTCACTCTGACAGCTACCACACCAGCTTCATGCAGGTTAGTGCCCAGTATCATCCTGTGGCACACTTGTGTTATATCACCATAGCAACCTATCACTTCATTCATGCTTTTGAAAGACAATCTTCACTTCTGTCGCTACAGAGCATCAGCCTGATGTTGCTGCTATTAATACATGTGTATTCCAATTTTTTCCTGTTGTTTTCTCTTCCTTGTTTCCCTTCTACAACACTTTTGCTACTCACCAACTAACAAAGCAGAAAAGTACCCATTTAAGGTCATTTTAAAGGTACTTTTAATGGAATAATGAAATCACAAGGACATCCACCTCCTCCATTCATCAAAATGAAACCAGTAATTTACTTTAATTTAAGTCCGTGCAGTTAAGAGGCCTTTGTGAATCCAATAGTAATTTGAGAAAACCTCAAAAAAAAAAAATCTAAGAGAGGCTTCGCGGGTAATATGGTTTAAATGGTCGTGTTAGTTCCCTGGTCTTAAGAGCAAAAACTGCACTGTGGATAGAGAATATTTCCACATACAGTAGATTAGAGGTTTAGTCAGACTCTCTCTTCCAAAGTAAGCAATATTCATGTTATTTGCAAAAAAAAAATTAAAATTGACATTTGATTCTCCGTGCTGTAGTGGTTAACAAATTAAACCAGGGATGGAAAAGATCCCTGGTTTCAGACCAGAAGACACAAACCCAATCTCAGGGTCACAAGCTCAGATAAATGTGTAGGTTGTGACAGGAAGGGCATCTGGCACAAATTCTGTGCCAAATTAAACATTTAGATCCATCTGCTGCGTCGACACTTGGGGAAAGAAAAAGTACTGAATGTACCTTCATTGCCAACTAATTTGCTTACGAAGTGCCACAGCCAGACTACTGACTGAGCCACTTCTTGTGTTATTTTGATCTAAATGATATGAATGTGTGTAGAGGAAATATCAGGAACCCTTTTATTAAACTGTAGCATGTAATTTAATGAAAAACAAGCCTAAACATAAAAAAGTCACATGCTACAGGTCATATTTAATTGATATGTGTGCTGACTGAGGCTCCCAAGCAATGATGTCTGATTATGGCAAAATGCCTTGACTCCTTTCTCTTAGTGCCTCTTCTTTGTTTCCTACACTGATATCTCTGGTTGGAGAGACAAGAACATACAAACTGACAAAGGACCAGTGAGATATAAAATACTCTTCGGAGTAAAGGTAACAATTAAAGTCTCTCTTTTGGTATCTTTCATAAAAGTTATAAAAGCACACAAACGTGCATTTGCTATAAAATCGAAGCAGTGTTCAAGAACTACACGTCCATCAGAAGGCAATGTCAGCACAACTTTTAATTGCTGAAAAATTTTTGAACCAGGTTTAAACGTGGACTATAAGCCGACCGAGTACTCAAAGTCAAAATGTTTGCTGGGTTAGGTCACAGACTGTATAAGACCTAATGTGAGGATACAAATCCATGAGTATACGCTTTGTCCATGCATAGAATTACCTGCCAGGGCCTATCCCAGTCCAGAGGTATGGGGAATGCTCCAACCCAGGCTCCAACAAGTGTGCAGGCCACAGTGATCTGCAGGCAGGTGTCCCACACAGACATAGCTCTGGAGCCGGAGACAAAGAAAAAGCAAGAACAGTTACTATCTTCGACACAGAGACATGTGAAAAGCCAGGAGGAAAGAAAGAGAAGGAAAATGATTTCAGCCTTACCCATGGCGACTGAAGACTCGTATCCAGGCCTGGACGTTGGGGCCGAGGACACAAAGACACCTCAGCGTGGTTAACGAAGTCAGCAACACAGCAAGGGAGAATGTTTCTAAGGCAGATCTGTAAGAAATGATAGGTTCACGGTATCAACGACAACTGCAATAAGAGAGTTATTGACAGTTTTGTAGAAAAAGAATTTTTAAAACGCACATAAAAAGCAAGCAGAGACAAAGTAAAACACTTGACTTTGTATAAGTGACAGAATCCTTTCAGGGTTTGAAGATTTCTGTAGTTGCCAGCTGTTTTCATTCATTTATGTGTGATCCTTCCATGGATCCTCAGTTTATTGTGTATTACTGTCGTGATCGCTACTCTCTGCGTCTCTCTTTATCAACCTCTGTTTCACAAAACAATAACTCACTCGATCAGTGGAGCTCCGTATAAAACGACAACAGTGTGGAAGAACAGGCACGACAGGAAGAAGTACAGGCAGGAGCGAAGCAACCTCGACAGCTGCAGAAAAAAAAAACAGCGAGAAAACAGTCAAACTTTTAAGATCCAGATATAAAAAGATCACTTCCTGGGGAAAAAAATATATTGGTTTGATGAACATGCAAGAGTCAAGTATTCACATTAATTTATATACAAATAAGTCAAGATGTTTTTCTTTTTTTTGGAAAGGCAACTTCAATTTTACTTGCCATACCCTGTCCTGATTACTGCCAGACCTGTTGAATTAAAACATCACTTGAACAGAGCCTGTTGACAAAGTGAAGTAGTCTAAGAGGAACACATTACACCACAATCCACAAACAAAGACTGGGCAATAATAGCATCCATGGAAGAGATCCGAGGACAAAACCACTGCTGGTCTCATATTTGCCAAACAGCATCTTATTCATCCCCTAAGAATTTTGGGGAAATATTCTGTGGGCTAGCAAGACAAAATTTGAATGGGGCAATTAGTGTTTCACACAGTGCCAGGTCGGTTTGGAAAGCTTTTCCCCCTTAACAAATGAAACCCTCATTTAAAAACTGCATTTATTGTACTTTTAAAAAAAATAATAAAACAGCCCATGTGGCACTGCGGGCATTAATCCATCGTTATTAAAGCGTTATCAGCACCTTGTATCCCAGCGTGTGCTTCTTGGCGGGCGGTGTGATCCCGAGCAGCCAGAACACGGCCACGCTGACCGCGGTGACCGCAGCGGACACCGAGTAGAGCCACAGCAGGTGTGTGCCGTACACCGAGAAGCCCGGTAGGAGCACAGCAGGTAGCACCGTCGCCATGAACACCGAAGCGGCGATGATAGCGTGAGTGGACGCCATGGCTCTGATTTCATGGTCCCACATTGTGAAGGCTGTACCGAACTACAGCAGGACACCGACAAATTGAACACAAAACACTTTAAACCTCAACGTAACGCTGGAATTGTAGCACAGGTAACATCCATAGATGAATCGCTTGACCTTGTTTCCGTAAACATGGAACCAAGCTCACTTCCGCTTTCACTTCAAAATAAAAGTGCAATACTTCTTCCTTGTAGATGAGGCAAGACAAAGTTCAATAAATGTAAATTATAGTTTTAACAACTTTAAATATATTACAGACAGTCATGCATTTAGTATACATTTATTGCTGCCACAGTGAAACTAGAAAGCTTTCATCCAATACCATGGCACTACATATAACAGTAAATCAACACAAGACTAATTAAAGTACAAGTGTGCAAAAATGGCAAAAAACAGTGCAACACCAGATAGAGCAGAACCATACAGAAACGAGATGGTGCAATAATGACATTGTGTTGTGCAAAAAGACTTTAGCATTGTGCAATAAGTACTTGAGGTAATGGAATGTATAAAGGTGTGTGTCTGCCAGTCTAGTCTCTGAGTTTTCAGGAGTCTGACAGCTTGGAGGAAGAAACTGTTTCGCAGTTTGGCAGTGAGGGCGTGAATGCTCCGGTGTCTCTTGCCAGAAAGTAGGTTGGTGAAGAGTGTGTGTGAGAGGTGTGTGGGGTCCTCCACAATGCTGGTAGGTTTGTGGATGCAGTAGGTTCAATAAGTGTCTGTGATGGAGGAAAGAGAGGCTCCAATGATCTTTTCTCACTTTGTGCTGTATGGTCTTGCGATCTAACACGGTGCTGTTTCCATACCAGACAGTGATGCAGCTGCTCAGGATGCTCTCGACACTCCCTCTGTAGTAGGTGGTGAGAATGGCTGGTGGGAGATGGGCTTTTCTCATCTTTCACATGTGAGACCTGGGCCAATGCAATCGGTCCAGTGTAATTCAATTCAAAGTGACAAAGTAGTCATTGAGACTTTTGTGTTTTTATATTTGTGTAGAACATTTTCTAATCCATTTTCAGATCTCTCAGCTGCTCCCTTTATGGGTCTGTGGATCATCTGCCTCCATCTCATCCTACCACTACCCTGCTCATCTGTCACACCAACCCTCTCCATATCCTCCTTTACTACATCCATAAATCACCGTTCATTTTATTATTATTGTGGATTTTGTTTTAAGCCCCTTTTACCTCAGATTTATTTTGGTTGAAAACAAATTGTATGTTTGTGGTATACTTGTTTGAACACAATCCTTTATTTAATCAGTTTCCCCATTTAATCAGAACATGTGAACACTGTCACATGTAGCTAGATGTGAACTATTATTTATCAGTGAGAGCCATTCTTTTTCTACTTTCACTGCTATAACGTTATTCTGACAGCAAATAGAAAAACGAGATTCTTCAGTGTTCTTTAAACTGTCTCTGCCTGACTGCTACAGTCGCCTACTGTTTGTAAGCTTTAAAAGTTATTTTTATTATTATTTATTGGATTTAATTATTTCACACGTATTTCACGTTATATTTCACACGTTATAGTCACACGTGTGAAATAATGCAGCAGCAAACTTTTAATTTTTAAAGAAAACTTAGAGGTTTTCGTCCACTTTACAGATGAACAAGGGAAACTGCAACCAATTACAAAACGGGTTACTTGGACCCTCGCCGAAGGGCAGTACAACTAACCAATGGCATCTGAGATTTGAAATCTAGGCTTTGACCAATCAATCGCTTGCGAGCTGCACGGAAACGGAAGTAACGACCGGAAGTTTACATTAACAGAGAAAGCTAAACGCAGCTAACGCTTCAGCTTCTATTTTAACAAACAAAAAAGGACAATGGTTTGTGAAAAGTGTAGGTATCTCGCCATTCTTCTATCATTTAATTTATTTTAGATCTTCAATTCTAATGTCTTTTTTCCCGTTAAGAGAAGCTCGATGATCCTTAGAAAGCTGGCTAACGCTATGTGATGCTAACTGTTGTTATTACTGTCCTCACTGTTGCTTTGGTTGAGGAAAACATACCTTCACCTTCTAGGCTTATTTCCTTTAAATCCACTGCGCTGTTTTTGTTACATATGCTGGGTTGCTTTTTATCTCCAGGTGAGAAGAAGCTCGGTAAGGTCATCACTCCTGACACCTGGAAGGATGGAGCCCGGAATACAACAGGTGAACAGAGTAAAATCTGGATTTGTTTCAGTTCAATGGCATAATGTCACCAGTGTGCAAGGGCTGCTGGAAGTTTTGGAAGATTAAATAGAAAGATCACAATTAAAAACAACAGAAAATATATAGATAATACAACGGGGAGGGGGAAATTAAGCTTTTAAACCAAAATCTGAAATAGCGTTCAGTTAGTGTGTGATTTCTCTTGGTTTTTTGTACATTCTTAGGAGCATTGACTTAAAATATTAAAAATAAATCATTATATACTAAGTGACTCAAGGAAAGTAGTTTAAATACGTTCATGAACATGAATTTGGGGCTTTTAATGATTTCTTTAACCTTGTTGCTTTTATAGGGTGGAATAATTGTACAGCACAAATCTTGAATGACTTAAAACAAACAAAAGAAAAACAACAATAAGGTTTGTGGCATAATTCTGGCTGCTTATTTGATTCCATCCACTTTATGCAATCTACCAGTATCACTGGCAGCATGATGCTACCACCAGTCCTTTGCAGTATAAAAGTCACTTCACTGTGGAAATGAACAGTGGTGTTCGAAAAATTTCTAGTTCATGACCAATCTTGTGCCTTGGTGATTCCTTGTTTCCATCCTCATTCAAACCTTGGCAAAGTGCTAGCATATGTAAGTAGTTTGTATTTACATAGAGTTGTTTGAACTGACGATTTTGGAGTCCACAGTGGTTTAAAATTGCTCCAAGAAAAGTACCTAATTTGTGTAAATCTACAGTTCTGTTTCTTAGATCTTCACAGAGTTCCTTTGACTTTCCCATTGTTCTGAGTATTGATGACTCCAATGAGTGCTGTAAAACAAATTATTTTTGTGTTAGCAAAGCGAAACTACCAGTTGTAGTCAATCATGATCACTAAGGAGAAGTTAAGAGGTTTTGTCCTTGTCAGGTTAAAATACACCGTAGAACATTCAGCACCATTTATTGAAAAACTTCTGCGTGTATATTTTTGATCCTGTATGTATACTTTTGACCCGGTGTGGATTAGAGAAAATCCAAACCTGTTTTTTTGTTTTTGTTTTTTAAAGTCATTCAAGATGTGTTCTGTACAATTATACCCTTGGAAAAGGAACAGTTGAAAGAAATAATTTGAAGTCCAAACTTACTATTACTATTATTCAGAATGTACATACATTTACTTTGGGGATGATCTGATATTCTCTTTTCTTTTCTTTTAAACCGGTGATATTAACTCAAGATTATAAACCTACAATCATCTCTGACTTGCATATCTACAGGGCTTTTATCTGCAGTTTATGGAGGACATGGAGTGTAACATAACATACCAGCAGACCAAATCACAAACGTCCATACAAGATTGCCGAACAACCAAGGCATTTATTTACAATCAATTTACAGTAATAAAGTAAACAGAAAACCCCCCACTTATTTTTATTGCTAAAAAAGAAAAGAAGCACTAAGTTACATGTCAAAGCCTACGCAAAGACAAAGCCTACACTCCCTGTCTGGCCACAAAAGCTTCTGCTAACATACAGGTGAATTTAACCAAACACAACAGAACAGTGCAGGTCCCACAGGTTTGCCACAGTTCAACTCCCAAGATCACTATAAGTAATCCTGAATCAACATGCATGTCTTAGCTCGGTAACTAAATGGAAAGGGGCACTTACTGCTGGAGCTAATTACATGGAATTTTGCAAACAAGCATAATCCCGTTCAGCTCTGGCGTGAGGTGTGAGAGAACTGCAACAAAGACAGGCAAGAGCAGCTTTCTTTCATGAAGTGGCCAAACGACCGGAGGGCATAGCAGACACATAGAGAACTCCACTGATGTATCATGAGATTAGAAAGTAAATTTCTTTTAAATGGTTGAATATGTTTTAAACATTTATACACGTTATAACGTGACTTTGTGAACTTTAAAGGTTCTCATTTTGGTCCAATTTTTAGAATTTTACTTTTAAAGTTAACCTTTACTAAATTCTTACCACTAGATGACACTCTTTAACCATTAATTGTTTATGTAAGTGCTGAAGTGAGAAACAAGGAAATACCAGGTTTGCCCTGAGATTAGTGTGGTACAATGGTTAGCAGTGTCACCGTACTACAAGAAGGTTCTGGGTTCAAACTTCTTCTGGGAACTGATGTGTCTTCCACAGAATGATAACATGCTTGTTAGGTTGACTATAAATCAGTTGTAGATGTGGAATTGAGAGTGAAAAACTGTCTCTCTCTGGTGGCTGTGTCTGCTGTACCGTGTCTGCCATGCTATGACAGTTGGATAAGTGGTTAGGAAAACACTGATAGATGGCCTGAGATCTGCCAGTTATGACGGGCTAATCACACAGAGCAAATGTGTTGTTATTCTAAGGTGAACTGAGCCTAAGCACTGAGGACTCGATGAAGGCTATAACTATAAGGCTATAACCTTTTGTTTTGTTTTTTTTGTAAATATTTTTATTGAAAAAAGAAAACAACACAGTATTTGCAGTTACGGAAATACAATTAACCGATACTTATATATATCTGCGAGAGGTTTGCTTAGCATAGGGGATCTAGCCTTAGGACCCTTAGGGCCCAGGCAGGAATCGAACTTGTGATCCTCTGCTCCAAAGGCGTGTAGTCTAACCACTATGCTGTCCAGCTGCTCGCTCTCTCTATCTATCTATCTATCTATCTATCTATCTATCTATCTATCTATCTATCTATCTATCTATCTATCTATCTATCTATCTATCTACCTACCTACCTACCTACCTACCTACCTACATACATACATACATACATACAGACACACACACACACACACACACACACACACACACACACACACACACACACACACACACACATCCATCCATCCATCTTCATCCGCTTTATCCGGGGCCGGGTCGCGGGGGCAGCAGCCTAAGCAAAGAGGCCCAGACCTCCCTCTCCCCAGCCACCTCCTCCAGCTTATCCGGGGAATACCAAGGCGTTCCCAGGCCAGCCAAGAGATATAATCTCTCCAGCGTGTCCTGGGTCTGCCCCGGGGCCTCCTCCCGGTGGGACATGCCTGGAACACCTCACCCAGGAGGCGCCCAGGGGGCATCCTTGTCAGATGCCCAAACCACCTCAGCTGGCTCCTTTCGATGTGGAGCAGCAGCTGCTCTACTCTGAGCCCCTCCCGGATGGCCGAACTTCTCACCCTATCTCTAAGGGAGAGGCCAGCCACCCTTCGGAGGAAGCTCATTTCTGCCGCTTGTATCCGCGATCTCGTTCTTTCGGTCACTACCCACAGCTCGTCGCCATAGGTGAGGGTAGGGACGTAGATCGACCGGTAAATTGAGAGCTTCGCTTTTACACTCAGCTCCCTCTTCACCATGACGGACCGGTGCAGCGTCTGCATTACTGCAGCTGCAGCCCCAATCCGTCTGTCGATCTCTGGCTCCCTTCTCCCATCACTCGCGAACAAGACCCCGAGATACTTGAACTCCTCCACTTGGGGCAGGAACTCATCCCCATATATATATATATATATATATATATATATATATATATATATATATATATATATATATATATATATATATTTATTTATTTATTTATTTATTAGTTTTTACAGGAGTTTAACAGTATAATAAAGGGTTGCCACTTGTGGAAAAATTTGGCTGTGCAACCTCTCGACGTATATTTAATTTTTTAAATATACGTTAGTTAGTTGAATATAAATATTCAACTAACTTCTTAGTTGAATAGCCATGCATTATAAGAATACATAACTGATTTGACCTCACTTTCATGTTAAAGTTTCCAAAGCCATCCAAGCCTCAAGCAGGCTGTTGTAACCCTGTTGTTGAATTCGTATTTGCCGAACCACGCGGGAATGAGGAAGACCGTACCCTCGCTATAGCCTGTTCACAAGACTCCTCATGTATTTGAATTCCAAGTCTCCTTCCCATGTACACTTAAGCTTAACGTTAGAGTGGTTACTAAAAGACAGGATAGTATCATAGAGTTTCGAAATGGTTCCTCTGTGATGAGGAATAAATGATAACGTAGTTTCCCATTGCTGTTCTGGAGGTAAAGAGGGGAAATTTGGGAAACTCTTGGCAACAAAATTTCAAATTTGAAAATGGCAAAACAAATGGGTAATAGGGAGATCGTAACGAGAAGACAAATTGGGAAAACCATCGATAACACCATCCACATATAAATGTTTGAACTGTTTTATACCCTTGTCACACCACACTGAGAATGTTGAGTCCAAGAGTGAAGGGGAAACAAATAGTTGTCGCTTAGAGGACCCGAGGAAGATAGCATTACAAAATTAAAGTGCCGTCTAAACTGAAACCAGATTTTGAGTGTGTTAAGAACCACCTGATTATCAGTATACAGAGAGGGTTTTACGGATAAAGAGGAATAGAGCAAGGCTGGTATAGAAGAGCCCTTACATGATGATAGCTCCAATTTACACCACGAGGAACCAGAAGATTTTAGCCAGTAGCAAAGTTTATGGATGTAAGCTGCCCAGTAGTAGGCTAGAAAATTAGGTAATGCAAATCCTCCACTAAATCTGCATCGCTGCAGTAAAGTTTTAGAAACCCTAGGTGGCTTCCCTCCCCAAATGAAAGAACCAATAATCTTGTCCAGTGAAACAAAGGCTATAACTTTTAATGTAAAGCTACTCTCAAGAACACATCTTATTAGCATCTGTTACTGGTAATTACAGAAAAAGCATGAAAGGAAAGAATAAAGATTTTTACCCACTTAGCTGATATCAATCATTGGTCTATGAGAACAGTTAACTGAGATCCAGTGCTTTCTGGTTTGTATAACCTTTCTCTTCATATTTGAAGTGGGCAATAAACTGTACATTAATCAATCAGTGTCCCTGTTGCACGGGCTAGACATTTTTTTTTTGGCCAGACACCATGCACTATAAGTAACATTAGGCAGTTAGCACATGGCAGACATTACCAATGACCTAGCTCATCTTTCCAGTGCAAAAGCACAGAAGCACAAAGAAAAATGTCAGTTCAGCATAATTTATCCCTTTACTATAACCCTGCAGTTCTGTAAAAACTAACACCCTTACTGTAGGAATTAAGAGGGTAGGTAGCATTCAGGGACTGATAATCAAATCCATTTAGTTTTGGTTTGATCATCAGCAAGTGTGAGCATCTCTATAAAAGCATAGGTTTTAGCAGTTTGCTTGTCTGGAGCATTCAGGTGTATTTTAACATGATGCCAAGGAAGAAAGATGTCAGCAATGATCTTAGAGAAGCATTTGTTGCTGTTCATCAGTCTGTTTATAGTTTGCTCATTCTACAGTGATTAAAAATTATTATAAAGTGGAAAACTTTCAATCTTCCCAGGAATGAATGTGCCTGCAAATTCACACAAGACCAGAAGAAAGCCTCTTTTCTCTAACACAAACATGGCAGCACAGCTTAGGTTTGCCAAGTTGCATCTGAACAAACCAAAAGACTTTTGGAGCAAGGTTCTTTGCACAGAAGAGATCAGAATAGCCATAATGCGTAACACTGTGCATGGAGAAAATCAAACACAACTTGTCAGCACAAACACGATGGGGAAGGAGTTATGATCTGGGGTTGTTTTGCAGCCACAGGACCTGGTCACCTTGCAGTCATTGAGTTGATCATAGACTTATCTGTGAGGCCCTCTGTCCAACAGCTAAAATCTGGCTGATGCAACAGGACAATGATCCCAAGAGCAGCAGCGAATCTACAGCTGAATGTCTGAAAAGTAAAACAATCAAGGTTTTGCAATGGCCCAGTCAAAGTCCAGACCTCTACCTAATGGAAATGCCACTATGCCACATAAACACATGCCTGAATCATGTTGTTCACTTAGGTTTTTATACACAATTTATCCATTTTTGCTTAGTTTTTGTTCAAGGAAAAAAATCACGCAGTGTAAGATGTGTTGTTGTTCATCTGATGTTGTTTTTGAAGTTTTTATTTATGTCCTGATCTGCAAAAGCTTAGAACTGATAGATGGGGCACTTTCTTTTCACAAGTGTAGGCTGAGTGGTGATACAGGACTACCGGCCTGCACAGAAGCTTTTTTTGTGGTTTTAATGTGATGTTACTTTAATGATGATGTTTGATTGGCTCCTTTCTGCTTTTTCCAATCAGAGAGTGGTGGGCGCAAACTAAATGAGAATAAGATGTTGACTTCTAAGAAAGCCAGGTGAGCGCCATCAGCATCTCTATTTTCACATAGAAGACCTACATACTTTCTCGCATGAAAATCACCATTTTAACTTGCTAATTCATTACAGCCATGGCGCTAACTTTACTGCATCTGTAGTTATGTGTCTATAATTCTTTCCCATGGCAGGTTCGACCCTTACAGCAAGTCCGGCTTTGCTATCTGCAGGATCTGCAAGAGCTCAGTTCATCAGGCTGGATCACACTACTGCCAGGGCTGTGCATACAAGAAAGGTACAAAGTCGCACTGCTTACCATGCAGGAATGCTACTGTGGGTCCAAAACTTGAATGCATTTATTGCTTTCAGCAGATTCTAACAAAACTGCCTCTCTGCATGATACACAGATCAATACACAGATGTTCTTTGTAAACATTATACTTGTAGTCTTGCTTTTCTTCACAGCTTTAAGCTCTGAAAACCGTTAAGCAACTGCTTCTGACACATCTACTTATTTTTCTTTTTTTGTCTTTAAATTGAGGCAAAAATGCTCAGATTAGGATGTGGCAATAGCTGGGAATGTGAGAGGACTCTGACCTGCGGTGGGCTTTTCCCCCTCTTTAATCTATTTTATATCTACTAAAGGTCTTGGACTAGATCTTTGTTCTTGAGTCAGTCAGATCAATGAACAGTCCCTCTTCCGTAGTTCTGAAGTCAGCATTTGCCTGAGTGGTCTAAGATTTAATCTTTCAAGAAGATTAGTTTAACAGTTCAAAGGTAGCATGGCTGACAGTGCTAGCTGTTTACATTAGATAATACAAATGACATTACGTCTCAAAAGGTATAGATATGTTGATCTTCATGTTACTTACATGGTCCAGTGTGGCTACAGGTTATCAGGCCAGATAAAGAAGCAAGGGGCAAATATAATAACAAATACAAAGGATGAGTAGGGCAAAGTACAGTGCATGACAGCTTCATTCCCACGTGGTTCGGCAAATACGAATTCAACAACAGGGTTACAAAAGAACAGCCTGCTTGAGGCTTGGATGTTTTTGGAAACTTTAACATGAAAGTGAGGTCAAAACAGTTATGTATTCCTATAATGCATGGCTATTCAACTAAGAAGTTAGTTGGGCCAGATTTTCAAACCGAGGAATTTATCTGGGGCAGATACTTTTTAGCAGCCAGTAAGCAGCAGATCATGATCAATTTCAAAACCACACAACTGTATTGAAAAACATGTAATTTTTTATTCCTTTTTCCCCTGTAAATCTGGTGACCTCTCACAAATGCACACCAAAAGGTCCATTAAAAAAAAAAAAGGGAGCTATAACTAAACTATTTTTTTGCACATTTGAAATACTAATAATAAAAAAAAAAACATTTTGATAATTCCCTTTCAAATTAAAATAAATATTTTGCTGACCACTCACTTTTCCTGCCATGGATGGAGCCCCATCTGTCACAAGTAGGGCTGGGCGATCTGACCCAAAATTCATATCTCGATATTTTTTAGCTGGATGGCGATATAAGATATATATCTCGATTTTTTTTTTTTTTTTAAAGCCACAAGTTAAGAACAAAAAGAGAGTTCTTAGTCACACTGTGTGCCAGATGTCACACGGGCACTTTTATTTACATACAGCGTAGATGTACATGAAGAAATTACTCAAAAATAAATTATCAGCATTTATTAAATAATCATGGTCCATAAATAAAAGAAAACAATGTTGTTTTTGTGCATAACAAAAAGCTCACAATTGTGCAGTCAAAATGTAAACTAATAGACGCTGAGCATAATAACAAAGAGACAGATTTCACAGCTGCACCACGTCTCTGAACAGGTGCCATTTGTGGTCCTTATACACACACAGTACGTATCACTCCGCGAGGCTCCTCCTCGGTAGCCGTAATCCTCCGACAATCCATCAAGCGGTGCAGCTCCGTAGTTTAGCAAAGTCATATTAAAAAAAATTTTGACAGATTGCTGAGCGCTGTGTACCACATAAAATCGGTTCGCGGTCAGTAAGCACAACCAGAATTCATACATAAGGTGCACTGTCGATTTTTGAGAAAATGAAAGGATTTTAGGCCGTGCAGGCCGTGCAGCCCCTCCGGGCTGCATGTCTTTAGCGCGGTTAGCTCGTTAGCGCTGTTAGCTCGCTAACACGTTGACGCCGCCCAGCCCCACGCACGGTAACTCGCTAACGGAGATTTTCCGCTGTGTTCAGTGAAGGAGAGGCGAGTCCGAGTAACGTTGCGTAGAGACAAAAGTGGACGAAAGAGAGGCAAACCTGCGGCTCCACAAGTATAATTATAACGTAACATAGACTATATCGATATAAACGATATTGTCACATCTTATATCTAATATGAAAATATATCGATATTTTTTTAAAAACTCGATATATCGCCCAGCCCTAGTCACAAGTATACAGACACGCTTCATTTCCAGACCATTTTCCTCAAAAAGAGCTGAAATCTTCTCAAACATTATTTCGCCAGCTGTGTGTGCCTCTAACGGTAATAGCCGAGCAATTTTGCATCCAAAAACCAGACATATATGCACAACTGTGCAATATCAGTTCTGTCTGTGAACCCATATCCTGCTATAGACATTACATCAGTTTTCTTCAGGTCATCTAACAGCATTTCAAACTTGTCTGACGCCAGAACTTAAACTCTACGAATATTTGAACTGTCTGACAGGGGTACGCTTTTAATAGCAGATGTCACACTTTAGTTTTTTCGTCACTTATCACCGCATCCACCACAGCCAGCATGCAGTATTTCACTGTTTCAGAATCTGTGAAAGGCCTTTTCTTCTTCGCCAAGAACCAAACACGAAGGGAAGCTGCTGCAGCTCTCTCTTGGGCTGTACAGGACCCTCACCATGGTAGTACAACTCCGGTTGTAAGATTATTAAACTCGCAATTAAACTTTGCAGCCCTCTCCTGAGATTGCTCTGGAAAGTTTGTGTAGAAAGTCTGGTGTTTGTCATTGTGGTGCCTTCGTACGTACCGCAACACACTCACTGCAAATTAAACAAATAGGTTTGGCATTTGGATTTGGCGGTAAAATGAATAAGTATTTGTCAGTCCAGGCAGGGTTAAACCGACAGTTTTCATTGTCAATTTTACACTTTTGGACTGAGAAAGACATGCTGTTGTCACATCATACGATGATAGTTTAATATGTTTACATCACGGTGTATTGTGGGTTAAATATTGCTAGGCTACTAGGAGTGTTGCATTCACAGTCTACACTACACTGTAGGAATTTTAATTTTTTTAAATTAATTAATTAATTAATTTTTTGCGTTTTCTCTGTGTTTCTGCCAGGACCACAGGCAGGGCCACTCGCTGGTTGATTCTGGGCCGCCATTTGAATAGGCTTGTTATAATGCCTTGGAGAAGTTGTGCTTTTGACCTTCTGTTTTGGCTATCGGTCATTTCATCAGATGCCTCACATTTTCCTGGGGAAAAAAACTTTGAGGAAATATGCACTTCTTCATCAGAATTATGCAAAATTTTAGGTCTCTACTGTCATTTCTTATTTGCCTGCCCTTTGTGCTTTTTCTGTCATTGAACAGGGAAAATTGGAGAAAAACATGCTTTCGGCAGGACATTAAGAACTCGCTAGAGAAACAATAATGCTCCCAGATTTTCCACCAGATGCCTTTTGGAGTCTGGAACCCTGAGCTGGGGCATATTGCAGATAAAAGGACCTCTGGTCTTCCTCAGGAATTGATGTGATCAAAAAGCATAGTTACAGGAGAGTTAATATTTAACTTAAACTCATCAGTTTGATAGACGGAGCTGATGCTGCTGTTTTCTGTTCACAGTTCAGTTCTGCTGCCCCAAAGAGGCCAAAAACCTCTGATAAAATAATGATGCTTGCTTAAACCATTTTTGCATTGTTCTTTTCTCTCTCTGTTGTGTCCAGGAATCTGTGCAATGTGTGGAAAGAAGGTTTTGGACACCAAGAACTACAAACAGACGTCTGTGTAACTGCATGCTGATCAGGGAGAGGCTCCACACGTGAATAACGGACTGAAAGAGAGGTGGCTTTGTTTGCTGGAGCTGTTACAGTGGCCATACGCAGGCCATCTCTAAATACACCACCCGTTATCGCTTGTTTCTGCAGTCAGCACTCTCAGACTTTTCCTGTATTTTAAATTCAGTTCTTTCCTTTTCAAGATGTTAATTTCTGTATGTAATATATGCCGTGTTGCTTTTGTTATGTGAAATAAAGCTTCCACTACGAGGACATCTGACCGGGTCGTTTTGTCTCCTTGCCTTCAGACATAAAGTGTTTAAATTTAGCCCGTGACGCACATTTGTCTCATATGCCTGAAATAATCAGTTTATTCTGACATAATCATATTTGGAAACGGTCAGGTGTGACCCCTCTGCCCCCCCCATCCCCTCAACTGCTTTCAGAAAAAGAGGTTAGAGTTCATAAGCTCATAAGTTGATATTTAAAGGGCTCGCTCTCCCCCAGGCCTTTAGCAACATGTGCACATTTTTTTAACGTGTCCTTATTAATTTATACTGCCGGTCAACAAGATACAAACGGCCTTAGTTTCTGGGTAATCTACAGCAGGTAACTCTCAGATATGACTGATGTAAATGAGTCAGCTGTTCATAGCTATGTTTAGCAGAGCTTTAAAATACAAAAAACATTATCAAGAGACAGTTATATCATTCTGGACAGGGGAAATGTTTTAACAAATCCATGTTATTCGTTTAACTAAACCCAGGCTAAATGTATATATTCATAAGATTAAGTTAAATAAGTCGCATACTCGTACCTGGGTGATTTGGTGTGCCACTTTGTGTCTCAGTATGGAGACACAAAGTGGCTCTAGCTTTTAAAAAGTCTGGATGCATTCGTATTTTAACCCAGAGGTGATTACCAGACAAAACAACCGCTAAAAAGGAGAATATGTGAATGAGCAAGTTTGCTGCTCCTCCTGGCACAACGTTCCCATTTATCTGGGCTTGTGACGCCCTGAGGGTGGATTTGTATCCAATCCTACTCTCAAACCAGGGAGCTTTCATGTGTAAGATGAATCCATTAACCACTACACAAAGGACCCACATACAGTACATGCTATTTACTACTGCAAAATGAAAAAACTGTCCATTCCCATATTTTTTAAATATATGAACAAACTGGAACTGCCAATTACACTTTAAAAAGAGAAGATTTCCCTCGTTCGAGGCCTTGCTGGATGTGGCTCGTTATCATTTATCATATGTTGACATTCAAAGAGAAAACAAGAGAGAATATGGAAACATACCAACTGTTGGGGACTTTAGCAGCATGGCTGTAGTGGCAGAGCATCAGTCATTGGGTCACCGTCAGAGCAGAACCGAGGACATCTGGTTCACCTCACTTTACTGTCTCAGGGAGAGTAGCACAATCACAAAGTCACTTATGTGCACCGATTCGCTTACACTAGTACATACGGTGTCCACAAAACAGAGATTATGAACTAGGATCCGCAGTCAACCTGTTAAACTCCTATTTAAAACTATACTTTAATATAATATATATCAGTCATACACCTATAAACAGGCCCAAGTTTAGAGTCTATACAATACAATCAAAGCCAAAAAGCCTGCTTTAAACTACATCAGGAACCGGCCTGGGGAATGACAATGATCACAGACAAGCCTATGAGCTATGAGTTTGAGGCAGACTGTAAGACCATATAGGTAATGAACTCTCTTCCACAGGTGCTACTGTGTATTTAAGAAAGGGACAAAGCTTCATAACACAGTAATAACTGAAGAGCGTTTATAAGTCCAAATCAGCTGAGTTGCTCACAAATATCTCTCATTCATATATTAATAAGAAAATAGGTTTATACTAGATAAGAATTTATTTAACTTTGGCAACTTATAGCACAACTAAAAATATTTTCAGTGTTTCTAGGCTACTTATTGCCATTACTTTACTTGGGAACATGCAAATAAATATGGTATATGCTGCAAATACTGCATTTAATATACACCAACCTTAAGGCCGCCTATGTTATCCTGGCAATATTCTTTCATGCTAATAAAAAACTGACTTTAACTACTAATGATGACATAGGCCATGATAATTAACACCCATCTATAATAATATTGATAAAAAATACAATAAATGTGCCGACTTTATATTCAGCTTTAGCTTAGCTTTAGCTTAGCAACAGGGTCAAATTCTGACAAGCCACCTATCTAAGGTTAAAAAAAACCCCCAAAAAACCGATATAAGCCCTGATCAATCCTCTCTACATATTAATGAAGCAGCCAATGTTCTACCTTGTGCATGATTACGCACCCCTTTCCTATTGGTGACGCAGGCACTATCGATCCTGAAGCTGCCTATTTAACATGGGCGAGCAGCTGGAAGCATCGGACACGACCTGGGCTCCTGAAGGCTGCAGTCACCGGTGAGTCTTGCTTACTTCTTCTTATAGACAGATTTCTGGGCACTAAAAACTTTACTTTTCTTTCTCTAGTGTTTAGACCTGTGTTGGTGCAGAAACAGGGTCAAGGCTATTGTTAAGACTAAATAAGCAGTGGCGTGTCCAGCGGGGTGGCCTGGGAGGGCAGACTGGCCACCCCAGGTGCCACCACAAAGGCAAAACAATAAAATTCAATCAAATATCAAATGTACGATTATGTTTTAACGGTGAAGCTCAGATATCCGAGTGTAAGTGAATGCAGCATCGGCTTCTGCGCTATGTGCATCACGTTAGCAAAGGTAGGAGAGCCAAGCACGAAAGTAAGGAAGCGTAGAGCTGCCACCCAGGCAAAAGAAAAATACAAGTGTATCACGTTATAACGTGATACACACAAAGCTGGATTTATTCTGTCGTTACGCTGCACAGCTGCCTCTTCTTCTCTCATTCTCTCCCCCTGCCTCTCCTGTTGCTACTTCAATCATGAAACTGATCAGTGATCAGCTGATCGGCTTTTCTCTCTTGTTTGTTTATCGCCCACTTTGCGCCAGAAAGAGGAAACCAGCAGATGTCGCGCTAAACAACAGCTGCACGTTTAAGCTTGATCAGCTGTTGTTAGAATTTATTTAATATAAATTTCTAGTATCAGCTGATGTTTGCTGGAGCCACAGCTGCAAAAAAGCTGCTGGTCATGATATGGTTTGGTTATCTGGTGAGAGGGAAACATGAAGATGAAACCAGGAGATGTCCTTACTGAATCATCAGAGCTGAACAGCTGATGGAGAAACAGGTTTACCTTTTAGTTCACATGAATGAGTTGAAGGGAAGTTATGAACTGTTTCTGAGAGACAAATAACACCAGGATCCTTTTCTAAGCAGCTGACAGCTGGTAACTGTGCAGGGGCGAGTCTAGCAAAGTGTTGCCAGGGGGGCAGGTAGGGCATTAACAGGGAGAGGGGGGCACAAAGAAATACTTTTCTTTCTTATTCTCATTTAAAATATCTCGCTTTTATTAAATAATTATCTAAATCTTACAACCAAAGTTTTTATCTAACGTAAAATGTATAGAAATCATACATATACCAACAAGACTGTACATCACTGTCACAACAGGGTTTGTTTTCATTCAAAGGCTTTATGGCTTTAATACCTGGTGGGCCGGTCTCTAGTCAAAATGCCCGATTTTCTGTCCCAGTCCAGTCCTGCAGGTTAATACTGGCAGTGTCACCATGCCAGCTGACTGTATTTCATCATCAGCCAGTGTTGTTCTTGATCAATATTACCAAAGTTTACCATAAGGCAGCATATAAAGTATTTACTTGCTTTCAGGTTTTATTCAAATGTTAGTCTTTTCAGTTGTTTCCCCACTTTTTTCCTGTTTCCAAATCAAACACCAGTTTGTGAGAAGATTATCTTCTTTTTTTAACAGGCACATAAAGTTTTACATTGGCATTGGCTAATTTGTCAATTGTTTGTTACAAATGTTCATATTTTAATATTCAAAAATGTTTTTGCCCAAAACATATGTGCACAACATGTCAGTAAAAATACTATGCAAATATTGATGTCCTTGACTGCTGAATAAACACTGACTGATTGTATCTCTTGTACTTTATCAACGCAGTATCTAAAAACTTTGCACCGTAGTGGTTAAAATCTCATTCTAATAAGAGTTAAAAGTGCATTCGGTTGTTAGGTTTATAGGGTTATTGAATTATGGTTAACGGTTGGTAGAATTTTTTTTAAACATTATCTGCCAATTACATCTGCCACCCTTCTCCAAATCTGTGCCCCTACCTGGCCCCCCCAACAAAAATTTTCTAGACGCGCCACTGTAAATAAGTACTAGCTTATTTACAGTGTCCCTGAGATTTATTTCCCCAGCATAAAGTAGTGTTGGTGTTAGCAGTGGTAGCTTAGAGATGGCAAACCTACAATAAAAAGTAACATGGATTAACAACTCTGTGCACTGGGATGGTGTAGATTGTGAGCACAGAATCTCCTCACCAGGTTTCGTTTTGTTTCTGTAGTTTTCCGAGTGAGAGCCTGTGCTAAAGCTAGCTGTGCACCACTTCTTAGTTACCTCTTTTAGTTCTACAGAAATGTTTTTGTTTGTCCCATCTGCTCCAAGTAGCCCCGTTAGAGGTGCGCTTTGCCCCCTGTGGTCCGAGTCTTCCCGGTCAGCCGTTAGACTCTGTTCCTGCTACTCTTAGCGAACCTTTAGCTTCCGCTTGGTTGCTACTGCAAAGACTTACTGCTGATGTAGAAATTTAAATCTTTCATTACTAAATCACTTGACTTAGTTTTACTTCTAACTATGAAAGAATGTGAGGAGAATCCAGCTAAGGTGACACAGTGACCATTACAGATGTGTCTGAAGCCACAAGGCCCGCCCATAATGCCTAGGCTGCCGCCAATGCTGAAAATTCCCACCACAGTACCCAAATGTGCAATGAGAACAGAGACAGGGACAGTGCAGGGAAGTGCTCACATGCATTTAGCGTGTGAACGATAAATTAATTTTTTTAATAATCTGACATTCTTAGCTCTCTCCCTAAACAAAAACAGTGAGTGCAACGTTAAAACTCAGTCCTATAAGTTATTATTTTATCCACAGTAACTTTAAGAATATTTGAGTATACATCTGTTAGCTGGTGCAACTCCTTCTGATTCACAGGTTTCTTATATGACTTATAAAACTGTCTTCCAAAAGTTTTACCCATTTAGTAGGAGTTTCTCTATCTGTACTACACTGCTATTTTCTTTTAGGTCTTTTAGTTTTCCTTACAATCCACAAGCCTGTTGCATAGCTTGTAGCTTTTTGGGTGAATATGACTGTATATAAAAATATCTGCAGGAAAACTAGACCCTTGAAAATAATTAAAATAACTGAAACAGTTTTGTGAACTTGGAAAAATTAAATATTAAAAAAAAAAAATGTAGAGGAAGTTTTAGTATTTGTTAGTTTGGTAAAATTTTACCACAATTTCCCTGATGAAGTTTTGAGGGATATGTTTATTGACAATCTGGATATCTACAAGACTGTGAGACAACTGCTTTAAAAAAAGGCGTGTTTTTATTTTTATTTTTTTTAAAAAGCAATATTTTAATAAATTCTATTTCTGACATGCACCCTCCAAACTAAAAGTTAACATTTTCAAACAATAAAAACTAAATTGAAACAAAAAACCTGCTCTGCACTTAAAAAAAGCAAGACTAAATCAAAATAAAGTTATTAGTCCAATCAGTGTCAAACAATGGTCTGAGTTTTACATGAGTTCACAGTTGTGTGCACAGAGAAAAGGGCTCAACAGAGAGCTTTAGAGGACTTGAGTACTTAGAGTGAGAGTGGAGGATGTGTGCTTGCCTGGCCTGACAGGCTGTTGTTAGGCAGTTGTTAACAAAATCTAATATCCAGTGACATATGTAGTTTGACCACCACCTTATTTGGAATGATAGCGTTGTTGCTGAGCTGTAGTCAACAAAGAGCAGAGAGATATAACTCATTTGGCTTCATTTTTCCCATTTGTCTAGTGTGTTGGGTGTTTGCTTCTGAAGATTCTTGAAAGGTCTTGTGAATTGTGGGTCTTATTTCATATCATATCTTATTTGTTCCACAGTATGAACGCTCTACATACTTACAATCTTATATAATGTAAATAGAATAGTTCAAACACACAACAGTAGTTGCCCTTGAGGTTTTATTTATTTTCAACATGAACAAAATTGGACTGAAAACTTTCAGAATGCTGCTTTTGACTTGTCACAGTGGCCACTGATCAAACAAACATCTACTCAGTACTTCTATCAGCTCTACTCATTTGAATCATTTTACAGCCATAACCGTTGAATATGCATCCTAAAATACCACATAATGCATAAAAGACTTTATAAATGTATTTATAAAGGACATAAGTTTTGTTAAATTAGCAAAACCAGTGAATAACAAATGCAATAACTTTGCAAGAGCACCTGTGAATGTCCCATCAGAAAAACAATTTAAATCGTAAGTACAATATTGCACTGAAGTTGTATACTTGGCAATAATAATATACTATACTGCCAATGAAGACTGTACAATATCTTCTAAAGGCACCATCAAAATAAGTATGTTGTGTTCACAGTGATTCCAACAATAGATGATCAGCAGTAAGACTGAAATCTTCACGGTTTCAGTGTATTGAGGTTAGATCGATAGGTGAAGGTCTTGGATCTGCAGCAGTCAGGTGCAGATCCCCTGGAACTGTAGAGCTTTCCACGTGCAACTGTAGACAGTGGCTCAGGAGTGGATGGCACGTAATGTCTGTTAAGTGCGCCTTGAAAGATACAGGAACTCCTCACGGGTTTTGGGGTCCTCGAGGTAGACTCCCAGCATGGCGCTTGTCACTGTGCGGCTGTTCATCTTCTGGACACCACGCATCACCATACACATGTGCCTGCAAAACACAAGTGTGCTTATCAAACCTCTGCAGCTCCTGAGCTTACTGACTCCTAAGCTCTGCTTAAGGCCAGTATTTTGTGTCATATAATGCTATATGAGCATCTGTGCAATATAACAGCAGCTTTAAGCTGTACAGATAATAATGTTGAAGGTAGGTAGTGTGTGTATGTTTGTACTTACGCCGCTTCAATAACCACAGCTACACCTTTTGGCTGCAGAGCCTCAGATATCCCAACGGCGATCTGCTTAGTCAGTCGCTCTTGAACTGAAACCAAAACAAAACAAAGAAATTCAGCTTATACGGTACACTAGACGATGCCAGTTGTCTAGTGCACACATTTGCCGGTTGCTTACCTTGAAGCCTACGGCTGAAGATCTCCACAATCCTGCAGAAATCAGAACACAAGCAAAGCCAAGGAGATTCATTAATAATGATTCAGTTTTTAATAAACACAGTCTGGCATCAGTCCCTGACTACCGGCCTCTTCTCCAGCCAGCAGACTGTATAACTTGTCATTTGTGAATCAGTCACATTCTGTGAATTTGTCATTCACAGTTCAACGTTAGTGAGACTGTCTCAAGTTCATCTGCAGCTACTGTAACTCTGCATCACTATATTCAGATTTAAAGAGATATTTTAGGACAGGAGGAGAAGGAGACAGGCAGAGAGGCTGTGATAATAGTCTGGGATTCCCACAGGTCCAAAAGGATTTTCTCATGGCTCGAGAGCGAGCAGAGTTTAGACTTGTGTCTGATGAGAGGCCTAGATGATAGCCAGTGTGTTTAGGCTCTAAGCCTCCAGGTCAATGCACTGGAATAACAGAAGAACACAGTCAGCTGACACTAACACGAGAAACATACAGACACAGTGGCAGCTGGAGGGTACAGTGCATGTGTGTGTGTGGGTGCGTACTCTGTTACCTTGCCAGCTTGCTCAGTCCCACCACTTTTTTGTTGGGAATATACCCGATGTGAACCTGGAGAGGGACAACAGCCAGTGAGAGCACATAATCAGAGAAATACAGGAGGTCAATATTAGCGGTTGAATGCTGAAATTAATTCACTGAACAATGCTTAATGAGTAAGAAAGCTTTTTTTCTTGTCTCACTCTTTCTTTCTTTTTAAATGTAACATTTCTTTCAATCACATAGACCTACCTTGCCAAAAAAGGGCACCATGTGGTGTTCACATAGTGAAAACATGTCTATGTCTTTCACAATCACCATCTCATCGTGGTCTTCATCAAATATGGCATTGTTTAAGATGTCTGGTGATACGAAAGCAAACATATGCATTTCTTTACATTACATTTACATTTACATTTCTTTACATATGCATTATCTTTACTTCAGTTAAGGAAACATTCATCTGAAATCTTTTCAACATCCTGGAATCATAATAATAATGCTTAATACTAATAATACTTGATCTACCCGTTATTTTGTGCCTTGATCTTTTAGTTTTAACGTCTGTGAAGATTTAAAATATCATGATTTGACCAACCAAACGTTCATAAGTAAAAAGATGCTGAATACTGAGGTAAGTCATTTTGCTAACTCACTCTCTCATCCTCTCTCAACTTGTTCCCAGGTGACTCACCATCGATGGTCTCATGGTAGCCCTTGGTGAGGAACTGGATGGCTTTGGCTGCGCGCAACGGGGTGCGCAACAGTCCCTCCCGGTCGGTGTCCTCCCCAAGATGCCTGAGGATGTCGGTGTAGGCGGTCTCCAGCGCCGGTAACCGAGACGCGTCCTCCAACTCTTTGCGGGATGTCTCGTGGTGGTTGTTGACGGTTGACATCTTGTTGTCTGTGTGGAACTCCTCCACGATGTCGCCGACTTTTGTGCTCATGGTTAAGGCGCGCTTGGACTCTGCTTAGGACCGAGAAATAAACAAGGATAAAGTTCCGTTGCCCTGCGGGTCTGGCTGGCCTATTCGGTAGTTATCCTGTTTATGGGGCCTGCCTGGGATGCGCATCAGGCTCCTATTGGTCGGAGTCGTGCGTACGTCAAAAAAGGAAGCATCGTCAGAGGGGTTAAACACTGACCAACCCCGCCCCCTGCAAAGAAGAAAAAAAAGGGGAAAGAAACCTTATCTTATGTCACTTGAGACCTTGTTAACCTCGTTTTAAATCATCTGAGTTGATTTGTTCCAGTTATGTTGCTCTGATACAAAAAATAAGCTAATAATAAATAAGCTCGTGAGGCTCATGACTTCACATGCTTTTTTTTTTAAGTTTATGGAAATCAAATTGTCGTGTAATCACGAACTGTCTTGATAAGCCACAATCAAAAGCACATTATGTTTTTTTCTGCTGGGAATACACAGCCCAAAATGTCAGAGGGCTTCAAAGGTACATATCTGCATTAAAGATACTTACAACCAGTCTGTTTAACTCTATGTCTTAATTATGAAAAATGTGGATGGTTTGACATTAATTTTGTAATATTATTTTCATGAATAAAATGATTTAATACAAACAAGCCTTGTGGGATCTGATATCTGATAAGTAATAAATGTTGTTTGCATGGTGATATAGTATTTTAATCATAATAAGAATAATAATAACTTTATTTATAAAGCGCTTTCAACCAAAGTGCTGTACAGCTATTTGAACTAAAAAAAAGAATAAATAAAAGCGATAAATAAAAACAGTAAGAATTTAAAAACTAAAAGGCATAAAATTAAGACATGTAAGATAATCATCAGATAACAGTTATTACATTTATTTACTTTTTCTTGCTGTAGGTCAAAGGTCACTTTAGGTCAGTGTGCAGATTGTGATAAGTTTGTATATTTTGGGTGTGAGACAGAGAGAATGAAACAATCACCAGTGCAAATTGGTTTATTTTATCACTGAATTGTTCTGTTCACTATAAGCAATATGACAGCAAGAAACACAAGCGACACATTAGGTAAGTATTTGATATTTACTCATCAACAGCACATATCACAGAAAAAAATTTGCTGCCATGTTCCCTAAAGCAAGTTACGCAAGGAATTAATATTAATTCACATTCTGGTTTGTCAAGCTCATTTCCAACGGACTGAGGAAAAGTAGAAAACTTATTTTATCTGATGAATCACATTTAGACATTTTTCACAGAAATACACATGCTTCAGGCTAAAGAGCATCTGGCTTGTTATGCCTCTGTGATTGTCTAAAAGGGCACATGCCATGGGTAACTTGTACATGTGTGAAGGCACCACTTGATATATAAAGCATTAAAGCATTATATATTTATATATAAAGCATTAGCCATCCATCCAGATGGGCTTTTATCGTTTTAAGAAAAGGTGTTGCTTGTTTCTACTTACTGTTTTGTCTCAGCTGCAGTCATTACACAAAACTCATTCACTGCAGCTACAAGATAATAATATTGGCATGCAAACACTCAGATATCCATAGATTTCATTTTTTGTTTGGTAGATGTGTATTCAATTTATACAGGGTTCAAAAGTCAAAAACATAAGTATAACTTTCTTTAACTTCTAAAATTATTTTAGATAAGTTTAAAAGTGTTAGTTCCAGTTAAGTTCACGCTAGAAAGGTCAGTAAGTTCAGTCTACACTTCAGGGTCTAAGTATAGAGAGCATCTGCTGTTAGGTCGATAAGGTTTTAATTCAATGGGGTTATTTTTTGGTCTTGTTTTAATTGAATTAACTGTTTCTGGGTTTACACAGGGCTCCATAATGTCGTGATTTACACATTTGCCTAGCATCAGACAGTTTCCTGGTTCAAGACCAAAATCCATACAAATCTACAAAATCAACTGTGCAGCGCTATCAGCTGTGTTGACCCCTTGTAAGGTAGCAGCTGAAAGAAGCATCAGATACTCTAAATCAATAGGACAAACTACGATAAGTTTAAATGAAAGGATTGCTTCATATTCTTGGAAGAAATCCTTTGCATTAAATGACTGCCTGAAGTATAGAACCCATGGATGTGGTCATGAAGCGGTTTCTCCCCTGAGAAGCTCAGCTAAGCCTTCACTGCAGCCACTTTTGGCTGCTTCTTATTTGTGGGTCCCTCTGAAATTTGTTTCCAGTAACTGAAAAGCATCTACTGATCAGTTGAGTTTGTTTGATGAAATTCTGGCAACTCTGATCCATAAGAGGTTAATTATAATTATATGAGTATATATATTATGTTAATCGGTGTTTCTAAATTGCACATAGGTGTGCATGTGTTAGCCCAGTGATAGATTGGCGACCTGTCCAGGGTGTGCCTTTCCTCTTGCTCTATGCTAGCTGGGTTAGGCCCAGCACCACCCAGGCGACCCTGATAAGGATAAGCGGAAGAGAATGGATGGATGGATGGAAGTCGAAAATTTGGGTTATCATTTCAAAATTTCGACTTCCATCCATCCATCCATAATAACTTTTAGTTTTAATACATTTAAACGATTTCATTAGTTTTGAGTTATTTACTGAGAAATGTGAGTTAGAAAGTCGATATTATTTATGTTCCGGTGATTACTGAAGTTTTAAGTCAGGTTCGAAAATGTTTACATAACATTAGTGTTCCGAGCTACTGAAGACGTAAAAGAAGAAACGAGCGGCGTTCTTGTCATTTACATGTTTCAGCGACTTACTCGAGAGTTTAAGATCATTCAAACATCCGTTTATATGTGGTTTAGCTTTGAAATGTCTGCATTTGTGAATAAAAATGTTCCCAGTAAGCGGCCCCGGTTGCGTTCTTGTTTCTATGGGAACATCTCGTCAACGCAACTTCCTGTTTGGTTCTGCTCGGTGGCGGGAGATTCCAGGATGGCGGTGCAGCCGAAACAGAACCTGTCCATGGACAGCGCAGCCGAGCACGGCTTTCTTAACTTCATTTTCTCCATGCCGGAGAAGCCGGACACCACATTCCGGATATTTGACCGTAACGAATATTATACGGTTCACGGGAAGGACGCCATATTCGCGGCGAAGGAGGTTTTCAAAACGAACGGGGTCATCAAATATTTGGGTTCAGGTACTAGCTTAGCTGTGCACTAAGCTAACTTCAGTTGGCGCTTTTAAACAAGTAAGGGGACGAGGGGTGCCTCGGTGCCTTTACTATTAAGCTAACCTAGTTGGTGTGACCGTGTAGCCAGAGAAAGGGTTTCACAGGTTGTAGCTAAGGTGGCTGCTATTAGCTGCAGCCCTAGCAGGTCCTGTACGTTCAGAAGCATTGCCATGGCTAATTAAATGTTGGACAGAGTATGTTTTTGTGGGAAATGATGAGGGGTCCTCTTACAGTTAAGTGTTTTCATTTATTGTCTCAGGGACATTTCATTTGTTTAAATGGCGATATATCATTGAGCTACAAATTTCCTGTGAGGTCACTGACAGAAAAACATGGAGAACAAAAACTGCTTCACCCAGATATTAGATGTTTTAGTCTTTATAGCTAGCTGCAGCTCCTTTCTTCTGTGGTGGTTTTCAGCATACAACACAAAAACCTGCATGACTTGTACCTTTGTGCTGACTCTAAATTTTACACTAGGACAAATGATGGAGTTTAAATACCTTGAGTCAACCATGGAGAGCACTGGATAGTGCACAACAGAAGTGAAGAAGAGAGTACCAAGAGGGTAGTGCAGGTGGAGATGGTTTTCGGGGGTGATTTTTGACAGGAGGGTAGCAGCAAGAGTGAAAGGGAAGGTGAAACCTGTTTTGATGTATGGTTTAGAGACAGTGGCATTGAGAAAAAGACAAGAGGGAGAACTGATGATGTTAAGATTTTAATTAATTGGGAGGATGGACAGGATTAGAAACGGTTATATTAGAGGGACAGCTCAGGTTGCGCATTTTGGATACAAAGTTGGAGGGGCAAGGATTTGGACATGTACAGAGGAGGGATAGTGGATGTATTAGACAGAAGATCCTTAATTAGAACTGCCAGGCAGAAGGGAAAGAGGAAGCCCACACAGGAGGTTTTTGGACATACTGAAGGAGGACATACAAAGCAGGATGCTGGGGACAGGCTGAGATGGAGGCAGATGATCTGCTAAATAAAAAATGCCACCTGGTCACATGAGATACTTGTGTACTGAAACCACCAGCACTCTGTGCCATGAGAAGGACGCATTACAAAGATTTTGACATGTTTTTGTTGGTCAACAGGGAGTCGAAAGCTGGAGAGTGTGGTTCTGAGCAAGCTGAACTTTGAGGCCTTTGTGAAAGATTTGCTGTTGGTGAGGCAGTACAGAGTGGAGGTGTACAGGAACCACAGCAAGAGCAGCAAGGAGCACGACTGGAAGATTGAGTACAAGGTACTGTGCTGGCTATTGAGACATATCAGGGTGGTTTCTGCTTGTTTAAAAAAACAACTCTGGATCTTACCTCCTGTGTCCAAATGCAGGCCTCTCCAGGAAACTTGACTCAGCTTGAGGAGATCCTTTTTGGTGGGGAAAGCGGCTCAGAGGGCTGTGCAGGTGTCGTAGCTGTGCGGCTTGCAACTGGAGCTGATGGGCAGCGTGTTGTTGGGGTCGGGTATGTGGATGCAGCCCAGTGGACGATGGGAGTGTGCGAGTTTCCAGACAATGAGATATTCTCCAACTTGGAATCCCTGCTTGTCCAAATCAGTCCCAAAGAGTGTCTCCTAGCCCAGGGGGAAGCTAACACTGATGGGAGTAAACTGCGTGAGGTATGTGGGCACGGTAATTACTAAACTTATGTTAAAAAAATCAGTATGAACATCAGTCTTGCAAAATGGGAAGTCTTTAAACGAGTGTTCTTTTCTTTAAACCAGGCCTGACTTAAAAAAAATTAATATTAATACTCTGGCTGCATAAGCAGAAATTGTGATGCGAGTATATTGTTGTTTTTGTATGTCTGTGTAGGTGGTGCAGCGTGGCGGCATGCTAGTCTCTGATAGGAAGAGAGCTGAGTTCAACAGCAAGGACATGGTCCAGGATCTCAACAGGCTGCTGAGAGCAAAGAGAGGGGAGACTGTGGCGAGCAACACCTTACCTGAGCTGGACAAACAGGTGAACGACAGGAAAAAACAAACATTTTGACAAAAGGTGGTGGTTTGAAAAAACTTTTCTTTATTTTACAACAACATTTAGAACTAAGCATTATTGATAAAATCCCAGTCATAACAGCTCCTGCCGACTAAATGACACTCAGGCTGAAGACCGTGCATATGAACAGGTCACTATGTGGGAAGTTTGACCATAGGGTCCCTTGTGTGGTGTCATTCTCAGGTGGCAATGTCATGTTTGGCTGCAGTGGTGCGTTTCCTTGAACTGCTCTCTGATGAGTCCAACTTCAACTCCTTCAACCTGACCACTCTGGACCTGGGTCAGTACATGAGGCTGGACAACGCTGCCGTCAGGGCTCTTAATCTCTTCCAGGTAAGTGACCGGTGTCAACGCCTCAAAGTTTTCACCTTGATAAAATCACCAGAATAACAGAAGTGTTCTTTTCTTGGAATGTCTTGGCTTATTAATGCAGTTATAATGATGCAGATTATATGGCAGCAATAAAATAATTTCTGTATCTCCACAGGCTCTTTGTGGTTGCAGGCTCTGTAGGAACTGGTTGTTGTTGTGCTAGAAAAACAAAAAGATGTGATTTAGAGAATTCAAAAACACAAATTTGGAAATGACCAGCAAGAAATTTAGAAAACCAGCAACCCGTTCAAGTTCTAGTAGCTGTGACATATTGATTTTATTGACTGAGCCTGTTTTTTCTTTTTTCTTTTTTCTGTTATGTAGCAAATACGTACGACTGTGATAAAAATATTCCCAATTTGTCCGTGCATCACTGTAATTCATCTGTTAAATTCACGACTAAGATGCAAATTGTATACTTCAGGGTTCACCTGACGACACCACCGGAGCTCACTCGTTGGCCGGTTTGTTGAATAAGTGCCGTACGCCGCAGGGTCAGCGGTTGGTCAACCAGTGGATCAAACAGCCCCTCATGGACAAAACTAAAATAGAGGAGAGGTAATACAGTGATGAGGGATGGAGGGTTTCTGTACCTTTATCAAATCCAACTTAGCAATATGCCAGGTCTGTAGGCGATAAGACCTCCTAGTCAAACATCTTTAGCTTAACAAACATTATACATTTCAAGGAGGCATTTAAGGGAATAGAAGTATGGTATTATGAATCAGCCCTCATGTTTTTATAATTTGACAGGAAAAGTCGAAATAGATGCAGAAATTTACCGATATGTCCGCATACATGGAAATTCTGAACTGAACTTTTTTAGACAAGTTTTCTTGTGATTTCTTTGAGTAGTCTTCAGGAGTATTTCTCCAGGCTTCCTCGAGGACATTCAGAGGTCTTCTTTGGATGTTGGCTGCCTTTTGTTTAGTTCTCAGTCAAAGATGATTTCGTACTGCTTCGATAACGCTGAGGTCCGGGCTCTGGGGGAGGCCATTCTACAGGACTTACAATTACTGAGGATATTTTTGTGCAGGCTTGACCTGGTGGAAAGCTTTGTGTGCGACTCTGTGCTGAGGCAGACCTGTCAGGACGATTTGCTGAGGCGGTTTCCCGATCTTCATCGACTGGCCAAGAAGTTTCACCGTCACACGGCAACGCTGCAGGACTGTTATCGTGTCTACCAGGCTGTGAGCCAAATACCGACTCTTATCACTGCTCTGGAGGGATACACGGGTAAGCTGCAGCTTATACACTGTTTACCTCACTCTACAATCTGTTTTGCAGGCTGCAGGGATGCTGTCTTGTTTGCTTCATACAGCTGATTTGACAGTTTCTTAATTGTTGTTATTTGGAGTCCAAAGATTGTTGTTGCTTCATCGTGCTGACTGTGTGTAAACAAAGGATGCTGTTTTTCATGGAACTATTTATGTATTGAATCAGATGAATTCAAAACTGAGATCTGGTCTGCTTCAAATCACTTTTAACTAAAATTTAGGCTAATACTTTGTTTGTGTTGCAGGTAGCAACAAGGTTCTGCTAAATGCAGTATTCCTCTCGCCTCTCAGAGACCTGCAGACTGACTGCACCAAGTACCAAGAGATGATTGAAACCACACTGGACATGAACCAGGTCTTTTCATTTGCTTCAAAGTATTTTGCCCTCCGTTTGCACACAGCCTGTTGTGCATTTGACTTATTTCTTGTTTCGTGTAGATTGACCACCACGAGTACCTGGTGAAGGCATCATTTGATCCGGTGCTGAGTGAGCTGAGAGAAAAGATGGATGTGCTGGAAAAACGCATGCAGACAGTGCTGAACAGTGCAGCCAGAGAACTAGGTAATTACAGTATATACATAATATAAAACAATAACCTTATTAAGAATCTGTTCTTAGAGGAATAACTTGTAAAGTACGACATGAATATAGTGATAAATAACCTAATACTAATTCTTTTCTTTTAATTGAAATTTAAATGTGTGTGTGTGTGTGTGTGTGTGTGTGTGTGTGTGTGTGTGTGTGTGTCTACAAGAAAACAAAAACAGGTAGTTTCCTAAATAGGTTCTCTGGATATTTATGTTAATGAGGTGTTGAACAGGTGTACCTAATATAGTGGCTAATGACTGTGTGTCCTAACTAACCTGGTGCCGCAGCAATCCTTGTGCAAGGCAGGTGACGGCCGTCTAAAGGAAGGTTTCCACTTTGGCTTTTATGCTTAAACAGATTGGCGTAACTTTGTGTTTCAGGTCTGGAGGCGGGTAAAACCGTGAAGCTGGAGTCAAACGCCGTGCTGGGATTTTACCTGAGAGTCACATGCAAGGAGGAAAAGAGTCTGAGGAACAACAAGAAATTCACCACGCTGGATGTGCAGAAGAACGGTGTGCGCTTTACCAACAGGTGTGCCTCACCGCGCCTCTAATGTCAGCATCACAAAACGCTGCTCGTTTTTTTGCGGGGGTTTTTTTTTGCCATCTGATGATTCACGCCGATGTATGTTCGCTTGCAGTAAGCTGAGCTCTCTGAACGAGGAGTACACCAAAAGCAGGGAGGAGTATGAGGAAGCCCAGAACGCCATCGTTAAAGAGATCATCAACATTGCCTCAGGTGAGGAATCTCATCACATGCTCCTCACTGTCTTCTCAGCAAGGCATCGATTTGAACAGCATAGGAAACGATTGTATCCGGGTTGCGTGAAAACTGGAAATGTCATAATTGCATGAAAGTTGCTTTGTGAGACCGTTTAATTGATTTCGTTCACATTTTCTGTAAAGGTCAGTAAAATTTACAGCACTTGGAATTTTTGCATAGACGTCAAAGAACTGGTGATGTTGCGGTCTTTCTTTTATCAAATACAAAATCGTTTTGGAGCCTGCACATGATGCGGTCTTCCACCTGCGATGGTTCATTTAAGGCTCTAAATGTTTTAAACCGTCAGGTTACGTGGATCCCCTCCAGACGCTCAGCGACGTGATAGCGCAGCTGGACGCCGTGGCGAGTTTTGCCGTCACATCGGTGTCTGCTCCTGTGCCGTTCGTTCGGCCTCAATTCCAGCTCTTAGACCATGGCTGCAGGCGCGTGGAGCTGCTGCAGGCTAGACATCCCTGCATGGAGATGGATGCAGACACTGCATTCATACCTAATGACATCAGCTTTGTCCAGGAAGACAAGAGCTTCTATATCATAACAGGTGAAAAATAAGCACAGATTAAGTCAAGGGTGGATTTAAAGGCAAATTCTCCCATGTGGGCTGTCTGGCTGTCATTGATGAGGCCCATCACTGTAAAAATCAGCCCTATGTTGTAATAAGCGCAGCTTTTATTAAGTCTTGGAAGTACCTCGAAAATCATTATGCTTTCCAAACCTTTGCAGGACCAAATATGGGTGGCAAGTCCACCTTTATCCGGCAGGTGGGTGTGATCGCATTGATGGCTCAGATTGGTTGCTTTGTGCCATGCGAGAAGGCAGAGCTTAGCGTGATGGACAGCATCCTGGCAAGGGTGGGTGCAGGAGACAGCCAGGTGAAAGGAGTCTCCAGCTTTATGTCCGAGATGCTAGAGACAGCCGCCATTCTGCGGTAAGAACAGACGAGCTTTATTAATAGTTATACAAATAACCGATGAGCAGATACGGGAAGGTTTTCTCATCGTCTGTGTTGTTGTTGTTACAGTTCGGCCACAGAGAAGTCGCTCATCATAATCGACGAGCTCGGCAGAGGCACGTCCACCTACGACGGCTTCGGTCTGGCCTGGGCCATCAGCGAGCACATCGCCTCCAAAATCGGCTGCTTCTGCCTGTTCGCCACCCACTTCCACGAGCTGACGGCGCTGGCAGCTCAGCAGCCCACGGTCCACAACCTGCACGTCACAGCCCTGACGTCGCACAACACACTCACAATGCTGTACAGAGTCAAGCCAGGTCAGCACGTGGTTTCGCTCGGGGTTAACGCAGCTTTGTGCTTTTAAAAATGTTAATCTCAACAAACGATTATAATCAGCCCAGAGCGCCTTTAGAGTGATCCGTCTCTGTCTTCAGGCGTGTGTGACCAGAGTTTTGGAATCCACGTGGCCGAGTTGGCTTGCTTCCCGCCTTCAGTGCTGGCCGCTGCGAAGGAGAAGGCGGAGGAGCTGGAGGAATTCCAAGAACCTGCAGGAGATGAGTCGGAACAGGAGGAGGAGCCCAAGGCTAAGAGGCGAAAGACAGACAAGCAGGTAAGGCTCAGATTTCCACTATTATACCAACACCATAATCTAGACACAGCGGTGTCCATAGTGACATTTATTTATCATTTAATAAACACTACATTGTTGGTACAAGAGGCATAAATGTGCGTTTGTGCTGCAAACGGAGACTACTAGTCTTGCTAATAATAGCAGATTTTTATTAAAAGAAGTGTAGAGACCAAAAGTCAGGGCAGGGGGCAAAAATAAGAATACACTTGAAGCTGTCAAAGGAATGGGAGCCTGTTAGAGGGCTAATACAGAGAGTCAGACAACCATTCGCACTCACACCACTAACTGCATGTCTTTGGACTGTGGGAGGAAGCCGGAGACCCCAGAGAGAACCCCTGAGGACAAGGGGAGAACATGTAAACTCCACAATGAAAGGCCCTGGCCAGATGGTGGAGTTGAACCCATGACCTTCTTGCTGTGAGACTAATCATCGTACCACCATTTTGCCTCATTTCTGTTGAGCTTATTCTCTGGATGCATTAAAGAAGTCTTGACCTGGATATCTACTGGCTCTGAAAGTCTGAAATACTGGCCTTCGCCCTTGAGGACAAGTCATCAGACTTCAGCCTATTGATTCCTACATAGATTAACATTATCTTTTGCACTAGTTTGCCTGACTGCAAGAAAAATGATTGCTCAGTGGCACTGAAACAATGGTAATTTCTGACAATTTAGTTACTCACAAGACTTCATGTGCAGTTCCGTTTAATCTCAGCCGTTTCACTGCAGAGCCAGATGTGATAAGAAATTTTCCTAAGCAAGATCGAGTAGCACAAACTTGAATTCCCCCGTAACAGGGGAAATATTAGTCGGATTTTAGAGTGGCAGAAGCTCGGGATCTTTTAAAAAGCTGAAGACGAAAACAGGATGGTGTCCACAGCAGGATAATGAACAACACAAGTCAAGATCCACATCAGACTTCCTCAGAAGGTGCAAGCTTAGGTGCTCAGTCCTTGCGCTGGCAAAGGTCGGCAGCCTTAACCCAACAATATTCCCACGTGTGGGATTAATAAAGGTTATCTTATCATAGTAAATAAAACCTCTATTGAAAATCTGCGGTTAGACATAAAAGTAAACTTGAGGCAAGAATCTCAGAACTAGAAATCCCTTTCTAGGAAAGTCATCACCTCAAAAGATTCCTGGCTGCTACAAACAGCTCTGATTGTTCCCAGTGTTACTAATTACTGCCAGTGAAGGATAACAGAACTGTCGCTTTGAGCCCTTTTCCTCCTTTGATATTTTCACACTGTAAAAAGATGGGTATTTTATTCTCCACGGTGAAGGAATGTCACAAGCACAAGGGGAAAAAAATACACTTGTTGCTGTGTTCTTACAGATAGAGGCAGCCAATCAGAAGAAAGTTGACTTAAAGGCAGCAAAAGCGCCTCGTTTCAGAGAGTAGAGCTGAGGTCCATTCAGAAACCAGAAGAGAGAGTTTGAATTTCTTGTAACACCCATGCCCTGCTTATTTTTCAGGTGGGGGAAAACCTGATCCACTACTTTCTGCAGAAGGTGAAGTCACTTCCACTTGCCACCATGACTGAGGAGGAAGTGAAGGCAAAGCTCAGGAAAATGAAGCAGAAGCTGGTTGCCAAAAATAACACGTACATCAGCGAGGTCCTCGCACGCTGCGTTCCTGTTAAAACTGCTTGATTTTTAAACCCCTACCCGCTGTCTGCTCTGCAAAGTTAAAGTTCATCACTGTAGCGGAGAACACTAGAGTGCTTATACTGTAGTTTTCCAATAAAGGATTTATTGCCACTCTGCAGACACGTTTGTTTGTCTTTTTTGTCCCAGTTATTTCGTGAGATTGCTCTGTCGCTTAACCTCCTAGGACCTGGCGTCCACATATGTGGACATCACATTTTGGGTTATTTAGACCAGGGGTGTCAAACTCAAATACACAGTGGGCCAAAATTCAAAACTGTAACAAAGTCGCGGGCTAACATTAATATTTATTGAAATATATTTATTCCTCCAGATATAAGAATGAATCTTTTCTTATGGACTCAAACACATTTTGCTGAAAAACTGAATATGAAACACGCAAAGCTTAATACCAAACAATATATATATTAGCTGTATAATACCAGTAGGCCAGCTCTAATAATAATTTGGTATGGCTTCGCAGGCCAAATGTAATTAGGCTGCGGGCCAAATTTGGCCCGCGGGCCAGAGTTTGACACCTATGATTTAGACCAGGGGTGCCCAATCCCAGTCCTCGAGAGCTACCGTCCTGCAGCTTTTAGATGCATCCTTGTTCCCACACACCTGAATCAAATGAATGGCTTGTTATCAGGCCTTTGCCAAACATGATGGCATGCTGAAGAGATCAAACCATTTGATTCAGCTGTGTTGGAGTAGGAAGTGAATCTGGTGCAAAAAAATCTAACAAATTAAACATGTGGAACTACCTGCTGTGGTGCCACCTCGTGAAAAAGGACTATCTCCATCGCTGATGTGTCAGTAGAAAAGGAGTAATACATAAGTAAAGCCAGAACTGAATATTACTCATATGTATTTTTATCATCTTTCTCATGCGGCCACAGTGAGTCTCCTTTGAAATGTTCTGCTAGATGTTTATCATCTTATATATTTCACCAGAATTCAGTCATGCTCATTAAATTTGGAGGCTTGTATGCTAAAGTAAGTAATCCTTCTCTGCTCCAATTACATTTATAGTAAAGGCTGAAAATGCTGTTAAATTGTCAGAAACCCCAAATTCTTTAAATATCTTAATCTCGTAACGTGAATACCAATGCGCCCACAATGCAAAAGCATCATAGAACAAGTACCACCTCAGCCCAGAGGGAACCCACAGCTCTTTTGTTGTGCGTTTTGTACACCAAATGATTAATGTAGCTATAATTTCGATAGCAAAATTGTTAGTTGCAAGCCTACCTGAAACGGTGAAACTGACTATATCACACTTTTGAACCGCAATCCTCAATCTTTGAACGCACGCAGCTTTTAGAGAAAACCTGATTCAGGCGTTCAGCAAAGCTCGTCTCTTTCTTCCTTCTGGCTTTGATCTGTGTACAGCTGCAATATTAAGTCCATCAGTCATTGTAGGCAAGTTCAACACGTCTCCAAACGGCCACTGGAAACAATCCAGCCATAAATCTTCCATTTACATGAATTAGACATAGCAAACAGCAATCTGAAATATCAGCAGCCAGTTCTGATGATTGACGCCGTTGCTCCATGACAATCCAAAACCCCTGACAGGCAACAGAAGACTCGGAGCGGCTGCGAGCAGTCAAATTATATCAGGGCAGTTTTTCACCATCATAACACATCTCCTCGGGTTCTCAAGTTGCATTTTGTTTTTATAAAAACGGACATTTATTGCAAGTGAATTTAAAGACAGACACCTCTGATCTAATAAAGTTTTATTTTCTTAGAAATGGCCAGTTTCCTGTTTTCTTTTTTTGTCTTTCTAAGAAAGTATACCCTTTTTGGATTCCAACTAGCATCTACATAATGGTTATTGAATACTTCACAATATATTAAGTCTAGATGTTATGGTACATGCATACGATTCAGGCTGCATGAGGAGCCACAGTCACCACGATACACAGGGCTGGGGGTGAGACAGGGGAGGATATTTTTTTTTGGGGGGGGGGGGAAACGTGACTGCAGATTGTCTCTTTAGTTCCAGTTTTAGAGGAGTCTTGACACCTCCTATTGAAACCCTCTCCACAAAAAACACTGACTGCATCAATTTATAAACATATAATCACGCACACACAACTTTCACTGTACACGACACACATTTACACTCGTACTTTTTGTACAACTGTGGAGCTGCTCCACATGCCATTGAGTCTAATATACTAGAGGGTTTTCTTTTTTTCCTTTTTTTTTTTTTTTAGTGTTTAAACGAGTTTCTCTTTCACAGAAAGAACTTCACAACTGGAACGTCTGAGTTTCTGCAGCCTGACAGGCTGTTTGGGCAGGAGAGGGGACGCTAACCAAAGAAATAATAATTATAATAATATATAATAAAATAAAAGACATTCAAATACAGTCAGCTTTTTGCTCAAAAATACAAAACTACATGAGAAAGCATTGAAATAAAATCCACTGATCTGAACATATATTAAAAAAAACAAAAACAAAACAAAAAACAGAAAAAAAGAAAAGCTTAAGTGCTCCATCACACGCGCGCACACACCATCTTGCTTTTACCCACACACACGCACACACAACAGAGCAACATCCACCCATCCATTGCCTAGGTACAACTGCCTGGGCAGCCAATAGAGATGGCAGCTACGAGGAAGCAGGAAGTCTTTGACAGCAGTTCTTATGATGACGACGATGGTGATGATGATGATGGTGTTGGTGAAGAGGGGTAGGAGCTGAGGTTAAAGAACTGTGAGATCGTCAATACTCGAACCTCTCTGCATAACTTTTCTCTTCCTCCCGCGTTTGTTTATAGACTGCAATAAGAAGCGCTCCAATAAGGAATCTCTTGTGGCCTTTCCGAGTCTTCCCTCAGCTCCACGGCTCCCTCTAGTGAAGTCTGCCTCCACTGCAGGCATACGAGCTGCAGGCAGCAGGAAGCCGCTTCCTCTGCAGCCTCTTACCTCGATCCCGTCCGAGAGCGCCGCAATCAGAGTCTCTCTGGGTCCTTATGGCTGCGAGTGGATGCGTGTGTGTAACTGTGTGCGTTTATGTGTGTATGGCCGTGTGTAATGTCATGTGTCTGTACGCTTATGGGAGAAAATAACTCCACCAGAGGCTTTCAGTTATGTTGCAGCGTGTTGGACTCGATGGGCGGCGCCGAGTCATACAGAGTGTCCGTGTCGTGTGTGGGCTCTCCCGCCAGCGTGCACGGGTTGGACAACGTCCCCGCTCCACAGTCACAGAAAAACCTGAAGACAACAGACAAGCAGGGATTTAAGCATAAACCTCAGACATTCAGGTACAAGAACTACTCGCTTTGCTTGAAACTGAGATGCATTTTTGTCAATATTTAATAAAAGTTATTAAATATTAAAACAGTGAAAAAAGAAAAAACTAAATCCTCACCGATCGTGCCGTATAAACTCTACATCATGTCCTTGGTGGCATTTTTTGATACAGTTAACACAGATGGCATTCCTATCTGTCGTATTACAGGTGTGACATCTGGAGAGACAAAGGGGAAAATCTCAAATCAGATTAATTTTCATAACAGTAAGGTCAAATAAAGTAATCTAAAACCCCTGCACTAATTATTATTATTGTTGTTGTTTAGCGACCTGCTTATTATAAATTTCTAGCTCAACCATTTGATCTTTAAATTCAAGACAATCCTCACAGCTGGAGGATCATTTCTGCCTCAGTTTCACTGTACAATTCAATCTTTGCACCAGGCATAAAAATAAGTCAGTAACAAAATCAGCAAACATCAGTCAAATACAGGAGCACACTTTAAAGAGAAATCTGGGGACTAGAACAGCAGCTCGGGAGGAAGCCCTATAGTCAAACTAATCAGCTTTTAATCAACTGCCCAATCATTTCAGCTCTAAATAAAGAAGGCCTATTATACTCATTTATTCTTTGCATGATTTACATGTTCAAAGTAATCCCTCTCTCTGCTTAAAACAAGGCACTTTACAACTTTCTTCTAATTGGCTGTCCCTACCACAGGGCTAGTGTGCTCACAGCTAAATCTCTATGCCTCATATTAATGACACTTTAGTTGCATCATAAAGATCCAAGAGTAGAAAAAAATGGAGTAGTTCTTTCTAAAGCCTAAGATTTTGGCTTAGTAGATTACTCGCAAATGTGCCGAGTTAAATTTTGTGCATTTCAGTAACTACAGAAAATGACAAGGAGGGTAGTGAGAGGGTCAATGAAAGGTCTGAGGAGGAATTAAAGGTATCCACACAGGCAAAGACCATCAGCGACCAGAGAGCATGAAATTACAAAGTGCCTTCAAATGGGCATGACAGGATGCCAAACACAGTACTGTCCAAAAGCTTTGAGCCACTCCTTATTTCTTTCCACTGTTATGAAAATGGGTGCAGTGATTTATTAAAGCATTGACAGAGCTAAGAAAGGTGGACAAATGTATTTTTGTGAATAAAATATAATTTAAGAGGTTCTTTGCCAACTTATCTGTTACATTTAGAGAACACTGGCTCATCCCTTTAGCTAAGTGCCCTTTTATGATTGAATGAGTCATAAGTCAGCGTTAAGTGTCTTAGCAAAAAAGACAGTAGATGGACAAGTACACATAAGGTAAACATTAACAGAAAGCTTGGCTACTTGGAAGAAAAATAAATGAGAAGCAGCTCAAAACCTCCGCAGAGTATTACACATTAGAGGGTTGCCCAAGTAACCAGGGTCTGGAATGTCAACTAGCATTCAGCCATCAGCTACAAAGCCATTTTCTTGGAGTCAGTTGTTTTGTGTGTGGATGGTTCTTAAGCCTTAAGTTAAGGATGCATAAGTTGTTGGGTCCCATTATTTGGGCATCCTCATTGTATGGGTTTGTGTATATACATGACAGAAAACATACTGGCGTTTCTCTGACGAGCTTTACCTGTAGAAGTCGTGCATGGGGTAACTGGTATAGCTGGAAATCTTATAGAGACACTGTCCTCTGCTTACCGCCTTCTCAATAGCATCCTGATTATTCAGAATTTTATTATCTGGAGGAGGAAAGGCAGGTTACTGACCAGGTCATGACCCGACTGAGCTACTCTTTAATGCACATATAGCAGCACGTTACCTTTCATGGTGACGTTGACCCCTGAGGCCAGAAAGAGGCCTCCAAAGCGATTGTTGAAAATCTGGTTGCCCTCCAGTGTCGCGGTGGCATGGTTGGTGATTTCAATACCTGGAAATGAGAAATCGGCCATGAGTAAAGGAAGGGTACAAATAAAGAGGATATCTGCGCCCATAAATCTAACCTGCTGCGAAGCCATCAAAAATGCGGTTCTTGCGTAGTACTGGATGACTGTTTGTGCTGATCAACACACCAGCCTGAGCGTTCCTGAAGATGTCGTTTTCTTCCAGCAGACCTAAAGAAGGTTAGATTTCACAATAAGCTAAATATACACACGAGCAAAAAAAATAAATAAATGAATCACATAGTAACAGAGGCGATGGTTTGTTCATCAAACATAAATAGCAGCTACATAAGAAAACTGAAAAAAAAAAAAAAAAAAAAAAAAAAACAAAAAACAAAAAAAAAAACAACACGTCAGAAGCTCCCCATGGCCACCCGCATCATGCTGTGTTACCTCTGCCTCCGTTAAAGATGCAGATGCCTCCATCTCTGCCATCGTGGATCTTATTTCTTCTCAGTGTGGGGTTGCTGTCTGTCTTGATCCACACTCCTGCCATGGCATTATCAAAGATCTCGTTGTCCTCAATGAAGCCCAGACCTGTTGAATTTAACAGCACGATTAGAGTAAAAAGTATTTGCACATTATTTGGCAGACCCAGTGTAATGAATGAGTGACATCCAGACCTGAGTTGTAGACTAAAATCCCTCCATTCTGGCCTCCCCAGATTTTGTTGCGCCTGATCTTTGGGTTGCTCCCCGTCCTTTAAAGATGTAATAATGATTGTAATTAATTTACCATATCAATGCAGTGGAGTGTACGGATATAAACATTAATGCCTAGTTATCCCTCCCTAGTATGAGCTATGTAACTTCCGTTTTAAGTAACAAATTTAACAGTGAGACAGATTTGCTCCCTTTCACCAAAAATGTCTTAACCTGCCAAAATTACACTGGAACCTCCATCTACAATTTCACAAATGTAACAAAAATGTGGTGTTACTGTATATTTGAATGCAAAAGTACTTAGTACTAAGAATACTATGCAACACCCACTGCAGTGAAGTTGAATCTTAATGCCTCAAATACATTTTTCGGCTTCATATAGATATGTTTGGTCAAACATTGCTCCTTTATTGGGAAATGTTGTTATAATGTTGGTCAAAGATAAGTATTAATGAGTATTTCTGCTCCTGATTAGAAAACTTTTCACTCTCAAAGTCAAATAAAAATAATTATTTAAAAAAAAAAAAAAAAAGATAAAAGGGAATATGCTTTACCGTATTTGGACACCAGAGTACATGTGATTGTAGATGTCGTTATCTTCCAACACACCGTGCCCGTTGTCGTAGAAATATACACCAACCTGAAGTAAAAGGATGAAATAAATAAAAAATAAAAAAAAAGAATAGTTACAGGTAAAAATTAACTAGATTATAAATTGGAAACAGGAGCAGAACACATCAAAAAGTGTAGTTTCGGATTACTGGCAACAACACTGCAGTCATTTGAAAACAAAGGTGAAACACAAACACCCTAGAAACTAAGGAGCAGTGGTCTTATCCCGGTAGCTTTAGGGTTAAACTTTACTTTTCTGTAATACGAAGGCAGTTCCCTTCCTAGCAGAGGTCATGTTTGAGATTAGGACTGAAAGAATAAAAACTAAAACTATGCACATCAATTATATTCCATCAAATCCTCCCATGTCATAATGACTGAGCTTTGATACTGATAAAGCTACAGCTTCGTCAGATTTTTCCCTCACTCGTACCTTTATGGTTGGTTCTTTTATAAAATTATCTCCTCTGCTGCCTGTACACCTTTTCATGCCTGTGATTGGTCAGATGGTAACAGTGGCACCCCTTCCATTTAACATGCTTGGGGCTAAATTTGGGAAACTGAGTTGACTTATCTAGCAATAACCACCTCTGTGTGCCCACTTAGCTTGATTGCTGATGTTAGGGTAAGAGAGGGCAATTAAAGAAAAGATATCCTGGGTAAGCTGAACTTGATTCATAGTACAAGGCCTAGAAGTTAATGATAATCACCATCTAGTCTCAGTTTCCATAAATAAGCCCCTTAACAAGAATATTCGTGTTCACACAAAACTCCTAAAAAGAATTTCTTCAAAATATCATCCATCAAATCATTGATAATAAAACAAAGAACAAAAATACGTTGTTTTATCTTCTCCGTTGTGATGCCTTTCTTTGTTTTACATGTTTACAAACAAATTTTTATATTCTCAATTGAGAAGGATAAGGCATCTTTGCTTTGGACGTATACAGAGTGGTAGGAAAGCAGAAAATGTCAACGACTTTTCCCTGAACAGTTTAATACAAAAATGAAATGTACAGACTGACAAATACTCAGATGCTGCAAGCTTAAACAAGATCCACTTTAGTTGAGCTTTTACAATGCAGGGTTTTAATATTAAATGCACTGCTAACATTTAAATTAACACGTTTGTTGTTTTACATGCTGATATTGGCTAATATTAAAACAAATAAGCCGAGAAAGAATCAGATTATTAATGTCAGCTCTTGTTTTTACCTGTTTGCCACTGTGAATGCGGTTCTTGCGGAGGACGGGAGTGCTGCCTGTCGTCACCCACACTCCTGCAAGCGTGTTGCTATAGACCTCGTTCTCCTCAATCACCCCTTGGCCTTTCTCATGCTAAAACAAAAACAGGTTGTTACAAACTTGTGGGTGTGGATTTTAAACACTGGGGAAATAATCTCAATCAACCAGATATCACATCTACCACGTAAATGCCTCCATGCTGTCCATCATGGATCTTGTTATGCCGTACAATGGGGCAGCTGTTGGTTCGAATCTGGATCCCTGCTAAGGCGTTACCGTGGATGTCGTTACTTTCTATCAAACCCCGCCCATCTCCAAATATGTACACCCCTCCTTGGTTACCATTGAATATAGCATTTCCCCTGAAATGAATAAATCAAATTCTATTAAACAATCTTGAATTCAACAGATTCAGTATCTTCCACTGCCTTTTCCCCCAGTTTATTATCTTACCGTATCGTTGGGTCACTGTTGGACGTGATCCACACACCGGCAAAATTATTCGCATAGATTTTGTTCTCTATAAACTGGCCCCGCCCCTTCTCGTGGACATAGATGCCTCCTGTTTGGCCGTGGTGGATCTCACAACGGACCACTGTGGGGTTGGCGTAAGCTTTCACCTCAAAGCCTGCTATGCGATTTCTATGGATGTTACAGTTCTCAAAGTAGCCCTGAAAGCCAGAAAAGACAACAAGTGAGTTCATCTGTGATGTTTACACAGAAAAATGTAAGAAAACAATTTACAGTAGTTACCATGCCATGGTCAAAAGTGAACACCCCAACATCTCTTCCGTGATGGATGTGGTTACGTCTAATGATGGGATTACCGTGGTTTTTCACCCAAATTCCTGCTAGCGCATTGTTACTGATTTCATTGTCTTCATAAATGCCCTGTAACAAAAAACAGTACGTGTAAATCAGAAGCATAATCTTGCCAAACATTTGTACGTGTGTGTGTATTCATGGAGATTTATTTTCGTTTTACCTGTGCATGGTCTGTAATGTACAGTCCTACATTCTCACAGTCACTGATGTTGCAGTGTTTGATGGTTGGACACGCTCCCTGTCCACTCACACACACAGCTGAACCCACTAAACACAAAAAGAGGGAAAGAGAATTGTGACATGATCTTTAAAGACTGATCAGTTTTATAATCGACTGACAGTAATCAATTCAATTTTATTCATTAGAGATGCAAGAAAAGACTTGATCTTTGGAACTACACAAGTGTTTACAGCACACCAGTGCCCTGATCAGCAATAACACATGCAACTAAAATACAACTATGCAGAACCATTTCATATTGAGTTCATATGCACAACTAGTGTCCATGAACCAGTAAATAGAACAAATGCAATTTTAACCAGGATTTAAATGCTGTAGTATTACTGTTAAATTCATGACTGCTTCTTGCAGTTTGTGCAATAAAAAAAAAAAAAAAAGTCTTTGCATTCAATCAACACAGACTGAAGTATCATGTTACTCTCACAAATACAGTAGCTGTAGTGCCTTTGGAAACCCACAAATATTTGCCCCAATAGTCAACTAGAGAAATAGAAGTACAACAGAAACTGGAACCAAGTAAGAAAAACATTTTCACAGATTTCTGAGAAGCCTGATAATTTTACTCTTATATCTCCAAGCCCTCCAATGCTAAATCTAGGCTAACCTGGAGACTGATCAGTTAAGTGAAATAAAAAAAAAAAAAAAGAAAAAAAAAATTAGGGATACAGCTGTGATTTCAAATCAAAGAAAACCTTGGCTCAGACCAGAACATACACAAAAACAAAAGGTTCCACAACATCATGTAAAAATAGTTCAGTCCTGCAGCAAACACCACATTTGTGAAGCTGAATATTCACATGCCAACAAGGCACACGCCGAGTCCTGCTTCACAAGGTTGTCCAGGGTCAGGAGTACGCCCCTATAACCTGTAACAAGGAGGTATAATTGCGTGAAATACCTGTACACGTGGAGCGGATAACGCAGTGGTCGATGTTGGGGCTGCAGTTCACCGTGATCTCCAGACAGTGGTGGGCGTTATGGTGCTGCGCTGACTTGTCATCAGGATTAAACTGAGGAGAGAAAAGCAGCAGAATTTAGAACGAGCCACGATTACTGACAACACATTGAGCTTCTGTCCTCCCACAACATCCACACTGGACTCCTCCTACTGGAGGCAATTAGTGCAAGTAATACTTGAAGCTCATAACAGGATATTTCAAGGCACCTTAAAACATCCTGTTATGATACAATACTTGCGTTTTTTTTTTTTAACGCAGAAAGGACAAAATATGTCTGCCATATTTTTCTCAAGATTTACAATTTCTTGTAGCCAATTTAGCCTTTAATACTAAATCACCAAATACACAAAGATGCTGTGCCTCAAATGACACACTTCCACTATCTCAGGTGCATAAGTCAGGGTTATAGAAACTAGAGAAGTAGAGAGGGCCTCAGGAAATCATATTGCTCTCCCACCTTTAATTAGCAGCTAATCAATGAAAAGACATCAGTCACACACACAAGGCCATAACTTTCCACAATGTAAAGCATTTCTCATGATCTCTTTCCACATTCACCAAGCTGTAGATGACTGAGGCCCTCATAATTATCATTACAGGGTCCATGTTGTTTGTTATTAAACCAATGTGATTTTTGCTCAAGTACATGTTCTATTTGAGCCACAGAGACTCCCATGAGTTTCAATTAAGGACGCAATTTTGTCCTTAAGTATGAATGAACAGATCAGAGACTAAGCTGTACTCTCAAACACAGAGACTACATAACCTAACAACAGAGCATTGTGATGGCACTAAAGGACAATCTTTGATACCCAATCACTCTTTAAGTGTAAAAGCTGAGACATACAGTTACCTTGATGGTCATGTATCCCACATACGCATCCTCTGATCCCTCCATGAAGACGAACGTTGAGTCTCTTGTGTTCTCTATTATCACCTTGTCTGCTACTTTATTAGGCGCTGAGGGGAAAGCATAGAACAATGATTAACACCCTCATTCAGCCAGATCCAGTTCATGCACAGCAATGAAGTCTTTTACAGTTGCAGCATAGATTTTGAAGTTCATTTAAGCAATTACATTTTGTTTTTCTCCCCACAGCCTCAAAAGCAACTCTAACTACTACAAATAGTTGCATTATTTTTAATACTTGGAAGTGAAATCGATGGCTGCCTAAAGTCTGTAAACCAAACGTCACCAAATGTTGAAATATTTTGCCACTCCTTTCCTGCAGCCACCTTTAAATGATAGCACTGTCATTAACAGGTGAACAGGAAAGAAATTAATTAACAGGGAGGGAAGAAAGAAAGACCCCCATGGGGAAATTCCTCTCTGCATTTAACCCATTCACTCGGTGATTGGATGCCATTGGGCATCCGGGAGCAGTGTGTAGGGATGGTGCCTTGTTCAGGGGTACCTCAGGGTAGCAGTTCAGTGGATTCGAACCACCGACCTTCCGATTATGGGGCCACCACTCTACCTACTGAGCTATCCCTGCCCCCTGAAAAGCATGCTCAGTTGAGCTGAGGTCATGTGACTGACTGACATTTAAAAACATTACATTTCTTTGCTTTATGCTGATCACGGATTCCTTTCACAGTATTGTTGGCTCACCTTATCAGTTTTACAGCACTGAGTGAACAGAAAATACTACTCTGCACACATCAGCATGCATTCTTCCATTTCTGTCAGCAGTAACATAATAAACACCAGTGACCTGGTTCTATAGGAAGTCACACAGATCAGTGCTGTAACATTGCCTTCTTAATGTTTAAAAGAAAAAATGAAATTTGCTTTGGATCATTAGCATTTCCTTTCCTTCTCCATACTTTCTCAAATTTTTGGCAAGTAAATTTTGGTTCAAAGAGTGATTTGATTCAACGACTCTTCCATAGAAACGGAACAAATAAAAAGAAAACAAAGAGATGGGTTAGGGAAGATTGAGTGAAAACATAGCACATATAGGTTCTGAAAATATCTCACTTTTGCTTGAGTTAACGGCTGTACTCCTCTGACTAGCACTCCAAGCAGCCGTATTCACACAGGTAACAAGGCAAAACTTTGCTCTGGCATTTTAGTTGGGAAAACTCCCTTTTAACAAGAAAAAAAACCTCCAGCAGAACCAGCTTCAGAGAAGGGCAACCATCTGCTACACTCAGTTGGAGGTTTGAGGATAAGAGAAGAGAAATAAGATGGGACAAAACAGACTGTGATGTGTGTCTTCTGGCTTTATGGATAGACAAGGCTGTGTGTTGTTTGCACAGCAATGAAAATGTATGCTTTGCCTTCTAATATTACTGCATAAGGGTTCTGAGAACCAGGAACTCCATATTTAACTGTAATGTGTGAGAAACACTCCCCATCTATACAACCCCACCCTCCCCAAAAAAGAAACAAAAACCAAAACTCAGATGGATGCGATTCAAATCACTCTATTTCTTTAATAACAATATAATGTTTGAGTATTTGTAGCAAAATATACTGGTCAGTGGTATCTGAGGTCTAACAAGACATGCACGGAGACTCATCCGCTGTCAGAGACCACGACATCATACTTAGCTTTCACTAGCACAGTTTCTTTACTATAATGAATTCTGAAACCTGACAGAGACTGTTGTATTGCTGAGTTCAGCAGTGTAATTCTTATTTCTTTGGAGGTAATTAAAAAACAAATCAAAACAAAAAACCCAACAAGTCAGCAGTTACCAGATAACCAAATGAGTTATTAGCCATCTATATCTTTGCAATTAGACTAATGTACTTTCATCTTTATGTGAGAGCTTTCTAATCTTTGTTTAATGTCACATGGTTTCTTTGTGTTATCACTCAGATGCATCTGGCTATGATGAGTGCACAAGATGCATGTGTTTGTTTTTTTAATTCAGTCTATAGAAATGAAACTGCTAGGAATTGCAGGTTTAAAAACAAAAATAGAAAAAAAAAAAAGCACCTATAAGGCAAAGTCTGGCACATTTCACATGGTGCATCTGAGTGCTAATGTTAATTGATGTACATTGTTTCTTTTTAACTAAAAACCACCCCTTCTCGTGTTGTACAAACAGTGATGTCACCAGAGCCTGTCGCCATTTATACTGAGCCCTCAGACAAAACCTCCCCATCAGTGCTGGGATACAAGTAGAAGAAGTCCAAATAAAAACCAAAGTGATTGGGGAAGGGTTTTTCTTCAGAAAGTCTCATCCTTTCAAGCTGTTGCAACATCTCTCCCTGTATAATCTGAAAATCTGAGTTTCTGTGCCGATATTGAAATGGCGGAAAAAACTGACATGATAGTACATTCGTGTCTTCGACTGGCCAGCTAAGCCCAGATACAAAAATAGAAAGATAACCCGACCAGCCGAAACAACACCAAAGAGTGGCTCGCACCAGTGGATGTAATGTCACTTTTGGTGTGAGATGCTGTTTCAGAGGGTGACAGCAGTGGGTATAATGAGCTCTGTAGTCTTCTTTCTCCCCCTCACAGCAGCCTAATGATGGCTTGCTTTACTTTTACTGACACCACTTTGAAATGCACACTGCTACAAAAATGCATCAAGCAACATAATAAAAAAAAAAAAAAAAAAAAAGAAACAGGCTAAATCTTCCCACAAAAGTATCACTCAAATCAGTCCATTGTCTAATTTTTTTTTTCAGGAAGCGAAAAAAAAAAAATTAGGTACTGTGTAAAAATGAAAAATGTTGTAAATCCTAAGTGCTTCTTTCACCCTTTGCCTCCTCTTGCAAATGCAAAATTACACAAGCAATGTAGACAATGTACACAACTGAAGTGTATCTTCTGCAGAGAGATGCTGAGTGCATGCAGCAGAGGCATCAAGATAATGTTTTAACTATCTTTCAGTGAAGGCAACTTGCTCACCTGCACCAATCATGGTGATCGGGGATTCGATGTAAATCCACTCATCGGTATAGATTCCAGAGTGAACAAAGATGAGACCATCGAAATGGGCCTCTTGTACCCCACCCAGTGCATCCTCAATGGTGTCATAATACTGCAGGAGAAAGACAAAGAATTCATTCATTCCAGGTCAGTTTGGAACCTAACCTTAAATTAGCTGTGCAACTCAGAAATATTTGTGCTGTACACTCCATCTACAGTTTTAACTTACCAGCATATTCTCTCTGCCTTTGTATCTGCCAGGGTTACTGTAGAAATGTTCAGCAAAGCCTGGTTTTACATGTGCGCCTTTGTACTGTAGCACAGAATAAGAACAAGGTCAGTACATATTGCTCTTGATCCTTGGACCTCAACATCAAACGGCAGAGCAAAAAATCATAAATTTTCTAGGTGTCAAACAATAATGGCGCTACTCAGTGTTTTCCTGACCTCTTTGGTTAGCAATCCTTGTTTAATTGTAAGAGGCATAATCATTTTATTAATAACGAGGAAAAGTGAGAGGGGATGTTTTTTTCTCCTTCTTGATCCCTGTTCTGTAAATCATCATGTAGTAAAATTAACCTGAACACCCCATGCAACCAAAAAACCAACCACAAGAGAATGACAACATAGGCAGTGTCAAAACAAAGAGTTACTTGCAATAGATGCAACAACAAGATACTGCAGTGGTTAATGTTATAACAAGCAGCTCACTCCAAGGACTAAGACATCTGCAAAAACCTTAGCAACTATAAAAAGCAAAATAACTAAAGTCAATGTGACTTGAAAACCAAATCATACATTTGACAGGCATTTCTTCCAACAGGTAAGAATTCACTGCACAGAAGTTCTGACAGGCCGTGTATAAGCAGCGAAAAAGCTATCCGTCATTGAGTTTGACCAGTTTCCTGTTGATAAAAGGCACTAGGCAACCACTTCTCTGAAATTCTGACACTCCAGCTTGTTTCCAGAAAGTAATGACACCAGATTAAAACCTTTAACTACTCAATTTTACTTGACTTTAAAAGTAAAGACACTGCACAAAAGGCATTCAGTAGTCACAGGGCAGAGGTACATATGACAAAAATCTAATTACCTTTGACCCATTTCTGTGCTTGCAAGGAACATTCGTCACAGGCTCATTATTGTTATGAGTCAAATGATATTTACGCTTCTATAGCTCCATATAAAAATGATAAAACTTCTAAAATTCAGAGATATTGATTCGATTCTTAAATTCGTTTTGCTGTGTGTGCAACATGAAGCTGCACTATTCCCACAGAGTGACACTTTTTTTTTTTTAAACTACACAAGTAGCAAAATTGTACTGCAAACCCATACACAATGTTCAAAACTCTACAGTGTTTACTTTGATGTGTAGAAAGAAAAACAAAGGACAACATTCACTACTAATAGTACTACTGATCACAGTGATGATGATGAATAACTCACCAGCTGCTGGAAGCTCTCCTTCCAGGGGTTTGGGTGTTCATGCTCTTCTGGGCTAACTTGATAGAACCTGCCTGGCTCAGGATGCATCATTGGACGTGTGTACTCAAACACCTCCATGTACAGGCGCTTCCTAGATAATTAAACACCACATTCAAAACATACCTTGGATGTCTCTTTGTTTAATAACTACAATATGCAAAATGGGAACAATGCACTGACCATAAGATTGGATCGTTTGCTAGCTGGCTGAATCGTTTGCAGACACAAGCTGCCTGACAAAGGTCCTGTTCCAGTAAGTAGGAGAAAATCTTCAAAACGACCTCATCTGGAAGCTTCTGCTGCAGATATTGCTCTGCTGGTGCTGCTAAAAATATACAGAGAAAACACACACACACACACACACACACACACAATCAAAAGGTAAGATTTATGAGAATCACTTCACTACAAGAACATTAAGTCATGCTATTTAATAGATTGGGGGAAAAAAATGAATCACTGTCCTTGCCCAGCTGCAGACATTTAACACACACCTGGCAGGTCGTGGCTCTTACCGGACACACGTGCCCGCTTGGCTCGATGGCCAAAGACCTCTGTTGATGAAGTTGAAGCTCCCTGTAAAAGGTGATGAGTAGGATATAAACTTCAATGCCAAGAAAGTACTGAGCAATCAACGGGAAATTTACTGCTGTGTCACAAAGTTATTGCTCCTTTAGTGGAGGACAACTAATCAGCCATTCTCTCCCACTCACAGTCATACACAACATTGCAGTAAATTACTCAAAAAGTGCTTCTGTCTAACCTCCATTGGGCCCTTGCTAGGGCAGGCTGAGGCGGTGGCGGCAGCGGCGGTTCTCTTGGGAAGCAGGGTCTTGCGTCGAAGCTGGTAGGGACTGTTCTGGGCACCTGGACCGGACTCCTCAATAGCCATTTCAGCTGCAGCTGCTGCAGGCGCCTCCTCATCTAAGTAGAAAAGCAGAAACATATTCTACATATACACACCACTTTCAAGAAAGGCACCTCTGTGAACAAATCTGGTTTATAAAGCAGGGTGAGTCATGTATTTAAAAAAAAAAAAAAAACTACATTAAAAAAAAAGATAAAAATCAACATTTTCTTATGAAGTCTCATCTTTTTCTTTTTTTAAAACCAATTTTTCACACCTATAATGTTTCCAGAAATGGCAACACTTTTATTATCCAGATCATTATCGACACAGTGGTGCACATTTAAATCCCATACTGTATGCCAACTGCGCAGGCTAACAGCCTGGGTAATAGCTGGCAAGGCAGACAAAGGTTGGTGATTGATAATGACAGATGCACCCGCTGCAGCCACATTACCAGTCTTATATGTTTAGTTATTCCCAACAGATATCAGTCGGCGTGCATTTGTCTGTAAGGCGGCCCTGTGTGTGCAGAATCAGACATCTTTTATGGTGCTGTCAAATTAAGGGCCGCCTATGATGTCGATCAGACGTGCGGCTAATGGCTAAAAACTGAACTGCGTAGCTGGTAAATCCGCCGTGTAAACAAATCATACCACGGCTAGCAGTCACCGAGAGTAAGAAAGAGGGATAGTGCTAAAATCTGCTGCCTGCATTAGCTTCAAACTGCAGCGCAACGAGCACAAAATGGACTCGGTGAATTTATCCAATTTCCACCGTATCATCTATCACAGCTGATCTGTGTGGCCTCTTCAAGCTGCAGGGGAGGGGAGGGGGGCAGCTAGTTAGCTTTGCCCTCATTCGCTGCTAATGTTTTTGTTAACGTTACACCCCAAAAATGGCAGTCCAAAGACGCCGCAGATTTACACCCTCAGAAACTGTAGTGACAGCTGGGAATGCACCGCTCGAGCAGACGCGGAGATTGTGGTGTGAGCGACTAGAGTCGATCCCTTTGCCTCCCGCTGAGGTTACCTGAATCTGAGCTATTAATGTTGTAGCTACATACGCATTACGTTAAGCGAAGACAACCCCCCCCCCCCCAACCACCATCTAACCTGGTGAGCTAGCTAGCGACGTTAGCTAGCCCCAATCACTCAAGCCAAACAAAGCGAGGCCTGGCCTGAGCCATAGAACGAGAAGCCTCGGTGTTTCCTGCCGAATCCGACGCCTGTAGGAGCGCTAAACGTACCATTAGCTAAAAGGGAGGGGTTATGTAAAGGCTGTTACGCCTGACATTACTTCGTGTGAAACCTTTAGCTTGACCGTGGAGTAGCGTACCTCTGTCCCCGTTGTTCCGCTCGGGCTGCACCGGGCGCGGCCTCGACACTCGCCTGGGTCTCCTGTTGGTGGCTCTGACGGAGTTCATCTGGGGAGTTGGTTGTTGGAAAAAATACACTGCTATCCTCGACCTCCCGCTACCAAATTTAGCCCGCAACCCAAACAGCCACCCGGACAGCAGTTATTCCCGGTTACACCCAAACAATTGCGATCAAAAACCCGCTACTATTTGGGGTGTAATCGCGTTTTTTTCCCCCTTCCTCCGTCGGTGTCACAGCTCCCCCCGTTTCACCGCTCGGTGCCAGCTCCGTCTCAGTCTGTAGCAGGAGGAGCCATTAACCCACACGGGAAACAATCGCGAGAAAAAAAAGAACACAAGGTCCGATGGACCAATAATATTTACCATCTCATAATCTCACCCTGCAGCGACCAATCAGAAGCGCCATATCAAACGACTTGCCAAAACCTTTCTGTTGGGGTTCGGAGTCGGTCAAGCGGCGATTTGATCATTGCAGGACACATCAAGGGGCTGTACAAGCGTCACGTAAGTGTATTTTACGGGTTAATTGTAAACCAAACACACAAAACTGGACTTAACTGCAAAAAGAAAAGCTATTAAAAAGGAATTTGTGTAAAAATAACTGATATGGGCTGATGTTCTGGTGGAAAATATGAGTCAGTTGAGAGATGTGTTTGTATTTAAATGGTAATTATGTTCAATTAGGAATTTTTCTAAATAAAAGTCGAACTTTTGGAATTCAATATTTTTTTGATTTCACCACACACACAAAAAAACATTTGTAAATTAGCTTTTTGGAAAAATTGGTTATTAATTAAAAGTTTTAAACCAATGCGCAGTTAGTTTTATTTATTTATTTATTTATTGTTGCATTTCTTTGGTGTAAATTGAAAGGCAGACTGATTGACTACACTTTTTTCTTTTGCATCCATAAATTCAAGTACAATTACAGTCACTTTACATTGCAGCCACATTTCTAAGCCCACTGGAATTGAGTGAATGGACACTGACAAAATTACAGATTTTGATTGGAATACAACTTTAACGCTTTAACTTGTATATTTATTATGCACGACGACCACCAGAGGGCATTGTTTATCTGCCAACGATTAGTCTTGAACTTGAAGGCTTTATACCGAGGGTGTTTTGTTATACCGTCTCCAGTGCTGTCTAGAGAAGATGTCAGAGAGCATAACGGCATGTCTTTCGGTATTGCAACACTCACTTTTTTTTAGTGCACATAAATTTGAGTGCAAATGCATTAAAATTATTTATCTTTTACTTACTAAAAATTATATGATATGATATAAAAATGAAGAAGACATACAGTGTATGTAGGGGACAGGTAACTGTCTGATGAGCATTAATCTTCATGCAGGACTTGATATAATCTTTTATGAAAATTATGTAGAAATAAAAAGTTATTTAAAAAAAAAAGCAAATTAGGAAATAATGATTGATTATTTATTTTTGTCGTAAGACAACATCGAGCAAAATTTGTAGGATCTATTGAGACTGGTGATTTTATTTGGACTTTTGTGCACACAGATGGAGGTAAACTCACCAGAAATCTAGCCCCAGTAGCATCACCTGGTGGTGAAAGTGTATAATTGCACCCTAACTTTGAATGTTGGCATGTAGGAGGCAGTGTATCCATATCAATGAGATGGTCTTGGATTCCTTCTTGCAGCTGCAGCCTTGAGAGTGTGGGTTGCTAGTGTGTGTGTGTGTAGTGCGTGCGCGCACAGCTTATCTAGCTGCTATATCCATCCCCCCGTAATAAGCAGAAAGAGCAGCTGCGTACCTCTCCTCCTACGCCCACCCACCCACTTTGCTGCACAGAGCAGAGGTTGGGAGGGTCACTTTGTCCTTGAAAGCTTTGGATGCTCTGAAGGACAGCATTGCTAGATAAAGACAGCTCAATTATTGCACGCATATGTGTGTGTGTCTGAGAGAGAGCTTTTCTGTTTGTCACGCCTCTTCGAACGCTCACATTCATCATACAAATTCTATTCCAGCAGAGAGGATATAATAAAACACTTTATAAAATAGTGTAAAAAACAGCACATTGAAATATTCTTCAGAAAAACAGATTCAAAAGTGACACTTAATGGGATGTTTGTTTGAAAACGTAAACACAATTACATTTCAAAGATAATTACAGGTCTGTGGCTTACAAAATAGACAGAGTTGGTGGCAAATTGTAGACATTGAGAGGTTCAGTAGACTGGGTGTATGAGGAGATTGTTAATCAGCAGGTCCCTGCAGTGTTCTTCTTAATGAATATCATTCAATCACAGCACTGAATGTTGAATGAATATGTTTTTTTGCAGTGTGCATATGCTGAAATCTCAAGCATCCAACCTGCTTAAAAACCATTCTGGAGCATTTTAGTTTGTTAGATTATCTCGGGATGCCAGACGGATGGTGTTTGTTACATAGTAGATGAAGTCATTAGTTTTCTCCCCCCTCCATTCTTTTCTTCTTTTACTGCCACCCATCTGGCACGTCACTTGAGTTAAAAGGAACCCATGGGTGTCTAGAAGAGCTGTTTGACCCAGATTTAGTCCAACTACATTCACTAACTACTTTATTAGGTACATTTTGCTAGGTTGAACACCCCTTTGTCTTCACACTGTCTTAATTTTTAAAAGAAATTCAACTGGAATTGAGTGGAGGAAACATTCCTCAGAGATTGTGGTCCATATTGATGTGATAGAATCACACAGGTGCTGCAAGTTTATCAGCTGCACATCTGTGATGATCAGTGTTGGGACTAACGCGTTATTAAGTAACGCGTTACAGTAACTACGTTATTATTGTGGTAACGAGCACGGTAACTAGTTATTATGCCAAAACCGGGAACGCGTTACTTGTTACTGGGATTTAGATAGGCTCGTTATTCATTACTTCGTGTGGTGGCTATCGCGGAGCTTCCACAGATTCAATAACATTAGCAAGTGGATGAAGAAAGCCAGCAAGTGGATGAAGAAAAAGGGAGGCAGGAGGAGAGACCCGAAGCGGCCGCTGGTCCGAGAGTGTCAGGTGAACTGAACTTCAGGTAAGAAGTTATAACCTGCAGTCCATCTGGGTCAGATATGAACCAAGTTTAGGTGGAGTTTATTTTCGTTATGCTGACTTTTTCGTACTGCGTGCTAGCTAGCATGACGGAGTTTCTATACAGCTGGGTGGGTGCTATGAAGTTAATGATGTTGAACTTTATTTTGTTCATAAGGTTAGAGTTGCCAACCGTCCCGTAAAAAACGGAATCATCTCGTATTCAGAGAAAATATTACGCGTTTCGTATTGAGGTGAAAAGGAACAGTTTCTCCCAGACTTCAGCTACAATGAAAAAGACACAAAGCTGGAGTTATTCTGTGTTTACGCCGCACAGCTGCCTCTTCTTCTCTCATCCTCTCACCCTCCCTCTCCTGTTTATACTTCAATGAAACTGATCAATGATCAGCTGATCGGCATGTAGGGCATTAAAAGGGAAAGGGGGGCACAAAGAAATACTTTCTTATTCTCATTTAAAATGTCTCACTTTAAAAAAAAATAATTATCTGAGTCTTGCAACAAACAATTGATAGATTGATACATATATACCATCAGAACAGTGTACATCACTGTCACAACAGTGTTTATTTTCATTCAAAGGCTTTATGATTTTTCCTATAATGGTGGGCCGGTCTCTAGTCAAAATGCCCGGGACAATTTTTTTGTCCCAGTCCAGCCCTGTATGCAGCTCATCTTCAGTCTGGTGTTACCTACATCTTCCTATTCAGAAGGCAGAATTTCCGAGTTCTGAGTACAATCGAAACTGCAGTTTTTGTGTTGGATGTGAAAAGCAGGCTAGGATAGAATCAGGCGTGGGATTTCTCTTGTGGAAATGTGCACATTATTTTTTCCTTTCTATTGGTAGGTGGCACAGTGCACTTGTGGCAAGTAAGCAAGCTAGAAGACTGGCAATCTTGCTGGGTATCCAGTTACGGAAGCAACACATTAACAAGAGAATTCTGAGTAAAACCAAAGTTACTTTCCCTAGTAACTAGTTACTCTGAAAGTAACGAGTAACTTGAAGTAATTGAGTTACTTTTGATAGAAGTAACTAGTAATGTAACTAAGTTACTAATTTAAAGTAACTTACCCAACACTGGTGATGATGATCTCCCATTTGACTACATCCCAAAGGTGCTCTGCTGGAGTGAAATGTGGTGACTGTGGTGAACTCCTTTTCATTTTCAAGAAATCAGTTTTAGATGATCTGAGCTTTGTGACTCAGTTTGCTCCGTTACATCAAACTCTGAACCTACTATAAGAACGTCAGAATAGAAATCAAGAGTTATCAGACTAAGCAATGCCCAGTTTTCTTACATAACTTGCACACCTTGATTGTACAGAAGTTATTTAAGTTAATGTTGCTATCCTATCAGTTTGCAGTCCGGCCAGCAGATTGTGGCGACATGTGGGACCATCTGGCTCCATAAACAATGACACTATCAAATTAACTCCAATCACCTTTTTCCCATTCTGGTGCTCATTTTGGACTTTAGCAGGTTGTCTTGATTACGTTTACATAGAGGCATGTTTAGAGGGGGAGGAGCTTGGAGTGGCATCCCCCCCCCCTTTAGTAATCTTGCAATGGTCAACACCATTGGATGAAAGCTTGGTATCAACAATTAGAAATGTAAGTGAGTATATTTACTCCAGTAATTTACTGAAGCAGAGATTTATTGTACTTGTACTTTATTTAAATGCTTCCTTGTTATGTTACTTTCCGCTTTTGATTCCATTTTATTTTGGATACAATTGTTATAATTTCATACTACATAATACTCATTTTAAAGCTTAGCTTCTTTTTATTTTGTACATTAATTGTATTTGTTTTATAAATGAACCTATTGAACAATATATCAGGAATCAAACTCATCAACAGCTGCCTCGTTAAAGAGACGAGAAAAAAATAGCCATTCTATATAAAGAGTGTGTTTACTTTAGGCACTTTGAATACATTTTGATTATATAACTTGTGAACTATTAAGCTGTTTAAGTGTAATTACAACTTTTACTTAGGTTAAGTCTAAATACTTTTTTTCCACCACTTTTCACACAATAAACTTGTAATAAAAAACACAGGGTTGCACACCAAAAATCATACCCAATAATTTCTGTCAGTTTTCTGATCTTTTTGCAAATCAAATATTTAAATTCCCCCCTCTACTGTATTCTTGGTCTCTGCCATGCCACCACATTTAAAAAATCTTGAAAATGCCCCAGTTTATGTGTCTGAATGCACTGAGCTGCTGCCATGCGATTGGCTCATTAAGTATTTGCATTACCAAGCAGCCAAACAAGTACACCTAATAAAGTGGCCAGTGAGTGTATAATTAGTTCTTTTGTGGTCATGTTTGCATGGATTGCTGCAGTGCATAGCTCAGGTAACCAAGTTTAGACACGCCACTGAACACTGTGTCTACTTTGTGCTGAATAGTCAGCTGATACTATTATGATTGAAACATGGTGATTTATGTGTAACCTTAAAGGAGAGGTGAAAACATGGTAGGTATGCATGCTTTCTCTTGGGTCTGAACTGCTCAGATTGTGGCGACATATAAATATAATTTTATAAAAAGCTTTTTGTGACTTGTACACCTCTGGTCTCATGGCCTGGAAGTCTAATCTTGACCACACATGTACATCCCTAACAGAGATCTCAGACTTGCACAGAGACAAGCATCAACTTCTTTGTTGAACTGACCCAGATCTTTATATGGAGGATCATCACTTCTGTTGAGAGCTGGGTCTCTGGATGCTATTTATTAACCGAAGCGCAGTCTTCAGTGGAAGCCTTCACTGGCTCAAGCCCAATAAACACAGAATCAGATTAGGAGCACAAACAGAAGCAAGAGCAAGAGCATTGTTTATTTTAACAATCACTGTGTTTTGCAGACTCCTGGGTCAAATTGTCAAAAATGAGTTCTCAGCTCTTTTGCCTTTCACTTGGTTGAATTTTGTGTTTTTTCTTAGATCTTTCTGGTCTAAGAAGACAGAAAAAATTTCCCAGGTAGTAATCGAAATTCATGATCTAAGGCATCATTTTAAGGAATTAGCAGCCTGTTTGTATCGATATAATATGCAATCAAGGCAAAAAGTCCATACCTGTAAATGTGGGTAAAAGTCAGCACTCTTGTTTTCCATCTAGACTTAGCGTATTGGCCAAGGAATACAAGATAACACGGCTATTCTTTGGAGAGGTCCACGCTGGCTGCTGACACGAGGAACTCTCTGTCCGGTAAATCTGCGCTCGAGTCTTAAACAGCCCGAAGCGAGCTGCGAGGAGAAAGAAATCCCTTCTGAAGTTACGGGTGAAAAAGGCATATAAGAAGGGGTTGGAGCATGAGTTGATGGGGTAGAATAGCACCAACAGTAGCTTGGAGTCTGAGACGGTGATGAGAGGCAGCTTGAGGGCAGCTGAGATGGCGAAGAAAGAGATCGGAGCCATGCAGATGAAGTCTGTGAAGATGAGGACGGCCATGCGTTGAGCCACACGGGTGTCGGCGTGGGCTGGCGCTGATGAAGGCTTGCGAAAGGTGAGGTAGATGCTGAGGTAGCAGCCGCACACACAGAAGAACGCCAAGATGTTGAGGAGGAGAAGACAGACCACGTAGAACTGGGAGACCAGGGACTCAACATCCATGGGGAGGCAGATGCTCACCTGCATGAAGAAATAAAAACAATAAACAGTATTCGGGGGTCTTGACATAATTCAACAATATAAACTATGGACTGGCAGGCTAAATTAGCAGACACCTACAGTATTAGGAGTACCGGTAGTAGTAAAAGTAGTAGAGCAATAAAAGTAGAGTGATGGTTGGTTACCACCTTGTAGTAATTGTATCAGCATGTAGTGGTGAAATTTAACACTCACTTTGCCATAGCTGCTGATCCCAACTGTGGGCAGCAGTGCAGCCAGCAAGGAGAAGATCCAGCCTATTGTCATGATGATGCAAGCGTGTCTCAGGCGAAGTTTGCGGTCAAGTCGCAGAGCATGCGTGATGGTGTGCCAGCGCTCCACGGTGATTGCTGTTAAGGTAAACACTGACAGCTCACTGGCGAACACCTGTAAATGACACACAGACACGCTACTTTACAATTCAAACACATGCTTGAATGAGCGTTGTCACTATGTGATGTGATGTGATGAATACACACCGTGAAGAAGCCTGCAGCATTGCAGCCCAAGCCCATCTGCCAGTCTATAGCATAGTTGTAGTACCGTCCACGTGTGAGCATATCCACGGTTGCAATGACTACCAGGTAGATGCCCATGCAGAGGTCAGCAAAGGCCAGGTGGCACATGAGGAATCGAGGAACAGTCAGCTTATAGCGGCTGCCTGATCACAGATAAAGAAGACAAATAAATAAATATCAGCAATAAAATCCACTTAGCAGATCCAAAGTACCAATGAGCCATAACATTAAATATTAAATGGGTGAATAACATGGTAGCAATGGCATTAGCACCTTTAATGGGGTTGTAGGATATGTTAAGCAGAAAATGGGCAGTCACTTCTTTATTTCGCTGCTTTGGAAACGTGAAATGTGGGTAAGTAAAAGGAAGTTTCCAGACAATTTGGAGTAAACTGTCATGGCTAAACAGCTGGGTTAGAGCATTTCTGAAACTGCGTGTCCTGTGAGGTGCGCCTGAGGCTTTTCGAGGCCCATGGCAAAGGATGGCTAGTCCATGTGTCTAATCCCTCAGAATGGCTACAGTTTCCCCAAAACCTATGCTGCACATGAAAGGAAAGGTTTCAGAACCCACAGGGCATCCGAGCGTATTTCACACAGATATGTGTAACTGCAGACTGATCAGAGCAGCAGAGCCACAGCTTGGGTTCCTCCTGCCTTCGCTGCTAACAACACCCAAATTCAAAATATCTCAAAATTTAAGGCTATTGTCTCAAATATTTAAATTACGCATCTCAAGGTTTTGACTTACTAACTAAAACTTCTGAGTAAGTCAAATGTTTGAGATACCTAATTCAGAAAATGGAGTTAATAGCCAAAAATGTTAAATTATAGCCAAATAAAGTGGCAGAAACACGCTTTCATACATTTTGGTTAAGTTTCGGGGAAAAAGTCTTTGGTCAGGTTTCAGGAAATGGTCTCTGATAAAATAGATTAACTGAGAAGGTAAACAATGTATTAAAAAGTTTTCCTGGGTTTACTTTAAACCAGAAAGGCCTGAAGATCTGTCAGTTCCAGTGATGGAGCTGGAGAAATATTTATTTAGGTGTTCTAGACATAAATATCCAAATACCTTTTAATTACATAACATACCTAATAATACAAGGAGAACTACTGTGTTGCCCAGCAGGGCAAGGACAGAGATGATCCAGATGAGGATGCGTAAGGGGGCAGCAGACATTATATCTTCACAGGGGTTGAAGTCATCAGGGGCTGGGCTGCAGGTGATGGAGGTGGAGTTGGAGCAGTGTTCCCTAAAGAAGTGCAGGTTATTTTTAGCCTCGGGGTTGTCGCACAGTGAGTGCCATCCCGATCTAGTACACAACAATACACACAAAGTGGACAACACAGGAACAAAGTAAATGAGTTTTGTTTCAGCAACTGCTTGAGCTGTTGACTCAGTGGCATTTAACCAGAAATGGACAAATAGGATTTTGAAAAGACCATAAAACAAACCAACCCACACATTTGTGTACGTCCATGTAAGGGCTCATCCCAGTGTCTCCCAACATTTTCCTGGCATGCCTCACTTCAAAAGGCAAAAATGCTTCACGCCTAACAGCCCACATTATTATTTATGATCCAAAACAGCATCAAAAATCTTGTTTGTTATATTTTCGCTTACAAAAGAAAATCCAATTAAATTTAGTTTCACTTCATAGCTTTTTTCCCAGCCTTTTTGTAGTCTTTATACCCCACAGTGAGAGAGCCACTGGATTGAAGCGACTGAATGTAAGCTTCACAGACAGTTCACACTGTAGTGCCACATTTAATAAACAGTAAGAGTGGTTTCAATCCTACCAGGTAACTCTTTGCAACAAAGTGAAGAAGCAACTTCCCCCAAATCTCATACAATTTCCAAAAAAACATCTTCAGGTGTCTTTTGACTGGCAGAGCACGCGTACCTGTTTCGGTGCATGTTCAGGAAGGCGCAGCAGTGTGATGGGTATGTCAGCTTTGCCTGGCGCAGTTTGGTAAAGAGCTGAAGAGGAGGAAGTTCTTTCAGGTTGAAGGCTGACTCGGCGATCAGCCTCTTGAGGCCTCCAAGGATCGAGTCTGGCAAAGAGGCAAGGGCTGTTTCAGAGATGTCTCTGCAGAAGCAAGCGGAGAAAAAAAGTGAGTTAAAATTTTATTTCCGGAATCAATAGCATGCTTAAATGGACAGTTCACCCCCAAGAAGCAAACAGACATACTTTTCCTCTGGGCTCTAGTGGTATTTATTGAAGTAATTCTTTTGGTGTGAGCTGCTTGGTTTTGAAGACATTTCTGGTCAAAATTTCTGTCATTTCTCGAACGTAATAGAGTCTTTCTTTGAGGTAGTTAAATTGTCTACAAACAAACTTTTAAAAACTCAACAAACCTTGTTTTCTTTCTACTCTACTCAAAGACCACATCTCAAAAACCAGAGCTCAACTGATGAACATAGAAAATAGTGACTGCCCCCCAAGAGTTCAAAGGTTGGTGGTGGAGGAGATGGATAAAATGCCCTAGATAACCTACGCAAGGTTGACATGGCCTGAAAGGGAAATTAACATATCACAAGGACTTTAAAGAGTAGGTCCTGGCAGAGATAACCAAGAAGAAATAAGACATAACATAAGAGAGTGGACCTTCTTTGGGGAACTTACATAAAGGCCTTATCACCTGGTGGAAGATGGGATTTCCCTGTAATGAGGGGCATGTTCACATTATAAGACATAATGATAAACCTTAATGGCCTCCATTCACGATTGAGCTGTAATGGAAGCAGCAGAAAGCAAACAGTTCCTCCTGCTCACAGGAAGCTTTGTCAATATGTTTTTGTTGTTGAGTAACCTGGCCATGTTTTGGGAAAGAGACATTTTTTCTTGGTATTTTTAAGCCTTTTTCTGCCTTTATTGGACACCAAAGCTAGGAGAGAGAGTAGGAGAAAACATGCGACAAAGGGCCTTGAGTTGAATTTTAACTCGTGCCACTGCATTTACGATTTCGTCTCCTGGTGTCTTAAAATTTTTACAGAGTGGTCTTCAGCAACAAGTTTCCAGGCTTTCAGAAGGACTTTCAGTCTTTCTTTGGACATTGGCTGCTTTTTCACTCAGTTTCAGTCCGATCCTCGAAACTTACCATTTTCACAAGGAAACTTGGGTTGTTTTGTTCAACTACTGAACACTCAGCTATGAATCATTCAAGCATAAAAATAGCACCTAACTCAAGTGATTAACTAGTGCCGTGTCTATACATAACAAAAATCTCAGCGAAGAACCAGTTCTAAATTGTATCTTTAGGCACTTTGTTACAAGCAGCCTGTCACAGAAACACATCTTTTGTTCCAATTTCTTCAACTGAATATACCAGAAATACTAAAATAATACCGCAGTTTGACAGGCATAAAATACATTTTTTTTAGCCAAGGTGATTCCCTAAGAGCTGTTAGCCAAAAGCTTGGCAAATCATGTTATTGTGTTCAATGTGTTGAAAAATGAGGGAAACTGGACAAGTGGAGGAGAAAAGAAGAAGTAGCAGCCCCTAAAACTATCGACAGCAGATGAACAACAACATTTGAACTTCCTGTCCATAAGAAATGGGAGGAAAAAAATCCAGCAAAGACGTGACACAGGGCCTGAGAGACGCATCAGGCCCTTCAGCTTATCCATCTGCTGTTCACTGAAGGCTCATGAGAAATGCTCTCAGTGAAAGGATGGCTGTCAAGAAGCCCTTCTTAAGGAAGCAAAACAGGAAGAAAAGGCTGAGGCATGCCAGATTACACAAGAACTGGACTGAAAATCAGTGTGGATGGGTCTTATGGAGTGATGAATCTGAAGGTGAAATTTCTGGTGCAAATCGTTATCACAGTGTGCGGGTTAGGTCAGGACAAACTCTCTCTCACTTGCGTTCTACACTGTTTTAAAGAATCGCTGCATCCATTTACAATTTTCACTCTAAAATATAAGATTTCTGCACAGTACTATAATATTTTTTATGGTTTAAGCACCGCAAGGCAAGTGTCTTTCAGTTCTGTCACATGTAAGTGAAGGCAAACAGTTCTACAGCTAATATCTCCAAAGCTGGGAAACCCACACCAAAACAATCTAGATGGATAAATGTCACCACAGCCCAGAGGAAAAATGCATTAATTTAATTTAGGGGTGAACTGCCTTTTTAACAGATTCTTCTCTTCCCCTTAGTGTGCTGTCTGTAATAGAGATTTGATCAGTTCATAAAATATAAATTTTCATGAAATGCACTTGGATTTAAGAGAAGTGCCAGCTGAATAAAAAAAAAAGAAAAGAAAGAAGCTGAAGAGAAGCTACTGTTTGATTGCCAAGTGACTGCCAGGGAGTGAAGGAAAAAAAACATCACAGTGATGATAGTCCAAAAGAATAACAAATAATTTGTCTGATTCTTACTTCAGTAGACATGTCTCTTTGTTAGGGGAATAAACAGAAATCTCTATTTCCAGGTAGAGTCCATCATGTTCACCTGACCCTAAACTATTTTTAATCTTAGATCTGTAAAGATTTTCCAAGTCTGTGCAGATATCATCTCCCACCCCCTGCTTTCTCCAACATTCTGACTTTAATAAGGTATGATGAGCAGGGTGAATCATTTAGGCATGAGTTACTGTTGAATGTCATGCTTACAGTACCACCAACTCACTGGAACCCACAAAGGCACTGGGACTGATGTGAGTAAGCTGTCGGTTGCCTCTTAGGAACCTGAGAGCAAGGGAGAAAGAGAGAGTGGAGTTAAATGTGTATGTTTTTTTTTTAAATCTTCTGTTTGTAATTGTGTCTCTGCCTGTGACTCACAATCTGTGCATCTTTGTTCCGTTGAAGGCGTCACTTGCCACCTCCTTGATGCCATTTCTGGTGAGCCGTCTGTCATTAGAAAGGGAAGCCAAATTACAGTCATGTGGCTCCAACACAGAACATTTCCAACTGTAAACTTACTTAGCTATCAATGCCAATTTTAGTGTTTGCACTTCTTTTGTTCTCAGTGAGTAAAGCTGTACAAATACAAAGAGTTTTAGTGCAACACTGAGTAAAGCGTTGATATGATTGTGTCGCCTTCTACTGCCTCTTCTGCTTCCTACTTTTCTTCTGTATTTAACAGTATGGATCTCAGACGCTGCCATCAAAATGTTTTGTTGGAAGGATCCTGCATTTATGGAAAAAAAATCCAGCTTCTTCTTGCTGAGTGCTGATTCATTTCATTTTTTTTTCATTTATTTATTCATTTTCAGGCACAACAAATACCTATATTGAACATAAAATACACAAAACAAAAAACAAAAATTGCCTGAAAAAGGAGTGGGACGAAGAAAACTTATTAAATCCCACCCCTATACTCACTCATCAACAAAAAAAACAATAAACTTCCCGCAGCTACGCCCATCATTGCATACAGACCCATCAACAGCCCCGGGCACATACAAGCATCTAAGCGGCAGCTCGCAACCAACAATTAGAGCCTTCATAACTGAATACAGAATATATAAATTATAAATTGCATTACCACAGGTAACAGGCAGTAATAACTACAAGTAACAAACACACATACATATACATACATATATATCTACACACACAAGTACATATATGTACATACATACGCACACTTTATTTATTTTTTTTTTATTTTGGAATCCATACCAGCAATGGTAAGAGGACAGACATTACAGAGCACACTAAAACCCATCATTGAGTATACTGTGACCAGACCAACTGTTTGTAGAGAAATTTAAATCTATGAATATTTTTGCATTGTTTCAATTGTAAACTCAGACTGTTCCAGATTTTCACACCACATACAGACACGCAAAAGCCTTTACGGGTTGTTCGAGTTCTGGGTAATTTGAATTCTCCAAAGCCTCTCACATTATAAACCTTTTCTCGAATTTCAAATCTAGTTTGTAAATTTGCCGGTAAAAGTTTAGTAAAAGCTTTATAAAAAATTATGGATGTATTGTAATTAACCAGATCCTGGAATTTAAGTAACTTTGCCTGAAGAAAGAATTTGTGAGTATGATCTAGATAACCAGCCTTGTGAATAATACGCAGTGCTCGTTTCTGTACTGTGACTAATGGATTAGTTGTATTTTTATATGTATTTCCCCACACTTCCACACAATATGTAAGATATGGAAGAACCAGGGTACAGTACAGAGTACGAAGTGCATCTTTATCAAGGAATTGTTTCACTTTGTTCAAAACTGCGAGGCTTCTAGAAATTTTGGTTTTTATGTGTCTGACGTGGGGTTTCCATGAAATTTTGTTATCAATTATAACTCCCAAAAATTTGTTTTCACTCACATTATCAATTGGTACACCTTCAATGATAATTGGTAATTCTATATTATATTTTAAATTACCAAAAAACATTGCTTTAGTTTTATTTATATTTAATGATAATTTATTTATGTCCATCCATTTTTTTATTAATTGTAGCTCCCTGTTTACGGTCATTACAAGATCAGTATAATCATCGCTACTGAAAAATATGTTGGTGTCATCTGCGAACAGTATGAGTTTAAGTACTTGAGAAACATCAAAAATATCATTTATGTATACATTGAAAAGTTTTGGTCCCAACACTGACCCTTGGGGAACACCACATGTAATACCAAGTTTCTCTGAATGGTAATGCCCTATGCTAACATATTGTTCCCGACCCGTTAGGTAACTTTTTAACCAGTTACCAGCTTTCCCTCGAATACCATATCTTTCCAATTTATCCAGTAAAATTGAGTGATTGATTGTGTCGAAGGCCTTTTTGAGATCAACAAAAATACCAACTGCATATTTATTTTTATCCAGTGTATCAGTAATTTCTTCTACTGCCTCAATTATCGCCATTGAAGTGGTTCTTTGCGTTCTGAAACCATACTGACCAACATTTATTATTTGATGTTTTTCAAGGAATTTTTCTAATCTTGAATTAAAAAGTTTTTCTAGAACTTTTGAGAATTGAGGCAGTAGAGAAATAGGCCTATAATTGGTAAAACTGTGTTTGTCATTACTTTTATATAGTGGTATTACTTTCGCAATTTTCATTTTTTTTGGAAAACAACCGGACTGAAATGATAAATTACAGATATATGTTAAGGGACTAGCAATATTCAGAATAACCTGTTTAACTACAGACATATTTATGTCATGATAATCCATTGAAGACTTACTTTTACATTCTAATGTGATATTTATTACTTCTTGCTCATTTGTAGCTGAGAGGAACAGTGAAAAGGGATTTGATTTTATATTACTGATATTTTCATTTTTATGACACGGGATGTCCGCTGCTAGTTCTGGGCCAACATTTATGAAGAATTTATTGAACCCATCGACAATATTACTCATGTTGTGATTTTCACCATTTGCATCAGTAAAATATTCAGGATATGATGTTCCAGAAGATCCTTGTTTAATTAAGTTGTTTAACACATCCCAAGTTCCTTTTATATTGTTTTTATTTTCATATAATCTTCTTCTATAATAAAGTTGTTTGCTCGTTCTTATAATATCAGTCAATTTATTTCTATATGCTTTATATCTTTGTTCCACTTCTTTTGTTTTTACTTTGATAAACTGTTTATACAGATTGTTTTTCTTTTTGCAAGCATTAATAATTCCTTTTGTGAGCCAAGGACTTTTTATCTTTTTTTTCTTTGTCATGTGTTCGTTTACAGGACAATGTTTATTGTACCACATAGTAAAAATATCTAGAAAATTATCATAAGCCTTGTCCACATCTGACTCTTCATACACCGAACTCCAATCTTGTTGTGCTAAATCGAAATTGAAGGCATGAATTGCTTCTTCATTTATTGTTCGCTTTGCTATCATGATCTTGGTATCTATTTTTTTTAAATCACAGTCACACAAAGTAAAAACTGGTAAGTGGTCAGTTATATCACAGACAAGCAGGCCACTATTAATTTGGAAATCCATGACATTAGTAAAAATATTGTCAATAATAGTGGCGCTATGTGATGTTATTCTGCTTGGCTTTGTTATTGTTGGATATAGTGATAAGCTGTACATTGTGTCAGTAAAGTCATCAATGGCTTTTAACCTTGTTGGATTTAGCAAATCAATGTTAAAATCACCACAGATAAATAGTAATTTTTGGTTCACCGAAGCAAACGTTTTTTCTATCCATTCATTAAAAGTGTCAATACTTGAACTGGGTGTCCGATATATGCAACTTATTATAACATTTCTCTTTTTTTCATTCATAATCTCAATAGTCAAACATTCCAAAATTCCATCAATAGCCATAGACATAGTTGTTACAACATTATATTTTATAGAGTTATGAACATATATAGCAACCCCGCCGCCCGCCTTATTTAATCTATTCATGTATTTTAAATCATATCCATTCAAACAAAAATCTATTCCTTTATCGACATTGAACCAAGTTTCAGTGATGGCTATAATTGTCACGGTCCTGGGTCGGGTCGACCCAGCATTTTGAGCTTCTTATGTTTTGGTTTATTTTTGCATTATGGATTGGTTATTCTCTGGTGATACTGTTTTGATTACAATTATATTCTGATTCTTTAGTTATCTGATGATGATGTTGATGACGATGATGATTATGTTTGGTTTAGGTTGCCTGTGCTTGGTCTTCTCTGCCCGTATGTCCCTCTGTTTGTCCATGACGTCATTATGCCTGTTTACGAGTCTGTCTCTGTCTGGCGTGTGCTTCCTGTCTTATTTTGTAGGTCTGTGTCCTTTGTCAGTGCGTTCAGCTTTGTGCTCTCCCTGTCTCGTTAGTGTAATCAACGTCAGCCGTGTCTCCCAGCTGTTTCCTCTTTGCTCCGTTCACCTCTTGTATTTAGTGTCTGTGTCTTCCCCTACTCGGTGTCGCGTTGTACCCTCAACTAGCTGTGTGTTCTGCTTCTATGTTCCTAGTGTTTGGTCTCCTGCTCCAGTTTAGTGTTTCTTTCCAGTGTTTCAGTCCTTGGTTCCTCTGTTCTGACTTTTGGTTTTCTTTTGGTGAGTTTAGTTTGTACGAGGTTTTTCCCAGCAATAAAGCTGCGCCTTAAGTTTCACTTCCGTGTCTGAGTTCTGCATTTTGGGTCCACCACTCCTGCTTGCCTGCCACACAGCGATTCATGACAATAATACTAAAGGGGCGAGAAAATTGTTGCAAATAGTCCTTAATGAAATCAAAATTAGAGTACATACTTCTGCTGTTAAAGTGAATTAATGAGAGCTTCCCGTCTAGGTTAATTTCTTTTTCATATTGTTCCTGAGTGAAATAATTACAATTTTTAACAAAAGAAGAGAGAAAGTTACTTTCAGAATCTATTTCTGGATCTATTATATTATGCTCCTTATATTCACAATCTAGATCAATTACTTTCTGTTGAAGAACTAATTTCAACGTGTCCATGTCATTTCCTGGTGTAATTGATACATTGGTGTCAGTTATACTTGTCCAGATCCTCCATGTTCCTCACTATCAGTACTTTTGCCTCTTCTGGTGTCCCGTTTAGCTTAATGAAAATCTTACAGTTTGTTACCCATGTATGTTGTATTTTACCGTTCTTCTTCAGTTGCCTTGCCTTCCTCGCGATGTCTGCGTTTTTTCGTGTCAGATGCTCATTAATGAAAACGTCCGTGCCTTTCAGTTTGCGTCCTTGTTTCAGCAGTGCGACCTTGTTCTTCCGATTGACAAATCTCATAACGACGGCCGGCGGTCTGTCACTCCTCCTGGGCAGTGAGTGACATGCTTCTATGTGCTCCAGGTCCATCTCTATCCCCTTGCTTTGGAGGAAGGACGCCACCTGTTGCTCCACCGAGCGGGTCTCCTCGTCGCTGGGCTCCCCGACGTTCCCGGCCACCGCGTGCGCATACGAGCGCGGCTTGATTTTAATACCGCTGATGACCACGTCGTTCGTACGGGTGTACTGCTCCAGCTCATCCACCCGCCGCTCGAGATCCATGATCCGTCTGTCCTTCTCGGCATTTTGGAGGCGTAGCTGTTTTACCTCCTCCAGAAGCCCCAGAAGCAGCTCCTGCTGTGCCCTGACTGCGGCCACGTCTCCGCACAGCGCTCCGAGGGAGGTTTTAATGTCCTCAACCTCCTCTGGTGTTGGGCCTTTCTTGGGTGGCATACTGAAGCGAGAGCACGAGGCGGCCACCACGAAGGACCCGGAAGCGGAATTTCTGATGATGGCGCCTGGCTAGGCCTGCTGGCTGATGGTGGAGCCTGGCTGTGGCCTGCTGGCTGATGGTGGAGCCTGGCTGGGTCTGCTGGCTGTGGCCTGCTGGCTGATGGTGGAGCCTGGCTGGGTCTGCTGGCTGTGGCCTGCTGGCTGATGGTGGAGCCTGGCTGTGGCCTACTGGCTGATGGTGGAGCCTGGCTGTGGCCTGCTGGCTGATGGTGGAGCCTGGCTGTGGCCTGCTGAGCCTGGCTGTGGCCTGCTGGCTGATGGTGGAGCCTGGCTGTGGCCTGCTGGCTGATGGTGGAGCCTGGCTGGGTCTGCTGGCTGATGGTGGAGCCTGGCTGTGGCCTGCTGGCTGATGGTGGAGCCTGGCTGTGGCCTGCTGAGCCTGGCTGTGGCCTGCTGGCTGATGGTGGAGCCTGGCTGTGGCCTGCTGGCTGATGGTGGAGCCTGGCTGTGGCCTGCTGGCTGATGGTGGAGCCTGGCTGGGTCTGCTGGCTGATGGTGGAGCCTGGCTGTGGCCTGCTGGCTGATGGTGGAGCCTGGCTGTGGCCTGCTGAGCCTGGCTGTGGCCTGCTGAGCCTGGCTGTGGCCTGCTGGCTGATGGTGGAGCCTGGCTGTGGCCTGCTGGCTGATGGTGGAGCCTGGCTGTGGCCTGCTGGCTGATGGTGGAGCCTGGCTGTGGCCTGCTGGCTGATGGTCCTTTTATCCATCTCTATTAATTTACAGCCAGCAGCCTTCTGGATTACTATAGCACAAAGTCTGGTAGGAAAAAAAGTTAATAATAACAACTAGCCCGGCACTGCTGACTGAATTGGAGAACATCGAGTTCTGTAGATAAAAGCTGCACAAACAAAGATGGTTTTGTTCGCTTTTTTACCGCGCAGTCACAGAATAATAAACTTGCTTTGAAGTCTGGGTGCAGAGAGTCACAGCCTACCAATGATGGCCCTGAAGCTTTGAATTTGAACGAATATTTATTTATCAGACACAGAATTTAAAGTAGACTTTTTGCTCTTCATAAGCTGAAGACTATGCAGTTTGATTCCCAGTTATCAGAGTTCATAAGAGGTAACTGGGACTGCAGAGTGCATTTATTCCTGTAGGAATGATGAGTGAGTGGCATTTAGTGATACATACTTACATATTTTACATGTAAAAGCAAATTTGACATTTATTTCCTTCAACTGGTACCACCCTTTCTGAATTAGCTTAGTACAAAGCCTGGAAGGAAATAATAATAATGATAACTAGCCTGGCACAATTCAAAGGTTTAAAAAATCCACCTACTCCCTCCTGTAAGACTCATTAGTTAACACATTATATTGTTTTTTTGAAAGTGTAAAAAAAAAACAACCCCCAAATCAAAACAGTTTTACACGAGGTTATGTGCCAGACTATTTGTTGGATAGGTAGAGTAACTTCCTGACTGCCCGATAAGCTACTTAAAGCCAAGAAATAGTCAGACATATCATCCCTGTAAAACCACAAGAGCTGAACAAATACAATTTTTATTAGTAGATAAATTATAAATTAAGTTATACAGTAAATTATACAGAAATGTGGCTCCACTGCTGTCTCCTATGTTAAGCTAACTTTTAAGCTAACCTATTGCTGGCTAAAGCTCCTGGTGATTTAGGCACATTAAACAAACAGCTAAACTACTGCTACAAGTAAAAGTAGTGCTGTCAGCAAAGGTTTTTAAAATCAAAAAGGTCACACTGGCTTCAGTAATACGGGATTGATATCAATAATTCATTAGCAATTAAGCTGCATCTTCACTACTGGAACCTGTCATGGTTGAACTAATGCTAACTCAAATTTTCGATCTGTACCTACCAAATGACTGCTAACAAAGTTTTCGTAGGACTCTCTGAAGTCCTGTTAAAAATTAAACACTAAAACTAAACTCCCCAGAATTTGGTGGCTTGTAGAATCACCTTGAGTAGCATAACTTTGGTAAGTTGTTTCTGTATGACTTTATCGGTCTCTTACATCATTGTGGAGAACCTTTGGCTCACTCTTCTGTACAACATTGCTCTATTAGTATGTGGGTTGATTTAAAATCTTAATTTTTAAACTAGCAGCAGTTTTTTTTACAGATGAAAATGATTGAGTGAAAGCATCAAGAAGCCTTAAATAGAGGTAATTAATTACTGCTATCTCAAAATTACACTAATGCTTTCATTTTTTTTTTCAAAGAAAACAATCTGTGACATATGCAAAAAGCAAAAAAATGTAATTTTATGTTAGATTAATGATCTGCAGCTGAAAAGGAAAGCACAAAAATGTATAAAAGGCAATAAAAGTATGAGTATGAAACATAGAAAAAAGGAGAAACTCAGTGAAGAGGGCAAAGAGCATTTCGTGGAACATTCATCACTGTGCATGTAATGCCCACTTGGATCTGTGAGGGTGATGTGTTTCTAAAAAAGAAAGATGAATCGCTTACATCTCTGCAATGGTTTGAGTGCAGAGGCCTCTGAAGGCATTGGCAGGGACTCTCTTTATGTGGCTGTTGTCCTGAAGATCCCTAAGCAGTACAAAGAACAAAAACTTTAAGATAAATGACCACTATTGCTAAGTAAGTGGTAGAAATACATTTTTTAGTGGAAACCCCCCCCAAAACAGCAGAAGGTGTAAAACATTAGGAAGCCTTCAGCAGTGCCTGTCTAATCCACTGTCTTTTTGAAGATGACAGATGTCAGTTGGGAGACAATTTGAATATGGATTTTTAAAGGATGACGGCTAGGGACAGATGGTGCGTGTTCCTGATAGTCTGTTTGGTAAGAACTGCTGAATTCTTACTGCAGTAATATATGATTAGTGGTGTGATTTCTTATGGGAGTATTTAATTCTGTATGCATATAATAGCCTATAAATTCACATGTGGAGGCGTGTATATGAGATCGTTTTTTGTAATTGTACTGAGACCTACAGCAGAAAGCAGGCGGTGGAATGGATCTTGGAGAAGTCTGGAAAAATCCTGAGCCCGGTGTTGGAGATAGTCCTGTGATGTAAAAGTAAAGGTTTAACCAGAACATGTTACTAAATTGTAACCTCTGAAAAGCAGACACTAAGCAGGGAGTAGCAGTGATAAAATCACATACACTGTCTCATCCATTGTAATAAATTAGATTAAAAAATAACAAAGACATACTGATGTCTGATGTGTCTGCCATCCTAACATAACTTAAAGACGATTCTCGGGAATCTCATTGTTGGTGCAAAAATGCCATTTTATGTTCGTTGCTCTGTGTGCTATCATTGGCATTTTTAAAAAATTCAGTAATAAAAATGGGGACAAATTATGTGTTTTTGTGGCAGCTAGTAACAAATTGCCTAAAAATACAACTCTAGTTTCTCCCCCAAGTTAGGTGAATTTTTCATGCTTATGATTCATATTTTAGCATTACGTGACTTACAAAACAAGCAAACAAAAAAAACAAAACAAAAACCCATTCCTCTGAAAATGGTCAGGTGGAATAAAAATGACTAAAAAAAGCAAACAGTGTCTAAAGAAAAACTTCAGAAAGCCTGGAGAACTTTTGCTCAAGATAACTTTAAAGAATTACAATAAAGTCTTGCTCCTTGAAAGAGACATGTATACTAATGGAGAAACTTTCTACTAATAACAAAAGTGTAACGTATCCATTGCTTCCTCCCACATTTTCACTGCAGAACCTCTGATATAATTGTGACACTTCACATCAGTCTGTCATGAAAACATTTGCTCCTCTCAGGGGGCGCTGAGCTACAACTGCTGAGTAGCCTGGCTTATTAACCAGCCAGGTAGCTAATTATACTAAATATATCTCTGAGTCACTCCATGTTGATAAGTGATTTTAAGTCTGAACCAGCTAATTGGATGTCAACATTATGAAGACCCTTTAAAGTTTGAGAACTCCTGGATTAAAGGTTAGGGTTCGGGCTACGATGAATCACAGATTTGTGCATGAAATATTCATATTCATGGTTTATGCACAGATTGGTGCATAGGCACCGTTTACCAATGAGGTCCAACGTGTTTTTGTAATGTAGGCCATTTGTTGTGTTTCGGTCCCTGCTATATTTGTGGGTTAGGGTTGCTGTTGCTGTTGCTGTTATCACGTTTAGTCGTAGCCCTCATGTCTAATTGTCTCTTGTTTACATCCTGTGTTATGTTTGGTTTTACTTCCTACTTTTACCTCTTTTTGTGATTGTTTGCCATTCAGTCATCAGACTGTCTGATTGTTTTCATCTGTTTAATAACCAACTGGAAACCAGCTGTTACCCCTATCTGTGTGTGTGTATGTATATGTAGTGTTTCCTTGGTCTTTGTCTTTGATTGTCAGTCAGTGACTTCTGATTTGATTTCTCGTGTTTCCTTTAGTGGATCAGGAAACAGGATCAGCCATTTAAAATATTCTAAATCAGGTGTAGGCGCCAATACAGCCAATTTAAAATCTTTTAAAATCACCCATCAACCGGTGTACAATTTCAATCCCAGGACCTTTCATATAGTCAAGTAATACCTGTGAGCCAAAAGCTCAGGCCTCAGGCTGCTCCGACAGTTTTTTTCTACTTTTGGCTCTGTGTGATGTTAAAGAGGGCCAGAATTCCTATTATAATCCTCTTACACAGGTCTGGCTCTAAGTCTAAAGCAGGGGTCCCCAATCCCAGTCCATGAGGGCCAGTGTCCCTGCAGGTTTTAGATCTTACCCTGGGTCAACACACCTGAATCACATGATTAGTTCATTACCAGGCCTCTGGAGAACTGCAAGACATGCTGAGGAGGTAATTTATCCATTTAAATCAGCTGTGATGGATCAAGGACACATCTAAAACCTGCAGGGACACCGGCCCTCGTGGACTGGGTTTGGGGACCCCTGGTCTAGAGCCTCACCCACCTGCTCATAGATGAAATGGATTATTTCCATAGGCTGCATAAGATGAATAAGGAGTATTTTGAACTACAAATTTTGCAAAGCCGGAAACAAGAATAATAACATCCCCACGACCCCCAAGTAAACTATTTGAAAACAAACTAAACTTGCACTAAGGTGGCCCTCTTTAAAAAAGCAATCGCTTTATTCTTTTTTGTCACAGATTTCTGTTTATGTGTCCCAGTTTCACAAATTGGGACAAACAGTAACAGTTAAGAATGTCTGTAAGGGATTTGAGCGCTGCAGTGTTCTTTATAAACTGCTACTTTGAGATTGTTTCAAAAGACATAAAATAAGACTTTTTTTGTTTGCAACAAATTAAAGTAGCAGTCATGAAATGGCCTTTAAGTCATTTTGTGGAAAAAAAAGACTTTTCCCCCCCCCCATGTTGGGGATGAAGGGTGACACCGGGGAGCCAAGCTCATTAAAAAATAATGTCTTCGATCATGCGGGCCATCAGAAGTAGGGCTGTCACCCGTGACCTATTTTGGACTCACAATCAGTTTTGAGAGACAAACTGTGGTAGAAATGTGAACTCTCACTGAGTACTCACAAGAACCGTAGTCTTGCCATGTTCCTGAATGCATCGGGGTGGATGGAACTCAGGTGTTTTGACTTTGTTATGATTCTGAAAGAAACATATTTCAGTCAGATTCTCATTAATATAAATGACTGGTTTGCAATTACGGGGTTTCACAGGTGCCATTATCCTGCCAGTTATACTTACATCTCACTGAGTTCAGGGAGGTCGGAGAAAGCAAAAGCCCCGATATTCCTCAGAGCAGCATTTTTAGATATTAAACTGAGGGAAACACACGAATATGAAATATATTTTAAAAAATCATGTGGTCTATTATTCATTCACACTCATTCTTTGGAGTCTTTTTTTGTCTCCGCCACCCCTCGGATGCTTAACTTCTCAACTATTTGGGTGATCTTCCTCAGAGGCCAGAGCTCTTCATGTTCCATTACAAAGACTAAACACAAACATGTAGGATAAAATCTGTTTTATGCAGTCAGCGGCTTTTAGTAATCAGTATACTCACATTTTGGTGAGCTGAGGGAGGCCAGAAAAGGCAAAAGCACCGATACTCTCCAGCATGTCGTTCTCGGATATGGTCCTGTAGTTGGCAGTAATGACGAGTAAAAGAAAAAGTAAAGAATATAAAAGTTATTATAGGAGGGTTTTTTTGTAATCGATGTCTCAAATCAGACAGAATCCTTGGATTTTTCCTGTAAAGTTATTAAAAAATAAAAACAAACTTTGGGTGTAGGACACACCCTGGTTAAATATATGTGCAAAACACAGTTTCTATTTGCAATTCCTATGGTTTTAAAATCAATAAGTCCCTTAAATAAACTCTGCAGATGAATCATGAAAATCACAACAGAGGCAACTAAAAAGTTCAATCTATTATCAAACATTTGCCCATTTTTTAGCTTGTGATTGCTTTCTTTTACACTTTAACATGTAAGAGTCAGCACCTGCAACTATTTTCACTTTTGAAGCTGAACAACTGATCCTTGCTTGAGCAATATTTTAATCACTACTAATTAAAATGATTCATAGCAGCAGAAAAAAAGAACAATTTAATTTGAAATCACTGTTTGCTAATTATAAAAGTTTATTGTAGAAATATATTTATGTAGAAAGCAAAGTGATAACGTAATTGGCACCGTGTACAAATTGTCACATGAGTACAAAATCAATATCTATAACTCCAGCTCTTGTTAAATATGAATGTGGACCAAAGTGATTTTATTCATTCAATAAAAAAAAATTGAGATCAATTGTTTTATTGAATGAATACAGTGGCATTCCTGGCTGTGTTACCAGGAATGCAACTGAATCATTCCCCGTCTGTTTGGATGATCCATATCTCGTGTGTTTTGACCTCCTCAGCACATTATGCTCCGCATCGAAGAACAAACATAATCGACAGGCGCACACTTACAGTTCCATTAGGTGCTGGAGGCTGGAGAAGGCGCCCTGCTGAATCTCTCTGATCTGCGTCTGCTTAACTTCCCTGTTGATGCAGAAACAGCCACTCACATCAGGTTTCAGCACTTCACACTGATCACAAGGCTCGCAGGGGCTTTGTGTGCACACTGACCAATGAAGAAGGTCAGTTACTCAGTCACGATGAGATTTTTTTTCTTTTCATGTGTGAAACAAAATATATGTGAAGAAAGTCTACACGAGTTCCCAAGCTCTTTGCATGTGGTCTTGCATACTTGCAGCATACTTACTGCATACTTGCAAATATCCCCACTGTTCCCGAGCCTTGACCTTCGAGCAAAATATAGAGCAGAAGAGAACACACGCATGGCCTCCTGGGAGATCGCAGCGCATCTCTAGGGATGTTTGCTTCTTCTGCCACAAGTGTGTCCTTGTCTTGAGTGTGTGTCAGCTGTATTTACTCATAGGCTATGTTTTTTTGTTCTGTTTTTTTGGAAAGATAGATTGTGTAAGGAGAAACTGCTCGTGTGTACGTTTCGATAGAAGTTTGAATAAATGCTTAGGGTGATTCTAATCTTCACCTCACCCTGTCTCTTTCTCTGGAAGGCCTTGAGATTCTTTGCAAATGTTTAAGCAGCCAAAGCAAAAGGTCACTGTTTACTATGAGTGGCATCACCCTCAGATCTGCATGAGACACCTAAATCAATCATGTCACCTTTAATCAAGCACTACAGGTTAAAGTGACACTATGAAAGTAGAAATAACTTTACCTAGGGCTGTTTGATATAACGATATATATCGGATGACAATATAAAAACGTCTAAGTTTCATTTTACGCTATCGTTTGTTTCGTGGTGTTGTAAAATAAACTGTTTACGGCAATATTTTTTCATCGTTTTGATGGTCACTGTAGTGGCTATATTAATTTCTTAAAGTTCTCTCTTTCTCTTATATTTTATATAACCACAGGGACGGACAAGCGCCTGTTTTTATTTGTTGTGGTTAGCAACAACGACTGTAACAGCATCGCGTGTCCGCTTGTTTATGTTCCACATAAACCTTTCACAATAAAGCTCAAGATCCTGTTGAGACTTTTCAAAATAAACTGAATCACGTGAAAGAGCAGATTATTTACAGATGAGAATTAAAAAAGAGCTGCCAGGTCCTAAAAAATAAACCTTAGACTCAAACATTAGAACAGGCTTTTCCCCGCAATACTCACAAAGAAAACTGTGGCCTTTACAACTTATGTCTAAAAATGTATCGTTTCATGCATGGGTTAAAACACTCGACTCCAGCTACATGACGCACAGCTGGAACACTTCACGCAAGTCGAGCTGCCCGAGATTCACAGAATTTACAGAAAATGTTACATTTTTGTGATTTATATCGTTATCGGACGATAGAATTCTTATATCGGGATATGAGATTTTGGTCATATCGCACAGCCCTAACTTTACCTGAGGCTTGGATTTCTCTACACTAAAGATGGGAACTTTGCTCATTTTCCTGGTACCAAAATCATGAATGAATGTCTTGATTGCTTAATCTGTATTAAAAAAAAAATGTACAAACAGGACTTTATCATAACTGGGCAACAGCTAAGGCAATCATCGTGTTATAGTGCAGACAACACAATGCGCAATCCTTCGACAGTTTCATCCTGTATTCTGCTGATTGATAACAGTAACACACAAAGTAGCATAAGAAAAAGAAAAAGACTGCAAGCTCATAACCCAGACTGTCCTGGTGGGAAGCTCTGACTTTTAAACCCTTCATTTTGTTTGTTTACAAGAAAACTCAGCGGGGGGTCTTTAACCTGTGGCTACCTGCTCAGTGGCCAACAATAGTAAGTAGCTGCTGCTGCGCTACAAGGTGCCGAGGATGAGCAGAAAAACTTTGCATGCATTTCCCCGAATCACTAAATGTTTAATGAAACCAACCGAGTCAAGTTGAGAGCAAAACTGAACCACTCGTCCAGGCAGATGAGCGAGGATTAGACAGGAACGTCCGGATGATTATGCACGTTCACGGATGAGATTCAAATTTGTAAACATTTCATAGCTACTGTATAGCTTTAATATGGTGAATGGGTGGTGGGATTTATAGACACATTTGCTGCTCCACTCGCATGTCAGTTTGAGGGATGTCGCCAATTATACAAATTAAAGTTGCTCCACATAAGGAAATCAGCTCAGACTACAAAACAGCAGAAGCTATAATTTATGTACTTTGTGGTTGTTCAGGTTTAAAGTTTCAGGCTTTCTTGAAAGCAAACTTTCAAGCTACAGAAAGAAAAAAAACTCGAATTACATCACTGGGTCTATTTTAAACTTAATGTGTGGAGCGTGAGAGATGCGGGTACTCAAAAAGGAATGAAAAACTTTTAAGCTGCATTATTGAATATCTGGGATCATGTATTTAGTAAAGCTTGGTAAAGACAGAAAGGTATCTTTTTGGCTCTGCTGGTTTGGACTTGACTATTCCTTAGTTTTTCTAGCTCTTGTGAGTCTCAAAGAAAGAAAAGTGTAAGCATGCTATCAAATACTGCCTGCAAACAATTACCAGAAAAGAATGGTGATCAGGTGATAGGTAGACTTCATTTAGAGGGGAGGGGGAATAATGTAATCCGAGGAAAACTGGTACATACATCTCCTTAAAAACAGTAAACAGAATGGGGAATAAAATCTATTAACATGTGTGACACTCCATTGAAGGCTTTCTATGGGCTTTTCTAATTTTCAGGGGATTTATATGAATTTTTCACCACTCTAGCAGTGTTACACTTTAAATATTACATCACATTAATTTAATTCATTTAAATGAATAGTGTGCTTCTTTAAAATCAGGATGAAACACAAAGAAAAATAACAAACAGCTGACAGTATCATACAGTAAAGTTTCATTCCGCACAGCGCTGTATTATAATGTTACATTGATGATGATTAGGCATGGTAGCTTAATATAATCTAACAATGATGGCAAAAAAAGTAAACATCTGGATCCACAACCAGTGGATCCTTTTGTGTGTGAGTCTCTGTGTGCTTGTGTGTTTGTGTGTACTCACAGGCACTGGGCGCTGGAGATGTTGGAGGGAAACGCCGTGACTCCAAACATGACCTGGCAAGACGGGCACGAGGTTTGTTTGGCCAAACTGGGATGAAATCCAGGTCTAATGTCCATTTCAGAGCCGCGCGCCGAGGCTGCTGCCGTCTTTATCGTAACGATCAGCAGCATCATTAGTGTCATTACCAACATCACTTCAGTCTGCCAGGGTCCACAGAGTGGTTTCACTTTTCTAGTTTGTCTTCTTTTTGTGTCTTTTACTCTGATATTGTCTCTGGTCCACGCTCCACATTTGATATGAACGCTTTTACCTGTCTGTCCGCTCGGGGGTTCAGCGCCAGGTCAGTTAGAGAGAAATGTGAGGTGTTTTGGTGTTTTCTGTCATGCAGTAGTGAATGCTGGGGGCGTGTGAAAAGCTCATGGGAGTATGAGGATGTAGGAGGTCTCAGCTGGGTGGAGTTATGTGTGTTTTTCTACTGTGTAACAACTTCCAGAACAGAGCATACGTCTTGATAAGATATAAATGACTGGTGTTCTATGAGCTGAGACTGCAAGAGAAGAATAAGTGTAGTGATGCGCTGTGAAAAACTGTGCAGTCCTCTTCCTTCTGTGAATGTGTATTTTCTTTTTCCTGTCCTATTATGTCAAATGTAGGTAAAGATCCCTTTAATAAGATCAAAAAAATAATATTTAACCTCATTGTTGGCTGTCGTGCATCTGCAAGCTTCTGTGCAACCCAACTCTACACCACTTCATTGTATATTTTCTGCATCTGACTTATCATCCCTGTTTCCCTGAGTGCCTGCGCTCATCTGTGTTGAGGTTTTGTTGCTCCTCTTGCCACCCCTGGCTTTTCATGTATACGCATGGAAAAGCGTTCAGGTTCCTGAACAGAAGAGTGCCACAAATATTAATGACTGCAGATGGAAATTTCAGTTTTCCTTTGAGTCATCTGGTCCTGCCTAAAAAGCTTCAGTGCACGTTACGACAGCTTTTCTTAAAAACACTCTTGCTGCCAAATATGCAGTACCTTATACACTCGTCAGACACTCACTTGTTATTATATAGTGCAGTAAAGAGGCGACAGTAAAGTAGGGAGAAATAGAAAGAGTGGCAAAAGACATGTAGCAAAGAGCCTTCGGTCGGAGTCTAATCTCAGGTTACTCGATTTTGCCTTTCGGCATTTGGTCATAAGTGGCCACTTTATTATGTATACCTGCTTGAGAGTTTGTGTAAAGCAGATATGTAATCATGCAATCACATAGAAGTTACTCCAGTACTTTGATGAATCTATGCAACAAAGAATTGAGGCAGTACCAGCCAGTTGTATCTAATAAAGTGTCTGTTAGTGTATAGATGAATATCCTTACATCATTACTGGTTACAAGTAGGCTTACAAAAAGCTTCTTTAGTTTAGTTTCAGCTGCACAGTCCTCTTGGTTGTTCTTCTTCTTCTTATTTCAGCTGCCCCCTTTAGGGGTTGCCACAACAGGTCATCTGCCTCCATCTCATCCTATTCCTAGCATCCTCCTCTGTCACACCAACTCTCTGCATTTCTTCCTTCACTACATGAATGAATCTTCTCCATGGTCTTCTTCATCTCCTCCGTACTGGCAGGTGCCAACACCAAAAAACAAAGCAGGACAGTCAGCTGATATGAAAGGCAAAGCTTGTAGCTGATGCTTGGAGTTTAACCTAAAACCAGAATATTCAGTTAATTAGTTTAACGACTCTGTTATATTAGAATGTTCCAGGTCTCTGTGGTATCTAGATATCTACATATGCCTTTATATTTTGTTTTTGCCTTTAGTTTCACATCCAAGTAAGGAACTGTTTCAGACCTACATGTACTTATCTTTTGTTTTTGTTTTTTTAAAGCATTTAAGCATTAAGTCGTGCCAGAAAACTAACAGTAAAAATTAGAACAGGCACCAGGTGTGAATCTGTTTTGTCTCTTGTCTCATATTTGTTGTAAATGATGAGCACATTTCGATAATAGTGGACATAATATTCTTTTCTACCACACTCTCCTCACACGTCAGCAGGACACGCAGCCAGCTTGCAAGGACATTCAGGATTCAGGTACACACACACACACACACACACACACACACACACACACACACACACACACACACACACACACACACACACACACACACAGTAATTAAAAAAGAAATACCATATACAGTTTCTTTTCCCTTTGACATTTTCTTCTTTTTAATGTTCGGCTTTTGCTCTCCATTCATGTTGTCATCTTTTGTATTTATACATTTTTTTTTTGTGTGTGTGTGTGTGTGCATACAGGCGCGCGCGCGTGTGTGCTTGTGTGGACTGTGGGAATTTGATGTGGTTGAGGAAAAGAGCTCCTTGTAATTTATTCCAAAGCAGGAAGAAAAATGCAGCCTTGAGCTCCTGACACGACCACGCACACTCTGTCACACACAAGGATACACTCTCCCACAGTGGCTTGCTTATACACAAGGCAAAAAAAGGAAAGAGAAGGAAAAAGAAAGGATAGGCAGAGTCTAACAAGCACAGCTGGAGGGAGTAGAGATGAAGGACTAAGCAGGGAGAAGCTGTACAGCACCTGTGTGCATGTGTGCGCTCCAGCTGAATTTGTGGATCAATCTGCTGCTGATTGCTCGACACCTTTGTGAGGGAGGTGGAAAATATTAGGGAGTTCCTGCTCTTTTTCTTGTGTGTGTTTTCAATTAAAAATTCTTTTTTTGAGACACATATTTTGCACTCCATTTAGGCAATCTCATTTCTGCGGTCTGCTACAGATTCAGTGGGACAGCAAGCCACTGTAATTGTGTCCATGTCCTCTTTTGATTGTGACTGTGAGAAGCCAAAATGAAAAGGTAGACTAATGATGATGCTGAACAAACAGCTTTAGAAAAGAGCCTTTCTTAACAGTGTATGTGTCTGAAAAATCAATCAGTGCCTCCCACCAGACACCCTCAGAATCAGATGGTTTTCTTTGTACAACAACTGTAACTGTGAAAGGTTTCTTTAAAAATATCTTTTTTTCTTTTTTTCCCTTCTTTTTACATTTTCATACCAGGCCAATCTTCTAACTGGGATTCTTTCTCTGTCAAAATCATTTTGTAATATAGTCATATTGATGAAACACTTTTATATCCTGAAGATTTTTTTCAACATCCTTGCAATTCCAGTGTATTGCACACCGTGCATCTCTAAGGGTTCCCTTTCATATGCTGTCGCTAGTTTTTGTCCTACATGGTTACATGAACCATGAAATCTAACACAAATTGCACTTTTTAAGCATTTTTTACACATGTATAGATTGGTGAAGATGACCTCCTGTAGTTCAAACAGAGCACCAGAATTGCAAAGAAAGTTTGTTTTTGAACGTAACGTGGTTGTTGGTGCCAAACAAGCTGGTCTGAGTATTTCTGATCTGCTTGGATTTTCCCCACACAACCTCTGTAGAGTTTACAGAGAATGGTTCAAAAGAGAAAATATCCAGTGAGCAGCAGTTTTCTGAGTTAAAGGCCTCAGGAAAATGGTCTTAGCTGATAGGAGGACAGCAGTATCTCAAACAACCACTTGTTAAATCCAAGGTATGCAGAAGAGCACCTCTGAATGCACAGAATGTCAAAACTAGAACTAAAAACTGAGGCTAAAATTTTTACAGGGTCATCAGGGTCACCCTCTCCTCCTCCTCCTCTCCCTTAGCTTCCCTGCTTAGCCTCTTATGTCCTTGTCTAGTCTTGTGTTTTTTGTATTACTTTTCCCTGGAACACTCTCTCACAGTCTGTTCTCTAAAACCTAGGGTTGGCTGGAAGACTGTTTACTTAGCCTAGCAGGGCGAAGGACACTGTCTCAGCTGAACTCTGGACACGCACACATACATATACACTGATATGCGCACACTCATCCACCTTCCCTTTCCAAACGCCTTCGATGCTTATTCCCTTCCGATGCTGACGGTGGATCAAGGAGACCAGCGCACAGGCTGCAGGCCCGGATGTACTGTCTAAATCTGCTGTCCCTCACCCTTTACCCTCCCCTGTTGCTTGTCATGTGTTTCTTTGGTGTATTAAGAGTTTTTTCATGTGCTATGTGCAGAGGTGTTTTTTTTTTTCTGTTCTCAAACTGATCTCCTTGTTGGAGCTCAGTCTGGGGGGAGTTATTTGTTTCTCCTTATCTTTCCTCATGTGGTGCATTTTCCATTGTTATACCTCTCTGACCTGTCTTCCCCATGTGATGTTTTGTGTAATGTATGTATGGTCGGAGGGTAAGATGGCGCCGCCATTGCGTGCAATAGGTCGGCAGCCTTATGAAATGAAATTTCCCCTTGTGGGACTAATAAAGGTATATCAAATCAAATCAAAATTCAACTATATAAGACTGAAAAACTGATTAATCTCAATCTCTTCAGCAATATTCAGACACTAGGGTCAGAATTTGGTGTAAACAACATAAAAGCCTAGATTTATGCTCCCTTGATGGCGGTGATGTAATGCTGTGGGGGTTTTCTTTGCACTTTGGAGCCCTTAGTATCAACTGAGCATCATTTAAGTGCCACAGTCTGTCTAAGTATCGTTGCTATCATATCTACGCTACAGTGAACTTTCTGATGACTTCTTCCAGGAGGATGAAAGACCAAGTCACAAAGCTTAAATCATCTTAAGCCAGTTTCTTGGACATGACAATGGCCTCCACAGTAACCAATCTCAATTCGGAAGAGCATCTTTGGGATGTCACGGATATCATGGATGTGCAGCCGACAAATGTACAGTCATCATGTCAATGTTTCCAACACTTTTTTAGAAGAATGAAGTTCCTGAAGGGGTCCAACACAGTACCGTAGTAGTGTGTACAAGTTCAAGTGAATACTAATGAAAAGTGTCCAGATTGCTGCAGCTTTGTTATTAAAACTGTCATCATATTCCATCATACTGATGCTCAAAGATTGTTACTCAAAAAAATAATGTGCTTAACAAAAACAGGATTCTGGGTTTTTGGCAGTTGGAGTGTGTAAAATGGATTTGGTTGCAGCTAAAATGAATTTGGCTCTAAAAATTTCATGCGTCCATCTCTTGTAGATATGAGGGCTCAAATGTGCTTTGAAATGATAAATTAAAAAGCACACCTTAGGTACTTTGATTGCCTGTAACTTGTATAATTCCACAGAATGAGTGCAAAAGTCATACTAAGGATAACTCTGAGGGTATCTGAATTGGATTATCTTCGGGTTTTGTTAACCTAATAGAGAATGTATATATCAGTGTGTTGCAGCAAATAAAATCCCCTGTTGTCCCACAAAGAATTTTCCCCATAGACCACAATCATAAACCGGACAGCTCTGATGTTGTTACCTCTGTCTGCAAACAAGGCCTTACCACTGTTTTTGTAATGACATGTGTCATGGTCTGGCTCCAAGGCCACAACAAAAGTAGAAGGGACACATCAGTGGGCGGTGAATTTGAACAGTTATTATGATGAAGCAAACAAGAAGAGAATTTTAAATCTGCAATATGTTTATCAGATAAGTCAGTCATATAAATGTGGGTGTATGAGGATGGTGAGGTGGAGGATGTTGTGGAGCACGAGCTGAACAATACCAACACAGGTGTGTGCAGACATTGATGAGGATGAGCTAGGATGAAAGCAAGAGAAAAAAACTAAGCTGGAATGGCATTTTCCCTTCTGATTCCACAGACTACATGTGACATTGCCTAACATTATCCTGTTATATTCAGGGGCATCTAGGAAAACAGAGATATTAGCTACATTTCATCACAAACTCTATGCTTTAAGTACTGTGCAAAAAGTCTGTGACCACCTTTGTTCTTCAACAGAGTCCGAAATCCCTTAGGTATTTCTTTAAGTAAAATAAAGTGTTGGTGTGTCTGTTTTCCTCCCTTCATGTCAGGTTTTCAGGTATCTTATGTTCATGTCTCATAGTTTTGTTTTTCCCAGTTTAGGTTATAGTTTTCGCCCCGGTTCACTGTGCCTTTTTTCGTATTCTTGTTCTTGTTTCTTGTTCAGCCAAATAAATGGCTCGCCTAGTTTTAGTCTCTTCCATATCAGCTTTTGGGTCGGCACCACAAACACACCAGCCCGCCTTTTTGTGACAAATGGTTCTTTTCGGCACTCATAATTCTATCAATTTTAACAAGACCTCCAACCCCACTGGGTGAAATGCAGCCCCAAACAGTGGCAGAGCCTTCACAATGTTTTACAGATGACTGTAGACATTAAATGCTGTATGTCTCTCTTGACCTCCTCCATACATACTGATAACAAGTTGATTCATCACTCCATGATCCCTGTTACCACTGATTTTTAGTCCATTTCTTGTGTAGTTAAGCAACCACCTTTCCACTGAGACCATTTCTGATGAGGTTTTGATGCCATAGATGGATCAGCTGAAGCGCCAGATGCATCTCTCTCAGGTCTGTCATATTTCTTAATGACATGAATGTTCGTCTGCTGTAGATAGTTTTATAGGCCTGCAACTACTTCTTTAGTCCTCCACTTGTCCAGCTCCTTCACATTTTTAAGGACCCACTTGCACAACTGAGATATACTGAGACAAACTGCTGAGATATAAGTTTTCAAGTTTTCAACCAGTAGATCTTTGGGAATCACGTTAGATAATCACTTTCTTGGTGCAAAAATCCTGTTTTATGCCTGTCAAACTGTACGCTATCTTTGGCATTTTTCACAGATTCAGCTAAAAACTGGGAACATGTGTTTGTGACAGGCTGCTAGTAGCAAAGTGCTTAAAATTGATTTTTTTTGCTAAGTTGTCTGTTATGTGTAGACACAACACTGGTTCATACCTTGAATCAAGTGTCCTTTTCTATGCTTGAATGATTCATAGGTCAGTGTGAAGTGGCTTAACAAACACAAAACATTCCTCTGAAAATAGCCAGGTGCAAGGACTGGACTGAAAATGAATGAAAACACTGTCAATGTCCCCCCAAAATTATTTGAAATACCCACAGAAAACCTGAAGAACTTGAACAGACCACTTCAAAATACAAGAATGTCTGGCTCTTGGAAAAAATATAAAGAAATGAGAGGTGAAAATACTTAAATACACAATACTGTATAGGTACAACTTACTTCAAACATACAAACACAGACATTTTATTAAAAAAATGTGTTAAGGAAGCAAACTTCTGATCCTTTTTTGCAAATAAGACTTAAATGGCACATAATTATATACTTGAGTATATACAATCATATACTCATTTCTCATGTTTTTATTTTTTCCATATAACACGTCCCTAGATTCGCACATTTAGAAAAATATTCAGCAAAAACAATAAACATCAAAAATATTTAGCTGGAGTCACATAAATAAAATGTAACCTTAAATAAATAAATGCAAATTTTTCCTAGTGAAGTAGTGAGTATTTTTTTTACACTGTATTGTTTTTACTTTTATTTACAGGGTTGCACTACTGCAAGATTGCCTGTTTTTTTAAATTTATTTATTTTTTATTTGCTTAAATGTAAAACTTGTCATTAACTGTGCTTCTTATTCACACTGAAGCTGGAAAAAAAAACTTGGATTCTAACATTGTCATAATAATAAACTACAAACAATGCAAAGCTACATTTTCCTGTTTCACTGCAACATTTGTTAAAAGGTTATATTTATGAATCTCCAATCACTCTGCACATGCTTTTTTGCATTTCTGAACATGTACAATCTATCTGTGTGTCATCTTACTTGAAAAACAGATCTCAATCTCAGTGACACAACCTGTTTAAAGAATTCAGATTATCTGCTGCTAATACTAATAATCTGATTGTGTGTTGTACAATCAGATTATTGTACACTGTCGAGAAACAGCGTTATTTTGTATTCACTCCATAAATATTGCAGGGCTCTGTCTTTATCTTTGTCCTAGCTGTCTGTGGCCAAGGACAGCAAAGCAGCAGATGGCTACAACCTAACACAAGCCTTTTGTTGAGCACAGACTGTTCTGCAAAGACAAAAAGAAAGCAAGACAAACAGCGAGAGAACAAGATAATGCAACTGGGGAGGTGTTTATTGAAATAGCAGCTCTTTGTATGTTTCACCTGAGGATGCAAGTTCAGCTCTGCAGTCTCAGGGATCTTACATCCGGCAAACAGCAACTCTGCAGAGACTTTGCGTTTACAGCACAGAGTTGTGCTTCAAAGCCCTGTTTAGTATGTGCAGTGGGGTATATTTGTGCATTTGCCATCCCAGTAAAATGGTGTGGGACCTAGAAAGGAAGAGCTGCTTTCTTTTCTTAATTTGATGAAACAAAAGTTGAAAGGATAAAACAGAATGTGGATAGATGTGCAATTTATGGTCTCTGAATTTACAGAAATGCCCTTAATTTCTGTACTTGTTACATGAGAGACTGATGACAGTCTCCTATGTCCATTAAATAAGGTTTGCTGGAACTAAAAGACATGCCTGACATCAATCTTCTTTTTATTGGGAACTATTCCTCTAAGATCTGCCCTCTGATTCCCTGCTACCTTTTGACTTGTGTTAATTAGACAGTCATCCGATATCATCATAGCTGAGGGGGGTGCGATAATAGGCGCTTTAATGATGTCCGCAGGCAGATGGGAAGTGAAAAACAAACACGCAAAAAGCTCACTTGGGTAATATTTTATTTACTCATTAATCTTCAAAACTATTTTTCATAATAAATTTCCACTTTATGTTCATCAAAGAACCGTAACAATAAAAATAAAAGTAAATACTGTAGAAAAATTGTACATATAGAAAATAAACATGGTTAATGAACACCTAGATGTAGAATAATCCCACTTGTTGAGACGCCTCCTATGTTTTCAGATGGCAACACAACAGAGATAGAGGTAAAGGAAAGCAACAGACATGGAGAAGAGGGAGACGTAGTAAACGAGAGGGAAACACGAAAGAGGCAGGTCAAAAAGGCCAGTTAAGGATGGCGAGAATAAGGGGAGATGTTAAGTTAATTTTGACATTTATACTTTGAAATCTCACACACAGTCTGTTTCATGTCCTTCCTTGCCCTGGTCTGTTTTGCATGCATCCGACTGGTTAGTTACATTGCTTGGAAGAACTGTAGGGGCTTGTTCATGTCATGGCACTGTTTGTATCTTGTGGGGCTACACTTATTGAGCTGCAGAGGGCTCAGACACTGCAAAAAGTCCATAAACAGATAATTCGCCATTGCCCATGGGAAACCCATCCGTCTGTCCCGTATTGGGACATGTCACGAGTATTGATTCATCTGTCAACCAACAGCAATGAATACATGAGGACGCAAAGAGAAAGAGAGAAAAGGGAGAGCCAATGAAATCAAAGCAACTCAAGTTGTCGTATAGCCAATGGCATCAAGAACTGGACTTTTCTATCTATTAGCAACACATGGTAACATTTACTTTGTTATGTTTTTCTTTTCCTCAGCTGGTTTTTGCTATAAAAGGTGGTTGGTTAGCGTAGGTATAGTGGGCGTGACCTGTAAGACATCAGGCTAGGAAACAGGATGTGGCCTGTCGTGGGGCGCACGTGTCCGACGGCAACCCACAACATCCCCCTCCTCCTTTCCCACCTGCAGACAAACCTACCACCTTTGGACTTAGTGGGACACGCCACCACTCCACAGCACAGCTCGGGCATGCAGCACACTCGAGATGGTCACGCTTTGCCGATGAAGATTTGATCTGAGAGTCGATTTGGCGACTGAAATCATTGTTGTATCCCACAGACTGAAAAACCATTTGAAGTGCGTACTCAGAAATACTTCAAGCCGAGGTGGTGAGTTTATGATGGTGGTGCGTCACGATGTAACCTCTGGAGTTTCAACGCGGTATAAATCACACGGAGTAAGATAATTCACGTGCAATAAGATCCCCCCCCTCCCTTCCCCAGAGTCTATACTGCCCAAATGTTCCTCATATTCATCATTATCGTTGCCATAACAGTTATCATTATGAGCGTTGTCTTTTTCACCAATGTCTTCTTGTATAGTCTTCAGTGTCAGTTATGAAGATATGCTGCGCTTTTAGCATTGCAGGTAAGTGTATGTCTGCATGTGTAGATCCTTTTTAATTTTACCATGTGTGTGTTTGTATGTAGTCTATGTACGTATGTGTGTGTGTGCAAGACACCACAGTGCAAGACTGGTGCCTGTAGGTAGCATCTGAAGTCTCCTGTCCAGGAAAACATCTTTCAGTTTTTCACTGATTACACTGTTTTGTGATTTTCAGGGTGCCATAAAACAGCAGCGCTGCAGCGTAACAACCACAGCCCATCCGTTATATTAATGGTGCACCAGCCCTGCCGCTGCCTATCCACTCGCAACTCACTGTCTCTCTTTGGCTACACCCTGAATTCCTGCCGTGCTGTCTGGGGGTAGACTTGGACCATTGGTGTGCTTGTTTCCTCAGCATCCTCATTGCTTCTTCTAGCCCCATCTGCTAACAGGGAGAAAGGCCAAGAAGCTTGGAAGAGAGACACTTGGTGCTTGTCTTGGTGCTTTTACATCTTTGTTCTGGTGCTCTGCCTCTCACGCAAACACGCTGTTTGCCATGTGCTTCACTTAAAGTCTTCCTTGACCTCTCTTAGTCCAACTGAAGAGGTCCAACTGTGGCAGGGGAGTCTCTTTTTTTTTTCTTATCAGGCTGACCCAAAATGGTTCTTAACTGGGAGTTGAACTGGTGCTTTCTAAATCATTTGGAATGGTGTTAATGTTCATAAAAGAAGCCTCTCACAGAGGCTCTGCTCATTGGTAAATACTGTACAGTAAGGGCTCATGCCCTCAGGCCAGTCTGTGTGTGTATGTTTGTGCTTGAGTGTGTGTGTGCCTGGGCTCGTTTGTGTGCATGTTTGTGCTTGCCAACATGTGTGCAGGTGTGATTATTGGGGAGTAAACATTAAGATCAGCATGTCTATGTCATGTGTGTTTGTGTGTATTTTTTTCTTTTTGAGAATATATCTATTTATGTACATATACCGTTATATATATAAAGGTGTATGCGTATATGTCTGTGTTTAAGAAGTCATCCGCCTCAGACATAGTACTCCTTGTCTTTGTTCTTCTTGTTTTTAGAGATCTTGGCGATGCCCAGCGGCTTGTCCTTAGCGCTGCCATTGGGCTGTGTGGCTGAGTTGCTGATGTAGTTGCGGCTCTCGTCCACGTGGTAGGAGCCTTCGTCGCGGTTGCGATACTTGTACATGGCGTAGAGAAGGATGAGGATGCAGAGGGCAGCAGCTGCTACAATGCCCACCACCATGCCCGTAGTGCTGCTGCTCTCCCGCACCACCTCAGACGGACCCGGGAACATCTTCACCTCTGGCAGGGGAGGGCGGGCTGTGAGGGGAGAGAGGAGGAAATTGATGTTATATGATGGTTTAGTTTATACATTATTAATTTGGATTGCCTGCGATGATGGTGGGAGGAGAACTGGAAGACACAATGCATCATGGTGATGAATTATTTGACAAGCGTTTTGCATAATGCTACACGCTGGTAAGGGAAAGCTACAGCTTAGAGCCAAAGCTGTTTACATATCATCACATAATGCGTAAACAGATTACAGTACACATCGCTTAGAGGAGGATCCAGAGCACAGGTGGACGTTATATCAGGTTTTATTACATACTTCTGACACTTTACAACAGCCAGAGAGAGCTGCAGTACGGTGAGACTTCACACCATATTAAATGATTTATAAGGAAGAATTTAAATATCAAATTTTATGGCTGTCCAGAGATAAGGGGATGGAAAAGAAAAAGGTGAAGGAGGGAGGAGGTAAATAAAATGGGATATATAAAAATGAAATTTTAATGACAAAGAGCAGGATACAGATGGGAAGATAGGAAGAGATGGAGAGTGTTAGGTAATGCCCGAGGGTGGAAACCTGAGCGCAAATAAAAAATTAACTGGAGAGCATAAAAATGGGTAGCAGTGCGAGTGGAGGATGTAAAACAGGTAGGAAGCATTGTTTTTTTCTCTCCAAGGGCCACATACTGAGCATGTATATTGATAACTAATCTTTTTTTTTAACTTATTGGATGTTGGCGGCCAGACTTAGAGGGCCCGGGGGATGTATTTTGCCCATGAGTGACATAAAAGCTGCGTAAAGGCAGTTTCACATGTATATTAGTTAATGTTTCTCACCTGAACTGGGGTCACATGGGTCAATGTCTTCATCATCGCTTGGGCACTCAGCTGATGCCACCAGCAGGTCGTCTGTCGACTGAGAAGAGAAGATGGAGAAAAATTGGCAAACGTGTCACACACACACACACACACACACACACACACACACACACACACACACACACACACACACACACACACACACACACACACACACATTCATATACATACAAACTCATGATCGTCATCATTTCTAAGACAGAAACCATCAGTTCCCCACACCCCTTCTGTTTATTTCCTGTATGTGTGAGCACACAGCACCAATCTTTCGCCCACCCGTTTTCAGTTGACCATAAACACTTCTGCCTGTTACAGCCCCCAGCAATAGCAGGCGGCCAAAACCTGAGTGCCAAGGAGAGAAGAAGAAAGAAGAAGGAGAAGAGAAACACTGAATCCCTTTAAAACCACAAGGAGACTGCTTAGTTATTATCTAGTACTGTCTCAACCCTCCCCATCCTTTGTTCTCTTCTGGCCTTTCTATCTGCATTCTGCCATCTCCATCTGATACTGGCAAATGCTCATACGTGAGGCTGAGGACAAAAATAAAACCAGCCTTCATTAGATATCTGGTAAGCGTTTGATAGTTTATTTAAATCTCTTTTATTCAAAACCTCTCCACGAGCACCATGTTGATTTTCTACTTATAGCCCACCTCTAACCTACACCAATCCACTAATACACTCAACGACCGATCCTTTTCCATGCTTTGCTCCCTCTCAATGGAAAAGGCGCCCTTTTTCCTCTCAGTCCCTGCTCCTCTTGTTGCCATGGCAACTCTAAGTTCAGGCTGTTAGAAATGATGGGGAATAAAAAAAGAGGAAAAAAAAGGGAGTGTGCACCCTCAGCGGGGACCTGTGCGTTGATTTGCAGTTCCAGCCAGAGTGCGAGGAGAAAGGAGAGAAAAGAGGGAGGGAGTTAAAGATAGATGGATGGATAAAAGGAATTTCAGGTGGAGGCTATTGGGGAGAAAGAAAGAGAAAAGAAGACAGGAGAGGAGGAGGAGCACTTCAAAGTGCTGCGGTCTTTACTTAACACGGTGCTAATGTGCTCCGCATATTCATGAACTACTGTTAAACATCGCCCGCCTTGACGCTTCGGCATGAGAGATATTAAATGTGTGAGCGTGTGTGTGCATGCGTGTGTGTGCTTTAACCACACTGGGTGCTCAGTGCCAGCATTAAATTAAAATTGGATTGTGATGCATTGCAGTGGATGTTAGTAACCCACGGAATAAAAGAGAGGCGAGAGAGCAGCGGAGCTAAAAAAGAGAGAAGAGCAACAGAGGTGGAAACTAAAGTGGAGGAGAAATCTAAACCAAATCAAAGCGCTGAGATGTCTAAGTTAGGACAAGAATAGCAAACGGAAACTCATTAAACTGCCATTAAACCTCGCAGTCTCTTCTTCCTGTAGGAGCACAGTTGGTGTGAGTAGCGGAGATGTGAAACCTCTGAAAAAGCCTGCACTGGCCTTACAAGTCTGCTGTAGTCCAGTTTGGCCTAAAAGTTACATTCGGTTACTGATGCTTGACTCGTACTCTTTCCTCAGCTGCCTTTCCAATCAGTTCTGCCCACTGGACTGTCAAATGCTGCTAGGGCGAGCTTAGCCTCTGGAATTCAGCCAGTCAATAAACCCTCTGTGCCTTTGCCAAGAAATAGCACATGAACCAATCAGGCCGCAGGAAACACACCACCCCTGACACCTGTCGGCGATCAATTTTGAGCCACGGTGCTTGATGATTGATTCAAAGACACCTATGTGCCCTCCGCAGACACCTGATTTGAATCCTGACTTCAGCTAAAACAAAAGCCGAGGAGCACATTTTTACAATGTCCCTCCTCTGATCTGTGACATCACCTTGTCAGCTGACCACCCCATCCAAAGGGAGGGTGTCAATTGGAGTATTGATCCACTTATCGCAAGGGAGGCAGTGAACACAAGAGAAAAATGGGGACATGCCAAACACAACTTAAATCGCATTGATTACCCACAGAAGTTCAGAGAAAATCTGCCAAAGCAAGTGTATGCCCGAGGATCCTCCGCCCCTCTGCCTCACCCTCCTTCTTTGTTCCCATCTTTTCACGGTCTATCAATAGAGCATGCTGACATAATAATGGACACAGATGAACACTGATAGGGAGGAAAAAATAGATACAGGTGGACAAAGCGAGCGTGACAAGAAGAATATCTGCATGCTTAAAGAGTAAAATCTCTACCTGAGCCGCCGAACAGTGCCAACGACCATCCATGCCTCCCTGACTGCCTAGTTCACACATAGTAGCTGCACTCAGTCCTCACACTCTCTTGCAGAAGATTCAACAGATTGTCTGCTACTTTCACAACTGGAAATCACACACACATGTACTCACACAAACTCTATGACAGCCAAACATGCTCCATTGGTCTAGTTCTATTTAAACACATCTACACAGACACGCGAGCATACACCAGATCAGGCTGAAGTTGGCAGGCTGATGAAGAGATCCTGACGAGAGAGGAGAGGAGCTAGCTCCACTACTGCAGATGGTGAGATAGACTCATACACCGCCTGCATTAACAGCCTATCACTGGAGCTCAACCACAGACAGGGAGGGAGGGGGAGGGAGAAGAGGAGGGGGGGGGGGGGTGACGAGTAAATATGGAAAGATATGAAGGGAGAGAAAGAGCAAAGGGAAAGCGAAAATAACCGAGGGAAGAGGGAGAAAGTATCACCAGAAGATCGATAACAAGTAGAAGAAAGGCAAGATGGAGACGAAGATGTGAAAGATGTATAGATAGCGATGCAGGCAGAGAGAAAAAAAAAACAGACGGAGAAAGAGGAGAGGAGAGGAGCGAGCGAGGCATGAGACGTGGAAGTGCCTGGGTCAGCTGATTCCTGTAGCCAATTGGGCAGAGCTCCGAGCCTCGAGTTTCTTCCATCAGTCTTCCCATCAAACACAGGTACACACAAACACATGAATGCGCGCAAACACACATCCACCGACAGACAGGGAACATCAAAACCAAACTCGAGCTCTGTGACTCAGCGCAGCCTCTAGCATAAACACTCACACAAACTCTCCCTCTCTTCTCCTCGCTGGTGCTCAGCTGTCATGCATTATTAATCCCTTCCACTTTTCAACACGCAAAAAAACCCCACGAAAAAAGCCTCGACACAGTGTGGACGTCAGGAGGAAGCACATAACATATTCTTACTGCACAAAGCACTGACGGCAGGAGCAAACCCATGGGGTAACTTAGGCAGATCCACTGAGAGACACACGCAAACTTGAGGCGTGTGCGAGAAACCGGCAAAGCGCTTGGACCCATTGCACCTTTGTAAGACATCTCTCACTGCCCCTCCTCTGATGCAACGTGCTGCAATACAACTTATTGTTCCCGATCCACCTGAGTGTATGCGCGCGCGCGTGTGTGGATTCAATGTTTTATGTGTGTCTTGATTAAGGCCAGATTGGTTGCCAGGCAACACTAGGCAGCCTCAATAGGGAAGCTGTAGATTCTTCTTAAACAAGACAAACACACATACTCACAAAAATAGAGTTTGGGGGGCAACTGGAGTGATTTGACTTGCACAGACGAGCAAACGCCCGTGCTGCGGTATATCGAGCATATAGTGGGTCTGACCCACTTCTCATGCTGACTGCACTGCATAGCTCCACATCCCAGATTCAGCATTCACATCAGTAAATCACAGGCGCAGGAACAGTTCGCTTAAATCGCATACACATTGAGAAATTGAGCAGTGAAGAGTGTGAAAAGAAAGGCCCTGTGACAGCACTGTCACTCTGCAGCACTATCCCTCCAGCTCTCATATCCATTATTGATGCCTGAGGCTTAGCTCACAGCTCTCTGCGTTCTATTATTTATGTCTGAAACAGCTGGCGGTTTATACACAGAGGAGCTAGTCTCTGTGGGAGACTGGCTGGGAGAGAAAGAAAGCAAGCAGCGGGTAGTGGGGCTCACTATCTCCATGGCAACTTGTATCACTTAGAAAAAAAAAATAAATCTTTTTTTTCAGTGCTGCTGGCGCACAGTTTTATAACACAGGAGAACTGCAGCACACAGACGCCCACTAAGAGCCTGATAACATCTCTGTAGTGATCTGAACAATAGAGGCGTCTGCGGTGTACCTGCTCACAATGTATCCTCTGACATTAGCATCGACTCTTCAGCTGCTGCCGCTATAAAAATGCCACAATAACAATTTTGTGTTTCTATTGTACCATTTGCATCAGTTTACATATTATGGGAAAGCTATTACATCCTCCACTGGCACAAACAATTCTCCTGCAGTAATTTAGAAGGGAGGGACCACTTAGCGGTAAATTTGCCATCTAGTCTATTTCTGTGATTGTGCTGGAGCAAAAAGTGAGCCTTCTGTCCATTAAAGACAAACAAACAGTGCTGCAGGGCAAATAAAAACCTATTAATCACCCAATATAATTAGGAAAAGTGCCTATGGTATTTCCTGGAGCAAAAGCTATGTTTTTTTTAAAGATATTGGACTTTTTAGTTTTGTGGCATTATTTCCTCTATTTGCGGATATATAACTCTAAATAAATCTTGTATATATCCCATGAGCCGCAATCATAGACCCCATACAAAGATGAATTTGCAGTTTACAACATAAATTTGATGAATTTATGTTATTTATGAATTTATTTATAAATTTATATTCAAATTGTTTCTGCACGAGGTCTCTCCCTGTTGAAAGGGAGTTCTTCCTTCCTGCTATTGCCAAGTGCTGCTCATAGGGTTCGACTGGGTTTTGGCGTTTTATGTCTAATCTACCTTGCAATTGTTGCTGTTAAATAGCACTACAGAATACCATATCTTGCAGTGCCAAGGATAGCCAACACGCTCAAATCAAAGTTTAAAAATGGGAAACTCCAGGGTGATATCACAGTGGCTATGTCCAACTTTTATATACAGTCTGTGGCTGCAGCAGACTTATAGATGATAAGACTTGTTCAGACTTTGATTCCCTTTAAAGTCAGGTGAAAGACTTTGATGCTGGAGTATCCTAATGCCCAAGGGGCCTAAGGAGCTGACGCTGTAATTATTATATTTACCATCTGAGTTTTATCTGGAAACTTTTTTGTGCTATACACCCTGTCAGATTACTGCTATGCATGAGAAAAAAACTATTTTTTTCAGTTCTCATCTGCCTTTGAGTAGCCCCTGAGGAGTCATCATTGTCCACCTTGTGCTTCTAGTTAATTTTAATTTTAATCTACGATGGGTAATGCACGCCCTAACAGGACAATATATAGCAGGCAGAAGGGAAGTAATGAAGCACAAATACTTTAATATTTTCAGGTATTTATACTTTACTAGTCTATTTTTTTTAAAATAGGCTCATTACTTTTTATTTAACACATTTGAAAGAAGATATCACCTCACATCAGAGCACACCTTCAAACACCAAAATGATATGAGTCACAATGGAGGGAATAACTCAAAAAAGATAACCCTATGGGTGTATCCATCATCAGGGCTTATTGCATACAAATAGATGAAATTTATAGTAATTTATGCATCATTTATAGTCTATACTCAGGGATTTAAATAGCTAGAATGATCTGAAACAGCATTCTTGGTGAGACTAATCTGGTAAGACTAGTCTATAAGTTGTGATTGCAGTACTTCTAGCTAGCACTACGGAAACAGAGGATAAAGGAAGTAAATTTGTTTTTTGTTTTTTTTAAGTGGCAATTTATTTCAAACGCAACATTTCTATCAGCTCAACAAATATCAGCCAACGCACAAAATGTTTGTGTGCAGTTTGTCACACAGCGTGTCTGCTAGCTAACAGTACAGCTACTGTATTTCACTCAGAGATGGAGAAAGATGTGAGAAAGACAGGATGGGAGAGAAAGAAAAGAGGTTATATTTGAAGGTAAGGACAGATCAGTGATATCTGACAACCTGAAAGGCTTCAAGCTCCAACATTCTGCAAAACAAACTGACGTATTTCTAACTTTGTATTATTCAAAGTTATATGAAAATACTCAGCTGTTTAGTGTAGGATAAAAAGTTTAGCTTACTGTAATGTGGTGAATGTAAAGCACTGTGCTGGACTGGAGCACAGTGGCTTGGTGTTCTTGGTCAGTGTTAGCTTACATAAAGGGTAGCAGAGATTAATTTGAATTTTAGCTGATGATGCTTAGAATTATTCACTTAAGTTCAATCTCCATCTAACTGTATATTGTCTTGTATAAAGACAGCACAAACAGTATGCTGTCAGTGTAGGGGATGGAAATCAGTCAAGATAGCTTGTTGAATATATCTGCTTACATCACGTTGAATTCATTTGTGAAAACCCACAAAGAGCAGTCAACCTCAGCAGCAGCACAGGTCAGCTGATGACAGCTTGTACATTAAGAAAGACTCCTGGAGCTCCAGTTTAAACCCTGACGGCACACATTTTTCTGTTTGGGTGTGGAGGCAAAGTGAAAAAAGTCTGCATTCCCATGTACTAATATAATTTTATTATTATATTAATATAGCACTTAGCTTTGCACAAAAATAGCTTGTAGAAACGTTGTCCAAAGAGCTACTTTTCAGAGGCTCTACCTTTTACAGACATTAAAGAACGTCTGTATTTTTGCCATCTCTGATAATAGCATGCTAAATATGGAACTGAAAGGCAGGAGGAAAAGAAGATGACCACAGAGAAGATTAATAGATGTAGTGAGGAGGAGGACATACTGAGGGTTGGTGTGAAAGGGGATGATGCTAGGGATAGGGTGAAATGAACTGAGCAGTCAAAAGTAGAAGAAATCTGACGTATTATCCAGTGCTTCTTATTATTATGTGAAACACTGCATATGAAACGTGGTCCATGAGTAAAGTGAGCGGAGCTCTGAGCGGAATATAAAACAATTCCACTTTTCCTGTTATATCTTTCCATCCTTGATTAGTGGGCTGCGGCATGCTAATCCTCTTACTGAGTGCTAAAAGAAAGTTATCAAAGCAAATTACCACTTTTTAATTACCTATTGCCACACGAAAGGAAGATATCTGAGGAATTACATTGGAACAGCAGGTCTTTATGTGACCACACAGATTGGATTTAATAGGTTTTCCTCGCATGAGATGACAAAGAAAAGCTTGATGGTGCTCTGACCTGCGGTGTTCCACCCTGCTTCCTGTTAGTGGCTGTGGTGGTTGTGATGTCACTGATGGACGGGGCGGAGTCTGAACGGTTGCCTCCGGCCGAAGCGCTGGACTGCGGGGTGATCGAGGAGGATGGCATATCGCCGACAAGACGCGCGCTCCCCTCCACTTTGATGTGGGGGTGCCCCTCAGCGGCCATGTTGAGGATGCGGAGGCCGTTATAGTAAAGGCCAGCCAGCTGTCCCTGGAACATGGCTGCACCTCGCTCGCCTCCACCAACGCGCACTGTTGTCTGGCTGTTGAAGATGGTCAACTGGCGGCCTACGCAGACACACACAAACACCCGCAACCAAACACACATAGAAAAAAGGTGGACAGGCGCACGCAAATACAGCCACACGCACACACACACACATTCCAGTGGTCACATACGTGCGTACATACACACAAAGTAAGTGTTACACAATCCACCACCCCAAAGCCATGGTGAGAGGATGGGATAGATTATGCATGGCAGAGCAAAATCGAAGCCGTGGAGAACCGTGGAGAAGGCTGAGGCTGAGAGAGATAAGAGTGAGAACGGAGAACCAGAGAAGGAGAAGGGGGTGAAGAGACTGAGAAGTTGACGAGGAGGATGAAGAGGCAAAGAACAGGAGGAGGAGGAAGAGTGAGCAGATGAGAGGAGTCAGAGGGCCCCGAGAAGACGGGGCTGACAGATGGTTGCTATGGTGATGGCTGTGCGGCACGACATTGTATTTGAAGGAGCGACAGACAGGCAGACAGAGAGACAGAGATCTAGAGAACTGTTGTCACAGCCCTATGAAGCATGCACAGGTTATAAGCTCTAGCACTGCTCACTGTTAAAGGGACTAGAGTCTAATTTAAGGAGCTCTGCTGAAGTTTAGGAGGAAAACTTTTACATTTTTTCAAAAAGAATTGCTCTATTAGTCATTTCAAATTTACATAATTCTTACATGGCACAATACTTTGCATGTACTTTAATTTGATTACAAATTTTTTTTCAACATATAGTCTTTAGTAAAATGCTTTATCGTTTACAATTTGATAGGAAACAAAATTATTTAATAAAGCATCTTTTATCAGTACTTCTTTTCTATTTTCTGATTTATTCACATTTAAATCTCTCCATCGTCCCTTTAACCTGATATTATCAGATACACACTAACAAGATACGTTCACAGGCACTACAGTTTACACAGTATTACACACTACAGCTGCCCAACTTTTAAATACTTAGTTATGGATTTAGATTTTTAGATGTTAGTTGATGGTGCACAATAAGTCAACTGTCTTCAAATTGTATTTTTTAAGCTGAAAGTTTTAAGGAATTTTAATCAGGGTTTTTACCTTTGTCGAGTAGCCAATCGTCAACTACTCGACCGAGCCGATAGGGGATTCGCTGTCTGGCGATGGCCAGGCGCTCGTTATCAATGTTGCCTTTAATTTAGAGATGAAAACACAGTAGTAATTACGCACATCCAAACTTGGTACAGGAGCTGGATACAAAAAGAACAGCAATGAAAAGAAAGTAATGGTCTGCTCATTGTTGGCATGTCACTGTGTTAAGGTCAGCTTGAAGAGAAGAAGAGCTGAATTCACTACGTTTCCACTGAGCGGACTCTTACTCTCTGTTCATTGGGTTTAATTTAAAGAGACATTTCAGGGGTTAACATCTGCAAGAGCACAGGGAAATAATGTTACAGCTGTCACATACTGCCTATATGACTGACTGAGTTTAGTGTTACATACTCACACACACCTCACAACAACTAGCATTTAGCATTTTGGCTATGAGCTACCTAAAGCCTCATTGTGTTAAAGACTACTAACTAAGATTACCACTTTAAATATAAAACCCAACAAATATAAAAACAAATACTATACTCAACAAAATACACTTTTTTCTTTTTCTTATTTTTTACTCTAGTTAAACATTTATCTCCAAATATGACATGTTTTTAAATTATTATTTGACCAAAAATGCACCAGCTGTTATTATTTTCTTTTATGGTGAGAAAAAACAACTGTATTGAATATTTTCATAAATTACCTTTAACACTATTTAACAGGCCTAACATAACATAGCTGGCTAGTATACAAGCTATTGTAAAAACGACCTCATTTTATGGTTTAAAAAGTCATGTTTCATGTCAGATCACACATATTTCATTTCAAACACAATAACATAAAACAAAGCTGCAATTATATGTCTCAACCTCAGTGTTTGAATATAAACATTGAAAGAAAACACTGATTAGAAAGTGAGTTGAATTGGAATAAAGTATAGCTGGCGCTGCCCCCAGGACAGGCAGTGGTGTGATGAGTCAGAGGGTTGGGCCTATACGTGCGGGGCAGGGCCTACCTGAGGGATAACGCTCTATGACCGGCAGGTCGTCCAGCTGGAGGGTCGCATTGCCACCACTGCGGGTGAACCGAATTACGTGGTACTTCCCGTCGTTGACAAACTTGGAGCTCTCCTCGATGTTGATATCGTCAGTGCCGACATTAAACACTACTCTAATGTTGCCTTTGTCCTGAGGAGGAGGAGAGGTATGACAACATTTTATCAGATGTGTAAAGGTCAGGATATTACCAGTTTCATGTCTTTTGGGTATGCACAGCAGAGTGTGTGTGACCACGTATTTGTGTATTAAATGGTGTAAAAGGACCTGATAAGTTTCACCAAAAACCAAAAGTTGAAAGCAGACAAACAAAGGGGTGGACAATGAAAACCAACGCTGTCTTAAGTATGGTGAATTTAAGTACTTGGCCCATGCCTGCTTAACCAGCAGCTGCAACTGATTCAAATAACTTCAATTGTTTACTCAGAATGATAAAACTATTTAATCAATGCTGAGATAGAGCTGGGCTTTGGGTAGATGACCTTTGAACCTGGATCAAAATCTGCTCAGGTTAGTGACAAGTTATGCTGTTTTCCAACTTCATCTTGGATCAGTAAAGGAATCAGTCTTTCGCATTCCAGTCATAGTCTAGACAGAATTGTCACACATAATGGCCAGGGAAAAACTCCAATCCAGCCCAGTGAACAGTTTTGGAGGAGGATATACATTTTGGACTTTTAACTGTATTTTCATAAGTTTCACACTTTTTCCTAATGATTAAGACCACGGACATTTATACTATAGTAACAGATTGACAATTAAATGACAGAAAATTTCCTGTTTTTTTAACTATTGACTACAATAATTTATGTTTTGTTTTTTTGCTTGTTTTTACAATGAGTCAGGAGTTAAAAAAGATAACTTTTTTGTAAATTAACGAAACCTTTCCAACTTTCCACATCCTTCCATTTACTACAGCTGAATTTCTTTATCCTGTAGAAAGATTGAGACATACTGTTGCACCTCTTTTTTTTTATATTAAGATACCTCAGGGCTTAAATGTGTAATTAAAGTTATTTACACTAACATAAAGCCTAGTTAAAATCGACATGAGCCATATGTGGTCCTCAATGTTAAAATAACTTTGAGATCCTTGGTCTCGAGGATGACATCAGTTTCCTGCCAAAATAAGGTTGTTTTATATTGTAAATTATACCAATGATGACATAAAATAACAGCTATAGCAATCGTTGATGGCTTATTTTAATGATCGTAACAGTGCTATTTTCATAGTCCTATTTGAGCAAACAAATGCTTCAAACTGAAACTGCTCTGTGATATTTCACGATTTTCTGATATTTTACCGTGCAACAAATAAAAGCTCGATTATGAGGATGTGAAATCTTGTGAAGGTGTTATCAACCATTGTAGAGATAAATGTGAGAATTTATTTTAGGAGGTATTGCTCACCACTTGTCAAGTACCCAATGCTGGGATGTTTAATAATGTCCATGTGTCTGTTATGACTGTACAAGTGAAAGTTTATGAGAGCTTGCTGGGACAAGGTTGATCACTGAGGGCACCAAGACCCTCAGTAAAATACACAGCTGAATGCAGTTTTGTTGGCCTTAATTTATACTTAATTATCATTTTAAGAGAACATGTTGTGCTTTGTCTTATTTTCTGTCCTATACATACTGCTACAATAGTTCACGGTCATAAACAGTTTCAAATAATGAAGTCAGGCTATGAACAAGGAATCCTCATGATCCCAAAGCTAAAGCTTCATACTGCTCAGCTAAAGACAGTTGTTTCTACTTTTATGGGGGATATCCCTGATATAGTCATCTCGGACAGGTGGCTCTCCAAACCTTCTGTTTGTGAGAGAGCCAATCAGAAGAAAGTTGACTTAAAGAGAGAACATTACCAGATTGTTGGCTGAACTGAGGTACTTCATAGAAACCTTCTATAATATAAATAAGGAGCTGGAAATTAGTATATTAGGTCCATTTTATGCATGATCACTAATTTTTACACTAAAAATCAATTAATGTAATTATGCAGCCCGGAATCAATAAACAAATAGCTTCTGTTACTGGAAGGGAGGAATAAACGTGTTCAACTCTTTCATAGTGCGATATAATTTCCTTATGAGAATTCATAACAAGTCTTTTTGGTTTAAACAAGGAAAATACACAATCTGTAAAGGTTTTGCCATAATTACATGTGTCATTTGGAGTGGTGGACCATCGTATTATGATGAAGAGTGAATACTGTTAATAGATATTGAATGCACACAGTTCTAATTACAAGTGTTGTTACTGTAGCAATAGCTGACTAAATGAATACAAACAAGAAATACTACATGAGAATGATAAATCACATAAACCTTGACAAATTGTTGTACTTACTATCTGCAGCTGAAGGTAGTCTCCCAGGCCGGATGCGCTGTCCACCCGAAGCAGAATGGCATGTTTCTGTTGAGTGCTGAACCCGAGGGCAAGCCGGTCAGCCCTGGTGCTGGGACGCTCATTAGGGGGCCATGTGTAAATCACCAAGCCTCCATCACGGGCAAAGATATAAGTGGTTCCAGCTGGTCGACACAGATAAAAAAAAATGTAATTACAGGTAAATCTGTGTGTTGTGATGGTGTTATCTGCCATCACAGTTCGACCACTCCAGCTGGTAAATCTATGTTTTGGTAAATATTTTAAACACAAGGAGCATATTGGAAAATAATAACAAAAAACTTAAAATGTCACAGCTGACTGGCCTTTTCTATTCTGACAAGTCCTTCTCCAGGCTGTTTCCCAAATTACTTATCACCATTACTGCAGGAGGCTGACTGTATAAGTGACTCAACCAAATAACAAATCATATAATTGTTTGACTCATAGGGTGACTTAAAACCAACATATATCTCTCTTCTAAGGTTCTGGAGGATGAATTAATGTTTAAAGCTAGAGAGCATGGAGACATTTTTAATCTAATGTTACACATAGACACGCTATAGAACAGCCAGTTGAGGGATTGGTATTTTTTTACAATATCAAAATCAACAGTTGACAGTGCCCTCCTGTGGAGGCTGAGAAAAAAGGCACAAGATGATGCTGTGATTTGGTGTTTCAAAGCAAATCATTCGACTGCAGCATTTTCACATCTGCAGTTCTGCACCACAGTGAAGATTTGATTAGGTTTATTTCTTGCAGTTTAGAGAGTCAGCCGCTGTGATTCACCTAACTCGGTTAAATCAGATAACAAACCTGCTAACAAAAGGCAAATGCATGATGAAACCAGCATGATCCAAATGCTGGTAGATAACGTTTTTCAAGTTGGTATCTACTTTGAATACAGCAGATAACAAACTCTACACTTGAGCTGTCTGCACCACAAAAAAAACTGTAATCCCCCCTGGGCCTGGGAAAGACCATAAAAGCAAAGACTCACCATCGTTGCACAGTGGCCCGGCGTATGAAGTCATGCTGCAGTCACAGGTGAAGCCCTCCCACTGCTGCAAACAAACTCCCTGATTTGAGCAGGAGTCTTCTTGGCAGGTAGTGCTGGGTCCTGCAGTGACAGATGTGGTTGGGTGGAAGGGTGCAAAAGTTAGGGAAATAGAAAAAGACACATGGATTTGGTTTTGTGTGGAGCCCAATGTGTTTACAACATTATTAGAGTACAGTGTGGTTATTTTTAAACTGCATTTCCTTGAAAAACTTTGCAGTTTCAAATGGTTGAATAGGCTTTTTGTGCTGTAATGACGTTATTATTAGTAGTATTAGTCAGACTAGGATGTTGTGGAAAGGCTCCCATTCTTTAGCTTTACACTAACAGGATCCAGTATAAACACGAATGAACCTAAAGTGTGTTATTCAGTGAAAAGAGCCAAATGTGGAGAGCATGCAGGTGGTGAGGTTAAATGAATGGGGCGAGGACAGGAGGGGAAATTAAACATAAGAGAGCAGAGTTATGTTTAAAGGCCTTCATCTCAATACTCTTCCTTGAGCAGTCGGTCACCATTCTCTCCCTGCTTCATGCTAAACGACTCAGGAGGAGGAGAATGTCAAAGTGCTAAACTTAGCTCTCCTTCGTTGCCCTCAACACAAGGCAAGGAGGAAAGAGTGTGAAATGATTCACAAATGGAGTATTGAAGTTGAGGTTAGGAGTCAGTAGGAGAGAGGTTAGAGAGCATGCTGCAAGGTGGTGGAGCTGTGGTCAACTCAAGTCAAGCAGTGGTAATGTTGCTACTGTGATGAAATCACTACGGTGGCTAGGAGAGGATAGGTCTCCTCTGACCTTTGACTCTGGATCACTGGGATCCACACAACACTGGACACCACTGGGTAGTTTTAAACACACGCACACACACGCGCGCGCGCGCACGCACACACACACACTCACACACACGCGCACACACATTTCCTCAGCATCACACACACACAAGTGTCTCTTACATGCTCGCACAAAGCGATATACCTTGCAAGTCAGCTTTCATCAATGTAACTTTTGTCAGCCAAACAAAAAAGCAAACAAGCAAATTAAGTTAGATGGTTAGTCAATGCACACAGATGCCTGTGAACTACTGAAAGAGTGGATCAGAGAGAGAAAACACAATGTGCAGAAAGACTGAGGAGGAGATGAAAAGAAAGAGAGTAAAGTTTACATCTAACAGGCCAGGAGCTGGGTTAGTGGGTTATGCTAATAACAGAGAGCATGATTTAAATGAAAACTGAAAGAAAAAGCAGTTGGGACACGGGGCAGGAGCAGATCTGCCGTTTTGTCTGCACCTCACCTTCACAGCCCCTCTCCACTTGTCCCATGGTTGCCAAGGCATCAGCCAAAAGGTCCGGGAGCCGTCCGTTTAGATCGACTGTTGCTAAGCAACCCTGAAATCCCTCACGGGAGTGGACAAGCTTAGGCAGGTCTCGGTACATCTCTTTGGAAACGCCCCCGATGTACAGATCACCTGTCGAGGAGCAATATAGTGAATGGCAGCTTCACAAAGCAAACATGAACTGTCTAGTTTTGCATGACTGTATCAATAATTTAATTGCAATAAATTATAAATTACTTTATCAACTAATTGATCTAATCACATAGCAGTGTTGTCACAAGTTCAGTGAGCTCAGCCAAATATTTTCAGTTAGTCAGTTAGTTATATATAGTACCAATTTAATTTAGCTTGATAAATTACACTAGGTTAATTGTTTTTGCATGTTTTTACCCTTTAATTTTTTTTTTATAAAACTGTTTAATTGCTTTCTTAATTAGAGTTAGAATAATAAAAGACACTACTCTCATATCTGTATGGTAATAAGTAGCTACCTCCAGAAGCTGGTTCGGGCAGACTACTGGATCTGCGCTGCCTCATGTACACGAAACATAACTCTCCTCACATCATATACCAAACACACCCTCCCAATTTGGTAGTCTATTTAAGCTACAAAATTTCTTACCTTTCCCTCTGACATGTCAGTGCCACTACTGCCCTACATCACTGTCTGCTGTTTGCAATCCCTTCACCATCCCAGCATCCACCTGTAGACTCCGGGGGGATGTTTACTCATCACTTCCCAATTTTATATTTAACATATTCAATGGAGTGATGAGCTCAGAGAGTGTCTGCCAAGCTGCATGCTGCTGCTGTAACAAATCTGTTTAAACGTGAGCTGTCTGACTGAACTTTGTTTACTACAAAGGCTGGAAACAGGGAGATACGGCTAGTCTCGTTCTGCTCAAGGTAACAACACCTCCAACTTCATTGACTCAGAAGTAGTCTGGCACACAACCTCCACAAAAAACAGCTAGTTTGTGTTTAAAACAAAAAGAGGTGCGCGTATTACAGTATACGGTCTCATTAATAATGCAGATAATTAAGATTTATCTCGTGTCAGCTTCTGTATCTAACTTTGAATGCCTTTATTTTTGCGTACCCTTTAGGTCAAGGTTCTTGGCACCCATGGTGGTCTGTGTGGTGACTTTGGTGTCAATCTTGACTGTGTGGAGATTGTTAGTGTCTCTGGATATGTGCACGTTGTGCCAGTGGTTGTCATTAAGAGGACTGTTAGAGTTGCCCTTAATGAGGTGTGCTCCGTTTCCCAAGTCAGAGATGTAGTGAAGGTAGCTAGAGAAGGAAAAAGAAAAAGAGAGGGGAGGGGATTAAATAACTGAGAAGTGAAAAGGGAAATTAATCGTACTTGTGATGAAGAACAACACAGGGTCATCCGCTCCGGGGCATTATTATCTGTCTTTTAGAAGCTTAATTACAAGAATAAAAAAAGAGCTGCGTGACTTGTGCATTTTTCATATCGTACACTTAACAGCCCATTTCAACCTTAAAGTCAAGAAATTTTTATTTTTTTGTTCATTGAGGATGATCTTAATAGTAAATTATAAATTTCTGCAGGACAAACATTAACATGAACAAGTAAAACTGCCTTTTATGAGTAATATTTTATATTTTATTTGACGATGACTGACTTAAGGTAAATCACACACAACTTATTGTCCAGCTCACCCTTTAACCAGCTCTACCACTATGAAGTCATTGCCGTCTCCTCTGTTGAAGAGGATAAGACCGTCTGGGGACGTCGTCTTGAACTGCATGAAGAGATGCATGGAGTAATAGGCCTGCAGCGTGGGCAGGGTGACAAAACTGGAGCGGGATCGGAAGGTGACGGGGTCGGCCACAATGCTCTTATAACCGATAACAGCATTGAGCTCGCAGTAGTCAATGTCGCCGTTCTTGCACAGGTCAATGTAGGGCATGCCGTTCAGCGTCAGGCCCTGAAGGTGGCCGATGAAATTGGAGGGCACGGCAGGCATGAAGCGTTTCTCGGTCACAATGCCCGTCTCCACATTATGGAACTCCAGCTGGGTGTGGTCACCCGCCATCTGACCTGGTGGCGGGGTAAACTTAAGAGGTGAGGGCTTTGGAAAGGTGGGTTTCAGGTGGAACTGTTCAACACTAAAACTAAAAATATTATTTATTCAACATCCTCACTATGAATAAAAGACAGACTAATACTAAAGTAGACACTATCATGACCACAATCACAATTCAGTATGATTGCTTTCAGGCACAGATGCTCTCTAAAAAAGAAATAAACCGCTTAATGTTCAACACAGAATTCAAGTGGATGTCTACACTCCAACTTAAGACCTGGAAAAAGTGTCATTTTATGGGGAGAAAACAAAAAATAAGTCAGGCTGCTGTGGTTACCTTCAGCAGGCTGCAGGTCGTCCACGGTGAGTTTGAGGCTCTTGCCACGCCGGACTACCCTCACCGTGTGCCACTCATTATCATTGAGGTTTGACCCAGCAAAGATGGTCTCTGGGCCTTTACCTACACATAGCCCAGAGCACCATTAACATATTGCATAAAGATGAGGAGAGAGACAGAAAGAGAAACAGATACAGAGAAAGAACCAGAAGAAGGAGAAGAAGAGAGCCAGATAGTTTGAGTAAAAAATTAAGGACAGAAACTGAGAAAATGGAAGCTAATAGTAGCAGGGGAAGGAGCCATTCATACCCTGGGGAGACAAACACCTCAGTGTTAACGCACTCTTTCCAGACAAACAGACATATAGACAGACAGGCTTCTTTGCAGATTTACAAGAGAGACAGATGACGTGACACAGACAGACAGAAGGATTAACATAAATGGATGTTGGGGGTGTCTAAGACTGGAGACTGTGAGTCACAACAGGCCCACGCTGAGACAATCCATCTGTGGACAGATCGCACCGCCATGACGTTCTCCTACAACCCACACATGCACAGACAGCAAATTCAGACCCCCTTGACCACCCAACAGCCCTCTCGCCTCCACACTTATACTTGTTCAGGTGCCTGAATGTAGGAGATTTGCTTATGCAATGCTGCAGTCAGCCTCATGGTGGCACTAGACACACAGTGGAACATCAGCGTGCTCTCCAAGGTGCTGATGTGCTGCAGAATGAAAGAAGCTGAGCTGTCCTCTCGTGATGTCTCTCTCTCTCTTTGCTCATCTACCAGCTCATATCTTCACATAGTTGACTGCACACATTTGACAGGCTGACTGTTCCCCAATCCTCAGTGTCCCCTTGCTTCTACTCTTTACAAGCACCCCACCAACCTTGAGCGCAACTCCCACTACCTCCCAACACACACAGGCATACACTTACACATACTCCCCTTCCCTCTACTTGCTTTGAGAGTCTGCTTACAGTGACCTATAGGCGGTAATGACGGGGGAGGTGAGAAGCAAACTGACCCGAACGAATTCTGCTGCAGAAAATGTCAAGCATGCCGACATCAATCACGGAGGCACACACATACGGTCCCACACAGTCACACACACATATGAACACAGGTAGAGAGGTAAAGAAATGTAGATGTACAGGCTGCCGACACGTAATCATAATTAAGTCAATCAAAATGGATGTGGTGTGAAATGTGTGTGTGTGCAATTGTGAAGCTAAAAGAGTGTGTTGGTGGACTCGGAGAGCACAGAGGGTTCCCCTGAGGAGACTCAGCTGTGCTCTGGGCATGAGCATCTCATCCTGTTACCATGGATCATTGCCTTGCACTGAGTGAGGGAAAGAGTATGTGCATGTATGTGCGAGTTTATCATGTGTGTATGCGTGGACTTTTTTGAGTAGTAACTGAATACTCAAAAAACAAGCAGACTGATGTGACAGTGAAGCAGTGATCTGTGTTAACCTGGGAGGGAGAGACAAATGCACCCACACCCACACACACACACACACACCTATTCTGGGTCAGCGTTAAAAAGCCATTCAGTGAGTTACTAGTGAAGGCTGTGGCGGTCAGCAAACAGCCTGTGAGGTTAAAGCAAAAGATGAGAAATGACTCAAACAAAAAAAACACAAGGGAGGCTGATTGTTGCTTGGAAAACATAATTCAAGCCAAATGACATGCGAGACATTATAAAAGCAGGACAATGAAAACAAAAAAAAAAAAGTGTTTCATATTTCAATAGCTCCAAATAACAAATGGCTTTTCTGAAGGATACGCCTCAAATCTCTCCCATGCCGAGGCTTTTATTTGACTGCTGAGTGGACTATTTCACTGGCGCCTGCCTGTTAAATACATTTCCCCCCTTCCCCCTTGAATATCATATGTATAATTTATTGTATGCACATGGTGTGCCAGAAAAGTGGCTGCCTACTGAAATGTTCATTGAGACAACTGGTCTAAAATTGGCCAGCAGACATGCGGAATAGCAACAGTGCTGTGTGGCTAGTAGGGTTTCTATGGCAACAGCAGTCGTCCATTTCACCACCTCTTTGCCGTCACAGAGCATCCGCTTCTTTCGCTCTCTCTCACTCTCCTGCTTTCTCTGTGGTCGTGACAGAGAGAAACTCCACGTGAGGGAATTAAACTTCATCAGGGATTCAGCTCCACTCACAGCAGCATGAACAGGAACACACACTAAAGAAAACACACACACACACACAGACACACAGATGGGCAATGAAAAGACTACAGAATGCAAAGGCACTCACACAAGCACACACGCCAAAACCCACTAAATGAAACACTACCCAAAAATCCCTCATGTACAGTTTAGAAAGAAACAACAAGCAAACAAAGAAAACAACCCGACAGACGTCGGGATGAAGGTGCGACAGAGAGAAACAGAGGGATAACACGTCTTTTGTCTCCGGCATGAAGGAGAAGTAATTACCCTGAAGCTCTAAGTTGTATTCATCCACCAGCTTCCACTCTCTACTTCCGTACCTCTTATTTATCAGCACACCTAATTTTACTTAAACACCTCATGCCCGGGTTTCTTCTTCTCCTTTTTCTTTTATTTTCTCCTTCCTTCAACCCCCACCATCCTCTCTCATTCTCTCTCTCTGCCATCGATCCCTCTTTGCTAAAATGGCCGACCTGGAAAACCCTGGCCCTCAGCAAAAATCGCACCTCTCCTGCAGTGTAGCTGAACATCGCACGCATATGTGCACCTCCCCCGTCAAACACATACACACATGCACACACACACACATACATATCTGCACATAGACAAATGGTACAAAAATATGTTGAAAGAAGATTAAATGAACTGACATGATACACAGAGTGAAAAACAGCCACACACATTTATAAAAGCACATACACACAACGGCGCACACACGTTCTGAGGAGGTAGAGGAAAGGGGGGGGGGAGTTAGGTGAGATGGAGGATCACTTACTGGCTGTACAGTTTATCCTGATACAGTCTGGAGGGAGAGCAGAGCAGAGGGTTAATGCTGCACACATACACATACTCTCCACGCCCTGGGGATGCACACATCGACACACCCTGCATACATATACAAACACGCACACAATGCTGAGAAAACACACGCCCCTCGTTTGTCACAGGACCACAAGCTGGACCTGGACAATGTGCAGCAAATGCAGTTTCTTCGATTTTTATTTTGTAGCCAATAAAAGGAAAAATCTGAATAAAGACTGATGGATTTTTACCTTGAGCACAATAAAGAGAGCGGTGTGTCACAGCATGACTGGTGTGGTCATTGGCTGCTCTGGCCTGAGCGACAGCTTCAGTCACCAATAAAAAGCATGGGTAGACTGTGATGGGTTATGTGTGTCAGTTTTGTCTAACGACTCTGAACACATCCCATAATTTTTGTCGCCTATCCAGAGCGCGAATCTCCGTAAATGGTTGGAAGATTCAGCCCCTGTACCTTTTTTTTTAAAAAAACCCCATGATGCCTTGGTGTGTCGAGTGGCGTCAACCACAGAAAAGACGTGGCTGCAGACAACCAGAGACCAACACATGCACCCCTCTGTAAGGATGTGTGTGTTAGCATGTAAATGAATTCACGTGAAAGTGTGTGGCTGTGGAAAAAATGGCTGCGAAATGTGCAAAGTATTCATGTGTGTGTGCGTTTGTGTTGTTTGTTGAAGGTGTTGGGGATGCACAGGTCTGCTGGGAGTGAGCAGAGAATGCAGCTTGAGGCTTGACCCTCTGTTCAACACAAAACCAATAACCTTTAGCTGTTTATATTTGCATGTGTGCATGTAATCTGTGCAACATATCTGCTGAAGCAGTGAAATCCATCTCTTGTGCATACTTGCAGCAAAATTAGCTGAAATATTTATTGGAATTACTGAGAATTCTAATTTAAAAGGGACATCTCATGCTCATTTCCAGCTATATATTTTTAGCCTCGGACTCTGGTGCTCTACTTTTCCATTACTCTAGGTAGTGAATGAGTTCTGCATGATTCATATTTCAAATTTGTGTTCCTTTATCTAATACTCAACTTTTGCACAGTCCCCGGTTTACCCATTTCCCAAAACAATTCATTTTAACTCTCTTCTCCTTCTCTTCAAAAAAACTTTCTTTTGATTGGCTGCCCCTCACAAACAAAAGCAGTCAGGTAGGGCTTCTGTGCTCACACTAGAGTAACGGTGAGCACTAAATTTTGGCCATTGCAACAGTATATATGTATATATGACAGAAAATAAGAAAAGCATAATAGGGCTCCTTTGAGTTTACCGGGACAAAAAGTTATTAATCAACAGTTAATGACATTTCTATGCAAGAAATTACCAAGAGGCCAGTATCAGCTGCATTCCCATGACAGGTAATTAAAGTAATGCTTGAGATTCTATGTGTTTGTGAGCATCTGTGTACCTAGGTTGACAGTAAGTCGGACACGGGCCCCATCCAGCTCCAAACGAAGGGTATCTGCGGAATTACGGGAAGTGGTTGCCATGAGAACGCCATAGGCCCGCTGGGAGCGAAAGCGCAGCGAGACGTCCTCCGCCTCGGTGTGCATCACCACAGGCAACTGCACCTTCATAAACTTACTGCCGTCGTACGACAGGATAGTTGCATCTGCACATGATCCACAGAGAGAGAAAGAAAAAGAGATATGGAGAAGGAAGAGAGAGATGACGACAGAGGAGGGTGAGGTGGGTAGAAAGAGAAAAAAGGAGGATGATTGACAAGGAAAAAACACATAAGGTGGGTGGAGGGAAAGGCAATCTGATGCTGAATGAATCAGATTTAAACATGACAAAGTATGTTACTGCGTGGTTATACTTTTGCTGGTTCCCCCGCCAATACATGTTGAAAACCTTTCTACAAAATGATCCCATCGCTTTCCACTCTTAATTCATCATCACTCCCTCCGCCTTTGAGAGGAGTATGTAAAAATAGCCGCAGCTGGTTGGCTGGCCCTATTATCCGGTTCAATCAGAATGCATGGTGTTGAATGTGTTAGCCATCGTCACTGACATCTCAGACCCTGGAGTCATAATGTAACAAGCTCAGGTGAACCTGCTTTAATGTCTTTTGCATACTCATTTGCATATTCATAATCTTCTCTCCCTGCTTCCTGCTGGGGCCAATCCCCGACTGCTAAACTGTTTACCTCTGAGGACCCTATTTTTTATTGGCCAATTACATACACAGCTAAACACACTCTCCATGCCTCTGTGTCTTTATCTCTCCTCCTTCTTCCCTTCTTCTTATATCTCTCCACTCCATTCCTCCTTTGCCTTCTCTCCCCTTTTCACTCTCCCTGTTTCTGTGGGAGACGGTTTGAGCCAAGGCAAAAACAAGAGAACAGGAAGAGAGGAAGGCGTCATGAATACTGATGAGCCGAGAAGGAGGGAAAGAGAGAGACAGTGTGCGTGTGTGTGCGTGCATGTCAGAATAAGTGAGTGAATTTAAGTGTGAACAGAGAGGGGTTTAGTAAAGTGAGAGTGGGGCTGGGGGGGGGGGGGGGGGGGGGGGGGCAAGAAAGAGGGAAAGGAGGATGGGGAAAGGGAGAGAAGCTCCTGGCTAAAATGCAAATGAACCCTCATTAACTTGAGGAAAAAAAGAAGGTGGTTGGCCTGTTATATCACACATAACATAACTAACAGCCACACATACACCCGCCCCTGCGCATGCACACACATGAACACGTTTCTGATAAGGGAGACAGCTGACTAAATTTTCCTCATCACAGCACCTGACTCACTACCAGGCAAACAGGGGATAGAGGGTTGGTGAGAAGAAAAGTATGGAAGCCCGTTCATGCTGGGGAAAGAAAAAGACTGACGATACAATGCACGCTGGCTGTGTCACATACTGTTGCATCATTTGACGCCTGTAGCACACACCAGATGGACCATACAAACAGAATAAGTAAAGGATAAGACCAGTCACATTCTGCATTTTTTCTTCTCATGTCATCGATCCCCCGAAAATCCCAAAATCAGATCCCGGCTCATCTCTCAATGCCTTCTAACTTTCTTAACCTCATTTCCAAATTGATTTGTTCTTGCAAAGTTGTTAAGTAAAAAACATGTCAGGCTACTTTAAGTCACTTTGTCGACACATCCAACACAAGGTATTGGGATCAGGATATCTACATCACTGGGATTCAAGCACTTGTACTCTAATACTAATATGAACTAAACTATCTGCAACTGACCCCCCCCCCCCCCCCCCCCCCCCCCCAAAAAACATTTCAATAAATAAAAACCAGGCTAAACATCTGCTAACATTTGCACAGTGGTCACAATGTAACAATAAAAATATAATAGCCACTATTTGTCACAGGGTTCACACACACTCACGCACACCGCCCTAGCAGCAGGGTGATGTGAGTATCAACCCCTGTTGACATTTAAAAAAGCACAATTTATCCTAGAAAATCTTGACATGTCATCTTTTTGACTGAAAAGTAATAATTCTTAGCCATAAATTCAAATTCGTCATTTTACTACTCCCATTATACTCGCCATTAAAATGTGTCATTAAAAAATAAAAGCAATCTCGGAGCCAGAGCGTGGCGAGCATCTTTGTTCATTAATGAAGAGAGAGGGGGAACAAAGGAGTGAGAGAGAGAGAGAGAGAACGAGGGAGGGGAAAAAAGGGAGGGAGACACCGCAGGTAGAAGGCATAAACATGGCCAATCACTCTCTCCATCTGCTTCTCCATCTGGGCTTCCTTTAATCCACTGAACCACCAGTTAGTGACCCCTCAGTGCACACAGAGTGGGATGAAGTAAGATATACACAGAGCTAAGGAAAAGAGAGCGATAGATGCTGCATTGCTATGATAAACATACACACTGTGGATGTTTGTCCTATGAAATAAAACATTTTCATATCAACTCCTTTCAGAAAGCCTGTGTGTGAGTCTGCATGGGCATATCTCCTGCTAGATGATAGTACAATCATCACTTGAGACGCATCAGCGGTTATGGCGCAAACAACATTTCTTCTCTTCTTCTTGTCTGACGCCCATCTCGCTTCTTCAAACAGGCCTGTATCAGTCCCTCTGCCAATCTTTCCTGCTTTCCATTTCTCCCCCGCCCTGGTCTCATACCATTTCTCATAACTCTCTCTCTCTCTGTCAGATTTTCTTCTCCCATCTCCCATTCCTCCTCATCTCCTCACCCGCTGTCATATGGCGGTTCCAGCCCGGTGAGTCCACCTTCCTCTGTCACAGCTCCTGCTCCCTGCTTTCTGCACACTTCCTCTCCCATCGATTCCCAGTCACTGCATCCATAGCACTCCAATAGTCCTGTCTGCAGCCCTGCTTCTTCCCACCTCTTCTCCTCGACCTCTGTTCCCTCTCTCCTTTCCCACTATTCTTTCTTTGGTACAGAAAATACAGCCAAAGATAGAAAACCTGCACCGTTATTATTTTTGTTGGTGAGCTAGTAGACTAATTTTTTTCATTTTTTATCTTCACCCATCCATACAGTATCTACTCCTCTTTTTATTTTCAGCTTCCTACACTCCATCACCAGGGATTTAGTGCAAAGTAAACACATCAGGACATCTGATTTCAGCATTAAAAAAATGAAATAATGCTTTAGTCACATTTTTATTTACCGTTTTATTTTACAAGTGCACCTTTTTTAATGCACCTATCACGCTAATTCAACCTGCTATGAGTGAAAAAGCATAATTCAAAGTCACAAATAACCAAAATTTTTTACAACCAAGTGATCACAACATATTTTCAGCAGCTGATTTATTTTTGATCTTAAGACTTCTGTGCTTCCACCCCACATCATCTGTCACTCATGCCTTTGGCATTACTCAGTGTTCTCAGGCAAAAAAGCAAATGACAAAGCTGTCATGATGACTACAATTTGCATCATGACATATTATTAAATTTTCACCCAATGTGGCTGTGCATTGACTTTAATTAACTCTCTTACTCATCTCCATTGTGAAAAGGAGACATTAGCATTTCTCTTGCTCTTCGTCCCCAGTCTCCTACCCTGTTATTCTCACCTCTCTCACAGGAGCGTCCCAGGTAGCCCGTCCCAGAGCAGTCACACACATAGCGATTCCAGCCCTCCCTGCAGATACCGTTGTGCTGGCAGGGGTTGGACAGGCACTGTTTGGGCGGCTCTCTGGAGCATGAGGGCTTCACTCCCACCGCCCTCTGGGCCTCAGCCAGCCGCCGGATGTCTTTGCTCTGCCCGTCCACAAATAGATCTCTGATGCAGCCTACGTACCCGTAGTTCAACAGCGCCGTCCACACCTGAAGAAGAGGATGCCAGTGTTGAGTCATGACTACTGGATATTTGTCCAAACTCTTGCAGTGTGTGTTGCAAAACTAAATACAAACAAATAATGTTTGTATCATCACTGTACAGCTTTTATTTATTTCATCATGATGTATTTTTATTTCTTACACACTTTGCATAAAACAGGTATTGGGGTAATCTTTTTTTTTATTAATCTAAAAACAAAAAATTAGTTTAAACTTGGTTGTTTCATCTATAATTACTAAAACCTTTTGCTGAAAATCATTCTCTAAACACTGGTTGCACATCTGTGCTCCAAGACTGCAAAATGCATAAGCTGCATTTTTTTAAAAGTTAGTTTAATAATTTTTTATATACCTATTAATATTGTTAACATAAAAAGTTCCCCAAATAAAATTTTTTAAAATCAATTTCAATTATAGGCCCGCCAGTTATTTTCTCAATTAACTGATAAAACATCAGGAAAAACAAATGAAAATTCCATGTCCATGCCAAAAGGAGAAAGAAGTATAAACAACAAAAACAAGAACATAATAATAAAATAATCTGTATATTTGGGAATATGTTTTAAATGGTAATTTTACCAGCCCAATTCACCCCTTCATGCAGCTCTTTAGTCTATGCCTTACGTTTTTCTAACTTTCACATATACTCTGGTGGGTGCAATTTGGAGTTCAGTGTCTTTGGTAAATACTCTACGGCATGTGGGCAGGAAGAGCTAGGGACTGCCGACCTTTCGATTAGCAGACACAAGTGCTCAGTAAGTTGTTGCTCAGTAAATTCACTCAGTAAGTTGTGGTCAGTAAATTAAATCACTATTGATTAAGTACTGGAGACTTACGGTCAGTTTTACCCTGGAGGTAAAATACTACCAAATTACTAACAATAAGAGGTGAAAGACAGCAAAAGAAATAAAAAAGGATATGTTAAGTCACTCTGTGCTTGACAAGGCTAGATGTTGCCAAGAACAGAGAGCACATGCTGCAAGCTAAAGAAATTTCTCCAATTGTGTTAATATATTTGAATGCCAGGAGAATTGAAGACATGCTGATTGCCATGGCAAATTATTCCGTAATCTGCTGGAGGAAATCAAAAACGACCTGAAACCTTGAACTATAAGAAAGCATTCAATGCAGGTGGAACCAAAATGTTTCTTTCAAACTTTTATTTTTCGCCCTCTGGTTCTTGATTTAAAATTCCAAAGATTTATTTTTCATAAATCCTTTTAAGGCTATGTGGCACCCAAAAATCAGCTTCATGACATTCAAACTCCCTGCTGTTTTTTCACAGTTCAGGACCATGGACAGCACACAGTTTTCTCCCCCAGATCACTGCCAACCATACAAGCACTATAAACAATGACTTCTTTTTAGTGTACCTCTTTAGGTCATAGCATCTATTTTAAACTTCCTCTCTGTATGGCACTTTTTTACTGTGCCCACAATGGTGTTAAAGTTGCTTCTTTGTAAGAAGTGGGACCTTGCTGTTTTGATGTATTTTAATGAACTTGTGAAACACCTCCTCCAACGCCTCCCATTCTACCGCAGAAAACTTCCACTGCTTCTTGTTGGTCTGTGATGTCATGCTGTTTCCTGGGAGAAACACGCGTAAAACCTACACGTTTGTCAGATTACAAGTAACAGGCTGCACACGAGTTGTTAACAGCTCTCTCGCACATTCTCCTCCAGCTTTGGAATGCTGGACTTTATTGAAATTAACTTGGTCAATGTTACAAAAAAGAAGAAAAAAATCTGTATATTGTAAGTAGATTGCCGGCAGAATCAGACATTCTGTTAATGTAGGTAAAAAATTTTAATATGGAGAGTTTAGGTTATTCATTATTGTCTGCAACTGCCACACTTTACTAGAGCTGAAGTTGACATCATCTGCCAGTCCTAAACACCCACACTGACTATATTAAAACACAGGAAAAAGTGAGGAATGTTTGATGTTTGCTGGAAATTTTCTTTTAATTATTTGAGCTAGAATGCTTATCATAGCACATGATATCTACACACAAACCTCTGTTGGGAAGATGAGTCCAGCACGATCCTCAGGTAAACCTCCGAGGTACAAGGTGTCATCCAGGTCCAGGATTTCACTGTCTCCCGGGGCCGTGTATGCTGTTCTTACACTGTTCACCGAAATAGTTCCTGAACACGTCGCCAGACATCAAAACAATATCAGTAATTGTTATGACCTTCAGCGTGAACATCCTCATCACAATCACCACTGTCATCACCAGCACCATCACCACCAGCACCACTATTATGAGTGCCATCATTATCATCTTTATCATCATCATCCTTGCGCCTCTCTTTGTACTCCTCCTCCTCATCACCACCACCACCACAAATCACAGCTACAATCAGAAGTAATTGAAATTCTACACAGTCCTCAGGTAGTCCCTGTGAGTTAAAAAATGCCACATTTAACATTTTTTTTGCTAATAATATATTTCCTTTTGGAACAGTAACGCGCGGTTGGAGCAAACAAATAGGATTCCCACTGAGAGGAAAGGCAGCTTCTACAGACCTCTGTAATTAACACAGAGTTTCAAGCAATAACTATATGCTCATAACAGGCTGACATGTGTAAAACATCCCCATCTGTAATAGAACTGTACAGTACTGTGCAAAAGTATAAAGTCACCCCTCATTTCTTTATATTTTGCTAGGAAAATGTAAAAATAGGAGCACCAGTTCATTGAAACACCTGCAAAAATGCATGGAAATAGAGTATGTGTAAGGCAAAAACAGAACTTGTACAATTCTAATGAGTTTAAAAGTAAATGTTTGACATGACAACCTTTATTCTTCAACACAGCCTTAACTCAATGGCAAGCTTTCTTTTAATTTCTTTAAGCAGTCTTCAGGAATAGTTCTCCGGGCTTCTTAAAGGCCACTTCAAACCTCTTCCTTGGATGTCTGCTGCCTTTTGCAATGTTCTCAGTCAAGATGATCCCGCACTGCTTCAATAAAGTTGAGGTACAGGCACTGGGGAGTGCAATCAATGACTGATGGTGTTTCATTGTGTGTTTTTAATCCAGGTATGCTTTCACTGCATTGGTAGTTTGTTTTTGTGATCATTGTCATGCTGAAAAATGAAGCCATTGGCAATCAGGTGCTTTCCAGATGGTATTGCATGGTAGATCAAAATCTGATGGTACTTTTCAGTGTTTTAATAATTCCATAATTCCATCAATTTTAACAAAATTCCCAACATCACTGGATGAAATGCAGTCACTAACCATGACAGAGCCTCCATCAATTACAGACACTCACTAGTGTAACTCTCTCTTGTCAGATTACAAGTAAGAAGAGTAGGAAAGTAGATGGATCTGGCAGAAAGGCCAGATCTCACAGGTCCTGTATCTGGATTTGTTTCCTTTTCTTATGACATAACTGTCAGATGCTGTTCAGATGCTGTAGATAGTTTTTTTCCACCTCTTCTTTTGTCCTCACTCGTCCAATTTGTCCCTACACTTTTTACAACACAGTACACACCATACGGAAAGTTTTTGGCTCTTTTGGGAATCACCTTGTTGGTGCAAAAATACTATTTTATGCCTCCCAAATTGTATTATCTTTGGTATTTTGAGTTGATTAAATTTAAAAACATTTGGAACAAATTATGTATTTTTGCAACAGGCAGCTAATAACCCTAAAGATCCCTAAAGATACAATTTAAAATGGGTTCTTTGCTAATTTTTCTGTTATGCATAGACACAACAAATCTAGTGATTCATAGGCCAGTCTTAAATTGCTTAACAAAAAAAACCAATTCATCTGACAGTGGTCAAGTACAAGTACAAGTACAAGAACTGGACTAAAAATAAATTAACAAGCAATGAATGTCCAATGATAAACTTAAGAAAGCCTGGGGAAGTGTTGTTCAAGACTTTGCACAGCACTCGATAGACTTACCAGAGAATCTGGGTCCTTAGCAGCAAAGTATAAAGAAATGATGGGCGGCTCAAGACTTTTGCACATAACTGTAACTGCAAAATGATTTTAAGACATTGTGCAAGTATGTTTTACATACCGACTGACAGTAATTGTGACAGAAAGGAAAGGTTTAGAGCAAATGTGATTATGATGTCAAGTAGCATTAATGGGTCTACCAGTTGGATACGAAACAGGCCACCAAAAGCTTTAATTTTAGTCTGAGTGTTATTATACCAGCACATGAACAATAAACTTGACAGACCTGCTGTATATGAATTGGGTTAAAATAGTCAAAATAAAACCCCTTAAAGTCAGATTCAATAGAAACAGGTGAATTAAATACATACAGAATGCAGATGGTTGCAAAAATGGTCATGTTAATCTGCTGCTTGCTTCAAAATGTGCACAGCTACTGTCAGTTCAACTTTTGCTATTAGCTTCAGAATTAAAAGAGCTGCGATTGTACCTGAGCGTCCGTCTCTCTGGAAGTCAACATGGTACCATTCTCCATCATTGACCTTTCTGTCGATGGCCTTGGTCTTGGTGGTTCCTGAGCCCATGTCCAGCAGTAAGTACAGGTGTCCATCAAGCATCTCAATAGCAAAAAAGTCCACCTGTAGATGAACCGGAGACAGGTGTAAAAAAAAACAAACAGGAACATTTGTGCAAGCTGTGAAAATGCAAATTATAGTTGCAGGTGTGACATGAGTGCAATTTGTTCAATTTACTTCTTTTTGAATTCTCATTAATGAACTATTCATCTTGAATTTGTAGAAGTGGGGACTTTCGTTTGTTTAAAATCTCAATTCTGCAGCTAAAGCTCAGAATATCAGTCACGATTATAAAGTCACTGCTGTTAGAGAGGATGATTAAAGGTAGCCGTTTTAATGAACTGAATTTTCAGATGCAAAATCTTTGTACACATTAATAAGCGACAGGTGCGTTGGAGGAATAAACTTCATTAAAACAGCTCAATTGAACTCCCGCACGCTGTTCCACTTACTGTTCGTATACTTACTAGTGGACCATTCCACCTTCTTCATAAGTAACATCCCTTCATATCTATCTAGATAATCATTCCAACATCCAGCAGACTAAAAAGATTAATGAGATGAATTTAGCCACCTTGCAGTATGTGAGTGGTCAGCCAATAATATTCTACAAAAAATATTCTAAATGAATTTCTGTTCTTCATAAATGGATTTTGTACTATTTCATCAGAATTTTGAAAAATGTATACTTTGATAATACCTAATACTTTGTTTATTTGGCTACACCCCTTCAAAACTAAAGTAACTCATATGAACTTCTGCACTTTGTACTATAGTGACCCAAAATATAGCTGCTAAACATCAACACTGTCATTAAAATTTATTTCAACATTATACATTATACATTATACAGTTAGCCTAGAATGTTTTTTTACCTTGACGGTTGGAGGTGTGCGCGGATCCTTGCGCTGCTGCTGCCGGGGTTTGCCGTGGCTGAAAAGCATCAGCCCATTGGGCTCTGTCGTCCTGAAGTCAAATGAGATGGATCCCGCCTTCTTCGCTGTCCACTTGCTCAGTGCCACGTAAGACTCTGGGGTGTCAAAGGTCACGGGGTCTAGCGTTGCTACACTCTCACACTTAAAGGACACCACCCCACTTACCTGGTACAGAAAACAGTTGAGTTGTTAAATTGCTGTAGTGACTATCTGGACCAGTATGGTTCCTTTGTAGTCTGAGACCGAAATAAAGCCAGATTCCAGCTGTGAAGTGGCTAAAAGATAAAAGCTTGTGGCTACCTCTCAAATATATAATCCCATTTACATCGCTACAGTGTGAGTCTCACAGGGCGAGACATGAGGTGTTTGAGGGGATCCAGCATTGTCTGGCTTGTTGGGACGTGTTGATTAAAGCACATACCTTCATCTTGGGGTCTCCCTGTTTAGCCAGTCTAGACAGCTCCAACCGTACATCGTTGTTCTTGTACACCACCTTGAGGGGAGGGGATTGAAAGAAAATAATGATATCTGAATGCTGCTTCACTTTTAACCAACACACATAACATTTCTGATAGAGAAATTATTAAAGTAATGCTAAATTCTTATTAGTAAGCTGGAGGAATGTATCTCTCTCGCTGCGTCTCTGTCTCACTATCCCTCTATCTGCTTTCTGCTATCCAAACATTATGTACTAGCACACACAATGATGCTAGACTGTTTCCCTGTAAGGGAACACACACGTGACAGTTCCCAGGATAACGTTGGGGGAAAATGTATGAAAAGGTTCAGCAACAGTAAGATTGATTGACTTTTGAGCGCACATCGATTAATGTTTAACCTATTCAAACACATTTTCTATTCAAATGTTCTGATGGGTTTTTTATATGAAAGCAAGAACCTAAAGACCAGCATCCACTCCGGCTTCATCTTTTCAAACTCCCATTTGTCCCTACCACCTGCATGATTGCTTTTACATCTTCTATTTTCTTTGCTTTACTGTTTCTCTCTTTGCTTTCCCTGACACAGTCCGCTCTCTGACTCAGTGTATAGAGTGTGCTTGTGCTGAGCATTCTGATGTTGAGAGATGAGCACACAGGCTCTGCTTTATTAATCCAGACCTCCTTCTATAACCTGTGAGCAACCAAATACTCCTCTGCATTGGCTCTGCGTTTTAATTTTCTGCATGTCAGGTGCTATTGTGTGTGTGTGTTTAAGGCAAGGGGGTGGCTCTTGAACACAATAAGTGCTTCAAACGGTCTTACGGTGTGGGTGTTTATGGGGAGGATTGTGCCTGTGCTGCATCCAATGCACAAAACTGTTACAGCCGTGATTGCTCATGCATATGATGATTCGCAGCATACATCTTAATTTGCTCACATGGATTATCATATCATCGTATTAAATATGTAAATGTGCCAGTGGAGGGTTCACTTTGACAGCGGCAGCCTCATTTAAACATCATCACTCTTAATGAAGCAACACAGAGTGCATTCACTACTGATACAGATAGCTCTCTGTTTGGCACATCATCTGTTGGCTTGTTTGGTTGTTTGTTTATGCCTCTGTGTGAATCTGCGTGAATGAAAGGGAGACTCAGGCAGGGTGTGTATCCGATGGGCGTGAGGATGTCTTTGGGAGTTTCGTTGTATCAAGCTCTGGGTATCCATACGTATGTTTATTTGCGTGCAGCAACTGTTTCAGCGGAAATATTTGGGCATATAATATTACACTACGACTGTGTTTTCTGTGCATGCATGCATGTGTGCATTGTGAGTTTTTGTTTCTGTGGTGCTGTGGCCCATTTCAAGCACAGTGGATGGATGGAGCATCTCTGTGGCGTACCTAATTAGCATGTTAGTGCTTAGTTCTGTATCTACTCTCTCAACTACACTCATCACTGATTCTCTCTGATGCTGGGGAGGGTGTGTGCGTGTGCGTCTGGGACTACTTGTGTGAGTCTGCCAAATGGAAGCATGTCGGTGTATGTGTGCTTTATAAGATATTGTGTGTAAAAATGTTTGTGTGATGCGTGGCAGAAGAAAGAAAAGAAGATTTATTTTAGTTTAAATGAATATTTCTTAAACCTTAGGTCAAAGCGGACAGCATTAAGCACTTGGAAAGACATTTTACACATGCAAAGTTTTATCCTATGCCAATAATTAGTTTTTTTTTTTTTTTACCTATCAAGCATGTGCCCCACCTCTTTCAGACATCCCATGAAATTATTGCTGACTGGAGAACCAGGCAGGTCAGCGGTGCTGGGGCTTCCTCCCACGTAGAAGAAGTCATCAGAGCCTAGCATGGTGTAGTCCTCCTGTGTGTAGCCCGTGGTGGTCAGGATGCCGTCCACAGAGATGGTCACCTACACAACAAAGCACAGGGAAAGGACACGCTATATACTCACACCAAAGGCAGCGCTAAGCGCTAGCTAGGCGCTGACCAGCCAAATTAGCCCCCGTTGCTCTGGTAACCAATCTATATGCATTCTGGCAGGGAGAAGGCCTGATTGGTTTTGGGAATTGGCCACTTTGATTCGCAGCAGTTGGATCAGTGCTGGCTGTGTAGTGTAACTGAGTAGTGTCGCCTCTTGGCTTTGCTGATGTAACCGGCTTCAGAAATATGTAACTATGCACTGCTAAATACCGCTCACTCCTGCAGGTAGTGGTAAACTCTCCTTTTTCTTTTGTGCGCTCTGAGAATTAAAACGGCATAATCTTCTATCTTCGGCCTATCAAGAGCAAAAAGTCTATTGTAAATTCTCTATGCGATTAATAAAGTTTTGCTGAAACCCAAAGCTTCAGGGCCACAATTCTCTCGGTACCCAGACTTCAAAGGCAGTTTATTATTCTGTGACTGCATGGTAAAAAATAGACTAAACCATAGTGATTTTGCTAAAAGGTTAGCCTTGTTTATTAAAGGAAAAGCCAACTTAACCCATATCAGTGAAATTTTCCAACTTATGTTTATGGTTCGTACGCTTAAGCTGCTTTACGGTCTAGGCAGAAGACGCAATTTGATTTATTTCCTAATATGCTAACAAGATTTTTCCTAAATGCTTTGCCTAAAGTGACACTGGTGCTCTTATAATTTAATCAGCTCATTTTGGAGTGTAATAGCCTGTACAGAGGCTTTTAGGTGTCACTGATATCCAATCTTGTCACACTCAAGTCACCGTTAGTGGTACATTATCACTCTCTGATATTCTACAGTACATTACTGACCATGTCTGGCTGCCCATAAAGGTTGTGAGCTCTTTATTTCCCCACTACAATAAGTTCCCTCTGACTGCTGGTGCTCATCATTGCCAGGCAAACTTGCCCAGCCAGTCAGGTGTTAGTAAGTCTCCGCAGGCATCTTCGTGCTATGCAGTAAGGTGTTAGTACTATTTACTTGTTAGTAGTTGTTAGTTGTTGCACTGTTGGCAGCCACAGAAGTGTTACTTGTGTCAGGCCAAGCTGTGTTGGGTTACTGAGGTCAGGGTTCATGATTTCAATGCTGTTAGTCATTGTGATGATGTTATGTTATTGTGTTGTTAGGGTGAATTGTGATGATGGTGTTAGTTGGTTAGTTAGTGGTCTGGGGGGGTTTGTTAGATCAGCGAATCAGGATGACAAACACACAGATTTAATGCACACACGCACAGGTGTTAGATGGGTTACGCCTCATTCCACACACATAAATATACAAACATGCAGTCTGTTCCTCTCTCTGCATGCAAGCACTGGCAAAGAGGACACAATAGATAATAAAATACAAAAAAACCCCAACAACATACGACAGGATGAGTTAGAGGCACCATGGAGAACATGCAGTGGAGGATTGGTGAAAAATAAAAGAAAAAAGAATTTAAAAAAAGAAGGGAAGGAACCTCTCTATCCACTTTACGGACCAATTAGAGAGGGGAAGGGTTTTTGAGTCACGCCATGCAGGATGGGGGAAGGGGAGGGCTCGTCATTTGCGTGCAGGTGAGGGATGAGCCAATCAGCGTGGGCCTACATGTCAGTCACAAAGTGATGGGGTGAAAATAAAAACAGTAGAAGTAAGGGAGGGAAAGGATTTATAGAAAAAAAGTGGTTGGCAAGGAAGGTGGATGTGGGCTTTTTAAGCGTAAAAGATTACCAACCGCATTTATCCTGTTATTGGTTTAGTTTTGATGTCTATGGTTCAAAAGGAAATAGACACGGGGCAAACCCAAACTAAGAAACAATTAGAATGATATCTACCGAACAATGGAGTTTGTTTACCATAGCGTGTCCAATGCCTGAGTGCTTTGTAGGAGAGGGGGAGAAAGGAAAGCAAAAAACTGTGAACAGAACAACCTCGGGAACAAAAAAAGGAAAGCTAGAAGGCCTCTGGTGAGGTTAGTAGGTTGGTTGGAGTGGTTTCGCTAGGAGAAGGGCACAGGTTAGGTTAGTAGAATGAATCATTCCATGGATGGTGGTTAGTTTCACTAGCAGGTTAGTAAAGTTAGTAGTCAAGTTAGTAGTACAGACAGGCAAACGGTAGAGGCAGGGCACAGGTAGGTTACAAGCACCTGGGTGCTAGTGACCCTGTATGTTCTCTAGTCCACTCCCTCGCTCTTTCACTCTCTCAGTCATTCACTCACTCAAACACACAATTGAAAATGCACTCACCTAGAGCTGAGAGCAGTGCAGGTCTGCTGGTAAAGCCACTGTAAACTAAGACCAAAACCTCAGGTATTTTCTTACTACCATAGCATCACTGCAATTGGACAACAGACCACTGACCATGGTTTCTACACTGTTTAGCTTCCCTCTGCTGACTACAGTCTTTTCAGCCCCGTGTGGCCCTGGAACACCTGCACTGTGGTTCATCAAAGTCAAATACAGAGCGAATCTATTTAACAAGGAGTCAGAATTAATTCTGCAACTAATAAACATCTTCATTTGGTTAATGAGTCAATTATTTCTCAGGCAAACGAAATTATTGTTTTGGCGTAGCCTTTTAGTATGCACGTTTTTTTTGTTTTTTTTTAATCATTGCTTCTTCTGGCTTCTCTGCATCTCGTCAGAGAATCAGTGCCACGAGATATGAGGAGTGCTGGGTTGCCCGCACCTATAGCCTGAATACAATCCTGTACAATAAGAGACATTAAATGCAAAGTTTCTGAAAACCCCAGCTGAGGTCTAAACTTCACAAACAAGCTAATGAAGTAAAAAAACAAAAAAAATCACAATGTTGTCACATTTGAGAAGCTGGAACAAGTATTTTTTTTATCTTGACATCTTAAAATATTTTCAAATTGTGCTTTACTTCACTCTGCCATTTACCAAGCATTTTATCAGTAAAACTTCCATTCATCCTTGTTATCTTTATGTCCCTCTCTACATGACTGAAAATGTTTCTTCCCAAAAGCCTTATCAGTAACATAAATTGTCTCCTCTCCTCTCTGTTTCGCTTACTCCTCCATCTCCTGTTGTTTGGTTACCTGTCTCAGGTTGCGGGTGACCTTGACGTCATGCCAAGCGTTGTCGTTGAACTTTCCGTTGACGGGCTCCACCAAAGCCTCAAAGGCCCCAGAGCCGAGGTTGATGACAAGTGACACTGCCCCATTCTTGAGCGCCAGGTTGACGTAGTCAGCTGACTTGCCGGTGTGCAGCATGAGGCCATTGCGCTGCAGTGTCTTGAAGGAGAGCGTTATTTCATCACTGCTAGACTGGATGGGGTTGGGCGACAAGTCGTAGCAAAAGTACTCTGAGCCCTTGAAGGTGGCGACGTACTCCTCGCGAGCTGAGAGGCAAAGGGAGAGGAGGAAGAGGGAGAAGAGGAGGAAACAGAAGCATGGAACCATTACGTTGTTGCCAAAGCATTATCATAATGAGTGGTACATTTTCCAAGCTATGTTGCTTCTTCCCACATTGCTCTTCACAAAATGCTCAAAGATGATAAAATGGTAGGTGTTCATCAGAGCCAGCTGAGTAAAACAAAGCTCAGCTGGGCCTGGTTAAATTTGATTCGGATATGCAGTACAAAACATATTGTTTAAGATGCTGAAAATGCTGTTATTGTCAAGCAAAGCCTCACTGATGCCAGCACTTGGAAGAAACACTTCCTTCCATACCTCTAATTGTACCACAGAGTGGTGTGTAAACAAGCTTTGATCATTCATGTGGGTTAGAGATTAAACAGTGTGGATGTGCGGGAGACAGTCGTGAGTCTGTAGCATTCCAAACTCGTTACGAAACCTGTCTCTCTTTTGAGAGAACAGCTGTGTTGGCAGTCTAAAGTGAGGTGCTCTTGTTTGACAACATGGCTCCTTTCATGATGTTTGTTAAATGCCAGAAATGTGTAAGTGTCTGCGTATGTGTGTGTGGCGGCAGCAAAGGTTAGGGAAGTTTTAAAAGTGAATGGCAAAAACCGACGATGAAGATGGAGAAGAGCAGCCTGCAAGCATAATGGCAGCCAAAGCAGGTAGGAGTGGCCAATTAGAATTCAGTAACAGGCAGACAGCCAGTAGCAACTTACCTTGCACACCCTTAGTGACCCACAAGGACACTAGACCAAGGTTTTACAATCCATCATACTTAAGCTCGCATTCACTTATCTTCTCTCACACCTACACACACTACTCTATTCGCAAGCCAGCAGCAGAACAAATATGCACACCTACGCACACATCCGCAAAAATGATCATACTATCGTGCTGCCATAGACAAGTAGAGGCGACATTATCTGTCTCTTCACCTCCCCCCACCTTCAAAAACATCACCCTTCCTCTGCATCTGCTCCAGCGTTCTCCTCACCACCATCCCTATAGCTCTCACACCTCCCTCCTGGCCTCATGCCACCATTCCTCTCCTCACATCTCACTGGCCTCTTTTTCTTTGCTCTGTGGAGCCTCTGGCATAACCACCATCTTGTAGTTCACAATGACGAGGGGAACAGAGGAGGATTTAGCACACGCTAGGTGAAGCTGGAGCAGGAGAGACACTTGGTGAGGAACCGCTGGAGAGGAGAAGAGGGGGGGAAAGATGCCATATAATGAATAGACTGAAGTGTAATAGGTTATTAAGGTAGTGAGAGGCAGAGAGAGGGATGTTGAAATGGAATCGGCCGCACTTGAGTGAATATAACACAGAGAGAATAATGAGAAGGAAAAAGTGAGAATATATCACAATTCAAAGGCCAATTGTGGCAAATTGTCTTTCTTTGCTTTAGTTGCATGAAAAAAAAATCCAAAGTGTGAATGCCAATATATGAGTGAGAAACAACACATTGTGTTGTGTGATTCCTTCCCTCCCAGCATGTTAATTAAGAGTATGTGTCTGCATGCCTCAAACAGAAAAAGAAAAACTGCGTGCGAGTTCGCGTTCAAGCGTTTGAAAGTGTAGACAACTATATGCTTTTTATGTGTGCATGAAATGTGCGGGGGTGTGGGTGGGTGCTGGTCTCTGTAAATATTGGTGTATTGCTGTCAGAAAAGCTATTACCAACTCAGGGCCTCGGGCTAGTCTTTACTGAGAGGAGCGAAGAAAAAGGAGACCCCCACACACAAACGTACACAGAAAGACCAGCCACAAATGTTAACACAATCACACATACTCACTCACTCTCTCACACACACACGCAAACGGAGCCAAATGTAGATGAGGTGGCAGAGCGAGAAGGGGTGGGTGTGTGTTGTTCACAATGGGAACACACGCAGCCGTCCAGCAGCATTGTAGCGGTAATTTACAGAGGTGCCATTAGGTTTCAGTGTAGTGCTCCACCATTCTGTTGCTAATTTACAGACACATCATTAGAGCAGACAGGAGCACATAAAGCATCTCTGCATCGATCTGGAAGCTCTGGCCCGCAAACGCTCACTCCTCGTTCTATTACATCACATGCACAACAGACGTGCACGCACACATTCAGACAGGAAAATGCATATTGGGTGACACAAACACAAGGAAGACGTGCGTGCATGTGTTCACTGTGAAGACACACCTAAAACACACAGAGACGCACACGCTCTCAAGTGGGCAGGTTGGAGTGGATCTTCTGTAGCTCAGATTAATGGAGTGAGTCAGTATTAGCTCAGAGTAAACAGTGAGACAGACACTGACATACACACCACATGTCACACTTCATCCTGTGGAAAGCACTGTCGATCAAAACAAGCGAGTCGGAGAACGGAGGAATACAGTGAACGAGGGAGAAATGAAGGGGAAAGAAAAGGAGAGCCTAAGAATGAGAATTATAAAAATGTTCCTGTGGAGAATTTTTAGTACTTTATATTTATTAATGTACTGTAGAAGTTTGGTATAGGGCTGGGCCATACACCCTAAATCTTTGATTATATCTGAAAATACTATCGTTATTCTGATATCATTGCTATAGCAACATAACACAAACTAGCCCAGGCACATCAGAGCACAACAGCACCATGTCATAATTTAGCATCTAAAAGAGTAGCTGTTTTAATAACCTTCGATCATGAGCAGTGCTTTGCAGAATATGCAAGAAAATGTTTCCCCCAAAAGGTGAAAACGACTCGTTTCACCCCTGGATGCAAAAACAAACTGTTGAGTATAACCAGGCTACAAGTAGGAGATTCCAGCATTTGGTGATTGGACGTCAACCCAGATATAGGCGCATGACTCCACTTGTGTTGTTGGTGCGCTGACTAGTTGTGCTGGGTATTTGCACTCGCTAGTTCATAGCTAGCTGCACTCCACATGACAGGAAGGTCACATGGAGTGGATGGAAATTTTAAGCAGCTGGTTTAAAAGCTTGACCCAAGACACAACCCATCAAAGGTAGAAAATATTTTCCAGTTTTATTATCTGATAATATTTGTGCGGCTTTTGAAAAGTTACAAGGTCAAGTTACTTTAGTTACCATTCAATAAAAGTGTTAAGATACCTGCTTAACATAAAATTACTTAAATTTCCAGGGAAAACACTAGCAAAGCAGCTTGATTTATGTGGTGTCACTTAATGTACTGCTGGGTCACCACTGTTGCACTATGGCTGCTGCTACTGCTGGCTCTTTGGTTCAGTAGACTCAATTGAAAAAAGGATGGAAAAATACTCGTCATTAACTTGCACTTAAATGCAGGCTGCTAGCATCAGTAAAATGTTCAGGAGTTTTTTCTATTTTGTCAAAAATACTAGAAGTTTTCTTGAAATGTTGTGATATCATTTTGTGTCTATATCACCCACCCCTACTGTGGGAATTGTTTCTCGTGGGCTGCGTGTTTGGACAGCTAAGCTAAGCTTTACTTTATCTCTGAGGTCACTTTTTGCAATAACGGTCCTAAATTATACCTGATTAAAGCGAGTGAATAGAAGAAGGGAAAAGAAAACTCTTTAAAGTTAATTAGCTTTGGGTAACTTTAAAGCTAATTAAAGGATATTTCTGAAGAAAACTGTAAAAATTGTTTTTATATCCATTCTTCTTGTGTTTTTTTAGTCGAAAAAAATTAATTGGCCGTTCATTGTCACCAAATACCAAACATTTGCTGGCCTAAACTTCTAAAATGTTCTATTCTTTGGGTCATATAAATACGTTGGGATTTTACACCACTGAATTTACAAAGTTATTAATAAGGAGATTTCTTTTCTTGGATACTGGGAAGCTGTTAAATGTATTTATTTACTATTTTATTTACCACTTTATAAAATAAGTGGTTGTATCAACAATTTTTTTTAGCTAAAAACAAAGCAGGCTCTCTTTTGAATTCCTCCAGCTGTGAGCACTGGAGAGACACAGAGCTGTGAAACTTCTCGTGTGTAAGTAATTCACACAAGCTGACTGTTGGTAGACAGATCCAACAATTATTTTTAATTTCATCTTTTAACCCTCAATGATCAATAAAATAAAAAACACCAAGGATGCGGCACTGCTGGGGTTTGTAACGTGTTGAAATATGCAGCAACTGAACAGCAAACTATTGAAAAAATATGCTCTAATGAAGGTCAGTAGGGTAAAACACTTCCTGAAATGTCTTTTTACCAGGAAAAATACAACTAAATCAAAAACAGCTTCCTCCACTGCACCTCGGTGACTAATCAAATCTTCTCTTGGCTGCTCCCTTTAGGGGTCACTATAGCAAACGATCTATTTCCCTTCCTTCACACCCTATCTGTTACATTGTCTCCTGTCACACTAAAGCTCCAGATATTGTAGTACCTACATTTTAAGTCCGTAGTCTCACCTCTACACTCCCAGTTTTCCTTCTGTCTCCAAACACACCTTCTCACTATCTTCCTCCTCAGTAGCAAAGTTTTCATTGGTAACTTAGTAACTAGTGTTTGTTGTTAGCCTGGCCCTCGTCTGCTCTGGTTTGGAAATCTTATTTTTCATTCACTTGTTTAATTTCAACAAAGATTATACACTGGGTGCCCTTCCTGATGCAATCCTCCCTGTTAATCCAGACTTGGACAGGACGCTAGGAATAATCTGGTTTATGGGCCCTGTGGTTGGCTCAAATACTTTGAAAAAAATAAACCAAGAAAATGTTCTGCAGCTTACCAAAATATGAGACCACTGCAATTACATAAAGACTCTATGCACCTTAAAACAAATTTACACAAGGCATAAAGCTTCACTAAAAAAATCACCATACAATTGCCACTGTTATGCAAAAGCCTATCAGCTGAGATTCTCCCATCATCTGTCAGCACTGACAATTAGAAGAGGAAGACAGGCTTTTGTATTGCATTTTCAATTACTTCACTTTCATACACAGAGAAAGAAAGAACAAAAAACGAGTGACGGTTTGGAAAAAACCGAGCGACTTCCTGGTAAGCTGTGAAAATATGTCACTATTAATTGATTCCAGCTATCAGTTGAACCTTTAAAGTAAGCCTTTCTACAGCTGGCTGTCAGGGGTGAATATATGTGGGTTGCAAAATGGTCCAAAACACACTCCAGCGACTGCATTTGCAGAAGGAGAGGTCTGTCTAGGAACAGGATAATATGAAAGGAACTTGTACAAAATTAATGAAGTGAACTTTGAAGGCTATGCAAGGATTGAGAATAAGCATAAATGTAAAGATGGAAGGTGATTGGCATTAGTTCTTGAAGACTATCGTTAAGCTACTGCTGTAATGAATAAAGCAGTCCGTGGGGAGGCGAGGGGGGAGAGAGGGAGCGAGAATAACTGATCTGATGGTTGCTGCTTCAGAGACCAGCTGCAGCTGTACCACCCTTCCAATGATCAAACACACATCAGTTGGATGTTTCTGTCTGTTTGCGCTCTCATGGCGAGTGTGTGTTGCATTTTTCTGCTCATGTGCGTCCTCAGCGTTTCGCACACTAATTTGTCATTTCCATGGCAACCCACTGTTACAGGGGCTACACCAAATATGAATGTGTTTGTGCATGCATGTGTTTCAGAGACAGAAACAGAGAGAGGGGGGAGAGACAGGAAGAGAGATGGAGGAGGTCGAGAGAGAGAAAGAGTGATTGAGTGAACAGTACATTATCATGGACAGCTGTACTGAATCAAAATGGCGGATGGAGGCTGGGAGCACGTCGGGGGAGCCTACATTATACAGCACCTGATAGAGGGAGCAGGATGGAAAGAAGCAGGGAAAGAGGAAGATGCATTGGAGAATTTGAAAGGAGAAGGAATAAAAAAAGAGGGAGCAGGAGACTCATTGAGATGGGCAATGCAGAATGGAAGAGAAGAGAGAATAAGGTAGAAGGAAAGAAAGACGAGACAAGGAAAGGGAGTGGCAGAGAAGGAGGGATGGATGGCTAGAGAGAGGTAAAGACAGAAAAATGCTGGTGTATCTAAATCCTAGTGTAGCAAGCCTCAATCATGGCAGCCCTGTCATTCTGAAGATAGCACGCTGCAGTTCCCTTGCACCTCGTTTTTAGCCCACCATGCAGTTCTGCTATCAGCTCCTCTCAGACTGTCCACACATGCAAATACACATGCACACACACACGCAGCATAAACTCAAGCATCCTGCACGAAGGCATCCCTTCTTAATAACAGACAGGTGGATTAACTATACACTCGTACACTATACAGATAGATGACCAGCATTGGAAATGTATGTAAATGTATGCTAACATATGCATAGTTTCCATATTAAGTTAAAGTGTGAGAATTCATACAGTCGAGTTCACTAAAGGCTGCAAATGCCGTTTCCATCTCTATTCGGTGATATACAGCATCTGGCTTTGAAAGTGATTGGGCTATCACATCACAGCCAAGGGAGCAATACTGTAGAGGAGGATATTACTGTCAGGACACAAGTGACAGATTGCTCGTCTGCAATGTTGATGTCTTATTTCTTTTTTGTTGTTGTTGTTCAATTGAAAGCATTTATTCCCAGTATGAAATATGCACTTTAAAAAATGCTACACCAGCACAGAAAAATACAATACTGACCTAAAAGTGAAGAATAGTGCAGAAACTGTGATTGAGTTGAAAAATCACCAACAATATAGACACCTGTCTGAATGGTTTCTTCTAAATGTTTGTCATTTTTTGCAAATCGTTGATGATAGGAAGGTTTTATATAATTTCTGCAATAGCAGGAATGTAAGACTCACAGGACTGCTAATTAATCTAGTAATGTTGTGATCATTTTTTATGTTATGTCATGTTTACACTTTTTGTTCTTCTGGATATGCAGGGTGGTTTCAAGTGCTTATGTAGCAATAGACCACCATAGCAGAGACTCCCAGTCAATGTGATGTCAGTAAAACAAGTCTTTCTGGAAACATTGTGGTATATGGTACACAAACTGAAACTTGCCGCTTAACAAATAATGGTCATATATTTTCATGCAAGTGCTCTGGGTGCATGATATAACTAAAGATTAAAAATATCTCCTTTACCTTCGTACACTATATTAAGTTGGAAGTGGCTCCATAGTGTAGTGGTTTACACTTTTGCCTAACAAGTGATTGGCATTAGACCATATCATTAAGATCCTGCTCCAATGAATAAAACAGGCTGTGGCCTGTTGTGAATAAGGGAGTTAATACTGCATTAAGTTGGCTTTTTTAAAAAAAAAAAAAACCTTACAAGATGGCACAATTCACTTGTTTCAGGTTGAATTTTCACACTACTTTAAGTAAAGCCAACTTTTTGTTTTTGCAGTGATTCATTGACTTGAAAGAATCAGATGCAACTGAAACCAGGTGTTATCTACATAATCATGATCATCAGTCATAAGAATTTTTATATACGTTCTAACAGTGAACAGCAGCATTTTATAACTTTTGAAAAGAAAGAAACTTTTGCATTCTTTCGTTGCTGGCGTGGATTGAAGACACAAATGTGTGATAATGTTGGTGCTACAATTTCAATGACAGGTCAATGCAGAAGCCTGGAGATTTATAGATTATACGGATGTGGATGTTGCAAAAACTTAAAAAGACTTTTTGGAGAACGCTTTGAAAGAAATGCCACAATTCCTTTACTGAGAATTTTGACTTCTTGTCCTATAGCAGCACTGATCAGTGGTTTTGAGTCTTTCAGAATACTCCAGCAAGTCCGGCACACCTTTACTGTTAATCATAATCAGTGACAGGGCTGTAGGGACGAACTTGCCTTTGGTTGATGTTGTTTTATGTTCTAGTTTCTGTGAAGCACTTTGTGATTTTATCTTGAAAGGTGCAATATAAATACATTTTTACTTTACTTTACTAGTTAGCTCACAACACAACTATTGAGGTCAAAGGTCAAAATTTAAGGTTTAGCCAATCCTGTTAATCGGTCATTGGATACTAGTGCAAAGCTAATAAAAAGTCAAAATGTCTTCATAAAATAAATTATGGTTTTGAGAATGGATTATAATAAATCCAATAACTCTTGGACTTATCTCTAAGCTACCAAAGCCTGCTTAACTATGATTGGTTAAGAAAACCCAAGCTTAATCTGGACCTTAATCTAACAAATCCCAAAATCTTCCCCACCATCAGTTTATGTAAATTCGCATTCAGGTGTATGTCTATAGAGATTATCGTTTACGATACTGGATTATTCATTAATTGATTCCCTGGATGAATGATGGCTTTCTGTTGATTAAGCACTCCATTAATTAGCTCTGATCGAATAATTGAAAAGAAGAGCAGCACATTAAACAGCACTGAAAAGAATCATTATGAGCAGTCCTTTTGTCAACAAAGAATTATATCTGTAAGAAGATATGAGTCTCCTTGAGTCCCATGTAGTGTATTTAAAACTTATTTAGAATATTAAAAACAAAGGACTGCTTGATTGCCTTTGCTTAATAAACAGCAAATCATCCACGCACCATCCATTAGCGATGAATGGATGGTTTGCTGTTTATCAAACAGAACCGTTATACTAGCGTTTTCATCAGTCAATGTGGTGGAGTGAGCCTATTAAAAGGTCTGAACCCACGGCTGGCGCCACTGAGGAGCCAGACATTTTTTATAGGGGTGGCCAGTGTCAAACCAAACGCCGGGGTGGCACAGAAATGGATGACTCGGTTTTATTGCTATGTGTTAAATTAATGTAGCCTAAATAGTCTTTTTTTTTCTTTTCTTTTTCAGGCATCACTTCAATGAAGAAATGCACTATAGGAGCTTGTGTAAGATATTTATCTTGTTGATAAAGATAAGGCTCATAAGATAATTGCCATTTAAATGTGTCAGAGAAACACGTAGATGGTCAGTAGGTATTAAATGTATTAACAGTTCTACATGTAGCCCCCTCCCCCCCATCAGGCTTTGTCATTAGTTGTGCAAGGTGGTCCGAGGGCTAGCCATGGCTTCCCCAGACAACCTCTTGGACAAACAACAACAAGGTCCATCTCAGGACTATTGCAAATCATATTAAATTTAGCAATGTTTTTGAGAAGATACAATCATTTAAGTGAATTTCTTTGAGATAGAAATAGAAGAAGTAGAGCATAACAAAAATAATACCGTACATCAGAAATCCTTTTCAATTTCCATGTTAAGAAAAAAACTATGAACAACACACTTTTTGCCATTGTGTTCAATCCTTTATATCTTGTCCCTTTTTGTTCCTTTTATCTGTGTTCATATCTCTCTGTCTCTCTCTCTCTCTGTCTTGCTCAAATTTGGCCTTCTCTCTGGTACCCAGGGAAACTGGCTTGTTTCCATGACAATGTCTTCAGGCAGAACAGTGTATTTGTCTTAAGCTGGATAAGATCAGAGTCAGTTTCATCCCTTTTAGACACACTCACACCGGCATGCAGACAAACACATACAGTACATACAACATGGCACATATGCACAGTAAAGTAGAAGAGCACCAGAATTAGAAAAATGTGTAAAAAGCAGACAATTGGCAGCATTTAGATCCACACACATGCTTTAACATCTCTCACACACACGCACCTAATGAAACCCTCTTGTGGCATGTTGTTAACAAATAACAAGCACATAAAGAGCTCTTTTCATAAAGGTAATGTGATGGGTTTTTAATGAACACTTTGGCTATTTTAATTGTCATAGTTACGCCAGACAAGTGCCACAAGTAAATGAGTGTTTGTGTATGCATGCACGATTCCTTTGAGTGTGCGTATGCTCGTTCATGTGTCGTTTTGGCAAAAAGCGAAGAAATGAACTTCAAATGCCAGATGGGGTAGTGAAGTGAATCGCCAATTGGGCCGCTACTCTCGGTTCCCACCCAGGCACAATGGAAATTGCTAAGACAAGTAAGAAACAATTGGAGCACCAAGTACCCTGTTTCTTTCTCTTTCTTTCTAAAAATGGAGTGTGTGTGTCTGAGTGTGCGTGTTCGATGAGGTACGTGCATCACTGATGAATACCATGCCGGCTGATGCGAGGCTCTGTCAAGTCGGGGAGCCCAAGGAGAGATGCAGCACTCCTGCTGAGAAACGCTGCAGTCTTATCTCCCTTCCTGTCTCCCCGTGCGTCGCCGACCTTCTCTTTCCACCTTTCTTTTCCCACTTTCTGAATTCGCTCCTATCTTTCGTCACCATCACTTTTCTGCACTCTTTTACCCTATCCCATCCACCCGTCCTCCCACCCTCCCTTACATACTCATTGCCAGCCTCCGCTCTATCTTTCCCCTTCATCCTCTGCAAATGGAGAGTCCGTTTGATGTCTTTATTTTTAGGCCATTATAGGGTGCTTCGGCTTTGCGTGTTCCCTATTAGCGTTGCAGTGAATGCTAAAAAATGTAAATGTGTACGCTTGCTAATGAGCTGGTAATTGCATATAATTACCAGTAAAAGTATACATTTAGTAGTGGGATTGCAGCACATTTCCCATGTTGAATTCAGTAACTGCATCTCCCTGATAATGTGGGGGCTGAGCACTGTATGTGGTGCTGTGACTTTCATTACAAGAACTGCATGGGTGTTAAGCATTAATGAGTGTTGTAGTACAGTGGCGTAATGGGTGTTAGTAGTGGAGAGTAGAGGCAGAATTAGTCCCATTAGTGGAGAGTTTATATCTGGGATAATTGTCAATTTTCCAATAAAAACTTTGCTGCAATTGCTTTACCATTGCTGATTGCTAGAGGGCGCACAGTTTCTTTTTTCACAGCTCAAGATGAGGCCATCAGGAAACAAAATCATGCCAGTCAGTAAGGCAGGCAGCCAATCATCAGATTCTTGCCTTCTAACACTAAGCATCTCTCTCTCTCACCTCGAGTTGGAGGCTGCTCACTTGCCCGTCTTGTTAATTATGTAAGCTTTACAACATCAGCGGCTAATGTGCGTCTGATGAGTATCTTTCATTCATTGTACTTTGCTAGGATTAGCCGGAGGAACAGAAATCAGGCCAACGCAAACAATAACTGAGTGAATTTACATTTTTGAGTTGATACTTGTTCACTGTACCTAAAAGCATAAACGCAGGGCCTGTTCTTTCACTGCTTCCTGACAGTGCTGACACTAACTAAAATTTTTGGAGATGATTAATTTGCTGATTAATCATTTTAAAATGTCATAATATGGTGGAAAATACTCACCATGGGAGTAAAATGTCAACAATGGATCAACCAGCCTAAACCAAAACATATTGTGTTTAACTAGGCTAATTAATCTGAAATTAATGCCCAATCTTGGTAATGTTTTTGTTTGATTATACTACTAGTAATGCCATGGAGTTTGTATCTACTTCGCTTTGTCATACATGTGAGTAAACTTAATATTTTGAAGTTTTTCACTGTTGGTCAGACAAATCCAAGACATCAACTTGGGCTGTAAAACATTTCTATTTATTTCATTTAATGTAACGGGTAAAAAAAGAAAATAGATAAAAATAGAAGCCCCACCAATTGGTCGAGGTAAATGGCTACACTACACATTCTTTCTATAATATACCCTTAGGTGGCTTTTGCTGAGATTTGGCAAAAAGATTTGGCATGATATAAATAAAAGTGCACTGCACCAGAATCTGTTGATCAAAAAACTAACTTGCCAATTAATCAATAAGTAATCATTATCTGTAGACCTAAATTATTTAAAACTAAAAAGGAAGGCATTTTGCTAAGAGCAACACATCATTTATCAATAATTTACACTGCTGCTGATTAATCTTCTGATGAGGGGCGAAGCATTTCAACAGTACCACCTAAAATAACAGAGTAAGATGAGAGTGTGCTGAGAAATTATACAAGTGTAATTAGACTAACAAAAATATGTATTTAAATTTTGTTTCAGCAGGCCTGTAGTTTATTAAAAAATAAACAGCTCTTGTATGATTTATTATTAGGGCTGTTGGTGGTGATGAGTAAGAGGTAGGAGACATGCTGTACTTTGCTGGTACCGACTGGTTCCTCTTGTCTTGGCGTCTGCTACCACTCCCAACCCCACATATGGTGGAGTCAGCACGGAGCTCGTCCACTGCGTATGTGTATGTGTGTGTACATGTGTGCTTTTTTTTCGTTCTTCCGAAAAAGCGCATTTATCCATGAAAGAACAAAAGGGGGTGGAGAGGCGGGGGGGAAACGCACAAAAGAGACAATTCAAAAAGAAATCCAAAGACTGTGATATTGGGCATGTGTGTGCACAGCCAGGAGTGTGCGTCCATCTGCGTGTTTTTACCATAAGACAATGTGTTAAAATGAGCCGCTTTGATTGCCGACGCTCTATGAGTCACAACTGATGACTCACAATCCACCTCCCCTGAACATGCACCCATGCACTCACACAAGACACACACTGACATACAGGCAAACACACCTCGCTCTCCACTGCCTTCATCCACTGACCGTGAAGAATATGTGCAGGCAGCCTTACTCATGCATATTTACACTGAACACATACTCACTCACCTACTCAGCGGGCACTCTCTAAAGGTTATTGTGTGTGAGTTTGCGTCTGTTTGTCCGTCCGTTCACGTACACGCATTTTTAAAGGTCACTTCAAGCGAGGCTGACCACTTGTCTGTGTAGCGTATAGATTGTTGGATTGATATCGAGAACACTTGCAGACAAACAACCATTATTAACTAGGCAGCCCGCTTCAGAGCTCGAAGAACATACAAATATCATAAACAAGCATAGCTGCCAATTATGACCAAGAGCCACTCGTCAATCCTATTCAGAATCTACAATCATTCATTCACCCAGAACCCTTCACGGTCTATTCTTGGAGAGACAGAGAGAAAAGAAAAGGGCAAAATCTGCTACTTGGCTTTAAGCACATTTTCCATCCAGATTATTGCTGCTCAATACTTTTCATGAAAAAATCCATTTCCCCCCTCTTCCTTTGGCTGCTCGATACTTATGAAAATCCAATTTGGCTCCCTCCTTTCTTTCTTCCCTCCACAATTCGTGCATTTTCACCCACTCAAAGTGATTAGTGATCTGTGGGTATCATTTCCAGGGAGAATGATAACTGTGTTTTATGGAGGAGGGGAAAGGTCCAGCGCTCCCCATCAGGGCTGATCTCCCTTGGTGAATGACTGGGCTGGGAGGGCAGACAGGAGCACCGCTGTCCCTTTGCAGATACAGGCAGTTGCTCTACATCACAGGAGAAAAGACGACTCACTTTATCTCTCCCTCGCTTCCTATTTCCCTCTCTGCTCCCTCTATCATTCATTCCTTTAGCTGTTCTCTCACAGGCACGGTCTCTTTTTCTCAATTTCTCCTGCCCACACACACAAACGCACACGCACACACACACATATGCTATATATCTTTCTAAGACACCCCTCCCCACACCAATCCACCCCCTCAAAGAAACTCATTTCAGCTTTGCAGGCTCCTCAAAAAGCCTCTTTACGCTGAGCTAACCTAAGCTAGGCTTCGTCTGCACCATTTGACAGCCTTTACATCTCAGTATGCAGAGCAAAAACACACTCGCGCAAACACACACGCAGCCTTTTCATGTGTACAGTGTCTGAAAGAGGCTTCAAAGGTTTAAAAAATAAATAAGAGAAACAGTTTTACTTTTTAGCCTATCACAATCCAAACATCCGTAATAGCGAGGGCATCCACTATACACAAATACACTGAATACATTGTGTAATAATGCTGGAAACATATGTTAATACATGTCTGTCCTTAAGTAGGTGATTTAAAATGCTGAGCATAAGCCAGATGAAGCCATTAAATTTTCACTGCCACCTGGATGATTCACGGCAGACATTTTAAGGCAGAAACTTCAGCAATGTGAGTTTACTTAGCAATCAAAACACAGAAAAAAAAGCCCAGATAGAAATATACTTGTCATAATAGAGATGTCTTACATGATAGATGTTTAGAGACATCATTTGTTCTCTTCAAGATATTTCTATCTGCTAGCTAGGATGAACATTTCATTAAATGGCACATTTCAGCGAATGCACGGCAGCCCTGTCACAATGGGAGACAGCCGTCATCACATCGTCTCTCTCATCCAATCAAAGAGCACAATAGACGCAGATCAGCCTGTCACGATCAAGCCTGTCTTCATGTGGGCCAATCAGTGTATTCATCAGCGTCATGCAGAGCCGACCGATCGAGCAGCACCTACCTTCCCGATTTTCAAAAGCACGGTAGGCTCGAGCTTCTATTCAGTCGCACGCATGCAGGCAAAAGTAACAGCACGCTCACGCACGCATATGCACACACACTCATACGTCAACACCTTACCTTACCAAAAATGAAACATTCCAATTTAACAGCAATTGCACATAAGAATTTGAAGCTGAACAGCTCTAAGTCTGAAATTACCATACATTCAAGAGCCTGTCAATACATTCAACTTCAAAACCATCCAGAATAGCTCATTAGCCATAGATACATAAAAAAGTATGGGAGGTACCTCTGAGCTTTCCTAAAATCACAAAGGGTGGTGTCCCACACAGAGTGTAAGAGGGCAGGAACAAAGAAGGAGAAGGAGAAGGGGGTGGGGCAAGAAGAAAAGAGGTGTGGCAGTGTGAGTTTTTTGGCCATCAGTGAACAGTTTTCAAGCAGACCAGTGGCACTTGTTTTTGGGGATGTCTTCAAAAACACTGGGCAACTTGTGTTTTGAGGTGTAGCAGCAATGCTTTCATATGCTGCAGGAACATCTGTTCAGAATCACATGCGCTCGCCAACGTATTAACGGGAGCCCATGTGAGCACCGGCAACGGCAGAGCGAGACATGCTGGAAGCAGATGAAAAGCCATGGAGGAGTGCGGATGTGCGTTTCTCTGAAAGCTTCCAGTCACTGATTCAAACCCTGTTGTAAGAGCACACATGCACATGTATGGCTACATCGTACACACACACACTCAGCACTCACATCCCTCTCAGTCAAACTCTTACACACAGATGAGAGAAAATGAAATGAGGTGAATAGTAAAGACCAAATCAAACCATCCATGTTGTCAGTCGGTCAGTCGGCCCATAGATCCATCTCCATGACCTGGAGCCCTGCCAAGTCTAATCCAACCAAGCGCTGAAGCAGCAGCCATCTACACCCTCCCGTTACTCCAGCCTTGACTACTGAATATATATCTTAGAAGAAGTTTCTCTCAGATTCATCACTTAACACCTAAAATAATCTTCAAAGGCATGGTTCAGGTCTAACTGTTTCAGCAAATTGCATTCGTTTCAGCTTAAATTAAAACTCTGGACTGTTTAACGTCTTAATCACGGAGAAAAAACTGACCTTCGTTCAGTGCCTAGAGAGACAACTTTCTTCGGCTCCAGGTGGCGATGAGGTGGGGGAGGGATACAAGGAGTGTTGGAGGAGTGTAGGGGGAGTTAAGAGGTAAGGGGGAGGGAAGGGTGATGGTATAGCAGAGGACAACAGGAAGTGAGGTAAGAGGAGGCCATACCTTGGTCGCCAATCATCAGGTGTGCCAGACCTTAAAGGAAGACAAGAGCACAGTCAGCACAGTAAAGGATCATGGGGTCTGTGTGTGCGCATGTATGTGATTTTGTGATACAGGAGTTTGTCAATGGCATGCTGATGAAGGCTAAATTTCTCTGTGCCGGTGTGTGTATCTGTGAGTGCATGAGTCATCTAAATTATACAAAATCTCTAAAAAAAACCCAAAACAACCCTCGCTTTGAAGACACTTACTTATCCTAGGCACCGATCCTACGCACAAACAGGTATGAACACAGACGTTTGCACATAGCCATAAACTAGGTCGTACACTTTACAGTATTTGCGCGTCTACATAACCTCGAGGCAAGAGCCACTTCAGATGATTGCGCATGAGATGTAGTACTTACCAGATATCAGCATCCAACCCCTACATACCCACACAGACCAACATACATCTAGGCTGGTTACCTTTTTTTAACCTGGCTATCTATTACTAATGTATTTCCATAACAGAAAATGTGCTGAGTGAGAGATGAAGGTAATACTGACATGGAAAAGATGTGAAAGCGAGAAGAGGAATGATGAAAAAGAAAAGATGATCATGATTACGAGTTAACTGAAGAGCAAGAAAGGTGTCGATTAGAAAAAAGAAGCGAGAAGAATGAGGAAAAGTTTGAACTAAGAGATAGATAGATAGATAGATAGATAGATAGATAGATAGATAGATAGATAGATAGATAGATAGATAGATAGATAGATAGATAGATAGATAGATAGATAGATAGATAGATAGATAGATAGATAGTACAACCTACCTGGAGTGTAGCTGTGCTCTGGAAAGGTGTTGCGGCCGGCCGAGGAGAGAGAGAGACAGACATTCATTAACATGCATGCTCAGCCCTTGGGTTACCATGGCTACTTACTGTACATGCACACCTGTCCGGGGTTACCGCGGCAACACACATGCAAAAGTCCACGCACGGACACAATGGATACCATGCTGCACTGGTAGCCAAAACTGAGATTTATCTATACATACAGATGAACAGTCTCTCTACGACTCCACGCGGGTACAAAAACACATATCTAAGAGCGTAAACAAACACACGCCCACCCACACTTGTAGGGTACACAGGGGTGGAGGTAGGGGTATTCAGGTAGAGGGGTGGGGAGGGGGTGTTGGTGTAAATATACAGTCCTACCTGTAGGTTTGGATTCAAGAGCCATTTACCCCATAACTTACCTTGTAGCCGCTTCCTCTCCCCGGAGCCCCCCGACATATAGCATGCAACACACACTTTCAATCTCGCAATCTCTCCCACATCCTCTTTACCTCTCTCCCCTCCTTCTCTCTCTCTCGCTTTCTCTCTCTCTCTCTCTCTCTCTCTCTCTCACACACACACACACACACACGCACACACACTCACACCAACGTCGACTATGGCAGTAATAATGATGTGAAATAGCAGGGTAAACATGTAGGGATGGATTAGCAGTGCAGGAAGACAAGGGGCATGCATGGTCCAATACTGGGACAGAGTGTGTGTGTCTGTGTGCTTGTGTGTACATGAAACTTTGGGCGCCTGTGTGTGGATGTGTGAGTCTTGAGCTTTGTGTTCATGTGAGTGTTTCCTTCCCTCTGCCCTTGTGCCGGTGGCATGGCAGAAACAGGTGGAACCATTAGCATGCTAACAGTGATTTGCCCTCAAGGACAATGCAAGCCAGGCCAGGCCTAACAAGCCAGGTTCACTCTGCCTTCACTGGAGGGCAAAATAACTTAGACAGTAATTACATTTATGCACGGGCTCTGCTCAAACTGTCTTCACTTACTACATCTATATTCTGAGTATCTCAAATCATTTTATTTCACCAAAGTGACATATTGATGTGCTCCGGAACAAAACCCTCATAAATAGTTCCTTCATTGCACTGGTATTAAATATGTAATATACTGCAGTTTTTTCAGGGCTGAGAATGCCTACAGTAAATAACAACATTACGCTTTGCAAATACTTCTAGGCTTGACACAAATCTGCAAAAATATGAGCAGGAATAAAAGTGGATCATTTGGGAGCCTTGAAGATACTGTGTAATTGTAAACGTGTACGGAAACTAAGACTGCCACAGCTAAATTGCTTATTTCTAGCATAGTCCTAAGGATTCATATTTTCCTCTAGCAGAGCATGTTCATTCTGTATTAAAGATTCATAACTGAATTTTTTTCTAATTTTTAGAGGGTTATAATTTTATCTCAAAGCTTTATTGTGCAGCTACACCGAGGCTGCTGGGTTCAAAATAACACAGTAATTTCAAGGTACCATATAAAAGATAAACCTTTATGCCCGGCTTTGCCTGACTCTACACAAAACAACTACACAGTGTCGGCTCATATACTCGCAAATAATGATCATCCCAGTTTTGAAAGCGACAACTCTTTCACAACCTACAATCAACATATTTGCAACCTTAGATGCTATTAACATGTTTTTGCTTCAGTCCTGGGCCTCTAGTCCCCTTCTTTTTTAGCCATCCACTTAATTTTAAACACAAACTGAGAATTATCTCCTCTAAAGTGTGTCAGTGCATCTAGAATGAGAATTTCCTTTGAAAAACTATAAATCCGTAAGAGTAACTCACTGCTAGTGTTGCTGATGCATATATATTGGTTCAGCCTGCGGTTCCTGGGGTTTGAGATATCCCACAGTGCCGGTATCTTGTCACACCAAAATGAACAACAGCGCATGAGGCCAGCTTTTTTAAAAATAAATATTATAGATCCAGAACACACAAAATAGCCCTCCAGAAAATGTGGGCTATCCAAAGAAAACACATCATCTGCTCAGTTTTTCCTCACCAACTTCTTTATATCTCTGAACCAAGAATGATTCTGAGAATTTAAAGATGGCGTTGCACTCTTCTGTCCAAGGTCTGTGTGTTGGTTAGCTGGCTAAGAAAGACTGCACTTTCAGTAGAAAAGCTCAGTCCATTAAATCTGTTTCCAGAACTAATGTCTGTGAGTTTTTTTAATACTACTACCAGTAAGTAACTAAAAAAGATTTCAATTAACCTTCAAGAGCTGACTGTTAAGCTTCTTTAGGCTTTTTAAAAAAAAAATTATTGTGCCTAATGTGCACTGATGAAATTGACAGATGAAAAAACTGCTGCTGATATGCTTGACACAGCTGAACCCACCTTCTCATTTTTCTTTAATTGCTGAGTTGCCCTTTTGGTTAACTGCAGTTTCCTCCACATAACAAACTGATGCATTTTCCTCCCTCACAGAATTTGTTATTGTCCTTCCTATCAATCAAGGCATTTGATTCCCCCCCTTCTAGCAACTGCACAAATCAACTAGTTTTCCTTTGACTGATTGCTTTAGAATTTAGGGTATAGAATTTGCCTCTTCTTTTCTTTTTTTTTGCCCATAAAGAATTTAATATATTAAATCCAAAAGCAATTAATAATTGTGACGCTATACGTGAAAAGCTGGCCAAATATAGAAACCAAAAATGCAGCTGCACACAAAAACAGCTATGCTATTTCCAGTGTTTGTTATCTGAAATTCACTGTCTGCAAATGCCTCTCAAAACTATGTCCCAAAACGTAGCGTATCAACCCATTTCTGATGCATAAACTGCAAATAAAAGGCATGCTATTTTGCACTATATCCTTATCTGCCAAACCTCATGGCTATGAGGGGAAAGCCTGGCTCAGCTAAGCTACAAATGCCTTGGGGTGCAACCCGGTCAGACAGCCAGTGAAATTTTTAACTCTTTTTGGGGGGGCCATTTTAACCCAGAAGTTTTGCAATTTTATGCAAATTAATAATTAAAATAATGAAAACATTGAAAAATGTTGTGTTACAATTGCACATCATTTTCATTCAACATTTATGCCTAAACTCTGAAATCTTAATCTACAAAAATAAAAAGAGAAGAGTCTGAACTGATTTGCTTACACCAAAACTTAATGCTAAGCTACAATACCAAGTCTCAGAGCAAATTTCAGCTCTAAAGTAAAACACAATAATATGTTTTCTCTGAAGCTGCAATTTAGTTTGAAAAGAGAATTTCCACATTATTTTAACCATGTAATGCTACAAAGCTTCTTACTTAAGACATTGAAGCACATCCGTCTAAGCAGACCTCCAAACTCGAGACTACAATTTATGTGACTACAATTACTAACAGCAGCCACTGGTGCCAAGAGAAAAAACATGACTCTGGCGCATGTTTTCCAAAACAATTGGCTTCACTCACAAATGAAATGTGAGTCCAACACTAGGAATATAAAACACCCCCTTAAAAGGAATAAGTGGCCTCTTGTTGAGCGACGAGTGCCAGAGAAAAGTAGATATTGTATCTGGTGTGAGCTTTTCCATAAAATGTCTTCACCTCTTATTTAGCCTGTAAAGCTACACCGCTGTTAGGAACCTCAGTGGTATTGTGACTAATGCTGGTGCTGGAGCCAGTGCACTGTGTGAATGTGTTTCTCTGTGTGATTGTATATTTTGTGTTGCACGTGTTTGTGCAGGTATGCGTGTGCCACTGCTGTCTGTCTCCCACTGTGCCCTAAGCAGCAGCAGCAGAACAGCAGACTGGATTAGACTGGCTTGGATCATACCTAATTCTCAGTGCAGCACTGAGTTTCTGCACAGAGCTGATCATAGCTTCACCTTTCACTTCCTGAACACACGTGCAGCACAAAAGCCCAACAACTGCTATTTATTTTAGCACTAATGATTTAGTCTGCAAAATGCCAAAACTACTAAATAATACTAAAAATTGTCTGGCGTTAAGTACCGGGGCACAAGATGATGCTTTTAAACTCTTATTTTTTCTGACCAGCAGCCCAAAACATAAATATATTAAATGTAAAATGATACAAATGACAAAAAAGACAGCATCTCTCACTTTTTAGAAACTAGATCAAGGGAATATTTGGCATTTCTACTTTAGAAGTGGCTTAAACGCATTTTCATGATTACTTAATCAGCAGATGACTCACCCAATTAATTGCTTTTTGCTCATAAAATATTGGAAAATAGTTAAATAATAGTCAAGGTAAGATACTCTGCTTGTTTTATTAGTCGGTACAAAACCCAATAAATATTCAGTTTACTTTCATATATGACAAAGAAAAACATCAAATGCTTACATTCGGGGACATTCTTTGTATTTTCTTCCTAATTAATTCATTTTTAATCATCAAAACAGCTGCTAATTAATTTTCTTCTTATTTCTCTCTCATATAGACTAATTATTTCCTCACAAATGAACATAAACGTACCTACTTTAATACCGTTTTTATCTCCGTGGCATGTTAGGAGTGGTGGTCAAGACTTTCATTATTGCCTTTGACGACCCTCTCCGTGCTGCGTCTGATTTTTAATTGCACTAACTTTTGCTTCCTCGCATCCCCTCTCCTCCGATGACCCGGAAAACTCCACATGTAGCAGTTTATTTTTACAGTGCTTGCTTTGTAGTGTCATTTACAGGATTGACAGAAAGCACATACTGAGGCGCAATGCACTGTTGTGCTGTGCCGTCAAGCAAAGCCCCAATTTGTTTTTTCATTTACAATCGAAAACATTTTTATGAAGCCGCGTGGCGCATTTTAGTGCAAATAATAATGTAACAATTCAGAACAAACAGCACTGTTCTATACATGAATTAGAGGATTTAAAATGTTCATTTAATTACTATTATAGCTGCAGCTAATTCAATGTATTAAACAACTTTCATATTTCATGAATTTATAAACAAGAGATTTTCATATCCATCTGTCTTTAAAAGGTAAAATTTTAAATTGTTCCTTATAGAAGATTCTAGGAAATCTTTATGAATGAGTTAGACAGGGCGTCCAACTGTGAAGCCTGTTATAAGTAACCAGCAGCTCTTAAGGCTGGCACTATGGATCCATGGATTTGTATAATGGAAGCTTCGGCACCGCTGTCCTTGCATCTCGTCCTTGCATCTTCACCTTATATCCTCACTGGGAGGAGCTAAGATGCGAGAAAGAGATGTGAGGGGAGGAAGCAAAAAAGTATATTGAAAAGAAGCCCATATGTTGCCTTTTGTAGTGGTTAATAAGGTCATTTCAAAGTCATTAAATTCAAAATCAATAAATAGACTATGTCACTGATTCTTGTCTTAAAACATTTAGATATCACCTTGTTTTTACCAGTGGCTGGTAGGAGGTAACACAGCCTTTCTGTGTGGAGTCTGCATATTCTGCCTGTGCCGATACTGTGCAAAAATATGCATGTTAAGGTATTAACTGATTCTAATTTGGACATTGGTGTGACTGTAAGTGTGAATGGTTGTCTGTCTCCCTGTTGTTAGCCTAGTGATGAACTGGTGCCTGTCCAGTGTGACCTATGATAGCTGGGATAGTCTCCAGCCCTCCAACATGACTCTCATTTGAATAAGCAATTAAGAAAATAGATGGACAGATGTTAATGACCATCGCCAGACCACTACACCATGTGAGACATGGGGAAATCAAATGTTTCTGTGAGTCCACAAAATGCAACAGCTGTTAAAGTTCTGAAGAAAAACAACTGAAAACAAGGTCCAATGCAAAATCTGTAAAGACACCATTGAAACTGATAAGTACTGAATAATATTTTTGCTTAAAATGCCCATCTGCACCTGCTATGGAATGTGTGTGGCTATTTTCTTTCCAGGTACTAGAGGTGGACAACACAGGCAACCCTGGCAACACCTGAAGCCAGTGTGTTGACTTTACAACTAAACCTGTCATTGTTAGTTTAGGTTCACTTCTTATGCTTCCTATTTTTTTTAATTAACTGTTTGTTAATTGCCTCGTTTGTGTGCATCTCCCTTGTTTGTTGTAGGACAGGTGGCCCGATTTGTGAACATGCCTCCTAGATTAAACACGCAGTAATCTCCACTCACTGCCACATGCGTGTAAACAGAGTGGAAAGACTGCGTGGCAGATATGATGCCTGAAGTCATTTGGAGCTGCAGGTACAAACGAGTGCAGAAGGGGGGAGGCTGGAGCTGAGGCGTGGAAGCAGGAGGGTTAGGAACGCATCTTTCATCGTGTCTTCTTATTAGTCCTGTTTCCATGGTAACCTAAGCCAGCCTACTGTCCACTAAATGCTAGGGTGTGATATGACGGGTGGCTAAAGGGGATGTGTGATGTTGAAATTGGTGCTGGGTGGGGTTTAAGGTTAGCCATGATGGAAGGCCACTCGGCTGTTTTTTGGCTGATACATTTGTGTCATTTAAAAAAAAGAAGAGGAAAAAGAAGAAAAATCAATTGCTGGGGGGGGGGGCCTGATTGGTATCGCTGGTGCTGAAAACAAAAAAGCACAGACTCGTTTTAGAGAGCTATCGATTAAGAATGCAAATTATCTCTGAATGAACTGAAGCAAATCTGAAGACACACACAACTTAGAAGGGGGAAATTAATGAATTTGCAATGATAACCATAACCTGGTAGCTGAGTTCATTAAGCAGCTGTTTCATTTTTGTAACAGCCATCAGTACGCTGCCCAATGTATTGGCACTTGTAGTGACCAAAGGCACTACTGGAAGTATTAAGAGAAGGTCTTCTAGCAGTTATAAAACGATCTGCGGCATACTTACAAGCGTTTATAGTCTGACTTTTTCATCTTTATAAACACAACACTGTCTCCTTTTTTATTATGCATAAAAGCACTGACACAAAATCATTACACACAATCACACAGACACAAACAGAGCATCTTAACAGGCTGCAAGCTGTTCAAATTAATGGCAGGCGATAGATTGTACACACATCATTCAGCACCCTATGTATGGTACCTCTGAAGGCCATTTAGAATCAATGCAAATCCATTAACACAGGCAGGCAGGTGTCGGCCATATAACAACCACTGATTTCCAGCATCTAAGCCCTGCTCCAATTAGAGTTTCTCAACATGAGCCAACAGCCATGTCCACAACTGATCTATATAGTTATTGTGTTTTGCCAAATGCACCTACTGAGCTCCTCAAAACCTGCAGCCAGCCATTTTAGTGACTTTCAAGAATTTGTTTCAAATTGTTTTCAAGCTCTCTTCTCCAGCTTCACTACACTGACTTCTCTTCCTGGGAGTGGGCTTAATTTTGGGTTCTGGAGGAGCTCACTTAAACTGGGAGCCACCGGCAGGTGTAAGAAATCAATCTCAAACATAATCAGTATGCATGTCTTGCACTGTTTGTGAAGGCTCCTGGTCCATACACACAAATTGAAGGTAAATGTGAAGGTGTGAATGAGAAATAGATATCTTTGTTGAAGGACTTGGTGTTTGTAAAGAGAGGTATACATATATGTCCACATATGTAAGCGTATGTGCATGTGTCTTTTGAGGTGTACATGTGTATGTGTAAAGGATGGGATGTATATGATGGGTCAGCATGATTTTGGGCCTTACCTTCGCTGCAGTCATTGCCTTGGTAGCCGGTGTCGGAGCAGTCGCAGACAGCCTGGTCGTTGACCACATTGCACACCCCTCCGTTCTGGCACTGATGGTCTGGGCCACAGCCAGCTGTTACTGTGACGCCCTCTGAGCCGTCTAGTGTCACCAGTGAGCCATTGATGCTCACTGCCGTGATCCAGCCACGGAAGGCAGGGTGTTCCCGCACTGAAGGAGAGGTGAGGCGGAGGGGCGAAGAATGTAGCTCTGGGCTCACCCCGCCCATGTAGGTATGACTGAATACTGTCATGTCTCTTCTCTTACTCTTCACTTCTGCCCATCCTTCCAATCGCCCATCCACCTCCAACGAGGTGTTCCTCCAATCCCGCTTGACACGCACTGCGTGCCACCGCCCATCACTCACCGCCACACCTGACTGCAGCTCAGCCGGCTCAGCACAGAAGATGGAGAAACGCAGCCGAAGGTGACCGTGGAGAAGCAGCAGCTCCAGAAAGTCGCAGAATCCCTCGTCATCCAGGTAGAGCAGCAGGCCCTCCTGGCTGTGAGTCCGCAGGCTGAAGCTCAGCACACTCTCGCAGCAAGCGTTCCATACTGGGAACCGCCCCCACTGGCTGGAAACGCCTCCAAACTCCAGGACCTCACCTTGGGCCTGGCCCCCCACGCTGCACAGGCAGAGCCCCAGGAAGAGCAGTGGGGCTGCCGCCCAAACACAAACCGCCATTACACTCATACACACACTCACGCTCACACTCACACACACACACGGGAGGAGATAGTGGCTAGAGCTGGGGTGTTCCCTCTAGCCTACAGCTCATGGTGACAACTGTAGGGGCTTGTGAAGAACTCTTTATGGGTTTCTCAGGTGACCCTTCTATCTTGCAAGTGCTCCTTTCAAAGGTTGGCTCCTATAGGATTCAGCTCCAGGAAAGGGAGGGGGTCAAACAGCGGCTCCCGCCATCCTTTCAGTATGCTTTGGACATCTTTTTTTCCCTTGGCCTCTTGTTTGTGTCGTCTCTGAGATGCTCAGTGTCTCCTCTCCATTCAGTCTTTATTCTTATCTTCTGACATATGAGATTCCAGGTGTGTGTGTTTGTGTGAACGTCTGTGTGAGTGTTAGATATGTGACAAATTGTATGTGAACTCCATCTTTGTGCCCTAGATAGGGCCTTATCCCCCATGCAGGCAATTCCCCACGGAGTACAAGTGCAAGTGTGTGTGTGTGTGTGTGTGTGTCTCACACACTGGTAATGGAGAGAAATGACACCGTCATAGCAGTATTTTCTCCCCCTCCTCCCTTTCTTAGTAGGGCAAGACTTAAAGTGTGTGTGGGCAAAAAAAAATATGTGTGTGTTTGTGTGTGTTCGAATGTATGTGTGTGTGCAAGTGAGGTATGTGTGTCTCTCACTGCCGCGTCATCACTCTCTCCAGCGACCTACAGAGAGAACAGAGACGGCACAATCAACCAGGGTCACACACACACTCACGCATACATATATACAATACACAAACTCTCGCGCACACATACACAACCTGATCCCGCTGTTGTTCTCAGATTACTCTTTCTCGTGCATTTCTGCGCGCATACACACAAAGACATCATATTGTCACACTACACAAGGAGCAGGCCCACATAAGTCTTTATAAACATACAGATTAACACGTAGAATTTTTACTTCCACGCAGCCCACACGGCAGTGGTTTAAGCCAAGCACATACAGTATATAGGCACGCGCATACATACATACATACACAAACAGCACCTCCTTCAGCAGAGCTCCCATCATGCCGCAGGAGATTTTTATAAGGTGGCATACCTGCGGCGGCCTTAATGTCCAAAAAGAACAGCTGGACCCACTCTGACACTGGCGGTATTCTTACAGATTTTAATCAACAGCTTTCGTGTTTCAGTTTATTTTGTAAATGGGTTTAACGAGGCTACCTCACGGCACCGTCAAACACCGTGTTAGGTTCATCACAAAGAGCGGGAGCAGCACCGCGCGCTGCGGCGGATGACTCAAACCGCCTCGCTTTTATCGAATTAACGGCTTCAGAGCCCATTTCAAACAGTTGAACACATTCACACGCGCACACACGGCACAACCCCACAGTGGCAGCAAATGCACACGCACAGTGGACTACACGTAGCGTCTTCTCGGAGTCTTTGAGAGGCGAAAAGCGGCGACATCACAGTTATTGATAGACGGGGTGAATGAATGCGGTTGAAATATCGATTCTCGATTTGCGGCTATATTTTCTCTCCATTTTTTTCTCCCTCTCGACTACACCGGGGGTTCGGTCTCATCACCTGAGCCCTTAGCGCCTGACGTTAACTACAGCTTAGCTCACCGGTTACATGTTAATTACTTATTTTTTTTCTTTATACGGTTAACCTGCTGTTTTAATTGGAATTACACCTGTAATAGTGTCGTGGCAGCCTCGCCCCGGTAAATAAAAGGCAAACCGACCGCGGTGTTCCCTCAGCTCAGGCACATATTACACTAGAAAACCGACCTACCTCACGCGCATCCTGTGGTTCCGTGGCAACAGTGCCGCGCGCGGCTCATCGATTTCCCTTCCATTTGAGGAGAATCTCCCCCGAATTCGCGAGAGAGGAGAGAGCAGGCGCGCGCCTGGTGGCAGACTGAGTCGGTCTACCGGACAGGGACGAAACTATCATAGGATCGCCTCCAGGCGACAAGGTGCTATTGCTCTCTCTCTCATACACACTCTCTCTAGCTTCCCTTTCCTCTCTCGCGCTCAATCTCTCTCTCTCTCTCTCGCTCGCTCTCTCTCTCTCTGTGACTCAATGCCGCTCTCCCCCTCTCCTTCTCTCCGTTCTCCTGAGGAGGAAAAGGTGCAGTCTGATGCTCTCCGCGAGACTCGACAGAGGGAACGTCACGTGGTCGCAGGAGAACGATGGAGTGTGAATGTGTATTTGTGTGTATGTGTGTGTGTGTGTGTGTAAGAGAGAGAGAGAGTGAGAGGAGAGGATGGGCGGGGCCGCGCGCCGCTGCAGCACCTTGGACAGGGCGCACTCACCGCCCGTACGAAGCTGAAACGCTATTACCGGAGGCAGAAAATGAGGCGAGAGCCTGGGTAGATCCGAATGATTAAATCCGTGAGTGACAGTGAGGATGGCCTTTACTTCACTGGCGCCACAGGAGCGAGAGTAAAGACAGCGATTCAGTGAACTGTGGGGGAAAGGACGGATTGAAGAGGCCGTGTCAGTTTACAGATCTCTCTCAATCTGTTTCTCTTCTCACACAGAGAAAACATAATCCATCTGAAAATAGATTACATACGGTGTTCAGACACCACACGGACATATTACTGTTCACACCCTCCTTAGTTCCAGTTAAGAGAAACCTTCAGGGTGGATAAGGCCCTTGAACACTGACCTCAGCCCCTTCCAACACCTTTGGGATGAGCTAGTGCCATTTCTGTGTCAGGCCTTAAAGCCCACCAGTGTCTTACTAACTGTGCCAGGAGTGTTAATCTCACGCTCTAGTGACTGAACTGGAACAAATCCACAACCATATAGTGTCAGCACATTAGACTGAGATGTTCAACAATAATTTATGGCTGCCATATCTTAGATAAGAATCTGAGCATTATTATTATTTTTATTTTATTTTCAGTTTCTGATTTTAATTGATTTTAGTTATTGTTCCCACAGTGGAATTTATTGTTTCAATTGTCTTTTTAAGTGTTTTAAAACACTTTGTTTTTGCTGTCTTTTCATTAGCTTCAGTTTTAGTTTTAGTCTTTTTATTTGTCATAATGAGGGTATTTGTCAGGGTCAAGATTTAAGAACCTTACAAAAGGTATTCCAAACAAACACAGTTGAATCACACTCATCTTGAAATCCTGGGTCTAGGTAAAGAGATGCACCCACACCTCAATGGGCAGGTTGTTGTCAAATGCAACAAGCTGAAAAAGAAATACATTTCCTTTCCAGTTTTATGAGCACAATGTTTTGTTTTAGTGGATTTTAGTATTTCTTTCTTAGTTTTTGCATATTTGTCTGACTTGCATGTTTCAGATCATCAGACAATTTTTAATATTAGACAAAGATAACCCTAGCAAACACAAAATGCAGTTTTAAAAAGATTATTGAATTTATTAAGAGAATAAAGCTCTCCAGACCTACTTGGCCCTATATGTGACAGATTAACTGCCTCCCGGTTTTAAATTATTAATTAATTTATTGTTAATTATCCAATTTTTGGGGGAAAGTTGAGTTCACTTTCACTAGCCTCACCGAGGCCTGATTGCCGCCAGATCCGTTGACTCAAGAAATTGCTTAAATAGAAACTGTCTGACGAAGTGAAGATCTCAAAAGCAACACATCATGCCACGATCTAAAGGAACAAGAACAGATGAGATACAAAGTCATTTATCAATCTGGAAAGGGTTGCAAAGCCACTTTTAGCTTTGGGACCCCAGTAAACCACTGTAAGAACCATTATCTACAAATGGAGTAAATTTGGAACAGCGGTGAACTTTCCCCGAAGCGGCCAGGCTATTAAAATATCTCAAAGAGCACATCAACGACCCATCCAGGAGAGTTCCAAGTAGAAAACCACTGGTGACCAAAGGGAACACAAAGGCTTGTCTCACATTTGCCAAATAACATCTTGATGATCCCTGGGAATTTTGGGAAAAATATTCTGTGGCCTGACGAGACAAAGGCATAATGTTTTCAGGGAAGTTTTGAGTCCTGCTACATCTAGCATAAAATTAACACAGCATTTCATAAGAAGAACATCATGCCAACAGTCAAACATGGTGGTGGTTGTGTGATGGTCTGGGGTTACTTTACTACTTCAGCACCTGTAGAATTTGTTGTAATTGATGGAAACATAGATTCTGCTCTATATAAGAAAGAGAATGTCCAGCCTGAAGCTCAAGTTCACTTAGTTTATGTGGCAGGACAATGGTCCAAAACACACCAGCAAGTCCACCTCTGAATGTTAAACAAGTGAAAATGAACAAAAAGAGGTTTTGGAGTGGCCTATTTAAACTTCTGACTTAAATCAGGTTGAAATGCTTTGGCATTATCTTAAACAGGTTGTTCATGCTAGACAAAAAAAAAAATCTTCATTTAAAAGCTGCACCATGTATTTCCTCAGGTCTAATATTAAAATTAGTTTGATGCTCTGAAACAAGGGTGACAAACATGCAAAAAATGAATAAATCAGGAGGAGAGCAAATACGTTTTTACAGCATTGTCACGGTCCTGGGTCGGTTCGACCCAGCATTTTGAGTTTCTTATGTTTTAGTTTATTTTTGCATTATGGATCATTTCTTATTCTCTGGTGATACTGTTTTGATTATAATTATGTTCTGTTCCTTTAGCTATCCGATGATGATGATGATTATTTCTGGTTTAGGTCTTGCTATCTTGCCCTCATTTTTAGTTTAGGTTGCCTGTGCTTAGTCTTCTCTGCCCGTATGTCCCTCTGTCTGTCCAGGGTGTCTTGTCTGGTCCTCTGTGTCTGTTAGTTTCCTGTTTTATTCTGAAGGTCCTTGTCTTATGTGAGTGTTTTCAGGTTACGTTTCCCCTGCCTCGTCAGTTGTGATTTTCCCCAGGTGTGTTCCCCAGGTGTGTAATCGCTTGATTACTGCCTCAGTGTATTTAAACCCAGTGTGTCTTTGTGTCAGTGTCGCGTCGTTAACGTCTGTTCATCCTCTTACCCCGCCCCCCCGTGTGTTCTGTTTGCCGTCCTGCTAGTTCATTTGCATTCCAGTCTAGCGAGTTCTTTGTTCAGTCTGCTTTTCCTCAATAAAGCTGAGGGTTTTGAGTTCACCTATGTCTCCGTGAGTCCTGCTCTTGGGTCCACCTTTTTGCCTGCCTTCACACAGCCGAAACATGACAAGCACTCTGTGTAACTTTTTTTTCCACAACTAGTTTTAGTTTCAACTTTTGTTTCAGTTAGCAACCTCGGTGTGCATATATTTCAGAACAGTGTTTGAAATCCCCCTGACTCATGATTTGTGTGTGTTATGCAGTGGGTCTCAAATGGTATGCCCATGCACGCCAGTGTGCCGTGAGGTAAGTTCAGGTGCGCCAACCATACATTATTAAAGCACTAAAGTTATGATGGAATTGGTAATTTACTGTGCCAGGACTTTGTATGCATTCATTTCTTATACAGAGGAAAATTCCTACAAATGACTTTTGCTAAAATCCATTCGCACCATTGTCAGATTGTGGGGAATATTGCAGCCAGACACAGAGAAGCATGCGGTGTTAAGTCCCTGATCTGTTGGGAAAAGTTGGACAATGCTAATACAATTTCAAGTATTCATAGATAGTATAAAAGATGGATTGGGTTCCTGCTCTGAAGAATGAAGTTTGAACCTGCATTCTTTCTAACAGCCATAATGGAGGTCTTCTTAGGTTGCAAAAAGGCTACAAGGTTTTAAAACAAAGGCGATGGGAAAGATTCCTCAGCACCCTTTCTCTATGACCTGGGTAAAGGAGGAAGATCCAGGGGATGTGGCATGCACTGTCCTTGTTTTTTTTTTAGTCAGAACCATTTCTCTGATGTCATGTCAGGTTTAAAAAAAACACCAATATGTAGATGATCAAAAAGCTCAGCACAAGGCTTTCTAACAGGACTTCTCTAAACATTGTGTGAGCTCACAGGGGCTATGTCCATACATTTCATGCAAGGAAGGTAAAATGGGTCTAATCCAGTGTCAGCAAGGCTGTTCACTGGTCTGAGTAAAAGCACTGAATCACAGAAACCTTAGACGAAAGTGGCAAAACTCACAAAAGTTGCACTTCCAGATGCCAAAACAGGCAACAAAAAGTGCTTTTGCTTTACATTTCCACCAAAAAATGGAAATATTTTTATGTTTGTAAGATAACTGAGGCTTAAAAAAACCCTGAAATATAAAAATGAGTGTAATTTGTAGTTTTAATTCATCACTATGTATAACTGTGTAATGCACAGACATGCACTAGCATCCACTTTTGAAATTCGCAAAAGTTGAGGCTTCCACATACTTGGGGCATGTGGTGTAAACTAGATGTACAGATTGGGATCCCATCCAAGCTCCTCAGCAAACACACATGCAGAGCAAACACTTTTTTCCAGCCCATCCCCGGGAGGGAGGGGATTCCAGCTGTGTTGAGCCCAGCTCAAAGGTGCTCTCTCTGGGCTCCCTGGGCCAGCTGCTGCTGCTGCTCTTCTTCTCTCTCTTCTACTGGATCTATATACAAGCCCAGCTCAAGAACAAAATGACTAAAATGAAAACATCTGAAATTGACTTCCATACACCTATAGGTAATTATTGTCATTCACAATGTGCAAATAGTTCAAACTTCATGTATGTCAAGAACAAATGCATGTCTTTGTGTGAAGTGTTAGTGTTTATTGTAAGCAAATATCCAAAGCCAAAGATGATTTTCTTTGTTCTAATCAGGCATGATGGTGATGTGAATGCTGTTTGTTTTTGAGGTTCATATCTCATATCTATGTTATGACTCTATTTGAAAACCACACTCATATTAACATGGAACAAAGAATCCTCAATAGAAATTTATGGTACAGTTCTGGATGGCGGTTGTCCTCGCTCTGCCCCCAAGGAGCCAATCAACAGCTGAACTGGAAAACATATGAGCCAATCATCTAGTTGTGCACTATTAAGGGATTAGAGCCCTTTCAACTGTGCAGTAGCATGCACATCTTCTTGTTATATACTAAACATGAAGTCCAGTGTATTTTTAAAAAAATCTTGGCCTACTGTATCTGCCTGCTGTTAATATGGGTATAGTATAATTTTGATAGAAGCCTCAAAATAAAGGGAGTTAATAAGATGACTGCTGTGTCACTAAATGTCCTCTAGAAGGACTTTGGTTACATATAACTTGACATAGGCATTATTAAATTTCAACTGAGAGTACAAGCCATACTTTGGCCATACTACTACTTTGTCATACCGACACCTTCATCAGGTGCTGGAAGGAGAATGAGTTATAGAACTAGGAAACTGGCAGCTGAAGGTTGGCGCCTCCTGTAAAATGAACAGCCCTGACCTTACTGGAGGAGCTGATTCAAGATGCACTTTAAAGAAACACTGAATGGAGTCCTTACACTGATGTTCAGCTGTTAAATGCACTCCATCTTTAATCCTGTCTTTGTACGCTAGCTACCATCTTTAGCTGTGTTTGTTTGGAGAAGATTGCACAATCTGACTGCTGTTTGAGATATTTGCTTATGTACACATTTGCTCCACCAAGGCAGACGACTGTTAAGAAGGCAGCTTTATGGTAAATAAATATGACCACACAAAGGCTCAAATTGATTTGAGCAACAGATATCAAAGCAAAACCGCAGAAAGCCCACGATGAGGTAAAGATGGGAGGTCTGAGCGAGCAGTTGTGCACTTGTTTCAGTGGGTGTTCTTATGTGTGACGGGAGTGTTGGCGAGAGAAGAGGAGCGAACCAGACAGGGAGGAGGAGGAGTTACTATGGAAACTATCCCAACATCAGCACCTGGTTTCCCATTGGACTGACCACCAACACCACTCCACCATAACTGCCTCATACTACTCGTTTTTCCTCCTCCTTCTTCTCGCTCTCTCCTCCCATCCTCGTGACCTTTTGGACCAAATGGCATTATCAAATAATAACGTTCCTCCCTGTGTTCCCCTGTGAAATAAAGAAACACCACAGAAGATGTGGTAAGCGTTTCTAGTGCAGAGTGTGACATGCATAAACAAATTCATTCACATGCAGTCACTGAATGAAGTATTGATGAAGCAGTTTCTGTTTACAGTGTGTTCCTGACTGCTTTTTTTCTCACTAGAATTAATAAAAATTGTTCCTGATTCTAGAAGATGCTTGAAATTAGAAACACTTTCAGACTTTTTTTTGGATGGATATATGGATATTTTTTCCAGCAAAGATTTCGGATTCAAAGTTTAATGATGGGTACCCTCATATAATTACATGCGATAATTCTAAAAGGCTGGGCAGCAAACTTCACGCGACTTCTGTTTTATTTAATGGATGAACCCGGGATGAAACTCCTTCTCAGCTGATTAAGATAGAAATGAGCAAAATGGAAAGGCACAGAGGAGGCTCAATTCAGCATGCTGCAGAGCAGGTTATCTGTTTCTACAAGAGCCATCAAGACGCGATGTGATGCATCATCAGTCTGTAAGAGGCACAGGGAAATGCATTATACCATGAGCATTTTAAATTGCTGCGACTCTATCAGCCGGCATTAAGCGTGACAGATATGGGCCGCCTCTGATTGCATTAGTCTTTATTGAATGATGCGGTTCTGTACATATCTCCATCCACATCCCTTCTTCCTCTCTTTCCTCCTTCTAACTTCCCCTCTCTCTTCCTCCCTCTGACAGGCTGACAGCAGGCAGTGACCCCTGACTCTTTGCCTACTCAGCAAAGAGAAGGTCACTGTATATGTGTGTGGGTGTGTATACATATTTCCTTTATGTATGTGTGCGTGTGTGCGGCAGCACTTGTGCGCGGGTAATATGTGTCTGGGCTGCCAGCAGAGAAAATATACAGCCAAAAATAAAAACTCATCTGTCAGCATCCAGCGTGAGTGCGTGTGTTTGTGTGCCCATATTTTTGTGCTTGCATTTATGTCAGTTTGCGCCGCTGTGTTTGGAGCTCTGAGCTTCAGATGACGAGGTTTACCTAGCTGATGCCATGAATGGTGACAAACAGCGTGTTGAAATCGCAGGTTTTTAGCGGTGATGCGATATAAAAGTGGGATTATACGCATGCAGGGGAGTTTTCCCCGTCATTTAAAACACTTAATTCCACAGTGGTGTGAGAATATGATTATTATGGTAAGATTTTCTGAGTCAGGCCCACTGCTGTCATGTGTATGTGAAAGTGTGTATCTGTGCGTGCGCATAAGTGAGTTAGTGTGTGTATGTGTGAGTGTGTTTGACAGGCAACCACCCTTTTCTAAATGAGATTAAATGGGAGGTTTGTCTCTAATCGTGTTGTAATGAGTTTCTGTGTAGCTCATACATTTACTAATTCCACTTGCCAATAGTGCAAACAGCCACGTGTGTGCATGGGCGTATATGTGTGTGTATGGGTGTGTCTCTGCGTGGGAGGTAGCAGAGGTCACCTCCCTGCAATCTTACTCTCATTTATAACAATAGCGCTGACCTGTCCTCATCAAAGGATTGCAATTTCGAAACACAAATAACATTAGCTCGTGTGCACAAACATGCACACATGGATGCCCCTGGTGGACACGCACACAAACACACACGCACTCACACACATCGAGCACAAGTCCATCTGTGTATGGATCTGTGTGTCATTAGAACTCTCAGCAGGCATTAGCATTGATCATCTGACCAGCAGATGGAGAGTGACCGACAAGTACCAAACAAAGCCTGTCTGATTGTGTGTCTGTGTGTCTGTGTGTGCGCTTGCAGAGAAGTGGGTGAAGAGGTTGAAAGACAGGAGAGAGTGAGTGTCTGTGAGGCTATGTATTGCATGGCCAAAAAAAAAAGGAGAAAAGAAGAAAAATCAAGATCCACTGTAAATTTGGTTTGCATCACCGATTTCACATTTGTAAATGTGGATATGCGCAGAGCTTTTTGTGTGTCTGCAAAAATCAAAATGACCATAACTCTTGACCTCAGAGCAGCGACTGGTTGTCATGCAGCTCAGCACAGCCTGCGGCACTCCATGGCCTACAGTTAGAGGTCAAGGCTCAGAGCAGTTCTGAGCAGTGGACTGGATTTTCAGAGTTAATAATAAAAGAGAAAACCAGTAACGAGGAACACACCGCCACCTTGTACATCTGAACTTTTACCTTTTGCTCTGTGGCCTCTGAAATACCACGCACTGAGAACACTGCAGCACCCAAGTACCTGAACATGCATGCACTTTACATGTAAATTACACCTTCAGCACACACACACACACACACACACACACACACACACACACACACACACACACACACACACACACACACACACACACCACAATGGGATCTCATACACTGTATAAGCAGTTGCCGAGCTTTTTCATCTTACACACCACCACAACCCAGTCAACTCAAGAACCTCTTCATCAGCAACACCGCTCATGTTCAAATATGTTAATTTGAACCCATTTCAAACTGAATGTGGAATAATTTCAGTTTAGCATCTACAGTTAATGACTGCATCAGCTTAATCACCGTTTAGGCAGCTTTCATAATGTTTAGCAGCCAGTTTTAACTGTTTATCCATTAAGTTTATCTTATTGTTTCTCCAGTCTTACCGTTATTTGTTAGCATTTCTTTCAGATTGTTTAAGCTAATATTTCCATGGACCCCTAGTTATCATGAGATACAGGAATCATTGCACAAAATGACAAATAAACTATACAGACACCCCCAAACTATTTCTCTCATTTAAAAAGACCAGTAGGACTAGGGCACATTTTAAAAATAATAACTGCCTTAGTTTGTGGATTCAGGTTTCTTTCTTTCTTTCTTTCTTTCTTTCTTTCTTTCTTTCTTTCTTTCTTTCTTTCTTTCTTTCTTTCTTTCTTTCTTTCTTTCTTTCTTTCTTTCTTTCTTTCTTTTTTACTGTCACACTTTCTTGAGTTAGGTAGGCTACTGGGACACTTAATGAGGAAGAAGCATCATTAATAGGTCCAGAAAAAGCTGTGTAGCATGGGTAATTCCTGAGGATTTTATAACAGCCAAAGCCAAATGTACCTTGATTTAGGTTATAGTGGCAGGCACGTTTGGCTTTGTACAAAAAAAGTACAAAAATCTAGAGTCTTTCTTCCAAAGAGCCAGATGTTCTTGTAAACCTTTGAGCAATATTGCTTTAGCCTTAGGTCTTTCAAACTTTTTCTTTGGACACTTTTTCTTTAGAGTCCTTGTACTTGACAATTTTCAGAAAAATATTTTATTCTTGTTAGTTTGTTAGTTTGTTGAACTACTTAGCACTCACCTATGAATCAATCAAGCATACGATGGCCCTCAACTCAAAAGAGGACCAGTGTTGTGTCTGCACATAATAGTAACTCAGCAAGTTCAAATTGTTTCTTTAGATACTTCGTAACTGTTGCATAAACATAAAATTTGTTCCCATTTATTTAGTTCTACAATGTCAACGATGCCACAGTTTGACATGTTTTGTGTTTTAAGTGCTCAATAAACTTTACAACGAGAATCCTAAAGAGCCCTTAGTCAAAAAATTTTCATATCTTGTGTCTTTAAAATATTTGAAGAAACTGGACAAATGGAGGAAAAAAGAAAAAGTGGCAGACCTAAAAAACTATCTACAGCAAAGGAACAGTGGCAGAGAATAATATTTGTTAAGAAATGGGGGGCAAAATCCAGCAACAATCTGACAGAGGACCTGAGAGATGGATCTGGTCCTTCAGCTGGTCCAGCTACTGTTCACTGAAGCGTCATCAGAAATTGTCTCAGAGGAAAGGTGGCTGTCAAGAAGCCTTTATTAAGAAAGGGAAACAGGGAGAAAAGGCTAATATATGACAAATTATACAAGAACTGGTCTGCTGGAGTGATGAATCCAAATTTGAAATGTCTGCTTTAAATCATCATCAATATGTACAGGGGAGAAGCAGAATAATTAATGTCTACCGGCATCTGTACAGCACGGTGGAGTGGTCATGGTTTGTGGTTGCATTTAAGCCAGTGCTGTTGGAAGTCTCACCAAAATGATGAAATTATGAACTCATAAAAATACAGTCAGATTTTCATCTATCATGCAATTCTGTATTGAAGGATCTGACTAGACCCAGCTTCATTTTCCAGCAAGACAGTGATCCCCAAATCCCAGCCAATGCAGTAAAAACAGATAGATAGAAAAACACAGAATTGAACACTCTCAGTCATGCACTGGCATCCCCAGAGCCCAGAACTCAGGAGTATTGAAGCAGTGTGAGATCGTCTTGACATAGAATGAAACAAAAGGCAGCCAACATCCAAGGAAGAGCTTTGAATGTCCTCCAAGAATCCTGGAGAACTGGTCCTGAAGTCTATTTAAAGAAATGGCATGAAAACTTGCCTAAGAGAAATTGGGCTGTGCTGAAGAATAAAGGTGGGCTTAGCAGATATTGACTTTTAAGTTAGTTAGAATTGAAGAAACTCTGTTTTTGCCTTATATACTGTATTCACATATGTGTTTTTTGCACATTTCAATAAAATGCTGTGCCTGTTTCCCCCTTTTTCTTGCAAATATAAACGTGAATGGTGGCTCAAGACTTTTGAATAGTACTGTAAGAAGAATTTGCGCACGATTTTAAGAACTGGTTGACGGGATTTGCCCTGATTCAGCCAAAGGAGGGGAATCAGGGTCGAGTATGGATGTTGGTTGACGTGGTCTGACTCACTGTTTGTTGCAAAGGTTACAGATGGGGTTGAGGTGAAGGCTTTGTGCAGGCCAGTCACGTTGACCAGACCGTGCTTTGTATATGATTGCTTGAGAGGAACTTTGCAATTGTCTCATCATTCAAGATCATCGTGTGGTGTAGCATTAACATTTCCTGTAATGAAAAACCACCCCAGACCAGAAGCACACAAAATGTAGTTTGTATTGATTACACACATGAAGTGCCCCATTTATGTGCTCTGTATGTGTGTGTGTGTGTGTGTGTGTGTGTGTGTGTGTGTGTGTGTGTGTGTGTGTGTGTGTGTGTGTGTGTGTGCAAGCATGCAGGTGCAAGTGTGAACACTCAGGCCATGTTAGAGAGGGGCATGAATTAGGAAGTGTGAGCAGAGAGAGGAGGGTTACTATGACAACAGGGGAGAAGTTCCAGGTGACACGGAGATCGTTGAGATGCTAATTGTCCATTTTCAATCCTCCATAAACTTTAACAGCCACTCTGCCTCCACATGTTATTCTAACTCATTCACAGAGTATACCTCTGGGATGTACAGCTATTCCACTCTCCCTCTCTCTTTTCATTTATAATGACACCCCCATCCTCCCTTCACACTCTTTCATCTCCTTCCTGCTTTCTTCTGCCATCACAGGCAGAGAGAGGGAGACTATGTAAATATCACAGAGGATCTGGAGCATATGTGTGCATCTCTCATGAGGCCAACCAACACCTGATCATCAGACTCTCGTTTCATTCGCCTCGTCCTTGCTCTCTTCCCCCCTCTCCTCAATTTCCTCCTGTCCAAATTCATCTCCTTCCAAGTTCCCCACTCCATTTTTTCTCCCTCCTCCCTCTCACCGCTCCTGCTGTTTATCTCCACCACCGCTCCCTCCCCATGCACTGCGTTTAACCACTTTGTTCCCCTTTAAGATAAAGATAATTAAATCAGCAACTAAATGAGAGAGACTGCGCTGCTGGCGTCACCACTTTGATGTTCTATTTCAGCACTATATTATCAACATCAACTCATCAGTCCCAAACTACTGTTGCTCACGCACAGTCACACACATATGCACAATTCTTGCATCCACACAACACATTCCACTAACTCCATCCCACCTCCTCCTCCTTCTATTCTTACTGTACACACAAAGAAGGATTTGACACGCTAAGCGCTACTGTCTTAGGTTTTAATTCTTGTCATCCAACCACAGTGTTCTTTACTGTTGATCTCACCCACTTCTCTTCCTTCTTTCTCTCCAGACTGCTCCATCTCCCTCATTTCTAATCTTATGCTGCTCTCACTTTTCTCTCTCTCCCTCTCTCGCTCCCCTCCGCCTCCTTCCTCCCGATCAGCAGGTTGCTAGGCAACTGTGCTCCATTGATCTAGGGGAGCGCGATGACAAGCTCCCATAACTGCCATGAAAACACACACTCAGGCACACACATAAATGCACACATAGTTATTAGAGATGGCTAGTAGCACCTTTAGCAAGAAGGCGTCCGCTTATCTGATAAGGACAAGGATCGGGATAAAAAAGGAGGAGGGACACGCTGATACAAATGACAGAAGAAGAGGAAGAGGAGGAGGGAATGGCTCTTTATCTTGCTTACCTACTCATACCCTCCCTTTACTGTTCCCATTCTCATTCCACATTTCCTCCTTTTCCTTTTCCCATTTAACCCTTGCCATCCATGGAAAACAATTACCTTCCCTGGCGGCCAGGCCAAATTTCCAATCTGACCCATAACACAGTCATAGGCACCTCATCATCGCGAGGTAGAAACTGGCTCTGTTCCATTTGTGCCTCCACTTATTACTTGCGCTCACACAATGAAATGAAACAAAGGAGAAGATGGTGGTCTGAGGGATAGAGGCATCAAATATTATAAATACCAAAAGGTCTGAGATTGTGGCGTAATGTGGAAGTGAATTTTTATTAACACATACAAATGCCATCATGTAGCTGAATACTTTTGATGTTACCATATCAAATATTTGTCTAAAAAGACTGCTTGAAACTTCTAGTTGGAATATTTTGAGCGTGATCATAATAAGATAAGCAAAAAGGATTTCCTGGCATTTGCATGATTACACTGATTTTTCTGTTATTCATTAAAAACAAACAACAAACAAGGAATATGATCAAACATCTGGATGTGTGTTTTCTTCATGAGCAATGCTATTCCTGTGAAGCAATTTACATTTTTTTATGCTTTCATATTTGTAGAGATTAAACAAACAAGATCTTATATAGTAATTTCTGAGCTGTAGAGGTGGTACAGCCGACTTTCTGTCAAACATACAGACTGTGGAAGAGAATCAACCTCTTAAAGGGTCCAAATCTGGTTGAAAGGAAAAGTGAAAATTACAGCAAGTCTGCTTGAGATTCAAGTATGTACTGCTTTTAATACCTGTGTTTCTCCTTTAATTTTTATATAATTCTATAAATTCCATCCATCCATCCATCCCTCCATCCGTCCGTCCGTCCATTTTCTGCTTTCTGCAAACCTCACCTAGTAGGTGTGCAGGAGGGAGGTATCCCGGTCAGGTGTTCATATGGACTCAGCTGGTTCCTTTTGATGTAGAGGAAGCAGATGAAGCAGCTCTACTCTGAGATCTTCTTGAATGACTGACTTCCTCTCCATTGCTACCTTGTCATTGTGGAGGGGCTTTGTGTCCCAGTAATCCAAGGAACTATGTTAATGTTCTGGTCCTGGTAGGGTCATCCAAGGAAAACTGATCTTTCATGAGGGGCCAGAGTAAGTGTGATTCAAGAGAGCCTTGTAAAGATGACAACTAGTATTCCAGAAACGCCTTGGGGAGGGGTTCATTTGAGTTCCTGATGGCCAGGCCTTTCCATGGAGACTGAGTGGTCAAAGCCCAAGTGAGTTACATAGGTTCGTCCTCCTTAAGGCCCACCAACTGTCCAGGAAGCTGTAGGGACCTGTTGCTTTGGGGAGTGGTCCTTTAAATTTCACATTCTTTTTATTCTTGTGTCTTTTATTTAATTGTGCACAGACAGGGCGAAGTGTTTTGCCAGTAGTACACATTTGCACTTCAGTTTTTATTCAGATTTTGCAAATGATATAATGACAATCAATAGCATTGCATAAGTATTTTTTATGGGAAATAAATCAAAATTTCATTTTGGGCAGCAGTGCCCCCACAAAAACCTTTGGCCACAACTTACTTTCCTTTAATTCTAGTATTATCTGCTGTGTCCTGGGTTTTTCTTGTGATTTTGTCTTCTGCTCTTTGAAAAAGGACTTCATAAATAAATGCTGCTTTTTTACTTAAGATTATATCCCACCTTGAAAGCTGTAAATGTCATCTGAGCCCGAGGTGTGAATCATCATTAGCTTTAAAGCCTTTTCTGCTGGCAAAGTCATTAACCATGACCCACCATACCACACTGAAGGACGGTGGTTAAGCCAAGGAACTGCACACGTCTAACATTTCGATTTATTTGCAAAAGACTGATGACATAGAGAAGATTAGTGAAATTACACTCATTTTTCTTGAAACATAGTGTTCATTAATTGATGAAAGATCAATAAAATACCAAACATTTGATACACAGAATCTTTTAAGAAGAAACTTTTAAATTTACCTGGGTGCAGAATTTGAATCTTCACATGTAAACAGTGGTCTGACTTGTAAGGCATCACAACATGTAACAACAGAGGGCAGGAAAATCACCCAATCTATGCCCTGCTAGGACTAACATCATTGCCAAATTAATGTCATGTACTGTAATGCTGGCACACATATATTTTAAATGGCCTGTGCTTGCTTCTTTCTGGCACCCTTGAAGCATGGCCACAGTACAAAATATATCAAACATAGCATTAGTTCACGAAGACCATTAGGTCAAGCTCAGCCTCCAGTCCTGGCACAACAGGAGCCCACATCAGCTGATGGTTTAGCCTTCCTTGCTCCCAATTTGAAATCTTTCAAAAGCCACACATCTGCAAGCTGCTTTGTAACCCGCCTCTGCCCCAGCTTCTCCTCTCATGTCAAATCTAAGTAAGTATCATATTTACTGTCATTGCAACATGAGACGCCATCACAACATGTAATGACAGCAAATATGAGACAGAACAGAAGCTTGTTCTGACCTGTGCTGAGGACTGCTGTTGTTGCTCTTTCAACCGTAAGCTTTCCTCATAATGCGTGTGAAAGGAATAAGAGGTCCCAGAACAAAGCCAAACTGCCACATATTAAAAAGACAATAATCTTCTTTTGATTATATTGGTGCTGACTGAAATGGAGGAACAAGCAGAACTGTTTTTAATTTGCTTTGCTTGGCTCTTAAGACCCCGGCAAAACCTGTATGTTGCCATGGCTATGCATCAGTGTTGAGTTGAAATGACATTAGATTCCGGTGGATAAGATTGTTAGGGAAAAAATGAACCATGCTCTCCATGGAAAGTGGTTGAAGATGAAAATGAAGTTTCAAGTGGGCATTTCTGTCTGGTCTCAGGCTAATTTTAAGTAGCTAATGGAAAGCATTTATATAGCATACACAGTCACGTTCGCCCATTCGCATTCACATCCCTGTTGTATACTAGAAATTGCTTTTCGTATCATACACTGATTACCATTTCTGCATTTTTCCCAAGGACACTTTGATGGGGGAATAAAGGAGCGATGATCAAATTACTGATTTTCTATTTTGTGGGCCCCGTCTACCTTCTGAGCAAGAGTCAGCACTGCAGCTCAGAAGGCACTGAAGTACAGGTTTCATTTTAATGACAGCTATGAATTACAAATATTACATTATAGTAAAGCACTGCTACCAAAGGAAGTTGTCATAATGCATTTTCAGAAGGTCTTGTAACTGTATGATACCTATACAGAGCACACTGTACCGAGCTCTTTCATGCTTTGCACTGATCAGTCAGTCCTACAGAGTGAACACTGAAAGAAACAGTCTTGAATGCAGCTGCTTGGAATGAGGCAGGGAGAAAAGAATGGTTTATTGAGATAGAGACCTTGAGATGCATCAGTAAAAATTCTAAAAGCAGATTCTGAGATGAAAATGACTTCATTGCTATGAAATAAAATAAAGTAAGAAATAAATATGTTTAAAAGACTATCAGTAAAGCGCTTTAGACATTCACCTCAGCAAGGCCACCAAGGTGAAAAATGAAGATGGTGTAAGATGTGAATGGAAATTGTATAGTTTGATGCACATGGCTTGAAAAGAAGTAGTTGTGGATCACTGAAGTCATTAGGATTTATCCTCTGGAGACTTGCAATGTCTGTACAAAACTCCAATCTTTTCGACAGACTATAGGGCAGCGCGGTGATTTATTCCTTAGCAGTTTTGCCTCAGCAATAATTTTCTGGGAATTTTCTAACCGTTTGTTGGCCAACTGAGGCCTTTCTGTATGGTGTTTGAATGTTGTCCCCGTGCCTGCAGATGATCTGGTTTCCTCTCACAGTGTAAAAGCCTGCCTGTTAGCTTAATTGGTGATTCTAAATTGGCAGTAGGTGTGGATCAGTTGTTATCTGTCTCTGTGTGTTAGCCCTGTGATGGACTGATGAACTGTCCAGAGTGTATCCCGCCTTTCACCCAGTGTCAGCTGAGATAGGCTCCAGTTCTGTGTAATTAAAGAGTGAGTTAAACAGGACACAAACCATATGCCTCCAGGTTTATAATCCTGATTTATATCACCGCCACACCTCTTGCCAACTTGGGTATTCCAACCATCCTCTGCTGCTTATCCAGGTCCAGGTCGCAGGGGGAGCAGTCTGTGCAGAGATACCCAGACATCCCCCTCCTGAGCCACCTCAGTTCCTCTGGGAGTACACTGAGACATTCCCAAGCCAGATGAGTAAATAATCCTTCCCGTGTATCCTGGATTTGCCCTGGGTTCTCCTCCCAGTTGGATATGCCCAGTAAAGGGGGAGACGTCCAGGAGGCTGATACCACTTCAGCTTGCACCTTATGAGCGCTTTAAAACAAACTTTAACGACATCAATTTCCGACTTTCAGTTATTTAACTTTAATAATTATCATTTTATGGTTTGTTAAAGGGAACTAACTATTGGTTTAATTAATTATCAACCAACAAACTGTTTTATCTACATATAATTTCTTTGCTGCGATTCATTTTTTAATTTAGAGAAGGCAGCATAGACTATCTTGCCAACAGAGAAGTTCAAAAAAAGGCCTGTTATGATTTCATGCTTTGAAATGGTTGCTTCATTTATGGTCAGCGTAACAACTGTAGATGACAATATTTATAGCAAACGTTCTTTTCTGTGGCCACCAGCCGTCGGTTTGTCAAGCGTCCAGAGCAAAATGTTCCGAGTCCAGCCAGAGTGACAGTCTCTCTTTCATCATATCAAGTTAGTCCTCTTTATCTGCCAAGCTCAAGGAATTCATTGACAGAGCGATTTTTCTGCATCAGCTTCACACTGTCGTGTGCTTCTAAAATAAACACAGTTAACGATCGGAAAGGAATAAAATAGTGAGGGAAAAAAGCCTTTATGAATCCCCAGTCTCTAACACCTCTTCATCTCGCTTCTCCTCCCCCTCTCCAGCTCTTTCTCTGACTTCACTACAGACTCCAGTAGCTTTATGCTGGCTCGTCTCCAGCAATTATCTGGTTGGTTCCACTCTGACGCAATTCAGACTCCACTCATCCTCTTCTTCGTCATCAACTCCTGCTTCTTCAGTAAAAGCGAGACTCCCTCACTGACATAAACTCCCACTCATCACAAGAATGGGCATCAGCTCTATCTCTGCTCAAATTTTTCTTTGGCACTGACTAAATCTCATCTCCATCTCCTCTGTGGATCCTCAACCAGATTGACAGCACTGTGCTGCGGCTGTGCTCAAATATGGCCATAACTCCACTTTGGCCCTGACTCCATGCCAGCTGTCCACCAGCTTTGGCTTTGACTCATCTCTGCTCTTAAACCTCAAGCACAAGCGTTTCCGCTTTCCAATCAAAAAGTTGACAGTACAGTATTAAGGCTCTCTTCTCCCACCCAAAGTTCTGCCTGAATAATTAACAATGGGATGGGTGAAAATCTTGGATTGTTATTTGTCCAGTCCACCACTTTAATACAGACTCAAATAACAAAATTAACAGTAGGACACCCATGAACTATTTTATAATCAGGAACTTTCATATAATGAATCCTACCACGAAAAGGCCAAAGTTTTACAAATAAGCTAATGTCTGGGGCCTGGATCTCCTCCATGCCTGCTTCATGCCCTGGGGGACGGGGCTATGGCTCTCTACATCCTCTTGCAGACCATTACATGTGGAAACCATTTGAATACAAGCACGCTGATCCACACAGGTGTGCACACGCGTGTTCACTGTTCGTAGACTTAAACTACACCTTTCTTGGCTGCTACTTCAAAGCACATTGTGCGCTGTCTGTCCTGCGTTCTGCACAACAACATTGAATATTTAGTATTTACTGCTGTTTACACTTAGCTAGATTAATGCGATGGTGTTGTGTTTAGTATGTTGCTTTGTTTTTTTTTTTTGCTTGTTTTCTATTCTTTCTCCCTCAACAGGTGATCCAGGAGATTTAATTTAATTTAATTTACTTTTTTCCCCTTTCTTACTTTCCCTCTCCCCTTCTGTTTTTCTTTTCCTTCCTCTTTCTTTCTCCCTTTCCTATCCCTCACTCATGTCTGTCCCGTCTGTAACAACTGAAAATAAAATAAAATAAAAAATAAAAACCAAGGTCAAATGGACCAATACGGCAATGCCACGATGATCCATTTGACAGAATAAATCCATTGGGTATCCTTGTTGGTCTTCAGACAACAATTCTGACGGCTAAAGAACCAAATGGGACAGGCAAAGAAAAAAACAAAAAAAAAACAAAAAACAAATAAGCTAAGAAAGAAAATATTTAATGTTGAAGCTACAAGTTGAAAGTAGTACTGTAAAGTCACTCGTTGATTAAAAACTTTGATTTCTGGCCATTAAAACCCTTTTTGTTTTTTATTTGGAGCAAGAAGTGGCCATATTTACCTAGAGGACGGTATGCTAATTTACCATCTGTAAGATGTATCGAATTGTATGGATGCCTTGCACAGGCACGGATACATGCTAATTAATGCTAAATGACAAATATTTTTTTTATAATTTATTATTGTTATTTGTTAGATTAATTAATAGTTCCAAAACCCGAAAGGCATCAAAGACACAAAAACAAATCAAGAGGTTGAGTTCAGTGGTTAAATTAGAGGAGGACAAACCTAAGCATGAAGCTAGTTGCTACAATTAGCATTTACCTTTAATGTCTGTGCGTCAACAAATTTTCGTAACTGTGGAGATGTGTCTGCATCTACAAAAAAGTATACTTAACTTGGACATTATACTCTTTTGTAAGCACAGACACAGCTGGACACGCCACGGCAGAATAGTCATTCCTGTTAGACCTTGATTTTTCTCTATTGTGAAAAATGGACACAACAAGAAATGCTGCAATATTGATAATAACAATAGTAATATTAATAATAACTTTATATCATAAGGTGAAATAAACAAGATTGGATGAGCTTTGAGATGTTAAAATCAAAATTCCATTGTTGATGAAAATGTTACCAAGGTTTTAGCAGATGATTTGATGGAACTATAGAATAACAATAAAGATGTTAATATCAAATATTCCCCTTTCAAGATAGTTAGAATTGTACAAATTCCATTTTACATTAAGTAATACTCTGTTTCCATTTATGTTTGAACATTTTCTATTTCCCAGAAAATTATAAAGAAAGAAAGGGTGACTCAACACTTTTGCACAGTAATGTACACACAAGGGCACAGGGCTCCTGGAATGGAGGTATTTGTTCTACTCAGAGTTCAGTGTGAATAGTCAACAGCAAGGCTGACCCTTGGGTCAAATTTTATCTGCATTTATCCAGCGCTTTACTACAATAGCACTAATTCTGTGTGAGAGAATACTTTTCATTTCTGCTTGAGGATCACTCCAAAAACACGAACCTGAGTGTCAGTGGTTTGGAAACAAGGGCCTTGGTGCTTACTCTTATTTTCAGAGTAGGGAAAAAAGAAAACAAAATGTTGAATGGTGTCTCTAACTCCATCACGATGAGGTCACAAAAACATTTTTTTACAGCTTGTAAAGCTATCATATCCCTCTATCTTTTAATATTCTCATTCAATCAAGTGGCTCTTCATCTATTTTAAAATGTTGGCAATGTATAGTGAGTGCTCTTTACATTTTGGATTACTTTAAAAACGTGCTCTGAATGGTTGCATTTTTTTTTCAATTTAAATCACGACATCTGAGTAATTCACACCATTTTAGATTCTGTATGTGTTACTTTTTTAGACAAAGCCATATTTTTTGTAGTTTCACCTCTTTGCACCTCCACAGTGGCTCTTAAAACAGTCATTATGTGATCAAAGCGCAGACTTTTAGCTTTAATTCAAGAGGTTTAATAAAAGAAAAAGTTAGGAAATGCTGAGAATTATAACCATTTACATACACAGTCATCTGCTTTTATAGGCTCAAAACTTATTGGACAAAACAATATAATATTAAATATAATGGCAGTTTTTAATACTTGTATAAAAGGCTGATGTCTACAACCCAGGGTCATCAAATGCTCTCTTTCCTCGGCTCCTGCTTATTTGTGGGTCTCTCTGCATTCAGTTTTCTATTTAATAACTGGAAAGCATGCTCTGTTCGGTTGAGATCAGGTGACTGACTTTGCCACTGAAGAACATCCCATTTCTTTACCTTGAGAAACTCTTGGGTCGTTTTCCATTTGGACTATAAAAAGCCATCATGCTTTTTCTATCAGCAGTCACATCGGCAGTAAATACCAGTGGCCACAGGTTCCCCTGGCTGCCATACATCCCCTTGCCATTACATATGAAGATCACTCTTGTATACCTTGTCAATGATACACCAACCTCATTGAGAGTGTTCTCGACTTGGCTGTCAGTGCGCCCCAGGGTGGCTGTGGCTACAATGCAGCTTGCCATCACCAGTGTGTGAATGGGTGGATGTATAAAGCGCTTTGGGGTCCTTAGGGACTAGTAAAGCGCTATACAAATACAGGCCATAGTGTTAATGTAGCCACACCTAAAGCTTTTGTTACCTCCTTGATATGTTTAATTTTCAGTCTAATGATGGATTCCCTCACTTGCCCCTCTCTATTGGCCTCATATTATAATGTACAGTGAAACGCTACGAAAAGCAAATTCAACACTTTGAAACAACTTCAGATCTTATGTCTGCTTCATTTATTAAATAACAAGTGAACAGGCCTCAGCTGGCCATGAAACCACTTGTCAGACAGTTCTCCAATTAACTGTGAGCCTCTGACAAAAGGGGACTGTGTATGAAATCAACTGTATAATAAATAAATAATTTTATCCAGCCCCAAAAAACAAAGGTTTTCCGCACTGTGGCACGGCACAGGTCTCACTCGAACTTAGAGATTAAGCTATAGCTTTGAGTGCAACTCAAGGTACTTTAAGAATATCACTAGACGGACTGGACTGAATCTCCAAAAGTTGATTCTGTTCATCTGGACGTAGCGTTTTATGGGAGAAACGTTTCGTCACTCATCCAAGTGACTCCTTCGGTCTTCAGTCACTTGGATGAGTGACGAAACGTTTCTCCCACAAAACGCTACGTCCAGATGAACAGAATCAACTTTTGGAGATTTACTTTCCTGGATGATTGAGAATGCATCAAGATGACTGGACTGAAGTTTTATTTACATCATCTTTGGCAGAAAACATCTTGGATCTGTTCAGCAACGTCATTTACATGTATCGGATATGCTTCTTTGTAGTGTGAAGGAAATTCCTTGTTAATAAAAAGAGAAACGAATCAGCTCAAAATAGCTTAGTTCATCCGTATCTTACTCCTTCACATAATTTGCTTTAGAACACTTTGCTCCCTTTCCCATCATCCTAGCCCAGACATGTAAATAGATTTCCGAGCCAGCTGTTTCTGACTGGAACATCCTGTTTTCCACGAAACCACTGGCCATGCAACATTAACAGATTGTTTAATATCACGTCACCTGCCAAGAGATCTAATGCCTGCCAAGACTTTGCAACATCGGCGCAGAACATTTCTTACAGATGTCCCCTATCAAAAAATATCTTTAGACAATAAACACAATCTAATAAAAAGTCAACACAAGCATGATGAACACTAAGATGTTGTTAAAACAAACAATTTGTGTATGACAGTAGTCCATCATCATATGCAGGGAGTATAAAAACACAAATGGGATGAGTGCAGAGCTGTTTTTTGTTGCTACTTGCTACAAATGTGCACAGTTTAAAATGTAAATGAAGAAAATGTTTAACTGTGCTGCTGTATTATGTGTTACCATCAGTCAAGGAGAAAAAGTAGGCTGTGTATTATCATTTTAAAATGCTCTTAGAATCAGTGTTAACCCTTAACCCAGAAGGGTTTTCAGTGTCATGGTAAATGCTCGGAAGTTATAGCAAAATCTGTAATATTTTTTTTGCACTAAATCAAAAGTAGACTCAATGGCCACTTCTTTAGGTACATCTATTGTGAGATCATTATATTATCTTATGCCATGTTAGCCCTTAATTAAAGATTGTGAAATCATTATGTAGTTTTAGTTTGCATTATTCTCCTGAATTAGAAGAAGGTGATAACTATTACATTTGTTAAATTGATTTGTATTGAATTAGACTGCTGATTTATTGTGAATGAATGATATTGTTTTATGATGAATTATACTGCTGAGGTATAAGAAATACTGTTTTCAGAGAGTCATCACCTTACTTGTCTGATTAGAAAAGAACAGAACATACTGCACAGGAAGCCAAGGTCACAACTTAGGCGCCGTAAGAGAGAAAGAATGTGAATGTTTAGGTTTTTACGACTAGGTGGGGGCCAACAGAGGCTATAAGAGGTTGAGTAACCCGCCACCATTTTTGAGATTTGCTGTGACCCTCTTCATGCATGTCTCCCCATCTGGATGGTTTATGCTCATAAAGTGTTGAATTGTATGGAATAAAAGATTGTTGATTGAGCATTTATACACCGAGTATTGTCCTTCCTTCAGCCCAAAGATTAAAAGAATTGGGAGGATTTAACACTATTCAACCACTTGTTAAGGCAAATATTTAATCAGCCAAACTGCAACATGGCACCAACTGGTAAGATGTTCCAGAATGGAGAAGAACTTTGATTTGAATGACTGAAGGTGACATGGTTGTCAGTGCCAGATGGGCTGGTCTATTTCATAAACTGAAGACTTGCTGGGAATTTCCCCACACAAAAAGGGTAAAATATCCATTGAGGAACCTTTCTCTGGAAGAAAATGTCAGAAGCCAGAGATGAGAGGACAAACTGCTTGGAGCAGATAGTGTCATGGCACTAGGCCCGTGAACATGTGAACAAGTGTTTTGTATTTTTGTCCTGAGGTATTGGGTTTCATGTTTCAGGTTTTCATGTTCCATGGATCTAGTGTTTAGTTTTTCCTAGTTTAGTAATGTTAATTTAATCTTAGTCTCCCTTTGCCTTTTGTTTGCACTCTTCACTTCCCATCGTCTGCTACCACAGACCTGACATACAGAAAGGCAACAGTAACTCAAATAATCTTTATTCACAACCAAAGTATGTAGAAGAGAATCTCTCAACACACACGACACTGATTCTTACAGCAGTCCACTCCTGTCAGTTATGAAGAGCAAACTGAAGCTACAGTTCACATGATTTCACCAAAATTAGACAATACAAGACTGAAGAAAAGTCGCCTGGTCTGGTGAGTCTCGAATTCTGCCGTGATATTTGGACGGTAGGGTCAGAATCTGGTGTAAAAAACATGAAAGTATGGCTCCATCCTGGTTGCGGTATTGTTGCGGACCATGTCCATCCATCCTAGTAATTTTTTTTAACATAATGACACAACCTTTGCTGACACTGATATAGAGGTAAGGTGATATCACCTCTGCTTCTCTCTTTTCATGATCAGCATTTAGGGTTTTTTTTCTCTTAATAGAACTACTCGGAGTTGGAAAGAACTTTACATTAATTTTTTGAGAACATGTGTTAACAGGCGCCTCTATCATCACATGGACCCCAAATACTTGCCTTTTGTTACTGATAAGACAAAGGAGAAAACAGCGCTCATCACCCATAAAACTTTTTCTTTATAGGCCTATAATCGTTTCTATTATTACATCTACAACGTTTGAAGACAGAGGGAGAATATCAGTAATGCCAATGCGAACATGATTCTCTCATTCTGTTGCTTTAATTAATCAATGCTTGTGCTGGTCCAACACTTTCATAAATTAGGTCTTTGCAGTCTCAGTGCAAAAAGTGAGTCAAAATAGATAATATTGACTCGGTAATAATGACTTCCTTATCTAACAGTCCTTCATATCATCATTATTAGCTGTTATACCCAGAATAGATTCACATTCTCGGGCAAGAACAACAGCTGTGATAGATGTGGCTGCATTCATTTCAGCATGAGCGTGTGAGAGAACTCTGACGAGTCATATGAGCAGTTCAGGATCAAACTGTCTCGAGATCTTGGAGCCCAAAACGGCCCATTCAACTCTGCTCTCTACATATAGTGGACTTTTCATGGCTCAGCGAGCCAATTCTTCACTTTGGCTGCTGAGATGGAGTCAGGGGTTCAAGAGCTTTTTTTGTGTGTGGAAAACCACTGATGCCAGAGTGAGTCAATATGGAGGAGACCTTTTGGATGCGTTTTGTAGACCTCAATCGCTGCAGGAGAGCAACTAAATATTGCAGGTTAGTTAGATGATCCTGCAGGTGGATGGTAGGAAGAAAAGGTTCAACTATCTGAAGAAATCTCTTTTCAAATCTCAACAAGCGAGAAAACGACACTTTAAAAAAAGCAACAGTGGTAGTGCATGTCTGCTCATTATGAGCAATAAAAGAAATAGTCTCTGTAGATAGGAAATTCAGAAGGGATCTTTTCTGGCTGATTGTTTGAGTTGGAAACAGCAATTTAAGTTGAGCTGCTCAATTATTCTGTCTTCTCCAGGATTTGAGGGAAAAATGGGTCTAAAACAGTGAAACAGCTAGCAGACACATTGCTTTTATCATATACCTGTGTATAACATGGATGTTTGCACTAAATACTCGCATGACAAAATTATACTTTAGTGTCCAGAGGTTGTCATCAATATTGTCCCCGTAAGTTCATTTAAATGTCAAGCTATGTGTGCTTGGAATATATCCAAAGGGTTTTATATAAATGTGGAAACTTAAGACTGGGCAAATATTTTTTTTTTTTTTGGACTGGGGGAAAGAAGGGGAGAAAGAAAGAGGGAAAGAGAAACAGCTGAGAAGAGGGACGGGGGAGAAGGGCAAAAAACAAAAACCAACGGAACGGGCAGAAAAAAAAAAGACAAAGAAATACATATATCAATCACCTGGATCACCTGCTGAGAAAGAAAAAAGAAAACAAGCAGAAGAGAACAAGAGTAATAGAATAAACAACATCACAATGATATATGGGAATATGACAGTAAATACTAAATATTAAACATTATTGTGCAGCACATAAGATCAACAGAACACAGTGTGCTTTGAGGTAGGAGCCAAAAAGGGTGTAGTTTGTGGGTGTGATCACCCGTGTGTACACCTGTGAGCATGGACGCGCTTGTTTTTTTTTTGTTTTGTTTTTTTAAAAGGTTCCTTCATGTAATGATCTGCTAGAGGGTGTGGGGGGGCCACAGCCCCGTCCTCCAGGGCATGAAGCAGGTATGGAGGAGATCAAAACTCCAGACATCCAGAGGCCCCCAGAACACAAGAGACCAAGGAAGACCAACAGAGGGGCAGCCGCGCCACTGTCCCAGAAAGAGCTGAGGAGAGTCCCAGATGAGGGCTCACTCAGCAGCCACGGAGCAGAAGCCAGGGGGAGTTGCAGTGACGCGCCCGTGAGCTCCGCCGGCAGCCAGCCGTGCCTGAGTGACCGAGCCCCAGGCCGAGAGGCCGGGGGCACCCCACCTCCGAAGTGGCCCGAGCGAGCCCCAGGCTCCAGGCCTCGATAGGCGGCCGCCAAGGAGTGAGCCGGTGTGTACCTGGACGCCCATCCTCGGACACAAAGAACCACCAACGCACCGATGTCTGAGGGAGTCCGCCACTGGCAGGGGAAGTGGTGGTGGGGGGAGATAGGCCTCCAAACCTTGGAGGGCCTGAGATGTCCCCAGAGAGGTGGCGTCTGACACCCAACCTGACATATAGACACAGACATAAAGGCACACACAGACACAAACATCCATTCCCACCCTCATGCTCTCATATGCACTTACTCCACACTCAACCAACGTGGAGACAGACATAAAGAGACGCTGTACACACGATCACACTCCCCAAAGGTACTCTACGAACCGGGTCTAGGTACCCTTGCCCCTGGAGGGGGGAACTGCACCCAGACCCAGGTGGTGTTACCCTTTTCCCTGCGGTGGGGGGAGGCAGACCGCCCCGACTCCGCAGCAGCAGGGAGGCCCCACACTCCAGACCGCAGTCGGACGGCCAACTCCTCCTCCTAGCCCCCCCGCTCCAGCAGGCCGCAGAGAATGGGGGTGAGAGAAGACTCCAAACCTCCCTCCACCCGCTCATTGTAGTGTTGATGCATGTGTGTTCTAAGGTGCATTTAAAACCCAGGAGGGCATGGAGCTACCTGCCAGAGAGCAGCAGGTAAGCGCATAGTCCCTCCTGCTAGCCCTCAATGTCTACGTGTATTTAAAATTGAGAGGTGGGCAACGACGCCAGGGGTGGGGTGTACACCCTGATGGTAATTTGGACTCCGTGTATCGTGCCCACCCCCAAGATCCTATATGTATGTGTAATGAGAGTGTGAGTAATGTGAATGTCTAAGTTGTGGGATAAAATTGAGGCAGAGGCAGCCAGAAGGGGACAGGGGGGGGTAGCCTCCTCTGCACCCTGGTGACATACCCCTACTCCAAGGTCCTGCATGTGTGGGTGGTTGCGGTGGAGCGGGAAGGGGGAGGCAGCTGGAGATGGGGAGGGAAGGAAGGGAGGGGCAAGTGATCACTCCCTGGGGCCAGCTCCCCCGCTGACCCCAGTAGGCACCCCCATACTCCGCGACCCGCCAGGGAAAGGGGGCCCAGGCCCATCCAGACCGGGGCCCAGTGCAGCAGCGCCTCCCGGCCCCACAGAGCCCGGGACAGTCCACCCAACCCCACCACAGAGAAAACTGCACCCACCCCACCATCCAAATATTGTTAAGAGCTAACAGAAAGACTCTTTTTAGATCTGGGAATGATATTTGACTAGCATGAAAGATGTAAATTTTGGCTTTCCTTGAAAGAAGCTTGTAAACACAGTAAGGATATAAGGATATATTAACTAGATTTGTCCCCTCGTGTCTTAAGAAGTGTCTTAATTCCACCTTTGGCATAGATTCAACAAGGTGCTAGGAGAGTGTTGGTGACTGTGAAGGCAATTTGAATCCAGTGAACTCATTGTTATGTTCAAAAAAACTAGTGTGAGATGACTTGATCTTTGTGACATGGCGCATTATCCTTCTGGAAGTAGCCATTGGAAGATGGGTTCAGTGTGGTCACAAAGAGATTAAGATGGTCAGCAGGAGTTTCTACTAAGAGGTCCAAAGTGCAAAGCCCAAAGTTATAACAATTGTTTGAATTACTTTTGCCTTTCTATAAGGTTGAAGTAGTCGTGCCATTCTCGCTTTCATCCAGAGAACAACATATTTTCTCTTTTTCGGACTATTCTTTGTGAACCTTAGAGATGGTTGTGTGGGGAAATCCCAGTAGATCAGACCATCAACTATGCCCCATTCAAAGTCACTCAAATAACCTTTCTTCCCAATTCTAATACTCGGTTTGAACTTCAGGAGGTCGTCTTGATCATGTCTACATACCTAAATGCATGGTGTTACTGTCACGAGAGTCAGGAGCTGAACTAGTGTATCTAATAAAGTGGGTAGTAAAATCACATTACCTCTACATTTAAGAAAATGATAAGAACAAATGACCAATGAAATTCACATGTTGGATTTCTTCAATTTGACACCAAAGAATGATTAAAAATATTTTTTTTTCTAGAAGAAAGACTAGACAGTTGTCAGGCATCTTACAAACGCTTCTCGGCACTTATTTGGGCAGTAGTTTTGAAGGATTTATTTCATTTCAGAGCACCTATAGAAAAAACAGACAAATGTGAGCGAATGCCACATAAAAACTTTGCCCTGAAGTAAAGTTTAAAGAGCTTTGTATCCCATGGAAGATACAGTCCTACCACAACGTGCTGTTTTGGAATTTGCTCTTAAATTCCAGTTCAGAAATCTTCATCTCTCTCTTACAACATTGTTTATGTAAGTAATTCTCTCTCCCTAGTTAGAAAAAAACTGTTGGTAACTGGATGGTATATTTATTGTAAAAAAAATAAAAACTCTTGAGTGCAAATTAATAAAGCTGGCCAGAATCTCTCACACAGTATTAAAATCTCTTTGCTAGAACACACAAAATCAAAAGAAGTCCTGAATGCTGAGAGCTCCATTTAACAAAGAACAGCAGTGAAAGAGGCCTCTTAAATAGAAAGAGGCCTTGGCACAAAATACAAAGGACTAAGATGGCAACAGACACATTTTCCTGGATTTTTCGTCTGAACAAGAAAACCCACTCAGAGCTGGAAAGACAGTACGAGTAAATAGACCATGGGGAGCGTAACTCGTCTTAAAGGAGCACTCCTGTAATTTGGTGATGTGCCCCCCTAAAGCTGAGACACTCACAAGTCACAGATTTTTTTAAAAGTAAGTAAAACAGAGCCTCATATACAATATTCTAAATTTCAGTCCCCAATTCACCATGAGAAATGAATACAAATGCCCCAAAATTTCAACTGCCATGCTTTTATGATTTCTAACGCAAGCTTTCTAGTCAACAAGTCCTTCGAATTAAATGTCAAACTACATCATCAGTTCATAACCTACAGCAAAGAAAAGCTCTTTGTTCTGATATTTCCAAGGAAAGGATAACATCAGTAAATTAGGATTCACAGTGTATTGAACCTCTTTTACACGACTACAACATCAAATGTGAGGTCAGGGAAAAACTGGTGGTTATGAGGTTAAAGGAAACCAGTGCTCTCTGTCAGTTGTCAAGCATGATACAGTCTGATCCATCCACATAGATTCAACCTGATGTGGCATTATCTGATTTACCCCTTGGTGTGTTTGCTACATGTTTTTCAGTAGGGTTCATCATGTCAAGGAAACTGACCCAGGCAGGTTGAATTTTTGCGAGCGAGCACAATTTTGAGAGCAAAAAACCGATCAAATAACACAATTCTGATTCAAATGCAGTCTTCCAACGTGAAAGCGGGCTTGCAAAAATGAACAAAATTCAGAGGGAAATGATCGAGCAAAGAACTATCTTGGCCACCTCCCTGTCGAATAAACAGAATACTCTGCAGGAGGAGAACAGGAAGGTTTAGGAGCAGCTCTGCATTTGGAGAGGGAACACAAAGAGAGGAGGAGCACGGGGAGAAGGAGACTGAGAGGAAATGCTTGTCAGAGAAGAAGAAAGCCTAAGAGAATCAAATTGATGTAACGTGTATGGAGAAACTGGGAGAAGAAATAACACAGAGTGAAGCTGTGCATGCATAGCCACCTACATACCAGCACAGAATGATTGTTCTGCAATGATGACATATTTGCTTTGATTATCTTGTTGACATAATGAGTCTTTTGATTAAATCTGGAATAAAGGGTGGATTACTGTAGATTTAATTTATAAGATATGTAATGTTTATGCTCTGTACTAGAATGTGTTAAAGGGGAAAATGGGTTTCAGATTGGTACTGATTAGATAGAGGAACAGAACGTTTACACTAAACGCTATTTCCAGTCATTTCTCATGCGTTATCTTCACATTCGCTACAACATCTTTGTTTACCATCTACCAAACAGGACACAACAAATTCACCTAGAGAGGAAATGCATGTGTTTTCTTTAGTCGAGTAAATAAAACATGTTCTTCATTATGAAAAAAGAATTAGCTTCTTTTCTTAGAACACAAACACGATGCAGAACAAACTGTTTAGACTTGCCTAAATGTCTATGTTGTTTGTCACTGGAATACAAAGGTAACAAACAACGAGAACTAACACAAGTAAATATTTTCTACGGCACGTAGCTTTGCAGGTAATTGAATGTTTATTTATAATTTTTCCAGTGACTTCAGTTGGGCATCTTTACAGCTGTCTATCTCCAGTGCAGCACACGCAGCTCTCCCGTCAGGTCCTGGCATCTAACTCTAATAGGGAAGGCGTGATTATACGATGGAAATCAGCTGTGTTGGTCTTCCGCTGACACCAAACCCCGAACCCACTGCTCCACCCCTCCCCTGCTGCTGTGCCACAAACCACACCTCGCCACACTAATAAAAGTGTCAAAGGTAGATACAGCATAGAGATACAGTTTGCAAGTTATTTGTGGCATTGATTCACAGTCGCCTTGTTGATGTCAAATATTAGAGGAGATTAGCTAGACTACTTTGAACTAAGAACTAAGAAGAATCTTAAATATCTTAAATATCTTAAATAGCCACTTGTTTTAACTGAGGAAAGCAGAAGAGCACCTCTGAACCTCGAAGCAAGTGGACTACATCAACAGCAGAAAACCACATGGGTGCTCACCAAAACTGGATAAAAGAACACTGAAAATATGGTAAATGGCCTGTATTTGTATAGCGCTTTACTAGTCCCTAAGGACCCCAAAGCACTTTTTGCAACCAGTCATCCACCCATTCACACACTGGTGATGGCAAGCTACATTGTAGCCACAGCCACCCTGGGGCACACTGACAGAGGCGAGGCTGTCGGACACTGGGCCCTCTGACCACCACCAGTAGGAAATGGGTGAAGTGTCTTGCCCAAGGACATAAGACTGTCCAAGCCGGGGCTCGAACCGGCAACCTTCCGATTACAAGGCGAACTCCCAACTCTTGAGCCACAATCGCCCCAAATATATGTTTGCTGTTGTGATGAATCTCCATTTCTCTGCAACATTTGGATAGTAGGGTCTGAACTTTCTGTAAGTAACATGAAAGCATAGATCAATCCGGTGGTGTAACGGTGTGGAGGATATTTTCTTGACAAAATTTGGACCCCTTAGTACCAATCAAGCATTGTTTAAACCCCACAGCCTGCCTAAGTATTGTAGCTAACTATACCCATCTCTTTATAATCACAATGTACCCATCGTCCGATAGCCGCTTCCATCTTGATAACACACCATGTGACAATCCAGTCCAGTCATCTCAAACTGATTTCTTGACCATGTCAGGGATATGAGCTAACAAATCTGCAGCAGCTGTGTGAAGCTATCATGTCATTATGGACTCACTGAGAGATATTTCCAGCACCTTGCTGAATCTGTGCCACAAAGAATTAGAGGCATTTTTGAAGTCAAAGAGGAGTCCATTCAATACTTCCAAGGAGTGCTTAAATCGCAGATGAGTGTAAATACCTCAATTCACATGGTGCATTTACAAAACAACATACTTTAATTATAAAAGTAAAAGATAACATGCGGGGGGCTAAAAAGCAAAAAGAATATGTTTTTGAGTAGATGGCAACAGGTTTTATGACCAACACAGTTACTGTTTCCATTTTTTTTTTCCAGTTTAGAGCTGACTTCTGATCTTCTGTCACTCAGCGATCAGCTCAGCTACCCCAAGTTTGGCTTTGGTTTCTTGAATAAGGGTATCTAAATGGTGGATATTTCCTCAGCTACCACAGCTGGGGATTTCAGCTATTGAGCTGCATCTCCAAACTGGAGTCTCAGATAAAAGATTTGCTGACTAGCTGTTCTCAGAGGCAGGGGAATGAGCATGACATTAGAGACCATATTGCTGCTGTCCACTTAATTTGGTTCTGAATCAGTGCTCTCACGGCATACATGAAAGAAGCGTGCCATGACACACTGTGGGAAATAGAAACTCAGCACCCCCTGGTGTCAGGATGAAAGCCCTGTGTTATCTGTCCCAGCTCATGTTTGAAAAAAGGCCACACAAAAGAAGAAATGAGCTGAAAAGAAATCATGAGAGCCATAGCCTAAAATAAAATAATCTTGTAGGGGTTTAGGGTACATCGGGTAATAGGTGAACCCAACATTCGAGAAAAGACGAGATTTAAAAAAATAAAAATAAAGAAGGAAACAAAAGTTTTGTATGTTATTAAGAGTTAATTGTGACTTTTTTTTGACAAGAAAAGGTCACATTAACACATCCATTAATCGTTAACGTCCACGATTAATATCATACAATAGTAGACTAATCTAATAATATTTCTGTCTTGTTTGTTTTATTTTTTAGTTAAAAAAATAAAGTTTGTTGAAATAAATTGATGTGAACCTAAACTAAATTTATCCCACTGTACTGAACGGTAACAAGGAAGTCATGGACATATTCAAACTACTTATTACAAAATTATAATCTCTTGCTATTTAGACATACATCACGATGACAGCGTTTCTTGCTTATCTGTACCGTTTGGCCTAACTAAAACCAGCACAGAAATAGCTACAAACATCCGGAATTGTGGCTTCACCTTCAAATTAAAAGCAGGTGGCCCGAAAGCATTTGCAAGAAAGTGATACGGCATATGCTGTAAGCACAACACGGTGCGAAAAGAATGGGTATCATTTGATTCAACAACCGAAAAGTCATAATTTAGCTTTCTTGGCCAAAAATGTGCAGATTCTCCAGAATTGTCATTTAAACTGAAAGGTATTTAGTGGAAGTGAAGGAACTTACGTAATCCGTATTACTTGACAGTTTGTCCGCTGAACACGGAACCGGTGCTTCAAGCACGTTTTCCTGTTTTTAGATATCACCTTTACTCATACAGGTGAACACGTCAGCTTTTATAATGCTGTAGCTCTTGTTATAAGTCGTAGGCGTCGCGATTACAGGTGACTATTTCGTCCAGCTCACCCGTCCTTTTCTGTTAGCCTAACCTCTCATCATGTGGGTGTTCGGTTACGGCTCACTGATATGGAAAGTAGATTTTCCTTACGAGGAAAAGAGAATTGGGTACATAAAAGGCTTCAGTCGCCGGTTTTGGCAAGGCAGTACCGACCATCGAGGTGTACCGGGTAAGGTGAGTATACCTTGCTGGCTTTGGGAACTGATTCATAGCGGCCAGAATGAAAAAAGTACTACCTGATGCAATGTTGCTACAGTGTGTTTTAGTGCACGGCAGACATTACTGAAGACACTTCACTTCGGCTTATATTATTACAAAGTTAACGCCTTTATGTCCTAACCTTTATTCCTTATAAATGGGCTAGATGTTGCCCTTTAATATTTAAATCCATGTTAGCAATATTCCCCCTAATATGGCGATTTATAGACTCCTGTAATCTTATATCGGATTAAAACCACAACTTTTCTTTGTTTGCCCAGCTTTAGAAAACGTATTCATTTTCTAATGTAATTCTAATTTTATCCACTCTTTTTCTCCTGGTCTGCCAAGCGCTGCCAATCAATACGTGTCCACCTCACAGTCTGGCAACCACTGCATTATAAAGTGTACAGGTGATATTATACAGTGGAGGAAATAATTGTTTGTTTTTCTGCTGAATTTGTAATTTTGATCACACACAACGGAATAAACAGTCTCGAACTGTTTACGGTGAGATGGAGAATATCAACCAGAAATTCAGAAGTAAAAGCTATAAATTCATTTGCATGTCATTGATTGAAAGAAGTATTTCATCGCCAAGCAAAACATGCCTTAGTACTTGGCAACTTGAAACTTCAGTTCCCCCCACAGATTTTCTATAGGGTGATTGATAATCTTTTTATTTCCTTCATTTCCAAATAATGTCACCAAAAGTTGTCACCTTCTCACCAAACCTACTGTTGATTGACTTGCAGTCCATTACAGCTTTGTGGAGGTTTACATTCTTATCCAGCTCTTAGGTCTTGCCTATGGAGGTAGAGAGGTTGGGATGGAAAAACCCGATTTTATGGACAAGCATGCTTTACAAATATAACTTGAAATCAAGCGCATCTGTAATCGATTGATTGTAATCTGTGTACCACATGAACACAGAATTCTGGCTAGATTATAGGAGATCAAATACTTATTTAACTCAGTGACATGCAAATCAATTTATAGTGTTTATGTAATATGCTTTTTTCCTGGACTTTTGGTTGATATTCTGTCTCTCTCCATTAAAATGAAACTACCATAAAAACCAATTAATGAAAATTTAACCAATTTCTCTGTAAGTGAGCAACATTACAAATTCAACAGGGGATCAAATAATTATTTCCCCCACCGTGCCTGTAACCTTTCAGAAAGATCCCATTTCCTGCAATATGTGTGCTAACCAACTTGCAATTTAATGACAAAGCCATTTATTATGTGTGTTTGTGTGTTCTTTGCAGCCTGGCCGGGTTGTGACACTCGTGGAGAATCCTGAGGTGAGTTATACCCCCTTTCTTAACATCAGGGTGCAATAACAATTTCTTTGTAGTGTGCCCATGACGTATTCCTTTATTAATCAGTCAGTATTAAAAAGTCTTTATGATGTCAGAAAGAAATAATTTGTGATTCCAACCACAAATTCAATTAATAGCTTGACAGATGAGCAGAACCATTCATTATCAAAAATTAATGGAAACGAAAGAAACGATAATAGAAAAGAAGAAATTATATTGGTCATATTCTTGATGTTTTTCCATAAATACGGACTACATACTCATAATAGCCCCCATTTGTTTGTTCTTTCCTTCATTGACTGGTAACTTCATTACATAATAGGTACAAGACGTATGCCTTTATTGTCATCACTTTGATGTTTGCATTGCAGGAAGCAAACAAAATTACATGTTATTTACACAGTAATGAGAGATTATTACTACCTGAAGGTCATAATCCACCTACCTTTTTATGTATTCTTGTTTTATTGGCTATAATTAAGACAAGAGTTGGAGTGTGAAGGCGATCAGTGTACAAAGCTGCACAAATTGGATTCCACTTCAGAGAGAACTTTTTGTGTTCACTTACATACATAGAAAGTGCTATACTTTAATTATAAACAGTTTTGCAGAGTTTCGTGCTTTTACAAGGCAGACAGGAGTGAAAACGGCGCAGGAAAGAAGACTGTCTATAAACCTCTTATAGACAGTACTGTACAAAAGTCTTGAGTGACCCCTCATTTTTTTATGTTGCTAGGAAAATGGGAAAGAGACTTCTGGAATAGTTCTCCAGATGTCTAAAGATGTTTCAGAAGTCTTTTTTTTGGATGTTGGCTGCCTTTTGTTCTGTTCTCTGTCAAGGTGATCCCACTCTGCTTTAATAATCTTGAGGTCTAGGCTCTGGGGAGGCCAATCCATGTCTAATAGTGTTCCAGTGGCAGTCTGTTGCCAAATGCTTCCCAGATAGTGTTTTTATGTTGGATCAAAGTCTGACTGTACTTTTCAATGCTTATTATTACATAATTTTGATAAGATACCCAGTACCACTGGCTGAAATGCAGCCCCAAACCACAACTAAGCCGTGTTTCACAGATGCCAACAGATACTCAATGTTGTACCTCTCTCCTGACCATGTCTGTACTTACTAAAGGCAATTTGAACAATCCAGTTTCGGTGCGACAACCAAACAAATAAAATAAAACAACAATCTCTGAAAATGATCAACGACTGGAATGAAAATGAGTGAAAAAGCAGCCAATGTCTAGAAGGAAAAAGTTTGAAAGACTTCAGAAAGCCTGAAGAACTGTTGCTCAAGATGTCTTTAAAAAAGAACTTGAAAGTCTGACTTCTTAAAAGCAAAATGTCTAAAAATGAGGAGTGGCTTGAGGATTTTGCACAGTACTGTAGTATGAGTTGTGATGTAGTAAAGCATGGCAGGAATCCGTTTTTAGAATTGACTGATAAGTGTGATAAGTTTGAAATAAATGCTGAAAACTATCAATTATAGTTTCTTGAAGTCCAAGGTAAAGTCCTTGGATGTTTGCAAACATAAAATACAATAAGAAATACTCACAGCGTAGAAGCAAGAGAGTAATTGATTATAATAATTTTCTGGGTGTGAGTATGGTTAGTGTTTTTGAACATAACATTGGTTATGTCAGTTATTTTTATTTTGACTTTTATTGTGACTTTAGACAAGGTGATTATATATCATCATTTATCAAATGTAAATACTAATACATTTACCGGACACTTTATTAAGGACATGGGCATTGGTAGTGGTTGGAACCCTTTTTGCACTGCCTTAATTCTTCAAGGCATACATTCAAAAGGGCTCTGGAAACATTCCTCTAACATTTTGGTCCACACTGACATATTTTCTCTGTTTTGAACTATTGTCTATAAACCCTAGAGGTCGTTGTGTGAGAAAATCCCAGTAGATCAGCAGTTTCTGAAATACTCAGACCAGTAAGTTTGAAATTCAGTAGGTATTCTTGTCTACCATGTCTACATTCTTAAATGCACTGAGATGCTGCCACCAATTAGATTTGTGTGAAGAAGCAGTTGAACAGGTGTACCTAAGAAAATGTCATCAGGTTATGGACCTCTAAGCCATTTTGCTTTCCTCAGGGGTGTGTTTGGGGTGTTGCCTACAAACTGCCGACTGGCCGGGAGGAAGAAGTGAAGCGCTACCTCGACTACCGAGAAAAAGGTGGTTATCAGGTCGTCACGGTGACCTTTCACCCCCGTCCATCACTCACTTGCTCGCCAAGCCAGACGCTGATCTACATCGGCTCCAAGGACAATCCCAACTACCTCGGCCCCGCACCCCTGGAGGAGATCGCCATTCAGATCATCAACTCTACCGGTCCAAGCGGGAAAAATACAGAGTACCTGTTTCAGCTGGCTGACGCCGTGAGGACTTTTCTGCCTGAGGACTCAGACACACATCTGTTTTCTCTTGAAACTTTAGTAAGAGAGAGGCTAGAAAACGGACAGAAAAATTCAGTAACAGCAGTTGATTTTTAAAAAATGTCTATATTGGGCTGGGTTCGTCACATGATCTCAGGGTTTAAGGTAAACTTGTCCAATAAAGATGTTTGTTACATGTAGGATGGGACATGTTGACCTCATTAGTTGACTAAATAATGTTGTTTTGTTCAGGATTTCAGTGCAAATAAATATCCACTGAAAGCTGCTTCAAAGTAATAACACATAAACTGGTATAGAAAACATAAATTACCAAAAATGTACAGATCGCAAGTTAAGTTTCAATATAAATCCCTACAGAACAGTTTCAATATATATGGTTTAAATATAGGTATTTAATATCTGGCGTTGACTAGCCAAGATGAGAAAGAATTGCTAATGTTATTGCATATTAGTTATTAAACATTTAACACTCAAACCTGAGCTGCTTCATGTCTGGTTTAACGTTTATTAAATATAGAGCTAAAAGTCTTGAGCCAACCCTCATTTCTTTATATTTTGTTAAGAAAATGGGGAAATGGGTACAGCGATTTATTGAAATATGGAAATATACTATGGGATGTAAAAGCAGAGTATAATTCTATAAAGCTTGAAAGTCAATATGACTGAACTCTTAGGCAAGCTCGTCATTTCTTTAAGCATTCTTCAGGAATAGTTCTCTGAGCTTGTTGAAGGACATTTAAAGCTCTTCTCTGGATGTTGGCTGCCTTTTGTTTTATTCTGTGTCAAGCTGATCTCACACTGCTAGAGGCCAGTCTAGCAGTGTGAGATCATTAAAATGAAGCTATTACCGCATGATGGATATGAGAATATATCAGATTTTTTTCCTATATCTTAAGACATGACTTTCAGATACTGTTTATCTGCTGTAGATATTTTGTCTTTTCTCCTCAAGTTGTCCAGTTTCCCTCAAACGATAGGACACGCTGCACATTCATGACAAGCTATGCCAAGTTTTCAGCTAATAGCGCTTTGGAAATCACCTTGCTGGTGCTCTTTTATTCCTCTAAAAATGGTCAGGTACAAGGACTGGACTTAAAATGAGTGAAAGAGCAGCCCATGTCCAAAGAACAAGGCTTTTAGAGAACTACTGCTCAAGCTCACTTTAAAGAATTTGAAGAAAATCTGGCTCCTTGGAAGTAAAATGTAAAGAAATTAGGGTTGGCACATGTTTTTTGCACACTCTAGCTCTAAGTTGGTTTCATAATCAGACACAAAAACAATGACAGATGCAGCTGCAAATTAAGTGCTAATTAACCTTTGTTAGCATGGTAAACACTGTAAACATTTCACTTTAGAACTTTAGAAACATCAGCACCGTTAGTACTGTCACCGTGAGCATGTTAATGTTAGTGTTCAGCTCAATGCACTGCTGTGACAAATGACAGCCTTTCATTGTCAGTGTAGGCTTTTCTTTTCTGTCTTGCTATGGTTAGTCTAATGTGTTCCTGAAGTATTCTACTGAACCGTTTATTAAAAAATAAAACCTTATTGCAATTAAAATATAATGACGCCCCAGTTATTTTTCCTTGTTTTTTTTTAGTAACTTTAATAAAATAAATCTAAAACTTGACAAATCGGTTTAAACGCTGTAATAAATACAGCTAAAAAAATTGTCCAATCTGGTAATGCAGCTTTTCTAAATACAGCCTATCTCTCTTCCTGCTATGATGAAGTAGTTGTCATGAAAATCACTTTAAGCAAACACACATTGTTTAGTCTAACCTTTACTTACTCTGTGTCAAGATTAGTAGTTCTAGCACAGGGGAGCCGGCATCGGCTGCTTCTCATTCTGCCTGCCTCCGTCTCAGCACAGTAAACACATCAAATTCAACACGACTGCATCAGAAAAACATCAACAAGCAGAATAAAAGAGTGACAGCTCGAACTGTGATTCCATCTTTAACACACACACACACACACACACTCAGTGGGACACAAGTGGCTATTTCTTCTGCTACATCAACCTACCTTTGCTTACTTTACAGTCATAATGTTACAGTCTTTAGCGTACTGTGGACATAAAAAAATGAGTATCATCAGAAGCAATACTGAGGTAGGCTGCAGGTTTCAAACAATGCTCAGTTGGCACTAAGGGGCCCAAAGTGTGCCATGAAAATATCCCTCAAACCATTGCACCACCACCTGAACCCCTGATATAAGGCAGAATAGATCCAAGCTTTCATGTAGTTTACATTAGACCCTACTATCCAAAAAAGCAGAAAAAGACTCATCAGATCAGGCAATATTTCCAAACTTCTGCTGTCCAATTTTGGAGAGCCCATGCAAATTGTGGCCTCAATTTCCTCTTCTTAGATGACAGGAGTGGCACCTGGTGTGGTCTTCTGGTCCTGTAACCTATGGACTTCAAGGTCCGACGTGTTGTGTGTTCAGAGATGCTCTCCTCCTTACTGTGGTTGTACTGAGTTGTTATTTGAGTTACTATGTCTTCCTACCAGCTCAAAGCTGTCTCCTCTGACCTCTAGCATCAACAAAGCATTTTCACTGAGAGATCTGCTGCTCACTGGATATTTTGTTTTTGTACCTGTCTCTGTAAACCCTACAGATGGCTGTGTAGGGATTCCCAGTAGATCAGCAGTTTCTGAAATACTAAGACATACAACTATGTTCAGAGTCACTAAAATAACCATTTTCCCCCCATGCTGGTTCTCAGTTTGAAATTCAGCAGTCCTTCTTGACCATGTCTGCATGCTAAACTCAGTTGCTGCCATGTGACTGGCTGATTAGATATTTATGTTAATAAGCTATTGAACAAGCGAACCTAATGAAGTAGCCAGTGAGTAAATATATCCTGATGGACTGGTGATCTGTCCACTGTTTACCCTCCTTCTCACCCAATTTAAAGCTAGAATAGGCTCTAGTCCCTCACAACCCTGACATAGATGAGGGGTTAAGAAAACAGATGGATAATTATTAATATATAATCTATGAAAATAAGTCAAAACACAAAGTTTAGACACTTAAGTTTTTCGAGCATTCAACTGTAGAATATATTTCAAGTTTTAGCACTAAAAGCTTTTTGACATTGTGCATTCAAAAAAACAAAAACCCTGCTCTTTTCATGTCTTAATCTAAATCTAAATGACTCCTGTGCGACATACAGGAACTTGTTAAAACTCAGACCTGAGATTTTACTAGGCTGCAGCAGTAAAATGGGTCTAGCTACGCTGGTGCTAATGTGCACAGGCTCTAGTAACAGGGCGCAGTGGCACAAAACTATCCTCACAAGAAGAAGCTTTTATGTTTGAGCTCTGCACAGAATGAAGTGTACTGCTATGTGACATGGCTGTACAGAGATAAACAGCTGGTGCTTTATACAGTCAGCCAACCCTGCAAACATGCAACACTCAAAAAGAAGCACCACACTTTACAAATAATGCATTTATTTCACAGGACACGGTAAATTCTCAGTGCAGAACTAATGCAGAACATGACAAAATGTGGCCTATAGAAATATGACACCATTGTTACTGCAGGTCACAGATTTTTATGATCTAATATGATATATACAATTTTTATTTCTTCTTTTTATTTATATAAATGATATAATTAATGTCAATATGAGGTATTATATATCATGAGTGCTTTAAGATAGCTTTATAAGTGTTGGATACAATATAGCTGTAGAAATACAACAACGATAATTTTTAGATTACAATTTCACAAATATTTTCTGAATATATTGCATACATCCATCCATTCGCTTATCCTTTTCAGGGTCGCGGGGGGCGCTGGAGCCTATCCCAGCTGTCATAGGGCAAGAGGCAGGGTACACCCTGGACAGGTTGCCAGTCTGTCGCAGGGCTAACACACAAGGACAGACAACCATTCACACTCACATTCACACCTAGTGGCAATTTGGATTATCCAATTAACCTATCCCCACAAGCTGCATGTCTTTGGACGGTGGGAGGAAGCCGGAGTACCCGGAGAGAACCCACGCAAACACGGGGAGAACATGCAAACTCCACACAGAAAGACCCCGGCCTGATGGTGGAATTGAACTCAGGACCTTCTTGCTGTGCGGCAACAGTGCTAACCACTGTGCCACCGTGCTGCCTATATTGCATACATTTATATATATTTATAATTTCACACATGAACATTATCATGAAGGAATGTCTTCCTTGTATTTAATAACGTGCACAAGTTAGAACTCTTTTAAAAGTACATACCGGAACAATGATGATTAGCAATAAAAAGACTTTCTCAATATAAACCAAACCTTTCCCTCTAAAGTGGCCACCTTTGACTAAAAATACCATGCTAGTTAAAAATTTGAAACCATTTTGCCCAGGATTGCTTACTTGCTGGGTTTAGTGAAGGCCAACGGTGGCAAGTGAGGTTCCAGCGGGAGAGCGCCCTGCTAGCATTATCAGATATTATTTTACAAGCTGCACAAGACTGGAGTTCCCAGCCGTTGTGTAATTAATTTCTCTGGTAGTGGTCCTACATGGCTTACGAAGACCTGGGAAGGCAGGAAACTTCTGTCTAGGCGTAATAACAGGGTGACACCAGCAGGTCTGTGAGCACGAGCAGCTGATCGTCAGTGAAGCACTGTCGATGCTCCTGCCAGTTGTCGTGGTGAGTACGCCGAAATTCTGACAAGGTCTTCTTCACCGTCATCTTTGGGTAAGAAAATCAAAATCATCATACATAAACATAATCTAGGTGAATGCAGTGTGCACATTTAGAAACAACACCACAAAACACAAGTGAGTTTATCAGCTTTACTGTATTTACTTTATTGGGTTTTTTCCTGCTGTCTTTCATCGAAAACATGGTGGATGCTCATATTAAACCTGTATGAAGACTGAAATCTCTATGATGCAATATTTTTTTCCAATCTTAGCTCTGTATGATATCCTACAGAGCTCTAGTGGCTGGCGCTTTGGCTGTGAACACATGAGACCTGTTCAAACTGCTGTTTTCATGTGAAGGGCAGCCAATCAGAACAAAAATGGCTTAAAGGAGGGAGGAAGGGACCTAAAAGAGTTTGTTTTACACAGAATATGAACTGAGATGCGGCAACAAGGCCACATATATGGTAAATATTTGGTAAATAAGTAATGATCTGAACTATGAATTATGCAAAGCTACTTTTTTAGCATCCGAGAATAAAAATAAACATACATCTTAAGTATCATTTTTAGAGCATGATTCATCACTGCACATTTGGTCCTCTACACGCTAACAAAGCTCAACATCCCATTCATGAAAAAATACAATTATCTGCCTCATTGCTAAAGCCCTGGTGATACATCAGCTGGCTGATATCGACCAATCACAGATAAACTGGTATCTGCTTTTTGTTGACCAATGAAGGTATCATGAAATTAGGGACACGATCACTTATTAGTCTTTTTAAAAGGACACAGCTCAGTCTTCATAATTAAAAAAAGACCAACGAGGGCAGTCTGATGGTACTTATTATTTTCAGAATTTCTATAAAACAAAAAAATTGACTAAAGTAGAAAAACGACGCAGATCAATCCATCATGAATAATAATCATTAGCTGCAGTCCACTAGTTAGGCGTTTGTATCATATTTAATTTAACAGCATTTTCAGCAGAGTGCTTTTACAGGTTTGGTATGACTAAAATGACTTAAAGGGAGCCAATGTTTCCTCCACTGCTGTGTGCATGTGGGAGAAAGAGAAATACCTGGTGTTCTCATGCCTTCATCTGAGTTCAGTTGAAGTGTTTACATATGCGCAAAAAATGCTGACTAATAGCTCTGAGTTGTTAAGAGGGCTGAAAGGGACCAAGTGTGAAAGCATCCTAGATTTTTATAGAACACAATGCAGAAAAACATGCCTGGGATCATATAGAAATGGTGCCTTCACACAACACATGCAACAGAGCATACATCCAAGTGTATTAACAAACAGTTACTTTATGAGTAGTTAATAATCTTCCCCTTTTCAATGCAAACAAGTATTTTTTTATTAAAAAATATGCAGTATATAGCTCTATGTGGTATATGCAGTCTATATAACTGTTAACTGCTCTGTACCAGAGGCCTGAGAGTTTGTCCGCGTTTGTCTTTTTCCATACACTGGTATGTATAATAAAAAGGTAACAGAATAATTTTTAATCTGGCAACCACAGCAGGGAAAATAGGATTGTTATTTCTCAAGTGTGAATGTAAAGATATTTGGCTTCTAGATAAACAAGATGTAATGCATGATTCAAGGCCAAACTTTTATGTAAACTAATATACATGAGCCCAAAGTGATGTGCTGTTTCTCGGTAGTGGAACAATTCCATTATAGTCTGTAGTAAAGTCCTGCAATAAAAAGAATGTTGATAGCAACTGTTTTTCTTGCTTCATTTGTTTTGAACAGTGAACGCTCATACCCACCCTTGATTACAGCCACTATCTATTACAATGAAGCCTACACTTAAGTTTAAGTACATGAACTGCAAATTCAAAAGTTCCTGTTTTGGCTGGTAAATCCTCTATCTAGAGACACATAATGTAAAATGCAGATTAGCAGCTGAAAATATTTGCAGCAACGATCTAAACTGTTTACAATAATTAAAAACTAATTTGGAAAAATAATTTATTCATTGCACACTGTTAGAAACTGTTGTTTCTAGTTAGCTAAGAATGAAGTATAAAGTTATTTGGCCAAAGAAGGAAAGTCAGTAATTAATCTGATGATGATGAGATGATAAGAACACCTTCCTGACTTTTTTTTTTTTTACGTGTATTTTACTTGTATCTGTGATTACCTATGTATATGGATGTGGTTCACAGTAGTTTAGTGATTCTGCAGCAATTGTGCTAATTGGCAGCATGATTGTGAGGATGACACTGTGCGGAAAGTTGGTAGCCAAGTTTGCTAGTATAGACTGATAAGTTAGCACTCCGTTGACTTGCCAAACACTGACATCTCTGACTCCAAATAACCCCAAATGTGGGGCCACGATCCTACTTTGACACGTGAAAATATGAACACCAGGAGCTCATGGATACGGATATCATCATTATGGATATCTCCACCTTTTAAATACAGCCTATGATTTACAGTAACCAACATATGTGTCCTTTACTATAATGGGCAAAATATAATATTTCTACCAGATTCTATTTTTTTCCGACTAATCTTTCCGGTAACAGACATGTTAATCAATATTTTTACAAATACAATATTTTAACTGTATTTTATTGGATTTTCTTTCTCATCTTTTTCACTTTCCTATGGGAGAGGCACTAAACCATCGTCATCATTGGCTCCACACCACTATAATGTATTATTCAAACTCTGCTCTACGGATTACATTGTATGTATACTTCATGCCTGAAGTAAGACCAAAGACACAATTTTCTCCTCAATTGGACAATGAAATTGTATTCTTTCAGCTCACACTGTTTTGAGCTAGATGTTTATATATGAGTGTGTGTGGTGGGGCTAATGCGTGCGCGCACCTCTATAGGCTGTGGGTCATTGAGATGGCTGCTCAGGTCCATCAATATCTGAGGCATCCAGTCTGGGACATCATAGGGGCTCGACAGGATGCACGCACTGAGGCCGAGCACTCCAGCATGGCGCCGCACTAAATCTACACACACACACACACACACACACACACACACAAAGGGAGAGTTGAAATAGCTCTTCGAATCTCAAGGTTCACATTTCCCCTGGGATAAGAAAGGGTAATAGGGCAAGTATTATTGTGATTGCCTCACTGTGCAATTGTGACGTGCACGGAAATGTGTGTGTGTGTACCTGTAGAGGCCAGCTCCCCTCGGGCCTTGGGGAGGGAAGTCTGACTCAGCGTCTGGAGCTGTGTCTGCAGACTGGAGTCCAGAGGGAAGAACTGGCACTGCAGTAAACCACTGAGGGTGGTGCATGCCATGTCCCTCACCTACAATGAGAAGGAGAAAGGCGGGACAGGAAGGAGAGAAAGAGGGAGGAAAAAACAGGTCCTTGAAGATCAGAACTGACAAATAAAGAGTGCTGTGGAGAACACGAGGCATTTTTAGAGGCAAGGAATGCATGTGCAATTTATTAAGGGAGGCGAGCCCAAGGAGATCGGTGAACAGCAAGGTACACGGGACAGATATAAGCAAAGGAAGGGGAGGAGGAGGAGGAGGGATAGATGCTGAGCTGAGCTGATGTAAAATTCAGTTGCAGAACATCACTGCCTTCCTGCATCACTTTGCATAAATTATGAATAAGCTCTGAGTGATGGTTGAGGCACTGTAACAGACAGTGATACGAGGACAAAGCATTAATCAACTCTACACTCACACAGTTAACAAAATATTAAGAGAAGGACAATTCAATTGGAGTGCAGGGGTTATTGATTTTCACCTGTGCTGTACATCCAGATCAATAAACGTAGACAGTTTAAAGGGTTTAAAAGCAAGACAAGTGGGACATTGATTGCTCAAAAGCTGACATTACTCAATATTTCAAGAGACTTCTGTTCTTCGAGAACCAGTTGTAAAGCTTTTTTTTATTCGATTCAATAAATAAACATTAGTAAGTAATTTAGAGGATTTAAAGTCAAGACAAATAAACAATTATTTTGGGTTTAGCTTGAATGTTATTTTTAGATCGTCCAAGCTGCCACAGACAAAGAGATTTCAGGCAGCCACAGTACTCAATCAACATCCCTGTAACTACAGTGAGCACTGAGACAGACTGTTATTTTTAAGCAATAACTGTGAATGGAAAAGATGGATTAAGGTTTAGGTTAGAAAAGCAGCCCTTTATTATCTCCTGACAGAGATCCCAGGGGCTGTGTTAAACCAGCGCTTGTGAATACGTTACCTCAAGCTGCTCATCTAGCAGCAGCTGCATCACCAGTTTTCGAATGCGGAGAACCTCAGCGGGCACACTGAGCAGAGTAAACAAATTGTAGAAAACCATGATCTGGAGGTAGGTCAGCACTGAGAAGCGTGCATGCCATGACCTGCTGCCTGCCATCTAAGGAGAGAGGAGAGAAAGAAGGGATGAGATAATGAGAGACAAGTTGGAGTTTGTACTGATGCCCGAAAGGCCCTGAAGGTGATATATTGCTCATAAAAGATATATAAACTCGAGTACACAACATCTATATGTAATACTTTCTCTTTTCATGCAATTAAAATCTTTCAAGAAGCATCTGGATGACTCTGTGAGGCTGTGCCTGCGCAATATAAGTATGCCAACATATTCATAATCGCACATCTATTTCACTAAGTATAAATATACACAGAATGTGTATAAATAAGGGTATACCGTATACACCTACCATATTCTATACCACATTCTACACCACTTTGGTGCATTTGGTTACACTGTCTACATTTTAATGCAAAATAAAAACACAGATTGCAACAGAAGAAAGACATTTTGGAATCTGGTGCTGGCCATACCAGCAAAGACCTAATAAAACAAACAAACGGGCTAATATATATCATATTTATGTTGTTTCCTGATGCTTCTCAGCTGGGGTTTACAAGATTTCACAAATATCTACTCGTTATCATCCAAATCAATGGTTATCATAATAAATATGTAAACAGGCATTCTTATCATGACTCTTGACCATCTGTATCCATAAACTAAAATATAACTTAATGAGGAAAAATTTTCATCCATCTGTCCATCCATCTGGGTTCAGGTTACCTGAGACAGCCACATCTCCCTCCCCGTAGCCACCTGATCCAGCTCTTCTGGGGGATACCAATTAATTCCTAGTAACCAGTAAAGTGACATAATGTCCTCAAGGCATCCTTGTTCTGCCTCCTGTCGGTGAGGCATATCCAGAACACTGACTCCTTTCGATGTGGAGGAGTTGTGGCTCTACTCCAAGTACCTTCTAAATGACCAAGGCCATCATCCTATCACTAAGGCTAAGGCTAGCCTCCCCTTTAAGGAAGCTCATTTCAGCTGCTTTTATCAGTGATGGATGTGCAGCCAAACATGAAGCAGCTAAGAAAAAAGGTTTAAAGCCTCATCTCAGGGCTAGTTTACCGTGCTGAGCTTTTTGTTTTACAAATCAGATTTGAGAGTTGTCAGCATGTACAAATAAATACTCCAGAGGGGTAGCCAAGATGGTAAGACATGCTTCAGTAAACTATGTAGGAGTGAATGGCATTAATATCGAATAAATTATTTCATTTATTAAAGGTAAATAAACCTTTTTCATGGCACTGTAGGCAGAACAGTACTTTTCTCAGTGTAGTGTATGTGCTTATAAACCTTAATAAATTAAAGCTCAGACCTGATGATGACTGCATGAAAAGTCAGTATTAGGGTTAGGTTACAAAACCTGCTACAATCGATTCTGAAAGTCTGTATCAAATTTCTGCTGCCTACAAATTACCATAAACAGTTGTTGATCTGCAACTTTTCATTGTTTGACACTGTTGATTACTGTATTTTAAAACTTAGACTCTTCCAGTCAGGACTCTCTGGGAGAGCAGTGGCATGGTTCTCAAACTACCTCAGTAACAGGACTCAGTGCATTAAATCTGACGGTCTATGTTCTGACTTTGTTACAGTGCACAACGGAGTGCCACAGTATTAGGTCCCCTTCTATTTATCATTTACGTAAACAATCTTAGTCTACATGTGCCAGATGCAAACTTGCACTTCTATGCTGATGATACAGTTATTTACAGCTGTGGTTCAACTCTTGTCCAAGCCATTGACTCCTTGCAGAAAGCCTTTTCTGCTGTCCAGCATTCATTACTTCAGCTTAAACTTTTTCTCAACGCAGACAAAACAAAGCTCATGTTGTTTTCTAAATCAAGGAGACGAGCCCAAACAATCCCATCAGTAACCACTCTTGAAGGTAATAAAATAGAGTTGGTTCACACCTATAAATATCTGGGAATCTTAATTGATGACTCGCTTACCTTCAAACCACATGTAGAGAATCTTGTGAAAAACCTGAAGTTAAAACTGAGATTTTATTTTCAAAATAAGTTGTGTTTCTCTTTTAATACAAAGAAGCAGCTTGTTGCTGCAACATTCTTGCCTGTGCTGGATTATGGTGATATTCTATATATGAATGCTTCTGCTCAATGTCTTCGAATGGTTGATTCTGTGTATCATGCTTCTCTGAGGTTCATCACTAACTGTAAATTTCAGACTCACCACTGTGAGTTATACTCTCAGGTAGGATGGCCTGCTTTGGTAAGTCGGAGGAACTCTCATTTATACAGTTTTATATTTAAGGCAATACTTGGGTTGCTGCCTTCTTATATATGTTCCCTGCTTGTAATGAAACATGCTGGTCGGTATTCTCTTCGTCTGCATGGTTACTTATTGCTTTCTGTTCCATTTGCCCGAACTGAACTTGGTAAAAGAGCTTTTGTCCATTTAGCACCCTCGGCCTGGAACAAACTGCAGAAGGAATGGAAAATGACTGAATTCATTTCATTAAGTGCTTTTAAATCTAAACTACGAATCCTTGAGGCCAAGTCCATAACATGTAACTGTTTCAATTAGATTGATTGTCATTTTAACTGACTTTTTTATTTTTATTTGAATTTTATTGAATTTTATTTTTTATTTTATTCGTATTCTTTCACTTATTGTTGCATGTGTGTTGTTGCTGCCTGTGTTTGAGTAATTTCTGTAACTGTGAGACATCTGCTGCTGCCTATCTTGGCCAGGTCTCCCTCAAAAAAGAGGTTTTCAATCTCAATGGGATCTTCCTGGTTAAATAAAGGTTAATAAATAAATAAAATTGTGCACAGCACCAGATCCACATGATAACCTTTTGGTGTTCGATCAAAAATAAAACAAAGCAATAAAGTAAGGATTTCCCACCAAATGAAACTATTCCTTTAAAAAACTGTTTACACCCAGGACTTCCCAGAACATAAAAGATTTATGTTTAGGTGAAGGTGAAACTAAAAAAATGTTGCAATGCTTCCTCATCCCTTTGATGTGAAGGTAGTTTTAGAACCGCTATTTCACAACAGGGGTACCACTCACATAAAAACTCACCGCAGAAAATCTGCGAGCTAATTAAAATAGCATAGGTTGTTTTTAGTCTAACACAATACCTTGGGAGATTAGGCTTGGAACATTGACAGCAGGCAGGTGAGGCAGTTGTGAATGTGTATTTCTGGATTTGTGTGTACATATTACCTCTTCCAGTGCAGCCAAAACCAGAGGGATGTGCTCAGGATACAGCAGGCCCTGAGACATGAGAGAGAGACACGTGCGTGCATCCTGCTTCATCTCATCATAGCTCTCATCAATCTCCACCGGGGCAATCTGCAGGGGGAGAGAGAAAACAGAGAGAGAGAGAGGGAGAGAGGTAGAAAGACAAGGAGCAACGCACCATTTTGAGTAAATGAAGAGAGAAATTGAGTTTAATGGGCAAGTAAGATTGAGTGGGTAATAATGCTGTGCTAGAACCTGTGTGTGTGTGCGTGTTTGTTCTTACCTTGAAGAGTAGAGGCAGGAGCTGTAGCTGCTGTTGAACAGGAGTGGTAAAGGTTCGCCCTGCACTCGTCATCAGCCATTTTAAGACTGCAAATAGCACATATATACACACATAAACACACAAGGAGAGTTTGAATTGCTGGCAAATGATAAAAAAACCCCCACAGAACTGGAGCTGCGTGGCTCTGGTAATAAAACACAATCTATCATTATTTAGTATCTAATGACTTGTATAATTCCACAGCCAGATATTTGTCTGTATAATGGAGATTACAGTAATAACAGAAACCGAAAGAGCAGCAATGCACAAATACTGAGGCAAAAAAATGAGATCTAAATTCAGTCTGTGGCAAGCTACAAAAAAAAAAACGAAGCAGGCGTGACTACTGTAATACAATAAAATCTGCAAAAATAGTTACAAAATCTTTAAGTTCAAATAACATTCTATCCTCAATCGCTAGGTAATTTTTATATGTAGAGGTTTGCATATGTGTCTCTCTATCTTTCACTGGAAAAACATTCTGCATAGGTATTAGTTTAAAGTATTTAACATTATAAAACTTTGCCAGTGGTGCCTATCCTCTTTCATCTAATGTAATCTATATAATGGTCTCAAGAATCATTTAATCACAAAAACCTCTCATGTTCAAAAGCATGTATTTTACCTCATTATAACTGAATGTGAATTACTATTTAGGGTTAGACAGTTGAGCTGACTATGACTGTTAACTTTTTTCTATTTAAATGATTAATCTGCTACTTGAAGGTATTACTCCCTTAACATGTGATTTTCAGTAAATTAGAAAATTCATACACAATAATATAAATAATTGACCTTTGACCTCTGTGTTCATGTCGTCTGCCCACCTGCCTGCTCATTTTTATCTTTATGTTGAAATACCACTTTCATTTTTTAATCAGTAATTCTATTAGCGGTTTTAACTATTTTGATTATTAATTCACAACAATTAAACTGCTACTTTTAAGGTTTTCATACTTTCCTTAGATCGTTTCACGTATTTCTATTTCAGCTAGCTATTTACATTTTTATTAGTAACACCTTATATATGTTTTTAATCAATGCTGGTAACAATTGCAACTCTTTATCTGTTTTGTCTGGATAATACATTACTCAGCCATACAATTAACTAATAAATTCAATTGCTCACCTACATCACTTCAAATTTTGAATTTTTATTCTTTTCATTTCAGCAAGCTACTATCTTTGTAATCAAATTGTAGTTCATATTTATGTAGGTTGTGCCAACACAACACAGCTAGACTCAAAAATGGCAAATTCATACTTCTGACTCTTTGCTGCATTGTCTTTCCACTATAAATGTTATGCAGGAACACTCCTTCATCGAAAAGACAATTTGCTTCTGAATGCTTGAAATTTCATTTTGCCTGAATACAATTGGTTAAATTAGACTAGCCTCTATGACGAAAGCAAAATCAATATGAAATGTAGTTTAAATGACTTCCTCATGTGACCTGGACAAATTACATATTATACTAAAGAGACCTATCCAAATATTGAGTTGGACTCCTTTCCATAATTCCTTTTTGACATGCTTGAACACACACGGGCGAAATTTCCTATCGATCTACACCTCACTACCGTTTAAAATAAATTTGAAAGGTGAGATCAATGAAGAATCACAGCTTTTAATTTGGTCCATCTAGTTTTAGTATGACTGTCTATTTCACCAAGAGAACAAGCTTATATAGCAAGAGAGAGAGAGAGAGAGAGAGAGAGAGAGAGAGAGAGAGAGAGAGAGAGAGAGATGCAGCCACTGTCTGTCCCTGGCCTTCCTGCCTAAAAGACACACAGTTTACTTCTTTTCATCCACATTCTGACCCGTCTTGAGTAGTTTGACAGCCTGGGTGCGCTCATCTGTCTCCTGGGTGTTCTCCTCGTGTACGTGGTTGTGGATCTCCGGCTCCGCTGTGAGGGGCTTGAGTCGCTCTAGGACCCGTGTGATGAATTCTGCCACATGGGGGGAGGTAGTGGGCCGGGTGTGGGGCAGAGCCACGTCTATCATGAAGATATAGGTCAGGACACTGGAGAGAAAAGAGCACAAAAAGGGTAAGGGAGCAGAAAGGGGAGAGATGAGAGGGAAATACAGTACGGGAGCAGATGAGACAGAGTTAGAGATAAATAACGAGCCTCTAATTTGAACAACCCAAACAGTACACACAAGCTAATGAGATTAACTCATTTAGACACAATTATGTAATGCAGAATAAGTTCTTCACCTGCCAATGCGCTCCCTGACATTTTTATACACCTGGGTGAGTTTGGGCTCCAGGTAGGCTAGCAGCCTGTGCAGCAGTTCAGAAACTCTCCACTGCTGCTGAGCCAGACCTCCCTGAAGCACATACAGCAAACTGACAGAGACAAAGAGAGGGGGCAGATGGAAGAATGGGGGGTCGTTGTGTTATTGCGGGCATGTCTGCTCAGCATACGTCAGCTCAGGTTACTACTGCAGCCTGAAATCAGAAACCTCTTAAATACTGCAAATACTTTGTATGCAGTTATCATGCACACACATACATTACCTGGCATCTCTGAATGAGCTGCCCTCTCCGCTGAGGGGGCTCTCCATCAGCAACTCAAACAGCCAGTGGAGTTTCCTGGGTTCTCTTCCCTCCTGTTGGACAGCATTCAATACGAACAAAAATAATTTTCATTGGCTTTTTATTGTTTTGTTTTTGCATAGTCATAATAAAAAAACTGGATAGCTCAGGTATAGCCTTATGCCCTCATTGTTCCAAACAGCACGTTTTATGCTCCAATAAGAAAAGGCAAGAACAGGTTATGGTAAGCAAAGCCGTTCTGTTTAATTCAAAGGAATGTGTAATGAATAACACAGTCAATAATGCAGCTAAATGGACTGTCATTTATACAAATACCTAATCAGCCAATCCAGTGCATTTAGGCATGTAGACATGATCAAGGTGACCTAGAGATCAATTTAATCAGAATGGGGGAGAAAGCTGATTCAACCATCTCTAGGGTTTACAGAGAATGGTCTGAAAAAGAGAAAATATCCAGTGAGCAGCAGCTTCTGGGAAAAAATGCTTTGTTGATGTCACAGGAGAACGGGCAGACTGCATTTCTTTCTACACTCTGGGCCCCTTAGTACCAGCTAAGCATCGCTTAAATACCGCAGCCTATCTGAGTACAGTCCTCTGCCTGGTGAGTATAAATGCTTAATAAACACAGATTTAGCAGACCTAATATCTAATATCTCAACTTGGTTTTACTTGTTAGGGTAGCATACTCGCATTAACACTAAACATAGTCAATCAGTTGTTTTCACATACAATGCATACAATAGTACAAATGTGAGCCAGCACTGCACTACCATAAAGGAACAATAATAGAATAGCAAGGAAGAGTTTGTGCTTTAAAGGGTGTCGTCAAGGCAAATCTGACAATTTTCACATGCTCTGTAGATTTTTAAAATATCAGCTTCTGAACATCTTATTTAGCAATTAAACAAAAAAATGTTGTTTTTTTTTGTTTAACAGGGCTTGTTATACTTTTTATAACAAGCCCTGAGTTATCTTCACTATAGTGGATTTGTATGCATGTGAGCAACTCACACAAGCAGTAGCGATGCAGGTTCCCCAGTCTGTGTAGGTTTCCACTGTGATGTTGGTTAATGCCGTCTTGATCAAAGGGCACAAAAGCTGCCATAACTTTTCCACCTGAGGCACACGCACACATACACAATAATGGAAGTTTTTATTAATATTGACTCTTCTTATCAAAAAGTGGTGCAGTGTGTACGTTTCTCACTGTGTGTGTGTGTGTCCAGTACCTTGCCGAAGCTCCAGTGTTTACTGCCTCTGATTAACCCTGCAGTAATCTCACACACACAGCGCTGGGAGCTCTCATGGGGGTCACTGGCAAGCTGCTCCAGGTGAGGCCGTAGTAATGGCAGGAATGCGTCACCATAGTTACGAAAGAGCCCCTGCCAATCAAGCATGAACATGTGAGTTTGTGTGTGTGTATTTTTACCAGGAAAAAAGGGAGAAAAAAGGAAAGCAGGGTTTTGTTTGACGCAAGTAAACCGCTGCATGATGGAGAAAAATGAATCACAAAAGTTGATGATAGAAAATGCAGCACTGTGGAGTTCGATTCAGCCTTGGCTAGTGTCATTATGCTGCGTCACTACTTTGTATAAGGTCTGTCAGATCGATTGAGGATGACAACTGCACCTTGAAGAGGAGAAAACGTCGAGGGTTGAAGCTGTCCTTTCCTTTCCGATCCTCCAGAGAGAGAAACTCGATCAGCTGATCAATAAATTCTGGGTCCGAGAAGTATTCAAAGATGATCTTTTCACCCTATGTGACACACAAACACAGCCAAAATGTAATAATAGGTATAGAGAGGCTTCGCTGAATGATTCTGTGTGTGGCCCTGTATGAGCACGCACCTCACTCATCTCCTCGTATGGCAGGTCATCTTTTGGCTTTTCCGAAGATGCATAGATCATCATTTCTCTGAAAGGAGCAGGAGACAAAGAAGAGGCTGCGATGATTTATAGATAACAACACAAAGGAAAAATCTGGATAGACACATACTGTCTTCAAACAAGCAGCAAGGATAAATGAATGATTATAAAGTCAGTAGTCAGCAAGGCGTCTGAATACCAAGACAGAAGACAGGCACCCAGCGCTATACTTATACATCAATTCTTCTATCTAGGCCAGACAGTAAGTCGTTCCGTCAGCCTTATCTGGGACAGGCCGTGACAGAAGGCGAGTTCAACACCCTGCTAGTTATCCATCCACTCAGAGCCGCGTCATCCGGCACTTAGCCACACACGCATAAACGTGGTCACAACGCCACAAAGCCAAGCATCAAATCAACCACGCAGTTAAGTCAATCAGCTACTTAGCTCCTTGCAAGCAAGCAGTTAATCAGCCTTTCAGTTTCTACATCCAACGCCTCATCTCTCAGTCAGGGTCTTCACCTCGGCCACGAGTAGTATCCCCAGTGTGTCTTCTCCACAAAACACTGAGAGTCCCACTTTTCCTGAGTCAGAGGTAGGTTGTTGCTGTCGTACTGCAGCCAGCGATTTCCCTCCCGATCCCCCACGCACAGCCCATCAGTTTCCTCGATCCCACCTACAAATACAAAGCAATAACAGAAAGCACCCTTTACACTCATACACAAGAGTGCTATTAGTCTTATTTGTGGGGGAATGTGTGTTTGCGGTGGAAAGCTCTTGTGGTTTATAGCAATTTTTAAAGCAAATTTAGATGTTATTGTTTCAAAGTGGTTGATTTCAACTGATTATAACTATTATCTTATTAAAGTTCGAAACTAAAAATCCTGCTTTAGAAATAAACATGAAAGCTGAATAATGTAGTTGGTGGTTGATTGTGTGCATTTGAACATAAACTCACTGATATCTGATGGCTTTACGGCCACTTTCTTACTCAGTCGTTTCAGCTGCTTCAGGATACCAGCCATTGCCGAGATTGCAACCTAACAGGTGGGAAATATTACCCAAAACAAGAGTGAAACAAGTTTATCATCGTAAGTGTTGCCACAAACTGTAGTGACCCTACTTGACCTCTACAGGGAGACAGTTTTAGCCACAGTCACAGGGGATCCTTTAGGGCCAGTAAAAGTGCTGTGGGTATTAAAAAATGCTGACACTACCGGCAGTCGTTTGATAGTGAACTGGAGAACAGCCTGGTCTCAGTGTTGTAGCTAATCTTTGAATTGCTTCTGCTTTTTATGATAGTTTTTGTGTCTTAGCTCCATTAAATTGCACTTTTTGCACAAGTCTCTTTTTGCTTAGCTCACACTCTTTTCTTTTGTCTGCGCTGTTCAGTTATGCTTTGGAGAGGTATGACATTTTGCTCAATCACACACCTGAATACAAACAAATAACTGTAAAAGTGAAACTCTAGCTGTGTTTTCAATAAATTCTACACTTTGCATGAGCCGCTTTTACCGAGAAAAAAAAAAATAAATAAAAAGAAATGGTTGTTGACTGTGCAGATGACTAGACTGCAGTGCAAAAATATATATAATCATAAGATCATTCATTACCTCTTTTTGCAGTCATTGTAACATTTTTAAATTTTCTCTTTTTTCATTATTAAAAAGGAAGAAGTATTTTGTCTATATTTTGGGTAAGTAGCAGTAACTGCAAACTGTGTTGCAAGTTGTGATTTGAAAGCACAACAGATTCTAACTGGATTTCAGTGACACTTGCAGGTATGTTTACATGCTGTTTAATGGTCTGCAGCTGAGCAATTAATTATGTATCCTGCAAATTGATGTGAGCACAGCGCTTTTACACAGCAAGTGTTCGGTTATCCAACAAGCTAATGAGCAGGACAAGAGAAGTTAAATAAAAAAGGGGATTTTAGCCAGAGCGCTAATGTGCGTTTTTCAAAACCTGCAGCTCTCACGTTGTGTAGCAACTGCTGTCTGGCTCAGTGTGACCACCTTCTGTGCTCGTGATCCTCTGCTGATCTCACAGCCTTATAAAGATCTAGCATTTTATCCCATTATATGTGTATTTGTCAGTATTGATGAGCAAATTGATTCTTGACTCATGCCCAAAAACACAGTGTCTGGTCTAGGATTAAATCTGATTCCTCTTGTTTTTGTGTAGTTGCTTTTAGTCTTTGTGGCACTAATTTGCAAGCTGCTAAGAGAGGAACAAAGAACAAGAGATATTTTTCACTTATTCAGATTTCAGTGATAATATAATAAAAAAACAATTCAATTTTAAGTATTGTGCAGTTTATGCTGTGAAAATGGAAATGGAAAACCTTGACCGTGAGTTTGGGTGAACAGCCACATCTATTTCCAAATCATCACACACGGTGTTCCACAGGGTTCTGTTCTGGATCCTGTTTCACTTGTATTCCATTTTCTCTCTTTATGTCAGCTTTTGTGATCATTTACTCACATCACTTATCAATGTTATGCCAGTAATATTCAGCTTTACATCACTTTTAAACCTGTTTTTTTTATTATTATTTATCTTTAAAAAATCTTTGAACTGTTAAAAAAAATCATGAATGTTAGATTATTTACTCCATCTGAATGAAAATAAAAATATAGAGATCATTATTTATGCCCCAGACAGCCTGGTTCCCCGGGTTATTGGAAATCCAGGATTGCTCTCTAGCTACGTTAAAGTACACATAAGCAATCCGGGGGCAAGTTCTGATAAAGAACTGGTTAAGGGTCTGGTTCGTTTTTGTTTTCATCAATTAAGAAATATCAGTAAACCTCCCCGTATTATATCTAAATGTATATCTAACTCATACTTTTGTTTTATCTCGTTTGAACCACTGCGACTCAGTCTTCGTCTCCCTCAGTAAAACCTCCTTGGGTCTACAGCTTGCACAAAAACGATGCTGCAACAGATCCTTCAAGTGCTCTCACAACACACCTCTGCTGACCCCACGGCTCCCCATTAGATTCAGAATTCAATTCAAAATTCAGTTTTCCACCTTTAGGACCTTGCATGGTGAAGTGCCCTCCAACATAACTGAACTTTTGTAGCCATATGTCACCAGCAGGACTCTCAGGTCTTATGATCAGGCCTTGTTATCCTTGTTATCCTCAAATCTAGACTAAAACCTAAAGGAGACAGAGCCTTTGCAATTGTAGCCCCCTTCTTTGGAACACTGACTTCCTTTCTATCATCTATAAACTGAGCAGATGTCAAAAAACACCTTAAGCTTAATTTTTTAAAAGTAGCAATCAGGTGGCATTTCATTTTATTTTATTTTATATTTGTTTGTATGTGATTTGTGAAAGGCACTATATAAATAAATTTACTTCCAAGCTTACTAAAATCTGCCTAATATGCCTTGCAATGGTAGGAGCTCACTGGTTCTTCAGTCATATGAGCTAAAATTACTATTAATTCAACCATAATGACTCTGATAATGATCTGGGTTTTCATTATAGTTCAGCTTTACTATAAAATGCTCGGATTCCCTGCTATCTGACCCTGGCTTGTCTGGAACATACAGTGTACTGGAAACTTCACATGAACCAAAGCTCATACAGATATACACATACACACAGACCTTGCGTATGCTGATGGAATCATGCACGAGGCTCTGTGTGAAGTAGAGGACAGCGTCAGGGGGAAGTGGGTGATCTTCCCTCAACAAGAGAGATAGCCAGTCTGTGGCCATGTGCTCAAACTTCCAGGGTCTGAATCACAGGCATATATAAAAAAATAAAGAGTTGGTAATAATAGAAATGCAGTTCTATGTCTCAGCTCTATTTTCTACTGCCAAGCATTACAAGCAGCACAAGCAGACAGCGTCACATCCTGGCTTCTTTCCATTGGCTCTACATTTTCAAATTGATTTTAAGATTCTACTAATCACTTTTAAAGCTTGTCTGGGCCTGGCCCCAAGCTCCCTAGCAGAAATGTTGACTCCGTATAAGCCAGTCTGCAGCTTTAGATCCTCAGGTGGTTCCCTTAGGGCTACTCCAAACTCAAAGCTTAAATCTAAAGGTGCTTGTGCTTTTACCAGCAGGTCCCCTAAACTCTGGTCCCCTCAACTCTGGATGACATACAGTACTATGTAGCTTACTCATGCTGTTTTCACACAGAATCTTTGGACAGTTTTCTGGAGACTTGGTTTGGATATTTTCCAGGTTTCACATGTAGCACACAGAAGGAAATAGTCGGTTTCAAACATGTTTGCACTACTGGAAATACTTCCTTGGTTTAGGCAAGAGAGATGGCTCGATAAAGCTTGCAGGAGGTAGCACACATGACATTCAATGTATTTTTTATGGCGGAATTCAACATCACTTAGACTTTGTACTAGGGACTTGGCAGGTCAAAGACGGATCAATGTCAAATCCGACTGTATTGGATATTTGGCTCTTTGTGCACCTCTGTAGCGTAAACAGAAATGGAAGTTTATGTGTGAAAACAGCTTTAGTGTATTCTAACATCTCAAAACACATAAACAGTTGGAGAGAAAACCTACAAGTCTCTGTCTTCAAGGCAGTCCAAGAGGTCATTGACTAACTTTTCATATTTCCTGTACAAAATAAAAACAGGTGTTGGTTAGTAGTACCACCCCCGGCTACTAAACTACCAAAATTTTATATATTACAAACCTAATAATATATTATAGGAATATTCGGGTTTTGCAGACACATGACCACTAATCACGTAATGTTAACTTGTCTGCCATTTTCAAAATGTGACAATCATGGTGCCAACATCAATCAAGTGATCAACTGCATTAGGGCCCAGTCACACAGACTTAGAGCCTGGAACCACTGGTGTAGAGGGGGAAAGTATTCCCAGACTGGCTATGGCGCTGAGGCACAAACCTTCTGCATTTCCAGTTTGCTTCATATATTTTCAAGTAATTAGCAAGTATTTGCAGAAAAACCCACCAGCAAACCAAACCATTTCTCCCAGCAACCTCCACAAGCCACTGCCAACCTGTTAGGGAATACACATTTTGGCCTAGCAGCCAGTGGTGGCTGTGTCATGTTCAATATGACAAAAATATAGAATCTTCATGGGATATCATGCGAAAAACTTCAAAAAGACTTTCAATGAACAAGAGAAATCTACTTGTTATCCCTACCGTGCAGCAACCACATTTCTAATTCGCTGACGCTGAAGCCCTTCTTTTATCTCCTCTTTGGATGGTGCTTCTAAACAAGGTGTGGGATTTTTCGATTGTGCAATCTGAATGGCTACTTCTACACATCCCTCAGACACCTAGAGGTAGAAGTGGGCAAAGGGGAGCAGCACACAGTTACAAAAAGTATCAGGTGATGGTAGCATTTTGATGGTTAATGATCACTTTGCTCACAGTGAAGTTGACTCCGATAGTGTCATGCTGGCGAAGGATCCTGTCAGTGATGTCATCAAGCAGACGACCGATTGAGGGTTTTTCCAGGCTCATTGTGGGTGATAAGCCGCAGCGGACCAGAGCGGGCCACACCTGCCCAACCCATTCCCAGTCCCTTGCACTGGCCATAGGAATACCACTGTACATACCCAGAAGGCAGTACAGAGCACCCTGTGAAAAAAATGCACATGTGTACAAACATTAAAAGAGATACTAGGTGTATCTTTGCAGCTTCAAAAATTTGCAAATGATGGTCATGTTTTTTAAATATTTAGAACATTCTTGTGATATTATGTAATGATACTATAAGTTATGATGATGATAACTGTAAGTGTGCACTTTTGCAATGTGCTTAAGAAGCTAAACATGTTAAATCTAATATTTACGTGTTTACATTGGGCTCCGCAAGTGCTGAGTGATTTTGTGGTTCTTCACAGTTCTGGGTTCAGTAACATTTGGAGCATTGATTGGAAATTTCAAGGTGTCTCTATGTAAATCTTTATTTGGTTAAACAGTTATTCTCTGTATGGGTTATTAACATGTGGAATTATTACTATTAATTTTATTGTGTTTTAAAGGCACTAGAAACCAGCATCACAAACTACCTCAGCCAAAAAATGCTGCTGTGTGTCACCTGCTTCATGTAACATAGTTACCCCATATTTATTGAAACTAAATTAAATTCGTTAATCTTTTAGATAATTGACAAAAAGTTCATTCTTATCATCTGGATGTAGTGGGAGAAACATCTGAGACTGCTGACAGCAGGTTTCCCCAGTAATATAAACAGTGCATCTCCACAATGACTGAAACTATGCACCACTGACAAATAATGGGCCGTGAGGTCCGTTTCTTGATCATTAATATGCAAATTGTCATGACCATTGATCAACAACCACTGATTAATGACCATTGATCAATGACAATTGATGTGGACAAGTGGGTGAAAAATTTGTCTGACAGACAACTCACCCAAGCAGAGAAAAACATCCTTGCAAAACGGTTGAACTTTGCTGTGGCACTGTGACAAATCCCACTGATGGATCTGATCACAGCCACAGAAACAGCAATTCGAAACAACAACATTGCAGACGTGGAAGCAGAGCAACCAGGGGCACTGTTCAATCCTCGAACAGTGTCTTTAAATTGTTTTTGTTTTGTTTTTTTTCCTTATATATGCAATTTTGACAGAATTTCAGGTCAAGCATCTTGCTTAAAACCACATTTTCTGTCAAATACTATAAACAATATGATTATGTTGCTAGTACAGTTATTTTTGCCCAATTACACAAATGAATGGGAAACAATAGAATGAAACAGCAACGTAAACCATTTTCACACATGAATATATCAGGATAAGGCTGCATTTGTCCTTTGTCACATTACTAGAATTACTCATACATGTGGTGAAAGTGTGGAAAAAGTGCGCAGGATGACATATGGTAGCTGTGAATCATCCAGCGTATTGTACAACAGTGAAATCTGTCACAGGTTTTGTATGAGGGAGCTTGCAGGATAAAGACCGGCTAATCTGTGATCTGACAGTGTCAAATTTTTATCTTCATACGCACCCCTGTTGGGTAAGTTCAAGAAAAGTTCAGGGCTGCAGTGAATGTGTGAAAATGGTTTAAATCACATTTTTTTGCTTAGAATACCAGGCTTACACAGGCCAGTGGGTAATACAGAAACTGCAAAGCTTCTCCCGTGTATACAAACCACAGCTGGTGATAATAGTGACTTTTTGTCTAGGAGTTGTTCGCATTGCCATTGCTATTTTCTAAGTACATTGCACAGAGGACCCACTGTTTCATTAAAAAAATGGCTGTATAAGGTTAATAATGACTCCTATACTGAAACATTTTCTTTTTGAGATATAAGAAGATATCAGAAAGAAAGAGGCAACGATGTAGGATGGGTCAAGGCCTACTTGCCAAAAAGGAAGCAGTAAAGCTTCCAAAGCAGTGACCAGTGCAGGACAATGAGGCCACCTACTGAGGACAAAATTTAGCACTACAGATGACGTTTCAGCACCACAGAGAGTGACCAGTATGACAAACAAGTGATGCATTCCTATGTGTTTGCATGCACAGTACCTTAAACTGCTGCTGCGTGACACCAGTGTGTTGTGGCGACAACAGTTGTAGGATTCGGGGAATGAGGTCTCTGTAAGAGAAACTATAGGTTCCCAAGGCAGCCATAAGCACATTCTGTGCCCTGCTGCGTACCTGCAAGGGCGAACACGCACACATAGTTTTACAGATGCACATGCATGCATTCTCACACTTTTTCGCTAATATCAAAAGTGCCATCATGAATATAGAAGTCAGCAGATCAGTTCTTCATTAACTATTTAATTAACTCTGTCAAGTTACGTGATTTGTTTTGTTTATTTGTGGTTAGCAGGCCTGCACAAGCAGTTACAGACAGACACATTTTGGAGGTGATCCAAAACTGAATTGGGACGATTTGGAAGATTTTGTCATCATTGTTAGATGGGACATTTTAATATTAACAAATATTAAAATATAATATAAAAAAAAATCACACACTAGTCCAGATCCAGAGACTCAGTTCTTGCATGGTGTATAAGGAAGGACGTATGATGTTATTGTTACATGATTTTTTTAATGTGTGTTTTACTTTATTATTTTTTTACCTGGCTATACGTGCTGGTAGAAAGCAGCAGCAGATCACAGAGCAGATCCTGATGAACCACTTTATATTCACTCCCCTCCACAACCATCTTTCTCATCTATTCACACAAAAATACAATCTTCATTTAAATTCTAGATTGCATGTCAATTATGACTTTTTTTGACATCAGACTTTCAGTGGTTAAGTAAAAAAATATGATAATATACTGAAATATCTATTAAAAAAATGTGAAGAAAATAGTGTTCTCAGTCAAATTATTACTGTGTTGTTTTGGTGAATCATGAGTGGAAAGTTATGTTTACACCGGTAATGTGTACCCTTTCAAAAACCCACCAATATTTTTTTCATGACCAGGCAGTGTTTTTATTAAACAAACCTCATGCTGGAGCAAAATCCGGTCAATGAGTAGAGCTCTAATGTGCTGCTTCTTCCCGAGAAGCTGCAAAAGTAAAAAAGCAAAGTATTGAAATCACCTTGTAAATGACTCATTGAAACAAACAACCAGTAAGTTTGTGTACTTTTCCAACTCACCCTGTTTTCCATGGACTTCTTGACGAGAGTGAAGCTTTTCCAGCGTGAGTCAAACTCCTTCTTCTGAGTGCCTCGGAAAAACATGAGGTCACTGATGATCTGTCAGGCAGACAGACAAAGGGTGCTGTGAGACCTTTGCAGGCCTGCTGCAGGATAAACTAACAACATTTCATATAAAGAATAAAAAGAGAAGGATACCTTAATAATGACAAACAGTGACTTTGTATCATCCTCTGAGTGCTCTAAGATGTGATCTGGATTAAGAGAAGGGGATACAGGTAAATTATGCAAAGACATTTCAACTGGATTGTGGTGAAGTTAAAATCTTCACTCACGTAGCAGCAGTCTCATGGTTTGGCAGATGGACTCTCGGTAGTTCTCCCGTGAAGCATCTGGAGGGGGAGGGATAGAAGAAATACAGAAGCCCCGTATGGGCACAGAATACAGGATGAGTGGCCGCATTGCCAACAGAAAATAATGGGAGATTGAGTGTTTGCAAATATGTGTTATGTGGCTGTTTTCATACCGTAGTCAACACCTATATACAGCTTGACCTCCCCAAGATTCACCATGGAAGAAACTCTGACAAGAAGCAAAGTGTAAGGAGCAAAACGTGACAAGATTGCATGATGTTTTTGTTTCATATATACATATATATATGTGTGTGTGTGCGCATGTGTGTGTGTGTGTGTGTGTGCGTGTGTAGGGGGTGTGTGTCCATGTGTGTATGCAGGTATAGGGCTCACAGGTCGGATGCGTGTGGTCCATCCAGTGGGGGAAGCAGATTTCCAGCTCCAAGAAGGCAGTGCTGCACAATAGCGAGACTCTGCAACAACTCCTCTCTGGGAATCAGGCAACACATGAGCTCACTGAGCGCGTGTGTTTATATGTTCAAGGAATTTCTGAATTTCTTGGCAGCTGAATTTAACATTCCCCTTCTTTACCCCTAATTAGGCTTAAAAAAATACAGATATTTAAGACTGAAGTCATGTAATTTATGGAAGCAGGCAAAGCTCATTTATCACTAATGACAGGCTACACCTTTATTTGTTATCTTTGTGAGTTTGCCTAATTGCGTCTGAATACTTAAAACTGAGAGAAATGACAGTACACCTGCTCATTGGCTGCTCTCCAGAGACGTGGCCCTTGATTCGTTGCAGCTCAGGGTGCAGGAGGTGGGACAAAAGATGGAAAACAAAGCTTTCCTCCTCCGGTCCAGGCACGTGCCAACACACACCCAACGCTGCCACATCTCCTGGTCTGCCCCAGTCCTGGAAAGTCAGGCAGAACATTTTGTCAGATAGTTGTAGAGGGTGGCTGCCAGTTTTTCCACTGGAAGAACTGTCAGTTAAACCAGCACAACCAGTCAGCCTCAAAACCACAAATTTGTGTCATCAACTGGTATTTAAATTCTTAAACACGTTAAGCATAAGGTCAAAACTCAATGGAAAATAGGAAAAAAATGACGCAAGAGACTGGTCTACTATCATATGAAAGCAGCTGAATCCAACTAGCGAAGCACTGAAATGAAATTAAAAAGAAATTCAAGGAGAATGAATCTTAAAGTACAGAATCGGTGACCGTGAACTGCAAATGAAAAGAGGTTGGTATTAGAAATGAAAAAAGAAAGTAAAGCAGTGAAAAACAACAGAGGAACATAGCTGTAATTACTGCCATCAAGTCATCAAAACAAACACAAGAGCCCAGCACTCCTGCGCCAAAATATCATCAAGATTTTTTTTTTAAAGAAAAAAAGAGTAATCCAGACATATTTTTTTTTCCCTCGGGGAATGAAATAAACAGTGAAGGAGAAGGAGCTCAGCAAATCTCCAGCTGTCATAAGGTATAAAGGACATTTCAGACCTTGCATTAAAATGTAGTAATTTTGTTGCCTTACAGGAATTTTCCGTAACTTTTAAAGAGAAAACTTCAGCACAAAAAGAGGACTTGGACTTATCCAGGTATCGTCATATTTAACCCTGGGTTTTCAGTGTTATGAAGGCGATTCACTTCTCAGCTGGTAACATTACCATAACAACTTCATGCCATCTTCAAGATTAAAAGATTAAGATTAAGATTTAAGATCAACAGGTATGAAGTCACTGCCTACTAACCACTTAATAATCTGGAATATAGCATCACCAATCTGTGATGATGCCTCAGACCTCTGTGTACAGACTGTAAGAGGATCTGCTTTCATAATAGCGTCTAAAGCATTTCCCAGATGAGCATCAGTAATAAATATAGATTCTTAGATGCAACTTTAGTGCTGCATTTTCCTGTTGGCTACAAACAATTTCATTACTCTATAAGCATTAATATATGATCTTAAAACCTGCTGACAATTGACTTGTTGATCGAATGCGCAAATTACAATTAAATCTTTAATATTTAATCTTTACTCTCAGACACTGGAACTGCAGATGAACAAATAAAAACTAAAACTGTCTCACGCACCTCTAAATGTTAATGGAATTACAACTGAGTATTAACAGGGAGCATTGATACCCTGTTAATTTACACACTCAGCATTTTTGCCGATTTTCCTTCCTGGCCTCAAATAGGACAGATTTTATGAGTATAGTGCATGTTTTCCACCCTTGGAAAAACTTTTAAAGACACTTTTTAAAGACACTTATACCACTAAATTGTCAGAAGCAGCTGTGTTGCTTTCAGTCTGTACTATGTGTGTAAGCTCCTTATATTTCCAAATCGTATAGTTATATCTTATTTGTAAAAATCAGTCAGATCCAACACTTGTGGCTTATTTGGAAAACCTTGTGTTAACCCTGTATTCACTTTTTAGATTTATAATCACCTTCATGAGATAGCTCAGCCTGATTGCTAGAGGTGAGCAGATTGACCCAAATAGCCATAGTATTGATACCAACGCTGGTATTGGTAGTGGATCGATACCAGCGCTATAGGACTGATGCTTTGTTTCTATCCTCAGTTCAGTATGTAACCCACTGAATACTGTTAAATAAATTATAATTTGGGAAACTGCAAAATAGTTTGAGCCTTTTTAATTTTGAATGTCATTTTGTTATTTTATTTATAGCCCATTGCACATTCAAAGAACAGAAGTTGACCCGAACGCTTGAAAAACTGAAATGTGTGATTTGTTGTATGAACTAATTGTGGAAAGGAAAAATCACAGTCATTTAGCAGTCATTGATAATGTGTTCAGAATTTAGAAATGCATTGTTCAGTTCATAAACTGAATAACAAACACAGATACATTGTATATACAGAGCTAAACTGTGTAACTGAGCCACTTTGCCAACTTTTAAACGATTCTTTATTTATTTAGTGTTCCTCATTGTCCTTTTACTTTATCATAGCTTATGCAGCTTCACAATAAAAGATTACCACTGATAAAATAATTTTATAATCTGCCACAAACTACAAAAAGCAAAACCCAACACAGGGCTGAAAATTTAGTACTACTGCTAACTACTGGCTGCTAAGTCAAAATATCTAAATACCACTGTCATATTTATCTGTATTACCTAGAGTCCAGATTAACACTAAATAAATATTTTTACCTAGCAGATTCATCATAATATTCTTTTGGCTGCTCCCTTTAGGGAGTCTCCACAGCAGATCATCATCCTCCGTCTCACCTTATCCCCAGCATCCTCTTGTGTCACACCAACACTCTGCATGTCCTCTCTCACTGCATGCATGAATCTTCCCTGTGGTCTGCCTCTTTTCTTCCTGCCTGACAGCTCCACATTCAACATAATTTGTCCAATATATCCACAATCCTTCCTCTAAATGTAAACCCACTGTCATCAGTGACAGGCTGAATTAAATTAGTGAGTGTTAGCACTTCATAGTGTGTACTCTGCAGCTTTTTTGGGCTCATGGAATCTGAACTTATTCCACTTTTTCACATTTTTGGACACTGTTATTTTATTATTTTTAGTTTTCTAACAGAACATATTCAAGTTACAGTTCATTTATGGATTTAGGGTTGGTGTTACAGAGGAGGCTGCTAGGGACAGGGGGAGATGGATGCACATGATCCACTGTGGCACTGAGCTTTAATTTGAGGAGTTGAGCAAAAAATTGCATAAAATTGCATTGACCTTTACAAAACCACAGCTTCCTATTTCATGAAGAACTGTTTTTTCTTTGTTTATTCCTTTCTAAAAATATATAGATCTATCCGTGAGAGGTATGTGGCTCATCCACTGTGGATTTTTCAATCACAAAATGTTGGTATTGAGGGATTTGTTTTATAAATAAATAGGTAACGTTTCAATACTGCACAAAAAAACAAATATTAGAAGTTATTGTGGAAAGAAAAATTACGTGATCCCCTTGGATTTCTTGCTTTTGTGACTTCCAGCTTTGGGAAACTATGTTTTTAATTTCCTTGAACAACACAGATGTGGTTATTTTTCATGCCAGAGTACGGGCAGTATTGGCCAGAATATGGCCCAGAAGTGTAGCCATTTAATTTAAATGTGAACTAGGCTTTATAAATGCAAAAGGAAATTGCATTGCAATAATTAAACCTGTAAGATAGCATTATAAATTAAAGGACAATACAGAGCAGCTGTAATGGTTCAGCTTGCGGCCTTTTACATTTCCTAGAAGATTTAATCATTTCCTGTGACTCACTAAATACTTTAATGTCTGTGAAAACAGCCAGTTCGCCTGCGCGGGTGTTAGTGAATATGGCATAAGGTGAAACTAAGCAATTAGAGTCAAGGAACTGCATAGGCAGGTAAAATGGCTCACTCTGCTCACATCATACACGCCTCACGTCACATACTTTCCCAATTTAGTGGTCTATTTATGCTGCAAAATTTCCCATCTATTTCTTTGGCTTTTTAGGTTTTTGGCTGATGTTTCAACCCCTCCATCACTCGTATGTCTACCTGTGAGCAGCTGTCTGACTGAAGAGGGAGCAGCATTAGTCAGTATAATCCAGCGGTGTATTTACTTTAAATTTAATGAAGGCTTTCAGATTGTCATGTTAGAATTGGAAAAGTCCAACTAGTGGCAAAGTTTTCCAGCGACAGATTTAATATTATATTATTTCAACAATAACCATACAACATGTGGAACTAGAGGCAAGGAGCTGACTTTAACTTCAGCATCACTTTATAGGATTAAATAATGGCGGCCGATGTTTTCTTTCCTATCTCTTTGTGCCATATTGTGTGTGTGTGTGCGTGCGTGTGTGTGTGTGTTTACCCAAATAGGGAGGTCAGTATCAAAGCTGCCAGAGGTGCTGCGGTACTCAGTGGGATAGATGAGGGAAAACGATCGGAGTGTGTGCTCCAGAAGACTGCAGGCGAGTGTGTACGCCCGTTTGCAGCGCAGACGCACACACACACACAAGATCCGCTCCAGGTCGCCTTGATATTTTAACATCTGTTTGCCATCCACACGGGTTACCTAATGAGAGAACACACACACACAGGAGTACATGAACACACAGGCAATTCACTGGAGAGTTGTGTCTTAAATATTGAGGTTCTCCAGTAAATCGTAGCGTCTGGCGCGCTCCCACTCACGGTAAGCTCTCAGGAGCAATAAAACAAACCTGAAAGAGTATCAATATTTTCTGGTTACCAATAAAGCTCTTTGCAATTTATGACTGTGCAGGGTGTATGATGCAAAAAAAGTCTTTTGGCTGTATTTCTTTTTTTTTTTTTTTGGTTCTCACAATGTCACAACTATAGCCTTTTAAATTTAAAAACAGATAAACACACCAGCCGGTCTCGTACGTTTTCAGTGTTTTCCACTGAGGCATCCCCGATGTGCAAATCACTCAAGCAGTAGTGAGGAAAATTAACTTCTCTTAAAGCAAACAGCCATTTCTAGATTCACAATAAAGCCTTGTATTGTTATAATCAGTCACACGCATTACGTTTTTAGGAGTGTGTGTGTCCTTCTCTCACCTCAGAGAGCAGCTGGAGATTCCACAGCAGCTCCTTATCCAGCTCATCTTCACTCTGCAGCTCCTCATCTACAGACACACACACATAAACAAGCTGGATTATGTACTTCACTGCTCCCCAGACAGATCAAGCTCCTACTGTCGAATTTTGGGATCAAAATTGACTTGTTTGGCCATGTGAGCTGCATAGCTGGCAGCCTATTAGTTTACCTGTATAAAATGCATCTAAAGCTGTTTTAACTAACTTAACTAATGTTAATTAATAATCACTAGTATAGTTTTTTTTTATTAATCTGCTTGACAAAAATATTATTTTTACCACTTTGAGGATCTTATGGTCCAAAATTTAGAACTCAGCTTAAAGTGCTGCTTACTCTAGCATAGTATGTCAAGTCTTGTTAAAGCGTTGGTCTAATTTTGACGTATTTGACACAAAATGTAAAAAACACAAGCCAGTTTTATGCAAAAGTGGGCACGTGAGTGAAAACAAGTAAATAACACACTTTGTTGTCAATGATAGCCAGTCAAAGCCATCTCTTAAATGTTATGTTACACTTTATTACATTTAATTTAAGTTAATGAATATACTTCTTCAGATTATTGGTGCCCCCTTGGAGGTGATGGTGATAGTCAACTGAGCCACCCTGTCATCAGGGTACAACATGTGAGTCATTAAGGCTCCTTTGTGAGGCACTGCCCCACCATGCCATCATGCAAGTTGTTGAGGTGAGACAAATCAGAATTTGAATGAGGGCTTCATCACCTGGACAAGCTGATAGCTGGTCTCAAACTTCTATTCAATAACAGTCGTTCACAGGGAACATGCTTGCCTACTTCTCCTTATAAAATGGAACTTTGGCATCCTCGAAAGAGTCTCCTTTCTCCTTTAATGTGCACACCTGAGTCTTCTATTGTTGAAGTGGCTCCTATGTTACGCATCTGCAGAGTGGTTGTTTGGCTTCTCCGATGTATGCACTATTTAACAAATTTATTAGACTACTGCCATCACTAAATCTACAATCTCATGTTGTAACACCCCACAGGCATGGAAAATTATGCAAATTGGTCCTTGTAAAGGAGTGTAAAGCGTTATATGCAAACTGAAATGTCTTCAAGTTGCAGGTTAAGGTAACTATGAACGTGGAGACAGGAGCCAGAAGACCAATAAAACTTTCAAGTAAAACAGCTGTTCCGATGTATATCACAAGGAAACTTTCCCTCCAATCTGCACATGTCACACATACTATTAACATTTTCTCATTTTAAGTTCATGAAATGAAAGCTGTCAACTAGCATTTAAAGAAGCGGGCACTTTTAAAGTCAAACTTCTATCTTCATTTATTTCCCAGAGTCCACTAAAGTGATTTTGTATGATTCGCAGTTCAAATTCCCCCCCTTGTCTATCTTATGCTGGGCCTTGGCGCCACCTCTGAGTTCATCCACTGTCTGAAACCAAGCATTTAGAGCAGTCTGAAGTCTGAGCTTTTGACTCACAGGGATTACTTGTACATACACTGACCTCATTATGTGAAATTTTGGCCAACATATTTTTTCCAGGACTGCCCAAGCTTTTGCATACAACTGGGCTGAACACATACATGAGCCAAGTCTCAAAGTTAATTCACGCAGTTTCTAATTTCTTTCTAATTTCCCTTAAATTTGTCCCACTTAGACACCACCAGTTGCTAAAGAATACTACTGTTAGAGAAAAACACTTGCTTTTTACAATTTCACTTTAAATTCTCTTATGACCTCATACGGTGTCTTATAATACCTCCTAATTGCTTTGAGATCATAAATGAACTAACAGTGTTCTACAAATTAAAGAATGAAGATTTTTATTTACTTTGCAAACTGCAGGTTTCATTTATCACTGAATGAATTCTGAATTAACTAGTTTAACGCTTATTGGAACAGCCTTAATGCAAACAGAGTTACATTACTACACACACACACTGAACTGTTGCACAGTTATACTGACTGTCAGTAATGTGGGAGATGATGCTGCAGCAGTGAGGGACAAACAGTCGGAGAGACTCGGAAGGATGACACTGCAAACAGACACACATGTGCACATCCAGAAAGTACACACATAGATATGCACACATACATTTAGATGCCCAAGCACAAACACAAATACATGCATAAGATCACAAACAGTAAACCATCAAAATGAGGCCATAACATAGTAAATATGCATGTAGCTAAATTGAACATGTTAGTGGAGAAAAACTGCATTTTCCAACATCTTAAGCACATGAAATCTTTGTTTGACATTCTTTAATTATCTTGAATGAAAACCTTCACATATTGTATAAAATGGAAATTGAGAACAAGAGCTAAACATATACGTACCTTTGCTGCAGCTCTGCACATGTCAGCCACCATCCTGCCTGACACGCATGTCTCGAAGATGTTTGAGGTGGCAAAGTTAAACACTTTCTGCAATGCAACCTAACGCAGAGGAAGGATTTAAGAAGATCGAGTGATGTACTTTATTAATGCTATTTTCATTTATTTATTTAGGGACAAATATTAGAAATAAATATCATTTCTCAATTAATAACCATCAAATGAGACACTTTATTTGGTAAAGTAGAGACTAAAACAATATAGAAACTCCATTCATCCCCTTTGACCAAGCACTTGGCAACAGTGAGATAAAAAAAACTCCCTTTTAACAGGAAGTGACCTCTGACAGAACCAGGCTCATAGAGCGGCAGCCTTCTGCCAACATTGTTGAGACATCCAATTCTCTGTCTGCACTTACAGTGTAATTAAGGGATGGATCAGGGTCACATGATCAAGCCCTAGCTATTAAGTATAATTATAAAAGTCTGCCTCATCAGTCCAAATAAGGATCTGGTACCATGGGAGAGAGGAGACCTGGAAACTAGGAATCACAAGTAAGCCTGCAGTCTGACAATGAAATGCTCTACTGGGATAACACGGCACTATGAGGTCTTTTAAGTACAGCAGAGCTTGGTCACTCTGTGGGTTTTGTATGTGAGGGGAAGGATATAAACTAAATCCTGGATTTTCAACCTGCTCTCATTCTCAGTGGAGTTGTGGTGGTGTGTCTCAGTTACACACAAGGTGTCCTTGTGGTGACACAAGGTTATGGCATTAGAGAGATGGAGGCTGTTACTCATGTTTTTCAGTGGGTAGGTTTGCTGTAGTGAGGAAGTGTTATCTAAATCTCACCAGTGAGGGAAAGTTAAAAGCAAGTGGAAACAAGTGGAATTAAAGTGACACAAAGGTGCAAACAAGCTGCAGACAATGGTCTCCTGGCTAATAAACCTGTGGCTTATGCCCCACCGCCGTCCCTCTTTTGAGGTCTCTGAGAAAGGACTGTTAACGTCTCTCGGGGGCAATGCATCAAGGCACCGACGCCAAAAGTCACCTTGTGCGTAATGGTGAGACGCAGGTGGCATCTGAAAATGGCATCATTTGACGTCCTGAGATGGGAATGCGTCAGGACTTTACAGGAAATCAGTGAAAAGAAGCTGATATTGAAGAAATAGGATCATCTCTTTCCATTGTCTGTCAGTACTCTCCATGCTGCGTTGTTACATTTTGTATCAGTGGGAGGCTTTTCAAAAAGCTTTTAGAAAAGCCTGATAATAAGGAATTATAATAGTCAAGCCTTGATGTATTAGATACATGGACTAGTTTTCCAGCAGCACTTAGAGACTGTATGCGTCAATCTCTGACAACAATGCACAGATAAGAGAAGGCACTCAAAAGTCCAAGCTTTTGCATAGCAGTAGAGGAGGCCAAGGTAATGTCACCCTGAGTAAATCTGGTTTTAGGGCCAAATACAATAAGTTCTGTTTTCTCTGAATTTCGAAGCAGAAAATTACAAGCCAAGCCACTAAATTTTCACTGGCTGAACTGTGTGATGTGGCTTCATTGCTAAATATAGCTGGATATCATTTGCATAGCTATGGAAATATGTGCCATGTTAAGGTCAGCAGTCTAAATTAGGAGGTGATAAAGAATTGTTTGGGTAAGGTCAGAGTACTGCGAGGACTGAATTAATAAACTTAATTAAAGAGAGAGTGAAAGCTTTGAAAGTGTTGGTGCGTATTAATGCACTACCTTGTATATTTCCAGCGAGCACTGTGTTAAGATTGTGCTCACAGTGGAGGAAAGGCCCAACTCCACCAGGCTTTCCAAATGAGTCTGAGTATCCGTCTCCATCTCATCTCGTGTCTGTTCCAGGGTACTGCTGTCTATCAGAGCAAAGCACCTGCACAAAGACACACACAAATACACAAGCACACACTTAAAACACTCCGCAGTAATGAAAATGTCAACAGCGCCATGGAGAAAAAAAACAAACTGGTGCATTTCAAACAGAGAGACGCATTCGCATTCAGACACTGACAACAAAGCTTTACTAAATGACAGACTTGTTAATGTATCTCTACCTGTCCAGGAACTGCAGAACAAAGTCTTCAAACTCAGCCGAAGCGAAACACAGATCCTTTTCAATCTGTGAGGAAGAAAGGAAGAGATGATTAGTATTTGTAGAATACTACAGTGCGTTATTTTATTTCTTTGTATGTGTGCTTGTCTCGGAAGAAAGCTTTTGAAGTGTAACTCTGACACAGAAAGAGGAGGGTTAACTAAGCAGCTGGCTACCAGGAAAATCCACATCTCAGTTTTTACGCTTTGATTTCTGTAAAGTTTAAAAACATCACGCTATATTGCAATTAGTGACCTTTAAAGGTTCTGGCAGGCAGATTTTGTTGCTGCTGTTGACCTAGCAAGTGATTTCCCCTATTGGCAGTTTTATGCCATGCAACCATTTGTACATTTGGTCTATGAAATATGAAAATTATTTCAGTGCTTTCATCAAACTGTCATTGAGGTAGCAAATAAGTATATTTCAACAAATGTAAATTAAGCATTTAAGGTTACTATTATTCAAATGAGGGATATTACAATGCTAATCATAATAATAGTTATTATTCGCTCAATTGAAATGATGTTATTTGTTATATTAATGTTATATTAATACGATGCTACAGTTTTGTAAAATATCCAGCGCTAGTAACTAATTGACGCCTCAGTATTGTATGTAGGTGGCAATATTGTGTCTTATAACACAGGCTGACACCCACTGTACAATAGATGTAAAAAGGAAAAGGGACTGTAAATAGTGTAAATAAAGTGAGTGTTTCTTTTTCTTCAGTTATTATGAGTAGCACAAGAAGAGTATACGTCACTTTTATAGTATCAGTGTCACCTTCTGGCATTAAGCAGCTATTAATTATGACTTTATTAATAAACATTTATTTCATAATTGCCGCGCAATGATGGTGAAGCATCCAAACGTATGCTCTGGCTAATACGCAATTTAAACAATGGGCTGACTGCTTAGTGCACTGCAGTAAACCGGTCTAATAATGGTGCAAACTCACAGCTCACCAGTTAATTTGCTCCTTAATGCAGTTATCTAGTTATTAGCCAATCACATGGCTACAACTCAGTATATTTAGGCTTGTAGATATGACCAACATGACCGGCGGAAGTTCAAGCTGAGCATCAGAATGGGGAAGAAAGGTGACATGGCTGTTGGTGCAAGACAGACTGCTCTGAGTATTTTGAGAAATTGCTGCTCTACTGGGATTTTCCCAAGCAAGGGTTTAGAGAAAATGGTCCAAAAAAGATAAAATATCCAGTGATCATCAGTTCTCTGGGTGAAAATACCTTATTGATACCAGAGGTCCGAGGAAAATAGCCACACTATTTTGAGCAGACAGGAAGGGAAAAGTAACTTTAAAGACTGTTCTTACAGCCAAGATATTCAAAAAAGCATCTCTGAATGCATGTCGAACTGGGAAGTAAATGAGTTGCAGCAGCAGAAGACCAGAAGAGTAGGTCCTACTCAGGTCAGCTGTGAACTTTCAAGCGAGGATACAACCAGGAATAGGGTCACTAAAATTGGACTGATGAGTCTCAATTTCCAGTTAGTAGTGAGGTGTACCTAAAGATGAGTTTGGGGAGTATCTCTTGACTTATTCAGTATTTCTAATTTTATGCTAAGTAGTGTAATGGAATGTTTAATATCACGGCATGGACATAATACTCAAACCCATGGTTTAGGTATTTGCAAAATAACAGTAGACTATTTTTGCTTTTGGACAAAATCAAGCTACAATGTTGCAACAGAAAAAAACAACAGAAACATACCGACAAACATATGTCATATGGATCCTCCAAATATTGTAATTCGGTGTAGAAAGGGAAAGTTTTTTCTTCTTCTTTTACTTCTTCTCTTACCAAATAATTGTTGTCTCATTTTGTTAAAATCCCAAAGGTTTAACTTCTAATTGTAGGCGGTTTAAGTGCTGTAGTGGATGCCAATTTATCCCAGAGTTTTAAGAGTAAATGCCAAAAGCACAAGATAGCCCCGAGTTACAAAAACTTTTGGCTCATCAATATGTGATTTTAGACTCTCCATTATGTTTAGTTAATCTTTGTTAATATGTATCATGTGCATACCTCTGTGAGATCATTGCGCTGGGAGGGAGCAGACGAACAATCCACTAAAGGCACCAGAGTGGTGAAGGTGGTGATGAACTGGAACGTTATCTGGACAGAGAGACGCAGCAGGTGCAACTTATCAATTTACATCATCTGACATGATCACGCTGCATGTTAAATACCTCACCAGATGTCGCTGCAATAACTTTTTCAAACGCACTAATTTATTCTGGTGTGATGGATTAATATAGTCTGAAGAAAATGAGCACACTAGAAGAGGGAACCAATCCATTTTACAATTCAAGCAGAAACTGAAGACTGAACCGCATTAATTGCAAAGTTCTTCAAACCGAGCTATTCATTCCACTTTCAGGAATTATTAATTGGAAAGACCTGAATATGTAACAAAAAATGGGAATTTAATCAGTGAGAGCTGCATTGTCTACTTGTCTAACAATTCTTCTTTATTCCTCATCAACGCATCAATTACTCACCATACACTTGCTAAAGTCATTGGGGTCCACCCCTGGCAGAGAGCCCATAAGCAGTGGGAGCACGTGCACACGGCCTTCTGGGTAATGGTTGTTAGGGGAAACAAGACTGCGAGCCATCCCAATCATGCAGCTGAGGGTGGCAGTGAGGGTGTGCGGCTCAGTCAGGGTCTCCATTGCTGCATAGGTTCTGTTGTACGTGAGACACAAGGATGATAAATAAGACAAAAACAGTTTGGATAAAAGGGACAGTGCATGCTGATTTTCTAAATAAAAGTGTACATTAATTATTATTAATTTTGATTTTTGTGTAAAGCGACAGTGCATGTTAATGGACATCAGTAGAAAAAATATGAAATATGAGATAGATATATCTCCACCCTTCCATTGAGACCATTAATCAATGGATCAGCTCCGCTGCTGGATTTTTTCCCATTATTTCACACCACACTAGGATATGCCGTATTCATCTACCAGCACTTTGCAAATACATTTTTGGTGCAAAATTATTTCTGTTATTACTTTTTATCATGTTTTGAAGAATCAAACAAAGAAATTTTAAAAAATTTTAAAAAACAAAATATTCCACTGAAAAATGGTTAAAATAGGTAAAAGAACTGGACTGAAAAAGGGGTGAAAAAGCAAGTTTGAAAGACCTTCAGAAGGCCTAAAGAATGACTGCTCAACACCACTGCGCACATCAATTTGGAAATCCCAGAAAAAGATACTTCTATCTAAATATTGAATAATGATCCAGATTTAAGATTTTGTACATTATCAAGGCAAACACTTTGAAACTGTCCATCCAAAGGCATACATCAAGCAAGCAGTACTTGTAACTAATTCTGCTTAATTTCCCAAATCAAAACAAATATAACTGCAAACAGTTTCCTATGTAAATAACTGTTTTTCCAACATTATGCTTTCTTTTTATATTCACTAAAACTTAGACAGCACTTCAAAGTAAGGCAAAGAATGATAAAAAGCAGCAAAAAAAATCATTAATATTAATGATGTTACACCAGCATGTTTTTGACAGTACATCAAAAGGCTTGATGGCTGATATCCATATACTTACTTCTCAAGAACAGGTGGTATGACAAGCTCTGGTGTGAGGAGAGCCAGGTTCTGAAGAGCGTACGCTGCATCTGTACTGTCAGTTTTACTGCAAATCACCAGGAGAGGGCAGATGAACAGTCGTGCACATGCAATGCAGCGACAACAACAACGACACACGTAGACACTAATCACAGATGACCTGTCTTTGTCCAGATTAGGCAGAGGCCGAGGAGGCGAAGCGACTGAACTCATTAGCGAGACACAGCAGTTAGATAACTGGCAGGCAATTATTCAGATGGTGTGTTTGTTGGCTGTTTACATAGTTACAACCCAGGGAACATTGATATGATGACTTGAGACACCAAAGCAAACACAATATGACTCATGTATATGTAACACCTTTTGTCTTAAGCCAGTTTTAACCTTGCTGTTTGGAGGTTTTAGGGATCCAAAGGCTGACCTGCCGATCTTCATATTAGCTGGACACTTTTGGTAGCTGTGATACTCGAAACAGCAGCAGTGTTATCATCGAGATAAAAAGGATAGTTGGAAGATGGAACCAAATCTATTTGTGAACCTGAATTTTGGCTCAAAAAATAAAAGAAAGTCGGGAGAAATTCTCGTCATTAAACTCCGGTGAGCAAGACCATTAATTGGCTCAAACTATGCAACAGACTGCTCACACCAACACCCACAATGACACCTATGGTAACTATTTCTGCACGAGTGGATATCATTTCTATCGGACTTCCCACACAGGGTCGCTTGCATAGTCTTTGTTTTAAATGTCATGTTACAAACTATTTTTACAGAGTGGCTCTACCTAACATCTAATATAATCACTATTTATTCTTTGTGGGGGGGGGGCTTTTCATTAATGCTCATTTGTTTGTTTCCGCTGTTTTGACTTTTTTTGCTCATAATTTCCTGCTGTACTATTTGTTTGGTGCTTTTTTCGTACGCTTGGCTTTAAAAGCCGCTCGTGTTGTTTTGCTGTGTTTCATGTTCATAGCAATTAGCACAGCTTGATTATTTTCTCGCTTGCTTAATGGTGGGCAGTTAATATTTTGTTAGTGTAGTGATCCAGCTGTTAAGAGAAAAATGTCCAGATTTATGGAGAAGTCACTATATAAGCTTATCAAGTCAAGTCAAAATTAGGAACAGCATGTGAGTGTGTGTATGAGTATGCCTGTATTTACATCTGTACTGTAGCCCTATGCATGCACATATGTATGTATCACAAGTGAACTGTGTAGAAAAGCAGTTTAAAGTGGACCCATTACACTTTTCCTTTTTTTTGTCATTTCTACATCATTACAGATGTTCCTATTTAACATAGTCAAAGTTTCAAAAACTGAGGTAAGCACATGTAGTCCCTGGGAGCCAGTGGCTTGGACTTCATCCTACTCTAAACATCCACTTTGATACAGCTTTTTTCAGTTCTTGTCTCTCTTTGAAGCCCCACCTACTTGCTGTTCTTTTGGTTGTAAGGGGCAGCCAATCAGAAGAAGGCATTTAAGCCAAAACAGCTTGTTTCAGACAGTAGATGAACTGAGGGGTAGAACCAAGCTCCAGTATAAGAAAATAGGGGTCATTTTGAATAGTTGATAAAACAACGCTAGTGATAATAATAGCTCCTATTTAAAGCCTTCATTTGGGCTAACAGCCATCAGAGTGCAGTACCTGAACATAGCCAGAAGGGAGGCTCCAGTGAGGCTGCGGGTGAACTCCTGCAGATCCGCATCTGTTAACTGTTGATGCTCAGGGACCAGTGTGATCCAGCAAGGGGAAGCGTGACGTTCCCGGTGCACACGGCGCACAACGCTCGCTGGAAGACGCTGAAGCAGCCTCATCAGTCGAGACTGCAGACACACATTAGACATAAGAATTATCACCCAGAGCCACATTCACAGTCTGCTGTGAGCAGATCTGAGATTTCCTTCTGTTATTAATCTGCTGCGTAAAGAGAGCCAGCCAAGTCCCGAATGACAGGCGATAAATCAAATGAGGAACCGAAGATGGAGTTTCACATAGTGTGTGCATGTTTGCATGCGAGTGAGAGTAAGAGGCTTACCTGCCAGCGACCGTGATTGGATGGATGGTAGAAGGACGCGATGCTGTTGAAGAGGCAGGTCAGCTCTTTCTGTGCAGGGTTTCCTGGTCCACCCTGCAGGGGTATATAAAAGAGCAAAGTAATCAGTTGCAATGAAATGTAAATGTTTTTTCTTACACATTTCGCCAGAAAAATCTAAAGACTGCGTACCAGAAGTGCTGTCACCCACAACACTATGTATCCAATGTCATAGGAGTTGGTAAGATACCGAGGTGACACCATCTGACTGACCCCAACTGGAAGGTTCAGACTTCGTAGGATCCTGGTGAAGATCTATCCAGACATGCACATATACAAACAATAGTTCCACTGCTCTCACACAGCCCATGAGTTCCCAGTAAACCACATTTACGGGAACACTTGTATACAAACATAATTCTGCTAATGACTCACTGTGGGAATATAAGGGGTCCAGTCCACGTAGCCTATGTTATCATTGGCAAGGCGAGCAAACAGGTTCACTAAGTGCTGTAAGAGAACATTAGGCAAACATTCACTGTGAGGACAAAGGATGTTTCCACAAGTGAAGTGTGTCATCCAAAAAAAATGGGAAAAAAGGAGACGAGATGCTGAAGAAGAGAGGAGGAAATGTGCAAAGCCAGGCCACTGTGGCCCATGAGGCTGAATGGAAACCAAAGTGGAAAATCTTATCTGCGCTGAGTGGAAACTGACAATCCTTTAACAACATTTCAATCATTGCCATCGGGAAATGTAGAAATCTGTGTCATTTGGAATTACTCTGCACTTTTAGAAAAATGGAAAGCTGCATGATCCATCACACAATAAATTAAAACTTTTTAAAAAATCTGCTGCTTGGTGTGACAGATTTAAGAAGAATTTTGAGAGGTGGAATTTTCATTAATTTTGACTTCACTGTGGCTTAAAGAATTCCACTTTCAAGCCAGTGAACAGTTTTTAAAACTAAGTGTCAAATGATTTCAGAAAGAGCAAAAAGTGCCTGAAGTATTGAACGCACGTGTGTGTGTGTGTGTGTGTGTGTTTGTGTCTTACCCCTTCCCAGCTTGGCTGATTTTGCAATGACATCCAAAGATGCATTAATTCATCAAACCACAACCTGAAAACACACACACATGCAGAAAACAGACCATTACATTCACACCCAATGACACACACACCTGAGGCTTTATCCCCCTCATCAATCTCAAGTTCCCCAAAATATGATCTCATTCCCTCCCCTGTATATTCTGGATGAGAAAGGAAAAAAAAAAAAACTGAAGTGGAAAAATAGAGTATTAAAGATGATGTATTGTGGAAACTGTGCAGAAAGTACTTATGAATCCAAGAATAAATCCAGACAAATAGTTTGCAAAGGAGTGAATGAACTAAAGAATGCACTGAAGGCTTTGAAGAGGCTTGGTAGCTGGAACATGGCCATGAAGAGTGCAGAGAAAGAGGGGCAAAGATTTTCCAAAAAAAGCAAAATATTAGCAAAACAAAGAGAGCAAGGAAGCACTGCTGATGCAAGAGGAACGCTATTCATTAAAGCTCCCAGGAGCAAAGGTGTAAATGCTTACAGAGCCTGAAAATGTGGCTATGCATTTTGAACATTACAAGAAAAAGCCAAATCCCTTAAATGCTGAGATTTACTAACAAGTTAAACATATTGTACCTCTTTGTGTACCCTTTGTGTCAGCTCTGGCTCTGACAAGCTGTACTTGGAGGATAACACTGTTTCAAACCAGAGCCATTCAAGTTGGCCCACTTACTGGAAGCCCTGGCTGTGTTCCTCCGGGGGCATGATGGTAGGCAGGAACAGCTCCATGTTGCTGATGGCCTTCTGCATAACCACATCAAACACACACAGCAGGGGGCGCCACTCATCCAGCATCTCTTTGGTGGATGATGCAGGGAAATACCTAAGAAAAATCATTAAAAGATACGCAGAAACACACATATAACAAAGATAGACGTGAGCACCAATAGATGCAGACAAGCAAAGATGGCTAAAGGTGCAAATAGACACAATGATCTACAGTACATAGCTCAACTGAAGATCAAAGCAGCACATTATCTGCTGCCCAAATTATATGATCACAGAGGATGAGACTTACAGTCTGCAGCTTTTGATCAAAGCTTTCAAAATGTGGTCCACGGAGCTGCAAATAAGCACAGAGAGGAGGTGTGAGTGTGTGCGTGTGTCTCAGCTATGCTGTGAGATTCACATGTCGTCATCAGGAATAAACAAACCTTCAACATTCAGACCACAACTCAGATTTGTACCAGCTGTGACTGCAAGGCTGGTATTGTTTTCTCTTTATGAGTTTGTGTGTGACTGTGTGTGTCTGGCAACAGATTATGTCACACACACAACAGCATCGCAACCAAGCAATACACGGTAACAAAACATAACAGGTATGTACATAACATCCGAACAAAGCCTCGCTTTGGTGATGGGTGTGGTCATAGTGCGGTCTGATTACAAGTCAGTACTTTTTCAAAGCATTAAAACAGAACCCAAATCTAAATATAAAATATTTAAAACAGTAAAGCAGGAAGACCTTTGATGGTGATTACACAGATTCACACAGCTGTAAGTTTCCAGTGCGGCCACTGGGTGAATTATAAGGAGTGATACTGCTTTTTAATGGAATGCAATATCCACTCCTGAGACACTTAATTCTTTGTGGTAAAGATTTAACAAGGTGCTGGAAACATTCTTCAGAGATTTTGGTCCATATTAACATGATAGAATCACACAGCCGCTGCGGATTTGTCGACTGCACATCCGTGATGTGAATCTCTTGCTCCACATCCCAAAGGTGCTCTATTGGATTGAGTTCAGGGACTGTGGAGGGCATTTGAGTACAATGATCTCACTGTCACGTTCAAGAAGCCAGTTTAAGAGGATTTGAGCTTTGTGGTATGGCATGTTGTCCTGCTGGAAGCAGCCAAGATGGGCTACACTATGGTCACAAAGGGAAGAACATGGTCAGCAACAATACTCAAACAGGCTGTGGTGTCTCATCGATCCCCAGTTGGTACTAAGGGGCCCAAAGTGTGCCAAGAAAACATCCTCCACAGCATTATATCACCATTCTGCCCTCTATATGACACAGGGCAGAATGGATCCATGCATTCATGCTTTTATGCCACCTGAATGTTGCATCAGAAACTGCTACTCGTCAGATTAGGCAACGTTTTCCCAATCTTCTCTTGTCCAATTTTGGTGAGCCTGTGCAAATGTAGCCTCAGTTTTCCTGTTCTGAGCTGAGAGGAGTGGCATTGGGTGTGGTCTTCTGTTGCTATAGCTTCGGTTTGATGCAGTGTGCCTTCTGAGATTCTCTTGTGCATACAGTACTTTCTTTGCGATGAGTAAATTTGAGTTGCTTTTGGAGCCATTCTCCTCTGCCCTCTGGTACCAATAATGCATTTTCAACCAGAGAATTGCCATTCACTGTCTTTTTTCTCTTTTTCAGACCGTTCTCTGGAAACCTCAGAGATGATTTTGTGGGAGAATCCCAGTAGATCAGCAGTTTCTGAAATACTTAGACCAGGCCATCTGGCAACACCAACCATGCCAGTTTCTAAGTCACTTTTATCACCTTTCTTCCCCATTCTGATGCTTGGTTTGAACCTCAGCAGACTGTATTGGTCATATCTACATGCCTAAATAGATCGAGCTGCTGCCATTGGATTACCTGATTAGATAATTGGTGTTAAAGAGCAGTTGAAGATGTGTATCTATCAAAGTGGCCGGTTAGTAACTGGTGCAAATGGAGTGAAAAGCCGTGGCTACAGTCTATGTTCTTTAGGAAAAGTTTCTTCATGTCAACTACACAAGGATGTTACTGGTCCAGCACAATACCTCAGTAAAACAACTGTGATGCTGGTAGGTACTGTAGTTATGATCAGTGTAGTCTATTAATGTAGAATATATACCTGTAGGCCAGAAACCACAAAGAGTCTAATCTGGCCCACTGGATGACTTTGCAGAGTGTAAAAAGTACAGAGATGGAAGACATCATTTTAGAATTGTCACTGTATGGATGTTTATCTTGAGAATAGTTCTCTGGAGTGTTAATGTCAAAGCTGGAGGGTCGAAGTCTGTTGACTTTTATAGGCTTACTACCAAAAAAATAAATAATTACACATTGCCTACAACACTACACTGGTTAAATCAAGTGGTTTAACTTACAGTAGTCTTTGTTTGTAACTACAACAAACTGTTCAGTGTGTACTTGCAGTTCTTTAGAAAGGGAAAAAATATTTTTTAATAGGTGATTATGAAAAGGTTTTAGGAGCCTGGCCAATGTGGGATAATCTTGGGCTGGAAGAAGCCAGTTGCCTAAAATGAGTTTGATACCTTCGGTTCAGAGAGCCCAGCAAGCTGTTTCTCATTGTTTCTACTCCCTCACCCTTTTTCCCAGTCATGGATTAGGCCTAGTCCTAGACTAAAGGAGAAATACAATGAAGATCTCATTTGAAAAAAAGGATTTATTCTAGGATTAGGCATAATCCATGTCTCAGAAACTGAGCCTTTGAGTTTGCCGGTTTGCTGGTTTTGTGTTTACTGTTGTAAGTAGCTTCATATTTAACACACAGACATGAAAGTAGCATCAATCTTCTCATGTCATTTTTGGCAGGAAAGAAAGCAGGTTTCCTACTGTGTACGCATTCTTCTTTAATTCAAAACACATATCTTGATACTGCACTTTACCATATGTCACAACAGCTACAATTAAATATAAAGCTTCATACTTAGGGAACCAGATGAGCCCAAGGTGCTCGGTTTTAGAGTAGAAAACCCTCTCGTAGAGATCATAGAGCGGCCGCCACGGCAGCTGGAGGTCATCCCGTGATAGAAGTTCTTTCTTCCTGTTTGAAAAAGAAGTCCGTTATCAGCTGTCTGGCCTATTTATAATGCTTTTACAAGGGTCCTGGTAGGTTATTAGATATTTAAGCCTCTAATAATAATGTCATATTGAAGTGAAAGACCACAGGGCGTCTGAAAGAGTCTGTAATCGTGGAGAAAATGAGTCACTGCCTCACAGGCTGCACTCAGCATGATGACTGCCATCTTATTGGCATGTATGCAAACACAACGCTGTGATTCTTTGTATTCAATAATGCATAAGTGGACTGACAGCAGCAGGCATTAGTAATTTGCAGACGTAGATTCACTTGGTATAAAATAGTCATGATCCAACATTCATAACACTCCACTGTGAAAAAAAAAAATTAGACATGTTTAAGATCTAGCAGTGGGCATAATTGGGTTTCTGCAGGCTAACCATGCATTGACTTTACTTTTTGTTGTTTTCTTTTAAACACCTTGTTAAGCTTTTAGATTGCACAGTAATGGTGTGCCCCTTACGAGAACTCTAAGCTTAAAAAGGAGCAGTTTTTTTAATCCTCCTGAGAACTTCCACTTTGCTCTCTTTGTGCTTTTGTATTACTTTGCTCTTTGTAAAATCACAGTTTTTAAGGGATTGAACCTCAGAAATAGGTTGAGAGTCTGTGCAGTTGAGAATATGCATGATTTCCACAACCTCTAAATCCTCCCCACTTATTCATCTAACAACGATGGAACAAACTCTCAGTTGGGAGATGTGAAAAATGAAGGAAAGAAGAGACAATCGGGAAAATGACGGCGAAATCCAAAAGATGAGAAAAAAAAGCAGCCTTTTGAGACCTGATGCTCATCTCTCAGCTTTGAAACCTGGCACTTCATATACGCTTAGCCCAGATCTTTCTCTTTTCATCTAATGGAAAACACTCAGACAAATGACGTCTACATTAAGAGGTTGTTTTGTGATGGATGTGAAAATCCTGAAAACAACTGGTGACAAATGGGAAGTGATTAATGTGACCGTCTTGGAGAAAACCCTACTGTCGCTGGAGAAGTGACAAATTTGATCTGAGAGACAAAAGCATCGCTTAAAGAGTAATAAATGTTAAGCCAGCATGCTTTATTGTCCCTTGTACTTACTTTCAGAGTGTCTTTGAGTGCATTTGTGCGTGTAAGGAAATTTAAACTTCCGCTCTATGGTTGTAAGATATTAACACAATATACCAACCAAGTATCAATATTTTACGCTACTTTAAACTTCCACTTGACATTTCAGAGGATGATCTGGCATATATTGGCATCTGGGAAACACATAAGAGCATAGGAGATATTTTGCAGAGATCCTTTGTTTTGTTTCATACCATTTGTTGACAAAGGGCAGATTTAACTTATATATTTTCAGTTTCAATGTGTGATTTTATACCCAATGGGTGAAATTTTTGAGCTTATTTATTATTATTTATTTTTTTAAATAAATGATTTGTGATTCGGGTTCAGGCTCAGACACAGATGCAGCATTTTTGAAAATGATTTGGTTTGATTCCCCCCGGGTCTGCAAATGATTTGACTCATCAAATGACTGTGTTACAAATAGCATACAAGTAAGTGCAAAATTTCACTTTAACATGTCACGCCACTTATGGTGCATTGATGTTTACCAATCGTATGGCTTTCTGTTCTCATTTTACTAAAAGGAAGGAAAAGAGAGGATCATGCAGAGGAGTTAAGCTTTCTCCTCAGCGTGATGGTGGCTTTCATCGCCATAAAAATGCTGTACAATACTTATATATGTATTTCTGGTTTATTTATTATTTTATTTATCACTTATTTTACTGTGCAGCATTGCGTCTATTCTTCTTTCCATCTAGGCCCTGAAATTCGTCTTCCCATGCATTGCATCATGGATAATTCAGGCTTTAGGTTTTTCCAAGAAAGTGTTAAATATAAATGAATTAAATAATAAATAACTAATTTTTAAGTTTTGAAAAATGATCTTTTTTCTGAGATGCAATTTGTAATTGCCATCACACATGAGTTCCCTCCTAATACGTGTTCATGAAGGCAAAAGGTCTGTCGACAGTTAAATTTATCATAACTCGTTTAATTTCGAACCAATATCCAGCTCGTTCTGTTTGGTATTTTTTCTGAGAGGATTTTATGATTTACCATGACCCCCTCACCCCAACATCCCTGTTTAAATTCGTGTACATTTGCATTCACACCCACTTGAGAAGCTGAATGAGCAGCCTGGCATAGCTCTGCATCATGTGTGGCTCCAGGTTTGGGAGCGTGACCAACTCATACAGCAGCTTGATGAAGAGGATGTGGTCATCTTTACTGAACCTGCGGCCGTACAGCTTCAGAAACCTAAGGGTGAGAGAGGACACTGAGCGAACAGGTGATCACTTCCTACTTCCTACACTTAACCTATATTCTGAAACAGTGAATAGGCTTACACAGCTACAGTGTACGACTGTCTCAACACTAAACCTAATCTATTGAACTTGAGTTTATGCCAAGTCACACAGTGAATTAAGGTTCGGCCTTTAATTAAAGTTATAAGGCAGAACACTATGCCCTGATGTCCTCTTAAGGCAGACAGGTCAATAACACCAAGTAGCTGCTTCTTTAAATGCTTTTGTGCACTAATATTCCTGGAACTCCAGACTTAAGAATACAGCAAAGGACACTTTTAAAGTTTTTCCACCTATAACCACAGACAGATTGCAGTCTATTTCAAATGTAGCAATCAAATGTACTATCTGATGAACTTTGCTTAACTCTGTCACAATTTTATTTTAAGATGCAGGCAATTGTTAAGCCCACTGTTATGAATCTTTGGCTATGGGTTAAGTTACCTTTGGGTAGTCTTAAATCATACGCCAACCTTGCTTCAGTACTTACGAGAAAAGTTTCCTGGACCAGAAAGCGACCCCGGGCCACAGCTCTCTGAGGAGGACAGCTCTGCACAGGTTCGCTTTGATCTCCGCCAACAGTTCCGTGGCCTCCCGGTCCAACCGGTCAGAGTAAGGCAGCAAGCCATTATACACAATCTCCTTCTGAGGAATAAACTCAGCCATATCCCTGCCCACAGTCATTTCCGCTGTCATACAAGTCACTTTTCTGTTGAAACTGTGTGTAAAATGGTTAAGAAAACCTTTTTGTTGTGCCTCCTGGGAAGTGCGCAGCCGAAGTTAGTGGGCATAATCCGCTGTGTCCAGAAGCCGGGCGGAAGGCAGGCGATCACAGAGGAAAGTATGTCACGCTAATTGAGCCGGGCTAAGCCCTGAGCGCAGAGGGGGCCGGTTTCGCTCAGGCTTGCAGTGCCGGGCGCTTTGTCAACTCTCACTTCACACCTCATGGTTGCCCGGTCGCCTTGGGCACATGGGTGGGGGAGCAGTAGGGTACGTGCGCTGAGCGTGACGCACGGCAGGGGTTTGAGAGAAATGAGGTGCTACCGGTTGATAGAAATTGCGCATTACTCTGAGGTCAAGCTTTGATTTCAGCACCACCGAGTCTAATAACAGAGGCCTTTGATATATGAAGACCTTCATGCACTGTGTAAATGACTCGGATTCATTCAGAAAATCGTCACTCTGGACTACAGATCCCAGAAGCGTGCGCGTTGCAGGCTAATCTGCAGAATATCTGATAAATGGATTAATGCTGTCCTGTTTTACTGACCTGTAGAGCTACTGACCTCGCAGTGATTGTTACTGAGATAAACAAAGGGTTGCACTCTGTCAGATGAATCAGCACCTATCTATCTGCATGCTACACACTTATTTAACTAAGCAGAAATAAGCTTAGATCATATATAAATAAAGGACAGTCTTTTACAAGTCTCATCATATCATTCATGCCTACCTTTTCTGTCTTATGACACCTTTATCCCCAACCTTTTCCATTCTTGCTTCACTGTGCACTCGTCCATGTAAATCCTTTTCCTTTAAGCCCATGTAATTCTCTGACCACTATGCTTAGAGTGGGGCGGCAATTGCAGGTCATTGTCTGGCTTGCCTGGCACTGAAGTTTCTGCTCACAGCAAGGACTTAGACTATAATGCAGAAGCCCTTTCAGTTCTCTGGTCTAGTTACTGTTGGAGAAATGGGGCAATTGCTGCAACACCACCTCGCTTTTGTTAAGCTGCCTGATTGCATAAAGTGCCCTGTTTCTCATCCTGCCTCAATCTTATTAAAGGTCTTCTTGTTGCTTTCAGTACTACCTTCTGGCGATAGCCCCTGTAGCCTTCAATCAGTTTTTTTGAGACCATAGTGGATGCCCTCTTTAAAACTATTTTCTCCCCATAAACACAGTGTAAGACTAACAGAGTCAGGACTTTGAGACAGATCCCAGAACAGAGTGTGCCTTCCGCACAGCATATCACTCCAAGCGTGTCACGCTAGACTCTGCCAAGTAATCTCACCCAACTCTACCTTTTTCTATCCCCTCAGATCTTATTACTTTTGGGCTTTTTCTGACTCCCAGAGCAGTGACAGCACCTGCTTTCACTGTCTCCGTCACTGAACCACTTCCAGGAAGAAACATGGTCTCTGTTCTTATTTGTTCTCCGCTGTGATGTTTCTAGGTATCTGGAAATAGAAAATTTGTTGGGATTTTGTGTGAGTGTGTTTGTATGGGCACAGGCGCATGCATGTGTGCACACACATCTGTGAGATTCATTAGTCCACAAGTGGAGTGTACAGATGGAAAATGTGATTCGGGATGATGATGCCTTTTTGACTCAGCAGGGAGAAGACCAAACAGAGAGAGATCCCAGCCGAAGTAGATGTTTTTGTATTCCATCAGTTTTCTCGTAGCTCACAATCTTCTGCACACAGCACTTCCAAAAGCACACACATGCAAACACACACACATCGAGCCTCTAATTTTTGCAAAGGATTTATGGTAATGCCAGTTTTCTCGCTGCTAAAATATTGGAAAATTTGTGCAGCCAGTAACAGTGTGTGTTTGTGCCTGTGTGCCTGTTTCGGTGTGTGAGTGTGTGCATTCGTGCATGCAAGTCTCATTTTGGAGAGTGAAGAGTGTAAATGATGTGTCTGGGAAACCTGCATCGAGACGTCAACACACACAGACACAGTTCCTTCCATCCAGCTGGGTTCCTCGCTGGGAGATATGCAGCCTAGTTCATCGCCAGACACACGGGTAAAATATGGCCCCTGCTCCTGCCACACATACACACACATACACAGACACACACACTCTCAAACAAATAACACTGTTTGAGATTTCTCCCGAACTAACAAAGCTGTCTGCATGTTTCTTACTCAGATTACTCTCTTACCAAACCCATCCCTTTTTTCTTTTCTTTGGATGATTCAGTGACAAATTACTGAGTGAACTGTGCTGGTGATCTTCACTCTGGATACCAAGGTGAGAAGATAATAAAGGAGGGAAGCAATCAAGGAAGAGGAAAAGGAGACATTCCACTACAGCCCCTGCGGAGCTGCAGCAGGGACGAGCCTACTGGCTGTGATTTCTAGTCAGGAAAGGCAGAGGAGCAAGGAGAACGCAGGTATGCATGGTTATTTCTCTCTTTTTGTCCTTCTTTTTCTTTTATTTCCTATGCCTGAGATCTGCTTGGATTCTATATAGGAGGTTACTTTCTATATTTCAAGGTGACTGCATGTGTTATTTATGTGTAAGCAGGAATGGGTTATCTGAGGGGTCTCCTTCAGCTTTTGATATTCCTCTATGCAGCAGGAGTGTGTGCAGGTACCACACATATGCATCAGTACAGTTGCTCCGCCTGTTTCTTTATCATTAAAGCAGAATCATATCTAAATCTTGAAAAGCCCACACATACTCGTGCCTCCTCCACAGGTGTGGATGGCGCAAAGGTCAGCAACTTGTCATCGCAAATCTGTCTTCATCCGTGTGAGGACCTGTTTGGCTTGCTCACTGAGATCCATGGCCTACGTGTTGTGACCAACAACCTGCTCGAAGACTTGGATAGAGTAGTAAGATGCATAAAAGCATGCACATTTATCATGGTATTTGTTAAAATTGTGTTTCTTATTGCCTGATGGTACATTATTTTATAGCAGCATGAGCAAGAATTTAAATATTTTTTAGCAAACAGGTTAAAATGTTGTGTCATTTTTAAGGTAAAAGTAACTTTAAACATGAACATTTTTAAATCTTTTTTTTTAGATTATTTTTAGATTATTTAAACCAGTAATAGTCCATTTTCAATAACTATGTGTTTACCAAGGTTGTAATACACTTTTTATTCTGTGTCATCACAGAAAAGTTGACTGAATTTAAATTCTGAGAGTAATTCTTTTTCCAGTGCAAATGGCACAAATAAAGGATTTTCTGTCAGGAAGTACTGTGGTCTGTGGCAAATGCCTCTGGGGGAAAAAAAAAAAAAAAACCAAGAGGAAATCTCCCCACAGATATGGCCCACAGTAGTTTGGCTGGTCTCATTCAATATAAATACACAATAATACTTTCTTATTTGAAAAATGTATTTAGCTAATTTTAGTATTTTCAGTCCAAAGAAAATGAAGAGATACGGATATCTTTGGATGAACTCAGTAACAGACATGGCAGTGGTACCAGCAGTGGCAAAGGGAAAGGCCATGGGAGAGGCAATGGGAACGGCAACAGCAGCAGCAGCAGCAGCCACGGCCATGGCCACAGCAACGGCAATGGCAGGGGCAATGACAATGGGAACGGCAACGGCAGCAGCAGCAGCAGCCACGGCCGTGGCCACAGCAACGGCAGTGGCAGAGGATATGGCAACAGCAACGGGAACGGCAACAGCAGCAGCAACAGCCACGGCCGTGACCGCAGCAATGGCAGTGGCAACAGCAGCGGCAGTGGCAATGGTAATGGCAACGGCAGTGGCATCAGCAGCAGCATCAGAAGCAGCCGCAGAGGTGGTGATGGTGACAGCAGTGACAATGATCTTGACAGAGACAGTGAGGCGTGGTGCGTGCAGGATGGACGAGTGTACGAGCAGGGGGAGGACTGGGAGGTTGACAGCTGCACCTCCTGTACTTGCCAGGTTTGTGCTGAACAAATCTATTAACTACAATAACACACTGGCAGAATTTCCTGGGGAAATACCATGCAAGCATTTAACTGAATTAAGGATATATAAGAGATAGAGAGCAGATATTAATATCATCATCTACACCAGCAAAGTAAAATGGAAAATTATAAGTGACAACCTTTAGCATTAAATTAATCTTCAAGGTAGCTTACCAATGTTTTTATACACAAGGACTTTGGTTGACGACTTGACTGCTGCAACTTATTATTGCTTCGCTTCACTCTAATACTTAATAAAAAGCAAATATGCAGCATTTTAAAAATGTCCAACTGTTCCTTTAAACGATGTTTACCAATTGGGGAAGTTTCACTTGTATGCAATGTGGTTTCATTTATTACCAGAAGTTCTATATTTTATGCATGCTTCATCCTCATCCCTACGTCTGTTTCTTTTTATAAGAACCATTATTTTTGTTGAGGATGGGATGAAGGATTAGCCTGACTTGTTATGACTCATGAAAACATACCATTCCTTGCAAGAACTGGCATTCAGCAAAACATCTGGATTCAATAATGTGATATTGTTAGAAAATCTAAATGTATCAACACTGGACTGTCTTGCCAGGATGGAAAGGTGGTTTGTCAACAGGTGTCATGTGCTCCTGTGTCCTGCATCAATCCGTCTTTTGTCGATGGAAGTTGCTGTCCTGTCTGTCTTAGTGAGTATCATTTTTCTGCAGCTGGGATTTTGTCTTTACATGGATGCCAAGATTAATAAATATAATAAAAACACAACAACAACAACAACAACAACACGTCTGTTGTCTGTATGTAATAAAGATGATGAAGACGGCTGGTCCCCATGGTCTGAGTGGACCCACTGCTCCGCCACCTGTGGACGTGGAGGGCAGCAAAGGGGTCGATCCTGCAATGGCATCATGCCGTCCTGCTCTGGCCCGTCAGTCCAAACCCGCAGCTGCATGATGATGAAGTGTGACCGCAAGGGTAAGGCATCACTCTGCACATCGGATCTGTCACCTGTTTCAGCTTAATGCTCTTTTAGTGACTGACTGAGCCAAGTCCTATTCAAAACAGTGAACTGGCAATTCCCAGACGGCGAAAATATGAAACCTCAGACAAATGGAGATCGTAGAGATTCTAATCGTAATTGGAAACATGTTTTGTTCTCTGTACGCTGCTGAGCTGTAGCGGTGGTCTGACTTTCTTTTGTCTTTATTTGTCTAGTGCGTGCTGACGGGAACTGGGGCCTTTGGTCTCCTTGGTCTGCGTGCACAACCACATGTGGAGAAGGAAACATTACACGGGTCCGTCTGTGCAACAATCCTCCACCACAGAAGGGGGGCAAGGGGTGCACAGGTAGCGCCATGGAGACACAACCTTGCAACAACACGCTCTGCCCGAGTAAGTAGGAGCGCACAGCTGCACATTTGAAAGCACTCATACGCATTAAAAGTGGCTCAAAGGTAAATGATGCATTTCGGTGTAGTTGCTGGAGGCTGGACGGCCTGGACTAAATGGTCAGTCTGTTCAGAGACATGTAACGGGGGCCTCATGAGTCGCCAGCGAGAGTGTGTGAACCCCGCCCCTCAGAACGGCGGGAAGCCTTGTGCTGGAGATGCTGTGGACTATGAAGGATGTAACAAACAACCATGTCCTTTAGGTAAACCTTAACCTTGTGCAGCTGTACCAACTAATGTTATTCTACATGCAGGCTAAGCCTCACATACATAGAGAACCTTAATCCCATTTTATTGGAGAGAACATGTTTTCAAACAATTGAGGATTAAGAAATAATATCCTTCACTGTTTGCTCTGCTTTATTCAATTACAGAGGCTTAGGATAGAAAAGAGAAATGATTCGAATATGAATTCCTTCAGAATCATTATGGTGCAATTGACCCACACTTGAACAATTTGCTTTGTGACTAAGTGTAAAAGACTTTTATGTGTAAATTTTTATGCATTTCAGATATGTGCTTGCTTTCTAATCCTTGTTTTCCTGGGGTTAAATGCACAACGCATCGCGATGGATCATGGGAATGTGGACGCTGCCCGTTGGGTTTCAGTGGTAACGGCACTCATTGTGAAGATGAGAATGAGGTAATGAGATTAGACACAGGATCACACTACACAATGGCCTAACTTCGCTGATGCATGGCGTAGGAAAGGTCCTCCTCAAAATTCCTTAGCATAATGCTGCATTTCATTGATTTTCAGGGAGTTATCTTTATTTCCTTGCAGTGAATTGTGGCCCAACTTGACAAGGTCAGCAGGGCCGTTTCCAGTGATGATAATGCCTGCCTGTCAGTTGGTTGCATATGTTAAAGTGTCTCTATAACTATGGAATGAATTATTGGGAATTTTTTAGACCTTATGGCTCCCAGATGATGCATCCGAATAACATTGGTGACCCAGATTTTTCCTCTAATACCACATTTATGGTTTTGATTTAAGTGACAAGACAGCTAGATGAACTACCAAGAATTTTGGTACAGATATTCATATTCCTCCAGAGATTAAGAACTTTCATCAGTCATTAACTTTTTGCCTGATGTAATCGTTTTGTCAAAACTTTAATTTTTCCGATACTTATCTGAAGCGCTAATGACATTTCCAGAAGTCAGTGGACTCATTTTTAACTTCTCTGACTTAGTAACCATTGAAATATTCTGTAGTCTGATCCTGACAAAGAGATTTTCTTTCAACACGCGTAACACCTTTGTACAGTTCATGTTTGATATGCTGAACATGGATAATCTCTCAACCTCCATCTCTTCAGTGTGAAGTGGAGGGAGTGTGTGTTACACTGTGCATAAACACAGACCCTGGATTCTACTGCCTGCCCTGTCCGCCGCGCCATAAAGGCACTCAACCGTATGGCCTCGGTCTGGATGAAGCCCTGAAAACCAGGCAGGCAGGTGTTTTTCTCTTTGCTTTGACCTGCAGTCATTAACCGTAGAGACTTTTGGATTCTCAAAGAGCTGCTCTGTTTGTAGGTGTGTGAACCGTATAACCCTTGCAAAGACAACACACACACTTGCCACAAGTATGCTGAGTGTATATACCTTGGCCTGTCGTCTGAGGTCTTGTACAAGTGTGTGTGTGCGGTGGGGTTTGCTGGCGATGGCTCCCTGTGTGGTGAGGACTCTGATCTGGATGGCTGGCCCAATAATAGATTACCCTGCAAGCAGAATGCCACCTATCACTGTGAAAAGGTAAGATATCTACTTCAGCGTGAGCTAAAATCATTCAGACTTGTTGAGAGATACCCGAGCTGCATTCTGGTTGGATACCATTAATCTTTGTTGTGACTGGCTGCAGGATAATTGCCCCATGCTGCCAAACTCTGGACAGGAAGACCTGGATGCGGACGGACAGGGCGATGCCTGTGACCCTGATGATGACAATGATGGCATCACAGATGAAAGGGTGAGACAAAACCACTTTAAAGTCGCCATGATTGAAAACAGGCGTGTCTTGCCGTATGCAAACATCCATGTGAATGTGTGTTTTTTTGACACAGGACAATTGCCCGCTGATGTACAACCCTCGGCAGTTTGATTCTGACAGGGACGGGGTTGGGGACAGCTGCGACAACTGTCCATTTGAAAGCAACCCTATGCAGACAGACACTGATAACAATGGAGAGGGAGACGCCTGCAGCATCGACATAGATGGAGACGGTAAGAACAACTCATTGTACCAGGCCTTGAATGTGCAGCTAGTCTACTTGGAATCAGGATCAATTGGTGGTAATAAAGTGACAGTGCTGGCAATATAATAACTCAAAAAAAGTAGATATGAACTTGAAAATATAGATGAAATTGAATTTACCGAAACATAGCCTTGATGTATATTATTTGTCTGGTTATGTTCACAAAAAATTTTTTTTTTTAAAAATCAGTCTAAAGGCTGTGTATGTGTGTGTGTTTCTGTCTATTCTTTCAGAGGTTCTGAATGACCGGGACAACTGTCCTCTAGTCTACAACACCGACCAGAGGGACACAGACCTGGATGGTGTCGGAGACCAGTGTGACAACTGTCCACTTCTACATAACCCAGACCAGGTTCTTGAAAAAATCAAGTTTTCAAACATTTTTTTCTTCTGACTTACCCCCAAAACCCTGTCAGATGAATCTACTAATCTGTTTATGAACATACCTTTTATATTTAAATAAGTGCATTTGAGCTCATTTTAAAGTTAGATTCGGACTGCCTCCAGTTTATTTTAAACTCTTTGTGATTATATGTTGCTTAAAATTCATTAGTTACAGTAAGAAAACTCCATCACCCATTAATCAACTACTTTTAGTCACTATTATATTTAAAAACTCTTCATTAAATGCTGCTGCCACAGGTTAGCTAATGTTTAGAAAGCTATTTTGTTTATTGATGCTTTGAGCTAGCAGTTCCAACTGTGAGACATGTTTTAGTTAATTATTTCCAACTTTTGATTTCAGAGAAATATTTACTTATTATGTTTAATTAATAATTTTAACTGATAATTCATACAATTAGCTAACGCTTGTAACTGGTCGCCATATTTTTAGCTTATCATTTCCAGCTTTTGGTTGGATGGATGATGATGATTTGGGCTTGTTTTGCCCAAATCATAGGGTCTGGTCACTTTATTGAGTCAACCATGAACAAATATGCATAACATAACAAAGTATTCTATCAAATGTAAGCCTATCTCTCCAACAGTTAAAGCCTGGCTGGAACTGGGCCATGCAACAGTATAATGATCCCAAGCACAGCAGTAAATCTACAACAGAAAAAGAAAGTATCTAGGTAGTGCTATAGTCCCAAAACTCAACTTGATTGAAATGCTGAGGTAGGACCTTAAGAGAAACCGTAAGATTTAATTTCATTTAATTGTGACCTCTTTTTTATTTATTTATATATTTTAGCTAATTTCTCATCTAATCCGAGCCCCCAGGCTAATACAGAAGTATTCCCTGCACTAAATAAATAATGCTGTTTGTAGTGACCCAAAACATATTATACACTACATCCACATGTGTTGGCAGCTTGACTCTGACAGTGACCTGGTGGGAGACATGTGCGACGACAATGAGGACATCGATGAGGACGGCCACCAAAACACTCTAGACAACTGCCCCTATATTGCCAACAGCAATCAGGCTGACCACGACAAAGATGGAAAGGGAGATGCTTGTGACCATGACGACGACAATGACGGTATCCCTGATGACCGTGACAACTGCAGACTGGTACCCAACAGGGACCAGGTAGACTCTGATGGTCAGTGTTGTTACAGCTGAGCTATCCTATCCTAGTCTACCCAAGGAGGCAAAATAGAAAGTAAACAGGGATGTTTCAAATCAATAAAAAAAAGTGAGCAATTCGATTTCATTTAAAAATAAAATAAGACCTGATTCCCATTCTAGCCAGTCATAGGTGTGTCAGGCTTTACATAGCTAATATCAAAATACAGACATGAACAAATAGTTTGCTGTCACACAGGGAAAATAACTTGGACAATTTATGATTAATGGATTTTGCAGTCATGAAATAAAAGTTTGTGACTATCAGTCCAGTTTCCATTGCTTTAGGTCATATTGATCTTGGACATCAACATAAACACTTAATGGCTCTCTGTAGTGTAATTAATAATACTTAAAAGGTTGATCTATCCACCATCATACATGGTTTTCTTAGTACATTTTCATGTTATCTTGTCCAGTTCTTTTCCCCCATCTTGGCAAAAAATAATAAGGAAAAGTCAAGTTACACTTGTTCTCTTTTTTCTTTATTCTTTCAGGTGATGGCAGTGGAGACGCATGCTTTGATGACTTTGACAATGACAGTATTCCAGATGCGTTGGATCCCTGTCCCCTGAACCAGGATATTGGGTCTACAGATTTCCGGAAGTTTCAGGTTGTTTTGTTGGACCCTAAAGGCACCACGCAGTCTGACCCCCTCTGGGTCATCCGCAGCCAGGGTACAGAGCTGCTGCAGATTGCCAACTCTGACCCCGGGATCGCTTTAGGTGAGATTAACCATAAAAAACACTAAACATATAAGACATATAATGAAAGTGATTAGTCAACATGAATAATATTCCTGTGTCTGAACAGGATACGACAAGTTCAGCGCCGTGGACTTCAGTGTCACATTTTATGTAAATACTAACCGAGATGACGACTACGCAGGGATTGTGTTTGCCTATCAGTCCAGTCAACGCTTCTACGTTGTCATGTGGAAACAGGTGCGAGCTGAACGCTGACTCTTAATTCTCACAAGCAATAAACTTAAAATACATAATAGAGAACATGTAACCATTTCTCTCCACCACATTGATTTTTTTTCTGTAAGCGCAGGTGTCTCAGGCCTACTGGGAGAAAAAGCCAACCAAAGCTTTCGGCACTGCTGGAGTCTCAATCAAACTGGTCAACTCAAACACAGGACCAGGGGAGTATCTGCGCAATGCTCTGTGGCACACAGGAAACACTAGACACCAGGTTAGAATGAGTAAACTCATAAATCTGCCACCTTTTTATTGTGCTTTCAGTATCATAAAAAATACAAAGAAAATCTTATCTTAAAAGATAACACTTTCTGAATATTAAATTGTTTGGCGCAGTAAACATTAGATACTCTGGTAAATATGATTGTCCTCCGTGGCGCCTGAATATGTTTCAGGTCAGAACTTTGTGGCACGACCCCAATAAAATTGCCTGGAAGGACTACACACCCTACCGCATGCACCTTATCCACCGACCCAAGACTGGGTTTATCAGGTACAAACCATAATGTAAAGTGTCACCACAACTGTGGTTTGATTTATTATGGATTATTGATTCTTGAAAGAAGCAGTGACCCCAGAATATGCAGCATATATTCATTTCTGACAGAAGATATTGCTCTGTGAAGTAGTTATACTTCTGGGTTTTTCCATGAAAGATCAGTGAATCCTCCCACCTGACCCACTCAGAATCAACTTAAAATATGATTAAATACAGCTAGAAGATTAGCCTCGTATCAAAATGTAGGAAAAAGAGACTTTTCATATGTTATCCCGTAACTTGTTTTGACCAGCAACCTATCCCACATGATGATTTAAGTATTAAAAGTTTATCCCAAATGCACTTTTTGAAGTTTTCTCTGACACATGTTTCTCTTACTCTACATCATCAACATTTAATTGGGCCAATGTTGCTTTGAAACTATGATATATCCCATGAGATTGATGCTCAAAGTTGGTTACAGAGAAAATCATGCTGACAAAAAATGAGATTTGGGCTTTAGCTTGTGACACATGGAGTGGGTGTAAAATGAATTTTGCTGTTGCTTTTAACAGAGCTTAGATGTCAGGCCTGAAAATTTCTTGTGGCTAGCCCCTGTAGTCAGGAAGTCATGAGGGTTTAGATATGCTAGAGCAAAATAATATGATTAAAAAGTGCGTCCTTATCTCCGACAGTCATGTGAAAAAGAACGTTTTTCACAGGACTCTTTGCATTCCTTCTTTAGCAACAATAACTTGATGTTATCATTTTCTGTTTGACGTGATCAGTCTCTCACGTCCTTGTGGAGGATTATGGCCCGATCTTCTTTACAGTGGTGAATCGGCTCATTGAGGTCTCCGAGCATTTGTTTATGCACAGCTCTCTTAAGGTCTCGCCACAGCATATCAATCAGGTTGACGTCTGGACTTTTATTGGGCCATTGCATCACCTTGATTCTTTTCTTTTTCAGCCATTCTCCTATAGATTTGCTAGCCAAGCTGTAGGTGTCATATAGATGGTGTCAAGTTTGACTCTAGAATACTTTGGTATACAGGGAAGCTCATGGCTAACTCAGTGGCTGTGCGGTGCCCAGGTCTTGTGGCCGCAAAACATATACAAATCATCACACCTCCACTACTGTGCTTGACAGCTAGGTTGAGGTAAAGTCTTTTGCATTACTTAAGTCCTATGGAAGCATTAAGGGTGTACTTAGTTTGTCACAGGACTCATGGCAAAGTTTTCAAGTTTTATCATGACTGCATGACTTTTGATTGCCTGTAATGGGTTTTTTCATAGTATTAAGGCAAATTTTTTACATGCTTTCATTAGATACACTTACACAATAACCTAAGTTTAAAAAAAACCCCAGATATACTGAGATGAAACATTTGTCGCTCGGCTGGTTTTTTGTATTTGGAACCTGGATTTAATTTATATTTTTGGGGTTGAGCTGTCATAAACAGCTGTCACAGCTGGATTATGATCTTGGAATCCACCAAACTTTTAGAATTAGATTGGCAGGTTTCCTCAGGAGAACTCGAGCTCTTTTCTAGTGGAAACAACTGAACATTTACAGCTGAACATTCAGGTATTATTGGCTTGGCTTTTATAGGACCATACCAGTATTTTTTAACCCAATTACTACCCACGGAATACATTATTGCCTATTATTTCCAAAGAAACTTCTTAATTTTAAGTCAAAATCCAACTTGCAGGCAGGAATTTTAGACATTTGTGATAGCGCTGAACATGCCTGTGTATATTTGCATGTATGGCAAACTATTAAAATTAATGTTATTATAGGTAAAAAATAGAAAAATCTGGGCATGTTCTTTGAAATAAAATTTTTGTGGCCCAGTTCAGTTCATGTAGGTTTTAGTGCAACAACAATCTGCAGAATGACTTCTTCAATCTGTGGAAATCACATTTGTGTCAGCCTGAAATGTTCTTACACTCGAGGACATCATCAATCTCTAAGAGTTATTTTATGATAACAGTGTAATTCACTTTCCAAGTCCAACCCACTTCTCCTCAACCTGCCACATCTACTTCTGTTTAGTTGTATTTCTCACTAATAGCCTGGATAAAAAAAAAAAAACAACAACAAAATAAAAACAACCCCAGGCTACGAGTTCTCTGTGCTCTGTGCTGTTTATGTGCAGATGGGGAAAACAACAGCATTGCCATAGTGAGATTTCCAATCTGGAAAAAACAGAAGTCAGAGAAAAAAGCTGTTATGTGACAGATTTGAAAAAATACTCTTTTTTGATACATGCTGTGGCAGTGCTGCATTCCTGTTACTGAATGACTGTACTGGAGAATGAATGTACAACTGTACACTAAGTGAATGTGAGGCTGAAAAGAAGCTCCTGCTCTTTGACTGTGAAGGACGGACATGTATTGATATTTTGGATACTTGCTCCAAAGCTCCATTGTAACTGCTATGAATATATCTCCAACTGACATCACGTCCTCTGTGATGTCCGTGAAAAAAAAGTTAAGTATGCAACGTCAAGAAAAACGTAAAGTGTGAATTTATAGTAACTTTGCGAAGGACAAGCAGAAAAAGAAGAAGAATAGAAAAGATACCTCAAAAATGTCCTTGATGATACTATTTGAAATTGAAATGCCTTTAGTTACTTTCTGCAGGTTATCTTGCATTTTACTTATGATTTTAACTTAAATTTAATGTGAACATGGTAGTGTTGTACTACGGCTGATTTGCACTGGGTTGGCTATACTGTGCTTCCTTTGCAGGGTGGTGGTGTACGAGGGCAGGGACATTTTGTCCGACTCGGGGGCCGTGTATGACCACACCCTGGCTGGAGGCAGACTGGGACTGTTTGTGTTCTCTCAGGAACATGTTATCTTCTCAGACCTCAGATATGAGTGTAGAGGTAAGACATCCTGCTAACACTTTATATTAAGTGAAACAAAAATGTGCCTTTTTAGTAAAGTGCAAGTGAGGAATGGATCAGCAATGGCCTGATAGTAAACGCTCATTGTTAGTTCCCTAATAAATCCAGCTCTTGGCATTCCATGTGAAAAATATTATTTACTAAAGAATCAACTGGGAGATCCTGTGTTAGTGAATCATTAGGTACCGGTGAGTTCATAATTATCCTTGCCTTAACAACTTGCCACTGTCCTCATAACTCAATACAGTAATTACTTACACTGATTACTTGTTGCTCTTTTTATGTGGCATCAAGGACCAAAGCATACTTCAGTGGTTTCTCATTATTTCAGGTTTACCTTACCATTAATTACCCCCTGCCTCCTGTGATTATGCACAGATTATTAACATGTTATTATATGACTGGCATGGTGAAGGCAAATTTTAGTGTAAGAAACGTAAATAAGTTGTTCCTCTAGTAGTTTCTACATTACATTTTTATGGTGTTTGCCTTTATTATGTTACAAAGAATTAAGTTATTCATATAAGTGCGTTTGAATGTTGAATACTGAGATACTTTTTGAGGACCCTGCTCTTTTTAAAATTTATTAAGTAATTATGGACTACAGGCAATGGAGGAGTCATGCTGAAAAAATCTGTAACTACTAAGTAACTACTTTGTATGAGGTTTTGCAGCAGTACGTATACAGATAACTGCACTAACTGGTCAGTTCATTAGGTACAATTTGCTTGTACTGGTTTGGACCATCTTTTCTCTTCAGAATTGCCCTAATTCTTCATGCCACAGATTCAACAATGCGCTGGAAACATTCCTAAGAGATTTTGACATGAACATGAGACGCAGTTGCTGCAGTTTTATTCACTGTACATCTACAACGTGAATCTCCCGTTCCATCACTTCACAAACATGGTCTATTGGATAGAGACCCTGTGTCTGTGGAGGTCATTTAAGTACAGTGAACTCGTGTTCGGGAAACACTGTGGTCATAAAGGAATGGACATGGTCAGCAACAATACTCAGGTCAGATGTGATGATTAAATGATACTCAGTTGGTACTAAGAGGCCCGAAGTTTGCCAAGAAAATATCGCCTACGCCATCACACCAACAACAACGTGAACTGTAATTGTAAGGCATGATGGATTCATGTTCTCATGTTGTTCACACCAAATTCTTATTATACCATCCAAGTGTCAGAGCAGAAATTGGGACACATTTCATCTTACGTTGTTTAATTGCGGTGAGCCCATGCAAACTGTAGCCTCAGTTACCACAGGAGGGACACCAAGTGTGGTCTTCTGCTGCCGTAGCCCATCTGCTTCAAGGTTCAATGTGTTGCTCCTCTAGATACCTCGGTTTTAACGAGTGGTTATTTGATTTACTGTTGCCTTTTTATCAGCTCAGAGCAGTCTGCCATTCTCCTGTGACCTCTGGCATCGACAAGCCATTTTTCTCCAAGAGAACTGCTGCTAACTGGATATTTTCTCCTTTTTTGGACCATTCTCTGTAAACCCTACAGATGGTTGTGTGGAAAATCCCAGTAGATCAGTCGTTTCTGAAATACTCAGACTAGCCCATCTGGCACTAACAGCCATGCCACATTCAAATGCGCTTAAATCACCTTTCTTCTCCATTCTGATGCTCGGTTTGAACTTCAGCGTGTCCTCATGACCATATCTACATGCCTGAATGCATTCAGTTGCTGCCATGAAATTGGCTGATTAGCTATTTGCATTAGCAAGCAATTGACCAGGTGTGTCTAACAAAGCAGTGAGTGTATGAAGTAATTATTACTTAATAACTTATTAATATAATACATCCTAGCTTGTTCTTTATTTACTATAAAGTCCTAGACCAGGAGTTATTAGGTAGGTACTGATGAATTTTTCATTAGCTATAAGGTCATTCCTGAAGCATTCCTCACTCATTCTTTAGTAACTAAGCAAGCTTTTGAGTCAGTTAATTTTGCCCTCTGCTGCTGTGGGTGATGTATAAAACTTGTAAGGTGTATTGTACACCTTAAAGGTGGTACAATACACCACCTTTAAGGTAAAACCTAGAGTAGTTTCCTATCTGACGATCAGGCACCTCTTAAAGATCACAAGATTAGTATAGGAGAGAAAAGGGGGGCGGAGTCCAGCAGCACAAATCTGTGGCCATTTTTTTTTACACTTTTCGAAATAATTGTACCTTTTGTGCTTTAAACACTTTATTAAATTAATTTATCTACTTTTTTTTATAGTGGAACCATCTGAAATGTATTGTCATATCAGCAACTGTACAACTGTCAAAAAGTGCAATGTTTTCTGTGTTGAACTTACCTTACCTACTATCACTGCTTCAGATCATGTCTCCACACAGCAGTTCCTAAAAGTGGCTATTTTTCTTTTTGATTCTTAGATAACTGAATTATTGTCTCGGGATAATTTGGGAATTCCACAAATATCCACCAGAGAGAGAGAGAGGATACACCAGACTCAGGCGTTAATCCAGCCAAGACTATCAATTAATGACCATCCTCTATCTGTCAGCTTTGTATGCAGCAGTATTGATTTCAGGCTGTCTCATTCACTGTATATTACTGCTCTGACAGCATCTCTAATGACTGTAACTTCTTGTTGCTTTTCATTTTGTGCTTCCCTAATGGCTGTAAATAATTATTTATTGCTAGATGCCAGACATGAGAGGGAAAGATGCAAAGATAAATTGATGATGGAGTAAGTGGAGCACATGTCTGGCGGTTACTTATCAATAAAATGTTTTTTTTTAATCAACTGTTCCTTTTTTCTTTTCTGATGACGCCAGTAGCTCACAGTATGCACACACACACACACTCGCACACACACGACTGTAGAAACATGGTCTCTAGCGTCTTCTAGTGGTAAAGGTGTTAATTACAAACAACGAGGATTTTCAACGCTCTGATAAAACTGTCCACGGGGATATGGAGGAGTAAAAGTGTAAGAAAATGGAAGCACACAAAGTTTAGATAACACATAAGTTTATTCAAAAACAGTGTTTGAATTTTTTTTTTTAGAATAATAAAGAAGAAAATGGGCTTGGAAAGTATAGGGTGTATCCTAACCCCTATAAAAGATGGTCTTTTGGTTTAAAATGATGTTCTGCTGTTTTAATAATGCAAAATGTATGTTTGGTCGCAGTAAATCTGGGTCACCGAAGAAAGCTGACCTTGCTCATGATTTATTAATTAATTTCCATTGCCTCAAAACAGAAAACCCGTTCGACCGGCTTGAGAGGGAAGTGCAGTTAAAGACGCACTCCACCTGGTAAGGTGAATAAGTGACGTCACCACTGCCCTACCACTGAGGAATGAAGAATGAGGAAGACGAGTCCATCCACCGAGTACAGCATAGAAGTCTCTACCAAAAGATTCCAGGATTTCTATTTATTTAAATTAAACTGAGTACTTTTTTTTTTTTTAATAAACAAACTTTAAGCAAGTGGGATGGTACGCGGGTGCACAAGAGGCGCGTGCCGTCGGTTTATAGACAGACACCAGTCAGCGTTGAATTTCGGCCTGCTGGTTGTCGCTTACATCCTTTACCTCATCGTCGGCGCCGGGATCTTCTCCGCCATCGAGCTGCCGTACGAAGACGCGCTCCGGCAGAAGCTCAAAGCGGATCTACGGGACTTCCTGAGGAACAACTCCTGTGTGTCTGACGCTCGCCTAGAGGAGCTCCTGGCCCGCGCTCTCGAGGCCAGTAACTATGGAGTGTCCATCCTGGGTAACGACACCCAGCGTAGCTGGGACTTTGTGTCCTCCCTGTTCTTCACCAGCACCGTGCTGACCACAACAGGTGAGTCCAACGGATACAGGTGTTCAGACTTTAAAAGCCTTTGCTTCGAGAGTCGAAAATGTGAGTGGCCCATTTAGCTGAATAAATGTAAATTTGTGGCACGCTATATAAACAGGTTTCCTCGCTGTAACCAGGCCCGTGCAGAGAGGTTTAAAGGGGCGGGTGCTCAAAGTTAAAAAGGGGCACATTGAACCATGCTGAATAACAACAACACACATTCATCAAGAATCTAATATGGGAAGGGCAGGGCTGTGTTGATCTGAGACTGTAGACATTAAAAAGTCCACAGGAGAGATGGTAGCTGATTAAACAAGTATCATGAGATAATAACAAAATGCAAAGATTGGTGACAGCACTTGGAACCATAAGGCAACAAAAAACTGTGACATAAACTCGGCTCTGCCTGTGAATCACTCTTTGCTTCTCTTCTTCCTTCCATCGCATCATTTCATATATCACTCTCCACTTGCTGTCTATCTGAGAACAAGGCACAACTTGCTATTGCAATAAACTATAATCTAATTATCCACACCTAACAACTCTTGCACTTAATCTATAATAAAATGATGACAGCAAAATGTTATAGCCCTGCCTTTAGTAGCCTCACACAGCTCCTACTGTTTCCTCCTCATGTCCTTACCAGCCATGTCTGCACAATGTTATATCATGAGTAATAATTTAAAATAATCCATCTAAATAAAACACACACATGCAGGTGCACACAGTGACATTTTAGACCTTCTTCAGAATACTGTATATACTATGGGCATCTCGGTGCTGATCCAGAATCCTTACATTATTATTTATTACTAGAGCTACAATAATAAAGCAATGAGGAGGGGGAAGTAATAAATATGAAATAATGTATTTATGATGATTCCATTTGTTTCACTATCCACTCTGTGCAGGGCAAAACTTATTACATTTTTAAACTGTAGAGATACAATCATTTTACTGCTGTAAAATCCAAATTTTGTCTTATTTAAAATATAAATCTATTATAATCTGCTTCTTAATGTATGTTCTTTAAAATACAGCGTGTGTTTTTTAATATATTATAATTATAATAATGCACAATTATGTGGACATGCATATTAGATCGTTTTTAGTGAAATATAATCCCTCCAGAAAGGCAGGAAATGCCCAGAAACTTACTTTAAAACTAAACATGTTTCTAAATACTTTAAAACTAAATATGTTCCCTAAAACGGTGACAGAGCTACAGACCCATGACAGCCTTACACAGGTAGCCAGCAGCTGTGACCAGCACTACCTGTGCAGTTAATAAAAGGACAGGTAATGTTTGTCGCGCTGTTGCACACACAGCACGCTCGTTTGTTTCAGTTTGTCAAATTGCCACAAGACAACTTACCAACGTGTACGTAATAAGCTAATACTCCTGGGTGCTACACACTACAGTGTACGCTGTACACCTACTTACTGGTTTTGTCGCATCAGTCTGTGTCTCTGAGTTAACTTGTGTTTCTCCTACAGCTCCGGAACGCTAAAAATGCGCGTGCTCTTTGTGAGCTCGTTCCCGGCTCGTAACCAGCGCGTTCTGCCGTCGAGGGCGATCATTGGTTAAATGTGATCATGTGACTGATGCAAGCCAGATCCTTTTATTTAGCAAAACTGTGATTAATAGTTAAATATTATTGTTGAGGGGCACAGACAGGACTCCGCACGCACACACACATAAAATAAATAAATAAATAAATAAAAAAAATTTAAAAGTTGCCTCAACAAAAGGGCACTTTGGGCACTCATCAGGAAAGGGGCGGGTGCTCAAGCCCCTCTAGCCCCCCCTCTGCACGTCCCTGGCTGTAACTAATAAGTCTATGGTTAAAGATCCCCTGTAGCCACTTTTAACACATTGGAAAATAATGTGGTTTGAATAATAAATGTTTAGGATGTTCATTTTTTTCTTTCCAAAGGAGAAAAAATATAGTAGTTAAGGGAATGAATTATTAACTGCATTGGACTTTAAATAACCTTCAAGTTCAGACAAGTATGTAGAATTACAATAGACTAGCTTTAAATTTCAGTTTATCCAGTTTATCGCATGTCACTGAGCAGTCCTTACCTTTAAATATAACCTGTCTCCTTCCTCTCCTGTCCTGTGTTTCTTACATCATTCTCCATCTCTCAGTGAAGTTATCTCAAACTCTTTTCTCTCCCTGGGAAATACAGCAGCCGTACCTTTTGCTAGCAGACACTGTGTGACAAACTGCACACAAGCAGTTTGTGTTTTTACTGATCTTTGTTGAACTTACAGAAACATTGCATTTGAAATGACCTGCCACTTACAAAGGATACTTCCTTTCTGTTCGCTCTAGTGATGGATACACAAATAGGAATATCTTTTCTGTTTTACCGTTCCCTCCATTTATCCTCAAATCGATTTGATGTTTTAAGGCACGCAGTGAAGTGAAACAAAAACTTCCCTCAAACGTGTTAAGCCTAAAGTAACAAACCTGTTTTAAAACTGCAACGAGAAGAAAGTACTCGTAAAAGTAAAAATGAATAATCAAATAAAGCACAGATGCTGGAAATGTTTACTAAAGACAGTAATGAATTTGTTACTTTGTTACTGATATACTTTTCTGTTACCTCAGTTTAATGTGAGCAAAGAGAAATGACATAAAAATAGCTCCCTTGGTCATTTGGACATGTACGGTAAGTGAACTAACAGTAAGCAAGCCGTGTTAAATGATGGAGAAATTCAATATATCATGTAATAATGTTTTGTGTATTTAAGTCAAGATTAACCAAGATGAGAAAAATCCCTCTGCCTAATTTTATTGATCAAGGTCTAGCTTAAATGTCCTTTTATAAATAGTGTGTGTTTCAAGGTGTCTCTATTACATGTATTGTTATTGTATTGTATGAATTTTGGTCCAGATTCTATAAATAATCCATGAAAGCAGTATTTGTCCTGCCTTTCAGGGCCTTTGTATAAGTAATACACTCAGGAAAGTAGTATTTTTATCAGACATATCAGTAAATGCGTCTCTAGAAGAATAAATCCTTATCTCAACTCATTTGTTTTTTTAAGATAAATAAAAAAAACGATGTTTTTGTGCAAACCTTCAGCATTTGTCGCCAACACTTCTTGAGGGTGAGACTTTTATGTTTATATGAATGCATGAATTTATTTATTTTTCAGTTTTCTGGAGGTCTAGGAGGACCTTTGAGATATAAGTTTATAATGGCTATATTAGCATTTTAACAGAGTAGTTGTTGCATCACATACGACATGGCACAAGTGGTAGCTTATATTAACCAAAAGGAAACTAATAGGCAGCATGAAATCATGCAAAGTTTACAGAGGATATCCTAAAAAATGTTAAAAATAAATAAATTATTTCTTTATTTCTATAGCCTGCTTCATTTTAAGACTTGACGAGTCTTGTTTGACGCTAACTACAGTTAGTTTTCACAAATCCCGGGTGAATCCTGGAGGAGAATTCCTCCTTTTATTACTGTAACTCTGTAATTTACATAGTGCTGCATGTTTTGTTGTGTCTTCAGGTTATGGCCACACTGTTCCTCTCTCTGATGGGGGGAAGGCTTTCTGTATCTTCTACTCCCTCCTTGGCATCCCTGTTACCCTCTTCTTCCTCTCTGCTGCGGTTCAATGGATCATGTCCGTGGTCACACGTCGTCCACTGTCCTACTTCCATCGACGATGGGCTATGTCTAAGGCACACCTGGGAGTCATCCATGCTGCCTTCCTTGCCTTCATCACGACCCTTATCTTTGTAATTATCCCTGCATGGATCTTTGTCGCTATCGAGGAAGACTGGAACTTCCTAGAGGCTCTGTATTTCTGCTTCATCTCTCTGACAACTATTGGCCTTGGAGATTATGTACCAGGAGAAACTCCCAGTAAAGACGTAAATCCACACCCACACCTCTACCGGCTGGCCATTACAGGTGAGTAGAATTTAAAAAGGCAGTCACATTTTTTAAATCTAATATATCATGAAATAGATCATTTATGTTGTAAAAAGAAACAATTAAATATCAAAATCTGGAATATTTTTTGGGCTTTCTCTTGCCTATAAGATAGTTTTTAGTGAAAACAGAGAAGACGCACAGTAAAGGCCTTCATGTCTCCTGCTCAACCTCTGAGCTAAACCGACACCTAGAAATTCCTGACTTTTAATAAAATATCTATATAAATACACCCTTTGTTCCAAAGACACAATGTGTAAAATGCCATCTATCATGCTACAAGGTTATTGGATCATTAGAAAATAAAAAGAAGCAATTCAAATATAATTATGTTTTCACAACTAAAAGCTGTTCTATTGATTTAAAAAGTCAATAAACACATGGAGAATCAGGCTCAGTGACTCTGAAAATAAGGTAAACGTCTTCTGATATTCATCAGAGTTTTTCTAAGAATTGAGCCACCCATTCATGATCTTCCCCTTTGCTAAAGTCAGTCAGCAGGCTAGGCAGGATATTCTAGACATCCTTCTCCCCAGTTCCTCCTGCCAGATTACGAGGATTTCCCATGCCAGATGAGATATATAGTGTGTTTTGAGTCTATCCCAGGGTCTTCTCCCAATGGGACCTGCCCAGAAAATCTCCAAACACCTAGTAGGCATTGTAAGAAAATGCCTGAACCATCTCATCCGGGTCTTTTTAGCATGGGGTAGCAGTGCTTTCACTCCCAATTCCCACCAGCCATTACTCTCTGTTTGGACATTGTAGAGAACCTGAACAACTTATACACAGGTGTGCACTACTTTCTTCATACAACAGTGCAAAGTGGCTTTAACAGGAGTACAAAGGGGGGTGGAGTGCGCAACTAAGCAAGTAAACAAGAACATCACAGTTTCTGTTTCTAGAGTTAGGAAGCTCCCTAAATGATAACTGTAAGAGCCAGATGCTTTAGTTAGTAATACGTAGTGTTTTAATAAACCTTTAGCTTTTTGGCAATTTTCTTTAAAGAACAGCCTTCATTTCTTATAACAAAAATACTCTGATGAGTTTTAAAAGAGAATGACTTAATCAAATCCATAAAGGTGAATGCTTCATATTTTCTTCATCATGTGCATTGGATTTTAAAGATTTTCACGAGGTTTAATGCTAATGTCAGCATGCTAACATAATCACACTGACAATACTAACATGCCAGTGTTCACCAGGTGTGATATTTACTTTGCTTGCCAGTGTGGGATAGTATGTTTGCATCCCTCCATAACTTATATGGAGGGATGGGCAGTTGTATTTTTGGGCATCTGGCAAATGTAGATCCAGCATCAGCTCGTTAGTTCTGTTATCAACTCTGAAGGCAATAAGTGCATAATGACTTTGCTGTGGGTGTTCATTTTGGGGATGTGTTTTAAAGCTTGTAGGCTGAAAATGATTGCCTGCTGCGTCCAAGAATGAACAAAGGGAACTGTTTGCGTTGAGGGCCTGACAGATAATTACTGAGGCGAAACATGCTATTAATCTCGTTAAGCCAAGGGGTTCTTCAGAGTCAGGTTATAATTTTCCGTCGGCTCCATGTTGCAGCGGCTCCTTTCACCGTGACACCTTTTTTTTTCAGTTTTGTTTGTTGGTATAAAAAATTCTAGGTGTTCCTGTAACAGTAGTAATGTTACAAATTCATCAAACAAAGCAGTCCCTGTTATTTTATCTGCACCTTTTATTTACTGACCAATAAAATTGCTCTTCCAGTCTACTTGCTGCTGGGCTTGGTGTGTGTCCTGGTTGTGCTGGAGACATGTTGGGAGCTTCCCCAAATGAAACGCCTTAGACATCGATTTTATGAAGAAAACCTTCGGGAACTGGACTCAGAGACCACCAACATCATCGACCGTGATCAATTGAGCGACCAGCTGGCCGATACTGCAGATCATGTGATAGATCACCCAGCAACCATCTCTTCTGTGTCAGAACAGGCTGCATCCATACGACAGAACGGGAAGTCAGCGCCTTACACCCTGGCATCAGGAAGTGCTCTTAACGGAAAACCGAGATGACAGATTGTGTTGGCTTCCAGGGTATTTTAGTACAAACTGTTCTTAAGGGGCTGTGTAATATTCTCCATGCATGGCTGCACAGGACGTACCGGCTTTGACCTCTTTCTATGTCTAGAGTTTATAAGGAGTCTGAACAAATTTATATATATATCACCATCTAAGCAAAGTTATTTAAAAAAGCGATTGCTCTTTTCCATTGCCAAGAATGAAGTGTTTATCAGCATGGCATTGTTTCCACCCTTACTGTGCAATTCCCTGCCGATAGAGATCTTGGCACAGAGGAAGGGCTGGGCCCCCCAAACAGAGGGAAACCCCCACAAGTTTCCATTTCCTGCCAAGTTTTGATGTTGAAATTCCAAAGCAGCTAAGTCTGCTCCAGAGGATTTAACATCCACTCTTGGCACATTTCATAATCTATGGTGGTATTTGCATAGGAAATTTGCCTTCTTGAAAACAGTAAAGCAGTACCAGAAGAATCAGGCGTGTCGTCAGTGAGCCCTGTGTACATTATATACAGGAATTACAAGAAGATCAGGTGATAGCAAAGAATACAAATGTTTTTGTTCATGGTTCCTTACAAGTTATGATTAGCCTTCAGTTCTTGGTGGAATGTAGAAAATCAAGTGGTAAAAACCCTGCAATGTGTCGCTTCTTGACACTAGAGGGCAGCACTTTCATATTACAGTTGGATTTCCATGAAGCTTTTACTTGAAATTGCTATCTCATGCTGTTTAGGGATGTATTTCTTTAAAAGTGTAACCAAGGTGCAAAAATATGTCATTTTTAACACTGTGGGAGATGAAGGAATATGCCGAAAGACGTTTTAGTAGCAATAAAACAAATATACAATTAATGCTGGATGTTTTATGCCTGCAGTTATTTCTGTTTTACTCACAAAGCAGCTTTAAAACAGACTCAAATCTTGACAATCAGAAATAATTGTTTTTTGGAGGGTTTTTGTTAAGGGATTCAATGAAAAGCAGAACTTTGAAATTGTTGGTTTGTTGTTGTTTTTAATCAAAAATCATTTGTTTTTTGGGATAAAATGTAAATGCATCATGAAACATTAAAGAGAATGAGTGATTATGTTTTTAACAAGTGTAAAAGTGCCAATCTGATTTTTTTTTATAAACTTTAGTTATTTTATTTATACAGTAGTATCTTCACATTCACATGTTCATTATTTAAGACACTTACATGCAGACTGACGTGGGTACAAGCACACTTTCAGGTGTCACACATTCAAACTCAGACATGCACACACACACACACACACACACACATACACTCTTATACAGGAAATGTCCTTCAAGCAGGGATGCACAACTTACTCCTTTGTGGGAGACACTGTTATCCTTCAATCCGTATGACCTTTAACCTCCCCACTACCTAGTAAAACAGTCAACACAAACACAAACATTTGCAAATGTCCTCTATCTCATTTGCCACTCACACATACTCACAGTGCAGTGCAAAAGTCTTAAGCCACCCTTCATGTCTTTATTTCTTGCTTGGAAAATGGGGGATGGGGTAGTGATTTAATAAAACATACAAATATACATGGAAACACAATAAAACACAAGCAAAAAAACGGTTTTTACAAATGCAACAAATCAGAAGGTTGAACTACTTTTATTCTTTAACACAGTCTTTTCTCTCTTGGGCAAGATTTCTTGTAATTTTTGAGTAGAAAGTAGTTGTCAAAACTTCTTGAAGGACATTCAAAGCTCTTCTTTGGCTGTTGGCTGCCTTTTGTCCTGTTCTCTTACAAGATGATCTCACACTGCTTCAGTAATGTTGAAATCTGGGCTCTGGGGAGGTGAATCCATGACTGATAGTGTTCCATTGTGTATTTTTCCATCCAGGTATGCTTTTACTGTAAGCAGTATGTTTTGGATCATTATCACGCTAAAAGTTTGTTCCAGACGATGTTGCATGGTGGATAAAATTCTGACAGAATCAGAGCCAGATGCATTTCTCCAATTATCTGTCAAGTCTTTGCTGGATTCTTTCCTATTGCTTAAGGAAATCACTTAAAGATACCTTTCATCTCCTGTAGATAGTTTTTCAGGCCTGCCAGTTCTTCCTTGTCCAGTTTCCTCAATTTATTTAAGGACACATTGCACATGATGCTGAGATATTAAGTTTTAAAAATAATAGCTCTTTGTTGGTGAAAAATACATTTTGTGTCTGTTAAACTGTGTTATCGTTGGCATTTTTCACGAATTCAATGAAAGAAATGTGAACACATGATACATTTTTGCAACAGCTGTTAATAACAGAGTGCTTAAAGATACTATTTAAAATGAGTTCATTGCTAAGTTGTCTGTTTTGTGCTGACAGAACACTAGTTCATCCCTTGAGCTAGGTGTCTTCTTTTATACTTGAATGACTCATAGGTCAGCGTTAAGTGGCTTAAGAAAAAAAAATCCTCTTAAATGGCGAGGTACAAAGACTGAACTGAAAATAAGCGAAAAAGCAGCCAATGTCTAAAGAAGAATTGTGAAAGACCTTCAGGAAGTCTAGAGAACTATTGCTCAAGAGAGGTTAAAAATAATAGTTTGTGTAGGTTCTCAGTCATCAAGGTTATGGTTGTCTATGGAACTTGGAAAGACAAGAGCCTGGACTCCTTTAAGTTTCTTGAAGACGGTTCACCTCTCGCTGCTTAGACTACAAGTACATGTGGCTCCTTGAAAGGAAAATATAAATAGATGAGGAGTGACTCGAGATTTTTGCACATAACTGTACATGCATACATACGCTTCAGAGTGTTTATACAATTTGTGTTTTCTTGGAGCAACGGGGCCAGAATATGCGGAGGGCGAGAAGTAAGAGGAGGCCAATGAGTAGTATTGTCATGATGGTTACTATGGAGACGTAGCCAGCGTGGGGGAGAGGGGGTGAGTCAGGAGCCTCAGCTGGGATCATGTTGGTGAGATTCAACATGTAACCCAGAGTCCAGCCTGCATCACTGCCTTTTATCTGGAAACAAAGAAGAAGGGAAGCGATCGCCATAAACATAAACTGTTGACAAATTCAAATAAAAAGCGTTTAAATTCAGTTGTCTTAAAAAGCCTTGCTACTACTAGAAGATCTTCAGTATGCCAAAGCACTGATTAATGTGCCAGTCCAAACTCTCCTTTAAGTGTTCAACCCACACAAGTAGGGAGCAGGAGTTCAGGTTTTTCCTTTAATTTGTCACCAGTCAGTATAGTGAGGTTAACCTGATGTAGCGGCTTATAGTGAAATGCCTTCCTTAGGGTATTATGGGTAATTTCACTCGCACAGCATATGCTTGCTAATTGTAAAAAAAGAAATTCAAAAAGTAAACATTGAAATTCTTACACGAGATGTTAATTAGAACTGTGACTGCACAGTCTGAAACAGCTGCTGGTCTACCCTTCGCTAACTGGGTCCCCCATCTAGCTACAGTATCATCCAGTACCTGTAATAGGCCCCACATTGAGGGGTTCAAAGAACACCAGCAGTTCCAATCAGCATTATTGTGAATCAACGTTTGATGTTAATCCTTTGTTTTTCAAGTACTCAGCTGTGTTATTTATTCATTTTTTAAATAAATGATTATGATATTTGATTACACAGAATCCAATTTGTGTGCATGTCTGTGTATAATTATAGCAGAGTAATAATTGTCAGAGTTTACAACAAGGAAGCAGACTGGCTGCTTTCTTGTTTTTTTGTTTTTTGCCACCTAGTCTTTCTGGAGTAATACGAAGTAACACCCAAACTAATCCTGTTGTATTGCATGTAGGTTGAACTGGTTTGAGTTTTTCTTGTTATGGTGTGATTTATGTCCCTTTTATCACTGCATTTTAAGTCACTAGAACAGAGCAATGAATTCCTTATCTGCTCACTGCTTTTTTCTAATCAAGGCTTCTTGGAAAGAGTTAAACATTCTTGTGTGTAATATAATTTAACTTTTAAAGGGGCAATTGTGGTTTAAGAGTTGGGAGTTAGTCTTGTAATCGGAAGGTTGCTGGTTCGAGCCCTGGCTCGGACAGTCTCGGTCGTTGTGTCCTTGGGCAAGACATTTCACCCGTTGCCTACTGGTGGTGGTCAGAGGGCCCGGTGGCGCCAGTGTCCGGCAGCCTTGCCTCTGTCAGTGCGCCCCACCCATTCACATACACAATGGTGTGTGTGAATGGGTGGATGACTGAATGTGTAAAGCGCCTTAGGGACTAGTAAAGCACTATACAAATACAGGCCATTTACCATTTTACTCAGAGGATGTAACCACTGATAATGTTAAAATCTTACCAACTTGGCTGTGAGAGAAGGAGGGTGAGTGGCTTACATCTAGATCTACACCCATTAGCAACATACCTGACTAAATAAATCATGATTTCATTTATTTATGGAAAAAAAGCCATCTAAACCTATCCTTGCAAACCCCCCAAAAAAGTAATTGCCCCTTAAACCTGCTGTAAGAACTGGTTTTGCTGCCCTTTGCAGCAAAAACTGTAATCAAGCATTTCCTAACTGTGACAAATATGCAAAAAAACAAAAACAAGAAGTTGTTGTTTACTGCCTGCTTTTTCACAGCACCACCTAGAAGAAGTAGGTGTGAATTAATGCAAAGTTTAGTCCTCTAGATTGTATACTATATTACAGCATCTTTTAACATGGCGTGAAATCCTGATCCCTGATCCTGATCATTGTTTGTATGGCTTTCTTGATGACAGCATGTGTGTGTGTGCAGCTGGCTGAGGAGGTGGTTGCTGAATATTCCTCTGAAGTGTAAAATCTTTGCCGTGTTTCATATGAAAAAGGAATTGCAATCTATTTTCTGGCTGCTTGATTAGGTTACGTGCAATATTCTGCGTAGTCTATTTCCCTTGTGTGTTCTGTGAGGAGATAACCGAGAGTCTCGTTTTAATCTGAAACCTAAACTGAAGGCTGACTTTGCACTTTACCTCAGATGAGAAGAGCTTTGCTGCTGTATAATTCACGGGCTGTTGCTACCTACTTTTTGAATCACTTTTAAGGTGGTGGTAGAGAGTGGTTCTGTTGTTTTGAGGGGTTTTATGTCCTCTGTGCTTTGCTTTTTACTTTCTTGTTTGAACAGCAGAGCTTTTTGTTTCTGCAAACTGCAAGCATATTAGATGTAGCTGGAATAGATTAGTGTTGTCTGATAAGGGTGCTATGAAATTCTTAAATAACTCAGAGCTTAGTTAGCTCTTTGCATAAAACTTGTGCCCGGTATTTATACCAATGCTTGTTAAAGCTGGCCTCCTAAAGGACAGCTGAATGCCCAAACTGGCAGAGAGGATTACAGTTAGTCCAAGTTAAATGTAATCCTAAATTTTTAAACCACCTTTTACACAGTTGAGGTTTTTCCACACCTGTCACTTTCCAACAGAGACTTAAATGTGTCCAGAAAGATGGATGTTACAGTAGGTATTTGTTTATATATGCACTCACACACACAAGTACAAGGTCAGGTCAGTATGACCTACCAGGTGTGGATGTCTCTCTTTAAGAGACAGGAAAAAGCTGGACAGTGATCTACTGACCTTCTTGATGAATTTTATGTTTGAGTAAGTCACTGCAGTGAAATCATATCCTTCTGTCAACAGGGTGAGGATGTAGGTGCCCGAGAAGCAGTATTCAGCCAGATACTTTACGTTTACTGTAGGATGCTGAATCTTTATCTGTGCAGGAAGTTCAAACGCAAGAATGCAATCAGTGTACATTACAGGCAGGCTGAAGGACATAGATAAGACACAGAAGGGGGTGACTATGACAGAACATTTTTTATGTATATAACCAATGTATACATTTTCTCTGACCTTATCCCAAGAGGTAGCACAGTACTGGCTTAGCTTTTCCTTCACAGTTTCAAGGGGCATGGATGTATCCGTCAAATTGAGGAAGTTCATCACAAAGTAGTAAGCAGAGAACGCCTAAAATGAAAGATGAAAAGAGAAAGCGATGACACAGGAGGAAATCAGGATATCTCTAGAAAGTGAAGTAATCAATTTATAAATACTACGGAAATTTATCGGACATTTATTGAAATCATTATATCATAATCATAACAATTGCCACTTAAACCACTAAAACGTTTTCCCCCTAAATATTTTAGAATAAGGTATCGGCTAAGTACCCCCTTCATTACAACTGCAAGGGGATGATTTTTTTTTTAAATAAATTAAAATTTTGTTGTTTTGATTGTTGGGGGTGTGGCTTATTACTGAGAGGTGGATCCTAACACTGGTGGCAGTAGCCAATAGCTGTGTGCCAGGTTTCAACATGGCAGGTTTACCACATGTACTGCACTGTCTGGGCATCTTAACCATGTTGCTGGGGTCTGTTGCAGTTATACTATAAGAAATATGGCTAGCTGTGTGATTAAGGTGGCAACAACCGTCAAATTAGTCTTTGCTAATTAAAAGAAATAGTCTGTGGTAGATACAATATTCAGTAGTATTGCAATGATTTAGTTTATTTTTTCGGGGGGTTTTTAGAAGGGAAACATGCACGTTTTCTATTCTATCACTACAACCTAAGTATACTGTCTCTTCAGACTGATTATTGTATCAGTTAATGTTACAAAGGTTTATTTTCTTATTCAGATCAGGAAGATGAGGAAACACAAGCGCTTTTTGCTGAGGCGTTCCACAATTAATGTCAGTCATGTTAAAAACAGAAGTAACTCAATAAACTGGTACTTCGAGGATTGCAGAATTGATTATACTGTATGTTCTGTAACCCCTGTGCACGCCCAAACGGCACGAGTGCTCTGTGCTTCCCACAGATAGATTCTGACTCAATAATTCCAGTTGATCCTCTACTTTGTGATACAGAGAGTGCACACTTCTCACAGAATCGGAATCAGATGGGGTTGCTCAAGGGGTGGGGTAGAAAACAGCATAAAGAGGGAACTTCGAATCAGCATCTGTTGGGTGTATTCAGGTCATAATTTTTCTGATTAATTTTCATTCAGGCTTTATAACATTACTGAAATATTTCCATTTGTTTTCTTACTGGTCTTCTGTTTTGTTTTCTATAAAATTTGCACACACAGTGAATAAAAGCAAATTAGGAAGCCATGTACAGTTATAGATAGTCCACATGATATAACTGCATTATTTTTGTATGAAATTTCTTCCATATTGGATGCAAAATGAGTGCCCAAAATGTGTGCACTTGTGTGCATACATGTGGCTGTTCACGAACAAGTCTCATGCTATGGATGAACTCCAACCCCATGATCATAGCCTGCATCTGCTGATAGTAGTCTGTTTTGTTGTGCAGCCTTGTAATCTGCGAGTTGTGGTTAGAGTGGTTAGAGCTCACAGGGGATCTTCAGAGCAGACATGAGCAGTATAAAAGATGGACATAACTTCTCGGACCGAAAAATTAAGCAAATGAAAAAGTGCCCTAAAGCTCTATTCTGTCTGAAGGCAATAGACTTTAGGCACCGTAGGATTCTTTCTGTCTTGACTTAAATAAATACTCTCTTGATGAGTTTATGTCCTCAGTCGCTCCTTTTGGGTCAATAAAAGTGAGGATAGTCGGGCAGTAAATTAAACTTGAATGGGGTCATTCTCACAGATGTAGCAAAAAATGAATGAATAAATGCATGAATGCTAAATGCTAAAATGAGTCACCAGATATACTTGGATGACTGTTTATAAACCAGGTTAAATCTACACATGGAGAAACACTCACTTACCCCGAATGGCCCCTGCAAAAGAGGCTGGAAGACCCCATTGAAAGAGCATCGGCTGTATTTGCAGGAAGTAAAGTTAAATACACTTTTGACAACTTCTTGGCATTCTTGGAAGTTTCCTTTCCCAATGTGATCAAATATTTCTGGAACTTCCTGAGGTTTCCTGCCTGACACACAGGGGCTGTCATAAAGGACGGAGTAGTTCTTTGTCTCATTGTAGCCTGAGTGGAAACAAGGATCCAATACTGTTGTTGCACCTGACTAGGAGAGAGAGTGAGATAGTGAGGTGCAACAGATGGAGAACAATGAAGCCTAAGTACTTTTGCACATTTAAGAACATTATGGCTCTCTCAGATAAGATCCCATATTTGATTAGTTTGAACAGTTCATTCACAAAACACAGGAACCAAGGTCAGAAGTTTACCTGAGTCTGATTTGCCACCACCATTTTTAACGCTTGGTCTTTTCCGTAGCACAGGAAGCTGTGAGTATACAGGTTATAATCATTTCCATAGAGTCGGAAGTTGACAGAGTTGATGGGTGACTCTGAGCCGTCAAAATCATCGGATATAAAGCTAATTTGAGTAGACGCCCCGCCAAGGTCAAGAGCGCCTGTTGTTTTCAAGCCCTGCAGAAGAGGTAAAATAACACTCGGTCAGTGCAGAACCAGGAGTACTGGCACACACAAAGTACGTCTCAGTGTGGACAAATGTGCACGGACCTGTATGTTGATGTGCACAAACTGACCTGTTTGAGACGATCATCCAAGTAGTTGACTGTGACCCACCCGAAGGCACCCTCTTCCTGCCCACTGAGGATTCTTGCTCCCTGATAGGAGAAGGGGGAGTTCCGCAAGGCGTTCTCCACAGCCTGAAATACGTTCTTTGATGCTGAGCTATTCACAATACTGCAGGCACACATGGCACAAATGTATGTGTGAGTCACGTCCACAAGTCAGATCAATACAGCAGCCCATAAATAATATATACATTGTATTGTGCATAATGGCTTTGACAGTAACCTATTCACTGTCCTGGCAGTTCTTGTGGAGATAAATGTGCAAATACGAACGGTTACAAAAAAATAGCAATATTTGCACTGCCAATGCAAACACAGTTTCAGCTTTTAGACAGGAGATAAGCTAAACAGTGTCAGCATGAAAAGCTGTTCACTGTGGGTGTTTTTAAAAAACATTCTTTTCTAGGTTTTATCATGAAAATGTCTAAGCTTGTGCAACATACTCCAGCAGCCTCATTCCTGCTGTGGCTCCCAGATAGAGTGGGGTCTCGTGAGCTCTTTCTTTGGGGACAGTCTCCTCAGCCTCCCCCATGCACTCTTTCAGAGACTCTCCTGCTTTCCATGGTTCAGACGCATAGCTGGAAATACCTTTACCTGTTAAAACAAAAAGTCAGGAGGGTTACTGGGCAGAAATTTAGTAACAATAAAGCACAGTGACAGCCTTGTCTTTACAGCGACCCTTCTTAAAAATTCACTCATCTGTAAAATTTCAGGAACTGTTCTGTATTTCAGAAGGGACGGGCCAGGTAAAGATGTTATTGAGGTTAAATGAACTTATAGAATAAATTGCCTAATACTAGGCAAAGATGCAGCCAGGAGTGCCTTACTAGTTTCAGTTCAAAATATAACACAGTTATGGGTATTTACATGTATATCATGTATGTAATTAATAGCGTTATTGGTAATAAATGACTTTTTTGTAAATGACAACAGTTTAATTAAATTATATATACCATGCTTAAATTTTTAATTATTCTGTGTTTATTTGGTACGATACAGTATCTATATTTGACTTAAAGTCGGGAAGCTGTAGGGAAACACCCAGTTTGGCTGTCTCTAAATGCACTTTTAAGGCTTACCAATAAACATACAATAGCTCCTTTGTTTAGTCCACATAAAAACAAAAATGCCATTCTGCAGTTTTGCAGGTGCCAGACATGCCTTTTTTGCCTGTGCATTGAATTCCTACAGTCTTGTCATCACCATGAGATTGTGTTGGTAATAAGCTATTGTTTTTCATTTGTCTGTCATTGCTTTTACAAAATAACCACGTCTAGATTCTCTGGAACCAAAACAAAAACACAGATAAAGATTTTTCAGAAAACAGAGAGTACAGTTACTAATCGGATGTGAAGGGATTTGGAATACATGTGTAATTGTTTTTATTCTGTTAAAATGATTAATTGGCTTACTGAATACATAGCTACCACAATATTATCAACATACAACAAAACATTAAGCCAAAAACACATCTAGCTCTGTGTATAGTAGTATATTCTTTTGCTCTAGCATAACTTGCTATTTTAAGCTTTCACAAAACAGGCATAGCATTAGTTCAGACAGGCACCAAAGTTAAGTTCAACTGATCTTCATGCCAACCCACTTCAACTAATACCCTCCTACACAGCTACAGTGGCTTGCAAAAGTATTCGGCCCCCTTGAACTTTCCCACATTTTGTCACATTACAGCAACAACCATGAATCAATTTTATTGGAATTCCACGTGAAAGACCAATACAAAGTGGTGTAAACGTGAGAAGTGGAACGAAAATCATACATGATTCCAAACATTTTTTACAAATAAATAACTGCAAAGTGGGGTGTGCTTAATTATTCAGCCCCCTTTGGTCTGAGTGCAGTCAGTTGCCCATAAACATTGCCTGATGAGCGCTAATGACTAAATAGAGTGCACCTGTGTGTAATCTAATGTCAGTACAAATACAGCAGCTCTGTGATGGCCTCAGAGGTTGTCTAAGAGAATATTGGGAGCAACAACACCATGAAGTCCAAAAGAACACACCAGACAGGTCAGGGATAAAGTTATTGAGAAATTTAAAGCAGGCTTAGGCTACAAAAAGATTTCCCAAGCCTTGAACATCCCACGGGGCACTGTTCAAGCAATCATTCAGAAATGGAAGGAGTATGGGATAACTGTAAACCTACCAAGACAAGGCCGTCCACCTAAAGGCTCAACAAGGGGAGCGCTGATCGGAAATGCAGCCAAGAGGCCCATGGTGACTCTGGACGAGCTGCAGAGATCTACAGCTCAGGTGGGGGAATCTGTCCATAGGACAACTATTAGTCGTGCACTGCACAAAGTTGGCCTTTACGGAAGAGTGGCCAGAAGAAAGCCATTGTTAACAGAAAATCACAAGAAGTCCTGTTTGCAGTTTGCCACAAGCCATGTGGGGGACACAGCAAACATGTGGAAGAAGGTGGTCTTGTCAGATGAGACCAAAATGGAACTTTTTGGCCAAAATGCAAAACGGTATGTGTGGCAGGAAACTAACACTGCACGTCACTCTGGACACACCATCCCCACTGTCAAATATGGTGGTGGCAGCATCATGCTCTGGGGGTGCTTCTCTTCAGCAGGGACAGGGAAGCTGGTCAGAGTTGATGGGAAGATGGATGGAGCCAAATACAGGGCAATCTTTGAAGAAAACCTCTTGGAGTCTGCAAAAGACTTGAGACTGGGGCGGAGGTTCACCTTCCAGCAGGACAACGACCCTAAACATAAAGCCAGGGCAACAATGGAATGATTTAAAACAAAACATATCCATGTGTTAGAACGGCCCAGTCAAAGTCCAGATCTAAATCCAATCGAGAATCTTTGGCAAGATCTGAAAACTGCTGTTCACAAACGCTGTCCATCTAATCTGACTGAGCTGGAGCTGTTTTGCAAAGAAGAATGGGCAAGGATTTCAGTCTCTAGATGTGCAAAGCTGGTAGAGACAAACCCTAAAAGACAGGCAGCTGTAATTGCAGCAAAAGGTGGTTTTACAAAGTATTGACTCAGGGGGCTGAATAATTACGCACACCCCACTTTGCAGTTATTTATTTGTGACAAAATGTGGGAAAGTTCAAGGGGGCCGAATACTTTTGCAAGCCACTGTATGTGACAAATCATAAATCATAAACGGTGTGCCATTCAGGTTGCTTAATCTGCCTACAATTGGTGTGTATCTCCAAGCCACTTTGCAACCCACCTACACTCCAGCTTCTCATTTTCAGGCAGTGTCTGAATTGATTAGTGTGTTATCTGTTGTCATTTTTTTTTCTATAGTGGTCCTGGGAAGTTGAACAAAATCCATTTAAGATAAGATAAGATAGAACTTTATTAATCCCTCGGGTGGGTTCCTCTGGGAAATTCGATTATATAGACTTAACACAACATTTGAAACAATGGCTGACTCGGTAAGGTGTTCCCCAGTGCCATTTGTCATTTAATATGAAATTTAATGTGGAGGCTTTTTAACGAACCATCAGATGTGTACCCAATAATGCTAATGAATAATTAGTAAGTGGCTATGCTAATCCACCAAGTCTCTAGATGTAAATTTTGATCAGTCTTTGGCTTCAGATGCCCTGCAGTTCGCTTTAAAAGAGCATAAGATTTCAAACTGAATGAAGAGAAAATGAATCACCTTGGACTTAAGGAAAATAGTATAATACAATTATACTTAATTGTAGCTTTTTAGAAGGAATCATTGTTAAACAGGAATGTATCATTTATGACCAAATTTAAACACGCACATACACAAACACTAATAGCTATATCAGTAAATATGCAGATTCATATGCAATTTCCTACATATTAATGCATATATGTAAGTTTGCACTGTCATATGAGAGTATTTGTGCAACATATACTGTACCTTTGACTTTGCAGGAGTGTGTCTGTTCAACTCTGCCAGTGTTGTTATCCTTCTCTGCTGGCCACTGATAAATATAAAGAGCTGTGTGGGAAGATCCAGCATCCAGCACAATCCCATACTGGAGGAGGAGCAGAAAAATAACAAATTCTAGTTAATTAGTTACATGCAAACATTTAACATCAGGGTAATGATTGTATAAACTACATGTTGCCAAAACTGTGGCACCAATCCATGTGAATTAGGAGTACAGTACTTTATAAAAACTAGACCATGCTTTCAGCTGTGAGACTCAAACCTGGATCTGCAACTGTAACTAAAGAGATGATTTAATGTTATTGTTGATATCCGCTGGCCATATTCGGTGGTGGATTTGTAAAGCCGGTTGTACAAGCTGAGGTCATATACTGACAAGATGCCTTATTTGGTTTGTGGACTTTGGCTTAAGATTCCTGTGTAACACATTTGACTCCCACACAGGGAACAGGTCACAACATTTGAGTACTTTACCTTGTACTTTTGGGGGACAGGTTTGTTCTGCAAAACCGCCACCGTCACCAGGGCAACAATCGCTATGACACCAATCACAATGATGATGATGGTCACAGGCGTAGGCCAGGGGTTCTTCTCTTTCATCTCTGAGAGCGTGGGTGGAGAGACAGACAGAGACAGGAAGGAGAGGAGAGGCGAGAGGGTAAAAAGGGGAAGATGGAGACACACTGTTAAGTAGGTATGTGTTTAGCCACTCTTGGTTCCAGATGTGGCATATGTCACAGAATGTGTGTGCTTGGATGTTGGAGAGAAACTGTGTTGGAAAGAGCGTTTAATTGTTTTGTTGTGTTTTGTAACCAAGGGCTTTCTGATTTGGGGTGTGTAAATTGTTGCCAGACTGTTCATTGATTTTAGGGGGAGTTGTTATTTCAGCCACAGCACATTAGAGAGGGTATCTCACTGGTGTATTTAACATGGGCTGAAAGATCAGATATCCACTATGAAAAGCACTTAAAGAGAACTATTATTGTGGAAATACTTGAACTGTTTATACAACACAGAGGGACAATTGGATATAATCAAAAAGACAACTCTACCAAAGAAAGGCTGACCTATTAATTCAATAGCTATACTCCCACAAGAGTGTATGAAAACAGTGATTAAAGATTTCAACATGTGCTAGTTATTATTTTGATATCAAATATTACTTTTTGGGTTCTCATTCCTCTTGAAGTACTCTGAAGTATAGAGCTATCACAATTGCTCTAATGGGATAAAGTCAAGATGCTATAGCAGATAATATGCACTTTTAAGTGCACAGTTTCAAAAACAGACAAAAAAAAGGGTATAAAAGGCTGTCTGTAGTCACAAAGCTACTGTGATGGAAAATCGATGAATAAGATACCAGTATGAAAGCAAGCCCACATATACAAGCACACGCATGGTTGTTTGATTATTGCCAGGGCAAACGAACTGACAGATACTGTCGAGGCGCGCACGACAGCTGGCAAAGCAGAAACTGACCTACCGGCAGAGTACAGGACAAAACAGTTTTTCTGCCTACTTCACTAACAGTACCTGCAGCACCGATAGTTAAGCTCACCTCAGTCTACTGTGAGAAAACGCACTGAAAGACTGAAAGTTAAAGCACATTAAACCCAGAGGCGCACAGCGAGCGAGAGCACTTACCTCTGTTGTGTACTTCAGACGGGGAAGGGATAGAGACAGATAGTGAAAGGGAGAAAAAAGAGAGGGGGAGGGTATGTGAGAGAGGGAGAGAGGGTGGAAGTTGAAGGAAAAGAAAATATGGGCTGGACGGGGAGAGGAGAGAAGTGACAGAGGAAGGTAGCCTGGTGATAAGATGAGGAGAGGTTTTTCCGTCGTGGCCGGACACGGATTAGAACAGAGCTGTATGTGTGTGCGTGTGTGTGTGTTTGCGTTGTAGCAGCTTTAAAGCACTCAGTTTCCTCCCCAAGCTGGGACAGCAGAGCTGGTCGCTATGGAGATGCAACTAAAGCGTGTTTGTGCGTATGTCGGCGCGTTCCCGTGTGTGCATGTGAATCCCTTAAAAGGGACTCTCTCTCTGGGAGCTAATGAGAGTCACTCTGCCCAGCACTACTCTTTCTACCCTCTGTTCATTCTGTGGGATGTGTATGAGGGAGGAGGGAAGTGGGGACTCCCTTGTTCGACTGTTTCTTATTATTGGAGACTGTGATGTCATCTCAGTGACGGATCGGAATTCCCTTCTTTTCTGTAAGGCTGTGTGTGTGTGTGTGTGTGTGTGTGTGTGTGTGTGTGTGTGTGTGTGTGTGTGTGTGTGTCTACGTGTGGGGTGTGTGTAGAAGAATGGAGGTTGTTGAAAAGTTTGTGTGTGTGTGTGTGTGTGTGTGTGTGTGTGTGTGTGTGTGTGTGTGTGCCCCTGAACATGACCTGCCTGCAGATTTGTTGATCCATTCACAGATGGTTTCTGTCATTTGTTTTCCTCTCTTGCAACACACATGCACATACATAATCAAACATACACTAGAGAATGATTGCCAACCTTCCTAACTTCAGAGAGCTGTATAATTCAAGCCTTCCCACAATAATACATTACGTACACACTCCTGTAATAAATATCCTGCAATTGGTTCAACATCACTTCCAAGAAATGGCGTTTAAAAGCATCCTTGCTCTGGAATAATGGTAACAATAAAACAAATTAAACGCCCACTAAATTAAAATAAGCAACTTAGATGCTTGAAAAATAAATGTCCAAATGGAGATATTTCAAAGCTTGCAAGTTCCTTGTATTTTCACTCTCAGCTCTGTACATAGTACAACCCAGCACATGACAGTAGCTGTAGACTTGTAAAAGTACATTATGTTAAAACAGTGATAACACATTACCACAACAGACTGACGAAAGGTCAGCTGGGATAGGCTCTAGGAGCCTGAATTTGGAGAAGTGGAAGTGTACAGATGAATGCATAAGTATTGTTTTAAAGCCTATTTCCTATAGCTTTTAATACAGCTTGATGGATATTTCCTCTCTAACAAAGGCTACTTGTTAGGAGTCGGAAGAGCAAGAACTTTTTTAAGCCTGTACTTTTAAAAAAGTTCCACATAATTACACTATATATATATATCCATCCATCCATCCATCCATCGTCATCCGCTTTGTCCGGGGTCGGGTCGCGGGGGCAGCAGTCTAAGCAAAGAGGCCCAGACCTCCCTCTCCCCAGCCACCTCCTCCAGCTTGTCCGGGGGGATACCAAGGCGTTCCCAGGCCAGCCGAGAGATATAATCTCTCCAGCGTGTCCTGGGTCTGCCCCGGGGCCTCCTCCCGGTGGGACATGCCTGGAACACCTCACCCAGGAGGCGCCCAGGGGGCATCCTTGTCAGATGCCCGAACCACCTCAGCTGGCTCCTTTCGATGTGGATTTTAATATATACATCTCAATTTAGTTTTGAACTCTTGCTTTTAAGGAAGTTTGTGAGTTTGTGATTAACAAAGGGTAGATCTGAATCAGAAACTGAGGACACTGCTAGCTCATATGTTAGGGACTTGTCTATCAAAAGTCATCCCATAAAGCAAACCAAGCTTTATTGTCTGTTTGACACTAACGGGGGACCATGATTTACAAAATGTATAACATCCTGTAGTAAAGAAGAGTTATGGCTAGTGGTCGTAACCATAAACTAATAAGGAAAATGTTTACTGAGCCAATGAATCAAGTGAGAACTAGGGAATCAGACATTCCTTTGTATCCCGAGGAGTCTTCCTTGATCAGTGTGAGGATAATCCAGAAAAAAAACTTCAGAATATTCAGCATTCATTTTGAATTAGATGTAGGTGACTATTTTTAATATGAAACAATAAAATGTTTATTATCTGTTGCTACAAGGTCCCACCAACAACAGTGTTATAGTCAGTGTTGGGGAATAACGGCATATATACGTATTTAAAATACAAAATATGAGTAACTTTATTTCATTACAATTACCATTTAAATGATGTGATGAAGTTATAATTAGAATATAGTTATTTTGTTGAAATAAATGGATTACAAGGCAGTCATTTCCTGTTTCATATGTTAGGCTATCCCCTCCCTAATTTTGGTAATTAAATGCATTGCCAGAAACCCAAACAAAACACGCAATAAGAGGCTCTAATGTAAGCATTGGTGGCGTCAGTTACACAATGGACCCATTAGGATGCTCCTCTACAGTAAATATATTGTCTATTCAGGGAGATTTGGGCTTAACAGCCAATTGGTGGAGAAAAACAAGAATTTGCAGGATGTGATTACTACATTCATGTAGTTGTAAAAAGCATGACAATATATTAAGTAATCCAAAGTATTCAGAATATGTTACTAACATTGAGTAACTTAACAGAATACATTACAAACTACATTTTGGGACATGTATTCTGTAATCTGTAGTAAAAGTAACTTTCCCAACACTGGTTATAGTGAAATAATAGCGACACAGCAATGTATACAGCGGTTCATAGCATTTTATGGGCAGCAAACCACGTCTGGCCATTTGGTTTAAATAAACTACTTACATTTGAATCCTAAACATTATACAGTTTTGCCCATTTTGGTCACCAGACACTCTTTAATAAATTACCTATCAGAGAACAGCTTACTGTTTTTGTTTTTCGTGTGTGTGTGTTTTTTGTAGGACTGCTAAAATAGCCCCAGAATTTTTTTTCTTTTATTTACTTACATGTGTGCAAGCATATGCACATGAAATTCAAGATGTTGACTGATGCAGAGCTGCAACAGACATCTGAACCTTTGGCAGCAAAGCTGCAAAAGCAACAACGATCTTTTTTTTTTATTTTATTTTTTTTTTACCAAGCTTTACACAGGGATCGAGTAGTCAAGACCAGCTTTGGATTTCCCACAAAATCGCAAAAAACAGTGAGCCATGATCTTTTCAGGATTTTTATGAACAAGTGCTTGGTGGACTCTGCCGTGCTAATGTGCCTTGAGGGGTAAAAATAAAAAAGAATTTGACAACGTGCCACCATCAAGCGACCCTCAACAAGATGGATTGAAGACACTCCAAAGAATCTGGAGCTTTGGTTGAAAAACAAAGCAAACATTTCGACTTTTTCTTCTTGGCACTGGACAACAGCTGTGACATTTGTGAGTCAAGTTATTCAATCATTCCCAGGTATTGCACATGGGAAAATGAAAGAATTTGAGATTACAAAAGAATTGATAACAGTACGCTCAATGAAAGGGAACACACCAAGAAGTGATTTGCTCACAGAGGTAAATGCATGACTGACCCTCGAACTGAAATGGGTCAAAATGACAAGTGTTGCAACTGATGACCAAATCTGACATAGAAAAATTACGGACTTTTGAAGTAGGTGCGAGATAAAGTGCCTGAAATTAACCCAGAACTGAAATTGGAATTTTTGCATTTTATTTATGGGAAAATATCTAGTAACACAGCATAAGTCAGACGTAAGTACAAAAATAGCCTAGGTAGAGTTCTCCTTTAAAATTGTAAGTAAATGTATAGCATAACTGCTTAATGTCTTAGTTTAAAAATAAATAAAGTAACATATCTTTGTTCCTCTTTAGAGAACCTGCACTATATTCTCTCGTAATAAAACTGAAATTGAAAAAATATTTTCTACCTGGGATGTTGCCACCAGATGCTTTCCATTCACCATTGTGCTTCCTCTCATTTGGAGTTAGTGGGAACTCCAGCAGTTTTCAGTGGAATCATCAACTGCTAGTATCTCCGCCTTTGTAGCCTTGATGGCGCGTGTTTTGCCTTAAATCATGAAACAAATTTATTTCCACCTTTATCGGGGGTAGTTCATTTTGGTTTTCATTTTTCTGCGTATTTAAAGCAGTGTGCTTTGCCACGGGTTCCCAAAATTGCTCCATGACACGGTTCTCACTGTTGGACATGTTGGGCCTTGTCTTGTTTGTGTATGCTAGAAAGGATATGACACTTTTATATCATACGAAAGTTTTGACCTGTATTATTGTAGATGATATGGCAGAACCCTTCTTAAAATTTTCACACTGAAGAAGGAAAAAAAGACAGCATCGATACTGAAGTTTCCACATTAGTTAAGCTCATCAAAAGCTTATATAATGCCACTAACTCAGCATTCCTGTCTGAACTACATCATTTGAGGCTATTCACTTGCTTCAGAAGAAATATGGACTTAATCAAACTTTTTCTTGAGGGCATGCAGCTGCAGAGGTGCAAGAATGAAGCCACATGTTGATGTAGTAAACATTTTTAGAATTGGATCTTGTTCATCTCTAGTAAATATAGGGTCTCATCCTCCTTGCAGTGATGGGAAAAATTGGTGGTTGCCTGGGTATTTCTCTGAATTGTCTGGCATTTTGTAACCAGTAAGAGCTGACTGACTTCCCGACTGAGTGTGTAATGTCTTTTACCTCTGGGTAACCACTTTCGATCACAAGGCGATCGCACAGGTCAACTTGTAGCAAACCTCTGTCCAAGTAACAGTGGTCCAATTCAGACATACTGTTGACAGATTATTGAATGTATGCAAATAATAAGCAGACAGACTGACCCAGTTCCCATTTTCACAGCAACCACTTGAAAGGCAAATGGATCATAATTTCATTCCAAATGTCACAATAACTGTGCTTTTGCTGCAGTCTCCAACAACTGCTTTAACTATTCTGACTGTGACATAAATAAAAGAACAAAACTTGGCATCAGTGACTCACTCCGTTAATTACAAGAGACTCCTACTTATTATCGTACAATATCGAAGTCTAGAAGTGACGTGTAACCAAAGAGTTATAAAGGTGGCAGACAGAACTGAACCTTACCCTGTCTTAAAGTTACTGTCAAGTCTGAGTGTGCAGCAGCTTGGAGCAATTTGTCTCAAAGTCCTCCTTTCATTTGCTTTGAGATTAAAGTGGGGGAAGACTGCGACTTTATATGTAACCACGTAAGAATGATATAGCTGTCGGCTAAAAGGATACCGAAACATGCTGAGACAGAAAATGGGGGTTTACCTGAGCAGAAAATTTGGCAAATGACATCAGAGGAATTCTCTTGCAACATCAACAGGTTTTTACATACGGAATAAGGTTTGCTTTTCTGTGTTGTGAGGAACTTTAATGGCACTGTGCCTTCTCGAATCATTAGAAATATAAGCATAGTCTAATCCTTAGTCTAAAACCAAATATTATTTCCAAACATTCCTGTGAACAAACAAAACTCCCCTCATTACACACAACTGTCTGCCAGATACACACACACACACACAGTCTCCTGTTCCCAAGCATACAGATTTGGCAAGCATTTCCCACACGCCGCCAGTGTTTTCATTTCCGATCCCTTGTAAGCACAATTGTATTGCTGAGGTGGATTGTTCGAACCTCGAAGTCATGACAGAGTGGTGGGAAAAAGATGCCACAAGGGGCCACTGGAAAAGCATAGCATCTGCTATCATTTAGTTGATATGCAGAATTTATTTTTTGTTAACATTAAAGCCTTTTTTTTTTTTTTATCATGCCCTGAATTTGCTTGAACTTTCACCTTTCAGGATGCAGGCAGTTGAAAGAACAGGGTTTAAAATAACATTTACAGGAACCCCTGCTGCCTAAAGTATGCATGAGTGCTGTTCACATAGACAACATGTGGAGCTTTTATCTATAGAAACAATGTTCAGTAACTGAGGCACATAGAATAACATTAACAACACAAATCCATCCGTACACTCATCTTTCTGTCTCATAGTGATCACTCCCTGCACTTTATGTAGTCCTAAATGTACTTGTGTAAGACTTTAAGAATTTAAACATCATACAAAAAACAGATACAGATTTGACTTAAATTCACAAAAAAAGCAAAAAAAACCCACTGAAATACCTCTTTACTGTCAGTATGTTAAAGAGCACTGAGGTTTGTTTGTTTTCTGAATGGCGTGACACAAAAAAAGTCTCCACCCCTGCTGTCATGAATCGCTGTGCGGCAGGCAGGAGTTGGACCCAAAGTGCAGGACTCACAGACTCAGGGAGGTGAACTCAAAACTCAGCTTTATTTGCTGGCAGGGAAAAAACATACAAACTAATCTAAACTGGGAACTTGGAAAACTCACAGAGAGACACACAGGGAGATCCACACAGCATGAGGGACGACGTGACACTGACTCAGAGAAACACAGGGTTTAAATACACTGGGAAGTAACGAGGGGAATGAGACACAGAAGGAGGGCACAGCTGGGAGAAATCAGGACTGACGAGACAAGCAAAGCAGGACGCATTCACATGAGACACGGACCATCAAAGTAAAACAGGAAGTATCACACAGAGACGCGAACTTGACACAGTGGAGACAGCAACTAAGAAATACAGAGACATAAACCATAAGGCAGAGGTCTAAGAACCAAAATACACAGGGAAATACTCAGCTGGGAACACAAGAGACTAGACTAGAGAGAGTAACAAAAAACCAACCATGAGAACATAATGCACAATGCAGAGTGACAGAAAACAAGAAACTCAAACATGCAAAGACACAATTACACAGAACAGAGGGGACACAGAGAGACATGAAGGGCAAGGGATCAAAACTAGAAGCCATAGAATAAATCACACACAAGTACAATAATACAAAAATCACAAAGAACTAAAAACGCTGGGTCAGGAGACCCAGGACCGTGACACCTGCTGATGGGAAAATTTGGACTCATGAAACGCCTGTCATAAAGATATGGAGAGGAAGAGAAAGAACGATAGAGGCACATGATTGAGGTTGTTTTGCATCAGCAGATGCTGAGAGGGCTGTTGCTTTACATTTAGTGATGAGTCAATGGGTGACACAGCTAGAGATTTGCTCATGTGGTTTTATAATGACGGGAAGACGAGACAACAACCTGCCTTCGAGGCAGGTCTTAAAATTGTTGTGCTGCTCTGGTGGTTTGGCTTTAATTACTCATAAACATATGTGGACACACGCAGACTGTCTGAACGTACATCTGTGTGTGTTGCATAAAGACAGACTCAGCAGAACATGCCTTAGAGCATAGTAATCTAAGTGTTTGTATCCTCTATTTAACAAAAAATAAATAAATAGATCTGTGGTGGGAAAGTCATCCAGTTTAAAATGTCTGAAAATTTGAATTAGCATGATTGGTCAGTTTAAAAAGAACAGCCATAAAAGGAAGTCATCAAATGAGGAAGGTGTATATAAACACTAACTGTCAGATGGAATAATTCAAACTAAAGATTACTACAGGTTCATGATACTAGATATCTGCAGTGGAACAGCTGGAATGTTTTGTTTTCAGGTGTTGTGGAGGAAGCATTTAAAACCATTTAAACCAGTTCAGTACCAGTAAATTGTACCGAGCTGCTTGTAAGTGCAACCTGATCCTTGCAACCTGATGAAAACAATGTTTTTTAATATTAAACTTTTAGAATAATGGATTATGTTAATGTTGTACAGGAGCAAACAGAACTTGTATAGATTCTCAGTCGTCTAGGTTGGGGTAATGGAAAAAATTACGTTTTTGAAGATATTTCCGCTGTCATTTAAGAGGCTTCTTCACTTCTAAAAAACACAGTTTGGGTGGAGGTTGTCCTCTTTTTGCAGGTGGTAATGAGGTTGACACATTATTGATTGTTAATGAGAAAAGGCATTAGTCATTACAGTCAGTGGAGGTTAAGGTTGAAACCACTGTGGGAATTTGCCCAGGCCTGTTATTTGGCCCAGTGAGATCTTGTCAACTACAAATTCATGTATTTGCACTCCCTGTTTGGTCATACACCACTACTGTATTTAATCAGTGGTAATTATTAAATCCAGGTTCTTTTTCCCATAGTTTGTTTTTGTCCTCGCTCTGTCTTCTTCTCTCTCCCCTCACTCCCAACCAGCTACAACAGATGGCTGCCTTCCCTGAGATTTCTTTCTTCCTTCCCACTGTCACCATGGGGTTCTCTCTGTTATTGCATGATCTTTACAAAATAAAGCACCTTGAGGCAACTGTTGTGAATTTGCATTATATAAATAAAATTAAATTGATTTCAATAGAGTGCCTCTCCTCCTCACGGACAGGCACATGGCGAAGAGTTTCTCACGCGCATCACAAGCAGCTACGCCAGGGGTGTCGAACTCCAGGCCTCGAGGGCCGGTGTCCTGCAGGTTTTAGATATCACCGTGGGTCAACACACCCGAATGAAATGATTAGTTCATTGCCAGGCTTCTGGAGAACTTCAAGACATGTTGAGGAGGTAATTTAGCCATTTAAATCAGCTGTGTTGGATCAAGGACACATCTAAAACCTGCAGGATACCGGCCCTCGAGGCCTGGAGTTCGACACCTGTGAGCTACGCCTTGCCAAACAACATCCTTGACTTATTCTATGAATTTTTGTTTCTACATGTTGTGTCCTCATTTGTTGTTTATGTTAAGAGGGAGGCAACATCGCCTACTTGGCATATCTATAAATAAATTTTAGACTTGTGAATTGTGAAACAGCTGCTTCCTGTAAAGGGGAACCTCTGGCAACATCATATGATGAGAAATGTGAGGAACCATCCCTGCTTGCCATGGGGAAGTGATCTGTCCTTAGTGCTTAGTCCAGTCTGACCTTGCAGGACAGACTGGTGCTGACCTCGAGCTCAACTGGACCAACATGAACTTAAGCAGTAAAAATAACTATTGCTGTTTCAGTCCAAAACAACCCAATGAGTAACCAGTAACACAATGGTGTTTTCATGATTGCTCTGTTGCTTTGTCTTTACACTTTAAGATAAGCTACGTGTCACCAAACATGCACATATGTGACATTTGTACACATTTGTGGTAATGACTACACATTCCTGATGCACAAGCAGCCCGACACTAACCCTGGTACGCTGTAAGGACTTTGAAGAGACAAGTCGTCCAAATTAGGAATAAACTAATTTTCTTCCTTACATCTAGTAATATTAAGCTTTTCAGATTGTTTTTATTTTTAACTGCATATAAAAGTGACTCATTTGTAGTATTCAGAAACACTGACAGTGCATGAACCAATTTCCTGAGAATCTGAGGAAGGTGGAAGGCATTTGACACCAACACTGACTTAACTGGATTTTTCAAACATTTTAAAATTCAATTATTGCAATAGTAACTTTTTTTTTTTTTTTTAAAGAGGACTAGGCTATCCCAAATACTAAAAATGAAAAACTCACCACCACAAATGTAGTTGTACTTCTTTAAATTTGCAGTGCTCACATCATTGAAAATGATCTCTAAATGACTAAAGAATAAGGAGAATAGAAACCGGAAGATAAGCTGAAAAATGTTCTCTAATTCAGAGACAGCTTAAACTAAACTCATTGATTACTTTTGACTCAGCTGTACCCTTACCCTCCTTCACAGTGATAGAATAATCAGGCAGATATCAGTACAAATACCCATAATAGTTTAACAGTCAAACTGATTAGATATGATTAGCTGGATTCAGTTAATATGATAAAAAATAGGGCTAATAAAAAAGGACTTTGTCTGATAAACTGTGATTAACCTTTCTTAATCATGGGAGTAACTCTGTGTATGTGTGCCACTGTGTTTGTCATCAGCTACACATGGCCCATCAGTATCCCACTGACTCACATATGTTGAACGCACATGAGACATCTGGTTATGCCGTCTGTACGCACGGTCTAACACATGCTGTGGAAAAGTGATCGACCTGCCTCCATGCACTGCTACACAGCTGCTACATTTAGTAAGACAAGTCACACAGTTGGAAGACAACATGCACTCACTTGACGTTTAACGTCTATTGAAAAGACTGCTGCAACATCCTACTGCTGGATACACTGGCAAGGATTTCCTACTTTTGTGCGTGCATTTGTGTGTGTGTACCAGTCAAAGCAGTACACCTACCTCTTTGTGCAGACATGGGTTCTTTCTCAGCAGCCACACAATGCTCTTTCTATTCTTTGCCCCTCTCTTTCCTCTCTGTCTCCCCCTTCCTCTCACTCTTTCTCTCTAACCCTCTGTCTTCCACACACTGTTTCCCCCTCTCTCTCTCTCTCTCTCTCGCTCACTCTCTCTCTCTCTGTGGTAGCACAGCTCTCAGCTCAGTCTGTTTTCAGCACCTCCTTTCACATACACTCGCTTTATTAGGAGAAGCAGAGCTTCTCTCCTCCCTCTTAACCCACTCCCCTCCTTCACAGGCGCCTTCAGCTTGCCTTCTGTTTGTCCCCTTTCTTTTACTGTCTTCCTCTCCATCGATGTTATTGTCTTTGTCATTTTCCCTCAGTGTGTGTGTGTGTGTGTGTGGTTACTTATATTCTGCCTCTCTTTTTTAATCTCTTCCACTTCTCTAGCGCTCTTGCTCTCTTACCCTTGTGCCTTTTTAAAATCATTTTCCTTCTCCCTCTAATTCTTTGTCATTGTCTCTGTCTTGTAGAAGTGGGTCAAACATGAAAGCAATGTTAGATCTTGAGTTGGAACCAGAGCTGGAACCAAACCTGGAGGGATGTTCGAGAGAAGTGCGGAAAAGCAGGAAAAAAGTCAATTTCCTGCTTTAATCGTTGATACCAGCAACCCCCTCCCTTTTCTTTCCTTTTTCTTTTTTAAAGATGCAATCTTAACTTGGGACTTGGGGGAAAAAAAGCAAACCAAAAAAAAAAAAAAGCATCTTAATACTTCTACTGAAATCTCAGATACAGACCCTTTTAAAGATAAAGCGGCTTGGTCATCCAGCACAGGATGATGATTAAACTCCCAGGGTCTTGACATGGACACCACTGCCTGCAAGCTGTGTTTGCTTTTTCCACACTTTTAACAAGGTTACAAAACAAACACTTGGGTGATTTTGTGTCCCAGCTATTTGCACACCAGGGTACACTTTAAGTGCAGCAGTTCAACACCACAGTGCTGCTGCTTGTGTGAGAAAAAAACCTGCTCCCATCAACAGAAAACGGAAAATGTATGAGTGTAATATGCATGCATACTAATGTATGCTTTGTGCAATCAGTACAAGTGGCAATGAGGAAATGGTTTGTTTTCTTTATGGTGGAACCGCAGACGTATTATTTTGCTTCGAGCTCTTCCAGTATTTTGTGCAGTGATCAAAGAAAAACATGCATTATTACAGCAATAGTAATTCTCACTTAATTGTATCCTAAATGACAAGCTGAACATTTCCTTCAAGATGGCGGTATGGTCCTATTGTTCAGCTTGAATTTGTGAACGCTCCATCAGTCTGTCACTAAATATGAAAATCATCATTAACAGTAAGTATCTATCTATCCAGTGATGTGCGCAGTGAGAGAGAGCAGGGGGTAACTGTTTGTACTTATGCTCCAAGTGCCTCAGCCCAAGACTAATGTCTATAAACAGATTCTGGATAAGAAAAAAAAAAAAAACACGAAATCTTTAAGCAAAGGACAAGATTTTTGGTACTTTATGGTTTCCATTTGTAGTTTTTGTAGTTCCATTTGCCAGTTAAATTTGAACATGCTCTGATTGCATTCATGTAATCATTCAAGTTTATAGCAAAACAAGGACCGTGTTTGCCAGAATGCTATTTCAAATCTTTCAGCTAATATAGACCAGCAGATGAAACTGAGGCATTTACCATGTACCAGGACTGGGGATTTAGGAAGGTAACTTACGACTTCATCCTGCATTTTTTACAGCTGGTGGTTCAAAACTCACCAGGGTACCTTGCTATAGTAACTTATCTAAGCTCCTCCAGGGCATGTTGTGTTGGAGAATATGTGCACAAATGAATATGCTACTGAGCAGTTCTCCAAAAAAGAGAACCCCATGGTCTTCATGCATGGGTAACAGGACTGAACTTTTACCTATAAGAAATCCAGATTTTAAGAAGGACATAATTAAGTTAATTCCTAGCTTCTTTCATGTTGACTGCAAGCAATGGGATGCAACTGGGCAAATACATTTATATGCTGACCCTCTAAGAAAATAAGCTGTCTTAGCTAGCTTAGTTTTTAAGATCTGCAGCAAAAGGATCAGACCATCTTGTTTCTTAATGTTAGAGCTGTGATAGTGATTGATAGGTATATTAACTTGCACAGGCTGCATTTTTATTGGCTTTCCCTCCTGGTTTCAAGGCATTTATGTATATAAGGCTTTTACAGTCTTACTGCCTGGCACGATAAGCATTTTCCTATCACACACTGCTCCTTTGGCTGCAGTACTACTGTGACTTTGAGGATGTATTTAGGTTAGGGAAGAAACGATATTCTATGTGTGTTGAATTTGTGTCACAGGACCCAGATTCACTGACTGACTGATTGTGTACCCCACTTGTTTGTCCTCTGCTCAGTCCAGCTACATGTCTGTTTAGTGCAATTGTGTTGGACTGCTGATCTTTTTGGCGAGAATTCAAAAATTCTATAAGTTATTACAGTTCAAATACTACAATATTCCACATTTCATTAATGGCTGTATGTCAAATTATGGTTGAATTTCAACACCAGCCACCAGCTAGTTATCTTAACATAATGAAAAGTTATATTGAAAACATCGGCAAAACCACACCAGGTTTAAATTTGAGTAGCATAGCTTTGGCAGAGCTGCACTGTGTCCAGTCTTTATTTTGTTTAGATTCCTCCCAAAATGTTTTCTCTGACCACTTGCAGCTGTGCTCTGTAATGATTTGATTCCAACATGTACGTCAAGCTTGTGCAGAGTACACACATTGACTTGTATCAGAATGACCACACCTTCATGTTCACCTTCTAATTTCAGGAGTCTCATGGTTTGAGAATGTGTAGCTTCCCTGCTTAAAGTGAAACCAGCTGGAAGTGAATGATCACTGCTGTTTGAAGTATTCCATTCAACGTGGGAGCAATAAATATATATTTTTTATCTCATATTCCATAATCTTCAACAGCATGAAAACTAAAAGAAAAGGGAATACGTTTCCTGAGATACTGTCAACTTGTTGACCCGTACACGCAAAGTAGTAAGGTCTTTCACAATACATTGTTTACCAATTTTACAAATTGCTTGAAAGTTTAGAACAATAATTCAGAGACAGACCACAGGATGAGATGGGAAATAGGAGCTTAAAATATTTGTTAGTCCACACATTAGTTTAGCAGTCACCGAAACATGACAATCAATAAATAGACTCCCACTTTTGTAATTTTTCCGTCAATGAAGCAGCACAGTAATAAAACAGAATATATTGCATTCATTAAGAGTTGACATGTAATGAGGGTCCCAATCTAAGAGCAGCTCCTATAATTAGTTTGGTCTAAAAAGCTAAAGTGAAGTCTGGTCTGTTCTGTCTGTTATGCCCCAAAAAAATTCAGTTTCTGATTTTCTCTACTGGCTGAGTGAGGCCAAAAGATAGTTTACTCAAAACTGTGGAAGTGGAGTCATGCTAAGTCAGGAGTCAGGAGATCAGGTAGACGGGGGCCAGACGTTAGAGCCTGAAGGTTAAAGGTCACAAGGAGGAAATGCCAGCTATTAAATAGCCCGAGCAGGGGCAAGTTAATGACACCCAATGTCTGTTGTGGACAAAATTTATTGAATAACCTAGGTCTGAAGTTGTGGGATTTGTTATCTCATTTGGTTTCATTCTGTTTAATGTTTAAGTTCTCACTTTATTCTTTTCCCCCCTTATCAGAGAACTCTAGGTCATTTGTTACTTTAATGAACTGCCTAATCTTGAATCTGTCTAAACCTACTGAACTGGCTCCAACTAGGAAACCAGTAAGGATCTGTGATTTGCTAAAGAATGTTTCTCTCTCTCTCCGTGTGTATGTTTCAGTTCTTTCTACTCTGGATGGCAGGTGCCTGCTTAGGCTCCTCAAAAGCTGCAGTGTCTTCCTCTGACCTTTTACTTTCTGCTCTGATGTCTGACCTTCCTCCACCTCATCCCTTGCTAGCAGTAAGACTGACCCCCGTTCCACACTGAGTAAAATTCTTTCTACCTCATCCTGCTATCTGCTTTATGGAGTATAGACACTGGTTGAAAATGTGAGGTAGGAAGTGCTGCTGTCCGGGAAACAAAGGACACCGAGTAGAAGTTTTGTTTTGGAAGTTTTTGGTAACATTACTGTGCATTTTTGAAACTGTACTAAATCAAAGTCAAGACTCTCAGATTGAAGAAACAATTTGAGTTTAATTGAATGACTTTATAAATATAGCATCCTGGTTGTAATTACCTGGTTTTAAACAAGTCCTTATTTTAAAACTACCAGCAAAAACAGTTAAAATTACAATTTTGGCTTCAGTATTTTACTGTGGGGGAAGTTGAACCAAGCTGTCCTTGTCTGCAGTTAATGTTCTACACACAATAGGAGTCTGTAATGTTTTAGTTCATGAATCATTTTGTTGGGGATTTTGGAGGTTAATGGGGCACATTAACCATTTTTGTTTACAAAAAAGTTTTTTTTAAAAAAAAAAAAATGGTTAAAGTGCCCCACTTCAATAAAACCATCAAAGATGACTCCTAGCACTTCTAGTGATGTCAGCTTTAAATCAAGATATATCGTCTGTCCTGTTTGATACAACAAAACTGCAGTCAATATTATAATACAACAGGAAATGAGCTATTCTCTTTGTGGCTGGTTTGCATTTTTTATTACAGTGGCAGTCTAAATTCACTGATATAAAACAGTTGTGGTTTCTTAGCATCAGATTCAACATACTTGATCATACTTATTTTAAAAGGACATCTGTAGCAGTTAAAGGTCTTAACTTGGTTATTCTAAGTCATTTTACTTCAGTGAGGCAAGAGCTGGAATGAATTTCCCATAAAACATCGTGCCCTCCCTTTGACACATCTTAATATCAAGGTCCTCTGATTTCAGAGTGTCACACCTATTCCTCATTATGTGTTAAATTGAACCCAGATATAAGCACTCTCTGGGAATGCCAGTAAGTCCACTCCTTTATGTCCTCTGACACTGGGTGTAGAAAGTAATTTAATATAGTGTTACATCCCCACATGAAAGCTAGGCGAAGAGGGTGGGGGACAGTAACAGTTTGATCCGGGTTGAAATGAAAAGAACGCCAGGAAGAGATATTTAACACAAAATATATTTTTATTATAATCAATTAACTCAATATTCATATAAACAGTAACAACAAAAAGAGACAGCAACGCTGCTTTAATGATAAATCAGACAGGCCAACCCAAAGAGATGGTGACCACTTCAACAAAGAAAAATATAAGGCTTCAACAGAAAAAGACAGCAACGCCGCTATTAGCAATAACTAGGCAGGCCAAACAAAATAATGGAGGCCACAGACACTTAGGGAAAACCACTGCTCAGTTAAGAGCTACTCACAAAGAGCCACACATGGTGGGACTGGTCACACGCAGCAGGCCTTTTCCACACCTAGACCAGTATCACACACTGACCAGCACAGAGGAAAACCACCAGAAACCTCTCCCCACTGCTCCTACCACTCCACACTGTAGGCAGGCCACTCACACACCTGGCACTCAACACAGCAACACCAGAGAACACCACCCTCCCACATCCAGCCCATCCCCAGCTTATATAACCTCAGAGAGGTGATTGCTGACTGGGCCCAGGTGGTAAATGAGGCTGATGAGCAGCAGCTGTGCCCTGGGGAGAGAAAAGAGCAAGAGAGAGACAGAGGGGTGGAGCAAGAGAAGAGGCGGAGAAAAACACCACGCCCACACAAGGGCAGTATCAGGAGGCCCAGCTACACTGAGAAAAATAAAGGTGCCAACTGGAACCAAAAGTGGTTCTTTAGAGTGATGCCATAGAGCACAGGTGTCAAACTCTGGCCCGCAGCCTAATTATATTTGGCCCGCGAAGCCATACCAAATTATTATTAGAGCTGGCCTACTGGTATTATACAGCTAATATATATATATTGTTTAGTATTAAGCTTTGCTTGTTCCATATTCAGTTTTTCAGCAAAACTTGTTTGAGTCCATAAGAAAAGATTCATTCTTATATCTGGAGGAAGATTTTTTTTTTTTTTAATAAATATTAACGTTAGCCCGCGACTTTGTTCCAGTTTTGAATTTTGGCCCACTGTGTATTTGAGTTTGACACCCCTGCCATAGAGGAACCTTTTTTGGTGCCACAAAGAACCTTTCAAACAATGGTTCTTTGAAGAACCATTTCTTTCAGTGGTTCATTGAAGAACCATTAAAGGTGCCCCAAAGAACCAACAAGAAATGGTTCTTTGGGGCACCTTTAATGGTTTTTCAAAGGACCTTTTTAAAAATGGTTCTTTAAAGAACCTTTTTTGAGTGGTTCTTTAAAAAACCATTTTAAATCTTTCAAAATAAAATGCATCATAAATTGAATTTGAGCAGGGTAAAATAAATACGAGCACAGCATAGACATATATTAATGGTTTGTCATTTTGTAGTTACCAAAAGACAAAAAGGCATTTTAACCCTCAGCACAACATCACTACTAATACATGTCACATATTAGTGTTTTAAACAGTAATAATTAAATATATTTGCTATACTATAAATAAATATAAATACTATAGCTACAGATAACACAACAAATAATACATCCATCCATCCATTCGCTTCCGCTTATCCTTTTCAGGGTCGCGGGGGGCGCTGGAGCCTATCCCAGCTGTCATAGGGCGAAAGGCGGGGTACACCCTGGACAGGTCGCCAGTCTGTCGCAGGGCTAACACATAGGGACAGACAACCATTCACACTCACATTCACACCTAGTGACAATTTGGATTAATCAATTAACCTATCCCCACAAGCTGCATGTCTTTGGACGGTGGGAGGAAGCCGGAGTACCCGGAGAGAACCCACGCAAACACGGGGAGAACATGCAAACTCCACACAGAAAGACCCCGGCCTGATGTTGGAATTGAACTCAGGACCTTCTTGCTGTGTGGCAACAGTGCTAACCACCGTGCCACCGTGCTGCCCCAAATAATACATGTATTGTTTAATTAATAAAACATCAGAAAGTGATAAAACACATTAGAAATAGCAATAGCTTCATAACAGACCAATAAATCAACACATTTTCATCAGCAGATGTTTGCATGTTCAGTAAAAACATTTCAACAAGTTTATGATTAAAATGATCAATGAACTTCAGCCTTACGCTATGTAATGGACGTTTCATGTTGTACTCATTGTCCTTTGTTAGTCCAGTTTAGGACAATGTCTCTGATGTATGTATCATATCAAATATATGTCATATCAAAACAAGCCCACACCTGCAGTTGTTTCAGTTTTTCACTGGTGTTTCCTGTCAGCTGGTCAACCTCACATCCATATCAGCCAACCAAACGACAAGTTCCTCCCTTTGTGCTTCAAACCCCTCCCACTCTGAGACAAGGAGCTGAAAGAGAGAGAAAAGAGTCAATTATAAAGAAGAGAGAAAAGTGAAACCCTCAGAAGGTCTGACTCGCATACCTGCAGTTGACCTGTGATGGACTCCAGTTTGGCGTTCACGTCATCCCTCGTCGATGCCAACAGCCGAGTCTGCAGGGTGCCCTGAAAGAGCTGAGTTAATGTTCGACTCCTCCTGGTCAGGCTCTCCAGCTGGATGAGCAGAGGTCTCCCCTCTCGCCGCCGCCTCTGAACACAGAAACACAAATTGCATCTGAAGCAGGAGGAGCAGATTTTTTTGCTATTCTTTTCTAAATCCAGGCTTGATCACGTGGAGGTATTTGGAAAACTTTTTTGGCCAGTGGACGACTGTTGTCTTGCAGAAAGTCAAATCAAACATATGCGATACACAATCAATTCACAAGAACACATTATAAAAAATAAATCCAGTTCTTGCCTGATTTCAAGTGAAATCTGCATCAAATCAGGGTGACAGAAGTAAAACAAGTGCACAAAGCCTCACTTTGTACAAGCCTGCTATTACAGTTCTCCTCTATGCAGACGACTTTCCTGTTTTCAAGGCACAACTTGGATCTGCTGTACGAATCTTATGGATACACACTAAATGAAACAATAGTGTGCATGACTCCAGATTCTGATCCCTCATCCTAATATGGTCCCAACATAGCAACAGCAATAAAGCAAATGTTGAGGCTTCAAAATACAAAGTCCATAAACCAATGGCTGACATGGGTTTTATCATAAGGGTGATAAATATACAGATTTCAGTCTGTCTTAGAGATTTGATGTTCATTTACCTGCAGATGCACTATACGTGCCTGCTCCATGGTTTTTCACAACATTTTGCACATCACTATTTAATACAGGAAGTAGGTGAACTAAAACAAGTCATCTTTCTTTGTGAGAGGACCATATTAATGAAACAAACCTCAATGACATCATAGGGATCCCTAAAGATGCTCCTGCTGCTTCTCTTCCTCCTCATCCTAAGCTTCCTTCTCCTTGTCCTCGCCTTCCATCCAATTGTAATTCAACCTAATTGTGTTTCTCCTCTTCCTCATTTTGTTGGAGCTGTGAACACAATGTGAATCTGGATTAATTTGTGCAAACAAGAAAAATCTACAGCTTTTTGGTCAGAGGTGCTCTTGTGATTTAAGCCGGGTAGAGTAGATTTATGTGTTGATGCTACCTGCTTCAGCTCTGGCTGCTGAGTGATATTTACACCCTGGCTGGATTACAAACTTTAACCATGTGCTGAACTTTGGCCCAGCGTTGATACCTCTTGTTAGTATAACGACCTCTTCTTAGCTTGTATGTATGATGTATGATGGTGGATAAATGAAATATACAAAAAATTAACTATATTACAAAAGAACATCTATCTTGGAAACATCAAATGACTGGAGCATAACTTGTCAACTAGTCCGAAACTAAGTTATGCAGGAACAGTCAAAGACACACCTTCTCATGTCACATTTCTATTCATTTCTATATAATTCGATTAGACAATAACGAGTTATCTAATCTAATTATTCATTCAAAACTCTTATGCATAGCTGTATTTTATACAGCTCATACAGAATTCAAAGTACAGGTTCATGTGAGTATTTAGTGTACGGCTCAGATCTACAGAATTTCAGAGTTTCTAGAGCAGACAGAGCTCACGCCACAACAGACTTCAGGCGCCATTTCAGTGACTTTAACAATATATTAAATTTTAATTTCGGTCTAGCTGACATTAGGTTATGTACGCAGCACGCAATTGAACCACATATTTTAGAAGCCAAAGGTTCAAATTAGCTGGGAGCACCTTCACTTAATTATAACAGTGGTTTTGTTAGGAAAACAGTTTCTGTATACCAGATACTAAATTGCGCTGACCTCAACGGCTAACTTATCTAGCTAATCGCTACTGTTAGCACAACATTAACAGCAAGCTACAATGACGAGTAACAAAAACAAAACAGTAATAAGGTTTTAATGAAAATGTTTTACCTTTTCTAACAGTCCCAGAATCCACAGCTTCAAAGTCCAGCAGGTACTGAAGACTGTTATCCGTTTCGCTGTCACCGTCCGTGAGTTTTTTTTCCCCAAAAGGTCAAGGCCCGCCGCTCGCACACTCTGTCTGCGCATGCGCATCCCAACGACTGACCCCCTCCGTCCGCTCCCGGGAGGTTATAGTATGACGTGTTCTGACGTCACTCTCCCTGTCATTTATTTGGCTCGAAACACATATTAACAAATTGCTCAGTGATGAACAACTACTCAGATCATTTACCTAAGCTGTGCGCTTTGTCAAAACGAAGTGTGTTCATTACACTGACATTCTGTTCTGCAATTGTTATTTACTTGTATTTTATAATTTGACTTTACATACTGCTGGGTGGTTTGTAAAGTTTACAATAACTAGTATTATCATTATGCTATATTTTCAAAAATATATAATAATCTCAAAAATAATGCCTTGGAGTAGAAAATAGTAATGCTTTATTAAAATTTAAAACTAAAGTACAGTATTTGAATGTGTGTATTGTGTCTACTGTTTGTTAACTCACCATATTTATAATGTGTTTGTGGGGTTAGGGGTGTGTGTGTGTGGGGGGGGGGGGGGGGGGGGTTAGGGTCTTTAGGCTTTGGCCCCCACCCCTGCCACCAGTATATTTTTAAGCAAATATTTCTAACTTTTATTTGAATATTCAGTTTCCTACCATCTTCTCTTAAAGGGTAATTGCCAGGTAATCCGCCCTCCCCCTTCCCACACACATGCACGCAAAGAAAACACACAGTATAATTCACAGCCTCGTTATAGTGAGTAAATATTTATGCCATTTACACCATCAAACTTAGATTGCTAAGGATGAAGAACCTTTTGTTCTTTAAAGAACCATTTGTAATAGCTGAAGAACCATCCACAAAATAAAAAGGTTCTTTGACGTATGATGGTTCTTTAAAGAACCATGAAGACATCTGAAGAACCATTTAAGAACCATAATTTTTCTGAGTGTAGGGTCGTAACACATAGTTTACTTTAGTTACGTTTTTCAATTTTAAAGTTTTAACACAAATGATGAAGATGTGATTGATCACAGGGTTTTACAGAAATTTAGAATAAACATTTTAGAGATTGTAGCTGTTTTTTTATACATGATCTTCCATTTTCAGAGACTCAAAAGTAATTTGACAAATTACTCGCCTCACCTGATTGACAACTCCCCTCATTATTTAGTGATAAATAAAGTGTTAAAGTTTGAATGTATGGTAGCTGTTCACTGGAACTGTCAATATGTCCAAAGACACGCAAGTTTTGATGAAAGTGAAGAAAGTGATAGCAATCTGGTGACAGCAACAGAAATCTGGTTCCTTATGTTACATTGAAAAGAAGGAATGCACTTTGTAGCTCAGAAGCACCAGAAGGCTTAGAGGAGCTAAAGTAGGTGATCACAGAATTCTGTCCACAAATTCATTCAAGTCCAGGAAAATTACTTGGGACAGTGCTTCAAAGTTCAAATAGATTGTGACCCAAAGTAACCCAAGAGTTTCTCAAAGCAAAGGAATTGTATATTCTTCAATGGCCAAGTCAGTCACCTGATCTCAGTGCAACAGAGCATAGTTTTCAGTTACTCAAGACAAAGCTGAAGGTAGAGAGACCCACAAACTAGTAGAAAGTGAAGGTGGCTGTAGTGAAAGTCTGGCAGAGATTTTCGTGGCAGCAAACCAGTGATGTCAACTGGTTCTTGACCTCAGGCAGTCACTGACAGCAAACGATTTTTATCCAAGTATTAAAAACAATCCTTGTATTTAAAGTCATGCTAGTTTGTAGGGGGTATCTCAGAGATGGAAAAATAACATTCAATATAAGACTGATGGGATGTAAATACGATGGACAATGAAGGAAGTGGAAAGCATTCCGAAGTGGCACCAAGAAAACAACACAACAAGAAATGTGCATGGAATAGATGGAAAAGAAATGTAAACTCCAGCCTGTTTGTATGTTTGTTGGTTTGTAATTTTCTTTACTGTTTTTTTTTTTCTTTTAATGTTAACTAAAAGTAATTTTAAGAAATTTAAAGTTGGAAATAAAAAAATCATGCTAGTTTATCCACTTACTTTGAGGCTTTGTATAAAAATAGCTGACGAAGCTAATGTAATTATATTTATTACAGTTTTTCTCAGTCACTTTGGTGCATTTCTCAGATCAGAATTGAAATTCTCATAACTATTAGTTCAACCTCCACAACACTCAGTCATTTGTGCACATCATAGTAGCAATTTCTCCTCTCTCTGAACAAACTGCAAATGATTTTGGACATGAATCAGTTGTTTCCATACATTTCCCTGCTGCTTTCTGACATTTCCATTTGCTTATGTCATGTCAGTCAAAAGTAATCATACCTATGGATGCTGAATAGTCGTTCCCAAAAAAACTAATAGTCATACATCCATTGCTTGAGTCATCACACACAAAATTGTTGAACTAGTTATCACATGCCAAATATTGGCCATCTGTCAAGCAAATCCTATACCTTTCTGTATCATTTTCCCTGGAAATGTCTCCGAAATTGAACAATTGATCTCGGGTGAATTACAGCTGTCACTCATGAGGAGGCGTGTGAAAGTTTAGTTGTAACCAATGACAAACAACTTGTTCACTGTCAATTATGGATGAATCCTGTGAATCCCCAATTGGCAAGCATATATAAACTGCGCAGGAGCTAGTGTGTACCATTTCTACACTTCTGTGACACAAAATGGAAGGTCAGCACCGTGGAAGAGGGGTGAGGATGCGGGGAGGAAGGGGAAGGGGAAGAGGGAGAAGAGGCAGAAGAGGCAGATATAGGCGGATTCCTAATGAAATAAGGGCTACAATTGTGGACCATGTTGTCAATCACGGCCTCACCATGGAGGAGGCTGGTCGAAGGGTGCAACCCAATATTGGAAGAACTACTGTCAGTTCAATCATTCAAACATTCCGTAGGGAAAACAGGTATGCAAACAGTAATACACTGTACTGTACTGTGCCATCTCAGACACATCACATGTTACTGTACTGTATTTGCAATTTCACAAAAAGTTCACTCTGCACCACATAGGATTGTAAGACAACCTCGCGGAGGCGGAAGAGGGCCCCTTTTTACCCCACAGCAAGAAGAAGCCATTTGTGCAATGGTCATTGCAAACAATGCAATAAAGCTGAGAGAAATACAAAGCGCTGTCATAGAGAATTACATGGTATTTGGCAATATTGAATCTGTTTCAATTTCAACAATTGACAGAGTACTCAAGAAAAATGAAATCCACATGAGCAAATGGCCCTGCTAGCAGCCATGGATGCAGCATGTGACGACATCACAGCAGGGTCCTGCAGAGGATGGATTCACCACTCCAGGAGACACTTTCCTCGCTGCATTGCGAGGGATAACATCTGTTGTGATGTAGATGAAAATATGTGGCCAGACAGACAGGAACGTCTGGATGTGCCAGAATGATTTACTGTACTGTTACATGTGCTGTTTATTGTTCACATTAGTGCACAGCTCTACCAAATGGGTGATTTTATGTTTACATGTATTCTACAGTGCACAAGTGACTGTAGCATATTTTTCTTTTGCACAATTCTGTAGGATTACAAACACTTCTACACAATGGAAATGTGAAACGTACGTATTCAGTGTCTCAGTTACTCCCAAGACTCCCATAACATCTACAGTGACTTTACTGCACATTTCAGATGGCTGTACAGGTAGGCCATAGTGCTGTCGTCAGCATTTTCAGGTGTCACCAATTGTTTTTGCAATGGGAAACACTGAAATTATAAACTGTCATAGTGGAAACATGACAATGCCATTTGACTATCTTGTTCATAAAGATGGTGTCAAGACTTTTCATTTTGATGGCACTGACAGTTTCATTGACATGGATACTTGCTTTTGAGGTATGGATAATCAATTCTGTGCATGTGACGTGCTTTTGCAGGCTATCCACTAGGTTTTGCAGTTTGCACTAATTGTTTTGGGAAATGCACTAACTGCTGTGCAAATGTTAATGGTGTTCTGAGAAACGCACCAAAGCGACTGAGGAAAACTGTAAACTCAGTTAAAGCTGAGAATCGTTACTTCAGTAACATCTGATGAATTGTTAAGACTGTGCTGAATCTTTTGAGGGGGAAAAGCAAGCCCAAGCTTTCACCAAAATTTTGATGGTGCCCCTTTTCCTATTGTTTACATATGTTTTGAGACCAAAGCCATGGGCACACTATTGCCTGTTACCTATGTAGGCAGATTCTCATGTGGTTTATTCCTCTGCGATATTTCAGATGACACACTTTTAAGAATGCTTCAAAACACAACTCTAGTGCTCGGTGACAAGTTTCTTCTTTATGATGAATTTTTTAGTAGAACTCCAACATACTGTCCCTTTCTGTTGGTGTATTCACTAGCACACAGATAGATAGATAGATAGATAGATAGATAGATAGATAGATAGATAGATAGATAGATAGATAGATAGATAGATAGATAGATAGATAGATAGATAGATAGATAGATAGATAGATAGATAGATAGATAGATAGATAGATAGATAGATAGATAGATAGATAGATAGAGAGCCTCAAATGGCTTTTACTAACCTTTCCAACTCTGTTTCTATTTCTAAACATTTTGGTTCCAAATTGGGCAGCTGGTTCATCAGTGCATCCCCTGGAATTCCTAAAAAAGAAACTTGAAAGCATATTAGCCTGATATGGCAGAGGAAGGAGTAGGATAACACAAGTAACGCACTTTAGAGGGCATCGTGTCACATTAGCATTCCAGTAAGAGCTATCTGATTGAATTACAGTCAGACTGTTTTGTTTTTTTCTGCAGGAAGACCCTGTGCTGTGAAGGAGAAAAAAAAGAGGAAGAGGGTGTGTGAGAACAAATCTAACAGCAATGCATTATCAAGCCAGTGAGGATCCCGTAGGATAGACAGATGCTCTCCTGTCAGACAGACAGACAACAGGATCTCCGGTTCTTTCCTCAGATATTAATGGTACACATCAGAGTAACTTTGTGCTGAACATTGGGGGGGGGGGGGGGGGGGGGGGGGGTGTCAAGATGTCTGTCCAAAGAACTCTGGGTTAAATTCCCAGATGATTAAACATTCAACTATTTTGCTGGCAATAACAGAAATGAGTAAAGAAAATCAACAGAATATTTATGAAAGATAATTCATAATTTTATTGGAGGGGTTATATTGGTTGGGTCTGATTATTGGGGGGGTCGTAACCCCCTAACCCCACTGGAAATTATGCCCCTGATGGTACAGTTACCGTGGTTTACCCTGTGCCTGTCTGTTTTCATCAGACACGGCCACACTGACGCTACAGAAAATTGCGTTCTAATACAGTTGCTCCAAGATCTTAAACAATGCTACTGTAGCATGCGAAATTAAACCAGTCTCCTTTTTTTACTTTAGCTAAAAGGGATTTCATTCTTAAAAGTGTTAGAAGTATAGCTTTATGAATGAGAAAGTCGATGGCTAAAATTTGTTAATCATACTTGCCCTGTCTTTTTGTTTAACACTACGTTTGTTGAAATTTGTGGTTTTAAGTAGAATATCTTCCCACTATGTACCATATTAGTATCAGTTACTTTTCATTTAGTGGCAAAATTTTGATTTATTACTTAATCATCACTAATTAAAGGGTGAATACAGTGATTACAATTTTTGTGACCGTCATTGTTAGCAGCTTTTAGCCTGTGGTTGACTGAATTTTTCTGTTGTACATTATTTTCT